>NC_092800.1:0-1206923 GCF_918797505.1 Bemisia tabaci | reverse complement strand
ATAAAATACCGATGATTCATTATTTTAAGAATTGAAGTTATTGGTTAGTTATTTTTTATTTTATTTCATTTAAATTTTTTTTCCTTCTTTATTGAGTTGTGTGTACAAAATTCGGAAAGTAAACTTAAGCAGTTCAGCCATTCATCATTTTGAACGCAAGAAATGAGTAAATGATACCATTAAAACTAAGTAAAAATAGCTAAACCAGGAGACAAACTAACAAAAATTTGAACAACAAATCCTGCTTTTGTCTGTTATGGTTACACCAGAAAGTTAGTGATGATGATTAAGTTTGATTCATTAGATTGAATTGGACAGTAAGATTTCTTACAGGAAGAATTCACTAAAATAGAGGTAATGAAGGCTTAGTTACCCAGAAACTCATCCTCCAATCCATGCACAAATGCTCCACAAGCACCAGACCGCATTAAACTGATTGCATCAGAATCAATTAACTCTCTAGGTTTATCGTCCGCCCATTTGTTACCACTTGCCCACTCTCCACTAACTAAATTTTCAAAATCTCGTTCATGGGCTGACTTCTTTTTCTAAAATTTTGCAGGAAAAAAGAAAAAAAAAACACATTTTAAGAAACAATTTGATATGGAAATTCCACTAGAAGTAAAAATATTTTAATAATTCATGGAATGATGAGTACTTAAAACGAGTTTCACTTGAAATAATTGAGTTTTGTTCTTCAGGAAACTGCAACCTAAATCAACATTTCAACTTGGATATAAAAAGGAAGTTAAATATTTTGATAGAGCAAGTCTACAATAGGCTCTCACATTATGACCACTTGATTCTCAAGCAAAAATAACAAACGTTTGATTTTTCTACTGAGGAAAAAAAAAACAGAAAAATTCAAATTCAAAAGTTTCCTCAAAACTCTTGAAATAAATAGATGCACCCATGTCCTTTTTCAGGGAGGATTCGGAGCTGAATTCCAGAGAGGGGGATGGACATTTCCAAGACACATAAATCAATTTCAAACTACAAACAGATTAATTTCAGTTAGTTTCATGGGTAGAACTTAATGATGATGCGATTTGAAGAGATATTAGAAGGTTGACTCGCATAAGCTCTCTTACAAGGTGAGCTTAGACTTCATCATTTCAATTTTAACTCCCGCCATAAAATCCGTCTTTTCCAATTTCGTCATAATAGTTAGTTCTTCAGGTTTTCAGTTTTTTTGTTAATAGAGGCTTAATATTTCTTTAATTTCCTTTTTTTTTCATACAATAAAAATACATGTAACCACAATTTATAGTTAAAGCAAAACAATCATGAACTTTGACTTGCAGGTAGATAATAAATTAAGTGGCTTAAATGCCTAGGAGGACTTAGGCACTAACTTACCCTCATGTTAGACATAAGTTTCTTATCCAGCGTTTGATGCAGAAACTTTGAACTGACAGCTGTCATAGAGCCAAGGAGTTTACAAGCTTGTGTTCTCACGCGGACAGACAAGTCATTTACTGCTGTGCAGATGTTTCCAAAAGCATCATCAATCAGTCTAATTTCTTCTTCACTATCTGGTAAAACAATTGTGCTGTGGAAAAAAGATAAAAACAATGACACAGTACCCACTAAATGGAGCTTTGAATATTTGGACTGCATTTTGCAATTTGGAACTATAAATTCTAGCCCGGTTTAAAAACAACGTATGTGCCAATAGTTTCCCTATGCACACAAGCGTTTTTTCAGATGAGCCAAAATTTATAGTTCCAAATTGCAAAATGCAGTCCATTTAAGAGTACATATTTTCTCACAGAGAGAGAATAAACAAATAGTGAAAAGTCAGTTTTGTTATATTCAGTATGTTTCACAAAATTTTCATCCCCTTCTTGCTAAGTTCCCAAGCTTTCCGCTACCCTTGGATTATCTGTCTGACTTACTTTCTGTGGTTCTCCCTGACCTTTTTTCGCAAATCGAAAGAGACACAAAAATTACCATAGATCAGTGGATAGTACTGCAATGGATGCCGATCCATTTAACCAAGAAGCTTGAATTTTCTAAGGAAAACCTTACCACAGACTGGGAGAGAGTGCTTAAGGGGTTCAGTACCCTGCGGGGCGATTATTGAAATGATATCGACTGTATGTCAGCGCTTTGTCGTGTCGCGCCATCGACTAAGCAATGGCTTAGTCGATGGCGCGACACGACAAAGCGCTGACATACAGTCGATATCATTTCAATAATCGCCCCGCAGCGCCATGAATTTAGACAAAAAATCACTATCTTGCATTGAAGGTTACGACTCTTCCACTTGCAATCTCTCCCTGATTTTCCTAGTCGCTAGATACTTTGAACATGTGTCTGTTTATGAGGAAAGAAACCTCAATTCAATAAAGCCAATTTTTTAGAAACTTGACAGTTGTCAAATGGAAATTTGCAAAGGTCTGAAATTAGATGAATTTCTGTTTAAGTGGAAACAACCGAGTACAAAGATATCCATGGTTTCTAAGTTGAACAATTATTACAAGAGATATGCAAAATGACCTAATCTGATAAAATACATATGTTTAAATGGGAAGTGTCGCATGATGACATCACCCAGCAGTAAATTTTTCATCCATGAATTACAGGAATAGTTTTTTAATGAGTTGACTCACTCTCGGGCAATATTTTTTCACATGGATCTTTACAATGTTGAAAAACAATAAATTAAAATTTCAAAGAGGAAGGTATATATTAAATGTTAGTAAAATTCAAGCCATACTTTTCAGGATAATTGACGCCAAGAATCCACACAAGTTTGAGCGCAGCTTGCCGAACGATCTCATAATCATCTCTTAGGGCTATGCAGATATTTGAGTAATGTGACGGTTTCAGTTTTAAGCCCCGTTCATGAAGAACAATCTGTGAAACAGAAAATGGAGTGTAAATTAACAATAAAAGATTCTAAAATGTACACTAGACCTCAGATCATCATAACTCAGATTATCCAAACTGCAGATGATCTAAACTAATTTTTGGAAGAACTGATTATTTTTTATGGCCTGATTTTTGTACTTTCTCTCAGCGGCCAAAGCAAACCCATTGATAAGACTTCTTCCTTCTCCCCGATTATTTGCTTCGCTCTCAAACCTATTTTATTGTATATTTTATTTATGACTATCTAATATAGTACTTCACTGAAATTTGTGTATACTTCATCACATTTTATGAATTCAGGGAGACAAATTAAGCTCATCATAGTGGCCTCTGCATTATCCAAAATTTCAATTATACAAACTGGTTGACGGCCACATTCATTTGGAGAATCCGAAGTTCAGTGTACTGGCGCTGGATTGTTATAAAATGTTAGAAAGTGACTTAGAGATTGAGAGTACAGAGTACCGAGTTGAGATGTTGTCAGAATCAATTCATCAGTAGAATCACTTTATTTCCATCTCACGTTTTTGTCAGGTTAGATGACAAACACGCTATTTGCATCTCTTTCGATGATCAATAACCAATTGATCAATTCTTAGCCTACTCATCAAAATGAAAGGACATTGAGTGACGAGACCAGCTGGTAACCTGACTGTCTGTCTCCATTTACGCTTGGCCTCATCTTTTCACATTAACTGGGATTAAATTTTAAAATAGGCCTGCAGAAGCTTTATAAGGCAATGTCTTGTATTGGCAGATAAAATTAATCACAATATCGGCATGACTTTCAATTATACAGAATAAAATTGTGACCGTAACAGTGAAAAGGGACCTTATCTTCTGGGAAAAAATTATCCTTGAAATTTTGCAAATACTTACACCACTTTTTCTACAACCTAAGATTTTTGGTTTTGAACTTTCAGGACTAATATCTTCTTCAATTCTGGAGATTTCAGGGTCAAACTTGCGCCAAAATTTCCAGATTTTTCCCACCATTTTTTATAATTTGCAACAAGTTAAGGACAATTTTCTCTTGGAAAAAAAGGTCCCTTTTCATGGATTGAGTCGCAAATCTGTTTGAAATGTTGAATTTTTAATTAATTGTTATTATGCCTTGTGAAATTCCCATTAATTTAAAGATTGATTTTTGAGATGTATTCACGAGGCTTTAGACACACAGCAGGTTCTGACAGCAATTTGACAGAGAGCATGATACAAAAAATGGATCTTTGCAAAACAGGGAAAGAAAAGATAAGACTGCGCACCACAGTGTTAAAAGCTGCACTTCTGACTCTGGCATCCTGACTGTGGGTGAAGTCCATGATCAATTTAAACGTTGCTTGAACGCTCGACTCCGAAATGCCAACAAGTGGTTGTAATTCTCCGATTAAGTCCATTGCTTTGTTTTTCACGGAGTAACTTGTATCGTTCAAATGCTGCTTAGCAAACTGAACCAACTTGAGATGAAGTGACACATTATCAGGAGTCAACTTCCCGAGTTTCATTAAAGTTGAGAGGCCTTGGGTCAGGACTTTGTGGGACTCTTCTTTCTTTAAAGAGTTGAGAGTATCCTCTATCACAACCTGAAAAATTGGAGAAAACAGAACAATAAAATTGAGAGAAAGAGCGGTGAGTGGAGAGTCACACTAAAGGGGCTAAAAGGGCGTATCGTGCAACAGGCCTGCGGGGCAATGGCTGGTCATGGAATTCAAGTCAAAACTTGAAATGTACTTTTCTCTTAAGTAATAGGATACTATTCATATACATCCCTCTGTGGGCAAACTTTTTAATTGAGCCAACCGCAAAATTGAGATAAGATGTCAAAGGTTTGAAAGAAAGGATCTTTTAATCCTCTTGGTAACAATGCCTCACACCAGTGATTTTCAGTAAGTACAATCTACCGGTGTAATGCATTTTATAAAGTGGGACGGATAAATACGTTCTCTTCCTGAAGTGAGATGCTGCTTGGTGGCGGTCAGAAAATAATTTGAAGAATTATTTACCTTTCACATGGTTCTCACTCACCATGATCAACAAAAGACAATATAGTTTCCATGCATTAGTATGAGCTCCTTATAATCACACTGTTTATGATGTTCACAGCGTCAGCAGAAAATATTTTATGGACTTTTCCAGGTTTCCCTGAACAAAATGATCGAAATTCCCTGACTTTTTACAAGTACAATTTGCGAACGTAGAATTGGAAATCAAACAGTTTTTACTCTAATTGCACCGCAAATTACAGAAACATCTGAGCCTTCTTTCTTCAGATATTAGCTGTTCCATTGACTAGAATTGCAATTCCTAACTGAGAATTGTTCCTCCACTTTAGAATGAGTCTCCGAAAATTGAACCTCAAATCAGTCTTGCGAACTTTTTGTTTTTTGATTGTGGGGATAATGTTGATGTTTTTCCAGATTTCAAGTTTAGAGGTTTTTTAAATTTCCAGTATTTGTCATAAATTCTACGATTTCTCCTTGATTTCCCTAATCTGCGGCCGATTATTGAAACAATATAAGCACGACAAAAGAAGACATAGCCCTATCTTAACCATGCAATATATCGCTTTTTGATGTCCTATCGGGTTGCTTTAATTTTTCAATAATAAGCCCGCTGATGAAATTCCTCGACAATGGACCACTAGACAAGGTGCAAATTTCAGCATTTTCTTACATGTTTCTCAATCAACATATCACGTAAAACACGATAGGCACAACGAATATTACCGAAATCACATCCTTACGAAGATATTCAATAATTCTTGATGCGTGAATTCAAACCACCCGCTCATGAAAACTCAATGCTCTACGTGATTCACATCGCGCGCTAAACGTTTATCATGACAGTCTCCGAGATATAAAAATCTGGCAACCTCAATCTTGATGCTTTGGCTCAGCTGTAGCAAATTGCTTATAGTTTGAACAACACATGGTGGGAAATGAACATTGCTCGATTGAGAAGATTGCTGAAACCGTTGTAGTGCGCGATTTGACTCTCGTAGAGCTTTGAGTTTCTTGTGGGGCAGTTCAAGTTCCTCGTAACCAATGTGAAATAAAAATGTTAATATCTCCATTAGGAGTTGGTTTCAGTAATTTTCATTGCGCGAATCATGTTCTACGTGAAATTCTGGTTAAGAAACATGTATCAGAATGCTAAAATTCGTACCTTGTCTAGTAGTCCATTCTTGGTTTTCTAGACCTGTAAAAATCCTGCGGTTTCATAGGCACTGCATTCAAATTCTCACTGTCAAAATGAAAATTGCTAAACCACAGAAAGTTAAGCAAACAGAGGTTAAAAACTGCACACCAGCCCACAGATTTACTTTTTGAGCGGTATATTCACCAGCTATTGCTGCAAAGAAAAATCTCATTGGATAGACAAACCTGCAAATCGACTTTGGAGTCTGATGCGATATCACAGATGAGACTTAATACAACGACGCGAACTGCTGAGTTAGTTTGTTGGTGGTAGTATTCAAAGAGTAGATTGATGGCAGGCAACACCTCATCCTCCTGAAACATAAAAACAGGCTTTAGTTCCTAGTGAAACCATTTTATACCATTTTTTAACCATTTTATAACCATTTTTTACCATACCAGACCTACTTGTCTATTCAATTTATTTATTTTTTCTTACAGCACAACTTTGATTGCCTTGGATTAAGTACATATAGCAGAGGGGAACCTGCGCAATTACAGTAATTGTTAAAATCTTGCATCATAATTACCTAAAAAATTTCCTTGAGTAGCAAATAGTATTTGTTTTTTTTTTTGGCTATACCTACAAAAAGTTTTTGATTTCAATGGAAAATAATCATGTAAATTTTGATAATACATATACACAAATTTTGTATTTTCTGAAACAAAAAAGAAATTTAACAATTTTGAAAACAATGTAATTGCTTTGGTTTCTTCTTGCTGAATTTGAACCTAATGTGAGAGTAGACAAAAATAATAACAACATTAAAATTTGGTAAAATCCTTTATTTTTCCTTAAAATTATTGAAATTAGGTACTATTACTGGAGGAGTTGCTATTAAATTGCTATTGCTGAGAATAGTCAACGCTCACTTCAAAGATAAAAAGACGAGAATATTCATGTATTTTCAACTACCATGGAGGCAAGTTTTATTTTTTTTTGTAGTCATTTCCACAACTTAATCTAAAGTACCTGAAAATTTCAAAGAAAACTGTTGATATCTATTCATTGAAATAAGCGTTTTGTTTGAGGAATTTTTGAGACAGCAGAATGGTCCACATTCAGCAATTTTCCTTTCCATGGAAGAGAGGCTATCCTCAGAAATTGCCAATGATCGGTTTGGTTCTTTTATAAGTATAAAGAATAGCCAGTGGTTCTTGCAGTAAGTTGCTTTACCTACAAAAAAATGTATATTACTTTTAAACTGAGACTGAGGAGAAAACGATGCTAGCTAACTTCCAAGAAAAGCTAGTGGTTAAGAGTGGATTGTCAGAATATCCCCTTCCCTTGCCCGCACCCCACAGAATATCTTGAGACAAAAATGCTTACTTGAAAATGCAAGGACTCAGATATACGTAGTAAGAGCTGCAAGGCCTCATTGCTGGTTTTACATTTGTTGAGAAGACCGATGTAGACAGTGGCTGTGTTTTCGATGACAGGCTTTGATACCAATCGCAGCTTCTTCAAGGGCGGCTCAACCTCCTGTGAAAAAACAAGTCAAGCATTAATTTATTACCTTAAATTAGTAGATAACTCACTTTAATCAATTGATCTTGTAGGGTTTCATATTTCTAAACCACATTTTAGAATGATCCGTTCTACACTTAAGTAGGTACACTCAACTTGGAGCCGCTTCAACAAGAAAAAAGAAAATTTGTGCATGAGTAAGAGAAAAAATTCTTTTCATATTGTAGGAATCTATCTTGCAGGAAGTACAAAAACTACATAAAAAAATTTGTCGAAGGGAGCATTACATCTTGAGGTAATAGGTAAATAAAGAGCACATACGTTTGTGGGGTAATGGTGCTGCAGACATTCCAACCAAATCTATTTTTGTAAATTTTATAGAGATGCACGCCTAAAGGCACCACACCTCCACAGGCTGGTCGGGCTCCTCGGGCTGGTTTTCACGATCTCTCGAGCTAGGTAGCAGAAAATTCAGGAGGCTGCACTGCACTGAGGATTGGCCCAAAAGGGCCGAAATGCATCTGCAGTTGCCTTCCTGAATGGACGTAACTAGTGCTGCACCAAACAGCATGTCGACGGCGTAAATCGGCAATCATATAACTCGTTTGTGGTGTCTGAAAATCTCCGCCTCTTTATTATTTTTTTGAAAGAGAACAAATTGACATAATTCCTATAAGTTTATGCACAATATTCTTCGCACAGAGAAGAAAAATCATGGCAGTTTTAAAAAATTGCCGTTGAGTAGTTTTCCGTTTACAAAATAAAGTATGACAGGAAGTCTGCGACATTGCAAACCGAGTTATGTGATTGCCAACATACACCATCGATATCTCTTGGAGGGGAAACTGTGCTCATATGAGCTTTTCCCTCTGTATTGAGATTTTCAGATTTATGCTGAATTTTTAACGCACATTGGCAAAAAACTCGGCGTACGAATTAATTGTCATTAAGTAAGAAAGAGATGAAATACGTACGGTTGTTATTTGATGACTGTACTCAGCTAGGGCTCTTTTCTTTAGTACTTTGGCCATAGTTCAATGCATTGGATGAAACTAAGTTGTTTCAATTGAAGCAATGATAGCCTCAATAAACTATATCATAGAAAACTTCTGACATTTAGGGAGGACCATGAGAACACTTGATCTGTCGCAGAGTACTTAGTTAGAAATGCATGAGCGATGTAAGGATCACATGAGGTGCTTTACTACTTTCATGCCGGTATAGTAAGAGGAAATGTAAGATTTTTTCACACGATGGTGCTGATGTTGTGATAATCAGACACTGCAAACTTTAAAATTCAAGCATTCTGAATGAAGATAGCACGAAAACTTTCGCGTGATTTCATACGGATTCGCGTTGTTATTCAACTTTTTGAGTTTTTGAAAGGTTATGTTGACATTTGTCATGCAACGATTTGATTGGTCGAATGATTGTTTATCAGCTGCAGTTGAGGTTATGTTTTGTTTCGACGTGGTGACTGATAAGAAACTTCCAATGCGGCTTTTACTATGAAATATTTAGCCGTTATTCCGTGAAACTTCCCGTTTGTCATCGTTGATCTTCAATTTTTGGCCTACTCCTAGCTGTCCCCAAGTATATTTATCTGTCTGTAATGTTTTAGTGCCCTGGTGAATTCAAACTTAAGGTTCCAATGGCCCGTCCAAAAAAGCCACTCATTCCAACTCTTCGACCGAATGCGAAGAAGAGGCAAGAGTCATCAACCTCTTCAATAAGTATTATAACTATCCTTAAAATATCTCTGGTTGTAGGATTGGTATCGTCTGCATTATGGATTGTCTACAGAGGCTACTTGGAGACACGGGTCAACACCCGATTTGACCATAATAAAGTGAGTTATACTCTTTTTATCACTGCATTTGAATTTCCACCAACAGATAATCCTAATATCTTATGATGCATGTATGCTAAGTCTATTACTTCCAAATCTTCATAATATTTCTGCTCTATGTCAATTATAAACCTATTGTTTCCAACTGCATATGGTAACTATGTTTGAATCAATGGCACAATAGTCTCAAAACCAGTGTTCTGCTCAGTATTCTGTGTTAGGTGCCATACGCTTGGAAATTAGAGGAGCTAGGTCATTGTGGCACTGGAAAAAATTGATGCGCCTTGTTATTCTTTTTTAAACCTGCAACGGCAAGTAGCGATGGCACATGATGCGCATGCCGTAAGTAAATTTGGCTTCTAAAAAATTGTAAACGGCTCCTAAATGTCAGGCGTTTTCTGGCAAAGGTGGCTCCTATAAGTTTCGCGGAAAACAGAGTACTGCTTTCAAGCAACGGATAGAAAAAGTTTAGGATGTCTGATGTCTAATCTTAATGTGATTTCAATTTCCCATTTAAAAAGGCATAATGTTTCGTTCGAGAAACAGGGAAAGTTTTGGAGTATCTTGAGATAGCAGGCATTTTTAATTTTTTTAATGGACTTTTTATGCTTATTTCAACAGATGGTTGTTCGATCTGGCTTAGACGTTCCTGAGCTCTACTGGGGCTCTTACCGCGGTGGTGTGTATTTTGGAATGAAAACCAGAGAGCCGAACTCACTGGTTACTGGCCTTATGTGGTACTTTCCTTCACTTCTTCGTGCTGGCCACAAAGGAATCAGGTAAATAAATTAATTTTTTTTTCTTTTTAAAAATTTTTTAAATTTTAATTTACTTGTACTTACTCGCCCACTTACCGGTTAATTCTAGTAATTATTTAGCCTCCACATTCAAACCTACGATACACTTACTGTAAAAATTTAAAGCTTGGTGCACATAGTTGTCAAGCTGATACATTCAAATGATGAATTCTTAGCCAATGTGTAGGGAAAACTTAAAAATATTTTTACTCGATTTTTCCCAACTTTGTTTTGTTTTGAAAGTATGTCTATTCTGAAGAGTCTGTAAGATTTTCATTGAATGCAGGTTGAAATTCTGAAAAGGAAGACATATTATCTGTAGAAAATGCTGCAAAAAACAACAATGTGCCAAAATTAAGCTCTTGCATGCATCAGAGATTTACGATTTAAGTACTTTTCTCTTATAAAATGTTGCGAGAATCATGATGGTGAAAAGTTTTCTCCGAAACAAACTCCTAAGCTCAAAAAAAGCTCTTTAGGTTGAGGCTGTAATGGAGGAGATCCTTCAAGCTATACTGAGAGCCCTCCTCTATATCTAGTCAAACTCTCCATGCACAGAGAGGGAGCAAATACACTATCAGAGTCGCCAATTTTTATTTGGAGGAATTTTTTTTAGGCTGGAACCTCAGCAACCCTGCTAAGTATTTGCTCCCTCTCTGTGCATGGAGAGTTTGATTAGATATTGAGTTGGGCGATAACCCTCCACTATAAGCTCAATCTGAGAGCTTTTTTTGAACTTGAGAGATCATTTAGAAGAAACCAGAGGCTTCATTGTGTGTCTTGTGAAATTTTACTTTTGAAAAAGTACTAAAATTGCAAGTCCCTGAAGCATACAAGAGCTTCATTGGAAGAGATTCAATTATGAGATGCTCAGAGCATGGTTAATTGAGAGGTGATGTCCTTTGCTCCCATGCTATTGCGATAAGATAATTAAATATAAAAAAAAAAAACTTATGTAAATGCTGCCTGGAAAATTCTGATTTTATGTATTCTTCAACCCCACTGATTTTGATTATTTTAGGCATTGGTGTGAATCTGGTGACAATCTTGATGGTTACTCATGGGTTGCTCATGATGGCAAAAACTTTGGCGTGCAGAACTTAAATGATGGTTCTTTTCACATTGAAACATCATTTGTCAAGCGAGTCATCGGTAAAAATGGCGGAGACTGGACAAATAGAATCTCAATTACTGCAGAGGTAGGTTCCTTGTCATTGAACTGAAAAGCTTGATTTCACTACAATACGCATATTATTGGATAGAGAGAAGTTTTTAATCCAACTGAACGGTTAGTAAGTGGTTCGCTAATCTTCCCTAAGATACTTCTTTCAATTTTAAAATACTGTCTTTTAAGTATGTCAATTTGATTTGTTAGTCAGTGAGCTGTGATTCTTTCACTGATAGCCTCCACAGCTCTAAGTTATTTACAAAATTAACTTTTTTTCACACATGAAAAAAGAATACTCAATAAAATTCAAAAATTATCTGGACTAGGTATGAATGAAGAGTGTTAAACTTTTTTTCTTTAATACCTAAATGGAAGAAATTAAAGAAATAGTTGATGAACTTAGTGAATGTTTTTCTGCTGTGATGGAATGCTGGAGTTTTACTGCTCCGTGCCCCTTTGTTGCTCTCCATTGTTTTTCCTGTAAGAATGGCTCAATTGATTTTTGTAAGCTCAAGGGGTAGTTTCTCAGAGGAATCAAGAGAGAATCATGCTTGGATTCAAACTTATGGAGATCCTATATTGTTTTTCTCACAACGTTTTTTCCCTCTTAAATCTTGAAAAGAAGTGCTTGATCAGAGCATCCAATATGACAAACTTTTCCCTCAAAAAAGTAATGGATAAACAATTGTTTATAAGATGCTTTTATGACTTTCAGATAAAACTGTATTTTTTCCTCATTTTCCAGGATAAAATGGCTCAGAATGAACAAGTAACGTTTTTGTACTACATTGCCACTGAAGCAGAGGGTGACTCGATAATGTGGACCAAAGGCAAAACATTTGGTTTTGAAGGCCGTTCGGAAAAATTAGGTAATTTCAATGTTCGCCTGGTAAATATTTCAGGCAGTATTGACTATGTCTCATTTTTAAGTGCCAAAACCAATGGTTATCATGAGCTGACCAACACTGTTGTAGAATCTTTGCGATTGAATGGCAATCAAATTGTACTGCTTGGTGATACGTTAAAGCTGGAAAATAAGCCTAACTTTATCGTTTCGCAAATAACAGCCAGAGTCCCTTTCAGTTTTGAGGTAATTTATGAGTCTCTATCAGCAGACTCAGTGCGCACTGACTCTCTGAGCCAAGAAGTTTACACAAACACTCTGGAAAATCACAAGAAAAATTTTTTCACCAAGTTCGAGAATAAATTCAAGCTTTCCAAGAAAGGATTCACCGATGAAGAAATGCTATTCGCAGAAGCTGCTTTCAGTAATCTTCTTGGAGGAGTCAGTTACTTCTACGGTGCCTCTAAAGTACAATCCAAGTACACAGCCAATCCTGTCCCTTATTGGAAAGCCCCCCTATACACAGCAGTGCCATCACGCAGCTTTTTCCCTCGTGGATTTTTATGGGACGAAGGATTCCACGGATTTCTAATCGCTGCTTGGGATTTAGACATAGAGTTGGATATCATGAGCCATTGGCTAGATCTCATGAACGTTGAAGGATGGATTCCGCGAGAACAAATTCTCGGCAAAGAAGCTCTCAGTAAAGTGCCGGAGGAGTTTGTCGTTCAATTCAACACGAACGCAAATCCACCAACCTTTTTCCTAACACTGCAATTTATCCTGAAGCACTTCTCCGAATCCATTATTATCAATGACGATCGGCTTGCAGCTGTAGAGAGATTATACCCTCGGCTGGTTAGATGGTTTGACTGGTTCAACACGACGCAAAACGGGGCAATTTCAAGTTCATACTACTGGCGCGGCAGAAATGCTGAAACCAACCGAGAGTTGAACCCGAAGACTCTGTCCTCTGGTCTGGACGACTATCCCCGTGCCTCGCATCCCACTGAACTTGAGAGGCACCTTGATCTGAGGTGCTGGTTGATGATCAGTGCTGGAGTCTTGGCCGAAATTGCTGATCTCCTAAAAAAACCTAACGACAAGTTCCTCAGTTGCTTCAACTATCTGAGTAACAATGACCTTCTAAACGAGCTGCACTGGTCAAATGCAGCAAAAAGATATGCTGATTATGGTTTGCATACCGATGATGTCGCTTTGATGAAACCAAAAGCTCCTGCAAAAGCGACGGCACCACCGAAAGAAGCTCACCGAGTCGTAAAGAGCAAGCCAGTTTATCAGTTTGTCGACAGCACATACGGTTATGTCACGCTATTTCCATTCCTATCCCTGATGCTAGATCCTGAGTCCCATACTTTAGGTGAAATTCTAAGTGAATTCAAGAACCCTGAACTTTTATGGACTGATTTTGGATTGCGGTCGTTATCGAAGACATCTCCTCTTTACATGAAACGCAACACAGAGCATGATCCTCCCTACTGGCGAGGCCCAATTTGGATTCAGATGAATTATCTGGCTCTCAGAGCACTATCTCATTACAGTGAATCTTCAGGACCTTATGCTAGTCAAGCCAAGTCTCTCTACTCAGACTTGCGCAAAAACGTCATCGGCAACATGTTCAGACAATTCAAGAAAACTGGTTTTATTTGGGAGCAGTATAACGATGTCACCGGTGAGGGTCAAGGATGTAGACCTTTCAATGGATGGTCATCCTTGGTCGTCTTAATGATGGCCGAAATTTACTAATCTTGTTTCTGTTGATCAGATGGATAACTTTTAAAACACCACTGTGTTTCATTGTTGGGGATTGCCGAAAATTTTCGTAGGGGGACAAGTCCTGTGTTTTGGCAGGGTGTCTACTGTCAGTTAAAATCGGAAATTATCAGAAAATTTTTTGTCTTCCAGAAATTATGAGGAAACTCGGACATGAATCAGAAAATTCAAATACGCAACCATTTTTCAACTACATGCAGTTTAGCACATTCAAAAGTGAGACATTTGATTCAATTCATTAAAAATGTAAGTTTGTAAAAATAAACTAATATCAGTTTACTCACGCACATGATTAGGGATATTCACTCAAAATAACAGGAAAAATTAGGAAAATCTATAATGAAATTCCAAAACGTAGACACCCTGTATAAACAATTTGTTTAAGTGTGGTAGACCAATATGTCCCTTTACTCTCTAAAATAATATCTGATACGATATTCTCTGAATTAATTTATTAGTGTCCTCCATTCGAGGAGTAAAGCATTGGAAGAGTTACTATTTATTTTTTTCTTTCTTGAGTCACCCATTTTTCTACTCTAGATACTGTAAATTGGTGTTGTAAATAAAATTAATTGGATTTTACGTTAGTGCAAGTATATACGTAGTGTCACATTCGTAGTTTGTGGAAAATCTCAACTCGGAAACTCTCATCATCCCTCACAAACTTACCCCAGTATCAGAGAATTTAATTATGATGAAAGAATGTGACACCAAGCTCCGTTAATTGACAGCTGAGTGGGAATCTCACTACACTGCCGTTAATTCAACTAGTATTCAATTTTTTTAAGTGAGCTGATATTTTTGTGCTACTAGGGATACTTATTTCTCTGTGATATTTTTGTTTTATGTTGTGTATTATTTAAAATTGCGTAGTAAATATAATTATTTCCTTACTGTGTAAGGAATAAATTTTGAAAGCACACCTGGGAATTTCAGAATTTGTTTCGATAAGATTCGAGTCTCCTGAGAAACTTGTGAAATTGTTTCTTCTAATTTTTTAGAGCATTTTATTGGATTAACACAAATCCTCCTACAAATAGATTTGCACGGAAAAAAATGGATTGCTGATTTAACAATCAAATTGTTTAAAAATGTGTCCAACATGCTTCAAATGTACATTTAACCACGGGAGTGGTTAAATTAGCATTTGTTTATTGTAAAATCTACATTGAAACATGTCGGACACTTTTTAACCACAAAATTTTAAATCAGCAATTTCATTTTTTTCCATTTAAATAAAATATTCAGATGTCAATTATTTCTCGAGTGTACCAAAGATTTATGTAGGCAATCTATTGAAGAACCTGAAAAGATGTTGATTGTTGACTCGATAAGGTTTGCTTCTAAGCCAAGTTTGTTAAATTGTATTCCATTGCAGCATCCATACCAAAGCATAATCCTTTGTTAGCTGGGATTTTTTTTATGGTTCTATTACTATCGTCCTAAGAAGCCAGTTTACTTGCTTACTGTGATAAGAGTCAATAAAATACCAACATCTTAATTAAAAATTTTCCTTTGTTGTTTAAGAATCTATCTTCATGTGTTGCTATCTTAATTTTTGGTGAGTGAAATGATACGCTAAACTTCGATCATGGAAGGGTGGGTTTTGGATTGTGAATTTCCTGATGATTGAAGTTTAGTGCTCTTAGTTTTATGTTTCTTTTCTTTTTTAAATTTTAGTTTCCCCTCCTTATGTCTTGCCTCAACTTGAATGAGATATTTTCGCCTTAATACTACTATGAACCTGGTAAATCATGCAATCTGAGATATGTGTTTATAGCAGTTAGGTACCTTTAATTGTAATTTTTAGTGATTAGACATGGCGGTATTAATCGAAAAAGAAGGAGAAAAAATTTAGACCTTTGACATAGCCTAGCCGCATTAAACAAAGTAGGAAACGAATTTTCAATACTGCGTATTGCTCTTGAATTAAGTTTCAAAGTTGCTATCGCGAACCTCAAGGAATAGAAAATTGATGAATACAAGTAAAGGAAGAGTCCTGTGCACTTGTGGAGTTGAAATTGAAAATATTAAATTATTGCCTCTATGCGGAACATCTCAGTTTAGGTTGAATGGTTTTCTATTTTCATCAGGTATCATACCTATTGTATGTACAATTTTCCTCTGTTTTTGTTTGTTCAAATTTTTGTTCAGTGGAATTGATTAGGCAATGACCATTCTGGAGGCCTATTCTGCCGACAGTCCTGTGTGATCTAATTTCTTGATAGTGAGAGATTTGCGTCAATCATTATAGAATCAAGATGTACAAGAAAATAAATGGCGTGAAAATAAAACTGTTTAAAGCAATAAAGATAAGCTTGTAATGCACTGTAGATTAGCTTGTAAACATAGAAGCGTCATCAAAAATGGTCATTGTCTTATCAGAACCATTCATTCAAAATCAGGATGGACGATAAAGCAGAAAAAGTTATGAGTATAACCCTGTTTAGATTGTTGCCATCTTTGGGGCAGTAATGTCAATACTAGGAGTGATGCAAGCCATGTATTAGATTCACAAAGAAGTTCTTGTTTTTTTTGTTTTTTTCTTCTCGGTGGGTACCCCCTCATTATTTCCAATTTAGTCAAGTAAGTTTTTTTTACACATTTTTAGGTGAAAATAATTTGTATTAACATTTGATGTATGTGTTCGGAATCTATCAAAAAAGTTAGAATAATTTTCTTTCTTGAGAGTTAAATGGAGATTTCGCTGTTGAACACCTAACTAACTTTTTTGTCTTGATTCTCTTGAAGGAAAAATGTTCTCTATAAATCTCAGAGATATTTTTTAAAAATTTTGTAACAACAACCGAGTGCTTGCATGGCTCTTGTCAGTGCCCTCAATTTTGGAATGGCAAATTTTAAAACCAGAGATTTTGGACACAAATACTCGTATTGTAACAATTCAATGAGTTTTTTTTTCTTTTTTTCCTAAGTACTTCATGCATTTACTGTTCAGAATTCCTTCATTTATACGCTGTTCTCACAGTATAACTGCATTTAATGATGCGCCCCTTTAAGAATATTCACTGAAAGTCATCCAAAAATTATCTATCATTCTATCAATTTGTTCGTCTCCCACATCAATACATATGAGGTTTCATAAAATCAATTTGATGACTGAAGTATCAATTTATTTTTTATTGTATTTTTTTAATTTAACAGCCTCCAGTATAACACCAAAAGAACCGAGAAGCAAAGTTAGATGAGGCTTAAAAGTTTTAGTGATTTGAAAATAATAATAATAAAAAAAATCGCTCTTGCTGTAAGCAAGATGATAGTATTTGTACATTCTTTTAAATTAATTTAGTGGTAGCATAATTTACTCAACTGAAATTAAAATAAAAAAGCGATTACCAAGTTTTCGAATCGCTATGCAAGGTTTCTCTAAAAAATGTTTCCTTCATAAGCCGCAAGGTTAGCTTGCCTTCAGCTACTGGGGTACAAAAAAAATCAGACTATATATAGTAGAGCAATCCGCATAATGTTGATTCATGATTGATCGTTACCAGTTTTGAAATACATAAGTCTATTGTCATGTTTGCAATGAGCTGATTAGACTATTAGCCATCTTTGGAATGAGAAATAGTCATATCTAGAACGGTGATCCTGTCTCTTTTTCTAGGTCCAAGTCTGTCATGAACTCTTGCAGAAAACTCCTCATCCAAAAAAGAAAACACTTAGTAATTTAATCAATTTTGCTAAAATACTGGTTTTTTTTTTTTTTTTTTTTTCAACCAATCAATCAGATTCATTATGTCGGTGAAAGCTGAATCTGAGCTATCTGTTTTGAAAAAATTACTGAGAAATTTTCGAAATACAGTCAAAAGTGTGAGATCATGGAATGTAATTTTACTTTGGTCAAAGCAGAAGCGTTATTTAGCATTCGAAGAGTTTTTACTCTAATTTAGGAGGTTTTAAAGAGGTTCTTTTCTTATTACGAAAAAAGTGGCATAGTGATATTTTTGACGAAAATGAATTTGGTTTTTTCTACAATATTAATCATAAGAAACAATCAATAATTCAGAGCAGTTTGGACCGAATTCAGCAGAAGTGCACAAAGTCACATTAAGTTTCATCCGAGAAATCGAGTTTTGAAGAATCATTCCTCCGTTCGACGCAATATCAAGGAGTATGTTCAATGACTATTTTTATCAATATTTTTTTTGTGTCTTTGAATTTTTAACTAGAAAAAGTTTACAGCTAGTTTAATTCAAAACTACTCTCAACAAATTTTTTCCTCTGAAATGTGACGTTTAAACATGACGTTAAATGTGACGTCTAATGGTATGTTTCTGTCAAACTCGGTCGATTCGTTGAACCCCCCAGAATTTCTAAACTCATGGTAAGAATTCTCCTGAATGTACAACTTAAAAAACTGCGGGGTTTATTTTTGTAAATGTCTTTTGTATTAGAGACGATCTACTAGTAATCATCTACCTACCAAATTAACTATAAGTTAGAGACCGATTAATGAAATAAACATATTCATGAACGTTTTCAATCATTGTTTGCATTATCACCCTCCATACGACTGAATGTAAGCTTTAACTCATCCTTAGAATGGATATGTTCTTTTTAAGGATGTAGTTCCAACAGTACGCCCAACTTTGATAGTTCTGTACTAGATAATGGCATTCAATTAACTACATCCCTCGCAATAAAGCTCCAAGTTGCTGTATCTTGGGGAGGAGGGTTACAAAATTTTAAAACACATTCTAGCGGTCAATTGCAATTTATTTCAACCTTGCAGTTTTAGGTACAAAGACTTAAGCAGGTAAAAAGAATAATAATGTTTTAGACAGTTATTTGGTGATTAGGGGAAAAAAATTAAATAAAAAAATGAAAGAAAGATCAGAGCTGAAAAGGGATAATCTCGCAAGAAACGGACCGAAAAAAGACAGAATTTTCAACTATTCTTTTCTGAGAGATACTGTGTTAAGCGAGAGCGTAACGCGCATATCAAAACGATACTTTGTTCCAAAGGCATAAAACAGTATTTCTTGAAAAAAAAAAAAAAAAACTAATTCCTTTAAAAACAATTCAGCCTTAGAAAAAAAGGGTGGAGTGCCAGACTGACGTAATTGAACAAAAACCTTACATTGTTTCACTTGTCGAAGTATTGCTCCATTCATTGACAGGTTCATATTTTAAGTTGAAAATTTCAGAGAATTTTATCAGTCTACAAAGGAAGTTCACAACAAGTTTTTAAAATAAATTTTGCGAGTATGTATCCTTAAGGGAAAAAATAATGCGTCAAGTGAAACGTTGCAACGCTACAATGGCAATGCCTCTGGCGTTCTTTCTTTCAAATTCATACATTAAAATTCGAAAAACAGCTTTCCAATACACAAGCTAAATTAGAGGAAACTAATCTTGGCTTAATCATGAGTTTGCTCTAAATTATTTGACAGTCTCATTGAATGTTCCAAATTATTCACCGTGGAAGTACACTACAGACTTTGATTACTCATATTATAAGAATAATAAGTACTTATACTTAGCAAAACGTTAAAGAAATCAAAATAGTCTACCGTTACAAAGTAAGAAAATAAAAATTTGAGGATCAGTAACAAATTAAATTTTGGCCTTTTTTGTGTGCGTTTCTACAAAATGCAGAAATCAGAGAATAGTGAATTTGGCGTTTTTAGTTTTACTTAAAACATAAATAAATAAAATAAAATTAAACTTGCACATTAACCAGCCCCTGATTGAAGAATGTATTGACCAAAAAAATTGAAAATAAGGGTGATCAATAGCAATGAAAGAACTAATACTTTTAGAAAATTTGAGGTGAACATGAAGCAGACAATACCGTGGGGAGCAGAGGATTTAAAAGAGCAATTTTTTCATTATTTTTATCAAATTGAAGTAAAAGAAAGATGCATGAATGATTAACCTCTTATTCTAAATGCTGATTTTAGTGTCCCTAAAGATAAGTCTTTTTTTAACAAATTAAATTTTTTCTTTACAAAAACGTAAAAATTTTGAATAAAGTCGAGATCAACTGAAACTGGGCTAAAACTCTGCCAAAAATGTATTTCTTTGATTATTGTCATAATTACTCATTTAAAAGTTCTAAATTCTGGATACTTTTGAAGATATATGCTAGGAATATGAAGTCAGGCTTTGATTTTTCCAAATTTTTAAAAGATAGGCAGAGCACATCTTGTTAAGACTCACCAAAATCTTTATCCATTCTCGACAAAGAGAAAGTATTAGCTGAAAGGGCATCGTTTCTTTTAAATGCAACAGAACTTGCTGAAAAGTTGGACTTGATTATGTAAGCCACATTTCCCACACGATATAGGGGTTCAACTTCAAATTGGCATCGCTCAAACAAAATCCAGAGAGAATTCAACGGAATACTGAAGCAGCAGACAAGCTTGGTTGACAGTGCTGCCAAGTATATTTGAAAATTAAATTGTGCAGGAATGAGATAAATGCAGCTGTTTGAAGTCTAATTAAAAAAGATTGCCCTGTACACATAGCCCAGTGTAATTCAAAATTTTGAAATGCCACAAGACAGATCAAGATGAGGCGAGGGTCACAAAAGTAACTCAGAAAAATGCATGCAAGCCAAGAGAAAGAAAATATGTTTCTTCAAACGAAAATTATAGGGCTTCAAACACTTAGTTTCAATCGAAAGATACAAAATTTTTTGAGAGGTAATGAGAGGAGAAACAGCTCATTAAATATTTAAAGACCAAATGAGTATTTTTTTTTATGGTAAATGAAATAAGCAGCTCGAGAGATTTAAGAAACTTAAACGTACACGGGTACATAGATCAAAAGCCACAATCACAATATTCATTCATACAGGCATGATTACCTTGTTAAAGTTGGTACGGTTGGGAAACTAGGAGATGGATATTTGGGTTCCAAAAATTCAGCATTCTATATTAAACTATTCTCTTGGACTGCCAATTAAAGTTTCCAGAAAACTGTGAGAACTGTGTTTCTTCATTAATTTTTTTCATTATTTCGATCAGAAAAATTGATCAATATTTTAAAGATAATTCTTTCTTTGGTTGAAAATGTTTAGAATTGAGAGAGAAACACTGTTAATTATTTGTTGTTCTCTGAAAACTCGATACTTAGCAGTTACATCCTCTTCCAACTTGGCGATTGATCAATGTCATCCTACCACCAAATATCGATGGAGAAAATGCAGAAACGTGTATTTCGGTAACAGTGTTTCCAAATTTCTGCTTGAATATTTAGAAAGAGACCAAATCATGGCTTGAAATTGTCCCAGAATATTCTTCACACAGTGAAGTAGAATCACTAAAGTTTTCAAGAAACGATGTTGAATAGTTTTTCATTTAAAAAATAAAGTATGACAGGAAGTCTGCAACGCCAAAAACCAATACTGATTACTAAAGTGCGAATCCCTGAATCTCTGTTTGCATTGTTGAAGACTTCCTGTCATACTTTATTTTTTCAATGGAAAAACAAGTGAACTTAATTTCTTGAAAACTTTTTTGATTTTTTTTCTCTATAAGCAGAATATTTTGTAAACATTTCCAGCTGTATAGTTGACTTGTTTCTTTTCAAAAAAATTAAATAGGAGCAAAGATTTTGAAAAACTGCGATGGAGATACATGGTTTCGGACTTTAGCCATCAAAATAGGTCCATGCAGTTTCACCTTCAAGATGAAGCCAAGAATGGCCATGATGCTGAACGATTTGTCAAAAATCTCAGATCTTACAAGTGTTTTCCTGCTTTTGAGACTTTATAAAAAGATTTTTAAAGAACAATCAGCCACTTGGTAAAAATGTATAGCTTTTGCCTAAGGAATATATAAGAGGAAAAAAAATTATTTGCTAGAATAGAATCAATGCATTCAGTGAAAAAATATAAAATAAATAAATAAATCAAATGATGAAAGAACACTTTTTCCATCACAACAAAATATATTCTAGTTTTTCAGAATGTCTTCCTGTGGAATTCTCGAAGGCCACCATCATGGAACTCTTGCTTTGAAACCCACATTTTCTTGAATGTATCTAGAGATGCTAAAATAGAGCCACCAATCCACGTGGAATACAGTCTTTCTTGCGGTGCCGATATCTAAAAAGAGAAGGAAAAAAATATTATCAGGGAGCTGCATTGATGACATAAGATCATTACCAAGAACATTTAGGGCTAAAAATTATTGGCTTCTATAATTAACTTCTGAATTCAATTTCTATTTGCAAAGAAAGAGAAAAAAATCCTTTGGAGGCTGCTATAGAGATGTTTAAGTTTAAAAAATCTTAAAATTAAATTCAGATGGGTTGCTAAAAAAATTAGAGGCTTTGCTTTTCTGTTTCAGAACCATGACAATCTAATTTAACAAAATAAATACATACATTCACAGTTACTTAAATCTTTAGTATCCCATGATTTCTTGCACAATTTGCACAACAGTCAAAATTAAAAAAAGGTCTTGAGCCTTGTAAAATGCAAAAATGTGCAAGGTGTTTCAAGTAACCTAAATAAGTACCTAAATTTTGGAGGGTTTAATCTCTTGTTCTTTTATATGAAAATAGGCGGTCTAATGTTTTCATATCTTACCATGTTCCTCTAAATTAGATAGCTCAACAATTCATGGAAAAGTGTCTGGGGTCCTACAATTTTTGTCTTTGAAAAAAAAAAATCCTCTTTTTCAGTAGAAGGGTGCTTGGGATAAATATCAATGGTGAAATTGCAGAAACGCGTATCTTAGTTAGAAGCGTTGCAGACTTCCTGTCGTACTTAATTTTCTACATAGAAAACTACTGAGCATCATTTCTTAAAAATTTCTCTGATTTTTCTTCTCTATGTGAAGAATATTCTGTCGAAACAGGGTATGATGTTGGTTTGTTATTCTTTTGAAAAAAAAAAAGATAGGATTGAATTCTTTGAAATACTGCAACCGAGATACGCATTTTTGCAGTTTCATGGTCGACACACTGATGGCCAGACAAACATCAATGATATTCATATACAGAAAAGATAAAAAGCAAAATTAGTATGAAACTTACTCTAATTTTGGTATCCTTGGAAGACAATTTTTTAATTTCTGCAAGTAATCTATCTCCAAAACCCTGCAGAACAGAGGTAAAATAAAATTAAATAAGACAATACAGTTGACCATTAATATAATGAGATAAGCAGAGCTGCCTCCCTTGCGCCTAAAGGAGAGCTAGCAAAATAACTTGAAATTACAAAAAAAAAAAAGTAAATTTTGTTAATTTCATAACATATTGACAACTTCTGCAGTGGCGAGGCATGAATGGTCGATTATCTATATTTCCCTATTTGAAAATATGGTAAAGAATCGATTATTAAGGTGTTTGCTGCGAACACCCTGTATATCGATCCTCCTCCATAATGTAACATGGCAGATCAAACGATATATCGCAAAGCATGCCACGCCACTGAACTTCTGTTCTAGCAATGGACCACTAGACAAGGGACGAATTTAAGCATTCTGATACATGTGCCTTAACCAGAATTTCACGTAAAACACGATTCGCGCAACGAAAATTACTGGAATCAACTCCTAACGGAGATAATAATATTTTTATTTCACATTGGTTACGAGGAATTTGAACTGCCCGCTCACAAGAAACTCAAAGCTCTACGTGAGTCTAATCGCGCACTACAACGATTTCAGCAAGCTTCTCAATCGAGCAATGCTCATTTTCCACCATGTGTTTTTCAAATTATAAGTAATTTGCTATGGCTGAGCCAAAGTGTCAAGATAGAGGTTGCCAGATTTTTAAACCGCAGAGACGTTCATGATAACGTTTAGCGCGCGATGTGAATCACGTAGAGCATTGAGTTTTCATGAGCGGGTGGTTTCAATTCACGCACCAAGAATCATTAAATATCTTCGGAATTAGTTGATTTCGGTAGTTTTTGTTGTGCTCATCGTGTTTTACGTGAAATTCTGGTGAAGACGCGTGTATCAGAATGCTGAAATTCGTACCTTGTCTAGTGGTCCATTCTAAATTCCTGCCAGCTATAGTTCAGCCACAACATTCTTTTTCCCTTCCTGGCGGTGATTATAATCACATACAAAATTTTAGACATATTTTTGGAGTTAAATTCAAAAGTGGATGGATGTTATCAACAGCCGCAAGGTATCAAAGTACTCAGTAAAGTCCTTAACTGTATATTATTGTGCATTGTAACCTTGTCAAATAAATATAGCAAAGAGCCAAATTCAGTCTCAAACATTCTTCTGAGGATATGATATGTAGATGATAGTTGATGATTGATGCAGTTGGACAGAATTTATGAAGATGCTTTTTCAGTCGATGATTGAAAATAATCAAGATATGCTTCTTGAAAATTTATAAAATATACGTTTGAGGAGGAAATGAATACAGTTCATTAGCATACTGACTTTCTGAACAAATAAAAACCGTGAAATCCGAATAATTTTTGTTATCATAGAAAAAACCAATTATTGATTCTTATTAACCATACTTTTCAAATGAAATGATTATAGTTCTTGATCACAATTTTTGTCCTTTAGAAGTTTGAATTCAACGACTGTCAATGCACTGCAATTTCTTCTTCGCATACTTAAATCTATAATGTCTCAATTTTCAACTTGATTTGAGACTTCACGAGCTGTTAGAAAAGCATCTTTCTGTCCTCTTGCCTTTAGGCTAAATCATTACTTTTGAAAATAAAAAAATGTCAATAACTAAACCCACAACACATTTCATCAAAGAATAGAGAATATCAAGGAGTCGTGTTTACCTTAAAAAGCGTTGAGCCACCAGAGAGAACAATATTCTGGTACAATACTCTACGAAGGTCCATATCTGATTTCTGGATAGCCAGCAACAAGACTTCATGAAGTCCTTCATACTCTTCTCCTATTAGATCTGGTCGGAATAATACTTCTGGAGCTTTGTAACGAGCCTGTCCAATCTACAAAAAGAATAAATACAAAAATTAGGTAAAAGCAAAATAAATTACCAGTCTGTGTAAAATATATGCAGATGTGCTAAGTATATGCTTTCCATGCAAACACTCTGCTTATTTTCCAGTTGAGCTAAGACAAGCCAAGCCCGCTTATGGATGTCATGAACAGGGAAAAATATTCTACAGTCTGAACCTGAACGTCATGCGTAATTTTTAATCAACTCATCCTCAAACTCCTTTCCTCTATAATCTACTTCTGTTATTCCGTTTATTCTCCTCCGTACCCTTTTTGCTCAGTCCATTCCAGTATATAATCTTTGCAAATAGTGAAAATATACTACTTATGCCCCTTTGTGTCACTGTGGAGGTCTAAAATACAGGAACCAATCAAAGATGGAATCCTCGTGTCTTCACTTTCAGTAGAAAGGGACTCTAGTAGGTTATAGAGAACCTTGGGGATGCAAAAAGTGCTCAACCGGCTGGTCGCAGGGAGAAATGTGAAGGTACCTGAGAAACTGGGATGGGGAAAAGTGAAGGCAAAGCTACGTTATGCTAAAGTAATAAAATTTACCCTATCGTTTTTCTTTAAAATTAACAATTTTTTTTAGAAACTCAAGAACTATTTGGCATACTGGGCATTTTTACAAAAAGATAAGGTTGCGCAATTTTAAAACACGGTTATGGTGTTGATTCAATGAAAGAGTTCAAGAATAAAACCCTTGGAAACAGCTGGGGAATTTAAAGGGCACTTTTTACCTTAATTTGACCTGGTAACCGGAAAGTAAAAAATTAATTTAAAAAGAAGTCCTATGCGATGTTGAAAAAGTACCTACTCAAACAAAGGACTAAAGAATGCTTACTTCTAATGTGCTTCCATCGGGGAGAATATATTGATATCCTTTGCCTTTCTGTCCTTGATTGCTTTCTTCCTTGGAGATATTACGAGATAAGTAGCAGGCCTTCTCTTTGATTGTCCTGACTATTTCAAATTCAGCTGTTGTCCTAAAGCAAATACCTTCTTTCCTGAGCAGTAACCTGAGACAGAATAGCATTAAATATTAGTAAGAAAGTTTGGTAAAGTGAGTAATGTGCCTTCAGCGCCTGGATCATGTTAAAAGAGGAGACCTTGTGCATACAAATATGGGATTCTCCCAACTTTCATATCAAACCAATAGGTTAGTGGCACGACATTTCTGCAAAAAATCTGACTGATATTCTTAACGTGAATTTCATGAAAACACCAAAAAATCTGTTGATAAGTTTAAAAAAGGCACTTCTAAAAGGGATATAAAAGTCTGAATAAAATAAAGTTGAAAAACACTACTGGGAGCTTTACTTACTCAGAACTTTCAGAAAATGAATTTTTTTTAAAAAAAAAACAAGAAACGCTACTGACCCATTATAAAACTTTCCACCAGGTGACAGTACAGTAGAATACTCACTCTTTTCCCCACTAGATTAGATGGAAGGTTATGAGTCCTGATGAGCATTTAACTGTTATTATTTTGTAAATGTTTGTTTTTTTGATAAGCAGGAAGTACAGCAGGTTTGCTGACATTACTGTGATGGGTTTTTGGAAATTATTTAATTTGTTCATCAGGTCCTGCAAAAAATTGCGATGAGAACAAGAACTTGTTGTCATGCTTCATTTTCAATGTGTCTAGGGGGCCATTGATACAGGATTCTTAGAATTGTTGATTATTTTCAGTGTCTTTGATGGTCTCTTATTAGGAGATTAGGATCCTCTCTTAATCTGGAAGAGGATGGTCTTTTTTATTTTTTCTTTAATGCTAAGCTGTTCAAGAGTAAAAAAAAAAAAAAAAAAAAAAAAAAATGAGGTAGCAGCTAAATCATTCTATTACTTAGCAGCAAGTATTTTATTCTAGGAAAGTACCTAAAAATTCAAATGTAAAAGGGTCGAAAAGGAGAAATGAATTTATGTTACCTTAAATAACGAGTGACATCACGGCCAGCTGTGTCCACTCTCATGATGCTGTGAGGCATTCCAAAGCCTTCGTAGATTGGCACCGCATGGGTAACTCCATCTCCTGCATCTAAAACAACTCCTGTCATCCTTCCAGTTGCATACCTGATAAAATTAAAAATATTATTAGATGTGACTAACAACAGCATCAAAGTGAAAGGAGCTTTTAAAAATGTGTAAAAGCGCTCATGCAGTTGGCAGATTTTATGATCTTCCGAAAAATAAATTAGGTACAGGGAGATCATGGTAAGGATATTGCTCTTTACATAAATCAAGAGTGTTCTGTTGCCCTACTGGTTGCTTGTACTGCAAGGCATAGCGGGTAGAAAATGCTTTTATGTGAATGGAGTCAGATCTTGAATTGGAAATATTTTGAAATATAATGGCTTCTATGGCAAATTGAAAATCTGAGTTGAAAATATGAGGAAAAATTATATAAAATAAGTGCTCACAAGCTCAAAACAGCCTGCATTGAAACATATAGTGCAGGCACGTTAAAGGTTTCAAAAAATATTTCAGCAGCCTTTTCTCTGTTGCGGCGGGGGTTCAATGGGGCTTCCGTTAATAAAACAGGATGCTCTTCTGAGAATGTCTGAAGTTGGTCTTTGCCATAGATGTACTGCCAGATTTTCTCCATGTCATTCCAGTCAGTTACAACACCATGCTCCATGGGATATTTGATGCTCAGCAATCCGCGATGCTCCTCAGCTTTGGGACCGACAAATTCTTCACCTTCCAGGGCACCAGCCATAACACGCACATGCTTTGGTCTTCCCACACTGAAACAGAGAGTATTTCCAATGCTTTCAACATCGTTGGTAACAAGATGTAAGCCATACTTGCTGCAAAGATATACTTTTCAACAGTAATTAGATAGATAAAGCAATAGATAGACTGAGCAAAAAACTGTACAAGAGAAATTAAGTGTGAAAATTTCAAATTGCAGAGGACTCACTTGCAAATCACATCACAGGTAAAGAGACACATTTCC
The DNA here is from genome assembly GCF_918797505.1 of Bemisia tabaci. Classification (NCBI taxonomy): domain Eukaryota; kingdom Metazoa; phylum Arthropoda; class Insecta; order Hemiptera; family Aleyrodidae; genus Bemisia; species Bemisia tabaci. The sequence goes on along the minus strand of NC_092800.1, from coordinate 1,179,048 downwards.
AGCTCCAACCCATCATTAGTGAAACTCATAATTGTGATGGACCAAGGAATCGGGCCTGAATGGCGTCTGCCGTTTCACAATGACATGATGTACTAGTGAAAAAGTTCCATATTTTCAATTTCCATACTTACGTAAATGATGCCGTATTCACAATTTGAAATTTAATTAGACATGATGAGTAGTTATGCTTCAAGAAGTTGAACAAGACAAGAATTACGCCAAAAAACATGATTTCACAGTAGGGCTTTTTTTTTTAACCTAACTGCAGAGGATCGCTACAGAACGCATCACTTTTTTATCCTGTTCCACTGGCGCGTTACATCCGTTCCAGTTGAATGCTTGGACCGCTCTTCCAAGGTTCGTTGAGGCCACGGTTAGGTTGGTCGAACCGGCCCAAACCGCAAAGATCCCGATCCATTCCATTCTCCAGATATAAAAAGCCCTGATTTCACCGTCAATTTAGATTGACCACATAAAGGTAAATCTTTTTTCTACATGATACCCCCAGAATAACAGAAAATAAGGCATGTAGAAACATTAAAATAACTTACTAGTTTGGAAAACAACACTTGGGTACTTGGTCACCAGCGAAACCAGCTTTGATTACTCCAGAGCCCTGAAAAACGAAAATACAGGAGTGATCAATGGGATCTCTGAGATTTAGTAACAAAAATTTCAGTATTGCAGGAGGAAAACAGACAGCATTTATTAGAACCATTAACTATATTTTCCTTCCTGAAAAGTGGGTCTCGAGAAGTCTCTTACATTGTAAATTTATGAAATCTAGTTTCTTTTGATTACTCTAAAATCAGCACCACTTCATAATTTGAGTCATAAATTCATAAAACAGTCCTGATAAGTGGTATCAGAGTGGACTTGACTTATTTCTCAACGTACTGAACACATGCTAGGGCTTCTGTTCAGTTTTATTGTTTAAAGTAGAGTAGATTTTGAGCATCATGTAGTTGGGAGGAATCCAATCTCTAACAAGCGCGGCAAGGAAGCTCCCTATTAGATTTTACTAATAAGGCTTGCATAATATGGAGATGACCAGAACTTTCGCAAATTCTGAGTTCCATCTAAATGAACGATGAAAGCTTACTAAATAGGTAACTACGCAGTGACTAATTATGAAATTCTCTCAGTGCTACCAAATCCTAGAGAGTGGACAATTTTTCTGCAAGGTAGCCGAACCAATAGTGCAGAAAAATAGGGAGACGGAGTAAATAGACGAAGTTAAAAAGCATGTTGATTTCAATATTTTCATGGTGTTATCACAGTTGATCACAACATTGGTTATGAGTTCATCCACTTTCATCTCGGACTTTGGGGGCAATTAGTGGAAGAAACCTTCCCTGATTTCGCGAAATACATGAAAATTTTCAGTGTAAAAAAATTGAACTAGCTAGGCGAACGTGAAAGAAAACTTACGTTATCGATAACGACCGGTTGGTTTGCTATCACGTCATACGCCTCCATTCTTTCCGAAGAGAAGATTCACAGAAAGGTGATAAAATATGTGTAGAGTGTAACGGGAAAGAAAACTTCAATAAATCATGGCAAACTTGAAAGATAATAAATTAAAGTTCGCCCATTATTGCAAATTCAAAGGAACTTTCGACGCCCACTTGCAACTTGCAATCCGCGAGAACTTCCAAAAATTTAATCTAACCTCAAATTTCAATTCGACGGCTCACCAAAGAACAGCTGAGCGGCAACGTTGAGTAGAAAGATAATTTAACCGCCAAATTTGAAAAAGCGGGGAATCCAATTTTGTGCGACATGAGATGGACACGTGAGCGACTGATTGGGAGTTCGATTTTTTCATGAAAATAAATCTTTGTTTCAGCACAATTCCGATCGAAATTCAATTTTTTTTTTTTTTAATTGATTTGATCGATCAAAACTTTGAAATTTCATCGGCAATTCATTTGAAATTTAAAACTTTTTTTGAAAAATTGATTTTTGTTCCCGTAAATACTCCCGATACGAAGCGAAGCTGCTGGCATCGTTAGTCAGCCACAGTCTATTATATCTGGTTGCTATGGTGACGAGAATATCAGTGAGGGCTGATATTGTGTACCTACGGTGGTGGGGTTGGTATTAAGAAACTCCCTTTTTTTAGAAATTTAGTGATGTTTTCCATTACGCTGTGTCAAAGTGAACTGTATGCTTGCTGGGAAACCATAAAGTATGGTGTCTAACCTTTATTAAATTATTTAAACCAATACTTTGCCAGAATATGTCGCATTTTTATAAAGGTGAGTAAACATAAATTTATTTTGACCCTATCTAGTCAAAAACTAATGAAACTTGTATAGTTTCAATCTTAATTTCGATTCATGTTGATCGAATACATACCCTCTCGTTGCATGCAGACTTCCTCCGCAAAGAAAAGCCGAAAAACCAAGCGGGGACGCTACTTCAATATTAAACTTCCATCGCCTTGCTAAGGCGCAGGGATACAACTATTTGAACTCTCCGGAACGCGTGAGGTATCACGCCTCAATTGAAGGCGTTTTCGAATCTTCTGTATTTTTATGACGAGATTTTCGAAATTTTTTTGCATTATATTTTGAGTTCCTCTTATTATTTAGTAATATTATTTCTCCGTTTTAATTCATAATTATTCTGCTACGATTATCTTTTTGCGAAGTACAATCCGGCTTTAGCGCCCCTAGAAAACGGCCTTAACGGTCGAAACTATAGTACCGGCACAGGAATGCCGAAAAACCAATCCGGGACGATACTTCAATATTAAGCTTCCATCGCCTTGCCAAGGCGCAGGGATACAACTATTTGAACTCTCCGGAACGCATGAGGTATGACGCCTCATTTGAAGGCGTTTTCGAATCTTCTGTATTTACATGACTAGATTTTCCAAATTTTCTTGCATTATATTGTAGATTTGAGTTCCTTTTATTATTTAGTTAAATTACTCCTGCTTCTTATTTCTTAATTATTCTGCAAAAACTATCCACTTGCGAAATACAACCCTGGCTTTAGCGCCCTTATACTACGGCCTGAACGGTCGAAACTACAGTAGCGGCACAGGAAAGCCAAAAAACCAAGCGGGGACGCTGCTTCAATATTTACCTTCTATCGCCTTGCTAAGGAGCAGGGATACAACTATTTGAACTCTCCGGAACGCGTGAGGTATCACGCCTCAATTGAAGGCGTTTTTGAATCTTCTGTATTTTCATGACGAGATTTTCCAAATTTTTTTGCATTATACTGTAGATTTGAGTTCCGTTTATTATTTAGTTAAATTTCTCCTGCTTCTTAATTTTTAATTATTTTGCAAAAATTATCTGTTTGCGAAAATCAATCCTGGCTTTAGCGCCCTTAAACTACGGCCTTAACGGTCGAAACTGCAGTAGTGGCACACAGTGGCGGACTGCGGTGGTCGAAAAGTTAGGAGGAGACCTAAATGTAAGGGCCCCTCCTGTCGTTCGGGGGCCCCTCTAAGAAGGTCTGGGGGCCCTCTCCCGGTACATTTTGAAAATTTCACTTTTTAAACACGTAGGCCTTATTGGAGTTGGATTCTACAGTACTTGAACTTTAAAATAACCCATTCTCAAGATTCATTGGGGGTCCCTTCATCACGAATGCTTTTGGCGACCTTCCATGTCTCTTAGAGACAAATTTTCAAGGAATTCGGGGCCTTTTAGTGATTGAAAAGTATAACAAAATTACAACATTATAGGAAAAAAACGATGACTCGAAAAAAATTCGCCGCGGGGGCCCCTTCGGGACATCCGCGGAGTTAGCGGAGTAAACGTGCATTGAAATAATATTATACTGTTTAAGCATCTAGGATGTCAAAAATGTGTCTTGTGATCCCAAAATGTTGCCGCAACTGTCCCTGCAGTTTTATTTTGCATTTAAACTTAGTTAATCGTGAAAAGTTTTTCGAGAATCCCCCATAAAAAGACCTTAAAATACAACTTTCTATTGGTAACAATATTAATTAAAGAACCAAAATGTTTTCCAACATGTATTATATAGTGGTTTTAATTCGTCCTCAGCTGTGTCCGCAGCAATTGTTATTCCGCATATGATGTGCGTGCTGATCTCAGCTCATTACATACTTGACTCTCTGAAGGCGTTTTATGTGCGAAAAAGGAGCACCCTATTAGAGAACAACAGAAGTGAGATTGAATGAATCGCTCAACCCCCACTTCGGTCGTTCTCCAACAGATTGCACTACTTGTGCACATAAACGCCTTCAGTAAGTCGAGTATGTAATGAACTGAAATCGCCACGCACAACTTATTCTTAACAATTGCTGCGGACAAAGCTGAAGGCGAATTGTTCAGTTGAGAGTGTGATCGACATGAATTGGACGAAAAATAAAAACGTGAACCGATCGACACCAATTTAATATCGGACAAATAAATAGAAACCCAGAATTTCAAATTCCGATAACTCGGAAATAGGATCAGCCAAGATTTTGAGTTAACACGTACCATAGATTCATCCCCTGCTGCAAATCTTTTTTGGGTACATTTTTGTCGCATTCTCTTCTTGCTTCAAGACCACTGTGAGAGAATGCCCCTCTCTAGGATTGAGAATGTGTTCAGGGAAGGAATTTTTTCTCCCTTGAGAAATGAGTAGATACTTTAGAGGAGAATATATTCGTTCCTAAGCACTAACTAATTATTCAGGCAAGATAACGTGTTTCTCTTTTGCAGAAACCACTTACTCAGGGGGGAAAAAAATCTCTCCCAAATGGTAACTTATTGTTCCGGAGAAAAATATTTTCTCCTCTCAGCAACAACTTATCGTTCCGAAGAGAAAATATTTTTCTACGGAACTTACTAATTGCTCCAGAGAGAAAATATTTTTCTTCGAAACATTAACTATTTGCTCCAGAGAGAAAATATTTTTCTCTGGAACACTAACTAAATGCTCCAAAGAGAAATATTTTCTCTTCCCAGCAATAACCTATCGTTCCGAAGAGGAAATATTTTTCATGGGAACACTAACTAATTGCTCCGGAGAGAAAATATTTTTACTTTCGAAAACTTAAACTAGTCGACAAAATTTCTCGAAAACTTCCTTGATTTATCTTCTCTGATGGCATAATATCAACAGCGAAACTACAAAACCACGTGTCTCGGTTCGTGACGTTGCAGGCTCCCTGTCATACTTTATTTTTTAAATGAAGAAGTAATGAACATTGATTCTTGAAAACTTCCGTGATTTTTCATCTCTAAGCGATGAAAACTCTGTGTAAACTTCAAGGAATGATACTTATTGAGTCGTTCTCCTCAGAAAAAAAAAATAAAATGTTTACAGAGATTTTTAAACACATCAAACTAGATACGTCGTCTAGTAGTTTCTTCGTCAATCTTCTGTTTAATTTTAAAGCCCTGAATTTGGCTTTTTACCCTTCGTAAAAAAATAGGAGTGGAAATTTGGCAACACCGCAATGCTGCCGTTATAAGGAATAACGCCGTATGAGCCTTCGGACGTTGCCATATTTCCTCCAATATAAACCGAATCTACCAGAAACATGTTGAATTTTTTTCTTAAAGATGAATCTACCAGAAACATGTTGAATTTTTTTCTTAAAGATTTCATACAAGTTTTTCTCGCGATTTAATCTAAAATTCGTATAATTTTCCTAAAAAATACAAGTTTCATCCATAGAAATTCGGCAACCCTCGAATATTCACACGGCGTTCTTCTGTAGCAAGGCAGAACGGAGATACGTGGTTTCGTACCTTGGTACTTTGGTTATCGTTATATTATATAATTTGTTTTAACTCAGCCCTTGTTTTCGTTTGAATTCAGATTTGAATTAACATGACGTGTGCGGGAGAGGATACTTTGGGAGGTTCGGGAACTACAGCAGTTATCAGTGTGGAGACGATCCAAGATATTGTCCTCAAATCGGAGGTAGAAGGAAAATTCGACGAGAGAGCAGGCAAACGAATTCACGATCGTATTGCTGCCGTCAACACTCTTCGTTTGGAATTCAGAGGTGACTGCTTTATGTTGTGAAAAGAGGGAAAGTGGAAGCGCCTTCATTTTTTTCGTATGCAACTCAGACAGCTTTCGCGTAGCAATAGTTGCATGTATAAGGCGTTATCGTCAGAGCTTCCCTGCAACTCATACAAACAAAGGGCAACTTGTCCACCTTGCCGTGCGACTATTGGCTGAAATTAGGTTTTCCAAAGACCCCCCCCCCCCCTCCCGGTGGGAGCTACGGTACCGTTTTATTTTCAGGGACATCGTCGCTTTTCATAAATTTCGGCAACGTTCATAGTCATGATAAGTGGTCACCAATATTATTAGTATTGAATTTGTAAATGGAAAAATCTCCAAATCGTGAGTTGAAGTGGGGGTTACACGTGATTTTGGGTTTTTTAGGGCGATTTTTGTTTTTTCACTCAGTGAGGGTGCTATTTTCAGAACATCGAGCCTGCAAGAATCTCGACAAATGATGAAAGACATTTTTTTAAAGGGCTTAAGTTTATAGTGAATTAGCGTTTTAATGGTGGCAACTCCTTCCCTCTTGCTCCAAAGATCGAAGACCTCCTGAAAATCGCTGAATTTTCCCGTTCTCTTGTGATTTAGAGATTTTTGAGTCATTAATAAATTCAGCCTAAACAATATTACGGCTCTTTTTATGAGTTTTGGCCCACAAACGTCACCAAATTTCAGGAAAAACGAAGATTTTCTAGAATATCTTCAGAGACTGTAGCTCGAACCTGTAACACTCTTGGGAAAAATCTTTCAAGAAGAAAAACGTATTTTTTTGGCCCGCAGAATATGCTTATGGTCAGTCTAGCTGTTTGACCCGGAGACGTTCAGTACTTTTTTTCTTGTTCAATCTCACACTATCACCGCATATCTAGTAGCTCACTGCTTTTGTATATTCATCTTTTTGCAGGTATCATATGTATAGACAGTCTATGGATGCTTACTAATTTAACGGAGCTCTACTTGAACAACAATAGTATCCAAAAAATTGAGAATATAGAGAACCTTGTCAATTTGACGAAATTAGATCTGAGCTTCAATCAGATTAAAAAAATTGAGAATCTAGAGGTATGAATGAGTAATTGCCATTTTCTCCTGTATTTCGAGCTTGATTAATTGTCACTCCTAAATATTTTATCTACGATGTAAAATCTTAACAGCGGTAGGTATCGCGTGACGCGAAAAGCCCTGCATAGACGATGAAATTCCCTAACCAATGCCGATCAAAGTAGCATCAAAGTGTCGGGAGTCATCAGTCTCAAACTCATTAATTTGCTTCATTTATAAATGGAAACTTAGCAGAAATGTTTCCTATGGCAGAAAATGATGAATGGTGGCACTTTATTCTAATCTTACTTTGATCAAATAAGTGCGGCCCGTCAAAATTTGATGGTAGATGGTGACCATCAGGCATCAGCATGTCTACTTTGATCGGAATTGGTTCGGAATTTGATTGTCTATCGAGGGCTAAACGCATAGGCGCAAAGCGCTTGGAGGGTGGGGAGCGGGGGGGGGGGGGGGCGAAGCTGGTTTGGAGGCATACCCTCTAGTTGAAAGAATAAGATGGATCACACCGGAATGGGGTATTTTCGTAGATTGTAATGGAGAGGCTCTCAAGCGGAACGGTGCAGTGTAACGCAAATTACAAACCGTAGATCCTATACTGCTGTGCTATGGAAAAACGCCGTATGAACCTTCAGTCGTTGCCACATTTCCTTTGATAAAACACGAATTTCCTAGTGAATGTATGAATAATTTTCTTCCAATTTTTCAAATAATTTTGTTCTCAATTTAAGCTTTGCCTAACGCTCCAGAAAATCTCAAAGAAAAATGTTCATAACTTTCCTCAAAAATAAACCTTACATCCAAGGAAATTTGGCAACTCTCGGATGTTTATACGGCGTTCTTCCTATGCACGGCAGTATACCAACCAGACTTGTGACATCACCTTGGCCTACCATACATGACGAGTAGAAATTCAAAACCTGGCTAGCGTCATCAGGTTATTGATAAAATATACATGTTGCTCTTTAGCGTAAAGTTCATTCAATTTCCGTGAGGAAATTTTCTCTAAATTTGGTCTATTAGAAACTGATGCCTCATTGTAGGCATCTGATAGCACTTACCAGCAGCCTGATTGTTGAAATTTATGTCGGCACGACAAGAATCGAAAATCGATATATTACACGGCGCAAATAGGGCCATGTCTTGTCTTATCTTGTCGACATAGCCAGTTAAAGGTTCAACAATCCGGCTGCAGGTATTGAATTACTGCTCTTCGTGTAAAAAAGAAAATTCACACTTCTTCAGCTTCGTGTTGCTCTCACCTGAAAATTTCAGTTTCGTATGGTTCAATAAAAAAAGATTCTCAGGTTTTGACGTCAGCCAGAACCTATATTGCCGTGCTAAGGAAGAACGCCGTATAAACCTTCAGGCGTTGCCAAATTTCCTCCGCTATATCACAAATTTTCGGGAAAATGTTTAAATATTTTTCTCCCAAATTTTCAGATAATTTTGATCGCAATTTCACCTAAAGTTCCTGAAAATGTCAAGGAAAAAACTAAACATTTTATCGGGGGAAATTTGGCACCTCTCAAATGTTCATACGGCGTTTTTCCTCAGCACGGCAGTATAAAGCACAAATCGTAAAAGGAATGGGGAAACAACTTTTGAAAAGCTCGTTTCCACACCACCTTAGAAGAGTCCGATCAGGTAAATGATACGGTACTGCTCCTGGAGGTAGAGCTTTGGGCGCGCTTTTTTTAACGTGGTATCGCCATGAGCCCTAATCCACGGGGGGGGGGGGGGGATGAAGTACTTACCAACGCTGACGCAGCTCCAGCTTCCTCTGCTCCATGCCATTTTTGATTCTGCTAAATAGCAGCTCTGCTCGTAAGACGGAAGTAGTGCCCACTAAACCTGAATAACGATTATAACCCTTACTTAGAAATGAGGAGAAATAAAACGGTATCTTACCTTCGGTTGCGGGAACGGCAGCTGCACCTGAAACAGAAGAAAAAAAAAAAAAAAAAAAAAAAAAAAAAAAAAATTCGACGATCCCGGTACGATGATCCTGGTACGACGATCCCGTTACGATGACGGCCTCCCCCAACCCCGGCTTCCGGCCCCTCCGGCCCCCAGGTTCCTTTCCCACCTCCTCCCTTTTTTTTTTTTTTTTTTTTTTTTTTTCCACTCGTGGCTTGCTGAGATCCTCCGGGGCGTAACGCCCCGGAGCCGCCGTCGCCGGCAGGGGCGCCCGCCGGGACCCCATAAGGGTCCGCTGGGCGCCCCCACCCCCGACCCCCCGCGAGGGGGGGAAAAAGCCCCCCCTTGCGGGGGGGCAAAGACCCCCCTCGCGGGGGGTCGGGGGCAGGGACGCCCAACGGACCCTCGGGGTCCTGGCGGGCGCCCCTGCCGGCGACGGCGGACCCCGGGACGTAACGCCCCGGAGGATCTCAGCAAGCCAGTCGCGGAAAAAAAAAAAAAAAAAAAAAAAATCCTACTCCTCCCCCCCTGATTCTACTCCGCGGCCCCTCCCCCCTTGGAAACCCTACTCCGCGATCCTACTTAAACCCCACGGACATCCCCCCTCTCCCCGGGAGCCCCCTTAGGAAACCCTACCCCGCGATGCCTCACCCAACCCCACGGACCCCCCTCTCCCCGGGACTCTCCCCCCTGGGAATCCTAGTTCCGCGATACTTCCCAACCCTACGAACCCCCCTTCCCTGGGAACCTCCCCCCTCAGCGATCCCTCCCCCCAAGCCCGAATCTTCAGCCGCATCTGAAACAAACAAGGCAAATCATGAATTATTAGTATGATTAACAACAGGTGACAAAACCGGCTTCTACATTTCTATTTAATCCCTCATCCACGTAGTTAAAAGTTTGGTTCTATGATCATCAGTGGTGTAGAGTGAATTGCGATAAATCGATTGTTATGCCATTTAATCCTATGGAAAATGATCGACAAACAGGGTGTTCGCAGTGGGCACCTTAATAATCGATTCTTTACCATGGGTTTACATGGCATAACAATCGATATATCGCATTTCACGCCACGCCACAGATTATTACGTTGGACTTATAAATGCTAAAGGGAACTATTTGCATGCAACATACTTCCTTTTAGCGTGCATAGGTCCATGATCCATTTGTTCATTTATCTCTTGTCAAAATTTTAGTCAAGGCACCATGCCAAAATTCAGATATCAAAGTTTAGGTATTACTTTTTCAAATTTAAAATCCAGTTCCGTGATGCTTTTGGACTATATCATGCAGCGTTAATTGCAGAGAGGTGGTAAAATAGTTCTGGGTCCACACTATTTTGTGAGGGAAACGAGGCCAAATAGAACTTTTGATTTCTATTTTTTAGAAACTTTTTGGCCTTGTTTTCCCAGCAAAATTGTGTGGACGCAGCACTATTGTACCATTTGCCTTATCTACTACCTCTTTTATTATTAATCACTATTGTACCACCTTGTTACATACCGTTCCCTTCTGATGTAAGGGCATATCTCAATTTCCATGTGACCTCTCTTTCGCATATAAAACCATGCTTTCTGAGGCCCATACGAAAATCGAGGTACTCCCTTACGTCAGATAATGCGTCAGAGCTACGTTTCTTAGTGCTTTTGTTTTTCTCGTTAATTTCAAGTTTGCATTCAGCTGTAGAGTAACTGAACTGTATTACGCAAAAAGAAATTAATTTTTCTGGCTCATTTAGAAAAATTCATGGCATTTATGTCTATGCTACAATAAACCGAAAAAGATAATTCCTTTCTACATGATTCAGTCCAATTACTTTCAGTTGAATGCAGTATTGTTCGATAGTAGGTATCACACGAGAACTATGCAGAACTTATAGGAATTGCAAATACTTTTCATCTCTTTTAGCAACTGAGGGTATTTAAGTTAAGGACACGATAGAACAAATAGGTATACATTTTGGGAGGGCACTACTTCCGTCTTCAATGGCTCATCGTGCGGAGCATTTTCTTCGTTTTTTGCAGACCTGAAACAAACTAAGAATAAAAAAAAGGATGATTAGTTGGAGCTTAACCTAACGTGAAAATAAAAAGTTTAGTGGAAAAAGAGTTTTGTTCATGTAAAATCAATTTGATAAAGCTTATGCAAACTGCTGAAGCTGCTGCTCTTACTCTAATGCAAAATTAATTATTTATTTGGAATGTAATGTAGCTAATTTTTACTTGTCACTTGGCTGACAGAAGGGCGTAACTACACATTGAGATGAGCCCGGAAAAGCATTGAAGCATATGGAAGACAGGGCTCATTGCAGAGTGTAGTTATGCCCTTATGTCAGACGATGTGAGCGACTAATAAAAGTCATTTTAAAGTGATTATAAATGATAAAAAATTGATAAGTGATTAAAAACGTCTCAGTGTTTTTCTGCTTAATTATGCGAAAATCTATGTTAATATTTGCAACACTAAATATTATTAATGTGAAATTAAAAAAAAAAATTAAAAAAAAAAAATATTATTATTATTATTATTATTATTTGTGAAAATTAATTGCGAGTAAAACAGCTTCCGCTGTGAGCGCTTCGTTTCTTGCCGATCTGAAAAAAAAGATAAACAAAAGAAAATTAGGTAGTTTGAGGTTTACGGAATATAAAACGGAAAATGAAATTAAGCTGAACAGTTTGAAAAACTGTTTTTCCTACTGCGATCAAATTGCGAGTAAAACAGCTTCCGCTGTGAGCGCTTCGTTTCTTGCCGATCTGAAAAAAAAAAGATAAACAAAAGAAAATTAGGTAGTTTGAGGTTTACGGAATATAAAACGGAAAATGAAATTAAGCTGAACAGTTTGAAAGAATGTTCTTCCTACTGGTCTGAAACTACAGAAAAAGAGGAAAAGTAGTTTAAAGTATACAAGAAAAAACACTAAATAAAACAAGGTGAAACAATTTTGGAGGGTATGGATTCGATCGACATGAATCAATCGAAAAATGAAAACGTGAATCGATCGACACCGATTCGATCGACAAATTATTGAAAAACCGGTGTCGATTCGATCGACATGAATCGATCGAAAAATGAAAACGTGAATCGATCGACACCGATTCGATCGACAGTTAATTAAAAAACACTCGTGTCGATTCGATCGACATGAATGGATCGAAAAATAAAAACGTGAATCGATCGACATTGATTCGATCGACAAAATTCGATCGACTCACGGCTTTTGTCGATCGATTCAAGGGTTTGTCGATCGATTCACGGTTGTCGATTGAATCGGTGTCGATCGTTTCACGTCCATCGATTCACGTTTTTATTTTTCGATCCATTCATGTCGATCGAATCGACACAGATGTTTTTAAATTAACTGTCGATCGAATCGGTGTTGATCGATTCAAGTTTTCATTTTCCGATCGATTCATGTCGATCGAATCGACACCGGTTTTCTAATAATTTGTCGATCGAATCGGTGTCGATCGATTGACGTTTTAATTTTTCGATCGAATCGACACCGGTTTTTAAAATAATTTGTCGATCGAATCGGTGTCGATCGATACATGTCGATCGATTCACGTTTTCATTTTTCGATCATACCCTCCAACAATTTTAACTGTGTTCGTTTCATATTAATCTGATAAAAAAATAAATGAAAGTAAAACACAGAGAGCAAAACTAGTTTCTCATTCGAGAGAGTAATAAAAACGCAGTCAATCAATTTTCCTTGTGATTAAAATGCTGAAAATTATCTAACCGCATCTCTCGTCAATTCAGGAAAGATACATACAAATGAGAGAGAGAGAAGCTGACGTGAAGCTTTTGAGGAGGGGAAAAAATCCGGCTTAAGAAAAGAGTTTAACAGTTAACAGTCGCTACAGTTTAAGAACTTTATTTTAGATTTTTAGAATTTAAATTTTTTGATTTCAAAAATTTTAACTTTTAAACTTTAGAATTAAAATTTTTACTTTTTAAATTTTATAATTTTTATTTTTTAATTTGATTTTTATGTTAATGTTTTACAACATTTTTAACAATTTTTTCAGACTCAATGGATCAATAGTGTATATATACCATAAATATTGTAGTAGAAGGTATATAGTGAGTAGTATGGTAAGTAAATAAGTATAGTAAGTACTGTACGTAAGTAAGTAAGTAAGTAAGTAAGTAAGTAGGTAAGTATAGAATGAGTAGTAGTGAGTATATAGTTGTGGTGGTAGTAATATATATGTATTATTGACCTATTGAGTATGAACAAATTGGGAAAAATGATAAGAAGCATTAATATAAAAATAAAATTGAAAACCAAAAATTTTAAAATTTTTAAAGTAAAAATTTAAATCTAAAATTTAAAATATAAAAAATTTGAAATTAAAAAATAAATTTTTGAATTGCAGAGGATATAAATTTTAAACTATAAATTTTATTGCAGTAGAAGTTGTGAATAAGATATTATACACAGTGTACTCACGGATTAGGACCTGCAGCGTAAGCGTTGTGATTCCGGTATCTGACTGCACTTCACCACTACAAAACAACACAACACCACTGGCTGACCTACATGACCTGATCACCCATGAAGCTTCGTTTGCTGAACCCCGACTGACTGAAATTTAGGGTTGGGTTTGCCCTTTTGTAACTTCGTAACCTGTTGGTTTGTAGCCACCACAAACAATCCCCCCCCCCCCTTTGCTGACCCCTCCCGCAATTAGGATGTATTTCAGAAACTATTGCTTTGTTTTCCAGTGGCGGAAAATCCGAGCTTTGCGGAATTTTAGGAAGGGGTGCATTCCATCGTAAACATCATTAAGATCATTCGGATACAGGAAGGCGGGGTCCTTTGTTTTACTGAGGTGGATGATGGAAATTACGTGTCATTGTAATCAGGACATGGAAATCCCCTGTTTTGTTTCTTTGGCGGTCCGGTCAAGAAAGCTCTGGGCTGCAAAACAATTACAGAGGGGGGGGGGGGGGGGGGTCGCAAACAGGAAAAATAACACGGAGATAAATTATTTCGGAGACAGATCCGTAACAGTGAAACTGCAAAAAATACTGAACTACAAAGAGAGAGAGGGGGGGCGGGGGGCAAAGTCCAGAGATAGTCTCTAAGTGGATCAAATTTTGGAAAAAGGAACCAACGCAATTACAGTGTTGTAAAAAGATTGCGTCTTCATAATTATCAAAGAAATCTCCCAGAATAACAAATGGACCGCATTTTGCAATTTAGAACTATAAATTCTAGCTCAGTTTAAAAACAACGTATGTGCCATTAGTTCCCCAATGCATATGAGTGTTTTTTCATATGAGCCAAAATTTATAGTTCCAAATTGCAAAATGCCGTCCAAATAGTTCTGGCTTCTCACGAAACAATTGTTAGTTTTGAAGGAAAATACTGAAGGTAAGTTCTAACACTGTACATAGATTATAAGTAATTTTAAACGTACAGAAGAAGGTGCACGATCTTAAAAACACTGTAATCCCGCTGGTTCCTTTTTGCTAAATGCCATCCAAGTGAATTGCGTAGTTCCACAAACAAAAGCGGTGCGTATCACGATAATATTAACATTATGTCTTGGTGAGGTATGGTATGAATATTTCTCCTTGAAATATTTAGATAGTTTTGATGAAATCGCGATTAAAATTCATAAACAAATTTGGGGGGGGGGGGGGCACAAATTCCCCACAAAATTCCCGTTTTATCTCACAAATTTTGGCAACGTCCGAGGGCTCATAGGACGTTCTTTCGCAATGCAGAGTTCGGACTGATGGGATTTGAGTGTTGACTTCAAACATTTTTTCTGCCGATTGATTTTTCTGGCTATCGATGAGAGGTATTCTGCAGCTGGGCCTGCTCTCCCTAGATCAGGGTGTCTACAGGTCCGGAAAACCCGGAGATTACTCTTTCTTTAGGGTGGCTCCAGTGGCGTGGCGTGCTTTGCGATATATCGATTGTTATGCCATTTAAACCTATGGAAAATAATCGATGAACAGGGTGTTCGCTACGAACACCTTAATAATTGATTCTTTACCATAGGTTTAAATGGCAGAACAATCGATACATCGCAATTCACGCCACGCCACCGCGTGGCTCGGAAGCACTCGTAATGCGTGGTTTTCAATGACAGCCTGGAAAGTATGCAATCTCTTGCGCACTAATTCTTTGTCTTGCATCAACGCACGTTTTACTTTCCTTCTCAAGCGTTAAAGTCTCCCAGTGATTCTATCGTGCTAAGGGAGAACGCCGTGCGAGCATTCGAAACTTGCCAAATTTCCTCCAGTAAAATGTTCATTTTTGAGAAAAGTTATGAACATTTTTCCTTGAAATTTTCAGGAGCTTTAGGTGAAATTGCAATCAACATAATCTGAAAAATTGGGAGAAAAATATTCATAAGTTTACCAGGAAATTCGTGTTTTATAAATGAAAATTTGAACTAAATTAAAAACTACCGAGAGAACTGAGCACGAGGATACTTTTGGTTCATAGATTAATTAATTACTGAAAGAGATACAACAAAATGATTTAATCCGCTGGAATACATGTTTTGAAATAGGAAATCAAGTTCAGCGAATATTGTATAACACAATGTCTAAAAGGTAGTAACACTGAATATATTGGTATGTAGGGTGTAGCCAAGTGCTAGAGAAAATGTAACAATTTTATATAAAAAAAAGACACTTACATTTTATTAATAAACTTTGACCGAAACTTTTCGAAGCAAGCGCTTCATCGTCAGGGTCACAACACAAAGTATATATCGCGAGCAAATAGTAAAATCAGGCATTTTGTCAAATGCCTAGGCAAATAACCAAATAAATTAACATAGATTGAAATTTTGATTATTTTCCTAATTTTAGACAAAATATGTAATTGCTCCCGTAAGAAAAAATTATCAGTAAAAATTTGCATCACACAAAAGTATTTTAAATGATTTTTAGCTCCTGAGCCGCCACTTATCTTGAAATTTGCAGCATGTCATAAAAAACAGAACTTTTAGAATTTCAACGTTTAAAAATATGAGAAACAATCGAAGAGGCATCGACAAAAAGAGTTCGTAGGTTTAACGAGATATTTTTCCCTAAAATATTGAAAACTCGTGAGATCTCCGCCATAAATTCACAAAATTTTGTAGACCTTCAAAATTTAACTATCTGCCTAGGCATTTGATAAAATGCCTGATTTTACTATCTGCCTGCGACATAAACATCACGAAGGCCATACTCTCAACAATAGTTGGATCTTTCTATCCATGTTATGAGTTTTTAAAAACAGACGCATGAGCAATAAAATAGGACTGGTAATTTATGTTAAGTTTAATTATAATAAAAAGTAAAAGGTGAATTTAAAATATTCCGAAAACATTTGCGACAATGACTCTTAGATCCGAGGAAACAAGGTTGAAAATAATAGAACAGAACAGTCTGAGACGTTCCGCCAGAAATGTCTGCCATTTCCAGCCGAACCGAGGCATATGTGGACGTGCTTAAATCGAAAGACAAAATTGATATCACAAAGGCCGCTGCCATACTTTAAATTTCAAACAAGGTAACAATTGATAACAAGCTATTAGATTATATAGACGCATTGTGCGAAAGAATACTCTATTTGGCAAAATAGAACAAAACTCAATAACTAAATTTCGTCGCTCCGTTGACGCAAGAGCGTATTTTCATTTTCATGTGAGTCCTGAAACACATTAAGCTGTATGGAATATAGAGCTCAACTCAGAAAGTAATTACGCCCTTTTACGTTAGAGGAGTGATGATATTTGATCCAGCTAAACCTTTTTTTTTTTTTTTTTTTTTTTTTTTTTTTTTTTTTTTTTTTTTTTTTTTTTTTTTTTTTTATTTGCACAATAGAAATTTTGTACAATAAACACTTTTAGACATCATATAAGTCTTTTAAAAGCTTGTCTTAATTGTCTAAATAATATTAAACTAATTCTAGTTACATTTTATAAAAAGTACTACCTTTATAATATTAAGGAGAAAGAAAAAGACAGATTTACTTCAAAGTAAAAAGGCCTTATTAATTTATCTGTGTGGAATTGGGCGACCGATCTACATTCCTCTCGTACCATCTTGCTTTAGTAATACTTCTCAGGATCTTCATTTGCATGATTTCTATTTTATCTAAATTTGACTTGGCTGCGCAACCCCACAATTGGCAACCGTAACTCCAAACAGGCCTCAACATTGATTTGTAGAGGAGCAACTTGATATTTAGAGATAACCGTGACTTACGTCCGATGAGCCACTGCATACTGGAAAATTTCAGTCGCAATTGTGCTACTTTTTTTTTTAATATGGTTGCCCCACCTGAGCCTGGAATCCAGGTGAAGTCCAAGATATTTGGCGACAGAGTCGTGTGGAATTTTATCTTCTCCTAAAGAAAGCGGGATGTGAATATATGGACGATTAGTAAAAATTACTTCAACTGATTTTGAGGCATTTAATTTTGTTTTATCTCTCATTGTCCATTTATTTGTTTTATTCGAGTGTTGCTGAGCTGTATGACGTGCCTCTCTATAGCTTTTAGACGAGGCTAGCACGAGAGTATCGTCGGCATAAACTCCCAGTTTCCCCCTCCTTCCAGACTGTGGGATGTCTGTGGTAAAGAGAGAGTAGAGAAGAGGGGAAAGACAGGAGCCCTGTGGAACTCCCGCTCGTATTTGTCTGAAACCTGATGTTGTATTTTCATATCTGACTCTGAACTGTCTTCCAGTAAGAAAGGACGATAGGAGCTCCACATGGTTACATGGGAGCATGGTGAAAAGTTTATCGACGAGCCTCTCATGCCAGACTCGATCGAACGCTTGTGCTACATCAAGGAAAACAGCCACGCAGTATTCGCCCTTTTCCAAAGCATCTTCGATAAATTTAGTGACACGGTGTAATTGATCCACTGTTGAATGTTGAGCCCTAAAGCCAAATTGGGCATCAATGATTAAGTTATTTTGCTTTACAATTTCATTTAAACGTTTTATATAAAGTTTTTCAAATAATTTTCCTATGACCGGCAGTAAGGAAATTGGTCTATAAGAAGCAGCTTCTGCTGGTGGTTTATCTGGCTTTAGGAGAGTGAAAATTTCTGCCATTTTCCATTGCTTGGGGATATATTTGCAACGAATGACTGCATTAAAAATAGCTGTTAATTTCATAATTGCTTTGTTCGGCAGGTTTTTCAAAATAAGACCTGAAATTTTGTCATAGCCAGGAGCTTTTTTGGCTTTAATTTTACCTTTAATTTCTTTAGTTATCTCAGATGGAGAAATTGTTTTGATTTTTACTGGTGGTATTTTCCTTGATTTTCGAGTTTTTAATGAGGACACCTCTCTCCGATTGTGCGGTTCGGAGTCGGGATTGTCAGTGGAACTCTCATTTTCTGAATCTGAGGAGGGTGCGGCAATATCGTTGTGTGGCTGGAAAGCCATTTCGAAATGATCCGCTAGCCGTTCTGCTTTTTCTAGGTCTGTTTCAGCCCAGGTGTTATAAAATTCAGCCCAGCTAAACCTATAAAATTTGTCACCGTGTTAAAAATTTATGCATATTTTGAAATTTTGAAAGGTCCCTCCTAATTTCTTTCCCAGGAGCAAATTAAACTGTCAAAACTTTCACTTTCTTACAATCAAATATCAAAACTAGAGAATCTTGACAACTGCCCCCAGCTGAAGGTCCTGGTTTGCAGTAACAACTTACTCGCAGATTTGGATGACGTAAGTCAGTTTTTCTATTCAATATTTTCTAGACCTCATCCATCCCTCAACTGTCAAATTCTCCCAAGTGAGTAAAGGAGGAGACAGATTAGATGAAGATTCACCTTTAATACATGGAGCCATGAGTTCATGGGTAATGAAACTCAAGATACACTAATTGAACTACATTTTGCAATTCGAAACTACAATGTCCTGCTCAGTATAGAAACAACGTACGTGCCATTAGTTCTCCTCTATGTACTTCAGTGTTTTTAAGGATGAGCCAGAAATTGTAGATTCTAATTGCAAAATAAAGTCCAATTGGCGTACAAGGTGCCAAGATCTCGTAAGTACCTCTTATTTTTGTAAAAGTAATTGAACTGCATTTTGCAATGAGGAACTACAATCTCTAACTCGCACATAAAGAACACCTATCTACGTAGAGAAACTCAGCCGAAAGAGAGCTCAAAACAGGGGTTTCTAATTGCAAAATATAGTTCAGTTGAACATTTTGCAATTAGGAACTACAATTTCTGGCCCATCCGTAAAAACACTTAAATGTACAAAGGGAAAATAATGTTATATAAATCATTTCTAAACCGAGCCATGAATTTTAATCCCTAATTGCAAAAATGTGGTCCGATCAGGGCTCCCCTAAAAATCGTCACATTGTGGCCCTATCAATCAAGTAAATAATGGCAAGTATTTTTTGGACGTTTCTATGCTAAAAGGGATTATGTGCGCAAAGGGTATATGCATGCAACATAATTCCTTTCAGCATAAATACGTCCATTTAGAAAGGAGACCAACGCACCTTAAATCAGGCATCTTGGTCAAAGTACGAGAAGTATGATAGCGATTTAACCAATAAATACAACTATTCTTGCTCTGGAGATGTGTGTGTTGCATATTCAAGGAATTGAAGGCGCTCGGACTTTTTTTGCCCGCGTAACCGCGCGCAGGGCGCTGAGCGGTAGCTTCCATATTATAGCGTCGCTTCTCTGGTACAGGGGCGTAGGTCAATTTCAAGTTTGTTGAGCCTTGTTTTACAAGTAAGTCCATTCTTCTTGGGGCTCATGAGGAAATCGAGATACGCCTGAACGTCAGAGCTGCGACGATAAGTTGCCGGTTTTTTACTCCGATGAAAGGATGACGCACATTTGAATTAATTTAGACGTTTTATCATGATGTAAACCCGTTTTGATTTCAGATATTTTTTTTTTATTTCTTTACATTTAATAAAATATGATGGATAGAGATTTTGAAGCCTCATAAACTAGATACTCGTTTTTGTAGTTTCGCAATTGATATGGAATGTTTAATAGCATGACATGGGATACGCGGGACATAAGAAACCCTTTATAAGCCATCAGATTCTGATCGAATAGTAGATTTCCGGCTCACCAGTAAAAGCACTTTCGACGGTGAAACTACCAAACCACGTATCTCGTTTGCGGTGTTTAAAAATCTACGCTCACATTTTATTGTTTTGAAGTAGACCAAATCAATATCATTCCTTGAAATTTTCACAGAATTTTCTCCGCACAAAGAGGAAAAATCTCAGAAATTTTCAAGACTGGACGTTAAGTAGTTTTTCATTTAAAAAATAAAGTATGACAAGAAGTCTGCGACGTCGCAAACCGAGATACGTGGTTTGGTAGTTTCACCGTCGTTATGTGCATAGGGCAATACTAATGGTACATACTTTGTTTCTAAACTTGCCAGAAATTGTAGTTCCTAGTTTCAAAATGAAGCCCAATTGGACTAATCTAAGAGGGAAGAAATCGCATTATTTTACTGCTTATTTTATAAACGACTTATCTCCCATCGATTTCACATACATATAGGTGCTCTTAGACGTAAGCATACATTCCAATTATTCTTGACTAAGCATCGTTCGTTGTTAGTATTTCATTTCAGCATATTATCCTCTTTCAGAAGAACTCGCATGCATTTTCGTCAAACAATTTTGATACACCTATAAAAATCCCGAAAAAAATTACAGGCATGTGTACACGGAAAAAAATTGATTTCTGATTCAAAAATTAAACTGTTTATATATCTGACATGTTTTAAATGTAAATTTGACAATAGTGGAAAGTAAATTTAATCTCGGGGGTAGTTTAATTGGCATTTTTTTTTTATTGTAAAACCTACATTGAAACATGTCGGACACTTTTTTTTAACTACAAACTTGTTAAATCAGCAATTTCGTTTATTTTCGTGTAAAGTAAAGAGGTTTTCCGTGGAAAATGTTGAAATGTAATAGTAGGAGTATTCTCCATTTTAAAATATTTATGCTCATATCACCGTTATTATTTTTTAGATTCAATATTTGCGGAAGTTCGAACACTTAAGAACTTTGACAATGATCGGGAACCCTTTCTCGAATGCTGGCAGTTTCGTCGACCACGTGGCTAAAGAATTACCGCAGTTGGTTTATCTCAATTTCCAAATGTTGCGGACGAAGGATGGCAAAGACTCTCGACTTCTTCTAGTGTAAGTGTCGATATATCGATTGATCTGCCATTTAAACCTATGGAAAAGGATCGTTAGGCAGAGTGTTCGCAGCGGATACCTTAATAATCGATTCTTTATCATACCCTCAAATGGGGAAATATCGATAATCTATCGTTCACGCCTCGCCCCTATAACATGACGCATGAAGCAGTCTCCTATTGTTTCTCCTTTCTTTCTTTATTCCTTTTTTCAGCGGATTCTTCGACACTTTCCTTTCAGATTGCATTTATCAAAAGGAACTAGAAGACATAAGCTGATGTCAAATTGTATTGGATTTTTTTTTAATTTCGAAAAAAACGATAACGATTCGGTCGATCAAAGAATCGCTATCAATTATGATTACCTCACGTGTTATAGAAACATTAATAAAAACAGACCCGTTTTCAGGGATTTTTTTTTTGTACGACGAATTGGGTAAACATTACAGATCTAAGGGTTGAAAATGAAAAAAAAAATTCGTTCATAAATATCACATATCTGAAACAAAATTATTTCAAAATCAGAATCTTCTCTCGTTACATCTTCTGCCTCTTTGAAATGAATCTTCAAAGTCACGTTTTAAACCAAGGTTGAACATGCACAAACGAGTTTTTGGCCTTAATGATATATTTTCTTTGATTACAGTCAAAGAAAATTCGCCGATGATATGTCGAAAGTGAGTCATCACATTAAATTTGAAGGAAAAATATACGAGAGTGAGTTAGAACTGCATACAGATGCTTTTGTTGAGTATTTAGAGGACCACCAGCTTTTTGATTCTTTTGGTTTATCAAATGATCTAAGAGAAATATACGCCGAGACAACAGAAACACAAATGCACTGCCACAAGTAAGTTTTTTCTTTTGAAAACTTTACATTACACGTATTATACGTATTACATGTATTACGTTGGGTTAGGCTAACGGCTAATATCGTGTTGAGGATATCTTTTCAATAAACTGCTAACTGACCAACCAAAAATCCTGCCCACGGGTCGAGTTAAGCCAGTAGACGTAGATATTTCTTGAATACAGATTGTTTAAAATGAAAAATCTTGTTTTAAATAATAATACCTTTCATAAAAATCAGGTTTCAGTCGGCTGTTTTCGAGTGCACGCATCAAATTTTTGAACTTGGACTTAAACAGCTGTCTCTTCGAATTCAAGAGTTGAACGACTACAATGAGTCAATGACCAAAATTGAACAAGATTTCGCTTCTACAAGTAGCGGGTGAGTAACAAACCTCATATTTACTTGAAAGAATTGTTCGTTATTACCTACATTGTACGACTTAAACAAGTGTCAAACACTATGTCAGTTGCGATCTCAGGGTTGGAATGCAACCATCATTGCTTGAAGGATGTCCGAATTGCATGCTTAAAGAATGACGGCGCTTTAACTTTCCTTACACTCGGAATACAAATGCACACTCTCTTGGCTTACAAAATTCTCTCCCCTAACAAAATTTCGATCTACTGAAAAAGGGGAACGAAAAAACATATTTTGTGCCCATACTGCCGTCCTAAGGAGAAACGCTGTATAAGCTGTTAGACGTTGCCAAATATTCCCTGATAAAATATTTACTCTTTGAGGAAAGTTATGTATATTTTTCCTTGAAATTTTCATATATTATAGATTGCGAAAAATATTTGCAATATATTTTCAATTGATAGAGTGCAATTGATTGCGAATTGCAAACAAAAGCGTCTGAAAAATTAAATATTCAGAATTTTCTCAGTGAATTCGGTTTTTATCGAGGTGAGTGTGGCATGTGACAACGTCTGCGGGCTCATGCGGCATTTTTCTCTTAGCACGGCAGCATTCTAATCGCACCACACCAAAAATTCCATTGATTTTCGTTTAAAAATGAATGTTCTGAAGTCCATTTTGTTGCTTGAAATGCGCACAGAATGATTCAGACTAGGTACAAACATAAAAACCAAAAATCGTGATGATAAATATTTTTCTATTCCTTCACGCATACGCATTTCGATGTTGGTTTCTGTAGACTTATTGATCAGTTCGGGGAGGAGAAGAACACCATATTTTCCGACCTAAAGAAACACATGAATAAAATGTCGAGGCACAAAAATGAGGAAGTATTGGGGGAACTGAAGAAGTTGCAGGATACTTTTGAAACCCACTTGCAGAAAATATGGTTTGAGTTGATGCGCCTTGAAGATATTCGCAGCATTCAAATAAAGGTCAGTATAAGAGACAGTTCGAATGTTTTTATCTATCCGCCATACTTACGCCAAACTATACCCGACGGGAATTTTTAACAACTGCCATGATTTTCCTTCTTAGAGCCAAGAATATTCTGCGAAAACTTCAAGGAATAATGTCGATTTCTTCTCCCTTAAAAAAATTAAAAAGAGGCGGAGATTTTCAAACACCGCAAACGAGATACGTCGTCGCGGACTTACGACGTCAACATTAATCTTCAGATGCCCTTTTCAGAAAATTTGTTTAGGGTAAGTGAAAGGGAGTTCACTTTGACTTCGAGCAACTATTCTAACTCTCCGGAGATCAGGTTGCATACCCAACGGAATGAAGGAACTCTAATATCGCGGTGGTCCGTAGCGAAGTTTTCCATTGAACAATGACCACTTTACCATGAATCAGGGTAAGTATGAAGGGCGATCAAAAAATGAAAATTTAGAGAGTGAAAGGGGCTGCAGTAATGACAAGAAAGAACAAAATGCAGGTTTTATATTTTCATAATTTGATTTATTTTTCCTCGTATTCGGAAGGATCTGCTAGGAGTCCTCAAGCAAAACATTCAATCAATCGTGAAAGATTTCACTCACAATGCAAAAGGTTATTTCAGCCAAATCAGAGAACACGTAAACTATTTCATACTGCTGTTAAAGGACCACGTTCAAACCCACTCAGCACTAAATGAAACGGAGGCCTACAATCAAATCTCAGAACAGGCTGAAGCGGTAAGTTTTACGATTCACTGTAGTTCCGTCTGGTAGTACCCCCCCCCCCCCCCTCGTAAACGCTTTTGTAACGTAGGTCTATAACCTTTATTATATAAAAATACAATAGCGTAACTCTCTGCAGGATCCCCCCCCGACCCCCCCGTCCCCCCCCCCTTTAGAGCGTTACGTATTTTATGAATGGCCCCATTGGAGACTCCAAGTTAATATCCAAGATTGCACGTTTCTATTCTATTGATGGCAAAGGTAAGGATATTGGAATACATATATTCAAAATTTTCCAAAAACATGTTTTGTTCTCCTGGAATGATCAAAATGCGTGACAGATTTGTGCAACAATACTTTTGAAATGGGGCCTTTAAATGAAGAAATCAGTATCAAAGGGGCTAAATTGCATTACAGATGCAAAGTTTTACTTACCATTTATTTATTGATTTATCCATTTATTTACTCAAAAACGGTTACAAAAGTTTCTCTGCAATTTTTGGATTTTATTTTTTTCGTGATTTGACTATATTACTGGGTGTAAAACTTTAATCGAATAAGAAATCGAGAAATAAGTTGTTCGGTAAAATTTTGCGACGTTGCAGTGCAATTAAGCCCTTGCGGCAATAACTCTGCCAAATAATCGAGTACTTCCAACTGTATGCAAATGCTTCATGCGTATCATAATTTTTCTTCTGATTCTTTTCGCATTGAATTTTGTTTATTTTGAAATACTTTACAGTTCTGGAAATTTGTAAATCTCTTTTTTTCGATACTTCCGATTTTTCTTACTTTAAGTCGACATTCTGTGAAGTATTTCTAGTTTCAATAAGTAGTCGCACTCTCAGCAGAGCAATAGAACACCTGTTGGTTACAGGACAAACGGTTTCAGGACATGTTGTCAACGATTTTTTGTCCGCGCACCTTTTTTGTCCAGTAAATTACGCCGACACGTAAAATAAGCAACGGTAACTTGGTTCAAGCGTTATATTTTAGTCGGTATGTAAAATTATTTGACAATATGGAAATGAGAAATTGAGAGAGAAGGAGGCATTGTTATGGTTGCTCATTTTCTGAATGAAATGTTATTACTTTCTCCTTTTGAATCATCTTTTTAAATTGTCATTGGTGAAAATTTGGTTTTATTTCTATCCTTCAAATATTCGATGTACAATATACCTTATATGTGTGTAGGTATTTTTTTTTATTTTTTTAATATTTTCTTTACGAAATTATTACTTCATTATGAAAACATTTAAATTTTTAAAACGTGACAAATATTTGTAAAACCTTTACCAAGCGATATTAATCTCAATAAGCCGCAGCTGTGCCGACAGAAACTGCAAAAATGAATAAAAAAGGAAGAAAAACCAAGAAGCACGCAATCTTTAGTTTTAACCCATCTGTACATCGATCTTTTAGAGTCAAATACGTCAAATTTTGAGCGTTTCGTTGCGCGTACACCTCGCTGCAGCACAGTGAAAGCACAAAATGTAAAAGAAAAAATTAAAGGGCCTTGGAAATCATTAAATTTGACACGGAACCACCAATATTTAAAAAAAACACACATTACATTGTTATTCTCCTTTGATAAATTGATACAGATTTTTCCCCCATCAATTTAAGTGGGAATATTCAATGCAGAGTGTTCAAACATTTCAAAATCCTGAGTTAGGAAACGCTGACCATGCGAGTATAAATATTAAAGCTTAAGAGAGCGGAGCGGCGTGCTGCCAGCGCGAGAGGCTCACTGGCGCCTACAAACCTAAGTGGATACTTCACGCATTGCACAATGCTTGAAGTATCCACTTAGGTTTGAAGGCGCCAATGCGCGTTTCGCGCTGACCGCCCGCCCGCCGTGCGGCGGCGCCTGAAGCAACTATGTCACAACAGATGTGTTGCCCAATATTATACGAAATTGAACGTATTAAGAATGACAGGCATCCTTTTAAAGTACAGATCGTCACCTTCCCGGCAAAGTATCACAAGCGCCACTTTGCCAACTTTTCAAGAGACACAAAAAACTGAATTGCGACCGTAAAAGACGGATGTTTGGCTTGAAACTTGAAATATAGATCCAGCACACCTCCCTGCTTCGAATTTTAATAAAATTTCTTTAAAAAAACGGGTTTTTCTTTGAAAATTGGCGCTTGTGATATCGGCTTCTCGGGGCACTCTGAGAATCTATTGGCGCTTGTGATACGAAAGCCCATCAAATTTAACGGAGTTTTTTCCATATTTCTTCATTTTTAATCTAAAAAAAAATATTATTTTCGTATGTAAATGCATCTTATTAATTCAAAACTACCCATGACTCAACTTTAATAAAAATAGCGCTTGTGATACTTCGGCCGAAAAGTGACGAATCGCTCCAAGTCATTCCAAAAGTTGTTGATACTAATATCGAAAATCAATCTCAAAGATGAGCGATTATTCCCAACTTGGCGCTTGTGATACTTTTCTCTTACATGGCGCTTGTGATACAAAAGTTCGTCAACTTCAATGGAGTATTTTTAATATTTATTTATATTTAGTCTAAAAAAAATATTATATTCGAAATAACGAGATGTAATTACATGCGAAAATAATTTAGTTTCAAGTCATTCCGAAGACTGCCGTGACAAAAATTGTAAAACAATCAGAAAGGTAGGCGGTTGCCGAACTTGGCGCTTGTGATACTTTTCTCCCTAATGGCGCTTGTGATACGAAAGTACATCAACTTTAATCGACTTTTATTCATATTTCTACATATTTGTTGTAAAAAAAATGATTATTTTCGTATGTAAATGCATCTCGTTATTTCGGAACTATTCATAACTCAATTTCGGTAAAAATGGCGCTTGTGATACTTTGCCGGGAAGGTGACGAGATATTTCCTCGCAAAATAAATCAAGATACTTATCGTGCACTGGAAAAATCTAAGAGCCTTTAGCTGGGGCAAATATAGATGTTTATCCGGTTCAGGTATAACGAGGTGGGAAAATCTTGAAAGATAATTAAGTCCTGCTACACCAAAGAGGTGTAGAGAGTTTTAGTGAATTTTGTCTCATGGAACTGACGCTCCCCCATTTTTACCAAAACTCTCAACTATATATTATTCTCCGTTGGACCAAACAGACAAAACAAAAAAAAAAAAAACAAGCAAACCCTCATTCTTCCAAGACATTTTACATTTTCATCCAAAAACGTCGTGAGCAATTGTCGTTTGTATTTACATGTGGGCCAATTATTAACTTTGGGTCTCAACTGGCACGTGGACCAAAACTCCCGTGCCTAAAAAAACGCGTGGACGTAATTATAGGAAAAAACAGGTGCGCGGACAAAAAATCGTTGACGCAATGTCCTATAACCGGACAAACTGCTAATACTAGTTTGAGAAAATGAGGTTTCAAATCAAAATTTTAATTTCTATGTTCATTCGATATTCTAACACTGCTGTGGATGTTCTTCTGAATTTCTACTAACAAAATTATAAACAGCTAGGAACTACGGCAATAATTTCAAATTATGTGCTTAGATTTTGGAGCGGTTAAATATTGCGAAGGAAATGATGTACAATGTTATCGACAAGAGAGAAGATACTTTGATTATTTCTGCTTGGGATTGGTACGATGACCTCTTCCAACAGCTCGAACAGTGAGTAACATTTTTATTGTGTCAAAAAAATATATGTATAATTAGGAAATATTAAAAAACGAGATACGTGGTTTGGAAGTTTCACCGTCGATATATCGATGGTTCAAGTGCGAAACCACGTATCTCCGTTTGCGACGTTTCAGACTTCCTGTCTTAATTTATTTGTACTTCGGGAAAACGAGTCAACGCAATTTCTTAAAAATTACCTACCTTGACTTGTCTTCACCTTTAACAGAATATTCTTAAAAATTTCAAGCTGTATCGTTGAATTGTTTCTCTTCGGATACATAAAGTAAGAACGAACATTTTTAAACACTGCGATGGAGATACGTGGCTTTGCACTTTTGCCAGCCATATGTTTATTTTCGTCACTCATT
This sequence comes from Bemisia tabaci, assembly GCF_918797505.1. Taxonomy (NCBI): domain Eukaryota; kingdom Metazoa; phylum Arthropoda; class Insecta; order Hemiptera; family Aleyrodidae; genus Bemisia; species Bemisia tabaci. The sequence continues at coordinate 1,150,950 of NC_092800.1, read as the reverse complement.
TAGAAGTGTGTCGAAATATCCTGAAAGACCATCCAGGGACAACTGGTTTTTGCTTACGAAAATTTTTCTCCTAATTACCATAAACTACTTCGCGATCATTCGATTCTTTGCCTTCATTATGAAAGGGTCGTTCTTTAAATAATTAAATCAATAACTACTCCAGTGTAATGGGGTTGAATACGCATGTTGTCAAAGGCGAAGTTTGCATGCTGTTCTCATACTTAAAACCACACCACAAACCGCCTGTTGTAATACTATTGCACGATCACTTTAAATTTTCTATTCTTACTTCCTTTTTTTTTCACAGGAAAGAATTCGCTCGAAGCAGGAACATGATACTGCAAATAAATACCTTCTCCGACTTCCAGCTGGTCGAGCTGTCTGCAGAGCTGTCAAACACGGCTCCCCAAGAACAAACGGAATTTTCATTCTCTGAGCTTCAAATGATCAAGGATCTTTCTCAAATTGTGTGATAAAGCAGTGTCAATAAAATAGTATTTTCTGAACATAGCGAATGATTTTAGTTCACCGAAAAAAAATTGAAGTTAATTTAACATTCTGGATGTAGAAAAATGTTGTGTATAAAATGCTGAATTACCCGCCACAGCAGTTAGTTGCTAAAGTAATTACTACAGCGGGTAATTCAGCATTTTAGAAGTTCTCGCACACGTTTTTTACATCCAGAATGTTAAATCAACTTCACTTTTTTTTCGGTGTTGTTTTATTTTCACATTTTACCGATCGCAGAGCCTACACAGAAACAATGAAACCTTGAAAAATAAGAAATCGTCTGAGACTTGAAATATAGTAAAGTAGATGCGTAAAAACTTTTCATGAACTCCTCAAGCTCCATGCATGGAACTAGGCAATAGTACGCTTATGTGTACCCACTCTCAGCTATTAGTAGGAATTCCATTTTTAAGTGAGATTGACGTGAGCCTTTGACCCTTTTATGCGACATTGTCAGATGAAGAAAAGGTCAGGCTCATAAGCTAAATACAGCTTCTAGGATACTTCCCTCGGGCTCTCAAAATAATTAAGTCGTTGAGTGTAGAAAGAGCATTTCTTGGTTGCGGTGTTTCAAAATCTTCACTGCTAATTTAATACTTCACAGCGGAAACTATTCGGTGAATTTTCTGAAATTTTTCGTTTTCAGCATTGCAAAATCATGAAGATAAATCAGTAAAAGTTTTAACGAATTCTATACAATTTTCTTTGATTGTAATGGATGAAACATGAGCGGAGATTCTTAGACACTGCAATCAAGAAATGCCCTTTCTGCACCCAGCGCTTCGATTTCTCTCTGAGGATGCTTTAAGTCATATTCGAGTCAAACATCGCAAAAAAATTCTCTACCTCCAATAAACTTCAAGGTACATGGGCTGTCATCTTTTCTTTTTTTAGAGTTAATGGAGTATCATTTTTTCTTCATTTACTCGGGGCTCTTTTAGTTTTCATTTTTCTCCTTCTTCTTTTTCGCGAGTTCACAAATTAACGAATGTACTAGGACTGTCCTGAATTTCTTTACCATATGGATTCGCGATAATTTTTAAGTGCCGATGATCCCAGTACCCCACAAAACGTTTAGAAACAGGAAAATCCTAATTTTTAAAATTCGAAAAATAACCTTATAAGTTAAATTTCAAATTTTCTCATCAAATTCTCGGATAATTGTTGCGGATTGTGTTAGCATTCCCTGAACAATCTTTGAAATTTCATAGAAAATGAAATTTTACGTTTCAAAAAAGGTTCTATTCGCATCTCTGGGCTTAGTCAACACTTGGAAAGGCCGATATCGCCGATGAAGAATATAAATGTGGCAACCCTGCCCAAGCGAAATCGAGGGCGCAAAGTTTGAAAGTGCAAATATGGGTAACTAGTGGCCAGAGCTGGGACGAGGGCAAGATCACGGATTCACGGGGACACTTCCTGCCCGGGCCGCCGATGACGCGACAGGGGACAATTTGCCGCTCCTCGGACCTAAGCCCGTATCTCCGTCACCACATGAGCCCCGGAAAGCATTAATTTATACGGACGACACGGCTCACGTGGAGATGGACTTACGCCCTTACGTCAGAGGAACAACGAATTGATTCAATGCTCGTCATTATATCATCGTCATCGTCGCCATGGATGAAGCGGGAGGGGGGGGGGGGGTAAAGGCAGAGGCCACGGGCGGAGGGTAAATTAGCGTGGCCTCTCTTAGCCGCTGCCCGCCACCCAGGTCGACTGGCCAAATCCCTGACGAAATTAATGCCGGATTCGGGGGCCTAACCCTCTTTATTCCCGGCTTCCGCCCACTCAATAACGCGTTGACCCGTTGAAGACGTTCGCTCACGCGGCGCAGGCGTGTAAGCATTTGCCGGATCTTGCGCTTGTCCTAATTCCTACGGCCATAAAGCTCATTTGCAATCCGTGATCCTTCAAAAAAGTCAAGTGTTACAGGAAATCTACAATGACGCTGTGGACCAAAGCCCGTCGAGCCAAAAGGACCGCCCCTAAATTACGTTATGCTAAATTGCGATTTTTTGACATTCCCCCACCACGTGTTGCGCTCCGTCACGCTATGCTAGACCCCGCTAAAACTTACGTAACGCTTGCCCGGGCCCTCTTTATTTCGATAAAAAATAATCTACGTATCACCTTACATCATTTTACTGAACGGATTGGCGTTTCTGTGTAGTGAAGAGTAAGTATGGCAGAGAATATTTCTGAGATTATTTAAAACTTCTAAAGACGACCGTTGAAAAATTCTGCAGAAACTCATGAAGAAAAATTACTTATACTCGTTACTTAATGCTTCGCTCTATACCCCCCCCCCCCTCCCTTGGAGCGTTACGTAATTTAGGAACGGGTCCAAACCGAGATTCGCGATTCGGCAGTTTTACTATCGATAGTCAAAGCAGAGTGGATGATACGGAATTCCTCATACAGTTTAGAAGTGCTTTTAGGAATGTTCTTACCCCTAAAAATGGTCCGCTAGAATATTCCTAAAACTAAGAGGGGCTTAGGTAAATGCAACCTTGTAGGGTTCGGATTGTATATTTCTCCTTTTTTGATCAAAAATACATTTTTATACATCACACGACAGATAAACCGGTTCCTTCGGATGGAAAGACAACTCTGTTTGGAACTCGCACAACCTTTGGCTACGCAAATGACAGCGTTAATCGACTCAGGCAATGTTGTTCGGGTTGATACCAATGAGCAATTTTCATTCACTGCCGCAAAAAAGAGATTTGGGGGTTAGGTCAATGGTAAAATATTACAGTCTCTTCTCATTCAACAGAATGCTGATAGTTCGCTTTCAATGACCTCCGTACTAACGCATCGATGAACAAAGTGCAAAAGCACGAATCCCAATTTGCGACGTTACGAGCTTCATGTCAAAATCGTCATACTTTGTAATTTTTTTTGGAAAACTAGTCACCGTAATTTCTTGAAAACGGCCCTAATTTTTCATCTCTGCTAGCAGGATATTCTATGTTTTCAAGCTATGTTGGCTTCTTTCTCTTCTAAAACGCGGACATTTTTAAACTACGCAATGCAGATACGAGGGCCCTTTACTTTGGTCATTAATATGTGTAGGAAGAAAGAAAAAATAATATGGTTTTGATTTGCAAAGAGGCGTACCGGAAGTAGCCCAGGAAATCGAATCGAACAGTCGTGGCAAAAATGAAGCCTGGGATGCAACTATTCGTGCCTCAAGGATATCCGTGTTGCATACACAAGCAATTAACTGAAGGCGTTTTAACTTCCCTTGCCCAAGAGTCGTAAGTGGCAAGGGTGCGATTAGGAATCATTTTCGGATCCTGCAGTTCATGAGGCCACACCACCGCTCGTTCTCTTCGTTGGATCTGGATAAAGTACGACTATGGGTCGTATTCATCGTCGTTTCTAAAGGAGCGCCTTTCCTTGGGACGATCCACATGGTTTACACTGTGATTAATGACGTTGTGGGGAGATTCTTAACTTACCATCATGAAACGGACATTTTTTGCGAACCTGGAGTAAAATTCAGTAATGAACATCTGGAAATGGTACCTGGAAGGAGATTACAATGATTTGCTATCGCAAAAAGTACAAAATACAAAATTAAAACTATTTGATTTGAACAAAAATTACCTTAAAATACATGAGTATTGTACTTTTTGCGATAAAAAATCACTGTAACCCCTCTCAAGGATTCATTTTCAGATATTTCCTACTGAATTTTACTCCAGGCTTGCAAAAAATGTCCCATTTCATTATCCATTGGTGGTACACGGACTTTATGCCCACTTTTTTTACGTCCACAGACTTTTCGTCCACCATTTTTACGTCCACAGTTCTAAAGCCCACACTATTGTTAAGTCCATTACTTAAACGTCCACTAAGTAGAGTCCACAGATGTAAAGTCCACTAAAATCAAATTCAAGCGTCATATTTAAGTCCGTGTGTAAAATGATATTGATAATATCGAAATGAGAAAATTAAGAGAGAATGAGGTGTTGTTATCGTAACTCATATTTTAAATGAAACGTTAATTTCTTCTTTTGATTCATTTTTTCAAATTGTCTTTGGTAAATACTTGGTTTCATTTCTATCCTTGAAATTTCCATTATAAAATATGCCTTAAATGTACATTCTTTTTTTTAATGAAATTCATTACTTCATTTTAAAAACATTTACATTTTTAAAACGTGGTAAATATTTTCAAAACCTTTTCCAAGCAATGGCATCGATATGAATCTCAATGAGGCGTAGTTGTGCTGAAAGAAACTATCCAAAAATTAATAAAAGAGGAAAAAAACTAAGAAGCACGCAATTTTTTGTTTTGAACTTATTTGTACATCGACCTCCTTGAGTCAGATACGTCCAATTTTGAGCGTTTGGTTGCGTTTACACCACGCTGCAGCACAGTAAAAGCCCAAAACATAAAATAATAAATTTGAATGCTTTGAAAATCATTACATTTGACACGTAACCACTACTATATTTACAAAAAACACATTATATTTTCCAGTAGTACATGTTTCTTTTTCATCAGTTTAAAAGGGAGTAATCAATGCAGAGAGTGCAAACATTTCAAAATCATGAGTTGAAACACGCTGACTCCGCGAGTTTAAATATTAGAGCCTAACACAGAGCGGAGCGGCGTGTTAGCAGCGCAGAACGGGCACTGGCGCCTACAAACCTAACGGGATACTTCACGCATTGCGCAACGCGTGAAGTATCCCGTTAGGTTTGTAGGCGCCTATGCGCGTGTCACGCTGGTTCCTTGCTGCGCCGCAACTCTTTAAGCAACTATTTCGCGTCAGATGCGTTGCACAGTATCCTACAAGATTGAAGGCGCATGAAATAACTAGTTAAAGAGAACTTTCAATTTTGACTGCATTTGATACTGAAAAATGTTTAATTTGGCATTGGAGCGTTTCCTAGGCGATTACGTAGCATGGTGTCAACGATCATGGTGTCAACAAACAGTTTTTCTAAGTTTTTGTTGACACCATGATCATCCAAAAATAAAAAATTCTGACCCTCATGAAAAATGATCACGGTGTCAACGATCACGACGTCAACGAAACTTAAAACTTGCCTCAATAACACCTTTTAAATCTCAAGTCTTGTTTTTCTTGTGTTATTCACTCTAACCTAACCTAACCTAACCTAACCTAACCTAACCTAACCTAACCTAACCTAACCTAACCTAACCTAACCTAACCTTACCTGACCTAAACTAACCTAATCCAACTATACGTGACCCAGACCTCTCCTGTACACTTAATTTTTTAATTTTACTCACAAGGAAGATATTTTTCTGTTTGTTGACACCGTGATCGTTGACACCATGCTCAGGGCCCATTTTTGCGTTTTACTGCCTGATCACGACGTCAACAATCGTTGACTCCATGATCAGATTTTTGGTTTGTTGACACCATGATCGTTGCCACCATGCAACGTTACCTCCTAGGCTCCCGCGCTTTGGTTTTCATCTTATCATATCCGTACAGTGTACACATGAACATATGTTTTTATCTGCTCTTAGAGTCTGTTCTCTTTCATGACTTGATTCATAAATGAAATGTTTTTAAGAATGAAGGTAGTAGTAGTATGCATTTATTTTTGAGGCGATTCCTGTCATTTAAATGAGAAGAAAAAAATGTGGACATAACATGTCCACATAGGGTAGGCATATTCATGGTTGGACATTAAATCATGTGGACTTAATAAAGACTGGACTTAACGTTTAGTGGACATAAATAGCGGTGGACATTTATTCAATGGACGAAAGGTAGGTGGACATAAAGTCCTGGAAGCCCATTGGTAACTTATCAAAGTACTCATAGTCTAGTTTCAAGCCCTTGTTTTTTTTATCAATTACGTATACTTCCCCTCCCCTTCTTGCATATAACATTCACCAACCCTTTACAATGATATTATGATGCCTTTCCTCCACAAACACAACAAGCCCTCCATAATCATCATGTAAATCATATGGGAACGAAACGGCTTTGTTTGAGGAATGCCTATGAGTATGAGCCTAAAATTTGGAATTAATTTTTCTTGGTTCCAACTTGACGGGGGCTGGTTCCGTGCCTCTGAACTGATTTCAATTGACGGCGCCACTGTGTGACGGGGACAGCGCGGGCCGAGATCCGGCGGGAGTCGGGCTCCGGACTCCGGGTCAGTATGTGCGAGGAAGATGGACGAGGAGGCCGCCGCTCCGGTCGGGCCTCGAACCGCGGACCCCGAACCCAAAACCCAGTCCTCCACCCACCGCGAGCGGGAACAGTGGTCCAAACAGATCGAGTTCGTCTTGTCTGGCATCGGATTCGCAGTTGGATTAGGCAATATTTGGAGGTTTCCGTACCTCTGTTATAAAAATGGAGGAGGTGAGTGGTGATGGATCAGAAGACGAGGTACGAGTCAAAGGCATTCTCATACATCGATAGCCAAAAGACAGAACCACGTATCTTCATTGCTATGTTTAAAAGCACTCCAGTCTTATTTTCTTTCGGAGAAACACGCCAATTTTATCAGTGGCGGGGCGTGAATAATCGATTGTCGATGTTTCCCGATTTAACATACATATAAGTCGCTTTACAGCACTCCCTCGCGCTCTACGACTCCTAACCTCCACTGCTCCCCGATTTTAAAATATATATAAACATATCTAAATAAAATTGAATAGACAGTGGATTGTGGATTACAAAGCAGATTCCTCTGGTTAGGTTAAACTACCCCTAAATTTTTTTAAGTTTGAAGATTTCCTTTTACTATTTTAATTATAATTATTAATCCGATAATAGGGTATCTAATCCTAGTTTTTAATATAGATGGTAAAAAAAAGGTGTTCGTTGCGAAAATCCTATTTATCGATCCTTTTCCTTAGATTTAACTAGTAGATCAATCGATATACCGCAAAGCACGCCACCTTTATAGCTTGAAATTTAAACAGAATATCGACAGTGAAACTGCAAAAATGCGTTTCTCGGTTGCGGCGCTTCGCAATCCCCGCTCCTATTTTATTTTTTAAAAAGTGACCGAACCAACATCATAATTTGAAGTTTTCATAGAATATTCTGCATAAAGAGAGAAAAATCACTCAAGTATAAAAAAATGACGCAAAATAGTTTTCCATTTAGAATATAAAGTATGACGTGAAATCTGCAACGTCGCAAATCGAGATACGCATTTTTGCAGGTTCACCATCGTTATTCTGCCAACATGAGTACAAAAACCTAGGAAGTTTTCAAGAAATTTATTCACTAGTTTTCCGAGGAAAAATAAAATGAAGTATGACAGGAAGTTTGCGACGTTAGAAACGGAGATACGTAGTTTCACACTTTAGCCATCGTCATATGTTCCTTGACCAAAATTTAACGTGAAACACGATTCGCGCAACAAAAATTACTGAAACCAACGGTATTAATGTCTTAATTTTACATTGGTCATGGGGATTTTAAATTGCTCGCTGCTCGGTCACAAGAAAAACAGTTCTCTACGTGAATCAAATCGCTCACTACAACGGTTCTGGCAGCCTTCTGAATAGGCAGCGTTCCTTCCCACCGTGTGCATTTCAAAATGTACACAACGTGCAACAGCTAAGCCGAAATGCCGAGTTTGTGCCATATTTTCATGTTGCAGAGACTGTCAAGGTAATGCTTAGTGTGCGATTAACTCAATTTGATTATTGTTTTTTCTATGGGCGGAAAGTTTGGACGTTAATATTTTAGTTAAGAGCTAATTTCAGTAATTTTCGGTGCGCGAACTGTAGTCTACATGAAATTTTGACTGAGAAACACGTATCAGAATGCTTTAATCCATACCTTGTCGACTGGTCTATTTTGGTTGTCTTAGACCATACTAAACAGTTGAAAATTGAAGGGTGGAAATTACCTTTAAGGCAATGAAAAGAGTTATTTAGCTGTTTTTCTCATTTGAGCAGAATGAATGACCCTAAAATTTACCATTCTTGCCTTCGAATTGAGAGGAATCCAGAGAAAATTATTGTTGATAGTAATATTCATCGATATTAATAGAACATGTTATTTACCAAAGTTGAGTAAGCTCTAACTTGTGATTAATTTTTTTTTTTTTTTTTTTTTTTTTTTTTTTTTTGTGTGGTTTTCCCTTGAAAGTGCGTGATGGCTCCAAAAAATGGCTTAAATGTAAAGTGTGAATAGCATCATAACATAGGTATACGTGTCAGTGAACTCTCATAATTTTCGTTTCGTCATTCTTTAATAAAGCGTGCCAACATTTCATTGAGGCCAGTCGAGCTGAAAAATTGCTGTTTTTCCAACAAGGATATAAGTCTATTTAAGAATTAATGGAACACGGGTAGTAAAATTTGTGTGGTTAAAATTCGTAATTCACCCCTTGTTTTTTTTAAAGAAAAACGACAGTTTAAACACTTCATTTTATTTCTATTTTTTTAGGTGCTTTTCTAATCCCGTACTTCATTTGTATGATTACCGGTGGCATCCCAATCTTCTTCCTTGAGATTGGATTGGGCCAGTTTATGAGTGAGGGCGGAATTACAGCCTGGAATATTTGCCCTCTCTTCAGAGGTGAGTCTTTCAAAAGCTTTAAAAAAAAAGTCTCTCTCTACTCTAAGGATATAAAAAAAAGTTTCTTCAAAGCACTCTTAATAACAATCACAAACATGAAAATCACCGAACACATGCCACAACTGAATTTCATCCCACACTTGGGTAACACTAACCACAAGTAATATTTTGTGTGTATGATCGATTCTTTATCAGCTGTATAGACTCATTTAAATCAAAAGGAACTGTATCCGCTGTGACATGAGGCCTGCCATGCACGCAAACTTATGGATCTCAAGGCTCTTGATAGAATGGATATAGTTCTCTTCATTTAAAATAGTCCATACGATCGCTTGATTAGAGACTTTCCTTGATTGGATTCGATTTTATAAGAATTATCAGAATCGTGCGCAAAAATGTCGAGCAGTATCTCCATGAAAAAATGAAGAACGAGCGGAGATTTTCAAACCGAAAATTTTACCGTGTATATGAGATCCACGACTTGGTATTTTCGCTACTGCTGCAGAAATTGAGCACCGGCGCGGCCCGCAGCAGCGCAATGTGTGCACTTCGATGCGAGCAAGAAAAACCAGGGCGCCTTCAATTTCTTTTCATGCAACACGCGCATCCATGGAGCACGAATAGTTGTATCCAGACGCCTTGTTCTTTCGCGCATACATCGGTTGCAATATAAAGAGAAAAGGAGAGCAATTTATTATTAATGTATTTTGGAAGTGTGTGCCTTTTGGTGTTTATAAATCTTCAATCGCATTAAATTTCTAAAAACAAAAACTTGACAATTTTCATGCTATAGCTCTGATTACTATTCAAATGTCTACCCATTAGGGAGAAATTGAGCAAACTCCCGCCAATTGAACATCTCAATTTCGGAAATAATACAAAATATTTTTAAAACAATGCTTTTTTTAAAAAAATACATAACATTGAGGAGGAAAAACAAGAATGAAATATGGTCTCTATGACTAATCGCCCCGCGTATACTGTCAAAAATTTTGGGGTGAAATTTTGTGCCGGTGTTTATGAGTCTAACTTAAAATCCGCGAGTGATCGGAATTTATTCTGCCTATAGCTAAGGAAAATACTGTAAGAAAATTCGAGAGATGCCAAATTTCCATCGATAAAATATTTATTTTTGAGGAGAATGATTAATATTTTCTTTTGAAATTTTCTTATACTTTAAATCCGTTCGCAAATAAAATTCTCCAAAAATTCGAAGAAAAATATTCACAGAATTTCATGAAAACTCATATTTCAAAGGAAACTTTGCAGCGGCTGAAGACTCATACAGAGTTTTTCCTCAGAAAGGCAGTATTCTCCGTACGGGTTGACTTACACCTTTATGGAGCGGAATCTACTTTTTTTTCAAACAATTTTATTTAATTTTTTTTTTTTTTTTTTTTTTTTTTTTTTTTTTAAACAACTGATTTCACTTCATGTGAATACCTCTTGCGGATTTTAGGCGCTAGATAGACTTCGGCACCGAATTTCACTCCTCGATTTTTGAAAGTGCATGCAACCTCCCCCCCCCCCCCCCCTCTCCATACTTCCTCACCATTTTGAATACAGTAGCGAGGCGCGCTTTGCGACGTATCGATTGATCTGCCATTTAAACCTATGGAAAAGGATAGATAATCAGGGTGTTCACAACGAACACCTTAATAACCGGTTCTTTACCATGGCTTCAAATGGGGAAATATCAATAATCGATCATTCACTCCTCACTACTGTTTGAAACGCATCGAGTTTCGAAATCGGAGGTTTTCAGTTGCCTTTGGAAGAGGAAACCAAAGTTTTCTAATGTTGGGAATGATCCAGGCTGATTTTGAATCGAACAGGGATCGGCTACGGGACGACAATAATCTGCTTCCTGCTCAACATCTACTACATCGTGATCTTGGCGTGGGCGGCCCATTTTTTCTACAACTCGTTCACTCTCAAGCTCCCGTGGTCGTCGTGCGACAACTGGTGGAACACGCGCCATTGCTTCCTCGCCGGTGTCCACAACAAATCTTCTCGGACTAGCGCCTCAGTCGACGCTGTCACCGAATACTGGGAGTAAGCTTCACCTCTTGTATTAATATTAGAATGGAGAGGTATTGATAAGGGCCATTTTCGGGCCCACCCTAGCTGAAATTCCTCAATTGGACGTATTTCTGCCGAACGGAACTATGTGCATTAAGACATGAACCCTGAGACCCATAAGGATATGTGCGTAACAGGGCTCACTTCGTCATGCGCATAGTTCCATTTCGTAGAAATATGTTCAATTCTACGATTTCTAGCTCATCGGGGATCTAAATTTTACAGAATGCATCATGAATTGGCCAAAATGGCATGAAAACGTAACTTCATTCCAAAATTGCAAAATTGACTCAAACAATTCAATATTCTACAAGAGTGTTCCTATGCAGTTTTTATCCATCATTTTCCAGATTTTTCCAGAAATTTGTTCCTGGGCCGATTTTCTGAAACTGATCTACTTTCTTCATTTCCAGGAGGAGAGTACTAGGCCTCAGCACCGGCATTGATGACGTAGGCGGAATACAATGGGAATTAGCCCTATCCTTATTTGTAGTATGGATAGCCATTTATTTCTGCGTTTGGAAAGGGATTCAGACCTCCGGCAAAGTCGTTTACTTTACAGGTGTGTTCTCTTTTCAACTGCTAAAATTAATACTAAAACAGATACAAATATATTGCATAGGCGATGCATATAAAATTTAGTTAAATGATAAAATAACATATTTGGACGTATACTTCTGCCAAACCAAACTATGTGCATTATGGCATGAGCGCACTGAGACCCGTAAAAATATGTGCATAACAGGGCTCACGTCATAATATATATAGTTCCGTTTGGCAGAAATAGTCCATTTGGCATAGCATTTCGTCCATAGACATAAATTCCACTGTCGGGGGCCTCGGTGGGCTGAGGAATTTCATCGATAGACATATATTCCACACTCAGGGGTTCCAAAGACTGGGCCCTGGCAAAGGGGTTGTTGCTGTAGTAGCGGAATTATGCAACGATTTTAAACCACTTCTCCACTATCTACCATGGGCAAACTAGACCAAAGCTGAGTAAGAAGTTAAGAACTCATCTTTAGACAGACCGCACAATCGCCTTCAACTTTGTGGATAGGCAACCCCGAAACGGCGGTGTTCGAATAGTTATCGCTCAGACTTCGGAAGCTGTTTGAAGGAGTCACGTTAAACATAGAGTTGGGATATTAAGTGCCCAAAGTGGGTTTAGTTTATTTAGTTCATTTATCCTGACACAATTGATCTATGAAAGTAGAAAATCACGTTCCTTGAATAAGAAAGGTCAAAATAAATACTCTCGCCTTATCCTCCGAGTTGAAAACAAACTGTATTCATGCATGCAATTTTTTAAGTATATTTTCACGTACCTTTCAAAAAGTCCTACGTGTTTTTACAACTAAAGACCGATTTTGTTAGATTAAAATAAACCGTGTCAGGGGTGTTGCAACGTCACAAGCTGACGTGATTTTTCTTCTAGTTTTACTGACGTAAATCGCTTAAGGTTGTCAACAGTACGAAGCTCAGTTTCGGAAAAACGTACAGTCGCCTTCAAATTTGTGAACAGACGGCTATATGTTCGAATAGTTGGACCACATTTTGCAATGAGGAATCCCTATTTTCGGCTCATTCCAAAAACAACGTATGTGCGATTAGTTTCACTATGTAGATAGGTGCTTTTACAGTTGGGCGAGAAATAGTGGCTCCCAATTGTAAAATGTAGTCCAGTTATCACTCAGTCTCAGTTGGTGAATTTAGTTTTCACGTAAAAAAATACCTAAGATACAGCTACATTAAGATACAGCTGATAATGTACCTAGTCTCAACAAAATCACTTGTATCGGAAGTATACTTTTTTACTACTTATTCATTTATCCCGAATTCCCAATTGCATGCTGAATGTTTTAAGCGAACTCAGGGTATATTAAAGTTTAGTAGATTCAGACCTATTTTTATTTTTTTACATTTCAGCTATTTTTCCATATATCATGCTCACAGCATTACTTATAAGAGGAGTGACATTAGACGGTGCTCTGGAAGGTATCGAATTTTACTTAAAACCCGACTTTTCTAAGCTAACTCACGCCCAGGTAGCAATATTTTCATACCATTCTTACACATTAATTTGTCTTAATAATCTAAATATGGAGATGAATGTTATTTTTTCAGCATTGTAGATCAAAACTACAGTTCAAAAAAACAGTTTCAGCGTTTCTCATTAAAATTAACTAAAATTTCATGGGGAATACGAATTTATGCCTCTCCCTAGTCATGACAATGCACAGACGAATCTTCTACTGGATTTGTAGAAAACTCGTGTATTCTTTTATCATTACTAACAGATCCCCTATGAATTTTTTCTCTGCATGGAGTATTCTAAAAGAAACTATCATAAAGGTAAAAAAACTTCGTAGTTTAAAACCCTCGAATGAACTTTTCAAGGCAAATGATACAATATTCTTATTTATATTGAAATTCTGATTCTTTTGCTGATTTTATACAAGAAAATTCATTGCTTATATAAGAAAGAATCTTCCTCAAAAATGTGCTTTATGGGTGGTATTTTACAAAGGTATTAGTTCCTGAACGTAAATAATTTATGATTAAATTTGAAGCATGCCATAAAATACAGATTTTTTTTTACAATTTTAACACTTACATGCATGAAGAGCATTTGAAGAAGAAGAAACAAGGGTGGTCGTAGATTTGCGTTATTTTTGCCAAAATATTGAAAACTCGTGATCTCTTCGACATAAATTTACAAAATTTCGTAAATTTTCAAAATTTGACTATCTACCGAGGCATATGATAAAATGCCTGATTTGATTAACTGCCTGCGACATCTCGAAGTTTTCACGTTTTTCTCTTCAGAACGAAAAGGTTGCAATATGACGGCAATTGCTGCAACATAGATAAATCTGTCATTTATTTTAATACAAACTGAGAAGAGAATGAATTGTCTTCTTCTTCCTCCGTTTCAGGTGTGGATTGACGCTGGTACTCAAATTTTCTTCTCCTACGCTATAGCTCTGGGCTGCATGATTGCGTTGGGCTCGTACAATCGATTCCACAATGACTTCATAAAAGACTGCCTGTTCATTGCCGTAACTAACAGCGCAACGAGTTTGTACTCCGGATTTGCTGTGTTCAGCGTCCTCGGATTCATGGCTCAACAGCATGGAGTCCCAATCGCAGAGGTTAAGTCCTAACATTTGTTTTCGTTAAAGAGGGGCCGGTAAATCTTACCCCAAAATCCAGGTACTTTCATCAAAACCACGTGGATAATAATCGGTGTTTTTAAGTTTTCTTGAGACCATTTGGACGTATTTCTACCAAACAGACCTATGTGGAGGTGAGAAATATGGGGTGTGCTCGTTGAAGCTGCATAAGAAGCAATGTAAAAGTGGGCGTGATTCCTTTTGTAGAATTGGAAAAGCGGGATTTTACATTCTATCAAACAGACCTATGTGCCAACTGAATGCGGCAGTCATGAGCCGCGGGCATGGCAAGAGAGCGTTGTGAACAGGGCTCATGAGTTAAAGCGTCCCAACGACGTTCGCCCTCGTTCCGCTCCCGCTTCCTCATTGCCGCTGACGTCACTGGCGCTATATTATTCTCATTCACTCTTACGCAAAGAGAACTAACGAGCACACCCCATATTTCTCAACTCCACATAGGTCTGTTTGGTAGAAATACGTCCATTTTATCTTGAAATTATGGGATGATTAAATTCATATTACCCTCTATGAAAATGATTTTTTGCAGTGTGTGCGTGGGTTTTTGTTACGAATCAGAATTGACTATATTTTTTATGAGTATATGATGAATATTTAACTTTGAAAATATGAACCGCCACCACGCAAAAAAAAAAAAAAAAAAAAAAAAAAAAAAAAAAAATGAAAAAATATAAATTCACAAGAATTTCCTGATTATATTTTCCTGGTTTAATTTATTATTGAAACAACCAAAATTCCCGCTTCTCCGATGGTATTCTGTTTGTCCTATCAAGGGCTTCATCAGGGCAACAGGAATAAATCCGATTGCTCCAAAAAAAATAATCCGATGAAGAAAATATTGATAATACATTCCTGTAAGTGGTGCAGAGATGACTGTGGATGGATTAGGTAGGCTTCGTTTGCACATTTCATGACTTCACAAAGTGAGTTTTGTGTGTCAAGAAGATAGAAAATTTACAATGCAATAAAAAACTGTAACTCATTTCAATTATATTGCAATTTCAATTTAAAGTGTTCCTTCAATCAGGAGATAGCAACATACACAACACTCCGATGCAATATTAATAATTTTACCATGTATTTATTGCAATCTGTGGCACTTGGTTTAATGGGCTTCTTGCAGTTCAATCATTCATATCAATTCATCAAGTAGGGTATGGTTCCGATCAACAAGAATCGATCCTCGTAAACAGATCGACAAATGATTAAAAAACTGAGGTCGATTTGAAAAATTCGTATTCGGCATGGTCTCGCATGATCTCCTTCGACAGTACACTGTGGGTCTGGGCTTTTGATTATGATGCATGTTAACATATAACAAATTCATGTTTTATACGAAGGTAAATAAATAAATACAACTTAAATACGCCCTATCTTGTGTCGGAGGCCAGAATCTGCTCAGGTGTCGGAGGGTTTAATCTACAAAATTGAGGAGGTTATTCCGGAGGTCACCATACAATTTTATTCGTAGCCTAGGCGGTTCGGGAAGTGGTGGAACACGTTAGTGGTGGAAACTTCAGGAATTCTATTTCTAAATTTGAATCAGTGAGAACGCAAACACACCAACTCGGAAAAATGAAAATAATCAAGACGCACACAAAACTGCATAGTAGGTGAAGAAGTTAGGTCAAGAAAAAGTTTTTTGATGCCGAAGGACAAGCACTTAAAGACACTTTAAAGGTCCAAGCTGGAATAGATGCCTTTATGGAAATTGGCTGTCTTTAATGAAAATTGAACATTTCCGAGCTACAGAGTTGGTGTGTTTTTGTTCTCACTGATTCATTTCTGTCATACAGTGCGTCCGCGCTAATAAAGAAGGTCGTTTATAAATTTGAATTTTGCCATGAGATTTCTGTATCCTCATTCCCCCAAGACAAGTATTTCTTTCCAGACAATTTTATCCGATCAACTTATACGTACGATAAATACATTTCTTTGAAAATTTCAAGTACATTTCGTTCAAGAGCAAGGAGAATCCCTAGAAGAGAAAAATATTCTTAAGTTTTCTAGAAAATTCTCGCTCTATCAGCTGAAATTCGGAAAATTACAAATAATGATAAGACCTTTTATTAAGCACGGCAGAGTTGAGTCTCCATCATGCGCCCTGATCCGGATTAGATGCGAAGTACGGTTTTTTATGAAAGAGAGACCGACGTGAAAACGCGTTTTTTCAGGACTTACGTTTGGCCAGTAAGTCTGGAGATCAGTACCTACGACATTAACCTCTTCTGTCACACGGATAAAAAATCAAAGAAAATGAGTAAGAAAGGATCAATAAAATTCAAATTTTTAGCCTTGGTTACCCATTTTGTGCGCTTTTTGTCCTCGTCACATTTCGGGCTATATCATCGTTGTTATTGCGTTCCCTCTATTTGTATATCGCTGCTGATTGTCTGTAAGCGAGCAATTTCGCTCTATAACGAAAGTAATCTTCCTTCAACCAAAATTGGACGCATTTGACTCAAAAGAAACTACATCCGTTGGGACATAAGCCTTGCCAAGCATGCATTCTTATGGATCTTAGGGATTATGTCAGAATGGATATGGTTCCTTTTAATATGAAGACGTTCAATTCAATGTGCTTCCTAATTTCTTGTTTTTTTTTTTTTTTTTTTTTTTTGAAACACTGAGGACAAGTGAATTTTCTGCGTGTGAAACTAGAAAAAGCTGTTTTCCATATTATTATTTCGCTTCAATGAAAGTAACGTGTTACATAATATCTCAGAAAGCTATTTCGCGACTTACAATTACTTCCTGCCATTTGCTGGTTTATCCTCAGAAGAACTCTTTCCACACCACCTTAGAGAACCCCTTTTCAAAATTAAGATTTAACCGTTACCAAAACACATATGACTTCAATTAATGTTCGTTTTGGTGACGGCTAACTCATCAATTTGAACTGGGAAAAACCGACGAGAAAACTTGATTCTTATCAATGGAACTCTTTCCACACCACCTTAGAGAAACCCTCGTTAAGATAATCAGTTGGCCATCACCAAAACACAATTTATGTTAGTCAAAACTCATGACATCACTGTGTTTTGGCGATAGCCATCAGATTATTTTTACCAGGGAAAGACCGACTTTTATAAACACTTAATTTCTCAGGAGGTAAGTTCAGTGGCGCGTTGCTAGTGTATTTTCTTCGGAAAATACACTATTTCTTTTTTTATAGTGGTTGCTTCCCCCGTAGGCCTACCAATCCACTTCATGACTAATTACGGAAAAAACAGAGAGGGATGAAGGAGTTTTACGTATCCTCCCGCCCGTACAAATGGACCATCTTTTTTTTTTTTTTTTTTTTTTCGCCAGAAGGGCCGAGGGTTTCTTTTACCGCCCTCTAACTTGCACCATACCGGGTCCTGGTTATGGATTCAGCCGTCATAGGAAAGCGATGGCCGCCGGCCGACTGAACGAAGTGCCGAAACACCACTGCATCCTTCGAACCAAAGCTACGGTATCGTACGCCCCCTGTTATAAATTTACGAGGCGTTAGAATATTTAAAATTCCTAGACCCACTCTCTGTTAGGGGAGGGGAGACAAAGAAAAAGAATGAAAAGAAAAAGAGCGAGCCCTACTGGCACGCTTCAAAAGACAAAGAAAAAAAGAAAAAAGTAACATAATTGAAATTATGTTACTACGCGGGAGGGGTTGGGGGACTCTACTTTAAAACGCGAATCTACAAGTAATTACTGGTTTTCTTTGCTCTTTGTCTTTTAGAAAGCAAAAAAAAAAAAAAAAGTTAGTAGAAAAAGAGGAGGAACCAACACCGGGAAGTGCGTTAAATCGCTAAAAGACAAAGAGAAAAGAAACCTCAAAAAATAAAAAAGAACAAAAAATTAGAACTAGCATGCGATAAGCAACACATAACACACACGAGCAACACGTAACATATAAAAGCAACATATAGCACACAAGCAACACGTAACACGCAAGGAACATGTAACACACGAGCAACACGCAACACACACAAGAAACACGCAACACACACAAGCAACCCGCAACACACATACGCAACACGCATCAGTAGAAACATATAACACATAGATAACAAATATAACACATAAAAAACATATAACACATAAATAACATATAACACATAAAAAACATATAACACATAAATAACATATAACACATAAATAACATATAACACATAAAAAACATATAACACATAAATGACATATAACACATAAATAACATATAACACATATAACACATATAAAACATATAACACACATGCAACACATAACACCTTTACCAACGAGTCCTGGCCAGGGACTGCCCGATCCACCCCCTGGTGCCTATATTTATAACGTACGGCGTGGTGCAAACAAAGCCCGGGAGCATTTTCAGCTGTGACGTCACGTTGGCTATCACCGTAAACCAATCAAATACGTTGAAAAAAAAACATCGAAGTGAAAATAAAGCACCGAGGTTGGGAGCCTATCACGATTGAGTTTGCTCTTGGAGGTCTTAGAGCCTGAAAGGGCAGCCAACTTTTCTCCACGAAATATTCGAAACCGAATTGTAGTTGTTGCCAACCTTTACTTGACCCATTGAAGTGAAACCAGAGTACACCTAGGTTCGAAGACTTTCATAAGTAAAATCGTTATTTGGAGGCCGTGTAGGGCTTGAAAGGGCTGCCAACCTCTCCACATGAAAAATTCAGTCGTTGCCAACCTATAAATTCGAAGGGAAGATCCATCATAGTACCAAACCTAGTCAAGGAAAAATCCCTAGTTTTCGGAAAAAGAAAAAAAAAACTAGTAAATCCATCCATGCTCCATGACGACTCAAACGTCATCAGACGTTTGTCATTTGAACCGACCAACCTCAGCATCGTTTTTTTGGGTGACGTTATTCTAAATTCCAGGGTCCGTGGTCACACCATCAATATTTTCCTCATTATCTCAAGGTCATGTAGTCATTGTACAAAATATTGCGTGGGCCACCAAAAATTGACGGAAATGGTGTATAATGTGACGTCAATGTCGGTTAATCCACCGCGTGACCTTGAGACATCGACCGAAATATTGTTAATGTGACCACAGCATATTTTGATCAACATATTTGAAGGAATTTGGAACTAGAATACCTCCACTGCAGCAATGCATTGTGGGGGAATACTTGTAAGACCCTCGTACACGGTCAAATTGCGAACAAACTTAAAAGTCCCCGATGACCCGAAATCACATCACTGGCCAGTGAAGTGTGATAGAGTCCCTTTATACCCAGAGTTAAGACAACTCACTTTTGGTTGGGCTGAAAGTGGCCTAAAAAAAAATCCAATTCTGATTGGTTCTCGCTCATGGAGGCCGAAACGAGTGCACCAAGATGGCGGTACCTCGAATGTGAACAAGAATAATGAAAATATTACCTAATTGTGGTTTATCAAGAGTAAATTGTTATTTCCATCGGTCCAAAATGAAAATAGATTAAGAAATTATTCACAAACCAATCTCATTTTCTTTTTAATTGATCAATTTGTTGATGTTGTTGTTTTTGTGTGACAGACATCGCAGGATTCCTGATCCTTATCCCTCAATATCGTTCGTTTGGGTGCACTCGTTTCGGCCTCCATGGCCAGCCAAGGCCGGCTGCCAGTCAGCTGATAATCGAGTTGTCTTAACTCTGGGTATAAAGGGACTCTAAAGTGTGATAGATGACATCTGAATTTGTTCGTATTGTAATCGTGTGATGATAAAACCAAGAGTTCCTCATGAATTTCAAGACGGACAATTGGACGTATTTATGCCAAACTGAACTATGTGCATTATAACGTGAGCCCTGCTATGCATACATTCTCATGGGTCTCAAGGCTCATGCCTAAACGCACATAGCTCCGTTTAGCAGAAATACGTCCAATTTTTTCTCCTTGCCCGAAAAGGTCGGTGGCCGTAGAGGTTCACTTGGACTTGGAGCAACCATGATAACTCCCAGGAGATCAAATTGCATACTCAACGAGATGAAGGAGCTTAGAATGGTTGCGATGAGTTGAAGTTGAAGTAAGGGCACCTTACGGCTTGTTCCTTTGACTTAATTTGATCGACACCGATTCGATTGACAACCGTGGGCCTGTGAATCGATCGACAAACTCGTGAATCGATCTACAAATCCGTACGTCGATTGAATTTTGTCGATCGATTTATGTCGATTGAGTCGTTTTTCGTGTGTCTCGTGGAGATAAAAAATCTGCAAACAGATACCAAATTTTAACCGACTGTCACCAACCTCATGAAGGTTTCGTGTACCTCGCAAGAGATAGTTCGGCCCGATTTAAGGGTAGGGTGCTGACAGTTAAAAGATGTTATGTAGGTTTGGCCGGAAAAATAATAAACAGATTTGAAAATTTTCCAATGTCGTTTTGATAACAAAAACGATTGAAAAAATAACAAAGTTCTTATTTGAGCAATCCTCACTAAGTTTACTGGGAAAAAACTAATGGGCCGAAAACAGGTTGTCGATTGAATGGACACCGGTTTTTTAATCATTTGTCGATTGGTTCACGTCGGTCGGTTCACGTTTTTTCCCCGATGGATTCATGTCGATCGAATCCCTACCCTACAATGTGTTTCAAAGGCTAGTGGATTTTGCAGGTGGCTGAGTCAGGTCCGGGACTGGTGTTCATCGCCTACCCGAAGGCAGTGACCCAAATGCAGGGAGCCCCAGTGTGGTCGGCTTTCTTCTTCTTCATGATCATCCTCATGGGGATCGACTCGCAGTTCGTCGGGGTCGAGGGCTTCGTCACGGCCGTCGTGGACCTCTTCCCTGGCTTCCTCCGCAAGGGCAAGCGGCGAGAGCTCTTCATCGCCCTTGTCAGTCTTGTCAGCTTCCTCATCGGCCTTACCATGGTCACTAAGGTAAACTAACCCGCAACTCAATGGCTACTCATTCGTGCTAAGGAAAAACGTCGTATGAACCCTCAGGTGTTGCCAAATTTCCTTTCACAACACACGAATTTCCTGGTAGACTTACGAATATTTCTCTTCCAATTTTTCAGATAATTTTCCTCGCAATTTCGCCTAAAGTTATAGACAATTTCAAGGAAAAATATTCATAACTTTTCTCATAAATAAACATTTTAACGAAGGAAATTTGGCAACTCTCGAATGTTCATACGGCGTTCTTCCTTAGAACGGCAGCACTCTGCATGGACGGAACTGGGAGCTGAGGGGAGCCAGAGAGGCATCTCATCAGGGGGTCTGCGGGCTGATTATTGAAAATGGTAGACAAAGCGATAGACAAAAAAGACGAAAAGGATATGAGGGGTTCCGATTGGTGGAAGCGGGCGGTTGCAATGGACAAAGGTGATAGATAATGGACTGACTAACGGCAACCTACGAGAGAACCTTCAGTTCGTCCATCATTTCCTCCCTTTGTCTATGAAAACCGCGCCCATTTTGAGCAATAGAAGCGCTTCATATACTCCTCATGTCTTCTTTGTCTATCAATTTCAACAATCAGCCCGCTGCGGGATTTCCCTTACCTCGGAGAAGGTGAACTTTTTTTCCAAGTTTAAAATTTGCACCCGTCAAACCTCCGTTCCTGACGCTCTCGCTAATCCAGTGCTTAAAATGGTAGCTCTATCAGCCTGATGATTTTTCTGTCGATAGCTTCATCGACATAGTGGAAAACGTCGGAATAATGAAATTAGGAAATTTTAAATCTCTAGTAGGGAGTTACTGTTCTCTTTTTGTTATATTTCAATTCACAGAGGAAAATCCTGCAGATTGGATTCATGAAATTGTGAACGATTTTCCTTTATGTGTCTTTAAATGATCCTTAAGTATTTCATGCTAAGATGACAATTGATTGTATTTTGAGAAAAATAGGACAAGGACAAGGCAAATAAGTTCAGTTTTTGAAAAATTGAGATACGAGTGATTTTAAGCAAAAGAAGTCGTGATGCATTCTGTGAAAAATTTGCTCTCAAATTCCAATTTTTAAGCGTCAAAAAGTCAGTTTGGACTTTTTAGTCGCCATAAGGATCCATGCAATTTCGAAACTTCAAACACATTTCTTGAAATGGCAAAAACTGCATTTAAAGAGGCTTGTCCTCCAAGTCCCTCAATTTTAAAATAAGATGTGCTGGATTTTCTTTTTTCTTCATCACCATGTTTCCATATGAACGGTATGTCTCAATTTTGATTTTTAGGGAGGAATGTACGTGTTCCAAGTATTTGATTACTACTCTGCAAGCGGCATGGTGCTGTTATGGTTTTGCTTTTTCGAGGCGGTTGCCATGGCTTACTTTTACGGAGTTGATAATTTCCTGGCGAATATCAAAGAAATGGTCGGCTACAGGCTTATACCATGGTTCAAGCTTTGTTGGCTCGTGTTCACGCCTGCTCTTACAATGGTAAATCCATCGCCAAAGTGCAAAACCACGTATCACTATTTCTGACGTTGCAGACTCCCTTTCATATATTAAGCTATGAAGTTGGCTCACTATTCTTCGAAAAAATAAAATCGAAGAGTAAATATTGGAAATAATAGTAAAAATTTATCTCCATTACAAATAGAGATACGTGGCTTCGCACCTAAGACATCGAAATCAGTTTCTGTATTTATTTTCTTTCGCTCCATAGTAAGAGACTTTGGTAACGAAGCCTTAGTTCTTCGTGTTTACCATGATGAAACTGGACAAAAGAGAGGCAACTGAAATGTTTCGGCTGTAAAATGAGCTTTCAAAGAGAGCTTTACTAATTATTATGAAATGAACAAACACCAAATTGAAACACTGAGTCCGCGGACATCTGAAACATACCGCTCAAATTTTGGTCCACCATCTACTCCAAGTCCGTTGATTAATAGTTTATAGGCTCGTTTTTATTTCAATTCATAGAAACTCATTCTTCACCGTTCATTTGAAATTTGTTTCAGTAATAAGTGGAAGTATCATCGAGGTTACAGCGTATTATTTTCATTACATTTGAATGAAACAAACCAAAAATCGTCAGATACGTACATATGTGTCGCAGGCAATTTGCAAGCAGTATGCGTGCTAACTCGTCAAAATATACACAAATTTATATTCACACGGAAGGATTTCATTGGTAAAAATACACCAAAGCGCGACCTGGAGTGCCTTCAAATCCCAGCGATACTCACCGCTTACCGGGAAGTTAGTTTAGTTGCTTAACCGAACAAAAACGAATCTCTTCGGAGCCCCCAGTCCAGTGTCGCAGTGTCCCCAGACGTTGGACCCATCCGCAAAAGCACGTATCTGCTTAGAGAAACTGATCACATCTGTCGTTTCTACAATAAGCCACAAATTGTAGTTCCTTACTGCAAAATGTGGTCATTTTAACCTGATTATTTTTTGGACAACCGGAACGTCCTACTAATAGACTCTCTCAATGATTTCAGGGGATCTTCTTGTTTTCTGTATTCTCGGCGTTGCCTCTCACATACAATCGCACATACATCTATCCAACTTGGGCAATGGTCATCGGATGGTTTATGGCTTTGGTGCCTATGTCAGCGATACCTCTTTATTTCTTCTATTACCTATTCTCCCAACCAGGATCCTTGAAAGAGGTGAGCAAGCTACCTAAATTCGTTTTTACACCCCCCAACCGTGAAGTGTGGAGTGGTATCATGATCATGTCGTTGCTCCTCTGATATAAGAGCGTATCTCTATCTCCACATGACCCCAGCGGGCCGATTATTGAAATTGATAGACAAAGCCATTGACAAAGGAGACAAAAGAGATATGGAGAGATCCTAATGGTGGAAGCGGGTGGTTGCAATGGACAAAGGAGGTAGGTAATCGACTAACTAACGGCAACCCACGAGAGACCCGACAGTTAGTCTATCATTTTCTCCCTTTGTCTATAGGAACCACCCGTTTCAACCAATAGGATCGCTCCATACTCCCTATGTCTTCTTTGTCTATAGCTTTGTCTATGAATTTCAATGATCAGGCCGCTGGAAAGTATGGAGTTATATGGACCATGGGGCTCGCGAAGAAATCGAGATACGCCCTTATACGTTAGAGGAGCGAAGATCTAAGCTAACTAGAACAGTGGTGTGGCGTGCTTTCCGACATATCGATTGATCTGCCAATTTAAACCCATGGAAAAATATCGATAGACAGGGTGTTCGCAACAAACACCTCAACAATCGATTCTTTACTACAGCTTTAAATATCGATAATCGATCACTCACGCCTCGCCACTGGACTAGAACTTCTTTTGGCTTTCTTTATGTTTTTTGGGTCGCTGAATCCGAATCTGAAGTTTCCTACCGCTTATCTGGTGAGCATTTTCCGCCATTTTGAAAAAATGGCCCAAAAAGGCCTTTTTTGCGGTTTTTTTTTATATAGCGGCTACGCATGAGAGAAAGTCCCGGATTTAGTTAATGTTTCGAATAGCTGACTTAATTTGGAAGAAAATGGTGTATACATATGCTACATTTGCTTAAAATTTGAGGAAGATACAGCATCGTGAACATCGCGCCCATTCACGCTTTCGCGGCGCACCCGTCAACGCGCGATCCGGCTCGCCGCGGTCAGCCAAGTTCCGAAACGTTCCAAAGTTCCGAGATCCGAGGTTCCTCAATTTTTGAGCAATCCTAGCAGATTTATATACCATTTTCTTCCAAATTTTGTCAGCTATTCCAAGCATTAACTAAATCCGGGACTTTTTCTCATGCGTAGCCGCTATATAAAAAAAAACCGCAAAAAAGGCTTTTTTAGGCCATTTTTTCAAAATGGCGGAAAATGCTCACCAGATACGCGGTAGGAAACTTCAGATTCGGATTCAGCGACCCAAAAAACATAAAGTAACCCAAAAAAATCGCTGTGTACCCAAAATTCCAGGTAGACTTACCAGGCGCTTGGACTATATGTTACAAAGAACTGCGAGCAGTCGGACTCTAAAATGAGGAAATGATGATGAGTTCATTGAAAAAGTTTTTTGAATGGGGACGTAGCAGCCGTAGAAAGTCACCGAATCAAGGGAGGTTTGGCGGAATTCTCCTAACTTCACAGAGGGGCTTGCGGCGGCATGCGCGGGGGTTTGAGGGAACTCTTAAACAATTTTGTCGACTCAGAGACAATTTTAAGCTGCTATCACTGGGAATTTAATTGGAATACGATGAACGAAAAGTCTGGCCATCGAATACCTGAATATCAACTGCCTGCATATTTTTCAAAAGAATGGTACACTTTCAGACCTTCGCACTCCTTTCTCTCATAAAGAGTCTGTTTCAAAATTTTCTGCTGATTCTTTGTGATTTATATTGACTCCTGATTTTAATTTTCAGAAATTCAAAAAAGCACGACAACCAGTCAATATGAAATCTCGCCACTAAACAGAAAGGCTCCAATAATTGGAGGAGAAACTGCACAGAATTGTGTTTGTCACTTAACATCCTCAATTTTCCTCACATGAAGATTATTTGTTGATAGTTCTGTTGTTTTTAATGTTTAAGATGTTTGTTTTTATACCTCTCAAAAGAATACTTACATAATAATGTAATAAATTATTGACTTTAAGTTTAACCTAGCCTTTTTAAACCTAATCTGACATTTCATGCGAAAATAATTCATAGTTTTTTTAAGGTTTTAGGCTCCTGAATACAGAAATGACCTCATAAGTTTTTCTTCATTATGCAGCGGTTTTTCGGGAAATTCGTTTTTGGGGAGACCCTAGATTTCCCGGATAGTCTTTTCGGAATGGCGAAAAACAGTTGTCATTTCAGGTGCTCCCACAATGGGCTTGCCATACATTCCGGATCAGTTCCAAAATGTGGCCAGGTATGAGTACATCGAGTTTTAATGAGGATCGATTATAGACTGTAGGAACGTAGTCAATGGGTCAGAAGAAGACTTGTTGTTCCGTGTGAAGCATTTTCCAAAAGTGCCCCCTGCCCCCTCCCGCCCCCTCCCAGCCGGAGCCACCGCTCTCAAATTTGCTGGATTATCATCGTTTTTTCATATTTTGATGACGATTATGGACCAAAAATCATGAAAAACAACCATAGCGCCAAATTCATCTATGGTCGCGGATTAAGTATACCCGTATACGGGTGGTTTAAACAAAGTTAAAGGGAAATTCGCAACTCCCAGATCTGAAAGCCGGGAACGACCGTATTTCTGAAGAAAATAGACAGCAAAATGAAAATCAACCATTAATTTGATTGAACTGTTTTTTCCTTGGTGGAAAATTCGTTTTTGCGCCGTATTTTGATGAAATAAATTACACTAGTCAAAAAAAAGAAAGAAAGAAAAAACGACTCGTGATCTGGGTTGAAGGACATTTCGACAACGATTTTTTGTCCGCATACCTGGTTCTTCTAGTAGTTTATGTTCAAGCGTTTTTTCGGCAGGGAAGTTTGTGCCATAGTGCCTTGGTTCATTTTGCGAGGAAAGCTTCGTCTTCTCCAAGGACGCCTATCAATCTTAAAATGTTGGAGCGCCTTCAATTTCGTTTGACACTGTGCAACACCACTGTTGTGAAATAGTTACTTGAGGCGCCGTGGCACGCTGCGGCGCGGCGGGCGGCGGGCCATCTCCCAACGCGCAATGGCGCCTACAAACCTAAGGGGATACTTCAAGCATTGCGCAATGCGTAAAGTATCCCCTTAGGTTTGGAGGCGTTAGTGCGCGTTTTGCGCCGGTAGCACGCCGCCGCAGCCGCTCCGCTCTGTGTTATGGCTCGTAATATTTAAAATCGCGGAGTCGGTGTTTTTCAGTTCATGATTTTGAAATTTTTGCACACTCTGCATGGATTTTCCTCATTTAAATAGATGAAAAAAAAATTGTATTTGAGGAAAATTTAAAATGTGTTTTGTAAATATTACGGTGGTTCTGTGTCAAATTTAATGATTCCCAAAGCACTTTAATGTTTTCTTTTATATTTTGTGCTTTTACGGTGTTTCAGCGAGGTGTCCGCGCAACCAAACGCTCGAAATCGGACTATTTAACTCTAAAAGATCTATGTACATAGTCATACGGGTTAAAACTAATGATTGCGTGCTTGTTGGTTTTTCTTCCATTTTTATTCATTTTTGTATAGTTTCTTTCAACACTTTTATTTTCCGCGTAGGCGTAAACTACGGGGCAAAACAGGTGCGCGGACAAAAAATCGTTGACGGAATGTCCTGAAACCGTGACAGGTGCTCTTCACAAAGTCTCAGGTCCGGGTCCGACATCATGGAAGAATGCAATAGTGTATTTTCTTCGGATGATTATCCGAAGAAAATATGAGATGAAGAAAATATATTTTAGATTCCAGCAACGGAAATGAAAAGGATATAGACTAGGCTAATTCGACATCCGAATACAATAATTTTCTCTTCATTTCAGTCGCCACGTCGGCTATCGCCAAATTTAACTGGGCAATTTACTTCTTTACAAGAGAATGCATGCACGGATTCCTTTAAGAATTTTGAGAAATTTGCTTCGAACCATGCAGAAAACTCATTGAAATTTGCACAAAAATCCGCTCGACCGTTTTCAAGTAATAAATTAAGTTACCCAATTAAAGTAGGCGATGGCTGATGTGGCTTGGTACGCGGTCCAAATGAGGGTATCGGTTTATGGATGAAAAGTTTGAAAATAAATTTTGAGCTGTATCAAAGCTGATATAGATATTCTGCCATTTTTTGCTTTATTATTTTCCTCTTCGATACAATCACAGAACCAAAATTTTACGTTAATCCACTGTAGAAATCAGATATGCTCTGTTGGGATTTCGCACGCCTTGTCGAAGTTGTCGATAACGACATGTTGTAGTGCCGATGAGAAAATATCAAGATCGCACATAGCATCCGTTTCCTTGCCCCAACTCTCCTTGCAGCCCTCAGTTTTCAGCACTATCAAGTCGTCATCGAGGTGACTCCTCTTGTAAAGTATCTGAAATGAGATAAAATACGTTTAAGTTACGTGACTGAGCAACGGAGGATAGGGTAAGCAATTGGGTAAAAATAAGATAAGTATAGTCAGCAAGAGACGAGTGCAAAATCATTAATATTATAATTCGTATATTAGCTTTCTCGTGTAGCTCCAGGGTGGGATTAATTTAATTTTTTTTCCCCCTCTGCTTTTAATATTCACTCATGAACGAGGAGTTCAATTCTTAGGAAAATTCTCAATATGCTTGAATACTGCATTAAATGTACTCTTGGCTTGATAGGTGGTCAACAACAACCACTTTTTTACGTAATTTTTTTTTAAATTACCGGGAGAGGATAATTTGATTTTATGGTTGCTCTTCAACTGACAAGTATCTGCAAATCTCGGCCTCCTATGGTGTAGTAGTTGTGGCGCTAGCTCTATGCTCGGGAGGTCCCGAGTTCGATTCCCGGCCAGGCGACCCGAATTTGATTTTCTCAAACAACGATTGCCTAGGACTGGATGATCAGTAGGGACGGAGGGATTCAGGGCTAAAGCGCAGGATTATCCCTTGTGGGATATTTGAAGGAGTAAAAAATAAGAAAAAAATTTGCAAATTATTGCTGCATTATAGTAAGCCACACGTGATGTGACAGTAGGTATCCCGTGTGATCTTATGTTGATTCAGACCTACCATTTTTTTATATATGGTTTTTTCCATGCAAAGTATACCATGACCAATAGTGCCCCTTTCCATTTTCCTTCATTCCTCTTCAGTATTGAAAAAAAATTATCCTGAACGTTGAGTAGCCCTGCGATTTTGTGAAGAAATTTGCACGGTCTAGATTTTTAAACACATTTTCCTTGGATTAATAAACAATTTAAATAATTTTTAAAATATAAACTTGGAAACGTTCTTGATCGGTGCCCCTGCTTCTTCCATGCACGATTATTAGCAAATCTGCATTGAAAATGTTTTTTTCTTGAGACATTATCTTTACTTAAAGCGCCGTTTCTCGTCGACGAAATTTAGTTTTATTTTTAGTCAAATCCGTGCGGGATTTAACTTGAAGTAAGTTTTTTTTTTAAATTAAGAAACGCTGTTTTGTTATCGTTTTTCCAACTTAAACTTAACGATATCAAAACGACGTCTTTTCAACTAAATACAACTGATGTTCAGATGCATCCGCATGGAATTAACTAGATATATAAAAAAAAAAAAAAAAAAAAAAAAAAAAAAAAAAAAAAACCCTTTGTCGACGAGAAACAACGCTTCAAGTCAAAATAATAGCTCCAGAATATTCTTTTTCAGTGTGATAATGAATACCATAATATGGAAAAAGACTAACAGCAAATCCCATTGTCTAACTGACGTCTCAAAATTTTGAAACAAAATTAAAATGGGACTTACTTTCACTCGATATTTCCCATCGATCTCGTGGAGCTCAATCATGACCGCTGCTCCATAGGAAGGGAATAAGCTCTCTATGTCTGAGGTAACGTTTAGACCTCGCCAGATATTGCCAATAGTACTATCGTGTGCAGAGTATAAATTCATCTGACGCTCGAATTTTTCCCTTGTGTTTGCTTTTGAATTCATATTCCTTAAGATCTTATTTATGAGGACACCTGCAAAAGCAACAAAAAGAAGCACCTTCATGAATGAAACAATTAAAAAACGTACTAACCGAACAGATCTTAATCGACCCTGAAATATGAAGTCATCCAATTTGTAAGGTTTCGGAATTAATTTCGGTGATTTGCATTTAGCATTCTTAAAACAAATAATTAACTCTCAATATATGTTGCCGGAAAGATAATATAGAAACAATAGGTCTGTTGCATGCAAAAGATATAACCAACTGTATACTCTTTCTTTAAGTGTAAATTCCCTCAAAAATCACGTTGGGAACATCAAAGAAATCTGAAATCTACTCCTTAGCGTGCAATCTGCGTAATGTATAACACTCTTTTTAAATGTACCGCACGTGCGGGCAGTTTTTCTTGGTGATCGGCAGTCAGGTTTCCTCGGACCTAGCCTTATTAAACTACCTCGGGAACTGTTATAAACTCTCCTTGCGCAAGATTTAAATCGATTCCAAGCTTTGGCTTTTGAAAAAAATGAGAGATAAATTAAAAAATTCTTAAAAACTATGGAAATCATACAATAGAAAATGTTAGTGAAATCGTTTGTTTACTCATGGTTAGTTTTTTCTTCTCTTATACCTCCGCCTTTTCTAACCTGGTCTGCGGTAACTGAAAAAACTGCCCGCAGACGCGGGAACTCGGAAAAGCGTTTTGCGTACTAGGCACATTGCGAGCGAAGTGAAATGCGGAGTGAATTTCAGACTTTTTTGACGTGCTCGACTTGACCTTTGTGGGATTTTAGAATCTCGTCAAGAGAACACTTATTTGGCAGTAGCCCTTGGGTGCAACAAACTCATTTAGGTTTGTGAACTATGGCAAATTGTCATGAGCTAGAAAAATTGCTCGATAGGTGCATGGTTTTGATTACAGCTAAAATTGGACGTATCTCTGACAAACGGAACTATATGCATTAAGACATGAGCCCTGAGACACATAAAGATAGGTGCATAACAGGACTTATGTTATAATGCACATGGTTCCGTTTGATAGAAATACGTCCAATTAACCGAGTTACGAGTGGCGACTTTCCATTTTCATTGGTCACACAATGCTTTTTTTTATTAGTTTATGTAGTTGTTATTTACACGAAAATAAAAATCTGAAATGAGGAATTTAGAGCCAGAAACATTACATGTTGAGACACTCAGCCACTGCTATACCTTCCCGAGTAAGTGTATAACACTGAGATAAAGGAGCCATAGCCCACTATTATTTAGACGAAATGACGAAATAAACTACTACTATGTCATGTATGCTATACTGCCGTGTTAAGAAAGTATACCGTATAATCATTCGAGAGTTGCCAAATTTCCAAAATGTGCATTTTTGAGGAAAATTATGAACATTTCTCCTTGAAATGTTCAGGAACTTAAGGTGAAATTGCGAACAAAATTATCTGAATTTGTAGGAGAATATTCATACATTTTACCAGGAAATTCGCGTTTTATCAAAGGAAATTCGGCAACGCCTGAAGGTTCATACGGCGTTTTTCCGTAGTATGGCAGTATAGCTAGCTGATGTATGTGTCAAGAATATTTCGCTACCTGATTTGAGTTTGTTCATGGCGGGTGTTGCAAAGTGTTTAAAAGTTCCGATATTGGCAAGTGATCGGAGTCTTTCCCGATCAATACTGTGAGCCCACTGAGGCAACGCAAGTCCTTCCTCCTCCTGTGAAAATTAAAAACTCGTACACGAAGAATTTATGAATTCATCTAAGTTTCCTTGTGCGTTAAATTCTATACTCTCGGCACAGGATGGATCAAAAACAAGGTGTCGATTTTTCATTCCAGTTACGGAAGAAATTCTGGTGAAAAAATAACCTTTAATAAATCTTTATTTTTTTATTTTTTTTTTTTCATTCAAAGATTGCATGCCTATTCTGTCGTGCTAAGGGAGAACGCCGCAGGAACATTCGAGAGTTACCAAATTTCCTTTGGTGAAATGTTCATTTTTTAGGAAAGTTATGAATATGTTTCCTTTAAATTTTCAGAATCTGTAGGTAAAATTGTGAAATAAATTATCTGAAAAATTGGGAGAAAAATATTCATAAATTTACTTGGAAATTCGCGATTTTTGAAAGGAAATTTGGCAACACCTGAAGGTTCATTCGGCGTTTTCCTTTAGCACGGCAGTATTTTCAGAATATGTTTTAAACACAATTGGAAAATTCGTTCTACGTACCACGACCTTCAAATTGTCATTTATGTGGTAGACATCCGAGATTGTTTTCATTTCAATGCCAGTTCCCTTTGAAATGTTTGCAAGAAGTTCTTGGTTCTCAGCCAGTTTCAGCTTGGTGACGTTTTGCCAGTTGGCTTCCTCTTTCGACAAGAGGGGACAGTGTTTAGAAACGCGAATGATCTAAAGAGGAAAATGAAAAACTCACTGTAAAATCACGGAATATTTGTGGTCTACCTGA
Organism: Bemisia tabaci; assembly: GCF_918797505.1. Lineage (NCBI taxonomy): Eukaryota > Metazoa > Arthropoda > Insecta > Hemiptera > Aleyrodidae > Bemisia > Bemisia tabaci. Next base: position 1,118,711 of record NC_092800.1, on the reverse strand, counting down.
CAGAGAGAATTTAAGGTGATTCGACGGTTGCCATTTTTTGTGTCAGAGTGACGTGCGATATATCGCATCAATTCGTTCCATGATTTCAGCAACTTGTCATTTTTTCAAATTTTGAGATGGCATTTCCCTTGTCATGAAACTAAAGAATTATGTACCAAATTTGACAAAGAAACTTAACGTATTAAAAGTAGGGTATTTTTAGAGGAATAATATCGTATTCGAGTGCAGTTTCGGTATCAGTATCGAATGCGGTATTTTCCCCCTGAAAATACCCTGCCTTTATTACGTTGAATTTCTTTGTCATATTTGGTACATTAATGCTTTAGTCTCATGACAACAGAGGTATGATCTAAAAATTCGAAAAAAGTGACGAGTAGCTAAAATTATGAAACAAATTGATGCGATATACCGTACGTCGCTCTCACACAAAAAAAAGGCAACCGTCGAATCACCTTAAGTTAAACTTTTTGTCGTATCTTTGAGAACAGCACACATATCGACAATGAAACTGCAAAAATGTGTATCTCGATTGCAGTGTTTCAAAATTTCCACTCCTATTTTTCTTTATTTAAGGAGACCGCTCATAAATTATGCCTCGAAATTTTCACATAATATTCTTCACACGAAGGAAAAAAACACTGGAGTTTTCAAAAAATGACGTTGAGTAGTTTTCGATGCAGAAAATAAAATATGACAGGAAGTTTGCAACGCCGCAAACCAAGATGCACATTCCTGCAGTTTCACCATCAAAATATATCTGTGTAGTTTTAGGAGTTTCAAACTATTTGTTTTTGTTTAATAAGATTACAACAAAAATTATTCTTCAATCGCTAGGAAAAAACCTCCTAAAAATCTCACAAATAGTAGATTAGTTAGTAGTAGTAGAATAGTTCAGCCCCTCCTCACTCACGGGCATGTCTCTTTTCGATGGATAACTAGCCCTCGCAGCACAAATGGCCCAGCGAGAGCTCTCATTAAATAGTAGTAAGTAATAGTAGTAGTAATAGTGGTAGTAGGCTTTGGAAGCCTCGCGGCCGCCACTCACGGAAAAAAACTACACGAAAAAAATTGTTGCTCAACCATGTTCAAGATTTTTAAGAGATTTTCATGGATGCAAAACCCGACGAGTGCACCCGAAAGAAAGCGTATATTTATCTCTGATTGATACGTTAGACACCGCTTTTATGCTTTATTTTTAATAAATGTTTTTAAAAGCTATATTCAGTTTCTCTGAAAAGTTTCCGTGAATTTATCTAAATGATCTCAAATATAGGTATCGAAAATTTTGCAGCGATATTTTCGTTCTTTCTATTTTCTTTTAATGTAACCCAAAAAAAATTAAACATCATTCGAGTTTCTGAATCGTTACGATGAGGAAACATATTTTCCCTTTAATTATGGTAAAAACTGGAGCAGAAAGTCGAGAATGACGACACGCAGTCCTACATAATTCTTACAGTATTGTAGGCGCTAATATGAGTTTGACGCCAATTGACCGACTGCACTGCGTTTGGCGCAGTGCGAGAAGTATTCGCGCAGTCTTGTAGGCGCTCATATGGGCTTGACGCCGACCGCACTGTTTGGCGCAATGCGTGAAGTATTCCTGGAGTCTTGCAGGTGCTAATATACGTTTAACGCCGGCCGCACTGTGTTCGGCGCGATTATTCGAACTTGCGATAGGATAATCGCGCGCGGCATCGAATAATAGAGCATAAAAGGCCCATGTTGTGTTACGACGCCGTTATGAGCATTTCAACGTTGCCTCGTTTCTCCCGATCGAATATTTTTTCAGAGAGAAGTTAGGAAAGTTCTTTATACCCATGACCATTATTCAATCTTTTCACTTCATTTATCATCAGAATGTCGATCCTCCGGCATCGATGACTTGTCAACAAACTAACCTACATAAAAATGCGTTTATTTTACAACTGTTTCCTGTTTTGCCAAACTTCTACCTTATATTACCTTCATCTTAAATTCGCGCATTCCTTAGATGTTAAGGTTTCTATTCGCGCAATCCTTGTGTCTTTTTCGCGTAATCCTAATACATTTTCTCAGACCTTTCGCGCAATCCTGGATTACCGCCCCGAAAGAGAAAAAAATTCTTAATAAGAATTTCACGCACAACACGATTCGATCAACGAAAACTACTGAAATCTACTCTTAACTAAAAAAAACTAGCGTTTTTATTTTACATTGGTCGCAGAAAATTTGAATTTCCCACTCGCAAGAAACCAAATACTCTACGTGCACACCACAACGGTTTCGGCTGGCTTCTCAATTGAGCATTGTTTTTTTTACTCTGTGTTGTTCGAAGTGTGAACAGCTTGCTACAGCTGAGCTAAAGCGTCAAGATGGAGGGTGGTATATTTTCTTATCGACACGTTTAGTGTGCGATTTACATCGAGTAAATTACTTACTGTGTTTTCTACGAGTGGGAAGTTTGAATCTTTAAATCAAAAATAGTTATTATTTTGGTCAATTTTCTTTGAGCAAATCGTGTTCTACGTGAAATTTTGGTAAAGACGCATGTGTTAGAATGCTCAAATTTGTACTTGGTCTACCGGCCCATTCTGGCTGGCGCCAGAAAAAAATTTTGAAATTAAAGGGCTCGGAGACAAGGCGCATAAGTGCAGTTTTTGAAAAAAATTGAGATATTAATGACGATTTCAAGTAAAACTAAAGGGCTTAGAAGACAAGGCACATGAGTGCAGCTTTTGTTGTACCGAGAAATACGTGTCTGAAGTTTCGAAATTACATGGATCCTTGAGACGGAAAGAAAGTTCAAACTGACTTTTTGAAAATCAGAATTTGGGAGCGAATTTTTCTCAGAATTAGCATTAAAACTGTTAAACATGAAATTAGTATTATATCAATTTTGTTTTTAAAAAATACACATATACGCCAAGCCCTCCAAGCCCCTGAATTAGTCTTAATGCATATTCTGTGAAAAATTAACTCCAAAATTCCAATTTTTGAAGCATAAACAGCTCAGTTTGAACTTTATATCCGCTATTAGGATTCATGTAATTCCGAAACTTCAGACACGTATGTTGTTGTTGTTGTTGTTGTTGTTGTTGTTGTTGTTGTTGTTTTATACATTTAGGTGTTTTAGCAAAGGAAATGGCAAAAACCGCTCTAATGCGCCTTATCCACCAAGCCCCTCAATCGACATATTTTTTCCGTGAAGTTATTTTTGTCGTAAAATGGCATGAACAAAACCTCCACCTGAGCTATGTATCTGAGTGATTACACTGAGTGATATTACACTGAGTGATATCTGTATTAAATCGCGTTGACTTACATCATCGTATGGCAAAGGAACAGTATGAATAGGAATCGGCTGCCATTTTAAATCTGGGTTCCAAAGTTGAAGTCCAACGGGCGGATAAAGCCCCGCCAAGACGAGGCTTGCGCTCATCAAACATCGATCATAAAAACTCGAAAAGACGAAAATCTCAGATGGTGAGTACTTGGCAGACAGGAATCCATCGTAACGTTGCCGTAAGAAGTTACCCAACCTGTGTACTCCGATTTTCCCGCGCTAAAACACACATCGAAAAACACTAAGTAGCTATCGAGACAAATCATTGTTGCTGAGACCAATTCTACGGGATTTGGTAAGTAATTTGAAAGAAAAGCAGATGCTAGGATCGAAGGCTTCAAAAAGAGAACATGGTCTCTGAAATCATTATTTTCTTGAAGAAATACATACATAAGGAGTTGGCACTCCCTCTTTTCCTTTAAAACCCCCAGTCGCCACCCTTTCACTGGGCTGAAATACTTATTGAAGAAAATTACCTACATTTTCTTGGAGGAATACTTTCAGAATATTTTTTGTTTGTTTTTATTTAAACGAACCCACGTTGGTTTGAAAAGATAATAGCCTTCTTTATACCTGTTGATCGGCATAATATGAAGGTGTTGCATACGTGAAAAAAAGTTAGCGGCAATATCTGCTCTCTTCTCCTCCCGCTGATTCTTCTGCTTCCCTTTTATGTTTGCAAGGCAGCAAATTATCCTCATTTGGACGTATTTCTGCTAATCGGAACCAGAGACAGGTGGGAAAGAAGGGGTGTGCTCATTAGTAGAGGGCCGTAAGAATGAAAGGGAATTATAAAGCGCCAGTGACGTCAGCGGCGACGCGACAACGGGGATGCACACGGTCAGGGATCTTTAACTCATGAGCCCTGTCAACGTTTTTTTGCCATGCCAACAGCTCATGAGAGCCGCATACTGTTGGCGCTTAGTACCGTAGGCGTGGAATGTAAAATCCCGTTTTTCTACCTCCCAAAAGTCACATGTCTCTAATATATAAAATGAGGGTGCTATTTTCGCACATGTCACGTAATTATTAAAATTAAAAAAAAAATAACTCACTTATGACGAATTTCTTTGGCGACAAATCGCATCAGGTCGGACCGATGATGAGCAGTAGCTCGAAACGCATCTGCCGCCAAAGAGATTCGTCGCAGATAAGTTTATATATATATATATATATATATATATATATATATATATATATATATAAATTTTAATCATATGTCTCTCCCATGCCTCATACTCGTCTATACTTCCGTTCAGCAGAAATACGTCCAATTCATGCCATTATTATTAATGTTATTCTTGGTTACCTGCGATAAAGCTCCGAGTCCATCCGGCCAAAACGATTTGTCTTTGTACGGATCGAGGGGATATGAACGTTCAGGGGCTCTGTCACCATGCCGATGAACCTAGATAATTACAAATGAGTGACATTTAGCGAAAATAAGGCAAATTATGCGGGGAAATTTTGGACAAATTTAAGGCTAATCCAAGGTATCACGATGAGAATTTTACACACAATTAAAGAGCCTGACTTTCAGTTTACATCTTGTTATTCGAAAACTATAGTAATGCAGCCAATGCAACACCCGAGAATTCACTTTTGCGTATCTTGTCTTTTGAAAGAAAATCTGGTAGCTTTTCAAAAGCACAAAATTGAGCCACCGTAAGCAGCCTGGTTGAACTAAGCGTAACGTATTTCAAAAGGATATTTGGCTTGCGCGTCGATAAGTACGTGCGTTATAGAGAGCACGGAGGAAATACCTAAGTGACATTTTTCAATAGAAAATGTGGGATATTTTGAAATTAATTTGCGATTTTTATTTATGATTTTTTGGCGATATAATCGCTAGGATCAACAGAATTTGAGCGATTATTCTCAGTCTTATCACAGGTTTATCTTGCGTTTGATACAATCAATATTCATCTCCATTTATCACCACTTACGTTCGATAATATTTCAATTCGTCGCTTGACCGACATAAGGGCGTAACTACTTATTAAGATGAGCCCGGAAAACATTGAAATGTATGGAAGACTGGGTTCATTGCAGAGTTTAGTTATGCCCTTTTGTCAGGTAGGCGACGAATAAATCGACGACGATAAAATCGCGATGCGTTCTCCGATCAAATCAAAACTGATTTCGATTGCAGCTACCTGGGGAAAAGCGTTGCTCTTACAATGCCCATTTTGGATTCAATTTCTGCCCTATTTTCTACAACTGAAATCCAAAAAAACTGTATTACTACTGGGAATCAAGCATACTCACTATGCTAACGAAACGTAACGTAGCTTCAGCGGCAGATCCAGCCCTGAAAACGTAGAATCCAACGCTAGCAGTAATAACGGAGATCGCCAAGATCATCACTAGAAACATGTTCCATCTTTTCGGTTTGTAGCACTGCATGATGCTGTCCTTATTCCAATTATTTTTTTCAAAAGTAAGTAATGATATAAGACGAGTTTAATTCATTTTTAGGGCAATAGAGCGCACAATATCATTTAAGTGGCAGAGATCAAAGTTCACAATTGATGTTTTCGAATGTTAAATTTTTCCCCTCCGTATTGCTTTATTTTCTTGAACAGCACGTAAAGTCAATTTGTTATAGTCAAAAAACAGTAGGTAGGTAGCTATGTTGTAATATAATATTAAAATATTTTTAACTTTATTATTTTAAATAATTAGCAGGCTGTATTCTAAAAAGTATTTTTTTATAATCACTGGGGAGGAAATGAACATTTATGCCAGCATAGGAACGAATACGTATTTAATATTGACCATAACCGAGAAATAAATGTTCGTGTGACTGTTTCCTGTCAAAGTTGTTCCTTTAGTTTAATGAAAGAAGTAAAGAGGGAAAAGGCGTAACAATTTGCTTTATCGCAGGTGTAATGCACTGACAGTTTCGAGTGTAAGAATTCTACTGAAAATATTAACCTTCAATTGTTCATTCTTTGAGCACTGATTATTACAGTTCAAACCGACACGGAGAGTAAGTTCTGTAAGTATGACTGTCAAATTGTGATGTGAATGGCTTGATGGTTAAATATATACATTTTTTGATAAGATGAGCCATACTTGTGCTGAAGTATTCAGACGAGAGTGTATAGCGGTGATTGATGCAGGACACTTAAAATGACTGTCTCGGTTTTTTTTATCTTTTTATTGATGAATTTTGACTACAAAGGGGTACTATCTTTTCAGTATCCTCAAAATAGATTAAATATCTTCCATGGAGTCACGCGTACCTTGCGTTTACTCTTTAAAGTTTAAGAGAGGAAATTTAAGACGTATGCTCGATCATTAGTTTCGAGATGCTGATTTTTTGGCACAGGTTTTGATTCCCGAAAAATATAGGTACGAAAGATATTGTTAAAAAATTTGAAATGGAGAAAACTGATTTTGAGGGTTACTTGCTTCCTTCAAATTCACTCTGCGATGAAATGAACCTGGATTGTATCTTCAAATCATTAGTCTGTTGTACAATTGAAAAAGCCTTTTTTGCACTGAATATATTTATTTCTCGGTAAGGTCTCTTGATCCGCTCACGGCGTACTAAAAAAAGAGATAAAGAACGGAGACCCTCTAATAACTTAATCCTGCAAGTCCTCAACGTTCATGTGGAAGTGCGGATATATAAGTTCAATGTCACATGCTAAAATTTTGTCACAAAAAATGTGATTATACTTACCAAGAGAGATTGATTTTTAATTTTGAGATAAATTATATTGCCAGGTACTTTGCGAAGGTATACCTTCGCAAAGTACTTCGCGTTATATATATATAACGACAAAGATATGCTAACTTTGAGCGCATGCGAAACATTTGCTTCACCAGCGGTTAAAGTATTTTCAAATAAAAAAAATCATGTCACATTTCTTGGTGGCATGGCTTAAAAGTTTATAGCACTCTGTATGACAAGTGCATTCAATCTCCCACACGACAAAATTCGCGCTTTTGTGATCTTTTCTCAACCTCCAAAGCAATATTCGAATCCCCCATAGAGTGACATAAGATTGGCATATATTAGGAATTTTTCTGCAAAAACTTAATCGTTCTTTTAATGTGGTCTGCATTGAGCAAGAATGAGCCACTATTTCTGACTGGAGCATATAGGCACTTATATCTGCATAGGAAAACTGCAAGCACATGAGGTGTTTCTAAAATGAATCAGATATTGCTCATTTCAAAAACCAGTTCATATGAAATTCTCTCAATCATGCATCATTTTTAGATTATCAAGGAAACCAGTGTCAAGTCAGATTTTGCACGAGATCAATTGTTTTAAAGTAAATTAAGACTATAATTTTAAACTTTCAATTGAATTTTAAAACATAGTAAGTCAATGAGTAATAAGTCACTTTAGTGTTCTATCATGCTCCCTGAATTCTTTTCGCACCTATATTGAAATCTATCGTAAACAAAATTAGATGAATTTGAAACTTAAAATTAACCTGTCATAACATAAGAAGGAGAAAAAAAGAAGAGGGAAAGAAAATTCGTTAAGCTCTCAAGTGCGATAAAATGAGCCATACTCATATCTGAAGTATGTCAGATCGAGAGTTTGGGTCTACTCTACGTCACGAAAACGTTTTAAGAGGGAGAGGGTTCAAGAAAAGATACTTTAAGCACCTAATATTTGAACCATCCTCAACGCATACAGGTTTTGTATAGAGCACTCGTATGAAAGTACCTAAACTGTAAATTGTATAAAAACTAATGTTTATTTTCTGTGATTTTTATGTCTTATTCATTTCCGATCATAAAATGAAAGGATAAAGGTAGAGAGTCAAATTTGCTCATTTGGGACTTCACAGGCCTCGTCAAAGTTTTCAATGACGACAGGTTGTAATGCTGATAAGAAAATATGAAGATCGCACATTGCGTCAGTTTCCTTGCCCTGATTGTCCTTGCAGCCCTCGATTTTCAGCTCTATCAAGTCGTCATCGAGGTGACTCTTTTTGTAAAGTATCTAAAACGAAAAACGGTAAAATTCACGTGAAAAAAATGGAAAATAGTGTCAGCTATTAGGATTATATTGATCCCTTCAAAAATAAGGCAATACAAAATCACGAATAATAATAATTCGCATTTTAGGCTTCTCACGTAGTCCGAGACCGGGATCAATTTCATTGTTTTTTTCTTTACATCCTAATACATCCATCCATTAATATTAGCAGCTCATTTTTTAGGAAAAATGCGTATACTATTTGGATACTATGCATCAAGTCAAGTGTACTTTCAGCTTGTTGAGTGGTCAACAGCAACCACTTGTTGAAATATTTTTTTTTAACTACCAGTAGAGGATCATTGACTTTTATGGTTGCACTTCGAGTGACAATTTATTGCAAATATGCAAAATGTAGCTGCAAGATACAAAAAAAAAAAAAAAAAAAAAAAAAAACAGGAATTAAGTGACTGTATTCTGTGTTTTTTCACACTGTTTCTATGCGTAAGTTGTCTCACTAGCTGTGTCTGTGCAAAATATGAGACTAATAGTAGGAGCTGTTATTTTTTCTATTTTCTTCAATAATCAAAAAGATTGTCCTGAATATAAAACAACGCTGCAATGAATGTATGAAGTAGTTCACGGGGTCCAGTTTTGAAAAATGTATCCTCTGATGATAATGAAAAAATGTCAATTATTTTTAAAGTATGAACTTGGAAAATATACCGATCACCGTCTCTGCTTCTTCCATGCACGAGTATTAGCAAACCTGAAAATCAAAACCATAAGCTGAACAAAGATTGTCAGCAAATACATTTGAATGAGAATTAAGATGAAGCTTACTTTCACTTGATATTTGTCGTCGATCTCGTGGAGCTCAATCATCAGCGCTGCTCCATAGGAAGGGAACTCAAGCTTTTCGATAACGTTGAAACCACGCCAGAGATTAGCAATGGTAGTATCATGGGCAGAGTAAACATTTATCCGGCGCTCAAACATTTCACTTGCGTTAGCTTTCTTTTTCATGTTCATTAAGATCTCATTTATGAGGACACCTGCGGCAACAACAAAAAGGAGAACCTAAATGAGGCAAACAATTGAAAAGCTCAATGACCTAACATACCTTATAAGAGATCCTAAAATACTATGTTTCTACATACTTCAAACACGATAAAAAAAACTCCCAAATTGGTACAGCTTTACACTACGCGGTATTCAGGCATTACCACGAGGGAAGAATAGATTATGTATCAATTTCATGTTTTTTATAATAAAATATATATGATTATTAGAGGGCTGCGAAGAATCACGGATTTTCCGCAGAACTTTCCAATACTTTGCGAAACTTTCTGATGGAATAATAAGGACTACGTGTTGAAATATTTTTATAGTTATTTTATTTTGGTCATTTTTTTCCCCCTCATTTTTTCCATTCATTATATTGCCTTGAAAGTCCCTGGGATGAAGTTGTGTAGCGACTAGGAAAACATACTCCCTAGTATTTTATACATAACTTGGAATCCCAATGCGCCGCTGAAACGCACTTCGGGGAAAACATCTGATAGCGTCAAAAAAGTCTTCATGTTTAGGACGTTCACTCTCCCATCAGTTTTTCACACTTAATCGGTCTTACATATCTAACTAGGCACAAACGACAGCAAAATGCGCCGATTTTTTGTGAATTTATCTCATACACAGAAAAAATTAAATTGTCGATTTTACAATTTTGTAGTTGAAAAAAATGACTGCGATGTTTCATGTACATAGATGTTGCACACAAAAAATGCTACTTCAACCAGCCCCGTGGTGAAATTAGCCTTCTACTATTGTAAAATGTGCATTTGGAACATTGAGTCACTTTTTTTTAACAATTGAATTGATAAATCAGCAATCCATTCTTTTCTGTGTACACCTGGCCCAGTGCGGCTATGCTTGATTATTTTGAAGTTATGGCAATGTTTAAGGAATGAAATTCATGAAAATTGAATTTAGAGTCCTGGTCAAAATATAGGCACTGCATGCATAGAACCATCACTTAACTTCCATTGTGCGTGTAACTGTATGTAACTAAAATTTGAAGATGTCATATTTTATATTATACTTTTTAGAGGAAATGAAGAAATAGTATGCCATGTACCTCAGTCTTGTGATTTAAATGTTAATAATATGTTGATACCTGATTTAAGTTTAGTCATGCTGGGTGTTGCGAAAGGTCTTAAGGTAAAAATATTGGCGAGTAAACGGAGTCTCTCCCGATCGATAGAATGAGCCCACTCAGGTAATGAAAGTCCTTCGTCTTCCTATAAAAAGAGAAACATGCACGCAAATTCAGTCTAAATACCCCTGCGAGTTGAACGTAAATAGTTACTACTACTTAAAATAAATAAATTACTTAATCAATTACTTTTAGTTTGACTTATACGAAAAGCGCTGTACAGTTTATTTAAAATACCATTTTCAATGGGAGGGTATATTCTATAGACATAAATCGATCGACATGAATCGATCCGGCTCATAATCGGCTCATACCAAAACTGAGTCTTCTCAAGTATCGTTTAAGGAATTTCAGTGTGTTTAACGATGGAAGTGTATTCCTGCTTAAGATTTTTTTTTTGTTTGTTTTCGACAAGATTAAATGAAGGCATCTTGTAAAAAAAAGGAGAGATAAGTCAGTGAAATCAAGAGAAATTCTGAACGATCTAATTAAAAGTGAACATTTACTGCTGTACTCATTTTCTTACCCTATCTTTTTGTTCATAAATAAATTGTGTGTTCATCAATGCATTGTGTGTTCATCAATACATTGTGTGTTCATCAATAGTGGATTTGCAAAATATATGTTATGTATCCTTGTATGAATCATTTTAGCTTACATACCACGATCTGCAAGACGCTATTAGTGCAACGTCACAGAAAAGCGATATTTATCGATTTTTTCGCATTGGTAGCATTGAAAGAGGTTATGCCAATGTTATTGTTTGGATCCAATTCGATGTAATGGAGAATCCCTATGATGACGTCGCCACTAATAGTGTCTATTTCGTGGACGTCTCTGATTGAGCTCCTGCCAAGGCCAGTGCCTTTTGAAATGTTTGCAAGGAGTTCTTGATTTTCATCCAATTTCAGTTGGTAGATGGATTGCCATTGAGCCTCCTCTTTTAACAAGAGCGGACAATGTTTTTTTACTCGAATGATCTACTGGAGAAAACAAAAACTCACGATGAATCTGCACGTCAGTGGTGGCGCATGTGTAGGCCAAGAGGGCGACGGCGGCTGCCCCATTCTAAGTTTTGGAGGATTTTTTTTTTTTTTTTCATTTTTCTTTCCTTCGTTTCTCCGCTCTCTCTCAAAAAGTAATCGATGATGTTGATGTTCGGTGCTGGAATATGTGCGTCGCATCTTGTAACTCGTACCGAATGTTAAATAGGGATACAAACTCATTTTTGTAGGGTTTGGGGTTTCAGGACATTTTGTCAACGATTTTTTGTCCGCGCACCTTTTTTTGTCCAGTAGTTTACGCCGACACGTAAAATAAGCAACAGTGACTTGTTCCAAGCGTTATATTTTAGTCGGTACGTAAAATTATATTGACAATATGGAAATGAGAAATTGAGAGAGAAGAAGGTGTTGTTATGGTTGCTCATTTTCGAAATGAAATGATATTACTTCCTCCTTTTGAATCATCCTTTCAAATTGTCATTGATGAATATTTGGTTTTATTTCTATTCTTAAAATATTGAATGTACAATATACCTTATACATGTATGGGTACTTTTGTTTTATTTTTTCTTTACGAAATTATTACTTCATTTTGAAAACATTTATATTTTTAAAACGTGACAAATATTTGTAAAACCTTTTCCAAGCGACATTAATCTCAATGAGCCGCAGTTGTGCCGACAGAAACTGCAAAAATGAATAAAAGAGGGGAAAAAACCAAGAAGCACGCAATCTTTAGTTTTAACCCATTTGTACATCGATCTTTCAGACTCAAATACGTCAAATTTTGAGCGTTTCGTTGCGCACACCTCGCTCCAGCACAATAAAAGCACAAAATGTAAAAGAAAAAATTAAAGGGACTTGGAAATCATTAAATTTGACACGGAACCACCAATATTTAAAAAACACACATTACATTGTTATTCTCCTTTGATAAATTGATACATATTTTTTTTACCATCAATTTAAATGAGAATAATCAATGCAGAGTGTGCTAACATTTCAAAATCCTGAGTTAAAAAACGCTGACCATGCGAGTATAAATATTAAAGCCTAAGAGAGCGGAGCGGCGTGCTGCCAGCGCGAGAGGCTCACTGGCGCCTACAAACCTAAGTGGATACTTCACGCATTGCACAATGCTTGAAGTATCCACTTAGGTTTGAAGGCGCCAATGCGCGTTTCGCGCTGACCGCCCGCCCGCCGTGCGGCGGCGCCTGAAGCAACTATTTCACAACAGATGTGTTGCACAATATTATACGAAATTGAACGTATTAAGAATGACAGGCATCCTTTAAAAGTACAGATTTTCCCTCGCAAAATAAATCAAGATACTGATCGTACAAAAGAAAAATCTAAGAGCCTTTAGCTGAAGCAAATGTAGAGTAACAAGGTGGGAATTTCGTGAAAGATATTAAGTCCTGTTACACCAAAGAGGTGTAGAGAGTTTCAGTGAATTTTGTCTCATGGAATTGACGCTCCCCCATTTTTATACCAAAACTCTCAACTATATATTATTTATTATTCTCCGTTGGTCTAAACAGACAAAACAAAAAAAACAAGCAAACCCTCATTCTTCCAAGACATTATATATTTTCATCCAAAAACGTCGTGAGCAATTGTCGTTTGTATTTACATATGGGCCAATTAACTTAGGGTCTCAACTGGCACGTGGACCAAAACTCCCGTGCCGAAAAAACGCGTGGACGTAAATTACTGGAAAAAACAGGTGCGCGGACAAAAAATCGTTGACAAAATGTCCTATAACCGGGCATAGTCTAAGGAGGATGACAAAATTGCTTCCCTTTGGGATTCGAAAGGTAAAAGGATAAAAGTACGACAGTTTATACCATGAAAACGACTGAATTTTCTGTTGATATTTTCCTCTAAATATTGTTTCCGTGAAGTTATTTTTATCGTAAAATAGCATGAATAAAAGCTCCGTCTAAGCTATGTATAGCTATTACACTGAGTGATATTTGTATTAAATCGGATTAACTTACATCATCGTTTGGCAAAGGAACAGTATGAATAGGAATCGGCTGCCATTTTAAATGTGGGTTCCAACTTTGAAGCCCAACGGGCGGATAGAGCCCCGCCAAGACAAGGCTTGCGCTCATCAAACATCGATCAGTAGAACTGGACAAGATAAAAATCTCTGCTGGCGAATACTTGGCAGATAGAAATCCATCGTAACATTGCCGAAGAAAAGTTCCCAATCTATATAATCCAATTTTCCCGCGCTGAAACATAATTAAAAAAACTGTGATCCGGATGTATGATTGACAGGATCAATTTTCATGGGTGTTTTTAGAATAAATTTAAAAAAAAGGCAGAAGGTGCTACGACGAGAGGCTTCAAATAATGAACATGGTCGCTTTTCTCGAACTCATTATTTTCTTTTAGGAATGGTTCCAGAATATTATGGTTTTCTTTCCATTTAAAAGGCCAAAAGTCGGCACAAAGGTTCGAGGACATAATATTTATATCTATTGATTTGCGAGATTACGATTTGAAATTCATGGGAAAATAAATTTTCACAATATCCGCATCCTGAAATGCTTGGCAACCAGAGTCGAGATTCTCTGTCCCGACGACCAAAAGCTTGGCACACTCTATCGAGTTTCGGGAACCAGCACCAAAAATTTCGGTTCCAGCTGCAGAGTTTTTTGCAATGCGAATATTACTAAAAACGTTATTATTAACTACATGGTGCGGATCACTGATTAGATAGTGGAGGTCTCCTCTCCTTCCTATCTCCCCCGTAACTTTCCTTCCTTTTTTGAATGTTTCTGAGGTAGCATACTGAGGACACGTTTCTTATTTTTCAAACTTTTTCCTAAAATACCCAAACGAATAATTCATCAGTGGGAAAAAGTTATTTTATATTAATACGATGTTCTGTTATCACTCATCATTGCAAGCCAATTACGTACAAGAGAAATAAGGGAACAGGGCCGGATTTACCTTCTTGTAGCCCGTGGGCCGCCTGTATTTTGCCACCCCCTACTCATTCGTTTTGAAACATCAATAAAAACCATCAAATAAACGTGCCAGCGGGGGAAGGGTGCGTAAGACGCGTTTACTTGTGTTAAACACATTTTTTGGGAAAGCCCTGTCAACACTACTGGCAAAAGTTCACGGAACTTTACGCGAAAGTTAAGTCTCGTAAACCTATCTCTGTGTGGACAAGGCCTTCCATTCATATGAAATTAACGAAAAAATTATGAAAGAACAAACATAAATGTGGATTAATGATTTTAACTTCCGCCGCCGCGCCGCGCAGACTGCACCGTATTTGGCGCAATGCGTGAAGTATTCTGACAGTCTTGTAGGCGCTATGAGTTTCACGCCGACCGCTGCTGAACGCACTGTATGTGACGCAATGCGTGAAGTATTCATGCAGTCTTGTAGGCGCTATGCGTTTCACGCTGACCGCACTGTGTTTGGCGCAATGCGTGAAGTATTCATGCAGTCTTGTAGGCGCTAATATGTGTTACATGCCGACCACCGCCGCGCCGAGGGTTTCTCCTTTTCATCTCAAGTCCTCGTCATCGTTTCTCTTTAAGTCGCGCCGTTCCAGGCCAAATTGTGTGTTTGATTTCTCTCTTGACTCGACTAATTAAAGGTGCTGCCTCTTGTATCACTGAAAGACGACAAAAGTAGAAATTACTATACTCTCAGAAAATTAGAGATTTTGTCGTCTTTTCTCGTTTGTAATTTTTTTTCTAAATTCGAATTTTCTATACCTACATTTAAAAAAATTTCAAAATTTGCCGCCCCCTATAGATTTGCCGCCATGAGCCGCGGCCCATGTGGCTACCTCCTTAATCCGGCCCTGTAAGGGAACTTTAAGTCTCGTCAAAAAGTAAATTAACGGGGAAAAAGTTACACAGTGGTTTTGGTAATATGAGAAGTAAAGTTTCAGAGAGATACGAGAAAACATAGATTCGAGAGTATCTCTTGTAATAACTCAGAGTGCGAGCATACAGTTTATAATAATTGGTTTTTAATGTTAATTATGGTTACCTGTAATAATGCTCCGAGTCCCTCCGGCCAAAACGATTCTCCTTTGTATGGATCGAGGGGATACGAAACCTCCGGAGCTCTGTCACCATGCCTATGAATCTGGATGCAGCAAATTAAATAACATTTAACTATAAAAGGAGTCAAATTATTCTAGAAAAATTTGAATATTCCGACAAATTATCTGTCATTATTCTAAGAAACTAAATAGGCAAGCATTCTGTATTTCTCATTATTATACATCTAAGATGTCACAGTGAGAATACTCCAAATAATTAAGAGAGAGAGAAAATGTAGAAAATTGAAGTTCTATGCGGTTACTGAAGAGCTGTCAGAAGTATAAAAGGAGTATAGAGAATCGACTCTCTGTTAATATCTTGTCATAGGAATACAATTTTAATGGCGCTCGAGAGCAGCTTCTGCCTATCTCGTCGCTTGAAGGCAAATATAATAGCTCCCGGTATGTATAGCCAATGAACTACAAGAACGTGATCATAGACAGAGATTTAATAATCTCATGCGGAGGAATAAGACCTCCGACCTCGTTTTTCAATTCCAACTTCATGAGGGACTGTTGTACCCTAACTGTCCCTTAAAATTACAAATATGTGCGCCCTGTTGGGCGGGTGAGAAGAGGAGAAGCGGTCAGTCATAGAGTCTTCAAAAAAAATATTTTGCGAGAAAGGTATGCTGCGTAACGCATTTCATCAGAAGGAGTTAGTGTTGTTGAGTTCTTTATCCCTCGAAAGCGCATCAAGTTTAACACTTAAAACAGATAAATAAAAAGTAAATCCTTTACATATTTCTCTTTCATTTTGTTAGTCTCATTCATTCGTAAATTTGGTAAGAAAGTCAACCTGACATGGACATCGAGGGTGGTCCCACAAGAACCATCCTGGAATTGAGGAACCTTCGTGGAACATCCAGGTAATTGTTTAGTACATTCTCAAGAAATTCAGTACCTCCTCAAAGGAAGAATTCAGTATTTTTTCAGGGCCTCCATATGACGGAATTCAACAAATTTCGAAAAATTGAAATTTTTACTCGAATTGCGACAAAAATGACGTGGCCAGCCACAAAAATTCATTGGTGGCTTGAAGATTAACTGGCTGCACAATCGCGATCTTGCAGGCAATTACTACTCTAAGAATCAACTCGCAGATGATTGCATACTTTCCAGGCTTCATTAAAAAACACGCGTGGTACTAAGGGAAAAATTCCGGACCTTCTTGCGGAATTCCACACTTTTTCAGTACTTCTGGACCACCCTTATTAAATGATTACTATTCCCGGACTAGTAGACACCCTGAACGTACGTGCTTTACAAAGAGACTTTCGACTTGCGCGAAAGTTATAGAGAATAGAGGGTCAAAGAATGGAGGAGAAAGATACCGCCACGACTGAAAGCAAAAGAAACTCATTAGAATCATCGCTCAAAATCATACTTACTATACTGACGAAACGTAATGTTGGTTCAGCAGAAGAGCCGCTTGTTAAAATGTAGAATCCAACACAAGCAGTGACGACGGACATCACCAAGATTATTGCTACAGACACGCTCCATCTTTTCGGACTATTGCACCCCATGGTGATGACCTTATTGCAACTATTTCCTGTATTTCTTTTTTCCATCTTATTTCTTTTTCTCTTCACGTGTATGTAGGCATATAGTTCAATATTGGTTCATTTTTCACAACAGCACGTCGATATAAGTTTAGGAATCAAAGTTTTCAGATGATGTTTTCAAGTATTTTTTCAAGCTTTTTTTTTTTTTTTTTTTTTTTTTGAACAAAAGGAAAAATTTTAATTAATTATTGCACAAAATGGTGTCCATGCTATTTTATTACAGCAAAATTAATCTTAACTGGACTATTTTTTAAGGAATAGCACGCTGTAGCAGCAGGGTGGAATATTTGTATCAGAAGACAATACTTTTGAAGTAACTGTTTGTATATCTGACTGTTTTCTGTTGAAATTTTTTTTGATAAGAGGAGACGACTATCTCACTTTTTCGCAAATTTGATGCGATAACGGTCTCAATTATGATGCGATGCTTTCTACATTAAGTAAAAAACCTCCTGTCGCGTATATGCCTGAGCACTGATTACTAAAGTTCACATCTATATAGGGAGCAAATTCTCTATGATATTAATGGGAAAAACAATGGGCTCACGGTAACTTTCTAAAATAATCTTGAGGTTGCTTGGCGCAATCTTAAGACTTGTTCAGTTTAAAAGCACGTACCTGCGTCAGAAGTGGATTTTAGAAATATTGATAAAAAGCGCTCGAATTCACGTTTATGTAATTGCCCAATTATTGAGAGCTGGTGGTTGAAATTATATTTTTTCGTGATAGGATGAAGTACACTCAAGCTTAAGACAAGTGGGTGGAACTGTAATAGATTCATGACACTCAAGATTATTTTCGCGGATTTATAAGTTTTGACTGATAATGGATTTTTAGTAACCTCGTAAGTGATACAATAATTTCCTTTAGGTCACGCATATCTTACGTTTGCGTAGTCGAGAGAGAAAATTTAAAACGCATGCTTGATAATTATTTACTTCAGACGCTGATTAGTTGGGCTTCATTTTGCAATCAGGAACTACAATTTATGGCACATTCGTAAAAACACCTGTCTGCGTAGGGAATCTAATGTCATATATGTTGTTTCTAAAATGAGCCAGAAATTGTAGTTCCCGACCGCAAAATTTAGTCCACTTTGTGCAGCATATGAAAGCATAAAAATAAATAAAGGAATCGACTAAAAGTAGGTAATAAATAATATTTCAGTGCAAATTTATAAGTGCAACTAACCATATAATAAATCAGTTATTTCATTCCTCTCGCAGATAGCTAATATTATTGTATATATTCAACTCGATTCTATTATTTTACTGAGCTCATTTTATTCATTTGAAGCCGATCATGTGATACATAAGGATGGGTTTCGATCCTTCTCCCCCTCGGCTGGTATCACCATAAACGCAAAATGACAGCTTTTTACCGAGCGGGAAGAGGTGACTACAACGTCATGCCAGTTTGCCTTCAATTTTTAGAATAGGCAACACAACCTCCCACATGGTTGAATAGTGGTATCATCTTCCGCATAGGAGTTCGGCGATTTCTAGCAGAAAATTTTTAGCAGACAGGAAAACTTCCGTAAGAATCGCGTCAACTTATTCGATTTTTTCATGATATACCGTTAAGTCTTATGAAGGTTGAGTTCGAATTTGGGCTGAAGCGGGTTAATCGTTCATCAGTAATACGTTTGGTGAATGAAAACTTCTCTAACACTGTTTCTACTGAACTGGTTTTTTTTTTTTTTTTTTTTTTTTTTTTTTTTTTTTTTTTTTTTCTTTTTTTTTTCTTTTCTTTTTTCCCCCCTTTCTTCCCCCCCCCCCCCCCATCCGAGAGGGAGATGAAAAAACAAAGGAAAAGAAGAGGAAGGGAAGAGAAAAAACAGTAAATAGGCAAAGAAAGAAGGAAGAAGGAGACAGAAACAAGAAAAGGAAGAAGAAGAAAAGAGAAAGGAAGAAGAGGATGATGAAGAAAAGAGAAAACCACCATTCTCTTTAGAAATATCAGCTAGAGTTGTCGTTTTTGGAGGCGTCTGTCCAGGAGATAGCTATGTCATTTAATGAAGTTAAAAAATGATTTACTTTTGCACAAACATCATTTATTCAAAAGCTTCAAAAATTATAAAAACAATAAAAAACATCTCTTGTTAAATAAACATTTAGGTATTGAGGAGAAAAAGACAAAAAAGTATGGGTGCATCAACAAAAACTGTATGTACAACTACTTACATTTAAAGTAACGTCTTTGGTATACTCTAAAGATACTTTACAATATTCATTATTGTAACTAACAGGCTACAACACTAAGATGATTAGAATAATCTTTGCAAAAATATTTGCTTACAAAACAAGGAAACTGACAATGAGGTCTAAGTCTAATAAGGAAAATAACGGCGATTTCAAAATGTTTGGCTCTTAAAATAATGGGAGGAAAAAAAGATTCAGGAACCAATACAGTTTTCTCATCTGCTGAAAGCTTGAAAGTGTTTTACTTTGTACATTGCAAACCTTTCATTGGACTGAATGACCCAGCATATCGACTGTGAAAGACCGCAATCACGTATCTCGGTTTGCAACGTTGCAGACTTCCTGCCATACTTTATTTTTTAAATGGAAAACTACTCGACGGGAATTCTTCAAACTGCGGTGATTTTTCTTCTCTTTGGGCGAAGAAAAATCTTCGAAAATTTCAAGGGATGATGTCGATTTGTTCTCCTTTAAAAAAATAAAATAGGAGCGAAGACTTTCAGACACCGCAAATGAGATGCGTGGTTGCGAAATTTTACATTCGATATGTTGTCTACCCTGAGACATACGTTCTCCTGTGAAACCGTAATTGTTGAAATATGAAAATTTCATATCAGTGCCGAGAGCAAAAAAACTGAATCCCCATGTAAATAATAAAAATTCCTATCAGGCAGTTCAAATTACCTGAAAGCCAAATAATTACAAAGGACTAGCAAGCAGTAAAAGTTTGGGGGAAAATTAGGAGCTGACATGGACAGAAATAAAAATGCCAATTTTAAGTGAAATATGCTCTTAAAATTACATAAAGTAGCCTTAAATCTAAACTTCTCTCTCAGAAAATTATACGGTAATTGGTAACAAGCAAAGCCAGCCAGGACTAATTTAGAGAAAAGACAACTTCTGCTGAAAAATTCATCATAGGGAGCGTTCATAAATTACGTGACGACCTTTTTTGGCATTTTTTACCTTTCCTCCCCAGCGTTCTTGTGACATAACCCCCCTCCCCCCCAAACCCCAACAACGTTACGTAATTTATGAACGATCCCATATGTGATTAATGCACAGAGATGACATGCCACATGCTATAAATTATGAAAGTGCTTTCAAACATTACATGATTGTTATGCTAATTTGTAGTTCCTCTTGAAGAACTCTAAATAGTTGCGTTTTTGTGAGTCCTATAGCATTGACAGATGAATAAATCCATAGTGAACAAAAATGGGTATATTCCGGTAGTAATTCTGGTACTAATTTTTCAAAGTGCCTTCAAATTAAATCATCACACTGTTATCTATGGATAATTTTTTTTTTTAAATTAATGTCCATAATGAAAAATACAGAGAGAAACTAATAGCTGTACTTCGATAGGTAACATCAAATCAATCTCATGGAACTTAGAGTGCTGACTGCCTTCAAAAGATACGGCTGCAATCAGCCTTACACGTGAATGAAGTTGCAGCAGAGGCATTTGAAGGAAATTTGTGAACAGAAAAATATATGTCACTGATGAGTGATTTTACTCCAAGCTTGTCATTTGCTTTCAATTTTTTCTCAGACCAAAAAAGAATAAAAAAATTTAGAGGCACCCTCAGAGTACTTATAAGTAGAATTTTTTCATTTCATTTTGTTACTAGTTACGATATAAATATTTATATTTCCTGATTTAAGCTCATTCAATGGAAATCGCATCTTTTACACTAAATTATAAAAACTGACTGGCATATTAAATTCAATGGATGAGAAACTTGTTTTATGAAATTTGTCTTAACATAAACCTACGACTAGAACAAGTAAATTGTTACAAGAGAAAACATTACGACAACATTACATTCTAACTCGGTATTTAAACAATGACAGGTCTGTACTGATCAAAATTAGAATGTTATGAGCTCCAGTTACATGGAGCTGCACTACTGTAGAGAAAATTTACTGACTATAGTATACCCTTTACTAACATAAAGAATTTATACGTGGTTCAATACAGAAGGAACAAGCTAACAACTAGTGAAACAGTTTGAAAAGGGAATGGTGTACCTACATTGGAACTGGTCGAAAAATTCTGGTTAAAGAGTTGCATATCTGACAGATTTGCTATTCTAGTTCTAAAATCTATGTTTTTTCAATACATTTTGAACTGTAGCTACCTTTTTTTCCGATATTGTGAGGACATCAAACCTGTGATCTCAATTTTGAAAAATGAGCATCTCTCCATAAACATTTTGTGAGCCTCTGAGACTGATAAATTCAGAAATCAACCCACTCTAACAATACAAAATTATTTTTGGTGCTCTTGGCATTCTTCCGAGACATCATGAAAAACCTTTCTAAGTTTGATTATTCTAAAAATGTGGTGCAAGCTCATTTTGCTTTTGCACAGGCATGATGGATTCGGATATTAACATTTAAAAAGGCAAAGAACCTTCATGAGACGAAT
Organism: Bemisia tabaci; assembly: GCF_918797505.1. Classification (NCBI taxonomy): domain Eukaryota; kingdom Metazoa; phylum Arthropoda; class Insecta; order Hemiptera; family Aleyrodidae; genus Bemisia; species Bemisia tabaci. Next base: position 1,096,935 of record NC_092800.1, on the reverse strand, counting down.
TTTCGTCTAGATTTCTCAAAAAGATGAAAGATACAGTAGGTTTTTATGATGCATGTTGCTGTTTTACAGAAATATTATAAAGATATGGGGTTCTAATTAATTCTCTAAATTTAGAACATTAACTAAATGAGTGAAATTGAAATCAAACCAAATATAAACGAGACTTGGAGGAGATGAGTTTTTGATCAGGAACACCACCTAAAGAGGGCTGCTTATAAGCCTAGAGGTTCAGTCGAATGAGTAACATAATCTGAAAAAAAAACAACAAATACAAAATAATTAAAAACTGAACTATTATAATTGAAAAAGGTTTTAAGTTTGAGTCAATCAGGCCCTACGCATCATTTTTGAGGACATTTTATATTTTTAGAGATGAACGACGTCTTTTCCCCCTCCCTTGAAAAGTTTTTATTTGTTTCTGCAAGCATGAAGCAAGTTTACGGGAAAAAATTTCTGAAAACAATTTAGAAATTCTCATGAAAAATTGAACAATTCCAACGCTGCATGGAAAACGTAACTCATTGGCATTGTTGCATTAAGAGAGAAAAAAAACTGAGGTGTTTCTCTGATAGAGGTTAAAGACTGTTATCAATTTTGAGCTCCAGTCCAAATAATTTTGAAATTCAGTAATGTACCTACAAAATACCCTTAATTTAGGAATATTATGAAATATTTAGACTGATTGGGAGTCTTACAGATGTTTCAGATGCTAAAATACCATTAAACTTAACTTATTATTGAAGGGTTTTTGTCATGAAAATACTCATATTTGTCATTTTCATTTGGTGTTTGTGTCTCGCTCTATTTTTTCGATAAAAAGTTGGGGTGTCACCAAAAGAGCTGAGGTATATCTTCAAATAAAAAAAAAAAACGCTTTTAGACACATGAAGATGACTTACTTGGTACATAAGAGTTCTTAAATATAAAAATAGTTGTCAAAATCAGCCAGAACATTGTCACCGTCTTGAACAGATATGCTTTGACGAGATGAGCACGGTAAAGATGCAAGATCAGCAGCCCACACAATCTGTAAAAAATCGCAAAATTAATAATCTGTTTAATAAAAATTATAAAATAGAGGCCTTAAGAGGACGGGAATAATCTTTGAAGTTAAGAGAATTCTGTTGGAGGAATTTTCAACACTTTCTTTTTACGGAGGACAAGCAATACTCAGAAATCTTCTACTCAAAGGAGGCAGCTCACTTCAATGAGTGTATTAAAAGGCTTGGTGAAAAAATTCGACACATTTGAAACTATAGGTTCGCAATTACTGACGCTAAAAATATAGGATACTTTGAGGAGTATTAATTGAGAGACTATGGAAGTACCTTTGGTGATCTTGGTCTGAAGTCAAGATTCCTGCGTATGAGGAAATGAAATTCATGGGGTGGACTCCAGCACATTTGAACCATCAACGGCCTGTCATCGGGATGAAGTTTCCTCTGATATTCTTGGTTTTTACAAACCTGAAACAAAGATATATATTTAGTTATGCGAATTTGACCAACTAACCATTGTCGAGCATTGGCGAAAAATATGAACAAAAATATGTCAGCGAGCCTGGAAATACCGCCGCGCCGTTGCAAAGCAAACTCGTCTGACAAAGATCAAAACACGAAAGCATTTTTTATACGTATAAGTTCATCGAGCTATACCAGAAGTCATAAAAAGGAGCTGGAAATATTTTAAAAGACGCTAGTAAGACTAATCATAAGTTTGAAGTCGGAATGTTTCCAGGGTGCCTTCAACTTCTCCTGATACAACAATACTTGACTGTGCATTGCGTTTTGCATCACTACGAACCGGAGGCACTTTATCGTGGGAGCTATTTGGACACATCTTGCTCGAGATCAGTCTAATGGACTTAACTACGAAGTTGACCATAAAGCATCGGAGTGAATTGAAAATAAATAAAAACTAAATGAAAACGCGCTCTATTGGTAATCAGGATGACGTGAGCTGTTTTTTTTTTTGTTTTTTTTTTTTTTGTTTAATTGTGATGGGTTTTGCGAGAGAGTCCCAAGTCTTCAATTTCCAAAAATCCAATGTACGTCTCAGTAGGCGGGTATTTCGATTCACCTGAACTTTTTATAGAGATCAAGTTCTAACAATTTTTTCCCCTATGATCAACATGTCTGCGAAAAAAATGATCCCTGACTTCCGGGCACGATAAAATTAAATATCAAGATTTAGACTTACCTTTAATTTTTCGGTCCTGATTTTTTCACTTGTCAACTAATCCAGGATCACAAAATAAAAAGTAAGTCTAAATATTGATACTTGAATCAACCTGATAAAGTATAATGAAACCATTCAAAATAAAACTAATTAATTGATTTTTGAAATGAATTACCGCATACCTCGTAAAGAGAAAATTGCTCGACTTGTTCTTTGCTACCATAACACGACAGGAGGATCTGAATCAGTTCATCTACGGTTGTCCTCTCGGAAATGAGCAAACTTTTGTACTGAGACTGAAAAATAAGAAACAAAAAACAAAATAAATACCATTGAACAGGACATCGTTTTGTGTTTTTCATGAGTTTTGGACTCTGGAGACATTTCAAACGGGATTAATTGTATTACATTAAATTATGTTCCGAAATTCAATTTTTACTTAAAATATCGTCTGCCATACTCTTCGTGCAAGTTTAGTGGTATTGAGCGACAATGTAGGGTCGTAAAGTCACGAATTTTGAAGTTCAAGATGAGAACGCTTGTTGAAATCTTGGAACACCAAAAACGAATCCCGGAGAAAAGCCTCTCTCATTAATTTACAGGGCATGAACGATTGGATCGATTCATCCTGAAATCATCTTAAGACCCAACATGTTCATTTTCGCGGGAATGGAGAATTTGCAGGTGTCTGAATATGAAATTAGGTATCCTTCATGTTCAAAATGAAACTACTAAAAAAACTGAGCACGAGGATATCGTTGGTTTCTATATTGGAGAATTATTGGAGGAAATGTGACAAAATAACCTAATCTGCTAATAAATACATGTGTTTAAATGGAAAATGTCGCAAGTTGATGACACAAGGCACTTAAAGATGTACTTTTTTCGAATTTCCCATTTCAGAAAAAAATTTATGAACAAGACTGTAAACTCAGCCCGTTAGGCACTCTCATATTTTTATTTTTTTTTTTTTTTTTTTTTTTTTATTTTTTTTTTTTTGTAGTTCTTCCGGGAGAAAAAGTGGCGAATCTTTTCGAAGATATGACAATTTAAGCGTCTTGTTCCACCGGCTGTGGTAAACCAAAGTCGGGGGTTTCGATTTCCATCCGTTTCGCGCTACCACCCCGAACATGGGCACTCTCATATGAAGCAATAGACTTTTTACGTGCAAATTTTCCGATGTTTAAACATCAAGGCCCATCCATCGCACAAGCATCGAATGATTTAACTATCAGAGTATCTACACGATCTGACTTATTACTGGCAATTTGTATTTGTTCTGCTGATAGGGACCTACCCCTTGCATGATAGCGCTATCGAAAACTTTGACTAGTCCGCCTCTTCTGGTCTGGAGGGCGAACCTGGACTCTCCGCGAGGGTGACATGACTCGAGCACAGCAGGTCTGGCTTCATCGTCCAACACAAGAACTGTCCTTAAACCTAGAAAAGTACAGAATAAGCACAAATTAATAATTTGGATAGGAGTTAAGATTAGAGGCAAAGAAACGAGACTCATTGAATTACAGATAACGATGCTCTCATCGTATTGGAAAAAGCAAGTACTTTCAATTTGCCGTCAAGAAGTTTTCCCCTTGAGTCAAGAATAGGATCCCTTGAATCATGCAGGTTTCTGCTTTACACAAACACGTATTATTTCTAAAAGGAACTATGTCTCACGCAAGACCTACGCACATAGTTCCTTTTAGCATAAATACGCCCAAAAGTGACTTCCTTAAGCGCTATTTGCCTTGATCCAAAAGAATTTTCCTCTCAGCAGAAAAATTTTTCTAACAAGTCACTTTTTCTTCGCAATCGAGATAAGACCCCTCGAGAATACGGAAATAGAGAATTGGTATTTTGTGCGTAGGGCGTCGATTTTGGGCATAACATAGTATCTGCTTGGGTAGGTATCATTTTTATTTTTTCTTAATTTGCCTAATTTGACGTATTTATGCTAAAAGGAACTACGTGCATAGGGTTTGTGTATGATATAGTTCCTTTTAACATAAATACGTCCGATTAAAAAATTGCCGCGATCAAACTTCATGACCAGGCAACTCATGAATTGCAAAGTTACACATCTTGAGATCCATGACTGAGAAATTGCTCAAGATATCGCTCCTGTGACATAAGGGCGTAACTCAATTCCCGCATGAGCTTCAGAGAGCATGGATTTATACGTTTATCAAGGCTCAAGTGGAAATTCACATGCGTCCTTACGTTTGAGGGGCCACGAAAATATCTCTTTTTCACAATTCATCTCACATTAGTTGCAAACATTATACCCTTTTCGTTTTAAACGAAGCGCTGGCAAACTCAAGATTTCTTTTGCTCGCGCTGACAGCTCGAGGAGTCAAAGTTTGGACGTATTTCTGCCAAACGGAACTATGTGCATTATGACGTGAGCCCTGTTATGCATATATTCTTATGAGTCTCAGGGCTTGTATCTGAGTATGCACATAGTTCCATTTGGCAGAAATACGTTCATTTAGGCCTAGGTCCTCGGAGAATCCAACGGTCGGCTCCCGGCCATTAAACGATTCGTAAAAACGGATCCCGAAGTTGTTGAACTCCTACGAGAAAATTTCAGAGCCGGCTCAAGCTGAGGCTGAGCTCTGCGTAAAAACGGAAGAAAGTGCCGAAAACGATATAAAAGAGACAGAAAACCGCTCGCCAGAAGCGTAATGGCCAATTCGTGATGCCGGGATTTCGTGACTGGAATGCACCTAGCTCAATTTTATTCTCTTTCATTTTTAATTAGTCTTTTAATTTTCATCTTCATTTTTCGAATCCGCGCGTAGAAGTCCCGTTAAAAAAATAAAGGAACGCACTTTATCATTTCATCGTTTCTCGGACAAAAGAACGTAACTCTATTCCAAGGTTGCAAAATTGACTCGAACAATTTCATTTTTGACAAGAATGTGTCCGTGCAATTTTCGCTTAAATTATTCTGATCATTTCATGAGATCGGAGGCAAAATCGGGAAAATTTTCAGTTAGAGATGCCCAAGATTCTCCGTGTAAAAATGCAGTTTGTGCGAGGAAACTTGACAACATTTAAATTTAGTTACGTTCTTTCGTAAGGGAAATGAAGATTTCTTCCTAGATGCCTGAACGGAATAATGATATGAATTTTTCTCTAACTCCCGTGTTGTGTTTTATGAAGACCTCCTCATACTAACTTCCGATTATTCCCAGAAAAATACAAATCTTTAGCTGAAAACACGCGAACTTACCGCGTTTAGTAAAAGAGAACCAAGCCACATCAGTTACTGCCAAATTTAACTGGCAATGTAATTTTTTACGAGAGAACGCTTGTGCAGATTCTTTCGGAAATTTTGAGGAATTTGCTACGTGCTATGCAGAAAATTCACTGAAAGCACGAAAATATGCACACCCATTTTCACATAAAACATTTAATTGCCCGATTTAATTTGGCAATAGCTGATGCGGCTTGGTTTCATTCTGCTTAGCGCGGACTAAATGAAACCATTATTCAGAATCGAACACGATACGAAACTCAATTCAAAATAGTCTCGAGAATCAAGGAAAATGATGTTCAGGAATAGAATTAGACATGGAATGAAATCAGCATGCCATTTCAAACGGCGTGGCAGGAGTTGATCACGTTTTAATTTTTAGGTATTTAATTTTGATAGCCGGAAGTATACCTTTCGATCTAATTAATCATGATGCGTTTTAAGAGAAAGTGTTACTTTGGGTTTCACCTATACTGGATATTAAGGAAACATGTTCTTGATGGACTTCACTTAGTTCCTTCGCGTTGATTAATAAGGAAATATTAAGCAGCAAAGATTGGTTCGGTGTTTTTGCCGAGTTTTATTCTTCATCTATCAATACATCTATGTTCGACTTGACGCAAAGTCGCTACTGCGTAATTTCAGTGGCGATTCTTGAACGCTGGCAACACTGTTTTTTCTCCATTTAAATGTATGTAAAACAATCGATTCTTGGTGAAGCAGCTTGCCTCGCTTAAAATCGATATTATCAATGGATTTAAATGGGAGAAAGGCGCTGTTGCCAGCTTGCAAAATCGCCACTTCGTAATTTCTCCGGAGACTTTAACGCCAGGCTAAGAAAGTTAACGAAATTGATCCGATATTATATTTTTGACGCGTGTATGTGAAAAAACTCATGGCATTAAAGGGATCCATCTATGTAAGGTCACTCACCTAGTGAGCAATCTTACACACTGATAAAAATTAGTTAGGTAGCTCGGAAACTCCAGCAATTCGGTCGCGTTAATTATCTGCTCGTTGCACTACTCAGGGTTTGTCGAAACAATTTGGCTCTGTCAACTCAGCTCATTGGAGAAGATTGGTGGAGACACGCAAGGAGGGATCTAACTGGCTTAAATGCACCTAACTTTCTCTATTAATTGGGTGAGTTTACCAAGGATCAGCTTAACTGAAGCACAAACGTTGCTTATATTCATCTCATGCTGTAATTTTTTTACAGTAAACTGAGCAACATTCTAGACTAAAATTTTGTGACAATATTTTCCATAGGCCATGAAAAATTCGAGAAAATTTCTGAGGCGTCACTTTATTAAGTTTTTTGGGAAGAATTAAACATGAAACAAAAGGACGCGACGTGCAATGCAGATAGGCACGGGTTCAATTCATCAAGTTGATTTTTCCCAGCAGATATTGCTCGGTCCGATCAATTTTGCAGTATTTTAGAAGAAGATAACTTCCAAATATTTTTCTCTCGATTTTAATTTGGCTCCTTTCTTCTAAACGCAGTCCACTTTTTGCACCGTCAAAAAGTCAATTGATAGCATTGAAAATTAAACGCAAAGCTCATTTTTCGGTTTATATCGGATACTTTGACTCTTTTCGAATAGGCATGTTGAACAAACATCGCAAGAACCTCTTTTGATCAGTATGTTTAAAGCTTCTATAAGTTACGATGACGCTGGCGCTCCCATCCTACTTTGTAAGACACCTACTAATATCGTGACCAAACACGCAGTTCCTCAGGCAAGACCTACTGTTTGATCCTTGTATTACCCGCTTTTTCGTCGCGCAATGGGCAAACTTGCCAGAGTTAACATTTTTAATTATTTAAAGGAAGAGATAATCATCCTGGAGGAGAGCTAAAGTGACTACTTCTTCAACTGAACTTGGATTCTTTTGCCAAATAACACTGTATATTGTGACGAACACAAAATACAGACATCATGCATTCTCGATCAAGCGCGATGAGCTCTTGTTGAGTCAGTAAGAATGCGTTGCCCACCGAGCGCCAAAATGGCTTGGACCGTCCTCCTAAAAGCGATCATCGCCTCCTAATCAGTGGCGTGGCGTGCTATGCGATATATCGATTGATCTGTCTTTTAAACACATGGAAAAGGATCGATACACAGGCTGTCCGCAACGAACACCTTAATCTTCGATTCTTCACCTCAGCTTCAAATTTGGAAAAATCGATAATATAATCGATCACTCACGCCTTCTAATTGCCGGGGACTGAGGGAGAATTCGTTCACGCGTTCACGCTTCGATATATAAATCATAATTTATAGTAATTATGGTTGGAAGTCGGGATTCATAGTATGTGCCTCGCGGGAATACTGCACGAGCCTACCGGATCTACCCCGAGTGCAAGGAAAATAGCAGACATGTTTCATTCCTTAATGATGTTTAGCATGATTTTTCTTGTTTATGGATGAAAATAATTGAATTGAATTATTCACGTATGAGCACTAAGAGCACCCATAATAAATCTACAGTTTTTCCGCATCAACGCAATATCATCCCCCTCTAGCCAAATTATCGCAAGGGCCATGCAGCGATTAAAAATTTCCGCCGCAATTTCATTTTTTTACAGAGAGATTATTGGTTGAATCTGTTTGAAAATGTCACTGAATTTTATCGGCAGCGCAAGGAAAATTCAGTGAAATTTTAGGACAGCTTCCTCGAACAATTTTACTGTAAAAAAAATAAAACGACGGCGGAAATTTTGAAGCGTCGCATGGCACTTATGATACTTTGGCTGGAAGGTGACGCTATTGCGATTTGATTCCGTTTTCGTATTCTTATTCGCTTATTTTTTTCCTTTCATACAATACAGTGGAGTAATGACTGCTCGACTGGCGGTGACACTTACCAACTTTTCGAACGGTGACTTCCATGGTGAGAAAAAACAGATTGGGGTCCCGGTGCCGCATCCTGTATTTGTTGAGGAGCATCTTGATGATGTCCCTGCATGTCGTTTGGTAGGTGATGCTCAGCGTTTTGTACTCGATATCCGGCCTCAGACACCGTGCGTAGACTTTGATTATCGTCTGGAACAACACAAGATGCTTTGATTAAAACGATGACACTCGCTGTAAAATATTTTTCGAAGACATGTTAGCAACCGTCAACTACGAAGATTATCGCAAAAATTATGGGGGCAAGTATAATCGCCTGCAACTCGTCATTTCTCAGACAAAGGAACGTAACACCATTCCAAGGTTGCAAAATTGCCTCAAAGAATTCAATTTTTTACAAGATTATACCAATACAACTTTCGCCGAAAAATTGTCCGATTTTTGCATGAGATCAGAAGGAAAATCAGTGAAATTTTCAGTGAGAAATGCCCGAGATTCACCTGATAAAAATGCAATTTTTGAGGAGAAATTTAGCAACATTGAAATTTAGTTACGTCCTTTCGTGAGGACAACGACGGAGCTGTGAGAATCTTTGCTGCGGTGTAAGAGCGGCTTTCATTGAATCCGCATATGGATTATCGACCATAGGAGTTTGTGGTCATACCGTAGGGACAGTGGAAAGGAGAAGAAGGGGGGGCAAGAGGACCCCTACAGCTAATCCAGAATAAAAACAAAAGGCCGCCGGTGGGAATTACAAATTAAAGTATACGATTTCTCAATTTCACGGGCGACCGAGCCTCAGGATCAACTTCGGGATTTCGAATTAATATTCCGGGGGGATTTTTAATGCGACCGCTCATGGGGCGATTTCTCGCTTGTGGTTTGGGCAGTGTTGCTACTTGCTCTCAAGGCGGATAAAGAATGGTGGTCGCATTTCGATTTTGGCTGCCATCTTGAAGCGTTGTGACGTCAGGAGGGTACGGGTTTTGCCGTGCAATCCGAGGTTGAGTCGGCCCCCCCGGCCTCGGCCAGCCCATGTACCCGATGTACCCGATACCGTGTGACGTCCAGAGGGTACGAAATGCGACCACCATTCTTTATCCGCCTTGACTTGCTCTGGGCTTCCTACGATATTTCATATCAATTTTGAATGGAAAAATAGAGCTTTCATGCGACGAACTGGCAACCAAGGGTCAAAAGGCAAGGGCAAGACCACAGCGAACCCACTGACCGCGGGGATTGGTCAGAACTGGCTGTCATGAGACGTTAAAAATAGGGAGCAAAGGCTTTTTCACACAGTCAAATTGGAATTTGGAGATTTGGCAACACTGATTTGAAGAAAAGGTTAACGGTGTTGTCATGCGCGTGAAAAATATGTTCAAAAATGCTAACCGCACGGTATAAATCACCATTACCGAAGGAGAAGATGTCACCAAGCACATGACGGAAAGGTTACGGAATATTTTACATGTTATACATTGAACGAGTTTTCTGTGAAAAGCGAAGTATTTTAGGTGGTGTGCGTTATGTATGTTAATTTATTACACTGATTTAATGTCGAAAACGTTGGTCAGTCAGTCCGTTGACAATTAATAAGTCATAATTACGACGTTGACGTTGCACATACTAAACACTATTGGATATAAATAAGGAATTAAGATCAAATATTTCAACATTTTAGTGTCATAGGTTTAACGAGACTTGGTATAATTTGAATTAATTAGACTCATTCTATGATGACATTAAAAAATATGCGAGGCCATATTTGAGGCGTCTAGAAACAAAGCCGGTAATCTCCAATGCCCCGTCTAGAAATTGTGCATTTATGTTGATTTTCTGCAAGGAGCAACCAAAACTTCTAGCTGTTTTGAACATGTTTACAATTATCTCGCTTGAAAACAGAAAATTCACAAGAAAACAGGAACATGGAAGCTTTTTCGTTCTTTCAATGTTAAAATTATAATCGTCGCCCGGTTTTTACGCAGCGCAATGAAAGTTGCCGGTTTTGGTCCTGGACGCCTCACTGACCGATCACCGTTCATAAAATACAATTCTAAAGTTCAACGCAGACGGTGCAAAATCCCACTCTGTAAAACTTCACAGATTTACTCTCGAATGTGAATGGCAATGCTGGCAACAATGACAGGTGACCCAAACCACGAGATTCTGGTCGTCAGAGCTAGTATATCAAACACCGCACTATATGATCCTTATTGTTCACGCAGACGTGGAGGCTAACCTCACAATTTCATTTTTTTTTCTCACCCTCAAGAAAAGGGAGTCCCTCTCCTTGGGCCGGCCATTCACTTGCCCACTCACACCCACAGGTGCATTTACTCTCGTAAGAATACCTATATGTGTCTACTCACAGTGGGCATCCATCGCTATACATCGTGGGTAAAAATCAAAATATTAAACATGCCAAGGCCTCTTTTGTCAAAAATTTACAAATCGTCGTTTCTCAGACTCAAAACCATGCCCATGTTTCGAAATTAGCTCATTCAATTCAATTATTTTACCCTGCTTTTTCTACTACTATCGTTGTTAATTATTTCAGAAGTGTGCACACAAATCAGTGGAAGTCTCAATTAGACATGCTGAACAATTTTCTAGTGCAAATTTAATTTGAGTGCAAAGTTTGCAACATTGAAATGTATCCTCTCTACGAGAAAATAGACAAGCTTTAAATGTTCATATCTCCACGAAAAGTTTGCTCATTGAAATTAATAATACACCTTCTGTAACACAAGAACTGTATTTCCTCCCAATAATCCATACGAATAAACTTAATTTATTACAGTATTGTGCGTCATTTGCATGATCATAACAAACAATATAAAACTGACTATATGCAACCGATGGCAATATGTTAATAAAAGAAACAATGCTTATATAAATGGATTGCATTTTACAAAAAGGAACAAAGAGCACTCCAATGTTGCTAAGATTGGGCAACTTACATTTCTTTGCAATAAAATTACTGAAATCATGCAAAAAATTAAATTTACGAGGGTAATTTTCGTCTTGAATTCATAGTTAACCGGGAGTAAAGACAAAACTTGTGCAGATGATCAGTTTATGGGTAAAAGAAGTTGCAGAATTTTAGCGACATGGGAACGCTCTTGGTTCCTTTTTGGCGAATGCAATCCAAATGGTAACCTGCATGTATAAAAGATATAAGAAGTCCCTTCTAAATTGATTGGCATTTTTCCTATCGAAACTTTGTTCTGTTATTTTTTAAAAATAATTTTTGTATCACTGTGCGTCCCATCGATTTTTGAGACTGCAACTCACTTACGGTCACACACAAAAAAAAGGTCTGCGGCCCGGAAAAAAAGCGAGTTCATTGAAGGACCGCAGCTCCGGTTTACAATTTCGTCCAACTTCTTTCCGACACGTTTTAGGGGCCGTCATCGTGAGAGGGTCGAATTTTGAAAGGAAACGGGGGAAAAATGGGTTGAGTTAGCGGCTTAAACTGTTTCCTCGGAAGCTGCACCCGAAAATACTTTATCAAAATGCGCCGATTGAATCGTCTGATTAATAGTTGCATCTCGCATACCTAACACCCTTTGATCCTCAAAAGGCTCTTATATATTTTCGGATGGATCTCCAGATACATTAGAATACACGCGTTTTGAAGCTCATTCCAGTTCGTGGGGAATCGTCGTTCAAAAGGAGGAAGCAATTGAAAAATGAGGAGTGAATCTGTCAAAATTCTTGCGTGTTCATTGGCAAACGGGGGAAAAAGAAGACGAAAATCATCGACGGCGAAAGAGAACCATACATTATTTTATTCTAAAAAAAAAGACTTGACCATAAAATGGGCAAGGAGTCCTAAAGTAAAAAAAAAAACTGGAAAAACTTATTTTTTACAGGTGGAGAAGGCGTTAAAATTTCCAATGCCTGCTACTGTTGGAATGGAAAACTGTCTCCGTTTTTAATGAACTATACTTCCAAACGTTTTTTCCCTCTCATCGATTTACTCTCACTGTTGTGAGATTTTTTTAGTACTTTCCACTTGATTCGAACAATTGATATAAACGTTTTGACGATTTCGGCGATCTGAGAAGGTGTTTGCATGGACGCATTTATTTAAGTTTTTCTTCCTTCTTTTTTCGGATTTGTGCGATGCGAATGATTTTGAAATTGAATTGAGACGGAAGATTGTTGTACAAGACTCGCTTGTCATTGGGCCCTCTTGCATGCTTCCTCTTTTCTCTTTGAAATGATTTTTCCAGAGTCTGTTCTTTTATTTATTTGATTTAAACAGTTTTACGATGCTGCAAGGATATGAAAACGTGGCGCAACGCGCGACGCCCATTCATAATCATTGGAGGAGAGAAAAAGGCGGTAGCTCGAGAGATCACTTTCCTTGGTTTTTAATTTTGTTCCTCACTTACTTTTCTTTTCCTTCCTCCTCATACCTCAGCGTCTTCCTTTTGTTTTGGCCCCTACTTTCCCTCCAACCATCTCTCTACTCTGCCACGCTCAGTAAAAACGCCGCACGAGCATTCGAACATTGCCAGATTTCCACTCAGAAAATATTGATTTTGGAGGAAAGTTATGAATATTTTTCCTTGAAATTTTCAGACTTTTTAGGTCAAATTATACGAACGAAACCTTCTGAAAAATTGAAAGTCTGATTATCACTTATTTTCCTGAAAATTTTTGATTTGTCGAAGGAGATTTGGCAACGCCTGAAGGCTCATACGGCTTTCTTTTTCAGCACGATATTACTGTTTTAGAGTTACTCCTCAAGCCGTGGTGAAATCAGCAGTAAAGCGCTTTTTCAATGAAATAACCACGGATGTCTCTTTTGAGAGTCTCTGATTTCTTAATGCCCGAAGTAAAAGATAATACCTAAGTGAGGAATCTATTGAATTGCGTGTAATACGTTATAATTATCGTTGGCTCTACATTACTGGCACATTAGTTTGTCTAATTTCATTTACCTCACAACCCTGTAAGTAGTGCTATTGGCATGGGGGATGTCCCTAGAACCAACCCAGATATTCATTTATAGTAAGTTGATATGTGGAAGGAATGAAAAAGATATATAAAGAAGAAGACACAAGAGAAAAGAGAGAAAATCGATTTTTTTAAATCCTATTATCAAGTAGTGTCACATACAGGAGGTGGCAAGGCTGAGTTGCCAAATTGTGTAGCTTTTGCACGTCATAACCCAACAAATCCCTCGATGGTCCGGCTTTTCTCCCTTTTTCTGGCAGCGACGCGCCAACCGGAAACAGAGGCCAAAATCGAGCGCGTGTCGAATGATTACAGGATTTAGTCGCGTTTCCCGGTTTCCGGCGCGACGCTTAATTTCATGCCGCTCACGGTGAGAGTATCCGTGTGAATGACTCGTCATTGGTAGGTATAGCAAGTTGTCAGTAATGATTTGTCTCCAATCTTTCCTATGGTAAAGAATCGATTTTTGGAGGGGTCGAGTGTTCCAACCATAATCGATCCTTTACCTCGAGAGAAACCAGTGCTGGTCCAGTGCCGTGACTTACTTTGCGATATATCGATTGATCATTAAACCTATGGAAAAGGATCGATAATTAGGGTGTTTGCAACGAACACCTAAATATTCGTCCGCAGGATCGTCTTGATTATCGCATCCAGTATCACGACACAGGTTAGCACATTGTTACCAGATTGTGCAGAAAATTCAGTACATTTCCCCATCAACGCAATGTAAAATATACAGGGTTTTCACACCATCTGACAGCCTTGCCTCAACAACTCTCGAGAACTCTTGGTACAACTCAAAACTCCATTCGATTTGATGAGACGCGTGCCCGCACGCACGTATAAATAAAAAAGAAGAAGGAAAGAAAGGAAGAGAAAAAAGAACTCGTGCTAGTTGAGCGTATGTACGTACATTAGAAAAAGCATTAAAACCCCCGACAAGAAAAAGCTGTTTTTCTGCTGTTTTGAAAAGCCTCGGTACGACAAGAAGACTGAAGGAGGACGACACGAGAGTAAATAAACGATAGAAACGATCAAGTATAGATTTTGTCAGGTGTTCAATAGAAGGCCGTCTGCCGATCGCTGCGTATTTCTCGAAGTACAAGCATGGAGTGAGGTTATAGTGGAGGAGGGATTGTTTTTTGAGGGAAAGAGGTTGCCAAAACTTACATAATGAGCATCATTGCACAGAGAAGAGCAGTAGAATGTCTGTAAATAGTTTTGAAAAAAAAATTGAGAGATTTGAAGAACGTCATATTTCCTATCAACATTTGAACACTATTAAAAATTTCAATTTGGACATAATCATTTTTTTACAACGGTTGTATACAACCATGACATCATATAGGGGGTTTTACTTGTTACACCCCCCTCTCCATATTGATGCGAATTGACGCAATGACCAGTAAACTACATTGCAGTGCCGCCTTAAATTCTCTCGGCTCAAAATCTTTTAACTCTATCATGGGGATAGATCAAGGGATAAGACGCGCGTTGATGACGGCGGCGCAGAGATACGACTATATGTGCTTGATGGATGGCCGTGATGCATCTGCAAAATTGAAGGCGCGATGGCGCGAGGCGTTACCTCGCAAAGCTGAGCTGTGTTCTGCCAATGAAGTTTCGCCAAGATTCGGGAGACGCCATGATATTGTATCTGTCTCTGCCTATGTCGACCTAAGAGTTTGGGAATTCTAATCTTGAGAAAATCTCTACCTCTCTTAACTGACTTTAATTTTTTTTTTTTTTTTTTTTTTTTTTCAAAAAATCAGAGAGAAAATTACAGAAATTTGAAAAATTAAGAAATTACGCTCTAACTTTCACCGGTAACGTCCGTTAGACATACCCTTAATTGGACTGCATTTTGCAATTTGGACCTATAAATCCCAGCCCGGTTTAAAAACAACGTATGTGCCATTAGTTTCCCTATGCACATAAGTGTTTTTTCAGATGAGCCAGAATTTATAGGTCCAAATTGCAAAATGCAGTCCAATTGACATAGACGAACTAGCGCATGGACCACTCCGTCGGCGAGACTACGTTGCTCATCTCAGACCTCTTGAAACAGAGGCAACAGGGTCCGGGTTTAAGATGCATGGCAGCTGCATTATTAGCATGTCAGTCATTCACGATCCAACAACCGGCGTCCAGCGATCAACAAACAGCGGCAACATCCTGCCGCCGCTCGTCCGGCACGCGCGCAGCATAAATCAGGGAATCAACGACAATCGAATCACTTGCACTCCGTCAGATACGTTGACGGATGACACTCCACCGCCCCCTCGTTCCCTCGTCCCCCGGGATCCGTGCCGAATGAGAATGGGCTGCGGCGTCAGGGTCCGCGCACTCCGCGACCTTGAGCCCTGCTGTGTCCCTGCTGCCACTTCAAGTCTTGTTCAACGATCCGATTACGAAGTTACGAACGTACTCAAAGGACATCGATGACGTGTAAGCATTTGATTGAACGAAGCAAAATTTCAGGATCTCAGGATCTCAGGATCCTTTAAACAGTTCTCAAACAACAAATGTCGGCCTCCTGAGCTGCAGTCGTGGTTGTAGCGCTAGCTATATGATCAGGAGGTCCTGGGTTCGATTCCCAACCGGGCGACCCAAGTTTGATGGTCTCAAAAATAGTTGCCTGGGACGGGACTAAAAAGGCGCGCGGGATTAGCTCTTGTGGACAATTTGAAGTGGGGGGGGGGGGGGGGGGGAGCCTGGAACTCCTTAAACTTCCCAGGGGCCCGGTTATTGAAACTGATGGACAAAGCTATAGACAAAGACGATGAAAGGGATATGAAGGGACCCATATGGAAGCGGGTGGTTGCAATGGACCAAGGGGGTAGGTAATAGACTAACCAAAGGCAACCTACGAGAGACCCTCTACTGTTACTCCATCACTTTCTCTCTTGGTCAATAGGAACCACACGCTTCAACCAATAAGATAGCTGCTTACTCCCAATATCATCTTTGTCTATCAATTTCAGTAATCAACCCGTAGGTTTTCCCTGAATTTTCAAGAACTTGTCACCCTGTTTTTACACCGTGCTTATAAATAGTAGAAGGCTGTAATTGAATCGTCTTCGGGTGAAAACAATTTCACAGGACTTTGAATCATCCAAGGAATTCGGCTGGTAAACCGCTTACGTTAGTGAGAACGAATTAATCGTGTCAGATCAGCGTCAAGCGGCGGAACAATCTAATTTCCCGCCAGCGAGCGTGGGCAACGATGCCATATTTTGCAGAAAATCACGAATTTCATGTACTACATCAATATGAGGATGTGAATTGCGTTGGAGATCTGGCTATGGCGATGGTTCACGGAGGATGACAAGGCCCAGTTGGACGAGATGGGAAGGGGGAAGAGGGGGATCCTTAACCTTACTCTACTCACACACGATCTTTAAATAGAACTCAACACTTGAGCTTTCTGTTGCAAGATGTATATTAATGTCGTTATTGCAATTGAGGGACCTGGAGGACAAGGTGCATAAGAGTAACTTTTGAATGAGATATTGATGATTTCAAGTAAAACTAGTCTTAATGTACATTTTGTGAAGAATGCGCTCCCAAATTCCAATTTTTAAGCATCAAAAAGTCAGTTTGAACTTTCTTTCCGCCATGGGGAACCATGTAATTTTGAAACTTCAAATTCGTATTTCTCGAAATAGCTAAAACTGCACTTACGCGCCTAGTCCTCCAAGCCCCTTAATGGACCACCAGACAAGGTACGGAATAAAGCATGCTGATATATTATCTCCTTAAAATTTCACGTAAAAAACGATTTGTGCGACAAACATTCCTGATAACCGACTCCAGATCAAGATAACCGTTTTCTTTAGAATTTTTGAGGGAACATTATCCTCTCGCAAGAAAAACTAGAGTCTACTTGAAGTAAGCAATCCGACGATTTTAGCACTGCAACTAAATTTTGAGTGCAATCGCTTTTTGTTGTTGCTGTTAAGAATCCAAATGTTATGATCACGTGATTATATACCTCAGTATCATTCAAAAAAGAAAAACCAACGCTCTTCAGATTGCGCGCATCAAATTAAACCAAAGCTAAGCTTCCTCTCACCTTAAAAATGCAGATTTGCCTCTAATTAGTCGGCGCAAGTTTGGCAACACTTGAGAGGACAGCGTGAGAATTTGAGTCCACCCCCACAGCCCATGGCTCCAGATAAGACGCGCACGACGTTGTTGTGGCCGAGGGGTATCGACCCCCGAGTGGCCACGGAGCGTCGCGCCGCATCCAGCGTTGTCAATTCTCGCCAAGGATTTCTTTAAAGATTCGAACGATGGGCGGGGATGACAATGAGCGACAAGGTTTCCAGCGATTGAAGCTATCCAAAAAAAATTGACTATCCGCTTTCTTAGGTAGCCCTAGTGATGTTAAGATAGGACCATGCTTTCAATTCCATACAAAAGCGCTGCTTACGCCCATCCGAGGGGACAGAGGCCTTTGTTCTCATAGTTTCTAGGAGAAATTCATTTTTCTGGGAGAAATTTAACCAATCAAATTAATTAAATTATTTACCGAGGAGAGTGATTTTGGACAAATTGTATTTATGTCACGGGCAATTGGCATGCAGCTTACGTGTTGTTTTAACGGATATCAAAAATGCGCCTCGGCACAACATAAAGTTTGTTGGTAATGGCCTTCGAAAGAATGATCTCGGCTTGGAACGCCTTCATTTTTCCGTGATACACAACGCTTCGTCACGCAGTTAGTTTAGTTGCCTATTCGCCCTAACCCAGCTGATTTCACTGCGCGCTTACGTGAGACTGCCAATAGTTAACAAGATGAAAGAGGGGAAAACCGTGTATATCATTACGAGGCACTATCATTAGTACTCTTTTTTCCCCATCTTATTTCTAAATTTCATAGTTTTATATTTACCATTATTGGCCCGCGAATTGTCGGTGATTGCTATTTGCCTGCGAATTTATTCATCTATAGTTTTCGTAGTCAAATGCTGTCTGAAGGAAACCCTTGATGCGGTCCTACTTACACACTTACTCCTCAAAGGAGGCTTAAGCTCATCTCGCAACAACGCTGGGGTCACCACCGCGGGAAAACCCCCCAAATTCGGCGGACGGGTGCGGAACACATCGCTTTATCGCGTCGGAATGCAGCGCGGCGCAGCCGCTCTGGAACTGTGTGAACGCAGCTCCAAGCCCCACGGCAGGTCCCGCGTTAGACACGCTTCAAGGAGGAATTTCCATCGGTCCAGGACTCAACTATAACTCATCGTTACGGAAGATATAGTGTATTGAAAGTGTAATACTGCTCCGAGAAGTTTTCGAGATCGAACTTACATCAATGATTTTCATTTAAAAATGTCAGAGGAAACCCGAAAAAAGGAAGGAAAGGTCGTTTATGCTACCAAACGAGGAGGAAATATTTGATTGCAAAACGATTTTGATTTTTTTTTTTTTGCTTCATTTTTAAAATTTTTCGTGCAGAGGTGAAGTGTGGATTCAAACCTGAATAAGTTACAGAAATAAATGTCAGTTGAGAGATCAATATCTATAATACAAAATCAATTCTAACATCGATCTTATTGTTCTAGTTTCATCACGATCCGGCGCAATTCTCAAAAATAAAAATGGAATTTTTGATTGCGTCCAATGTCCTGTGCGACTTTAAGACAGAGTACGCTAGAGCAATTACGATTCACCGTCTTTGTGCGTCTTTGTTCCCACCAACGCATCGGAAGAGTGACACCTCTATTCGAGAGCTAGATCCGTGTTTGATAACTCGACGGAAAAAATTCATCAACATTTGACTGAAGAGCCACGTTTTGAAAATCGATTCGCCGAAGTTCCGATCGAGAAGCTTTCTTTGGCTATCGCGATTTCAAAACCGTCGATCACTCCTAGCTTGTCGTCACTTTACTACTTGAATAGCACAAGTTTTATTCGATTGAGTCCAGGCTAGGATTAGGTTTGACTAGATTGAAATTCTGATACTGACATAAACATTTGTCTCGTGGAACTCGGAAGAGGCTACTACTGGTTCTTAGCGAATAAAGGAAGATAGAGTAGCTGTAGGAAGAGTAAATCTTAAAAAAACATAAAGTCTTATACATTTCAAAAATTAAGTAGTGTACGTGTGTCCGTTTCTTGGTTCTATTGAAATTTATCTGCTGAAACTGACCTGCTTTATCATAAATACACACACGGATAATAAGCTTTTCTGTTGATACACGAGCTTGAAGTATCCGAATGATATGTTTGGGCATCTTCCGGAATAATAGATGTTTTCAAGTGATTACCAGACAAGTGAGAATCGATCCACTTGATTGTCTGTTTCCAAACTACATGTTCAAAAGCAGTAAAATATGTTTGTTCTTCGGATAAATAGACGAAATCGTACGAAAATGAGGAGAAGATTGGCCGTAAAAGTGGGTCTCACTCCACACCCTTCGTGTTAAGTGTGGGGTTTAGGAGTTGTAGGCGGTAAGGTTACACCGAATATTAACCCTGTTTAACTCAACAAGGGTAGGTATACTTAATCATCCCTATGGGTTCACTTGCATCGGTTTAGTCAAACGGCACCTTAACAAAATTACCGGTTTTGAGAAAATCAGTCGCTTATTTGTGGTTTAACGGATACTTTGAATAGTGATGCGCACCGCTCTAGATCTACCGTTGTGAATGCGCATCTATGAATACTTGCCAGATGGTGAAAGCTAAAAGTCTATGAAATCTCATTTATAGGATCTTCGTAAGTTAGAAACTTCAATTTTTTCAAAGTGAATGCCCAGTCAGCTCTACCCAAGTAGCATTTTCCAACGGAAAAATCGCGATATTTTGAAATTAAGTTGCGATTTTTTTACGATTTTTTGGCGATAAAATCACACGGATCATCAACATCTGAATGATTATCCTAGATCTTGTCCCAATTTTATTTCTATAAAATTGCTTTTGATAAAATTTTATCTCAATTTAATTCAATTTTGTTTGATAATATTGCGACAGATCGTCGTCAATTTAATGCGATTTTATTGCAAATTTATGAGTTGAAATCGCAATTCGTCATAAATTTTAATTCGATTATGTAGCAGTAAATCGACGCCTCTGAAATTGCGTTACATTTCCCGATCAAATCGCAACTCATCGCGATCATTGCTACTCGGGTAGGACGCAACATCATCAACTCACAAGTGATTTAATTCCCTAATTCAGCATCTAAATTTGGACACCCTGTAAATGCGGGACGTAATGAGCGCGTCATTTCCATGACGCAACCGCCCCATTTCTCAAGGAAGTATTCAGAATATGTCCCGAGCCGGGAAGAAGCGCTATCTGGGCGGAGCGGGGGGAAATACAAGTAAATAACCATTTTTCCCATTTGGAAGGAGGCCGCGGCGTGTGATTTTCAACACGGAGCAACTAGTTTTCACAGTATCCTCTCTTAATAAGTATCTTTATGCGTTTCCACCTGTTTCGCGGAGGTGCCAACTTATGCGCTCGGACAAAAATATAAACAGAAAACATTTTCTTGTTCCTTTACAGACTCATCATTCATACGTTCGAAAACACACTACCGAAGTAGCAGCGATAATAGCAATGTTCGAATCTTGTGTAAAATACGAATTTATTACTGTTAATTCTACAACATGTTCATTCATATGTCGTGGGCAATTCGCGAGCAGTTTAAGCGATGTTTAGATAAACCGCTGGATGAGCATCAGCGTAATGAAGGTTTGATGCTTTGATGGGGAATGGCCTTCAAAATCATAATCTCGGCTTAGAGCGCCTTCAATTTTTGTGATACGCAACGCTTTGTCACGGGGTTAGTTTAGTTGCCTGTCCGATCTGAACCCAACTTTGGTGACGGATTTCACAGCACACTATCCAGAGTATGCCTGTTACTACCATGTTTTTACGGATTTAAGGGCATCTTTTTCCACGCCACCAGGATTTTACAAAATACCGGTTGCTTTAAGTATAATTTTAAAATTTAGGTTTTTATGAACTAACAACTAAGCAAAGTTGAAAATAAAGGTAGGCTTCCAGTAAAAATAAAATTTCATAATTAATTTTATACTTAAGGTTGAATAGTTTAAATGGGGGTTGAGACTGAATTACTTGTAAAGAGCGCATGCATGGTCACTTTTTACGTCGTTTTTCGAAGACTTATTTAGAAGGACAAGGAAGAGGAAGAGAGGAAAAAAATAATTATGAGTACGCAACTACAGTCACCTGAGGCCATTTTTTGTCCTTGAGATATTGCCGAAAATTCAGGTGCCGAATGCAATTCTTCGTGAAAAATTTCCTTCTATTTTTCTCTCCCCCCCCCCCCCCCTTCCTCCACCAGCACACCGAAAAATATACAGCCGTCTCCTCATTTCTTCATCAATCCTTCCTCTCACAATCATCTATGCTAATTTAACCGTCAAGTGTGACAACCGCGTCATCTGTTCGCAACTCAACAGGTCTAAGTATCACTCACAGGGTCGTCAAATATGCTAGAAACTCGGTTTTTCGTCTGTTCACATTACAGACCAAGTAATTTTTTCTCGCTCGATTAGGCAGCGACGTACCCCGCTGAGAGTCCAATTTAACGAAGTCTCTACGTGTTGAGTCGTCGCCACTTGGAGCGGATTAAGGATGCAGCGGCATTTCTCGAAAAGGAGGTAACGCGGTGTAACGCTATAAAATCTAAGCCGTGAATGATTTACAGGCCCATTTTTGACCCTAACAGCCGTAATGTTTCAATTATGCATGTTTCCACGACCGACCAGACGGTCTCATCGCGACCAAAGTGGTCCTTTACTCGAAATTTGAGCCCTCGGCTCCGCTGGGAGGGTAATGTGCATCTTTGTCCAGATGACCGTAATAATGATGTGAAAATTGCGTCTCGTTATGAAGGGTTTACATACAATTTTCTGGCGTGTATGTTCAGTGCCTGAGTGGCAATTATATTTAGTTCTCAGGACTTCCGAAGTGCGAGGTGTTACAAGGCTAGTTTACCTCAAGTGTGTGAATGTTTATTTGGTGAATACAACTTCATCACGACCTTGATGCGCCATGTGGCTCCTGAAACTCCAATGTGAGTTTCAAACAGTAAGGTATGGTCAATACAACCAATCAATTCAAGTTGGTACTAAAATATCGGCGGAATAACGAGATTAACGGGATTGTTTACATGCGGAACGGCGGCAGTGTGGGCCGTCATAACCAGTGGCCCAGATGCTCACTGGACGAAATTTCATCAGAGGAAATTGCTCTGTACCATTATTACCCCCCCCCCTCCCCCTACCTTCATGCTCCCCCGGCGGACAGCATCGACGACCCCTCATTTCCTCTGATGCTCCCGATAGTATCTTCCGTTTCGGTCGGAATTATCTCATAGTTTCCGCTCGACCGTAATAGAAGAGTTCAAAGATATAACGAGGTAAATACCGAAATCTGATGTGCAATACTGAGGACATCGCTCTACCGCAGGCTGCTCAAACAGTGCATTTATTCCGATAACGGGCGGTTGTTTCTGGTTGTAGTAGCATGGGAACTTTGGCTGATGAGACCTTCAAATTATAGGTCACCCTCTCATACACAAATCTCTGAGATACAAATACATTAAATGTGATAAAGTAGGGAACTCAAAATCTAGATCTCACCGTCATTTTTGTTAAAATTTATAACATTAAAGTTGCGTTAGTTATGTGCTATGCACATATTTACGATCATTATTAATTTTACGATATATTGATCCAAATGGTATATTTAAGTCAGATTGACCTAAACATTAAGTTAAACTTTCCTGTAAGTTTTGATGTTTTGATAAGGCTCACATCATACACTGGTGAAGAAGATGATTAAGTGTGCGGATGCTGATTGGAGTTCAAAATTCAAAAAAATTTCAAATTTTAAAGATTGGATTGAAAACTTGTACAAACTTAAAAAACTTTTGAAGAAAATTCAAATTTGTAAGTATTTTTGGAAAAAAGAGGTAATTTTCATTTGGGTCTCTCTATCTTACGATGTTATTTTTACACTATGACGTTAATATTTTTGGGACACAATAATCGGCATTACTCACTTCTTTCAACATGATGCTATTTCTACGAAAGTGGTCGTTTTACCAACAAATAATTACCAAAGTACTGATAAAAAATACCACTACTATTAGTTATGGTTACTACTCATTAAGATTTCATTTGGAACACCATGAATTAGGTAAGTTTAATAATGTTTTTATTTTTTTCCCAGTGGACACTGAACCGCTGCACAGTGGAGCGAGGTAATAGAAGAAGTCTGATATGAAACACTTAGCTAAAATTTCAAATTTTGATGTGTATTTCGTCACAATTTCAATTTCAATGGGTGTTTCTGAAAGTATAAATTTTACGAAAAAACCAATGAAACAACTCTTCAACGTCTTTTTTTCGTATTTCTAAAAATAAAAGCATTCAAAGTTTTCAGATCTTGTCCGACTTCTACTAACTCGGTCCAGTGCGCTGCTGAAATAGAGTAGGTGATCGTCATGCAGGTTACGCTTGGTGTCTCGATCTTACTCTGAGCTTCACGCTACTGAAGCTAGAATGGTCTAAAACTAAGCGGATCAGAAACAAAGCACAAAAAACGTAAAAAACAATTACAGCAATGGGAAGCTCGACGACTCGACGTGTGAGCATAAATGCGTTGCCGGTTTAACGCCGATTCTTTTTTAGTTTGCAATGCGAGTTAAACACAATTAAGGGAATCATCCTACAATTTGGCAAGAGTGGAGATGAAAGGAGCATCCCGGCTAATTGGTTAAATTGATTCCTCACTCGCGTCGAGTGACCGCTGACCAGTGAGTCAGCCTACGTTGTGCTTACTCCCGGTCCTTGATCCCTGGTTCCTTTGTAGCTTCCTCGTGAAAATTGAAAAGTCACACACTGAGAAAAATTTCCCGCTGGATCGACGTGACTCCCTGTGAAATATGCCTCGACAGGAATATCTAGTTGAAACAACAGGGAATCTTATTGTTTCAAGCGGGATTCCTATTACTTTAGAGTGAATTCTGGTTGATTTAACGAGAATTTCATTCTTGCCGTGGCACATTCTACTCGAGCATTTGGACCGCCTTAAGCAGATACAGATATCAAGTCGTATCAGCTGTTGCCAAATTTAATGGGGCGATTTAACACGTGAAAACGGTTGTGTGGATTTTTGTGCGCGAATTTTAGTGAATTTTTTGCATAGTGCGAAGCAAATTCCATAAAATTTTCAAAGGAATCCGCACAAACGTTCTCTTGTAAAAAATTAAATTTGGTAATGGCTGATGTGGCTTGGTTTCTTCCTGCCAAACGCTGTCCATTTCTCAGTGTACTGATAACTCGGAGAGCAAGCAAAACACCGCAACGTCTCCAAAAGCTCCACCTGAGTAAGAAAATAACTTACAGGAAGCAAGACAGGGGTCTTTAAACAAGACAAATTTAACACCTAACAGCCCCCAAGGCATCCCTTTCTCCATTTGCCGCCCCATAAACCAGCAGAACCCGACGCTGGATGTAAATATAATCCTTGTTTTCCTGGGTTGAGTTACCGTAGGGGTTGCTCTAAATATAAGGGCGGACGGATGCAAAACCTCAGTTCTTCTTCCTGATGGGTGCCACATTGATCTACCTATATTAATCAACCGCTTCTAAGTTACGCTAAAACTTACTCAGATTTCTACGCGTTTGGCAACGTTTATCCCGGGTGGCGCTTGAGTGATGGCTCGTCGGACTTCTGCGGCGGAAAAAAAACCCTTCCAAAGCACGGGTGCACCATTCAAACTACCGTGCTATGCAAAAACGTCGTATGAACCGTTGTCAGTCGCCAAATTTCCTTTGGTTAAATGAGAATTTTCAGGAAAACTCAGAAATATTTTCCGTTCATTTTTCCAGAGAATTTTCTTCTTAGTTAAATCTAAATTGTCTGAAAATTTCAAGAGATAATTTCATAGTTTTCCTCAAAAATAATCATTTCATTGGAGGAAATTTGGCTACCCTCGAATGTTCATACGGCGTTTTTCCTTAGCATAGCAACACAAGGGAGAGATCAAAACACAAATCTGAGGACAACGTGTTGAGTCCTCTCGGAAGTGTCATTTAATCTGGGCCGTAAGATCAGTGTCAGTGATAAAAAGATGAGATGCTGTAGGTGTTTTAACAAAATTTGTGTTAGCGTCACTTCGTAGAGGAACAATTTAATTTGCTTAGTAATGCGGTGAAAATAAAAATAAATGGCTAAGTAAGTAAAAAAAAAATAAAAAAAAAAAAAAAAAAATAACTATGGCTTGCATCTAAATTATAGGGTTGTATTTCATCATATATGTATGTGGTTGTGTTGGTTCGTGGTCAAATACGTAATGTTTCAAAACAGGGTTGATACTGAAATTGTTCAAGCTTGTGTGACTGACAAAATAAACAAAAACTGCGCAGAGCACACCGATAGAGCCATGTTTTTGCCATGAATCCTTTTTTCTGAGCACAATCCAATGTATCATCCTGACAAGAAGCGCTGTTTACACATGAACAACTGCTACATTAAAGGAACTAGTTAGTGCTTCTCTATTCCTTTTCCTTTTTCTTTCAACTTTAATTTAAATCATCTGATCACAAGGAATGTAAAAACATTCATATTGCTACAAATCATCGGGAGGCTAACCTAGAATTCGAAACTGAACACAGATGCCTCACATTTCTAATTCAATCAAATTGGCCTGCACCGCGTGCGCAATGGACCGAGTCACAACAAACAGACCAACCCAATCCCGGGCATATGTCAGGAGGTGGTCCATTCGATTCGACTCCCTTAGGTGTCAGCCTCCGCCCAAAAACACCGACAATCCTTCTCGTTTGCGGTTTCCGTTGTACGATGATCGGTGGATTTCGGCTTGGAACGGCATCGATGCCACCGTTAGATGCTGAATCACTGCGGAGTGTAGGCATGGGGTTTGCGTCAGCCCACCGACGCCCCCTCAATGGGGAGGGGGGGGGAGCTACTCCAATTTGGAGCCTGTGGTGGAACAGTAACACAGCCTACTTAACATATTTTCATTCGAGCTTTTAGCTCCTTCCAAGCTACTCCAGATGCAATCGCTGCTTTCCAACGTTGCCAACAGATTGATATTTGAGACAATTGTTTGACGCAAGATGGATTATGACGTGCAAAATCTGACAATCTTTTACATTCCTCAGACCCTTAAGAAATGACAAACGCCACTCGGTGATGGTCACATTATCTCAAAAGTTGGATGCTGCTTGAAAGTGGACGGAGTCCATCCTCGTGGACGGCTGCAATGACTCGGTTCTTCCGAGCAATACGAACATGGACGCAATTGAACGTAATTCTGCCAAACGGAACTATGTGCATTAAGACTTGAGCCCTGAGACCCTTAAGGATATATACGCAACATGGCTCACTCATAAAGCACATAGTTCCGTTTGGCAGAAATACGTCTAATTCGGGTCGCAAGACTTTCCTTCCAGAGGTCAATTTCCTTGGACGTCGAAATGATCAGACTACCATTAACGAAACGATGATTGAATATAACGTGCAAATTTGAGGATCGCATTGTGATGTGGGGGATGAATTTTGAGACTTATACCAAAATAGCTCCAAATAACAAAATTCTACATCTGATATTCACAGAGGTATCGACTTTTAGAGGGCACGGTAAACGGCGCGAGTTCATGTGCATCATTGTGTCTTCAATTTGATATCTTTCAAGTTCCAAAGTTTACCGCACTAATAGGTGAAACTTGGATGTGAAAACAAACACACGGTCAAGGTATAAATAAAATTTCATTTTTTTTCGTTGTTCAATTTTTTGCTACGGCTTAGCGGGCGCGGGAGCATCGAAAGTTGCTTACTACCCCTGTCCATTCTACCAACAACATTTTGTAACATTTTGCAGGAAACTAAGACAGAGTGTTGATTTTAATACCAGTAAGTGCGTAATCATTGTATTTGCCGCAAAATACGAAGACATTTTGGGCTAAATGCGCAATAGCCAACTCGTGTATTGGAACTCAATTTAGGTTTCGGAGAGCATCCAAATATTTCTTTCCTAATTATCTGTCAAAATTTATCGATAGGATTTCTTTGAAATTGAGCGCAAGAAACAAGAGTACTGAACAATGGTACAAGACTTCTGGAAACAGCAAAATGAAACTTCCTAAATATTTCTCCCATAATTATAGCTGTCAAAATTTATCAACAGAATTTCTTTGAAATTGAGTTCAAGAAACAAAAGTACTAAACAATGGAATGGGGCTTCTGGAAAGAGCAATATTAGGAGCTTCCTGTCGCGAGATAAGCGGGCTTCCTGTGCGAGACCAGGGTGCATCGAGCACCATGCAGAGCTTCAATTGATTTTTATTAAACAAAAAAGAGCCGAAACTCAATGGAAGCTTGCCGGTGCATCCAGCCGCTCGTTCAATTCCGACGCAGACCACTTAAGTGGACCTCCCGACACCCTCCACAATTCAACGAGGGGTCCGTCCGACCACGTGGAGCCGAGAGCCTGCCGTCGCCGCTGACAAGTCTATTTTAAGTGCGAGAGAAAATAATTTTTGTGGCTAAATTTTCAAAAATTCATTCCTTCACATAGGTAATCAATACAGTATCAAAATTCTAAATCAAGGAGTCTAAACTTGTAGGGATACTTCCATTAATCGTCATTTTCTGAAGTAAGGGATATGACTTCATTCCAAGGTTGCGAAGTTTACCTAAAAAATTCGATTTCTGTACAGAAATTTACCTCTGCAATTTTGGTCCAAAAATTTCCGATTTTCACCCGTGATCAGAAGGAAAATCAGTGAAATTTTCGATTAGAAATTCTGAAGATTTTCCGAGTAAAAATACAATTTGCGAGGATAAATTTGGCAACATTGAAATGCAATTACGTTATTTCGTGAGGGGAACGGCGAAATTACGTCAGGCGTTTTTTCCCCCAAATTATTTAACTTCTTCTTTTCCCCCGCGGTACGATTGCCTTCTTTTCTCCCATGTTCTTTTGAATGGGTTAATGAAAACGCTCTAGGAAAATAAATTTTCACGATTTTCCACACTCGTATTTTGAGTGAAGGGATACAATATTTTTCAAATTGGAAGCCTTACGTAAGCTTCAGCATAACCCCCTTCTCTCTCGTAAGAACCACTGAGAGCCAAACTCAGACCCCCCTTCCTTAGTGGAAAATTACCCCAGATAATACCCCAGATTAGTCAATACTTGGAAAACTCCCGATTAAAGTCAGCCGAAAAATGTCTCTACCACGAAGACACCCCCCTTTTTCCCCCGGAAACCGCGGTGCGGCGACCTCGCCCGGAATCTTTCCGCGGTCCGGGACGAACTTCCGGAGCCGTGGATCACTGCGGGTGTCGTGAGAGGAGTTTAATCCTTTCGCACCTTCTTCCGTCCATTCATCCGCCCCGGCCGGCCCGGCCATTCATCGCACTCGCTCATTCACACGTCCACGCGCTCTCTCATTGATACACTTCCAAGCCGAGCAGCACGATCTGACGCATTAATTCGTGTTTCCTTACATACATATCCATCGAAAATTGCCATTTTTCAGTTCGATCCGGCAAGTGTGTCGCGCATTCGTGCCGGCGCGCCATGTCAACGATCCGGCTCCGTGTTTGTTCGCGTGTTTTGATCGTGTCAGCCGCTGATTGAATCGTCAGCACGGTATCGCACTTGCACTCACGGCGCCGTTTCGAATTATACATCTCGGTTATTAATGGGCCTTGCGAACCTCAGCCAGAGCAAAACGAGGAGAAAATGCTCTTGGAATATGCCTCAATAATCACTGCGTCGCAGTTGAAGTTTCTACAAGAGTTAGATATGTTTCCAAAGGTAGACCGGGGATATAAACAAAGCAGGGAAGCCCGGAAGCCACGGCCGAAGAAAAATCGCCTTCAATCAAGGAGGTATGCAACGCGCGCTCCTAGAAGTTAAAATAGTGGTATGCGCCTGCAAACCTAACAGGGATACTTCCCGCAGTGCGCAATGCGTGAAGTATCCCTGTTAGGTTTCTAGGCGCATACCACTATTTTAACTTCTAGGAGCGCGCGTTGCATACCTCCCTAATTGAAGGCGATTTTTCTTCAGCCGTGGCTTCCGAGCTTCCCTGCTTTGTTTATTTCCCCGGTCTACCTTTGGAAACATATCTTGTAGAAACTTCAACTGCGGCACCCAAAGAGAAAAGGCAAAGGCTTTCCCTTATTTTGTAAGAAAGCTTGAATACTTATTGTTGGATGCATCTACGAGACCTGCGGATTCTGACTCGTGGCTCGCGTGAAGGGCACGTGATAGCGGAGAGAGGTGTAAGAGGATGCTGAGATGAGCCTCGAAACACATAAAAGTATGTGCTGATCATGGCTCATACAGAAATTGACTTACTGCTCTCTTGGCTATCGCGAGCGAGAGGCACGTAATCCGGGAAGGTGTGAAGTTTCCCCCGTTCGGCGGCATGGAGGCGCGATCGGCTACTAACGACCTGTCACAACTCTGGCGCGGCCGCCTCTCGCCGGCATTTGGATCGATGCATCGATTATCGGACCCGCTCCATGAGCCCGGTTCCGCCGGGGTCTCATGGCTTTAATTGAAGCCAGAACACTCTCGCACATTGGTGCCAATTCGGAAAAAAAATACTCCTAAAACTGACAAATGCTTACTAGAAAATTCCAGGCGAGGAAAGTGAATGCTAAGAAATCTAATTTCGTAGCCTTGTTTGTGTACGTCTCAGTGCTGACATTTGGAAAAGTGTTCATGCCGAGATTCATCAGTCATCATAAGGCGAATTGTATTAGATTTTTTGCTCAGCAAGTAGGTCATGAACCATGCATCATTAGGCAAAAAGTAGCTTTGACCTACGACCTTACTTGGATTGCATTTTGCAAAAAGGAACTAAGAGTGTCTCAATCATGCTGAGATTGTGCAACTTACATCCCTTGCAATAAAAAGACAGAAATAAGTACCGCAAAAAATTAAATTTTCGAGGAATTCATAGTTTTTTGGGAGTCAAAATAAAACTTGTCTAGATGATTAGTTTCTTAGATCTTAGTGGCATTGGAATGCATTTGGTTTATTTTTAAAAAATGCAATCCGCCTATACCTCAACTGAGGGGATTGGAGGACAAGGCACATGCATGAGTTAGTGCAGTTTTTGGGGAAAAAATTGAGATATTAACGATTTCAAGTAAAGCTAGTCTTAATGCATATTATGTGAAAAATTCGCTCCTTAATTCCAAATTTTAAGCATCAAAAAGTCAGTTTGATTGTTCTTCCGCCACAAAGATCCATGTAATTTCGAAACTTCAAACACGTATTTCTGTAAATAACAAAAACTGCATTTATGCCCCTTGTCCTCCAAGCCTCTTAACTAACGTCAAAAATGTTTAACTGAAACTTCCAAATTGTCTTTTGGGGATATTTTTCTTTTTTTTGAAGCGTAACACTTTTTGACGATTCTGAGCAGAGACAAGAGACCCTCCACTAGTATCTTGGCCATAGTGGAAGCTTTTACTTTCGGGACTTGAGCATTCGACTGTTGACTTACCTACATGGTTAATGTTCAACAACGTGTTGGCAGTTTCGTTTTGCAAACAAGCCGAAAATGGCCGACGTTTGGGAAAGTTGTTTGGCTCATGACGTCATCCGAAGCTCATCATCGACCATGTAGGTAAGTGAACAGCCGAAACTAGGGTGATGACTGTTGCTCCCTAATAATTGTCCATAAGGAATTGTTGAAACCCCGAAATTAAAAGCTTCCACCTGTCGCTAGGAGGCTAGTGGAGGGTCTCTTGTCTCGGATTCTGAGCCGGCAACAGAGGCGCGCTCTGGATGATGGATCGCGAGTTGCGAGTGGCGATAAATGGAAATAAATCACCAAATTGCCCTACACTTTCACTCGAGAGCGCCAATGAACGTGAACGTGAACGTGAACGTGGCCCGATACGCACGGTCACGGCGAAGGCTGGACGCTAGACCGAGTTCCTTATTGTTCTCGGCCCCCACCGAAAAAGTCAAAAACTAAATTAGCCGCCTTGAAAAATGAGCTCTCCACCAGAGATTTTCATCTACAGGGCTTTTTTTTATGCGGATCGCAGTGGATCGCGAGGAACATCGGTATTTTTTTATTCCGTTCCTCAGCGTGATCCAAGCGTTCCAGGTGGATCAGAGTGGAACGCTGGATCGCTCTTCCGAGGTGGGGCGAGCTCGCGATCCACTGTGATCCTAACCTAATGCGAGGAAGTTGCCGTCCCCAAAAAACCAAAACAATAACAAATCGAACCAAATTCCAAGTTTGGATTTTTTTATCACTTGGAACACTTGGATCGGTCCGGATAGCTCAGGATTCCGATCCAGCGCGTTCCACTGCGATCCACCCTGATCCGCGATAAAAAAAAAAAGCCCTCATACGACCGGACCCAGACCGAGGACGAAAGAAGAACAAAATTACGTGGGCTCATCGAAAGCGACAAGTGGCGGCAAGTGCTGTCGTAATTTTCGGATCCCGTGGGTGTCGTGTCGCACACTCCCGTCCACGGCGAAAACACCGTAACTCCATCGTAAATGTTTTCAATTTCTAAAACACTGAACGTCCCGTTGCGGGAAAACCAACCAACTTGCAATTCGAATATTTTTAAGAGTGTGCCTCTAGCATGTCATTGGAACTTTTAGTTGAAAAAATGAATCATGTAAGTGATGATGTTTTCGTGTAAGAAAGCAGTATGTGTGGATGATAAATGCAAAATCTAGATGAAGTTACGGCGTTCTTGCCTGCAACGCATGACGGTAGTATGTGGTGCCTGTTTGGACAAGATGTTAAGAATCCCGACTTCTTTAGGACATTAACTGGTGATTATTTAACAGCGTGACAAATTGTAAGGAAAGTTGTCTTTTTTACATTTTCAAGAAGACATTCGGTCTTCCAATCGAGAATCAATAAACTCAAGGGAATATAAAGATAACTTTTCCGTCATCGAATGAACGGAAATAAACCGCATTCAAACTTAAACATTTTCTCGTCTTGATTTGAGACTCATCATTTCAATAAACGTATTTTTTCATAAGTTCCTATAGTTTTGTTTTTTCTTTCCATCAACAAACACGCCCGCTCTCCAGAGTTGGCACGTTTTCAATCCAAAACATTTAAGATCTAAATAAAATCCCGGCTTCACCCTACATTAGCTTTTCCTCCTGTCACTCGGTTTTTTTCGTATTTTCCCTTTCGAAACAGGGAAATTTTTTTTCTGGATTTGGCACGTTCCCGACCAAAATACACACGCCCCGGAAAGAATGACTTGTTCTGCCGTGCTAAGTAAAAACGCCGTGTGAAAGTTCGAGAGTTGCCAAATTTCCTCCGATGAAATGTTTCTTTCTGAGGACAGCTATGAATATTTTTTCTTGACAATTTTAAATAATTTAGATTTAATTACGAGGAAAATTCCCTGAAAAATTCAACAGAAAATATTCACAAGTTTTCCTGAAAATTCGTATTCACTCAACGGGAATTTGGCGACTAGCAAAAGTTCATACGGCGTTTTTCCTTAGAACGGTAGTATCAGCAACCCTGTTTCCACCTGAAGAAAGTTACGAATTGAAAACAATAATAACGAAAAAGACAAACACGGCTCCTCGAGCGGATAAACAAAGCGACCGGGTCCGAAAGTTGAGTCGTGAATAATCGATTATCGATATTTCTCCATTTGAAGCAATGATAAAGAATCGATTATCAAGTTGTTGGTTGCGAACACCCTGTTCATCGATCCTTTTCTATAGGTTTAAAAGACAGATCAATCGATAGATCGCAAAGCACGCCACGCCACTGTCTGAAAGTTGCTTCGTGCCAGAAACCGCAGGAATTCGATTCGATTAACCTGCTGCGCTCCCCGCCCGTTTACTCCCTAAATTAACCTCGGCCCGGTCCTAAGGCGCCGGGTCCTCCTTCTTCCGCCCAGGGATTGTAATTTTTCGAAACGCCCGATTAACTCCCCGCCCCTCCCCCTGCACCCTTCCCCCCGCCCTCCTCCGGATATCCACTTCAAAGTTACAACGCCTCCGCTTCATCTTCAGCGTCCAGGAGGTGCGATTGTCGGCCTGTTATTTGCGGACCGGCCAAGGTGACAAAGATCACGGCTTACGAATTAGCCGGGTCACTTCGATCAATCGATCCATCGATTTATCGTGATTTTTTCTTTTCTTTTCTTTTTTGGATACCGCTGTGGATTTTAAATGTGACCACTCAGTTGGATAACTTGCAGGTATCGCAGGTTTGTATCCATGCACTTTTGACCTGTGCCCTCCGACAGCAATTTAAGAGGCAGTCGCGAGGCGTGAATGATCGGTTATTGATATTTCCCCATTTGAAGCTATGGTAAATAATCGATAGTCAAAAGTGTTCGTTAGTTCGTTGCAAGCACCCTGTTCATTATTGATCCTTTGCCATAGGTTTGAATGGCAGTTCAATCGATGAATCGCAAAGCACGCCATACCACTGATAAGAATTGGACAAGTTTATGAGGCAGCGTAAAAGTAAAAGCTGAAGTTAATAGGAGGGGCTTGGAGGACGAGGCGCATGTATTCAGTTTTTGCTATTTCGAGAAATACGTGTTTGAAGTTTCGAAATTACATGGATCTTTGTGGCAGAAAGAAAGTTAAATCTGACTTTATGATGTTTGAAAATTGGACTTTGGAAGCGAATTTTTCACAGAATATGCATTGAGAATAGTATTTCTTGAAATTATTAAAATCTCAATTTGTCCTACGCACGTATGCACCTTGTCCACCAAGCCCCTCATATATGTTAGAAAATGTTGATGACACTTTTTTAACCATTAATTGAACGTATTTTTACCAAACGGAACTGTGTGCATTAAGACATGAACCCTGCCCTGAGACCCATAATAATATATGTCTAACAGGGCTCACGTGATAATGCACATAGTTTCGTTCGGCAGAAATACGTCCAACTAACCTTCGAAGATACAGAACCCAACACAAGATTTTGGTTACTTGTTCTAGCTGTGCATACACACGAGTTCAACTAATTCCATCCGTGCACATCCGCCGGTAGCTCCCCGGTCATCCACGTAGCTCCCTATGCGCAACTTATCCCGACGGCCCTCCTTCGCGATGCGGGTGCTGCTCTCAGATCCGGGGCCGTAATCGGGCGGTAATGGCTGCGGTCAAGCGCGTAAACGATACGACCGCAGTACCGCACTCGGTAACTTTAGCCGCGGCACCGGGAGTGCGGCACCCTGTGTTCAGTCGGCAGACCCGGCATCGACAGGGATGTGGAAGCGTCGCCCGGCGCAGGAAGTCCTCTTCACTACCTAAATCGCTGCACAATCACCGGCTTCCGCCCGCATGCTCCACTGTCGCCTCCGGATTTACCGAGCTCCTGCCAACAGATTCATGTGGCGACTATGATGCGACGAGGCGCTGCTTCATAGCCAGAGACAAGAGACCCTCCACTGGCCTCCTAGTGACAGGTGGAAGATTTTACTTTCGGGGATTCAACAGTTCCTTATGGACAATTATTAGGGAGCAACAGTCATCACCTCAATTTCGGCTGTTGACCTACCTACATGGTCAATGATGCGCTTCGGGTGACGTCATGAGCCAAACAAGTTTCGCAAACTTCGGCCATTTTCGACTTGTTTGCAAAACGAAACTGCCAACACGTTGTTAAACATCAACCATGTAGGTAAGTCAACAGTAGAATGCTGAAGCCCCGAAAGTAAAAGCTTCCACAATGGCCAAGATACTAGTGGAGGGTCTCTTGTCTCTGTTCATAGCCCGAAAGTTTTCCGTACTTAAATTATTGCAGCTTTAGATCAATTTTAAGCTTTTTCGAGGGTTGGGCCAAATGTTCGGACAGTATCACAAGGTTGGATGTAATTGTTTGGAAGCCATAGTGAAATTCACTCATTTATGGGATTTTTGTACGTCCATGTGAAAGTTGTTCATTTATCGAGTGACTTCATGCAAGTGACTTTGATGCGAAAGGAAATCTGCTGGACGGCAAATTCAAGTCGTCGTCGCCGTCCCCTCCCCCCCCCTCCTCCATTTATTCTACAGACAAAGTATTTGAAATGATGGTAACATGGTGATGCAGGTCGATTAGCATTGCTAAGAAAGGGATTTATCGATCGAGGTCATTCGATAACGATTTAACTATCAACTCGCTGGATCCACGCTATTTTTCGGGGAAAAGAAGGCCAAAAAGTTCAAAAATTTCAATTAGAGTCTAAAATTTGGAGGTCTAAGAGGTATCAGTACAAGATTGAGGCAGCTCAGGCAGAAGCATTGGAATATTGAGCTGGAATACTATTGGAATACTAAGGTGGGCTTACTGATGAATAGTGTGATCTCAAGATCTTAAACCTTATAGATTTCTCGGCATGACCTCAGCTTAGTATTCAAATTAATAAATTTGCTTGAGCTGCTTCAATCTTGCACGGGTACTCCTTAGACCTTAAAATTTTTGACTTTGACCCTAATTGAAATTCTTGAATTTCTTGGCCTTGTTCAAAAAAGAAAAAAGTTGGAACATTTTAATACTTCTAATTTACACAGTTGAGGCTGTAATGCACACTAAAAGTACGCGGTCAGATTGCGGACAAAATTACTCAATCAAGTTTGTTTCAAAATTAAGAGATTGAGATGAAAGGTGAGACAGGATACCCATCCGAGATCGCAAAAATCCGAGACCATCGAATTTCGAAATCACGCTCGAAACTGCGCGTTGCTGACCCGCTAAACGACGTACATTAAGAGGTCAGCAGCTCAGTCCGTCCATCAAGCAATATCTTCGCACTGCTGACCGATACAGATCTTACTTAATTTTCACGGGAGCCACGAAGAACATAGTACAATACGAACAGCAGGACTCATCTTAAAAAACAGTCACGCCTTTTTGTCACCAGGGTGACGCATACCCAAAGGCTTTAAAAAACCAAGGGACCGGTGGTCCGTGTCCTTTGTGCAAGAGCTAATCAACGTTTTCTGCACGTAGGTGTATCGATTTGATAAAGAAACCGTCCGCCAGGATTCGTCGCCCTTGTGACATAACAGCGTATCTCATTTACCTCATGAGCTTTGTTCTCCGCTTAACTCTATGCTTTATGGGGCTCGCGTCAAAAAAGAGATACGCCCTTATTTCACGGGAGCAGCGAGTTAAATGGGCTCCCGCTCAAGCGTCGACAGTTTTATTGCGACCGGGATCTGCAACCGGACACATTTGTGCTAAAAGCAACTATCTTATATGCAAATCCTATGCGCGTAGTTCCTTTTAGCATAAATACGTCCGATTGAAGGTTAGCGGAAACATTACCTTAATACCCAAACAGCAATTTACTCGCTTGGATCGGAAGTTATGAAATATTCCTGGAATACGCTGTAGGGTGTGGTTCGAATGCATCTTCCAGAATGACTTTGATTCGAACTCCAAATTACCTTACGTTACGATACTGGAACGAGTGCTATTTGCTGACAATTTTTTCGGATGCAGTTCTTTGCTACATTATTTATTATCCTCAACATTAAATCAACGTTTCAACTAGGCGAGCTTTCTGACAGCCCTGGTAAAAATTGGCGATAGGAGCTGCGTTTCAAAATACCATAATAGTTCTTATAGCCGACTGAAGAAGGCGATAGAAAATCATATAGCTGGCTGTAGAAAGTGGAAAAAATTATACGGCCGGGCTACACGAAGCGATAAAAAATTATACAGCCGTGGCCGGGCTATAGTGCCTATCGCCGAGCTTTACACTTTATCGCCTGGCTTTTGCTTTTTCGCCATCGGCTATAAAAGGCTATAAGAAAGTGTGTAGAAATTCGTGTGCTTTGTAAATCCTTAAGTTTGTACGGAATCACCTTAATATTTACAAAGCGCACATTGTATTTTCCTTTACTACATACTTTTTTTCATCAATTAAAATGAGAATAATCCATACAGAGTGTGCAAACATTTTAAAGTCATGAGTTGAAAAACGCTGACTCCGCCAGATTAAATATTAAAGCTTAACACAAAGCGGAGCGGCGACGCACTGGCGCCTACAAACCTAACAGGGATACTCCACGCATTGCGCAACGCGTGAAGTATCCCTGTTAGGTTTGAAGGCGCCAATGCGCGTTTTGCGCTGGCTGCCCGCCCGCCGCGCCGCGCCGCAGCGTACCACGGCGCTTGAAGCAACTATTCCACACCAGAGGTATTGCACAGTATCATACAAAATTGCAGGCGCTCCAACATTTTAGGAATGGCAGGCATCCTTCAAAAGTACGGAGCTTTCCTCGCAAAATAAATCAAGATACAACGGCCCAAAAAGAGAGCGGTAGTCCAAAAACTCACTAAGTCCTAGCATCCGTAATTAGTAACGTTTAGCATACACTCCATCGCCATGCTGTTGCTTAATCGCCATCGGCTATAAAAGGCTATAAGAAATTGTGTTGCCGGTTATAGAAGCTATTGGAAATCTTACAGCCGGCTGTAGGTCTATGGTATTTTGGAACACAGATTCTACTGCCAATTTTTACCAGGGAGTTGAGTATTTTCTAGTAAACTGTAGGCAAAATTTTATGATAAAAAATTGGAGGGTAGGTCTAAAACAAAATTCTTTCCTTAGTCCTTTAGTCCATTTTCTCCCTTAATCTATAGGAACCACCCATTTCAACCAACAGGATTGCTCCATACTACCTGTGCCTTCTTTGCCTGTCACTGTGTCTACCAATTTCAATGATCAGTCCACTGGGTACATTCGCAGTTGCGATTTAATTGTTTTCATTGGTATGTGCCAATGAGTTTATTTCCGATAGTGAAATCTGGACAATGATGATATCTGATAATACGTGAACTCTCTCGACCGCTGTTTGGTTGAATTTGCATGAAAAAATCGGAGATGTCTATACGGCGCGAAAAGGGAGTGAAACTATTCCGAATGCGCACGACTCCTGTTCGCAAAATGCCTACTCCAGGCTTCAAAAGCTGAAACCCCTGATTATCCCCGGCTCTGGAGCAGGTAACACGATGCAAATTAAATCCCGAAAAGAAGAGGGAACCTGTCGGGAAGGTGCGAAGTACGCGCGCGTGGAAACATGCAATTTAACATGTTTATGTATACAAATTGGCTAATCTGATCCGGGGAGCTCTCACCGGAAAGCTGAGGTGATTCCTTCAGGAATCCGGGCAGTGTTGCCGACATAAACGTCGCTTAAAAAGCGAATTTAATTTCGACTATTTCGAGGTTCGGAACTACTTTTGCGTCTGATTTGAACCTTGCAGTTGCGCTTTACGTAGTCCTGAACTGTAGAATTGCCGACTTCAAGAGGCGTTCTGAACACTACATTTCGACGGTGAAACTACCAAACCACGTATCTCGTTGTCGATGTTAAATAATTTCCTCTGCTTCATTAGTGTAGTGCGCATTCATTCAAAATATACATGAAAATTGCAAGAATAATTTATCTAAAAAACACAAGAAAACGGATAACCAAGGCTAAAAAATAACAGAACCTAAAGCCTGGGACGGTTCGGGTTGGTTTCAACCCCCTTTTCGAGAAGGAAACAAAAATATATAAAAAATATAAAAAAATTATAAAAATCAAAATACCTAAATCCCCATTTTGTCAAAGAAAAAAAAGAGGACACCAAGAAAAAAGGAAAAAAGTAGAACATAAAACCTAACGAAATGGCGGTGTAGGTATTTTGATTTATATACTTTTGTACATATTTTTCTTTCCTGGTCGAGAAGGGGGTTGAAACCACCCCGAAACGTCCCAGGCTTTAGGTTTCTTTGGTATATGGCCTTGATTTGCCGTATTATTGTGTTTCTTAGTTCCATCCATACCTAGACTGGTGCCCTATATTGCGTTTATTCGCGACATGACACCCTGACCCCGCAAAATCAAAATTTCGGAAAAAATCAGCTTGAGGCGGCAACGGGGGCTGGCCGACGAGTGATCGGCTAATCGTTCCAAGGACGGCCAACATCCGCCGTTCGCTGCCCGATGTCAGGTGCAAGCGGTGCTGCCAACTGGCATCCGCAACTGAAGACTTTCCACCCGTTCCCACCCGGAATTCAAGCGTTTTCGCTCTGGCAACGCCGCAACGGGACATACAGGTGGTACGCCCGCGGTCCCCCATCCAGGATAGCGCACCCGCCGCCGGGGACACGGGGGCGGGAGTTCCCCCGGGACTGGTAAGGGGGGAGGGGGGAGGGGGGTGACGGCGCGGAATGCGGCAACTCGTCTTGTCAGCGGACGGACCGAACGGCTCGCGCGAAATTTTAGACGGGCCGCAATCAAGTTCCTCTCGACGCTCTGCGCGAATCAGGAGGGATGGAAACGGAGCAGCCGGCTTTGTTTTTGTTTGGAATTCAAAAAAAAAAAAAAAAAAAAAAAAAAAGAGGCCTCGTCTAGCAGAAATGAACTGAGCCACGTCACCTGATTTGGAATTGGGCAATTCAACTTTTTACAAAAGAACGTTTCAGCGGATACCTATGACGATTTTGAGGGATTTGCTATGTACTGTGCAGAAAATGGACTGAGATTTGCACAAAAATCTGCAAACCATCTTCATGTAAAAAATTAAATTGTCATTAAAGTTAATTAAGGACTTCAGGAGATCCCAGGTCTTTCAAAGCAAAATAAATTGAGCTGTTCTATCTTTCAAACGCGAATTTCTCGAAAACTAAGCTCAAGGAGCGAAAAATTCGATTATACCAGAATAAAAATTGAAAATATGATGGACTCACGACAGCATTGACTCACTGGAGACGCTAACTAGGGAGGTTTGAGCACTCACCTGGAAAAAAAAGATGAAGAAATGCATTAGTTCGGTT
Organism: Bemisia tabaci; assembly: GCF_918797505.1. NCBI lineage: Eukaryota > Metazoa > Arthropoda > Insecta > Hemiptera > Aleyrodidae > Bemisia > Bemisia tabaci. The sequence goes on along the minus strand of NC_092800.1, from coordinate 1,056,837 downwards.
TAAAATTTACTATATCATCAGAAATATAGTGGTGGTAACAATAATTACAATTGGTCGGCTACATTAGCAATTTTAAAACACTCCTACTGCCCGTTTTTCAGAGTAAAGGAGGGTATACTATAACCAGCCGCGGCCGCGGGACATAACACACTGTGTTAATTTATGTCCCGCGGCTAATTTTACTATACCCTCCTTTACTCTGAAAAAAAAAAAAAAACACATGGATTATTTTATGCTCTTGAGGTGATTTTCCAGCAGGGAGAAAGTGAAAATATAACTTGTACACTGTCTTGCTTTCATTTGGATTGTTACAGCAGCTTAAATTCGGCACAGTAAAATTTATTTGTGAACCCTCTTCATGATCAACCGAGTTCTGCGAAGGTTTTGGTCCCTCGATACGAGAATCTCGACCAGTTTTTCAAGATCATAAACAATCTAGCTCCTTGCGCTTCGTCCTAGCGAAGCGTGGATTATCGACCTTTCCCCATTTGAAGCTATAGTAGAGAATCGATTATTGAGGTGTTCGTCGCGAACACCCTGTTTATCGATGTTTTTTCATAGGTTTAAATGACAGATCAATCGATATATCGTAAAGCACGCCACGCCACTGAGCAAATTCACACCAACCTGAGGTGGGCGCAACTACTCATGAGTGACGTAGTGGTCTATTGGGTCTGTGGTTCGTGTGGGTTGCACGTTCGAATTGGTCTTGCAAAACCACCCGACCCCCCCCCCCCCCCCCCCCCCCCCACGACACCCCACAGACCGTGAGAATTCGCGTCGTTTTTATCACACTCGGGGCATTTTCGCTGATAGTGGGTGAGACGAGTACCTGCATCCTACACCCATGAGTCTAGCCCCCTCAACCCCCCTACCAACGAGATACGCCACCTGGCTGCGACTACAGGAAATTAAAGACGAGCTGCGTTGGTTTCAGTCGCGAGAGCTTTTTCTACCGCTCAATTTTCGCTAGCTTTCACATCACCAGGTTGCGACATTTCAGAAAGAAACTGAAAATTCAGCTAAAACTGCAGAACGGTGTGTCGGATGAAGTTCAATGTTTCCGGAAGGAAATTCGTCGTCTTCTTTGCAAAAGATTGTAATTACATTTCAATCTTTTAAAATTTCCCATAGCAAATTGCATTTTTATTGGGAGAATCTTGGACATTCCTAATTGAGAATTTCTTTGATTTCTCTTCAGATCTCGAGTAAAAATCGGTTAAATTTTGGACCAAAAAATGCACAGGTAAATACTGATAAAAAATTGAATTGAAACCCTGGCTGGTAGCCCTGGTAGACAAAACAAAAAGGAACACTTGTCAATGTGAGGGGAATATTTTGAAATATTACATTTATGGTGTTCAAAGTACAGTACTCAATGTTTTGGGTGTTGACAGGTTGTCGCACCTCTGACTTGTGGGCGTATCTCGATTTTCGCTTGAGTCCCAGAAGGCATGGATTTATATGTAAAACAAGGCTCATGTGGAAATTGAGATCGACTCTTACGCCAAAGGAGCGATGAGGTGTAATGATGTCAGATGATAAGTTTTTTAACACCGTAAGTGCCTGAAAGCGCGATAGAAGAAACACGGCGTCAATATGGATTTCAAAAGATGCAAATACTAAAGCACGACAGAATCCATATGCCCATCTTCAACCACTCTCTTATCCCTTTTTTATAGAAATGTGTGACTGCTGTGCTCTCCACTCCGTGCGCATTTACGAGCTGTTTCGCTAAAACTTCCACGAAGCGGCTTTAAATAAAACCGCAGGACATGTTTATAGGTGTTCATAGTGCACAGGTATATTTGGTCTCGATTATTACCCTTGACTCTCTGCGGATTGCGGTTGGAAAAGAGAGGGAAAAGAGGCGATGAACAAATTCTGGAGCAATTTTACGTGCCTTGCTGCCAAAATGGGCAAAAACACTCATCATTGCTCCCAAAGTGAAGTAAAAACACTTGAATACCGAGGTTGTGACAGACAATAATTGAAAAAAAAAATAATAAATAAATAAATATATACCATGGTCCACGCGCCGTACACGATATTTTACAAACATATTGTAGCTGATATTAAAGTTAAATCTCAAGAGACTATCACTGCTGAACCGTAAACACATAGTTGCAGGAATTGATAACTTAATATTCTTTTTTTGCATGTTACAAAGTGTAAAGAAGAAGATTGACTCTAATGGACTTAAACGTGTCTATAAATTCAACATAAATGCGCGTGTGTTTTAAAATTGAGGTGCAGAGGGCATTTTGTAAGTGCTTTTTCTACAGGGTGTGTGATCAAAACTAAGTAAGAGGGATTATGTACAGCGAGAACTTGCGGACACTTGAAGTGTTGTTGCCCGTGTTTGATTTGACACTTAAGGATACATCATGTATACGTGTGGGTAGCGATCACAAGATGAGAAGTGACTGTTATAGAGTGTTTACACCTTTAAGTGCCTGAGTAACTTTGTTTCTGTTAGCGTCCCAACTCAATGCACAAATATTTGAAACTTTTGCGAGATATATTAGAACCTTAAAATTTCTCTCGTGATTGAATTAACTTCAAACAATCACGAGCAGTCACAGAGAGCGTACACTCGAATCAATTTTTAGTTTTGTTTTTTTTTCTTTTTTCTTTTGAAAATTAAACTATTCGTAGAGACTTGCAATTTTACGGTGATATTTATTTGATTCCTGCTTTTTGTTCAAAGTAAACATTAGAGAAGCAGAATTTTAAATATAATTTCGCATACGTAAAAATACATATAACAGCATGAGCTGCTAGTTTGCACACAAAACATACCTGCAATTCCATTACTTTTAAACACAGCAAAATTAAAGTTTTTGCGGGCACAATCCGAAATCCGAATATGAAGAAAAGTTACTTGATCCCACAGTACTTAGTTTCCTCACTTGTACACTGAAATAATATTATTATTTTAAGTATATTTACTTCGATCACGCAGTCACTAAATTTTAAAACGATTGCACTGTCCGTATGTAAGTGTGCTCTTGAACTGAAGCCTGTAATCAACTCCCATCCAATTGGCTCATGGCCTCGTGCTTGAGCAGGAAATCCAATATTTATCTGAAACTATTCTGCATGCAAAACTTCAGCTATACCAAAATCTAGGCTGAGCTTACATTGACTCATCCTCTAAGCAGGCTCCGCTCTCTGAATCACCGGGAAACCACGATGTATCCAGACCGGAAGGATGTGCTGCTATGCTCCGTAAAAACGCCGTATGAGCCTCGGATGTTGCCATATTTTCTCTTAGAAAATCATTATTTTAGAAGAAAGCTATGAATATTTTTCCTTGAAATTTTCAGACTTTGTGGATAAAATTTAGGACGAAATCATCTGAAAAATCGTATAAGAAATGTTCGCAAACCTGAGAATTCGTGATTTATCGAAGAAAATTTGGCAACGCCTGATGGCTCATACGGCGTTTTTCCTCGCACGGTGGTGTAGAGCTCACAATCTTCACATTACCTCACAGTAATTCAGATTGTTGTTGAATAGAACTTTCTCAAATAGAGGTTTAACTTAGAACGACCCCAACCCCAACACTCCCAAAACTTGAAATTTCAACGATTCGTCTTTTGAATAAACTCAACTGGTGGGGAGGGGGGGGGGGGGGGTAGAAAGTATTTTGTCAGTGGCCAGTGGCCATTAAACAATCTTAAATTCCACCCACTCATTTTCATGTCATTTACCTACTAGGTGCACCAGAAAAGTTGCCTTGAAACCAATAAAAATCCATTTTATTTTCTCAATTAAAACATTGGAATTGCTTTACAATCTGTTGGTCCTAATTTCACCCCGTATCGTTTTAGTCACTTATCCGTATCAATTAGTTCTCATCAGCCATTAAATCCGAAAAGTTTGTGACTGGGCGTTGGGAGCAAACGACTCATCAACTGGGAAACTTTTCGGGCAATGTCGAAAGATCGTGCGGTAAATGTAGCGTTTGGCTATCTTTAAACAGGTGAAATTATCATTTTTTCCAGGTTTGACAACTAAGCTCCCGGAGTATCGTACGTTTAAGCCGTTAATGAAGTCCATCACACGCAGGACGAACCGATGTGATGACATCATTGACAATCTGTTAATGGAGCCTCGGACTCAGAGGCTGAGAATGAATCGATGATCTCATCGAGATTTCTTTTTCGTCTGGATGTGATTGCACCCGGAACTGGTGTAGCAAAATTCAGAAAATTTCACCTGGGATATATAGTTCCCGGTCATTTTTTTTTCCATTTTGAATTTGGTAACCTCCACAGAAAAAGGTATCGTACATAATAACTTACGTAAAATCGGTTTATTTGGTCTATTTGTTTATTTAACAAAATTTCGACACCAAGAATCCCAAAATATTTGAACTGAACCGAGTTATACGACCAGTTTTAAGTTTACAGTTCAAAGATCGATCTTTTGGAACACGATAAAAAATGCGTAAAGTGCGGCTCAAAATTATTCGGATAAGCGGTAATTTTACTTCTTGTATTGACACGCAAATTGACTGACAATAAGCCAAGCACCTAAATCGTATTTGGAGAGGAGGTACTGCACCACGTTTTTTGGAAAAAAAACTCAAATAGCAAATTATTTTTACCAAACTTTGAAAAACCTGCTTGCCTGAAAAAAAAAAAACCTTTTTTTTGTTGTAGCAGAAATTTACGATGAGAATGCGCCACATGTTGGACCATTTTCTTCACCCTCCGTTGTATTATGCTTCTCCAGTGGCGTGCGGTGGGTTCAGTGACAGGGCAAGCTCTAGCGTTCGCCATCCGGGGGGGGGGGGGGGGGTTAACGTAGCCTCTTTCCCTTCCCCCTCCCCCTAGCCTCCCTAGAAAATTCTTAAAATTTTACTCTATTTGCTCTATTTTTCGGATGAAATCTGATGGAACGTAACGTCTTGAAAAACTGTATTTTTATTTTTTTCTCTCTTATTTTATGATTTCGTTTACTCAACTTGTTTCGAATGTTATTGAGCATTGGAGGACGGCTCCTTACTCATAACTCCTAATTTTGCCCCTTATTTGAGGTATTATAGTCTTTATTCTACAGCATTTAGAATTTTTTGAGTTACTTAAATTTCCCAAAAAAAGAGGCTTTCTGCATTTAAAACCATCCAAAAGTGAGCGAAATTTTATAGAATATAAAGGCATTTGCTCCGGAGGAGCACTTACAACCGCGACGAAAAGAGGGAACAAGATAGCGCATCGGAGGCAGAAGCAGCGCGTTGCGGTGACGGGCCAAGAGGTGGCCAAGAGAAGCGAGCTGCGATCGCGCAGCGAAGGGCTCGGACTCGGAACGTACCGCGCTCCCCGCCTGCCTTGATTCCGCCGCCGAGCAGTGGCGCTCCGCTCAGCTGATCGCAAGCGATTCTCCAGCGCATGAGTTAGCCCGTGTTCAGGCCGCGCAGCGCGCTGCGCCACCTCCATCCGCTCTTCTGCTTTCCTACTTTGGTGGCTCTGTACGTATTTCTGTCTCCCTCTCTTTCTGTTTTTAATGCAATTTACTTACTGAACGCATTTAATAAATTATATTTGCTAAAATGTAAAACATTTAATAGGTGTAATTTTCTTCTTACTTTAGAAATCTTTGGGCAAGCAGTGCTTGCCTTGCTTATCCGGACCGCACGCCACTGTGCTTCTCACATCCGACAGTGCAGAAATTTTGAGAATGGATGAATGAAAATATTTAGTCCTGAATCTGTTCTCCGAAACAAAATGAGGGCAAACGAGTTTTGCAAACAGCCACATCCTCTCCAAAGTTCATTTCTTCCACCGCAATAGACGGAGTCGAGTAAAAAAAAACTCTATCTACATTTTGGCACGGGCCCCGTATCACATAAGCGTCCATCAATATTGCGGCTCTGCTAAATTATTGATTGGGACTTTTATTTCTAAGCGGATGTGGTACAACGACGCAGGCATTATTTTTATCGGGCGAGTAATTGGCTCGAAATAGCTTCGCGGAGACAATAATAGCACGAATTGTTATGAAATCAATCGATCAACTAAAAGCGGCCGATGACATGGGCTCGACCCTCCCTCCTACTCGTCAGGTTTTTATTTTAAGGGTAAGTCAAACAACATGAATAGTCGTGCATCAAATTTTGCTCGGCAGAAATATCTCCGATCTTTTTATAAAAAATTGTGTTTGCAACCAGTATGTACCATTGCGAGACAATTTTTTTTTTTTCATCCTCTTAATGTTCGTACTACACGTAGAATTTAAGTGGCAAACAAAGGAAACAACTTCTTGAATCATAGCTTACACATTTCTCTTTTTTACTGAAATTTTCGTAATTGGAAATTAAGTCAAAGTGTAAGTGTGCAGTGTGTGCACCAAAAACGTTTTTAATTTTTCCCTGTAGCAGCTCAAGGCTACAGGGTAAAAAGTGTCCAGTAACAATTTGAGGAACCATTTATGATAGTAAGATGGTTGCATTGATGCAACTATTTCTGCTCTATAGATGTCTCGGTTGCATATACATCAAAGTGAATGCGCTTGAGAGAGACACGACAATTGTTCCTCTGACTTGCGAGCAACGTTAAGATGCAACTATTGTCGCTCTGGGGATGTCTCCGGTTGCATATACACGAAACTGAAGGCGCTTGGCATTTTCCTCGGGTCGACGCAATAGCAACTTTCCCCATAAAAATTGGATTGAAAGCATTCCAGGCTGAGAATAGTGTGAACTCGGTGACTGCATGACTGGCATGGACGAGTCTAATTGGCCGACTGATTGCCGATTCGGTGAGCGGTCGCGATCTCGCGCCAGAACCGATCAATTTAAACGATCAGCAATTGCCGCCGGCCTTGACATCCAGGCTCGTTCACTGCTACTGTTGTTGGGCGACCTGGTGCATGGGTCGAAAAAGCTATACCGCGGTTATAAAGAGAAAAGACTCGATTACAGTCGATCGGACACATCAAAAGTGATAGGCTCAATTTCGATCGGTCACACACCTTCAGCCAATTGACTTTTGACATTTGACCCGACCAAATAAACGATATTTCACGCTATGACCACTCTGATTGAGCTGATCGATAATTCTGCCGTGCTAGGGAAGAACGCCGTATGGGCTTTTAGACGTTCCCAGATTTCCTTTACTAAAAACCAAATTTATACTGGAAAAACTACAAATATTCTTTTCTCTTTTTTTTCAAATTTTTCGGATATTTTGTTCAAAATTTGATCAAACATCGAAAAATATGCATAACTCTTCTCAAAAATGCATGTTTTATCCGGGAAAATTGGCAAAACTCGAATTTTCATGGGGCGTGTTTTCCTTAGCACGGCAGAATTGTCCCATGGTTACAGCTGGTTAACCATGCATGGTTTTCCTCGAAGGCTTGACAGTTGCAACTTTTTAAAAGGTTAACAAATCAAGTCGGAACATCGAAAAAAAAATCCGAGTCCAATAATAGAGCAAACCCATCCTGTACTACCAAAAAAAAAAAATAGGATAAAAGGAAATTATTATGCCACGTTGATGGCTGAATTCAACGAGTCGCTCGTTTAAGTAAACATTAACGGGACCTATGAGGGTTTCTTCTCTGGTACCTTCGGTGTTACATTCTCGCCGACATCCTCAGTTCCGACAGCCGATAAACTCTCACCAGTCACCAGTCAACGTTTAGTGCTCACTCGGATAAGATTAATTAGCCCCTAGGTGTATAGTCTGGTCCTGTTGAAACAGGCCGCCAAGCGATTAAAAAAATCAAAACCTGCCCTAGGTTTCGGGTCAAAATTATTTGAATATTTAGGGGATTCGGCATCGCGGGGGTCCGAAGTTGGCGCCTGGGAAATTAGGGTCGTTAGCGCCCCGAACGCATAAACATAACACCAAGAGGGTGACGAGAACGGGGTCCACGCACCCCCGATGGAGCAATAGATCACGGCCGTTTCCCGGGAATTTTGAAAAATATGAGATTCATGGCTAGGCAGCTGTTCCGCCCGCCGCGCCGTCCTGATTCTCGCTCTTTTATGAATATGATCGGAGTTTAACAGTGTGCTCCGAAAATATTGTCTTGACTAGGGGGTACGCCCCCTGGCCGCTGCGCGGCTCGACCCCTGGGGACGTGGGCGCTTCGCGGCCTTCAAGGTAAGCTTTGCGGACCTCTTATGGGTTTATCTAAATAGAGTGAGCTCTTTTAGGGATTATATCGTATCGATAGACAAAAGCTTTTTTAAACTATGGGAGCTAGGGTATATATATATGCTCATAATTGTCAAGGAAATCAATAATCATGATATTTGGACCGCGTAAAGCAGAAGGGAACCAAGCCACATCAGCTATGGTCAAATTTAGTAGGGAAATTTCATTTTTTACGTTAAAACGATTAGGCGGATTTTTGTGCAGATTTCAGTGAATTTTCTGGAAATACGAATCAAATGACTTAAAATTTTCAAAGGAATCCACACGAACGTTGTTTTGTATAAAATTAAATTACCCGGTTATTTGGCAATAGCTGATGTGGCTTGGTTTTTTTCTGTTTAACACGGTCCATTTTACATACAAAAAAGAAAAACATTTAATGAAGAATAATTCACTAAGAATACTATGCTTAAGATTGTTGAGGGAATCGATAATAATAATATTTTACCAAGGAAGAGAAGACAATATTATGGTGAGTACGTCACGAGTCACTGAAAAGATTACTGGAATCGACCAATGATGGGAATATCATTGGAACTATGAAGGAAAAATGTCTGCGCATGAATTTTCTTGTGACGTTCTTCCAATGAGTATGAGTAAGGATGATAATTCTGAAATCTATGCGTTTGAATTGATTGAATTCGGAATTCAATTCATTTTAAACGGACAAAACAAATCGAAATGTTTCAGAAAATTGAAAGGGTGCTCAACGTTATTCACTTTGAACTGTTGACTTGAACACCTTTGAATCACACGCGTGTCTTCGGCTGGTGCGTTTTAGACATATTTAATAATGATACAGCTGAGTTGTCAAAATTTGGTTAAATTTCCTCGATTTCCAACGAAAAGTAGAAATGACTTTTATGAATGGCAATACCGCAATTGCCCCTGATACCTCGAAGCCACAGAACCGGAATAAATCAGTAGAACAGTGGCTAGAAAGTATCGATTCATACAATATTTATGAGTTCCTAACAAAAGTGAAAAATGATACGGTGGTTCCCTGTTCATCTGAGGCCTAATGGCGCTGACCCTTCACAACACAATTAAAGTTAAATGAGAGTTTGAGGCTGAAGATCTTTCACCAACCCTCTCTTCAGTGAAAACACTGAACGCTAATACCTTCTGACGAATTTTTGTCCTCCTCTAAATACCTCAATTTCCGGTGCTATGAGACCATGTAAAACAATATCTCAGTGTCAGAGTTTGATAAAATGTATCGATTAATCTGCCTTTAAAACCTATGGAAAAGGATCGATAAACAGGGTGTTTGCAACGAGCACCTTAATGATCGATTCTTTACTATAGCTTCAAATGTGGAAAAATCGATAATTGATCATTCGCGCCTCACCACTGGTCGGTATGGTTTGACTTTGAAACGGTCAAGAATTCGCGCAAAAAAATAAAAAGGCGAGAAAGAATAGCAAGAAAAATAACACTTAAGTTTACCTTAACGATTTTTATATGATGGCTCCGCAACTTATAAAAAAATGGGTTTTGGCAGGTAAAGCAAATGTTGTACCAGTGTTGCAAAATATCGGGAAAAACATTCACTGAGCCTTGAAGTTACATCTAAAAGTAGAAACTATCGTTTTCACCAAGAGAAATTGGAACAATGCAGGACCGTAAGACTCTGAGACTATTTTAAAATTGAAATAAATAGAAACTCAGCTACCTAGAACATCAATTCGATCAGAATGTGAAAAATTTTGTGAGGTGAAATTGATGTGAGCTCATCTTTGTCCATGTCCATGCGACAACACTGCCTTTGTTCGTCAAGATAAGCAAAGTGGATTAGCACCACCGCACTCAAGCTCTCAAAAAAAGGATCGGATTAAACCAACGCTCACCGACCATTAAACACAATATTTTCAATTATTTTAGACTGCCTGATGAGGAGGGGAAGGGAGGGAGCATGCGGAAATGAGGGTAATTTGTTATACGCCAGATGCAAATTCGCCAGCGATATTAACTCAATAAACTTACTTACTTAGAGGCCGTTCAAATATTGACCGACCGTGTAGCCAAGTTGCACGGGCAGGAAAGAACATCACAAAACACACCTCTATTAGGTATCAAATTATTAATCAATTATTAATAGTCCATCTCATAACCCTAAATCAGCAGATAAAGTAAATTAATATGATCTTTGTGTACTTCAATAGATAAGAGATTTAAAATTATCTATAGTTGAAATATGAGTCCAATAGCTTAGTTAGCTTACATATCTCTAGAAGTAACCTCAGAGTTACATAAACTATTATATCATAATAGACCTTTTATTCAGGCATACCGTACTTAAAGACGTTTACCAGATTTGTTGAAACATTAAAGGAAAAAAGATTAATTTCCTATTTTTATGATGAACTGAAGTTGTAATAAGCAGCTGTAAAGGTCGATCCAGAAATTAATGGTTTATCGTCTAGTCTTGGAGACCAGAATCACCAAAAATTGGAAGGAAATCACCGTTTTTTTATTTATCTATCCTCAATATTTTATACAATTCAACGATTCTTTCAAGTGGTAAAAAACAGGTTATAATGACCTTTAGAGGTTTGTGTACAGGCAAATTATCAGAACCATGGAGTGTAAATTTGGTATCTTGGGTAATATTTGGTAAATTATTATCTAAGATACCCAGGACTGAATAATTCGGTACCGATTTGGCAAAACAGCAGGGCCGACCGTTCATACCTCATAAAACGTATTTGTTTTTCACACGACCCGCCTCATCTTCCATCGATGCTGCGAATTTATTTTTACGACCGTTGAAATTTTACGTTGCCGGTCCATTTAAGGATATTTTGTGTTTGAACCCAAGCAAGCGTTCACTCTTTAAAAAAATGGATCGATTTTATATCAAATCTTCAGCGGTACAGCGAATAACATAACTGATTTGGCAAAGACTCCTAATCTCCTAATCAGCCCGTAGAAAAACTGAAAAACTTTGCATTTTTGACTTCATGAAAAGCCGCTCATCTTTACCTACCTACCGATTACCTATATCTCTATTAATTGAAGATTTCTTCTTATTAAAAGATTAAAACTGATTGACTGCATGATCATGATAATCAGTAATTTTTATCAGAACCAGCAACACTGAGCACAACACTGATTCACTCTTACCCCTTTACTCCACCCATATTTTTTTATTAAAAATTACGAATTGGTTTTTAACGTATTAATACCATTATACTCAACACTCAACAGTTTATTCCGCCCTCATCTGTTGCTGTGTTTGTTTATGCAATTTGTTAAGTAAAGAGTTTTTCGTGCCATGCACTTGCCAAACACGAGTGAGTTCCGAATACACGATTTATGTCTTCTGACAGGGAAAAAAATTGGCCCACTTACATCAGGTATCCGTCGACCCAATGATTAATTTCCGTGATTCGAGCGTTTTTTAACTTTACATCACTCTGGAATTCTGGATTACAACCGATTTTGCTTCGATCATGCTTTACAATCGACATTCATCAACATCCAGGCTTTACTTCAGTGAAACCTGAAGTTTTCTGAGGTCCTTATGCTGTTAACGCTGTATTCAATAAAAAGAGCCACCTAATCGAAACCCATTTTTACCCTCCTTGAGCTCTTTTCTGATTTACTTAAAACACGGGTATCGACTTTAAAATTTGAGGCATTTTTAGCAAGTTTTGAGTAATGGGAACATTAATCTTCGTCGAAAATTAGTAGATTCGGTAAATCCGCCTTATGACAAAAAAAAAAAAAAAAAAAAAAAAAAAAATCACTACAACTTATTTGGAGAATCTAAAATAGTACCTAAGTTTTCCTTCTTCTCCTCTCAAGATAGCAGAGTTAGATTTAGCGAGCTTTAGAGGTACTTTCCATGCACGGTCCTTCTTATTTAAATTCTGCAGGATTCATTTCGAATTTGTGCGCATCACTACTGTGCTAAGGAAAACGCTGTATGAACATTCGACATTTCGAACATTTCGAACATATGAGTTGCCAAATTTCCTTCGATAAAATTTTTATTTCTCAGGAAAGCTATGAATACTTTTCCTTGAAATTTTCAGGAACTTTAGGTGAAATTGCGACAAAATTATCTGAAAAATTGGAAGAAAAATATTTACAAATTTACTCGATAATTCGTGATTTACTCAAAGAAATTTGGCACCACATGAAGGTTCATACGACGGAATTCACTGACCTAGGTATGTGTGTATGTTGGACTTTCATCGGAAATCCGAATAAGATTCACAGCAACAAACGGCAACGAAGAAAATGCATTAGTCCGGTAGAGTGCAGCGCTTTCGTCGATTAAAGAGGAGCACCAGGTCCTGAGCAGGGGCGGGAGGCGTGGCGCGGGGGAGGAGGGTGGGGAGGGGGAGGAGAAGGGGCGCCGTAACTAGGTGCACCTCCTAGCGCCACCAGCCAAGGACAAATTCCTCCGGGATGCTCCTTGAAGATTTCCGACCTGGATCATTTATCATCTCACGCTCCCTGATTGAGTCACTAACAGATTTTTCAGTGTCCGGCTCCGGGCCAACGTACCCCCACCCCATTCCCTTGATGCCGAATCCTGCGTTTTGGATGGCTAGGCAGGCACGTATTTCCCTATGGGGTAAGCGGGGCAGTTGCCCCCAGCGGCAAATTTTAGGGGCGGCCATTTCCGAGTTTGAAGGAAGGGAAGGGCAACAAAAAAAGGGATCATGGAATTGTGACAAACAGCGGCATGAAATTCTAGTGCGTGAGAATGCGTGATCCAATGGACAAAATGGTGCCAATTATCGCGGCCGTTGCATGGTATAAGCCTCGGTTCCATTGATCGATTGATGTAGGTACAGATTACTTGAAATTCAAAAATGCACCAAACAACAAAGCAAACTAATACACAAAAATTTGAGAAAAGCGTAAATATTAAGTTCTTACTTTTTGAAATTGAAAAGGACTAGTTTTATTAGAGTGGGCGGTTAAAATTTCTAAAATTTCCGGGGGAAGGCCGGACCCTCACTTTCTGGCAGGTATCCCCACTGCAGTCGCGTTTCTCCTACAAGTCGGGAACGGCGAAAATTTTTTGCCCCCAGCGGCAGATACATAAATCCGGGCTTGTGGCTAGGTGTTCTTTCTTATAGAAAAAAAAGTTGCCCCCTAATTTTCCAAGCTTTTCCGAAAAATATGTTGAATTGATTGTTTGACATTTTTAGGTTACTGAAAGTAATGCAATTTTTGATGGTATCTTTCTGATGCTGAAGAAAGTTCTTGTGAAATACGCACAAAAGGTCGAATATCTTAGATGTAGTAATTACAACGCTTGTCCCCGTGCAACCAAAAAGTTCTGGGTTTGTTTCCTCAGTTTGATGGTTGCACAGAATGGTCAAAAATGGTCATCCTGGCGCTAGTAAAGGAACAGTTTGGGAATGACGTGCATGAGTGAGATTAGCAGGTTGAAGGGCCTATACCAATTAAACAGGAAGGAACGTCCTTACAACAAGAACAACAATATTACCAGAGCGAAGGGTACATTTGCTTATGAAAAGAACGAAAAAGAATTTAACGAGTAAACTGGCCGGTATGGATCGGCTAACTGGCCTCCAGGCGGAGTTGACCCTACGACGGATACCCGGCTCTATGACTGGGGTCTTAAAAGAGGCCAAAGAGGCCTTTCAATCACTTTTCTGATTGAAAAACCACACGTCAAAAGGAGGTGAGATGAGCCTGAGGCGGACTCAGATCAATGAAAAATGATTGAAATCCAATATCAGTGTAAGTGAACGAGTCTCGAAGATGTTTTCTCTTCAAACACAAAAGAAGTTTAACGAAAAATTTGCACTTGTAGCTGGTAAATATTTTTGGAGATTTCTATCGATAGATTGAGAGCAAATTTCATGCTACTCCCATACCGCCCTGCTAAGGAAAAACGCCGTATGAACATCCGAGAGTTGCCAATTTCCCCGGATAAAACATGTTCTTTCGAGGAAAGTTATGCATATTTTACCTCAAAATTTCAATGTATTTTAGATTAGTTTGCTGACAGAAGTGTCTGAAAATTAGATGAAAAATATTTGTAACTTTCCCGATAAATTCGTAATTTATCAAAGATAATTTGGCAATGCCTTAAGGTCCATACGGCGTTTTTATTAGCACGGCAGCATATCTCTCTACGATTTTTCGGCGCTAAGAAAGCATCTCGCATACAGAACCAAGAGTTGCATTAAAATTTGAAAGTCACGTGGGAATTTTTTGAGGGAATTTTTACATGCACACATATTCAATGATACTTCGCACCTTACTTAATTTTGTTATCTGAGAGCATAGTTTCATCTCGGTTTTCATTATCACGCAGCCAGGTGATGCTGATGCATTATATTTCTACATCCTGTTGGAGTTTACTCCCTGTGTCGAATATCATCTCTGATCTAGTGGACTCGAGCCTGATCAAAAACACGAAAATAAACCTGACGGAAATTTTAAGAAATATTCTGGCCGGAAATCAGTACTAATTACGATCACTCAGATTCCACCACTACCATAGCATCAATCAAAAACCCGATGGTGGAATTGTAAAAGTTGTATTGCGCATAATCTTTTCATAGTAATAAATCAATAGAAAACAGATAATTGACATTTCAAAACAGTCTTTTCGTATGCACGCAATTCCAACGAAAATCAAAATTTTACGCTCAGAAATCCGTTCTTTCAGTTCAATTAAAATTTTAATGGATGTAGATTTCTGTAGAATCTCGTACATCTTGCTTCCACATGACAACTAATAAAAGAGGTCCAATGGGCCTGTTGCAAACTTTTGCTAGAGCAGAATGAAGAGTTGTTTCCTATAGATAATGCCTCAAAAATCACGATGAGCGCATCGGCAAAGTCTGAAATGCACTCATAACTTCACAATCTGCGTAAGAAATTTGCGTTATTTTGAGCTTCCCGCTTCAAAAACGATACTACTGCACAGGTGAACATTTTGTTAGAGGAGTCGCTCCATCGTCGGCAATATTCATCATGGCCGACGCTTGCGCAGTTCCTCGCGTAATTCGAGGAGAGTTCAAGGTCAATTAAGGCGGGCGAGGAAAATATGAACGTAAACACGCCGATTGTTATATGGTTTAATCCTGTTCAAGTGTTATCTCGTCCCATCACACGTGTTTTGGCGGACTGGCGTCGGCCATGATGAGTATTGTCGCCAATGGAACGACTCCTCTAACAAAATGTTCACCTGTACCGTAGTATCGTTTTCGAAGCGGGAAGCTCAAAAAACCGCAAATTTCTTACGCAGATTGTGAAGTTATGAGTGCATTTCAGACTTTGCCGATGCGCTCATCGTGATTTTTGAGGCATTATCTGTAGGAAACAACTCTTAGTTTTGCTCTAGCAAAAGTTTGCAACAGGCCCATTGAAGAGGACACTTTTTACTATTTTTTGTTTATTTTTACAAAAGGAGCAAAGTATTGTTCCATTACCGAAGTGCATCAGTGAATACTAATTATTCTCAGTCATAACATTTAGATTTTAGGGACGACTGCCTTCTAAGGCTGATTTATGGACCTTTTTTGTGCCTTGCAAATTTTCACACACCCTCTTTCCGCCCCACCCTGGCGCCCTCCCCCACTTTTGAGGGACCGCGTCCGATCGTAAAAAACAAATTCGCAGTCGTTGATTAGCCCACTCCATTTGGTTCAGTGGCGAGGCGTAAATGATCGATTATCGATATTTTCCCATAGAAGCTATGGTAAAGAATCGATTACTAAGGTGTTCGTTGCGAACACCCTGTCTATCGATCCTTTCCCGCGGGTTTAAATGACAGATCAATCGATATATCGCAAAGCACGCCACGCCACAGATTTAGTTACCCAAACCTGAATGGAAAAACAAAATTAAGCAGCACATTAAAAGCAAAGAGAGAGAAAAAAGTCATTATTTCCAGTCCCTACAAGTCGTAAAAAAACTAAATTTGGAACGAAGATTGGGAAAGTAGCGTTGGGATGGTGGACGGGTGGAGGAGAAATGAGATATACCTTTTCAACAATGGGTGATCGATTTGTGTTTAAAAATAGTCGAGACATGTCAACAGAGGAAATTTACGAGGGTTATATTCCAATTTATCGATTTGTATATGTCTCCTTTCAGACTTAAAATACTTCTGCAACGACAAAAATGAAAATATTAATATGTATACTCGCAGAAAAATAAATAAATACATTTAAAAAAAGCGCTTGGTCAGAGCAGTGATAAAATAGATATACATGAGATATTGAACTTGGTACTTGGGCCGGATAATTTTCAACTATCTAAATTTCAACCATTAAAACACGATTTTACGACTGACACAACGCGTTTATCATGAAATCCATTTCCTGGAAAAATTTGGAATACAATATTTTCTAATTTTTCGATTAACTTTACTTAAAATTTCGTCTAGTGTGTTTGGATATTTCAACGAAAAATATTTATAATTTTTATTAAAAATTTATATATTATTGAAAAAAAAATTCTGCGTTATTTGAACACTCATGCGACGTTTTTACTGAACCCGGGAGACTATCTCTCGACGGAGACAAATTTTACCAGCCGCACCCGCCCGCTTCCTCATCAGACATTCTCCGATTTGATCAGTGCACCTCGCGTACTCAGGGGTGTCGAATCTGAATGAGTTCAAACACCGCCCAACCCAGATCCGTCCTCTGATAGATTCCGATAGACGATCCATCGATTCATCTTCCTGACCGAGGCACATCACCGAAAGTGTGCTAATGGTCTTTAGCCCGATCTTTGTTTTAGTCCGATGCATGTAGCGTAAGAAAGTTTCATTCATTGATTTCCATGAGATGTTGCCAAACTGGGTCATGTCGATAGTGTAACTATGAAGCTCCTTGGTGGATTTTGCCGACTAATTTTCTGACTTTTCAGGGTTTGGTGAAATTCGCTGATGTTCCAGAGCTAGTCGTCTCATGGCTACGATATTGAACTCGCAACAGTTAATTTTTCACCCCTCCAGATTCAGCCGGACAAAGACTTTCCGCACTAGTCTGCTGTGCTAAAAGAAGAACGCTGCATAGGTTCTTAAATGTTGCTAAATTTCCTTAGACACATCCCGAATATTCGGGAAAACTGATACACACTTTTCTTCCAAATTTTCGGAAATTTGATCTAATGTGTCTGAAAATTTAACGGAAAACTATTTGTGACTTTCCCCAGAAATGAATATTTTCTGAGAAGAAATGTGGCAACACTCGAATGTTCATACGGCGTTCTTCCATGACACGGCAGTATTTACGTGTAAATTTGTTCTCGGCACCGAGGAAATTAGGCGGAAATTTAGAGGACAAGAGCGCAAATGGGAGGAGACATTTTTTTTACTGTTAGCTGAAGACACCAATTATTATCTGAAAACCGCGAGCAATGTGTTATTCGCCTTCATTCTGGCGATTAGGCATACCCAGCTCATTATCGTTGCAAAAATCGCATCCTCCCAAAAAACCCAAAAAGAGGCAAAATCTTGGTAATTTGCAGATAGGAACGCAACAAGCTCGCAGTACTAATTTTTCATTACTTTCGACTCATTGATGTCGGACGCACGAAGACTTGCTGTGCTATTCAAGAGTACATTTGTTCCTTCTTGTCGAGCAAATTAACCGACAACTTAGAGGTCAAGGGTGCGAAATGGAGGCGGCATGTGTTCGCTGTTGGCTGAAGACTCGATTAATTGCCCGCAAACCGCGATATGGCTGCCAATGCGTGCTATTAAATCGTATAATTACCGAGGCCTGGAGGGCGGAGTGTAGTGAAAATCGACAACAGTGCGCATGTGTCTGAAGTCTGCTCTTCATTTGCAAACAGCGTGCGCGAAATTAAATGGGAGATTAATAGTCTCGCAACAAGGAATTCTGTGGCCGCTGAAAACCTGGCCAGTTCCGAAATTGCTACTGGTTATGCGGCTTGTCACAGCGTGTATGACTCACTAATGGACCACGTTTTAAGCATTAAGGAACCAAGCCACATCAGCTATTGCTATATTTGATTGAGCAATTAAATTTTTTACATGAAAGCTGCTGTACGGATTTTTGTGCAAACGGTGAATTTTCTGCATAGTCCGGAACAAATACCTTAAAATTTTCGAAGGAATCCATATTCCATATTAACGTTCTCTTATGAAAAAATCAATTTTCCGGTTGAAGTTGGCAATAGCTGCTGTGGCTTGGTTCCTTTCTGCTAAACGTTGTCCAAATGTATTGATGGTTTACTGTTTTAATTTTTTGGACGAGTAGAGCAGATTTTTCCAGTACCTCGAAAATATAATGTATTCTGGATTCTGCGATGCACGACGCGACAGCAAAGTAAGATCAGTACATTGATTTCTTGAATAAAGTCTACCACTAATTCGCCTAGCTTATGGTAAGCAAATATGTGAAAAAAGCACTACCTCCGTTGAGCATGTCTAAGATCGGGTTGCTTTGCTTAAAATAATCAGTTTGTGCCACAAAATATGGATCTATAAATGGGGAAATGTGGGATACGTTTAGGGAAACTCCTCAATGCTGGCAATTCACAGACACAATTTAACTACATTCCGCCTGAGCCTAAAATAGTTACCGATGATTAAAATTCTTTGAAAACACCAGGAAGGTGCAATTGTTTGTGGTGCTAACAATTCAAACAGCGAAACATACGTGCATAACAGCGACAGCTAATCATTCCGGCGCATTTTCGAGGCAAAAAACGGAGAACTGATGATCTAGGATTCAAAACTGCCTGACGAAGGGATATTGTGTAATGCGACACAAATCGACGCTAGTCCACCGAAAGACAAAAAAGCTATTGTTTGCTTGATATTAGTTTGCAGAGCAAAAACTGACGAATTTTCAACTCGTCAGCAAAGAACGGTAAAGAATCGTCGCAGAAATTGAATTCCAGGATTTTGCTGCTTTTACAGCCATCTCTGACCATAATGCGTAGCTAATTTTCTAGCAGTTATAAATAAGAAGAGAGGGAGGGAATAACTAATTTATCTGCCGGGAAAATTCCAGGAAAACAGTATGACAGATTTTCGCGTCCAGCCAGTCAGGAGTAAGAGGAGGAGGAGGGGAGGGGTGGGAGGAACGGAGAAAGAGGGGAGGAGGGAAAGCATCTGAGTAAAAATATTCGTAAGGGTAAGTGTTTTGAGTAATATAACTTTAATATGTTTCATTTATAAACACCGGCTCACTTGAGGCCTTGAGGTGAGTGCAAGGGCGCATCTGCAAGAGAGCTGCATTTCGGAGATCACGTCAGCTGCGCTCCGCTACCGTGCCTAGCACTGTCAAGGGCCTAAAGCATGGGCTAAACCTTCTGGGGCCGTCTGCTCCCGTCTCTGGGTTGAGGTCGCGGCGTGGGAACCGGGCCTCATTGTCGCGCCATTCAAACTAGACCGGGAGCGGCTCGCTTCACCCTCCCACCGCCCCCGCCACCGCCACCGGGGAGATTCGCCCCGAAATCCGTGTGCCATGTGGCCCAGCATCCCCGAAATCCCGACCGGGATCGTGGCCCGCCATGAGAACCCCGTCCCTGTCGGCCCACGGGGGCCCGGCTCTCGTCTTGAGAGGTTGCGCTCCGTTGCCCGAGTTCTGAGGATTCGGCCACGAGATAGACAGCTTCATCTGTTCTGCCGAGCTCATTGTGAGTAAGAACGCCGTATGCGCCCTCAGACGTTGCCAAAGTTCCTGTGAAAAATCTTAATTTTCGAAGAAATTTGTGAATATTTTTCCTCCGATTTTCCAGCGAATTATGTTTGTATTTTGATCTATAGTATTTGAAATTTTCTTTAAAAAATATGCATAACTTTCTTCGAAAATGAATATTTTCTGAGAGAAAACTTGGCAACGTTCAAATGCTCATATGACGTTTTTCCCTAGTGCGGCAGTGTTCGGCTTCCTTGTGACGGAGTGAGAAGAAACCGAGATTGGGGATGGACCCAGATGGACCACCCTTTGGTATCCTTGGAGATTAGCGGAAGCTGGGAGGACGTTATGGTGTATTTGATATATTAATGTTCGGGAATGGGTATGTTGCATGCAAGAGATACAGCCAAGTAAATATACCGTTTACGGTTAAAATCGCACAAAAACCACATTGGACATTTTATCTGTCATTCTACTCGTGTGTGATAAATGAACGTATTTCTGCTAATCAGAACTATGTGCAATATGACATGAGCTCCGAGACCCATGAGCATGCATACGGGGCTCTCGTCATAATGAACAAATTCTTCCGTTTGGCAGAAATACGTCCAAATATTCTGCAAGTGACAGCGTGTATCGAGAGGGAACCTTTATGAGTTTGCGCTTTGCGATTTTGACCGTTTGATTGAAGAATGGTACCTACTTTTCTTCCAGAAATTTAAAAATTACACTTTACGTCTGAGCTTTACCAAATTCTTTGCTCTCCCCCTAGCGATTCCGAATAACTATCATAAGCTGAAGCACGGTACCTACAGTGTGGATAGATGACCCCTCCGAGGCAGATTTCGAGATAAAACATCTTCAAAATATTCAAAAACACGTTTCAAGAAGGTGTTCACTATATGAATTACCGAAGGCTGCTGATAATCATCGATCGACATCAAATGGACCCTCGTTTGGATCACTAAACTGGCCCGATTGGGCAATTCTGGTGTCGTGATTTATTCGAGTAAGATTGAAATCTGGATGATCAATCGAGTAAATCCGTGCCTTTTCGTCTCGGGAGCCCTCATTATATTCTATTGAAGGCGCGAGGGTGGTGAAGGTGTTTTGAAAAGGTTGATAAATACCCTGACCGCTCAGTAATTTTGGAGCCGCGGCAAGTTATAATAAATATGAGTTTAGAGACGTGTGGATGTGTGATGTAACCAAGTAACCTGTCTTTATCGGCAGAGGTTAAATTCCTTTGCGAAGTGATACCTCAAATTTCACCGTTTTAGAAAATAAATTTTGATCCGGTTGACTTATTGACTGTTGGATGATCATTCGATAAATATTTCGGGATTGTGTATTATAATAATGATGTAAAACTTACTGACAGAAAAGGGCTATAGGGCTCTTGAGAGCGGCTTACCTGTGAACAAAAAAAAGAGTATAAAAATGTATATTACGAAAAAAGAGGATGTACCGGATAAATGTGTGTTACATGTTACAGCCATAATTGAGCTGTGACGTGCATACGCACATGTAATGTGCTGTGTTGTGAACTTTAAGGAGGAAAAATCTATCCGGTGGCAAAGAAAAAATTAAAATTAAATGAAAAAAATAATAAGGAGGATACGTATTACAAGATCTTTCAAGTTTTCCTAAGCTAGAGATACTTTTCCCGACCTGGACAAGAAACAAGGCTGAAAGTTAGAGAATCCTTTCTAAAGTCGCAAAGTGTTGTACGCTGGGAATAGCGACGATGTTTTCATTAAAAAAATGTAGAAAGCTCACGTTTATACATTGAGAACACTTGAATGAACTTCAACTAAGCTTAAAAGTAAGCTTTTAACACTGATGAATTTTCTCCTAGTTATGAAAATACTGAAAATTAGTGATGTCATCAACTCAGATACGTAAAAACCTGGACAGACTGACTTGTTCAGGTGAATGGTATCCATTTCGAGCAATGCTTCGACTGATTCTCAACTATTAGGAGTTCGAAGTCGAATTTAAAAATTAAAATAAATAAATGAAAAACATTGCACTTGCACTGGCAACACTGTCATCAACACCGGTGGCCTTACATCACGAAAAAATCTTAGGACTTTGCTGCTTAAGGAGGTTTATTGAGCTCATTTTTGCTGAATATGACAACGTTGGTAAAAGAAATACCTTGGTTAGATGCGCTGTAACTTTATACGTTTGATAGCGAACTGTGCTAACCGAGCAGTAATCCCAACGTATCAACATTTACGCAATTTTATTTTACTGCCACCCATTACAAATTGCGTTTTTCAGGATATTCGGCAATGGCGCCTCATTTTTCTTATCGGAGATTTGCGTTTCAGACGATATTATTTCAGGATCATAGATGGTTTCTACTCGTATTACGGTATGAGCTATCACATTTTCCGACTGAAATTAAAGACACGTTGGAATTCCAGACGGATATAATGATAACATTTTTATAACGGTGATTAAACAACAAATTCAATCATTCGTTGAGTTGCATTCCATAAAACGACACCCTGAATGCATGAGCTTTGCGTTCGAATTCATTTCATAGAGCGACTGTCCCATGTTGTTAGCAAAGTTCAAAATTCCAATCATATGGATACCATTGAAAGGCAATTACTCAATATTGATTCATTCGGATTGGCATTTTCATAGCAACTATTATTACTCTTCATTTAGCCTTTTGATCGATTGTAATAGTTTCCGAAAATTCAGCCGTTCAATAAATGAGCGATGGAGAAAAAATGCAATTAATCTCATTTTATTACACACACAATTGATTATTGTGTCTATCACATATCATACATACTTTCACGTCCAATTATTTTCTTTGATAAAATCGGTTAATAACAGTGATGCAACGATCTCAAAGAGTTTCCGTGACTGATAAAAATATGCAACGCCATGTGTTTTCGAGAGTGATCCTAAGGTTAAAAGTTCAACCGAAAATTTAATGATATGCTAAGCCACTTATCATAACCGCTGGCTTCTTTGAGGGCAACAGTAGCATGTAAGTGCATTAATTCGAGTAAAGTCGCAATGCAGGCTACGATTCTCGAACAATCATAATGCTCACACTCAGTATGAGTAATCAGGGCAATTAACCTCTTTGAACTTGCAAAAGAGCGATCAATTCGCAATGCTGTAAATTAATTCATAGCATGACTTTTCGGGCTCAAGTTTGAAAAAACAAAACTGAATTGTGAGAATACAGTGTGGTATGATCATTATTTCAACAAGACCCCACTCGCAACTACCGTGCTTACATTTGAGTCACTTTCTTCTCTACAAAATAGTGTTGCACCTCATTTCTGTATTGCGATATAAGATTTTGCAGGATCACAAAATTTTAAACATTTTTATTTAAACTGTTGAGTTGACGATGAAGCGGACGACAAAAAAGTCCTTGAATTTAGGAGCTCACTAATTTGTGAGGGAAATAACAGAATGACTATAAAGTTACTAAAATACATGCATTGCAAGGGGCGTACACATGACGATGAAGTCATTGATTAACGGAGGTACATTTGCCGAGGTAGTTATTTCAGTCGAACCTCTCTCATCAGCAGAAAATTGAAAATAATTAACATTAACTCAGCTCGTTAAGTAATTTCGATAGATAGACAAAAACATTTTCCCGAACTAATTCTCCAATTTTTAACATGTCTACCACAGCTTTAGAATAAAAACCATGAAGCATTCTGCCGCGCTAAGGAAAGAACGCTGCATGAACATTTAGGCATTGCCATATTTCCTTTAACAAGGCACGAATTTACTCGGGAAGTTGTTGAATATTTTTCTTTACATTTTTTCGGAAAATTTTGGTCGCATAATTTTACATAAAATATCTGAGCATATCAAGGAGAAATAAGCATAACTTTTCTTAGGAATGCATGATATTGCCGGGTGAATTTGGCACTCTCGAATGTTCATACGGCGTTCATTCTTGGCGTGGCAGCATTATGAACATATTACGGATTTAGATGTCACCACGCGTTGTTAGTAAACAGAGTGTAGATGGGTGACAGACATGACATGTACAAATTTTAATCAAATCCCGCATCATGCTTTCATTTTGTTTTACATAGTTTTTTAATTTTTGTTTTCCACAGAGGCCACTGGCTCTTGAAAGGCAGATATGTAGATAATTTAGTACCGTGCCGGCACTGCGTACAGCAGCTCGATTTTCAGTAATGAAAACCAGAAAGCCCACGCCTAGTCGTGAGGAAGAAAAAGTGCATTGCCGTTCCCACAAGATGAAAGCGGTACAGCGCGGCCCGGTGAGATACCATCCGGAGCTCCGGGCGAAAACCGCGTAAGAGATAATGAGACTAGCTTCGGACTTACGTGGTTCTTCCTCGGCACCGCAGAGCTCTTTTGTGCATCAGGAACCGTACGAATCTCTGAGCTCCCCCGACCGCTCGGCCGCCCACAACACCCCCCCCCCCCCCCCACATCATCCCATCCAAAAAAGGCCTATAAATCTTTGGCTCATTCGTGGCCCGGGCCTAATCACGAGTACTTGAGTGTCAAGTTTAATTAATTATTTATTTTTTATTTACTTTGTACTACATCCGGTGATGCCACATTTTCGGGTGCTTTACTGTGATTGGAAGTTTACGAAAGGGCCGTTCATAAAATACGTAGCACTCTATGCTGTCGTACTAGAGAAGAACGCTGTATGAGCCTTCAGATGCTGCCATATTTTCTTCAATAAATAGGGAATTCACTGGGAAAATTGTGAATCTTTTTCTTCAAAATTTTGTAGACAAATTTGTTCCCGATGTGATCTAAAATGTCTGGAAATTATTAGGGAAAACATGCAAAACTGTTTGCAAAAATACATGTTTTATTCGATAAAATTTGGCACCTATCGAATGTTCATACGGCGTTCTTCCTTAGCACGGCCAAAGGGGTAAAATGGGAAAGAAACAGAAAAAGTAAAGTAAGTTTCGAAGTAAACATTGAAAATTTTCCTCTTTTTTTTGTACTGTGATTTAGGACACATTTCAAGGTCTGTTATCGAAAGCAAAAAATGAAGGAAATAGAAAAATTGGATGAAATTGTTAAAAGTAGATTAATATCAAAATAAAACGTCAAAGATTGAGCATTTCACACGATCTGACATACACGCTCCCACTTCTCACAACCAGGGTGCCCAGATTATCCAGAGATCCTACATCTGTAAAGAGAATTTATGCGTTAAGCAAGCTGTGTTCTTTAAGTTTTGTTTTGGCAACACTGCAAGGGCTTTCATTCACTAGAAGACCCCCATTCATTGAAGCCTCTATTACGCGCAGGAATTCTGATCGGATTCCGCCTTTTCCCCTATCGTGCGCGCCTTGGAATTTCGGGGAGCCAAGCTTTTTCCTTTTTTTCAGGTGTAACACGATAATGAGTCGTTTATTTTTATATGGATTTTGTCTTAGCAACTCCGATGTTGCCAACAAAACATCGAAATTATGCAATTTTTACCTTCCTTGTTGCCCGTTTCTATTACCTTTATGTCTGGAAAACACCCTACGAACCATGAGTAGAACATTAATTTTTTTAATTGTTGACTAACTTTAAACAGCAATTTTTTACGAAAATATATTAAGATAAGAAGAATGAATGAAAAATTATAAAATTAATAACTGAAAAGGTAGGCCTCAGAAGAATTTTGCCTTTTTCAGCAACGTTTAATGAACCGTTTTCAAATTATTTTTTACAGAGGGGACAAGGGATTGAAAAGAAATCAAAATTACGGGAATTTTCGCTACAACTCAAGAAAAGTTGACCCTCATGATTTGCGAAAAGAAATTGCAACATGATCTCAAATGCGTAAGCCTGCGACCTTTGCCATAAGATCATGTTTTTTTCTGTCCATTTTTCATCTTTTTTTACAGTGTTAGTATAAGATGATTATTCCAGGAAAAACGGAGCTACATTGGAAAAAAAGTTTCTTGAACCTAGATTCCAGACTCTTAAAAATTTTGACAAGAAAAACCACTCTTATTTCAATCGGATTTTTGCTAAAATCAAAAGGGAAGAGGCCTAATTGTTTCTCAATTCTAACAAAAATCCGATTGAATCAAGAGTATTTTCTCTCGCCAAATATTTCCATCGTCTTGATTCTTCATTAGAGACTTTTTTTTCCAGTATACGTGTCACGAGTCAAGTATACGAGACTATGTCAAGCTCAAGTATAGAATTCAACTCCGTCCTGAGTTCCTTGATTGGGCAACGATGGGTCAGATGAATCAACTACTCAGGGCTCAGATCTTTTACTCCATCGATGAGATGCCGATAACAGAGGACAGACCCACGGGAGGGAATTAACATCCGTCAAATTATCTACAGGAATTAATCGGCTTGTGCGCCCACCTTTTTTTTATGCAGCACCAAATGTGACGCTTTGACCCCTACATGCGTTCGCTTGTTCTCCTTTGTTTGTTTCCACTATACTTATGTTTATTGGATAGGCGCAGAGATTATAGAGATGGAGTAGGGAGGTGCGTAAAAATCTCATTCAGAGACTATTGGAATGATGATGGTACTACGGTGTTGCCGCATGGAACTGCAGTAAAAGTGATGGCTGGAATATTAACTGATAAACATTCAATTACGCTGGCGATTTAGCACCGTATGTTGTGCGATTCAATTATTGTTGAATTTTACATACCTTGGTCGGAGGGCCAAGTAACATTTGAGCGAAAAAACATTGAGATATTTGCCTTTCAAAGTGAAACACTACTTTAATAAACGAGTACTACTTTTTTAAGTACAGATAATTCAGTTTCATTACATACATACATACGAGTCGCTGTTATAGCGCTCTTTGGCGCTTTGCGACACCTAATCGCCACAAAGCTCGGTCTTCCCACAGGTTATCAGGGAGTTGACACTCCCTCATCTCACTTAACACCCCCTGTCGCCAACCTCGCACTGGGCTCAGTTTCATTATAATAGTAAAAAAGAAAAAAGAATTAGAAGCTATCCAGGCCCTTAAATTAAATGAATAGAAACCCTAGAATCCCTAATCCCTAAATCCCTAGAATTGAGTACTTTAGGGCCGGATTAAGGGGGTGGCCACATGGGCCGCAGCCCATGGCGGCGAAATTAGGGGGCGGCGAAATTAGGGGGCGGCAAATTTTGCAATTTTTTTAAATGCAGGTACAAAAAATCGGATTCAGAAAAAAATTACAGACAAGAAAAGGTGACAAAATCTCTCATTTCCTGAAAGATCATTATTTTCTAAATTTTGTCGTATTTCGGTAATACAAAAGACTGCGCACCTTTAATTAGTTGAGTTAAGAGAGAAACCAAACACGTAATTTGGCCTGGAGCAGCGCGGCGAAAAGAGAAATGATGACGAGGACTTGAGATGAAAAGCAGATGCCTTCGACGCGGCGGTCAGCATGTAGGACATCTTAGCGCCTACGAGACTGCATGAATACTTCACGCATTGCGTCAAACACAATACGGTCAACAGCGGTCGGTGCGGCGTGAAACACACAGTGCCCACAAGACTACATGAATACTTCACGCGTTGCGCCAAACGCAGTGTGGTCAGCGCGGCACGGCGGAAGTTAAAATTATTAGACCACATTTATGTTTGTTCTTTCTTAATTTTTTAGTTCATTTCTTACAAATGAAAGGCCTTGTCCCCACAGAGATAAGTTTACGGAACTGAACTTTCGCGCGAAGTTCCGTGAACTTTTGCTAGTAGTGTTGACAGGGCCTACGCAGAAAATGTGTCCAACACGAGTGAACACGTCTTATGCACCCCTCTCCCGCCGGCACGATCACTTGATAGTTTTTATTGATGTTTCAAAATGAATAAGAAGAGGGCGGCAAAATACAGGCGGCCCATGGGCGGCAAGTAGGTAAATCCTGCCATTGAGTATTTAGTGATTTTATTTTTTTTTTTTTTTCGAAATTAAAAAGTTTCTTTTTCATCCCTAACGCTCTTCAACTCATTTGCAGATAATATGAGGTTAAGGGGCATGCAATGATATTTTGCTGCATCCCAGAATAGAATTGCGAAAACAATATTGTACTTTTACTTGGAGGATGGGTTTAAAAAGACCCCTCAAAATAAACAGGAATTGTTTTAAAAAAATTTAGGAAAAAATATGAGCAGACAATTTTCAAATCCAATATGGGTTTCCTGAAAATCGCATGGTCTGGTCATATAATAAGTGATTTCATTAGATCTCCTGAGGTTTGTAAGTATTAAAATAGCCAAGGGCCTAATAACGACTATTAATCTTTATTTTCCCTGCAAGAGAGCTTACATAAGTCAGAGTGCAAATGGTCATAAAACAAACGCTGAAGTATGTTCCGTCACCACCACAATTAATAGATTGGATGGCTTTTGTTTCTTCCTGGCTGCAGTCCTTCCACGGACCCACAAAGGGAATCATAATAATGCCGAATGAAGTAATTGATTGCAGATGGATGATGACAGGAGGCACAAGGCAAGGCCCGGGGGGAGGCTGGGGGGAGGCCCGGGGAAGGCTGGGGGGCGGGGGGAGGCCGGGGGGAGGCGAGCCCCAGGGGTCAGAGATGCACCACGCAGCGCAGCGCCTCCCCCGCAATGTGTACTTCGCGAAGACACATACTGATTCCGAGTGCCGTTTCATGCGGCGTTGCCATGCATGGCCCCAATTAGTGCAAAAATGCAGTTTTGAGAAAATGGACCTAGTTGCGTTTGAGGGGAAAATTGCATCGAACAAACCCTCTGTTTTTCGTAAAATTGTCAATAATTGTAATTATCCGAAAGACTCGAAAATTGATTGTGATTTGAATTAGATTGCTAAAAATTGACGGATTTTACTCTCAACTACGAGTATATGAAAAGGGCCTTTTTTATTCCCTGTAAGACGAGATGCTATGTTTAGCGTGGTTACTTTCGTACTGACTAAAAACAAATTTTCATGAAATAAATAAATATTCAAATTTTTTAGGCGGATCCAAACGAGAGGCGTAGAGGGATCCCTGGAAGAAAAATAGAAGCTATCTGGATTAGTAAAGCAACTATAGAAGAAGAAAATGCAACACGGGTCACTTTTTCGATCTCTCACTCCTAAATTTATGATGAAAGAATTATTAATTATGCGCGCTGAGCAGATTCATGTACCGTCACTGGGTATCTCGAATTCTCTACCTCCCCACCCCATTCCCTCGTTTGCCGACTCTATTCTGTGAAAAATATCATTTCTAGAGAACTGTTTTGATTTAAAAAGGTTGTCGGAGAGTAATAAACGACCGCTGAATTTTATTGTCATCGAATCACTTGTTGTCAAAGATTAGCATTTTCCTCTATAAATACTATTTGATACACAAGTGAGGATAATTTAAAAATCGAATGATTTTTATGGTTTCGGGGCTGGGCTTTTATCACCGGTAAGTCTGCAGGAATTTGATAGCAATACTTAATCCGCGCAGATGTCAGATATTATAAAAATATCTTTGATTCTAATCAATTAAACAAAGATCAACCTGTGAGTTATTAATGAAAACGGATTTTGCAATCACTAGTTGAAGTTCACTGACAATGCTCAAAGAGGTAACAAAAAATCAGAGGCAAAAGATCTAAAAATGTTGCTTTGAAAAAATGTGTAAGACAAAAAGTTGCAAAAACAGGAAATAAGTCAATGAATGCGAACAGAATCTTACCACCTTACTCCCCTTTAGTATAAATTTTCTTATTAGAGAGATGAAATCACGATGGAAATCGACACTTTTAAACTATATAAAAGCCCTTCCTTCCGAAAATCCTTCATTGAGAGTTTCTGACCTTGGTTTTGTAAGTGATGGCAAATTGCAATAAAAATTCGGCGAGAAATCACTGTAAGACTTGACGTGTAGCTGTACAGAACCAAAAAGTTGTGGCGGGCCAATAAACCTGACTGAAATGACTCATGAGTAATTAGACATGCACATGACTAATGATACTCGCTTACTGTCATACTGTCGAACATTTAGCTGCACTCATACTGTTGCGAATACGATTGCTGATTGATAAATTGTGACGATGACCTGTTGTAAGGTGATCAACCCTCTATAAAGCGCTTTCTTTTATCGTTGGACCGAATTCAAAAGCCCGTGATTAAATTGTGACTATTATACAATTTCACAGTATATTTACATGTTGGTAAAAAAATAGGAGAGGCGGGGATTCTGTTCGCTCTAAAAACTGAGAAACGTAAAATGCAATTAATATCCTCTCAATTTTGCAAATTTTTTTCACCCCAAAAAAAAAAATAAAAAAAAAAATAAAAAAAAAAAAAAAAAAAAAAAAAAAAAATAATGTCGCTAGAGCCAATTCAACAACATTTCTAAATTCTGCGTTTATGGCCTCTAGGCGGTTTTTAAATTAAGTTGTGATCCGTCATGTCCCAATTTATTGATTTTTAAAAGAGTCGCACATCGTGACGACAGAAACGTAGACGAAAGAAATCCAGTTTCTTTCATTTAGAGCTTGAAATCAGCGATCTGCGTTTGCATTCTCCATCCTGATTTTTTTTTCTTTTTTTTTTTTTTTCAAATATCATCTGTCACCATCAATCTCGACGGCTACGTTTGAAATGCACTCGCTGAGAGAATGATCTCCCGCTTTCTATAAACTGATGCAGAATTTGAGTCCCGCTCCCGTTGAGACATAGATTAATCAACTGTGGCGTGGCGTGCTTTATGCGATAAATCGATTGATCTACCATTTAAACACATGGAAAAGAATCGATAGACGGAGTGTTCGCAACGAACACCTTCATAATCGATTTTTTGCCATAGCTCCAAATGGAGTAAAATCGACAATCGATCATTCATGCCGCGCCACTGTTAATCAAGCATTAAAGCTCTCTACGGGTGAGCTGCGATTCGTGGAGAAGTTGACTCAGTCAACTTTTTGACGCATTACTACCAGAGACAAGAGACCCTCCACTAGTATCTTGGTCATGGTGGAAGCTTTTACTTTCGGGACTTCAGCATTCTACTGTTGACTTACCTACATGGTTGATGTTTAACAACGTGTTGGCAGTTTCGTTTCGCAAACAAGCCGAAAATGGCCGAAGTTTAGGAAACTTGTTTGGCTCATGACGTCACCCGAAGCTCATCATCGACCATGTAGGTAAGTCAACAGCCGAAAATAAGGTGATGACTGTTGCTCCCTAATAATTGTCCATAAGGAATTGTTGAAACCCCGAAAGTAAAAGCTTCCACCTGTCGCTAGGAGGCCAGTGGAGGGTCTCTTGTCTCTGATTACTACTTGCGGCTTACCAATCTGACGTTCGGACTTCCAGAGGTTCATAAATGAACATGTTTGCAAAATGGGGAATATTTTGACCCTCGAAATTGAAGAGTCTTTCCCAAGGGTGTCTTCCGTATTTCCGAGGTGTAAAAAGTGCTTAAAAGTACAAATAGACGCGGAAACTTTAGGTCGACGAGCGTGAAAACGGGTCGGAACCGAGCCGCGTAGATGTACGTGATAGAGCCGACCCACATCGCGGCTAATTACTTGGCCGATTCTAGTTCCACGTTTCCACGAGACGGGACAAAAGCGACCAATTAATCGCTGGAGATCCGCTTCCTCACTCACACCTCCCACGCGCTCCGCTATTAAGCCGGCCACTTTAGTGCTTCTATTTTGGCTGACGACCAACGGAAACTCCGGGAAATAGTCAGCGGCGCGTCCTATCCTCAAACGATCCTGCATGGCCTCCAAGTTTTACGAGGAAGAAACCCGGAAAATTTTTGTACTTTCTTTTTTGTAAGATTCATGGAGAAGAAAACAGTACTTTTGATTCAATCGGATTTTTGCTTGAATTAAGAGCCGAGCCTCTTAATTTAAGCGGATTTTCTTTGGATGCAAGCAAAAATCCGATTGAATCAAAAGTATTTTTCCTTGTGAAATTGGATCCAGTGTCTAGACAATTGAAACCTTTGACAAGAATAAATATTATAGATTCAATCGGATTTGTGCTTGACTTGAGAGCCAGGTCTCTACATTTGAATGGATTACCATTTGATCCAAACAAAAATCCAATTGAATTACGAGTGTTTTTACTTGTGAAATTTTTCAGGAGCCTCGACGCTGGATCCAAGAGTCTTTTCCTTTCCAATAATGGCTTCTTTTATTTCAGGAATCATTACGTGACATCCACATCTAATTCAGGACAATGACGTGGCGTGCTTTACGATATATCGATTGATCCGCTATTTAAACCTATGAAAAAGAATCGATAAACAGGGCTTTCGCAATGGACACCATAATCGATTCTTTACCACGGCTGCAAATGGGGAAATATCGATAATTGATCGTTCACGGTCGAGGCTCGCCACTGATCCAGGGGCGTTTGTTTTCATAGGTCCAGCGGGCCGATTGCTGAAATTGATAGACAAAGCTTTTGACAAAGAAGACAAAAGAGATATGGAGGGATCCTATTGGTGGAAGCGGGTGATAGCAATGGAAAAAGGAGGTAGATAATAGACTAACTAACAGCAACCGACGAGAGACCCTTTAGTTAGTGCATTTTCTCTCTTGGTCTATAAGAACTACCCATCTCAACCAATAGAGCCGCTGCATACTCCCTGTGTCCTCTTTGTCTATCACTTTTTCTATCAATTTCAATAATCATCCCACTGGAGAAATTACTACAGTGTAGGAGACTGCCTTCTAACCCCGGTGGATGAAAAATTGGAGGACGGTCAAGGTTGCGAGGATATATTTAGACGGGGACCCGGAGGGGGGCCCGCGGCGAGACCCCCCACTTTTATTGGCGGAAAACGAGAGCTACGCACGGCGCACGAGCTGGAGCGGTGGCCGAGCAGTGGCCCGCACCAGACGAGGAAGACGTATCCACCGACGATCCTCATTTTTCACCGCCCTCTCGCCGACGACGCCCGCGCAATACGCCGCCAAATTTCCCATTCAGACGCCTCATGTGCGTATGATTTATCATATTTTTATTTAGATAAAAAAAAACAAGCTGTGAACTCCAACACAATGTGTTGATAAGGCGCGTCATTAACTCGCACATATCAACCCCTTTAGTTTTCATTTACAGAGATTTCAAAAAAGGCAAGCAGCACAACAAGAGAATTCACGATCCAACACTGCAAGGTCAACGACGCACCTTCACGAGACCGTGTATTGTGAATCTAGAAAGCTATTCGAACAAATTTAAGTTTTTTGATCTGCCTCAAGCAAAATCTTATCAGATTCTTGAAGAAAAGTGCTACGAAAAAATTTAAGCGAAGAAAGGAAAAATTCTGTCGAACTCCTAGAAGATAAAGTCGATTTAAAGGTATTTTGGGGCTAAAATACCCAAATTACCGGTATTATAAATACCGTTATATTATTGAAAAGAAATTGACTCGATATAAATGCAATTGTATTAAATATGTCTTGATTTTGTTATTTTAAACGTCTTTTCATGCAAAGAAGCTCAACCATGTCCATGCTTTATTCATTCATGAATTGAAAGTAAGCAATCCACATCCCGAAAATCTACCGATTTGCCGTAAAAAATCGCAGAAACTTGATATACCAGGTCGATGTACCCACTCTTTGAATTTACCAATCAATTTAGTGAGTGCACGTATGTGAAAGTCAAAATGCTATAGTCATTTTGGGTACATTCATTTTTCATGAAACAATTGTAAGTAATTTCAATCCCGAAAAACCATAAATTTTCCGTATAAAATCGAAAAAATCAAAATATGTCGACTCCCTGACGTGAAAATTAAATTCTACGTGTGGAAATACTTATGTATCGATATATGCTGAACAGAATGCCCGCCTCTCCTCGTAATTTACAAACCGTTCCTATACTCATCTCAACATTTTTCTCAGAGCTTTGTGTTATTATCAGCTTCCATTTAGACCCCGGTTTGATGGCCGAATCGGCTGCCCAAAAAGCAAGCCATTTTTGAAGGGCTCTATGAGAAATTCGTGATATTATGAGCTCTCAGGAAATCACCCAATGGGTAAAATTGCTGGTATAAATTTTCGAGTGCTTAAAATAATCGTATTCAAGAAACTAAGGCATTGGACTATGGAGTCAATTTCGTTTTAATAATATAACGGGATTTACTAGTCTTCAGGTCAAAACTCATATAAGAAAGCCCCTTGCAAGAGGCTAATTTTTTGTAATTTCACTCAATTTTTTCTCCTTTTTATAATTGAATTGCTTGTCACATTCTGAGGTCAATCATATTAAATTGTAATTTATACATTTCTTTTTTCCCCCTTCATTTTATTTTTTGTTTGGAGAAGTTTTGTTGATTTCTTCGGATTTCGAATACTGTAACTTCTCTTCTATTTGGCCGATTTTTATGAATGAGACCTCTTTTAATTCGTGTTTTATCGGAGAGTAAGGAAAAAATTGCTAAAAACTCGCGAAACAATTTTTTTTGAAAATTGGACGAATCCTAGCGTGACGGTGAAATGGTTAATGAAGCGTAAGTAATTAATTGGGCGTAAGATTTTGAGAAAAGAATCACGTCGGGGTCACCACTTTGTTGAGCTCAGAAAAAAGGTCAACAATATTATAGATAAATCAACACATTTTTATTAATAATACCTTTTTAAGGATAAATTATGACTCGAAGAATCATACAAGCAGGACTTCTTTTTTCATATATGTTAGGTTAAGATGAAGAGAAAAAGTGGTCGCCACGGAGACCATTTAGCATAGCATATGCTTCAACAGGTACCAACTTTTGAAAAGTATAACCGAGGTTACAGATCTGTCAAAGCAACGTTTTGAACAAAACGGAGGAGTTAAATTCTCATTCCGAGAGTGCCGACCTGCTCAGCCATCCTCGAATCAGTTCGCTTGATTCTGCTTATATATGCATATTTTAAATCAGCGCGTCGCATTCTTAAGCTTTTTTAAAAAAAACCAAGTAACGTAGACTCTTGGTATTCACTGCACATAAACTAGCGACCCCCAGAATGAGAAACAACTTTAAATCATAATTATTGATGGACAAATAAACTTTTTACACGCTTTGGAAAATCTCAGAAGTTCGCGGTAGTCACTTTTCGGTAAGGAACTAAGGGACTCGGTTATTGTATCGAGCAGGGTTCGAAACGATCGCAAAGGCGGTATACTACGTATACGCGCCAAAAAACAGGCAATAACACAAATGTACCGAGTTTAGGCACCGAGTTGTACTTTTAAAAAAAAAATTAAAGGGTTTAAAGTCGTTCCAAATTCCACGCGTCGTTGATTTTCTTCGCTCAGAAATTCAAAATTTGAAAAAAAAATATTTTAAACGTGAAAACAGCCGTTTCTTTAATAAATTGTATAAAAAAACATATTCATTAAAAAGGAGGAATAAAACTTCAAATCTATTTTTCTCAGTTCAAACTTGATGTGACTTGTGTGAAAATATTTCTTCTCAAATTTTGATTTTCTTCCCTCAGAAATTCAAAATTTGAGAAAAAATATTTTAAACGTGAAAACAATCGTGTCCTTAATAAATCATAAAAAAAACATATTCCTTAAAAAGGAGAAATAAAACTTCAAATCTATTTTTCTCAGATCAACCTTGATGTGAATTGGTGCATTTTATGTAAACTTGGTCCACGTGGTGTTTTTAGAAAATATAAGGAACAAAATCCGCAGCGTTTTTAAGGGATTCCCTGTATCACCCTCACTGTCTAAAAAGACTCGTGCATCACATAGGTAGCAATCTTTTCTAATAATGAGAATAATGTCACCGTATTACAGTTCAAATTTGTCCTTTTATCGATTTATAAAAATTAGGCCATTAGCTGAACGTTTAGAACACCCAAAATCCAAGGACCTTCAAAGCTCACGGTTACATTCCGTTACAGAATGTTTGAAAATCTGGACGGTAAAGTGCGGGCAAACCACAACTTTCAACTTTGCGGTCTTGACTGGGCAGGAACTTTCTCGGCAAAGCTGGCAACTTTCGGCGCTTGGCAAAGGTCGGAGGTGAAGCGTGGGTGGGTGGAGGGGCGGGGGTGATTAATTTGAGGCGGGTGGCGAATGGTGATGGGGACTTACCGTGGGTTCGGAGTCGCTGAGACTGGAGCAACTTGAGGCGCGGCTGGAGAGGGGCTCCGGGCTGAGCGAGGAGTAGGAGGAGGTCGATGAGAGAGAGAGAGTGTCGCAAGCCCGCGTCCGATGCGGGCTCAACTGCACGTGCTTCAGCATTGCGCCGCTTCACAACCTGGAAAAACACCCAAAAATGCATATTAGCACCATCGTAACCACAGAGACTTTAACGAACGGATAGAAAAGTAAGCTGGTGACAAATGGCTGATTCAACGCCGTCGGATACAGCGAAAAACGCTGAGCGACGCAAATTAGCACGGTCGTATCTACAGAGACTTGAACGAACTGGTAGAAAAGTAAGCCGGTGACAAAAGGCTGGTTCAACGCCGTCGGAAACAACCTAAAACGCAAATTAGCCCGATCGTAGCCTCTGAGACTTAAACTAAAGGGTAGAAAAGTAAGCAGCGGACCGATTGTTGAAATTTATAGACAAAGAGGACAAGAGGGATCCTGTGTCTTCTTTGTCTATTGCTTTGCCTATCAATTTCAATAATCAGCCTATACAGGTGACAAAAGGCTTGCTCAACGCCGCCGCAAACAACGGAAAACACAAATAAGTCAAAAACCCCGGACGACGCAAATTAACACGGGTCATTTCTCCAGAGACTTAAACGAACGGGTAGAAAAGTGAGTCAGTGACAAAAGTATCGTTCAACGCCGTCGGAAACAACAAAAAACGCAAATTAGCCCGACCGTATCTCCGGAGACTTAAACGAACGGGTAGAGAAGTAAG
Source organism: Bemisia tabaci (assembly GCF_918797505.1). Taxonomy (NCBI): domain Eukaryota; kingdom Metazoa; phylum Arthropoda; class Insecta; order Hemiptera; family Aleyrodidae; genus Bemisia; species Bemisia tabaci. The sequence goes on along the minus strand of NC_092800.1, from coordinate 1,020,224 downwards.
CAGCGAGCCGATTGATGAAATGTGTAGACAAAGCTATAGACAAAGAAGACAAGATGGATCCGATCCTGTCGGTGGAGGCGGGTGGCTGCAATGGACAAATGAGGTAATACACTAACTGTAACGGTAACCCACGAGAAACCCTATACGGTTAGTTCATAATTTTCTCCCTTTGTCTAATGATACATATTAATCAACAGAGTCGTTCCGTACTCCCTATGTCTTCTTTGTCTATCAATTTCAATAATCAGCCCGCTGGTGACAAAAGCCTGGTCCAACACCGCCGAAAACAACGAAAAAAGCAAATCTGCCAAAAACACAGAACGACGCAAAATTAGCACGGTTCGTATCTCCAGAGACTTAAACGAAAGGGTAGGAAAGTAAGCGGACGACAAAACGCTAGCTCAACGCCGCGCTGCCGCACCGCGGGTTGGTGGTAGTTCCACCCACCCTAGCTCATGCTTTGGTTACGCAAAAGAAGACCGAAGAAAAGAGAAGAAAGAAAGAGAGTGAGTAAGGCATTTGTCCGAGATGGAAAAGAATCAACTAAATAAATACACTCAAATACTCTCGTGGTCAGAAACATGCCGCGCTATTTGATGAAATTGCAAGAAAGAATCTTTGTTTTTGTTCCGATGACTTTGACTGAATTGATTGCAATGTTTTGAATACAATTCGCTCTTTGCTTCAAAACTTGAAAGGCGTATTACAAAATCTACGTTTGAGAAATCACTTTGCTTACGTTGGGCAAGAGACGGGAGAGAAATTTAGTAGTTCTCAGAAAAACCTATGACACTGATGAAAATTACCAAAGGAAGTAAACCGTTTTACACGAAAGGCTCATGCCATGACTGCCTGTTTAACCGCTTCCTCAGTTCCTTCCTCTCTTCGTTGTCATAACTTCGACAAAAAAGCTTGAGGCTTCGGGTTTCTTTGGAAGTTTGGCAGCACGGAGCCCCAAGTTACGAGACCAGAGCCAGACAAACTACCGAAAAGTACGGGTAATAAAATTGAACAACCTTAACTACTTCGAGCTGTAAATCCTGTCAAGTAAAATCAGTATATCTTTGCGGCTTTCCGAGATGCTTGAGACTTGGATCCACCTTACCATTTGCTTGAGAAAGAGAGTGTTCTTTTGCGTTAATTTTGATGTCTTGGAGCTTAAGAATATGGTTTCATTGGCAAAGCTTCAACACCCTGTCCAAAACGTGTGTACCTGTTCATCGCGGTGTTATACCCAAAATACTCTTTTCCCCAGGATTACATGTAGTGCATGAAGAACTTTCATGCAGTAACGTGGGAAAACTGAATGTGCTAGTTTCTTGGCGCGAAACGACCGTGAAAATAATTCATGGATTAATTTCAATCCATGCGAAGACGATGCCTGCATTGACTTTTCCTTATCGATCCTCTTTCATAAAAACAAACAGCAAAAGTGGTGCATACGTGGTGCTTACTTGAGCGGCACGCGGTTTCAAATACAAGACTCCGATTGAGATTAAGTGAGAACCGGTCAATCATGAAAAAAATGCACGAGGGGATGTTCTATCGATAAAGTAAAAATACACAAGTTAATGCGCGGAGGCACGGCAGAGAATTTCTTTCCCGTGGCGAAAACGGAAAACGAAAGGAAATTAACGTCTTGGTAGATCACGTGAAATGTCAAAACCTTCACGGGAGATCTATCAACGATTCGTCGACCAAAATGTCAGATTCATAGTGAAATAACATGGAAAATACAATCGAAACAAGGGGGTTTTCCGGTTATTGTGGAAATTCGACAACAAAACGACGAGTAGGAAAGCTTGAAATTGCTAGCCGGCTCCGCAAAAGGAGAACTACAGGTGAGGAGGCTAAGTGAGATGAAGATGGCTGCTACTGCTTAACAAAGACTGATTATGTTCGCTTGTCATCTTTGTCGAGATCTTTAAATCTGTATCAGAGGGAGAGATTATCCCTTCTCATAGCATCTGAGCTATCTCCGATGACGCAATGATGCCGTTCACACTATTTCAAAGAGTTCAAATTTCAAGTGGATCGATGGCAAAAAAGGATATTCTTTTTTTACAGGGCTGAATATTAAATTCTTATGTTAGAGTATCCCGTTCCTGGAGAAGGTTCCATCTAAGACAAAAAGAGACCCTCTACCGATTTGGCGACAAAGATGAGGCTCTCATGCTCTTGCCGTCCATTCATTACGCAAACTATTTTAGGCCGACTTTTCTACCCCAACCCCCTTACACTTGCGAAAAAAATAGGTAGAGGTTGTTGGATAATGTAGGCATTTCCAATTTATTTTGGTAACCCAATAAGTTAGGTTACTAACCCAACTCCAACGGCCGAGATAGCGAAGAGAGCAGTAAGTGAATTTCTGAATGAGCCATGGTTAGCACATGTTTTCATGTGTCTCGGGGTTCATCTCAGCACGCACTTACTGCTCTCTTGGCTGTTACGGCAACCAAGTAGAAGAGTACTTTAACCCAACTGTAACCACCCCCCCCCCTCCTTGCGGAGCTCATACAACGTTATTCCTAAACACGGCAGTATATGTTTTTGTTTCTGAGCTCATCGGTCCGACGCACTGTTTTGAAAAAAAAGAGCTCAGCGACTCGATGTTACAGATCCTTCCTTTTTTTCTCAGGAGGTGGGGGGGGGAGTGAGCGGTGGAGAAAGAGAGAGAGAGAAAAGACAATTGCCCGATGGATGTTTGCGGTGGCGGTGTCACGCATGCTTGCGCCAAAAACCACCGCCCGGCACTTAATTATAACGAGAGTGGAGGGGCATGCGCATGAGTTGAGGCCATGCGCCGGCCGCGGCCGCAGGATCGACAGGCGAGATAAGGCCCCGACGGGCGCACCGCGCAGGCGCAGTCCGAGTCGCGACGGGACGCGATCAGCGCCATCAGTGGCTCATGCCCGATCACCGAGTGCGACTCCCACATCCACAACCGGGTCCGCGGGACATCGCTGCCTGGCTTCCTGCGAAAACGAAATCTTCCGGATGTCGTCGGCGTGGGGTCCTTAGGCGGACATGCTCGAGCCTTTTGCACCGAAGGCGCCATGTAATCGGATGGAATCGGGCAATAGAGTCTTACCCGTTGGAGAGACGCTTAGGAAAACCACCTACCTGCAATAAACCAGGAGGCTGAAGATTGAAATTGATAGACAATGCTATAGACAAAGAAGACGACGGAAAACGGAGCGATCCTTTTGGTGGAGGCGGGTGGTTGCTATAGACTTACAGTAAAAATGATGCACCAAAGGGTCTCCCATGTTGCCGTGATAGCGAAGAGAGCCGTAAGTGCAAAAATGAAGTTCTGAGAAAACGGGCTCAGAAGCTTCTGAGTGGAACATTTTATTGAAAGAAGCCTCCGTTCTTTGTCAAATTGCCACTATTCGTCCGGAAGACTCCTAGAAATCATCCGGGGGATTAAAACTCGACCGATTTTATTTAAAGGTACATGAAAAAGGTAAAATTCAGTTTCGTGTTAGGTTATTGTTAGACAAGACAGCCGTAACTGCTATCTTCTGCATGCTTTCGTGGTTGCGTTTTGGACGCACAACGAACACATTTTCAGGTTAGAAATTGGCAGAAGAGGGCGGCACTTTACTGGAAAGCACTGTTTTCATTGGCTCTCATGCACCTGCGGCTGTCTTGAAAAAAACTATGTCATTTTTTGTGCACTGACGGCTTTCTCATGCGTCTCGTTTTCATTAAAGTAGGATGAATTTTGCTGTTTTAGCTGTCTCAGTAATTTCATCTAAAAGAGTTAAGACGAATTTTGAAGAAAACTCGATTTCGAAAATTTTGCACTTACGGCTCTCTTCGCTATCACGGCAGCATGGGTTGCCGTCCGCGAGTCTAGCACTTACCATCTTTGTCCACTCCAACCGCTCGCTTCCGCGAATAGGACCGCAACATCTTCCCGTCGTCTTCTTTGTCGATCATTATGTCTATCAAAGTCAATAATCAGTCCTCTAATAATCAGGACTCCATGCTCTCTAAAATATAAAGTAACAGTGGAGATTCTGAAAAATCGCGACCAATAAATGTCCCTTCTGCACCCAATTCTAAAATACTTTTATGATTCCTATGCCATTTACTAATTTTTTCGCCGTTCATGGCTTGGGCTATTCAAGCAAACTTGCAACGTCGCATAGGTAAGTCGTTGACAATAGGACGTGAAACGAATGTAAAGTTGGCTCGGCGAGGGTCTCCTTACGTTGGTTGTTTGGGTGGACTGGACTTCGCGTCCCGCCACCGCTGTGCGTCACGACCCTTCCAGTCTGCATCAGCTTTGACACGTTGCCAAATTGGAAAATTCCGACCAAAGTATCTATTATTTTCATTGCTTCATAATCAAATAAACATCAAGAAAGTCTAAAGACTTCAGTGGTGAGTAAATGAACCGTATTGAGGAGAGAACCTTTGGGCAAAAACTCGTTTTGCACCATCGTTGTGTCTGACGCGCGATTTGGTTCTTCTTGAAAGATTGAAAGACAGAATTCATGAAACTTGCACAGAGAAACGTTCGACAACTGTAAGGACTAGAGATCCTCCACCTCCGACCTTACAAACACAAGTGGGGACCTCTTTATCTATGAGGTCTCCACCATTCGGCCCTTGAAATCACCTCCTTCTCTGCTCCGAATCTTTCAGCATTTAAGTTTTAATGTTCGACAATTTTACTGGGCATACTACATTATACGCGTAGCTCACAATCACAAACCAAAAAGAGAGGAAAAAAAGTGTGTCTGCCTATGATAAAATGTTTCATCCACGAAAATAAACATGTCCGCCAATGCTAGAATACTGGCGCTCTTTAGAGGTGAACGATGACTTGGACACGAGGTTTATTGCTTGAGTTGAACATCAAGGTAAAAATTTCAGGGGAAAATCCTGCTTGATGACCAAGACTATGAGAGCTTAACACATTTTCAGCTCAGAAGAACTCTACAAGCAACGACTGAGGGTGCCCGTGCAAAGGTAACGTAATAGCTGACAACGATGCAGAAAATGGGAACAAAGCAGATTAAAAGACAATGATTCATTTTAAGCTGCTTTGTACAGAGTGCATGCTTTTAGGGATGCATTGTTTTGCTAAGTGCAGTTTACCAATGACGCTGACATTGAGATTAATTTTGCGTAGTAGAGAGAGCGGATTCATCGAATTAAGATAATCGAATTAATTTTTCATGACTGGGCGAAAAATCGCGAGGAGTAAAGAAGTAACTCGAGATCTGAATTTCTAGGAACCTCTTCCTTCACGACTACAATAGAAGTTTTTGCGCAGGCGTACTTTAAAATTGCGAGGTATATTTAGACCGAGTTTATCGGAAAGGAACCAACCCACATTTTCGAAAAAATTGCGTTAAGAATGTTTTTGAGTTCCACTTGCATATTTTCTCCTGCGAAAAACTGAAAAGTCGAAAAAAAAATAAGTCTCTTAAGTTCATTTTCTACATTGAATCTTGTGGAGGAATAAAACTTCAAACCTCTTTTTCTCAAAATTTAACTTTATGTCGGTTGGTTCCTTTTCTGATAAACTCGGTCCATTTGAAACACCTTAAAAAATTGTTAAATAGCATGTCCGGATGAATTCCGGACGTTCTTGCGGAATTTCAGTTTTTTAGCATCCTTCCGGACCGCTCACAAAAAAATCAATGCTAGTTCCGAATTTTCCGGACCAGTAGACTCCCTCCTCCTTAGAAACGAGGATCCAGCAACGCCGTGTTACGTAGCGTTGGACAGTAAAATCGGCGAGTATGTGGCGTAGATTCGGCAACACTGCGCCGATTTTCCGGGCAAATCCATAATGTTTGGGCGGGGAATCTAATGACGTGTCGGAGGAGCTTTGACGGTCCGTGCATAGGATTCAACGCTGCAGAAGTGGACGGACGATAACTAATTTGTTAATGATCCCATTCAACGACTCGAGCCGAGTGTCTATTCTCACGATCACTGCAGTGGCGTAGCGTGCTTTGCGATATATCGATTGATCTGCCATTTAAACCTGAGGAAAAGTATCGATAAACAGGGTGTTCGCGACGAGCACCTCATTAATCGATTCATTACCACAGCTCCAAATGGCGAAATATCGATAATCGATCATTCACGCCTCCCCAGTAGATCACCGCCGGAAAGGCGCTACGCCTACGATAAAGAGTAGATGTCCCGGGTACTACCATCCTGAGGAAAATCACCGTATGAGCCTTTAGACGTTGCCAAATCCCCACAGTTAAATATTTATTTTTGAAGAAAGTCACGGATATTTTTCCTGGAAATTTTTAGATTTTATAGATTAAATTGCGAACAATATCGCCTGAAAAATTGGAGGAAAAATATTCAGAATGGACCACTAGACAAGGTACGAATTTAAGCATTCTAATACATGTTTCCGAACCAGAATTTCACGCGGAACACGATTTGCGCAACAAAAATTACCGAAATCAACTCCTAACGAAGATATTAACGTTTTTATTTCACATTGGTTGCGAGGAATTTGAACTGCCCGCTCATAAAAAACTCAAAGCTCTACGTGAGTCAAATCGCCCACTACAACGGTTTCGGCAATCCTCTCTATCGAGCAATGTTCATTTTCCACCATGTGTTGTTCAAACTATAAGCAATTTGCTACAGCTGAGCCAAAGCGTTAAGATTGAGGTTGCCAGATTTTTACATCGCAGAGAGTATCATGATAACGTTTAGCGCGCGATGTGAATCACGTATAGCATTGAGTTTTCATGAGCGGGTGGTTTGAATTCACGCATCAAGAATCATTTAACTTCTTCGTAATGAGTTGATTTCGGTAGTTTTTGCTGTGCGCATCGTGTTCTACGTGAAATTTTGGTTAAGAAACTAGTATCAGAATGCTGAAATTCGTACCTTGTCTAGTGGTCCATTCTCCGAGTAAATTCAGCTTTTATTGAGGGAATGCGGCGACGTCTGAAGGCTCATACGGCGATTTTCCTTAGGACGGCAGTGTAGGTGCTATCGTTGTTCGATTGTCCCAGCATCAAAGGTCTAAACGATTCAAAATTCCTGAAACGAGGGGGCAATGGAACATCACGAAGGGCATGAGAAAAAGCACCGAATCATAAGGTTCACGCAAAGCCCAAAAAAGTGACGAGTTAAATTATGGAGTTGGAACTTTTTCCCTCAAATCGTTTCCCTTACGAAAGAACGTTACTACATTACAATGCTGCCAAATTTCTCTTCGCAGATTGCATTTTTATAGGGGGGAATCTTGGTAATTTTTTCCTGAAAATTTCCGGGACTGTTCTTCTGATCTCATACAAAAATTAGTCAAATTCTTGACAGAAATTACATTTGTGCATTTTTATAAAAAATTGAATGGTAAGCGAGCATATTTTTTATCCTTCGAATGGAGTTATGTCTCTTCGTTCGGGAAACGATGAAAAGTCTGACATTGAATGTTTTCAGCAATTCAGTGGCGTAGCGTGATTTTTGATACATTCATTATCTATACTTGTTCCATTTAAACGAGTGAAAACAATCGATTCTTTACATTGGAAGAAATGGAGTGACAGTCGAAAGATCGAAAGTCACGCGACGCCACTGTATTAGCATGTCACATAATATTGACCCGGTCGTTGCAACAAATACCATGGTTGCACCGTGGTAGCTGGCGCACTTTTAACCAGCCGCTGCGCCGACCGCACTGTGTTTGGCGCGGTGCGTGAAATACCCCTACAGTCTTGTAGGCAATTTGCGTTGCACGCGCACTGTTTTTGACGCAATGCGTGAAGTATTTATGCAGTCTTGAAGGCGCTATGCGTTTCTCGCCAACCGCTACTAACCGCACTACGTTTGACGCAATGCGTGAAGTATTCATGGAGTCTTGTAGGCGCTAATATGTGTTTCATGCTGACCGGCGCGCTGGTTGTGACGACTATCCTATTTTTTCCTCGTGAGCCAACTTGGCAACTTACAGCTTCTTTAGAACAAGCTCATGCGATTCCCATTGGAATCCCGCAACACGTGTAAAGATGTACGGTGACACATAGTGGTCATGTTGTTGGGAAAATGTAAAAAAGCACGTAGTTTTGATACTAAACTTTCGTTGTTTACCGGCACGATCTAACCATTCAGCAGGACGCGTGGTCGCATGCGCATGTCTCGTGCTGAAAGTGCAGCAGACGAGTAGGCGTTGTTTGCTGAAATCACGGTGCAGCTGGCGTGCTGCCAGATTATTTATCAGGTTAACTTAGGTTTACCTCACACGGACTAATTTGACGGTCTTGCGATATCTTCAGTTGAGCAACATTTGCGCTCCCAAAAAACATAGTTAATTAAAAGTTAAATAAATAAACAGGGTGTCTACCAATTGTAAAAAATCAAAATTCGGAACTTTCGGAGACTTTAAGGGGTGTTTTCTTTATAAAAAAAATCGAGGGCTTTTCTCCCCGAAATAGTAAGATAAAGGGAGCTAGCTAGAGCGTTAAAAGGCGTATTTTATACGACTAATTTTACAAGTCGTGTTGAACCGATGAAAACGAACGAGAAACCAAGCAACACTTCAGTTTCTCTATTCTTGGTTACTCCGCGCCGCCGAAAATTTCGCCGAAAATGCCGGGGTTTAGGACGATTTTTGTCAGTTTTTGGAGACGTGAACAAGCAAATTGGAGACTTTCGGGGATATCGAGGACACCCTTCCAAAATCGAGAATAATCGGGGGCATTGAGGACTTTTGGGGACCGGTAGACACCCTCATGAATAAAAAGTCAGGAGCTTAAAGGATATATTTGACGGATATTCGCAAAATCCTGACCGATCTAGCAACATGTTATACTCGTAGATCTCATCGCTTGTATTCGCGCCCCCGACGAAAAAAATCCTGATTTATTTGGGCGTGCGACAAACGGCACACTCTGATCTGAGCTTCACACGATTGTAGGCCCATGATAGGGGCCGGGGGTCGACACCCTCGTCTGGACGTGGGACTGCAAGGCAGGACCGTAATCAGTCTGCGGTTCATTCACCCAGGAAGCCATGTGCATGTGCCCGACCAGAAGTGCTTTATGGGACATTTGCCGGTAGAACTGGGAATCAGGAGTAGGATCATCTTGCCGTGCGAGGGAAAAACGACGTATGAGACTTCAGACGTTGCCACATTTCCTTCGATAAAAACCGAATTTACTGAGAAAATTCTGAATATTTTTAAGCCAATTTTTCAGACAATTTTGTTGGCAATTTTATCTATAAAATCTGAAAAAACCAAGGATAAATATACATAACTTTCTTCAAAAATAAATATCGTATCGGGGGAGGTTTGGCAACATCTAAAGGCTCATACGGCGTTTTTCCTTGGGACGCCAGAATTACAATCGGCTTATCAAGGGCGAGAACACGCATGGCTCCAGCGCTGGTGATGCTACGCGGACACGTCTTTAGAACCAGAGGATTAAGACAATAAAAAGTAAATACAATTTCATGGGCGATTTAAGGACGAACTTCGGGAATGATAGCCTCGCAAGTGGGCAGAAAATAGGAGAAATCATTAAGGAAGTCGACAATTTGTTAATTGCGAAAGAAAGTATGAACGGGTTCACCAAACTATTGACGTATTTTCTTGAAACTCAGAAAAATTCGATATTAAATGTTCTTGAGAAGTTTGAAAAAACCGGGGGCTGCCACATTAATAACCAGCCTTCTTCCCGAATTCCGCTGCTGGCTAAAAAGGTCCAAATCCTGATTCCGGAAGCGTCAATGTACCCCGGTAAAAGTGCTTTAAAGAGCACATGTAACCCAGGGTCTTAACCCAGAAGAGGATTCTAAAACTTTCAGGTATCAACGCTATACGTTCCTTCGAGGTCCTTCGAGTTAGAGTCCAACTAAGCGACGAAATTTGCATATTCGAGGAATACTCGATTCGAGGAGTCTCTTTGGCTAATTACTGAGGCTCCCCTTGTCAGTAGTACGCGGCTCACTGAAAGTCAGCCAGCAGGTGGGCTACTTAATTACTCTAAGTGCAGGTTACTCCGCTCATTCCCAGAAATTAATTAGTGGAATAGCCTACGTTGCCTATGTCTACACATTTTCTAAAATATATTACTTATGGAAAATTATTAGGAGCTCCATTTGTACTTTTCTAATGTCTCCCAGCAATTTCACAAAATGCAAGTATATGCGCCGCGAACTGTGTACCAAAATAGAAAAAGTGCGTCGAACAAAATGATAACAATGGGGCTCTTGTTGGCTCTTCAGAACCGTCTTATGAATTTTGAGGTTTTACAAATTATAAGTTAAGGCGTAATCATTTATTCAACGAGACATAAAGAAGTTTGATACGATTACAAGAGCGAATCTTCAATGGTGTCAAATCTTTCGAAATTTCAATTTTGACTCGGTTTGCTGCAAGTAGCGCTTCCAACTCCTTTGATTCAATTTTTGAAAGGTTTTAACTTTTGGCACTTGTTGCTTCCGATGAACAATACGGAAACTAAAAACGTATGATTTTTAAACCTAATTTCTGATTTTTTAGGAACAAAAGCAAAGCACTTTGAGCTAATGTGGCTTGGTTCCTTTCTGCTTACCGCGGTCTAAATGTTCTTGAAAAAATAAGCCCTGTATGATAAATAGTGGGAAAAATGTGCACCACGTTTTAATGAGGCAACGTAGGTTTTTGCGTGGGTTTTGTGTGAAAATTGGCGAGTGCGAATTGCGACTCATTAACCCAGTGTAGTCGACGCCGGCGGCATTCGCGAATTACAGCATCAAGCAGACGCTTCCCAGCATTGTCAATCTTGTCAATTAAAACCGGAAATAGAAGCGCCTTTTGTTTCCGCCTAGTCTCTGACCCTCTTTCTCAGGCGGAAACTAGACTGCTACACTGTTGTCTTTCAGCTGTTAAATATTTTTACGAATATAAGTGATATTTTACAGAGATACGTGATACCGTAAAAACGAACTTTTAGAGGTAAAATAAACGAGGCCCTTCACTTTTTTAAAAGCCGTTTAGACAATTTCGTGACAGTTCACATTTATATCAATTCGATTGAATTTTGCGAAAAGGAACCAACAGCATTTCAATGTAATTAGGATTGTACAACTTACATTCTTTTCTATGAAATCACGAAAATGATTCAAAAAATTAAATGTACAAAGGTAATTTTCGTCTAGTGTTACAACTTATTGAGAGTAAAGATAAAACTTCTTCGGATCATCAGTTAATATTTGGAAGGTAAAAAAAGTTGCACGATCTTAAGGCCTGGATACAAGCTCAAATTTCCGTCAATTTCCGATCAAAATGATGACAAAAATGGCAGTCAAATTTTTGCAGCCTGCAAAAATTTGATGGTAGATGGTGCGCACCAGTCACCATTTGATCGGAAATTGATGGAATTTTTTTTTTTTTAACTTTTATTTATAAACAAAACTACAACGTATTAATTGTTTTTACATGATGATGATCAAAATAAGAGTAAGATTGGCATATGAACTTATGAGTCTAATATTAAACTCTAGCTAATTGTAGGCTTGTAAATAGTATCTATTTACAAACATTAATATAGTTATTAGATGGAAATTTGAGCGTGGATCTTTAAGCGAAATAGGAGTGCTTCTGGTTCCTTTTTTCCTGGTTTTTTTAGTCTAATTTTAAATTAGCACCAATTGTTCAGTCTAAAAACTTACGAATCTGGAGCATAAGAATTCAATGGGCTCTACAACATTGTTTTCAACGTGACACGTTTGTAGATGCAAGAGAACTCGTCGAATAAGTCCACCCTTCAGAATCCTCGCCCTGGTTTCCGTAAAACTCTTGATTAAATCCGGTGAAATGATACGAGTTCCGCGCAATGGCCGCACAATATCCGATGTTTCCGGCAATTGCCTCCTTTGTTTCCGGCGGGGAAGAGGTCTGCACCAGCAACACTGCAACAATAGCTGATTAGCGGCGCGTGATTATGGGTTCCGGAAAAACGCACCGATAGGCACGCACCAGTGGGACAAGTGAAGTCCTTCTCGGTATAGTGCAGCTCTCAACAGTGTCGATGAGCTCGAAATGCAAAGGCTTTGGTCATGAGCCAATATTTCCACGCAATTAGATGGATTCCCCATTACATCCGTTACTTTCACGTAAAGGCTTCAAATGATGATTTGACTACAGAGAGAATAGAAGTTGACTATTCTATTTCCGAATTGTGGTATGCATACATGAAGTTATTAAATTAGAAGAATCTGATGCCGGCAAACAAATGCAAATGAAAAAAAAAATTGCAGACTGTTCTTTCTTTTTTCCCTTCTTAGTCAAAGATCTCATCATATTTTCAAAGCTTTTACACCCCGGGAAAAAAAACGAACGGCAATCAAAAATTTTAGACTTTTCCAATGAAAATCTACCGAGGGGGTCAATATTATGATACCTAACTCACAAAATCCCGAATATTTTGTGTGCAACAGAGTGGGAAATGCCGCCTGATGCCCTCACAAGATAGTACATTTTCCCACTTTTCAATCTATTTTCCTACAATTTCCCATGCCTGGAGAAAATTTAGAAAAAATTGGCTGCGAATTCAGCTCATTAAACCCTCCTAGATGAAGCAAAAAATTTTCTCGAGCAAATTCTCCAGTGAATGATCTGTATTCGCCTTTGTGATTCAAGTGTGTCATTTCCCACCGGGCTCATATCCGTGAGCATTGCACCCGATTTCTTCCGTGTCCGTGAGTCAGTTCCGCTTCTCCACGGAGCTCAGCCCAGTTTTTGACGAGGCCCGAGTCTCGGTTAGCGGTGCAACACTCCCGATTCACACCTTGATCCGTCTGATCCTCGCTTTGAAGCCGAGACGAAAAAATCTATGGACGTGAGCTTTTGATGCGTGTCCCGTGAGAAAATTCAGGCGCTGAGAGACGCGACGGGCCCGCGGAGCTGTCATGTCTCACCGCCAAATTAACCTGCTTTGTTTAATGGATATCACTTCAATGCCTATCCATAGAGAACTTTCAGATGTATTCAAAGACGTCAAAATCACGAGATTAGTAAAAAAACTCTGCAATTTTTTATCGCCGAACGTTCTTTATCCCAAGATTGAAAAGGTTTTTGCGAATATAATAAAGGACCATCCCTAACATAAAGTTCTGGAATGGGGGGGGGGGGGGAGGAGAGGAGTCAAGGAGATCCATTTTGTTCTTAAATGTTAAAGGGGGTCAAAAATGCCGAAAAAGCGCGTTACATGACTAAGGGACGGCCCCTAGGGTCTTTGACAAAGATGCTTGCACGCGCACCAGGGTGGCGAAATATCATGAAAAATAAAATCTTGAAATTTCACGTGAAATATTTCATGAAATTTCAGAAATCAATGAAAGATATTGAAAAATACCGGTTCCTTTTCAGGTTTCCCAAAATGTAAAAATTGTGACTTCCTTCTATTTGTAGGTGTTTGAGCGCGGGTCGCATACTCTATCCCCTGAAAAATAGGAAATATTTCACACCCTCGTGAAATTTCACTGAAATTTCCAGCCTTTCATTTCTCTCTTACGTTTCATTCCACCCTGACACACACATTCCAACCGTCCTTTAGTTCTTTAGTTCCTTTTCGCAAAAATACGTTCAAATCACCCCTGCAGTCTTCGAAAGTTCCGCGCAACCACGTATTATCTCCATTCCTGTAAAAATTCTATTCCACCTTACTAAAGAATTCAACCTATTTTCCTAAAGCTCATGGCTCAGATCAGTAACTTACCGACCCTGTTTTAAAGGAGATCACTTCGGCAGCCTCGCTGTCGGGATTAAGCCGTACGGCACACACGGGAGATAGGGAGAAAATCAAAACGAGAGCACGGCCAACGATTTATCACGAGCAGACAGCCGCGCCGCGCGCCGCGGTGGGACCCAATGCGCAGGATCCGTTTGATTCGATAGAGCATTCTTTTAATAAGACAATTAGCCGGGCCCGCCGACCCCCGGGCCCCGGGCCCCCGGGGGGCTGTCAATATCCTGGCCCGAGGCCCGGGGGCTCCGCACTTTTAGCAGCATCATCGCCTCAGCCAATCGGGGGGGGGGGGGGGGGGGGGCCTTCGCACTAGTACAAACAATCCGGAGCAGTGGCGTGGCGTGAATTACGATGTATCGATTGATACGTAATTTAAACCTGTGGTAAAGAATCGATTATTAAGGTGTTCGCTGCGAACACCCTGTTTATCGATCCTTTTCAATAGATTTAAATGGCCGATCAATCGATGTATCGCAAAGCACGCAACGCCACTGATCCGGAGTTATATTTATTTATCCGGGGTTATTCGTGGTTTCGTAAGATGACAACCCCCCTCCACATAAGTTTAATGTGATTGGTCTGAATTAATGTGTACGCACTGCGATTGCTCCGATATTGACTCGTTCTTTTTTTCGACCACTCCATGGAGGGATAATTGTTTGCATGCCCTGCTTGCAACGCAATACCGGATTGCTATGATGGTTCCAGAAACGCTTTCCTTGAGCTTTTGAGAATATTGACATCGAACATGATATTTTTGCTCCACTTGAATTAAGGAGATTATTTTGACGTATCAATGCTGAAAGGAACTAGAAACGTGTGGGAAAGATGGAGTGGGCTCGTTTAGAGCTGCAAAGGAAACAATGTGAAAGTGGGCGTGATTCCTTATGGTAAGATGGAAAAGTTGGGTTTTACATTAAATCAAAAGAAGTAAGCTCCAAAATATGCTAAGTACTGTGCTACTATGCGTAACTACTAATGAGCCACGGGCATATGACAAGAGCGGTGTGGACAGAGCTCATGAGTTAATGCCTCAAATCCTCGGATCATCGTCTCTATCGTCGCCGCTGACGTCACTGGCGCTTTATAATTCCCTTTTATTCTTACGGCCCTCAATTTAATGAAGTGCACACTCCTTCTTTTCCACCCGCATCTAGTTCTTTTTAGCATTAACACGTCCATTTTTATTCTATATCCTTGATCAACTCACATCATTTTCATTATTAGAGGCTTGCTTATCGACGGTGAAACTACCAAACCACGTATCTCGTTTGCGGTGTTTAAAAATCTACGCTCACATTTTATTTTTTTGAAGTAGACCAAATCAATATCATTCCTTGAAATTTTCACGGAATTTTCTCCACACAAAGAGGAAAAATCACAGAAATTTTCAAGACTGGATGTTAAGTAGTTTTTCATTTAAAAAATAAAGTATGACAGGAAGTCTGCGACGTCGCAAACCGAGATACGTGGATTGGTAGTTTCACCGTCGTTATGGGAGATCTAAAATTATGAAATAAGTGTCAGGAAAAGGATGATCATTCCAAACTTCAAACATTAGCAAGCCGAATGATTTTGTCCGTGCACCAGACGGTCATTTTCCGCTGCAAAAACCACTGGTATTAAAAAAATACTTTATTATTAGGAATTTTTCGAGCACACACAGCGCAAAGCGACAACGTGGCTCGATCGCATTCCAGAGATGAAAAAGCCAACGCACACAACTGCACTTTGACGGGAAAAGTTTACGTCTACGATAGAACACAAATAATGCACGCACACCAGCGCGCGCGCATCAAAAGCTGCGACGATTCGCACGCACACAGACGCGGGCTCGAGCTTGCGTCGACGGTGCTTTTATCTTCGACCGAAGCATCAATTAATTAAAAACAAAGAACTGTCTTTCAAATCGCGCGCCGGTAAAACGTCTCGTTTAGATGTATTATGCGTCGATCGATCGACACATGCCTCGTTGCCTGATTTCACGGCGAAAAGTTGATTTTCAACGCCTGTTCGCGGCAATGCACGTACCGATACACGTTCAAGGATAGTGATCCAGAAATGATCTTTAAGGAAAAATATTCTTTAAAGGGGGAAAAGTTGGTCGAATGGGATGATCAGGTATACGTTTCATGCCAACTCCCGTCATGCTATGCTTTTTCGCAGTGCACTTATTTTCACATACATTTGATGAATCCAACTAAAATGGTTTTAAAACATTGAAGTCTCTAGGTGAATTGTTCCTCCACAGAGGGAATCATACTTTTTTTCAAACTTCTATGTAATTTTAATTATTTTAGTAAAACGTATCTCTGTAGAAACATTTTCATCATAAAACCTGTTCAAACTTTTAAAGATAATCGCGATCTTGATCTTACAGACAAATACTACTCTAAAAATCAACGTACAGGAGATTGCGTACTTCCCAGGCTTTATTTAAAAACACGAGTGGTATGAGGAAAAAAACTCCGGACTTTCTTGCGGATTTTCCGCACTTTTTCAGTACTTCCGGACAGCCCATAAAATTTCAGTGTTGTTTCCGGAAAGTCCGGACAAATGACATCCTCTTATTAACTATCTAACTTCCACCTAACTTAAAAAAGTGCGTTCACTATCCCGAAATTTCCTTTTCCACGAGACATTGAACCCCATTTTCAGCGAAAATGATGGAATCGGCAACGGTGAGCGGTCCAGTTTTAATATTTCGATGGGTTCGTTTATCAAGCGCGGAATGTTTGAATAATCGAGGAGATCTGGATGGACCGGAGGGTCCGGGCGGTGGAAGGGAGTCGTTATAAAATTATTAACCCGTGCGCTGCGCCCGGGGCCCAAGCGCACTCGGTCGTCTGTCGGAAGTCATCTCATAGTGCCAACTTGATTCGCAGTCTGTCAGATCCAATCATCCAATCCCAATGATAGCACCCCGTCCGTCGCCCGTCGATTCGTCCATTTCTCTTTGCCGCGTCAATGATAGCACATGTCGAGATTCTGACGAATGTTATCATAAAAGCCGGCTCCAGACTACGCGGCATTCGCCGAGTGCCGAGCCGAGTAACGAATATTCGGGGTTCGGAAAGCGACGGGCAGATTCGAGTGTTTCCACGAGTGTACAGCGCCACACTACTCGTGAAAGTCGTACTTGGCTCGTCATTTGGCAAATGACGAATGTTCGCCAAGTGAAGAAAAAATACTGGAAAACGCTGCACCCCTTCGCCCCCTTCCTACAAAAGTATAGCGAACATTCGGCGAGTGAGGACGAGTAGTCTGGATGACACCCCGATGTCGCGATGGACGCTCGGCTTCGCGCTCGCGATCCCTTTGACTCGTGTCACAAAAACCGACTTTTAGCGGGTTGGGGCGAATACCGAGCCGAGTGACTCGCCTCGTGTCAACACGAGCCAAGTCGACGCGAATGTTCCATCCAGACTACGCGGGACTTGCCAAATATTCGGTATTCGGCGAGTAATATTCGGCGAATGCCGCGTAGTCTGGAGCCGGCTTAAAGGGGTCGGATCAATCCGCTGGGGTCAAATTCGGGGGATTTTTCAATGTGGTTATTTAGTGACTTCGACTTTGATATCAGCATCGAGAAAAAAAAGAGGTGTTCGCATTTTGGGCATCTCGGATTTTTCTGATGACGTAGGTTGCTATACGGACGATTTTTATCATCGATTCGCTTGGAAATGGTGTAGTTTAGAGAAAAAATTCATTCTATACAAAATGTTTGAAATTATATCATGAGTTAATTCAAGCAACAAAATCGGACGTCATGGTCCGTTTTTCATACTTCTAATTCCTTCCGGATTTCGCTGGAATATCGACCCCATGTTGAACCAACCGACGTCACAGGGTAAAAAATCCTCAAGATGCAAACACGTCATTTTTCTTCTCTGTGTAATATCAGCACTATAACCTCTGTAAATCCTTGAATTTTTATTTCATACAGGATATAGAGAAAACAAAGCAAATCTTTTGAGCAAATTGAATAAAATTGCAGCAAACTTACAATTTAAGGAAATGGATCACCAAACAACTGAAAATCTCCAGGACTGGTCTAGTCTAGCATTTTACTCACCTGCAACATTCCAAAAAAAACAACCGTCAGTGTAAAAATCAAAAAATGTTTTACGTGCTTTTCCGGAAAAATCACACTGCATATTTTTTTAAAAAAAATTGAAGAAAGTGAGACAAAATAAACAGACTTGTGGTCTCGAATGGCGCCGTATGTGTATGTAAGTGAGTGGCTAAAAATACACCCATCAAACAGAGCCATCAGACTGAGTGAGCAGTAACCCCATAAACAAACATTTCAATTACTTACCATGAGTTTATGGTCGCCCCTTGCTCCCATTTTCGTCACCCGCGTCCGCTTGTAACCCTTCCTTTCCATGCAGGAGTCAGGGGACTTAGTAAGGCCGAAAACGGTAATCGGGCGACTATTAGCCTAATGAGCAATAATTCTCGGGGTATTTTTGGCGCCCCTCACCTCGGGGGACCTTTATGACGTCTGAGCGCGTGCATGTGCGCTTTCGAATTGCCCACGTGACGAACAGTTGAAGTCTCTGAATAAACTTCCGAGGGCGAAGGGTGTGGCGTCAAAAAAATTCGTATTTTTATACATAGGGTGACTCGCTCCGTCGAAATTGAGGATATAAATCACAACGGGAATTAAAGTGCCGGTTACTTTAAAAAACAATTTAAAACTTGCGGGGGCTTGACCCTATTTTTGGTCGCAAATTTCGAGACCCTTATGTCGGGTTGCAGTTCACATAAAATAATTTAAATTTTTTAAGATCAATTTCACGCAATACCCTTTCACACTCCAAAATATTCACGGACTTTTTGTCACGTAGGTGATGTGAAAGGTAGAGTTAATATTCACATAATCAGAACATCCAATGTGACTTATTTTTTGGCTTTGGACGCGGCAACGCATTCATGCTATTTTAAAGGGAAAGAAATCGACTCGTATGCAGTGGCGTGGCGTGCTTTGCGATATATCGATTGTTAAGCCATTTAAACCTATAGAAAAGGATCGATAAAAAGGGTGTTCGCAGCGAACACCTTAAAAATCGATTCTTTACCATAGGTTTAAATGGCATAACAATCGATACATCGCAGTTCACGCCACGCCACTGCTCGTATGTTAGCAAAATTAACCAAGAACTAAGATCGACACTTTGAGGGACATTTGCTGCACTCAAATAGAAGTGATTCACCTACATGCACATTGACAGAGAGTTGGCAGTGTAGCCAGCGTGCTTTACAAATCAGCATAATGCTGAAAATTTCAAATTGTTCTCATATGAGCTTTTTCCCTCTACATTGAGACTTTCAGCTTTACGCTGATTTGTAACGCATCTCAGCTACACCACCAACTTTCTGTCTAAATGACTCGTGCGTCTAATGCAGTCAGTTTGTATTCACATTGAGCCTAATACAGGGATACAACCTCCGAACTTTTTTCATCAGTTGAAACGTACAATAAAGGTTGATTTCTGTCTTCTAAATACGGTCTAATGAATGTACTGCGTAACAGACAAACATATGGATAGTTGATAATCAATTAGAACCCTTTTTTACCTTGCCTGATTCGCATTTCTTCCTAAAATGAAACATTTTTAGAATATGTTAAAAAACTCAATACGAAACACGAGGGTCCGGTCAACCCTGATCATTTTCCTTCATTTAATCTATAAAAAATTGTATTTTTCATGGTTAAAGAAACAATAATGGGAAATTTGGCAACGCGGAGACAGAATGCTGTAATATACCGGATATGAGGAAGTGCTTAATTCGCGGGAGGTACAGTACGGGCGCGATGGGTTTCGCAGTGGTGCGCGAAGTGTTCACCGAGCGTGGCGTTTCCGGCGATGCTGCACATCGAAAAACGAGAAAAAAACCCCACGCGCGTGTTTTTTTACGTGTTACCAACAATACAAATAAAAATTCCCCACACGAAAGGACCTCTCTCGCTGTGAATTGCACGTTTATTTCGGTTCCATCCACGTCGCCAGATTGAGTCTTGCCTAAGAGTGAAGCACCGAAGTTCATTGGTCAAGACAGAAACAAAATTCGACTTGAGTCCCCTCGAGTCTATTCTACATCGGGCGAATTGTCACCAGTAGATTTGGTTAAAGTCTTTAACTTACTGCCAACCTCTGTTACAATAAAACGGAATCCTTTCCGGGCGGAGGTTCGCCTGGAACATTTTGTTTTCATATTGGCAGCATTGACGAACACATCCAAAATTCTCGCCCAACCTCGGGAGCGCGCATTTTGAACTGTATTCAGATTTGGAAATTGAAACGATGGAATTATAAAGGAATGCACTTTAAAACACGAAGAATCAAACGGGGAACTCGGATTATGTCAATAAATTGCATACCCACAAGGCCACTCTCTAGAGCTCATCACAAAAACCTCGAATTTCCATACCTTTTCACGAAAAATCCGTATCTTTTCCGAACTTACTTCCGTACCGATCTTCCGAATTCCGTGCTCTTCCAGTGTATACGTACTTTTTCCGTACAGTAGACACCCGGACAAAACATGGCAGCAATGGCGAGCTTTCAACACGCGAGTTTCGTTCCGGAGCGGGCTTTGCGCCTTCGTAGCCGACAGCCGATTTTCCACGGCAACTTTGACACTCTCGCAGCTTTCAATGCGCGCGTCAAAGGAGTCGTTAGACACGTTTGGACGGGGTCGCGAGCGCGTTGACGGACGCGCGGAAACGAGTCCCTCCCCCTCCCCCATGACCCCCCTCCCCCTCCAGGTGTGGGGGCGGGATCCGCTCGGAGCACACGGCGGGTTGAATGAACTAAACAATTCGTCCGTCCAAATTCGCGCTTTCCGCTTGAACTTGGCAATGACAGAGGAAGCTGCAAATCTTCTCCACTCCACTTCCAACCTGAGCTAAGAGCAAATCGTCCTTCCTCTGACGTAAGGACGTATCGCGATATCCACGTGAGCCTCATTGTCCATATGAAGCCACGCTCTACGGGGTGCATGTGGAAACGGAGATACGCCCTAACGCCAGGGGAGCCACGAAATGTGACTCGAACTGTGAAACGGAACCTATGATTGGGCCCGAGTAATTTTAACTCGGGGTAATTTTTTGAGATTCAAAAAGTTCAGTCATGCTTTATTTGTGAGTCGAACTTTCAGTGTTTTACATACACTGAGAAAAAAAGTAGCTTGGACCAAGCATGATAATTCTTGAATTTGCCGCCAAGAATTTTCTTTATCTTGCTTTAAGCTGACTTTTTCTTGATTCAAGAAAAATAATGCTTGGGTCAAGCAAAAAAGTAGCTTATATTAACCAGCAAAATTCTTGATTTAAGAAGAAATACTTCTTGGCGGCAAATTTAAGATTCTTTTTTTTCCAGTGTAGATCGAGCGATTCGATTTGTCACAGCGAACTTCACGGAAAAAATTATACGCACTGATTTAACAATTTTGCAGTTAAAAAATATGTCCGATATGTTTCAGTGTAGATTTTACAATAAAAAATGCTAACTCAACCACCCCCGTGGTTACATTAGCTTTCCACTATTGTAAAATGTGCATTTGAAACATGTCGGACTTTTGTTAAACAATTTCATTTTTTAATCAGCAATCCATTTTTTTGCGTGTTTTGGTTCGTCCACCTGGAATTATTTTGCCGGTCTGGTTGCACTTAAAATTCGAATCAGCACCCTTTTACGATGTTACGTTTCGTTACGCGTTCCGTTTAACAGCGCAATGGACCACTGGACAAGGTACGACTTTAAGCAGTCTGATACACGTTTCTTAACCAGAATTTCACGTAAAATACGATTAACACAACGAAAATTACTGAAACTAACTCCTAACGAAGATATCAACGTTTTAATTTCACATTGGTTACGAGGAATTTGAACTGCCCGCTCACAAGAAACGCAAAGCTCTACGTGAGTCAAATCGCGCACTACAACGGTTTCAGCAAGCTTCTCAATCGAGCAATGTTCATTTCCCACCATGTGTTGTTCAAACTATAAGCAATTTGCTATAGCTGAGCCAAAGCGTCAAGATTGAGGTTGCCAGATTTTTACATTGAAGAGACTGTCATGATAACGTTTAGCGCGCGATGTGAATCACGCAGAGCATTGAGTTTTCATGAGCGGGCGGTTTGAATTCACACATCAAGAATCATTAAATATCTTCGTAAGGAGTTGATTTTGGTAATTTTCGTTGCGCGAATCATGTTTTACGTGAAATTTTGGTTAAGGAACATGTATTAGAATGCTGACATTCGTGCCTTGTCTAGTGGTCCATAGTAGGACTTTCTAGAGGGGCCCCGGAACAGCTTTTTCCCGTAAACTCCCATCGTGATTCAACAAAGCCCTTTTCGCCCGCGGCAAACCTAGTGTTTGGATACCACGCAACCGACAATAGCCAAAAAACGCGGGTCGAAAGCTCTGCGGCCGAAGAGGCGCCAACAATACGTCACGTCGTAGCGTCGAAGCGCGTGTGCTTGGATTTTCTGCTGGTTCCTAACTGTCACTCGGTCACGACTCGGCTCTTTTGAAGCGGGATCTCGGGCTCGGGATGACCTCAACTTAAACTTTGGGCCATTGTCGCGTCGAATCAGCTTCGCGCGACAATGCGGTACCCAGAATATCATGCTCTTGATGGATAGGGAGGGGGGCAATCGTCGCGTTAATCTCCTAAGCATCGTGTATTGTTCGACTGGGAAGATTCATGGGATATTGACCTGTTTTCTTCTGGCGGCCAGAGGGCTGATTACTGAACTTGATAGAGAAAGGGATAGACAAAGAAAAAAAAACTAAAAATAAACCGATCCTATTGGTGGAAGCGGGTGGTAAATTGGACGTATTTCTACCAAACAGACCTATGTGGAGGTGAGAAATATGGGGTGTGCTCGTTAGTTCTCTGGCCGTAAGAGTGAATGGGAATAATAAAGCGCCAGTGACGTCAGCGGCAATGATAGTGCGCACTCGAGCGAGGGGGAGATGGTCGTCGGGGCGCTTTAACTCGTGAGCCCTGTCCACAACGCTCTCTTGCCATGCCCGCGGCTCATGAATCTCGCATTCAGTTGGCACATAGGTCTGTTTGATAGAATGTAAAATCCCGCTTTTCCACTTCTTCAAAAGGAATCGCGCCCACTTTTACATTGCTTCTTAGGCAGCTTCCACGAGCACACCCCATATTTCTCACCTCCACATAGGTCTGTTAGGTAGAAATACGTCCAATTATAAAAGGAATAAAATAATAAAAATAAATAAATGAAAATTCAAAAATTGTCTCGTGTGTCTTTGTCGCTCTTATCTATTGTCTTGCTTGTATAATTATAATGAAAAGTCATGATTTTGCACTGTGGAAGGAAAGCTCCCGGGGGTCCAGCGCGAGGGCAGACGAGAGACAATGGGCGGCGCATGCGCAACAATCGAGAATAAAGGAGTCAAGACGGGACACCTCGGAGAACTGAAGAGACCGGCCTCCGGCAGCGGTCGCGGAGGTATTCCGGATTAATATCATCGGAATTAAACTGTTTAGGGAAACCGAGTTCGATAATAAACACTGAGAAATAGACGCCGCGGATGCTAGGCCGAGTTGTCGGATCTCCCCGGGTATCATCTTTGTCCATCCAATCGTGGATCTATCCATCCACTCAACCACCAATGCCCGTGCGAGTTGAAATAAGGGCTTGGAGGACAAGACGCATAAAAGCAGTTTTTCAAAAAATGGAGAGATTATCGATTTCAAGTAAAACTAGTCTCAATGCAAAACCTTTGCAAACTTCGCTCCCGAATTCCAATTTTTCAGCATCAAAAAGTCAGTCTGAACTTTCTATCCGCCAGAAGGATCCGCGTAATTGTAAAGCTTCAAACACGTATTTCTCTAAATCGCAAAAACTGCACTTATGCGCCTTGTCCTATAAGCCTCTCACATAGAGGCCAAATCATACCGACTGCCCTGAGCCCAAAAGAAATCAAATTTTCGGAGGAAACAAAATGCGTGATTGTAGTTCGTGGAAAGTGTTCTCCAGCGATTTGGAGAGGAATTAAAGTCACCACTTAAATTCTTTTTCATCCGTGAAGTATTAGTGATGAGTGACAAAAGAGATACGGAGGGATCCTATTAAGTGGGTGGTTGAAATGGACAAACGAGGTGAGCGATAGACTAACTAACGGCAACCCATGAGAGACTCTACAGTTAGTCCATCATTTTCTCCCTTAGTCTACAGATATCACCCGGTTTAACCAACAGGATAGCTTCATACTCCCCACGTCTTCTTTGTCTATCGCTTTGTCTATCAATTTCAATGATCCCCACAGACCCCTCTCGGAAAATCGGTTCCTTTCCGCTAAAATGCTTCCTAAAGGGATCACTATCTCTCCTCTCATAGACCAATTATTTACTTTCTACTGTGAGTTTTTGACCTAAAGTTGAGCTGAAAATTACTCCCGCCTCAACTTTTTTTTTCAAAATTTGGATTGGCTCTTCATGGCTAAACACGGTACAACCGACTAAAAGCGAAGAAGCGTTGAGTATACACTGAAAAAATAATTCTCGGCGTTTTTACCACGGTCCGTTGGTACTTTTATCATCTCACTTTTTTACCAATTATTGGCAATTTTATCAAGACAGACTAGTAAGTTTACCTAAAAACCGGTATTTTTACTGTTTTTACAGGTAAGAATACCAATTTTATTGGTAATCAATTCCCGGTAACTTTGCCATTTTATCTCGGTAATTCTACCACGGTCGATACAAAATATTGGCGTTTTTACCTAGGTCCAGTAAAATTACCAATTCTATAAATGGTAGTTTTACCAAGGAAAAACTGGGATCAAATAGAACCCAGAATTCTTGGTAATTTTACCCTTTTCTTAGTAAATACACCGGGATTTTTTTTTCAGTGCACGGCAACGGGGAGTCATAGCTTCACGTGTGGCGGAGATTGATTGTTGAAAAGTCGGAGTGAGATCGGATCGGAATGCAGAGCTAGAGCCTCGGTGCCTCCGTGCCCGTGCGTGGTGCAGTTGGTGCACCCGGTGACCGGGATCTAATTAATCACGCTCGTGGCTGGTCACTCCGGCCCGCTCCACACTCCACCGACACTACATCTTCCGAGCAAACGCCATCCGTTCAGGATCCCTAAGTCTGCTACAGTTGCCCAGACCTTTCGTCTGGACGTTGAAACAAGGAACTCTTAAAAAACAGTGGGTATAAGAACAAATGTTTATGGAGCAGCCCGAGCCAATGGTGACGGTAGAAAAACGGGAAACAAGGCTAATACACACGATTAATAAAAATCGAGACGTTTCAACTCAAAACCGAGTCATTTTCAGTCGGAAATACGATAAAAATTGGAAATACATGGTGGTGGCCGGGATTTGAGAAAAATGATAACCCAGGATAACCCACGATGGCTCAGGTTTTCATCTTTTTTAAAAATTTTGATTGTATTTTCGACTGAAAATGACCCAGTTTTGAGTCGAAACGTCTCGAGTTTTTATTAATTGTGTATTTTAGCCTTTTTTCCCGTTTTTCCCCCTTGTTTTTCTACTACTATAAGAGACTGGACGGCTTCCTGGTCTCTGCGCGGCCCGACCCCCGAAGAAGACCTCGTGCCTTTAAAAGTTTGCTCTTCTCAGTCATAATGGACCACTAGACAAGGTACGAATTTAAGCAATCTGATACATGTTTCTTAACCAGAATTTCACGTAGAACACGATTCACACTACGAAAATTACCGAAATCAACTTCTAACGAAGATATTAACGTTTTTATTTCGCACTGATTACGAAGAATTTGAACTGCCCGCTCACAAGAAACTCAAAGCTCTACGTGAGTCAAATCGCGCACTACAACGGTTTCAGCAAACTTCTCAATCGAGCGATGTTAATTTCCCACCATGTGTTTTTCAAACTGTAAGTAATTTGCTATAGCTGAGCCAAAGTGTCAAGTTGAAGTTGAAGATTTTTACATCGCAGAGACTGTCATGATAAACATTTAGCGCGCGATGTGAATCACGTAGAGCATTGAGTTTTCATGAGCGGGTGGTTTGAATTCACGCATCAAGAATCATTAAATATCTTCGTCAGGAGTTGATTTTGGTAATTTTCGTTGTGCGTATCGTGTTCTACGTGAAATTTTGATTGAGAAACATGTATCAGAATGCTGGAATTCGTACCTTGTCTAGTGGTCCATTAAAAAATTTGAAGAGAGCAAACTTATCTAGAGCTTTTTACCTGTCCACAGTCGCAAAAACCGTCAAAATCACTCCAGAAGATAGAACGTATGCCATGACAAAAAAGGAATGTTTGAGGAGTCATGCAAAGAGCAAATCGATGGGCGAGTGTAAAATCACGTATCTCCATCGCGATAGTCTCAAAATTTTAATTGAATAAAGTAGTTTTTATGTAAGTTAATTCTTGCACATGTTTTAGAACTTTGGCTATATACCCACCTAACAAGTTCAAAGGTTCTCTTGAAACTATCGAATTATTTCTCAATGCAGATGAGATTATATGTAGAGTAATTTTCAAGCCGACAAAGCTACAATTTCAAAGGAAGGGCGGATTGAATTTAATATAGCGGAGGATTCGTGCACAAAAAAACGAACCTAAACACGGCAGAAAAGAGAACCGAGATTCCAAAATGATAAAAAATAAAATTGAAAAGAAGCAGAAAGTACCCCGCCGTGAGGCGTACTGAACCTGGCCGCTGTAGCGCCGCCAGGTCAAAAATTAATTTATAAAAGAGAAATTCATACGCAGTTGAAAACACGAAAAAAACTACCGAACAAACTATCGGGCCCCCCGCGTTCCATCGATCGGACTTTCGTTTCTCCTAAACCTTACAACGAGCTAGATTCTTGTGCATTTTCGAGGAGGTCATAGCGACCGCTTGTTCTACCGATTCGTTTACGACCCATGCTGGGCTGGGCTGGACACTTGGATTTTTGCCGAGGCCTTGAGAATTATTGAATTCTTCAGATAAATCACCCAAAGCAGGAATCTATCAAGTCGTATTTTGAATAAAAAATCAATTTATTTTAAGCAAGTGTATTTACCGAAGGAAACAATGCCCGTTTAAAGAATCACTCGTCAGAACAGAAACAATAAAGTATTGCAAAATTGCTTCAGAGCAATCCAAAATAAAGTAGGTAACAAAATTTATTTCAATGATTTACCGCATAAATATCTTAAAAGACATTTTTGCGATTTTGAGAGGAACGGGTTTAAAGCTGAAAAATTGAATGTGGCCAGGAAGAAAATTTAAGTGAAGGGCTTGAGGCTGTGGGCTATAATTCGTGTTTTGACATTCTACTGGAGCTTTTTCACGTGATATTTTGCAAACGTGTCTCAGATATCTAAAAATGTATATATTTAAAACCCCTCTGTTTATATGACATTTAATTCATAAGATCATGACAAACTTTTAGACAGGATGATAAACTGGCTTGTGTTTAGGAACGAAGAATTGTGGGAAAACAAAGCACTTTTGGTTTACTCTAGGTTGTACTGTGTGTTTTGTGTCGAGTAACACTCGTGTCTAATTCTGTCAGCGACCCAAGCTTTGACGATGAGGACTTTTTCGGTAAAAAGGCGTAAGAAGTTTCCAATGCTGCTAAACTTGTGCAACGTTATGTTGTTGTTCTTTAATTGAAAGTAACCTACGCAGAAGCTCTGCCATGAATTTTTCTCTGAATCCTCTTAAAATTTTCCCTCTCTGTTACGTGAAAGAAGGTCGACTGTGAATTACTTTCATTGGCTGAAAATTCCATGAAAAACGCATAATTTAGCAGCATTGCAAGCCTCATACACCTTTCTTCAGAAAAAGTTCTTCATTCCACCATCTGCGTCGGAAAAATACGTTCTCTTTAAAAAATGGACCAGCACAACTACCAAGAATTTTTGAGAGTCCACTCAACATAATCGATGTCTCAATTTTTCTTCCAAAAATTTTACAACATGATTCCTATTTCGTGCACTGGATCCATCATCCGTCAAATAATCTCAATTTTTTAGAACCCAAGATTATTTAGACGGAAAAACACAAAAGTTATTTGAACGTACAGATTTCAACAGCTCGTCTTACAATGAGTCTCGTCTCTCAAAACATTTCTTATCTTGAAGGGGAGGAGGGACAGCACCTTGGAGTTGAACCCTGGGCCGGCCTAATAAATAATTGAATCGTCTTGAGAGTTGTCTTGACGTGCGGTCACCCTCGAAACCCCCACGTAAACAAGCTCAACAATAGACCAGAATTAGTGATCCGTTGACGTTGCCACGGGGCCATCCGAGTTGCATCTCACCCGGAGCCGGGCGAGCTTTCGGGTCCAGGTCGCGACAACAGCGACCGAGACGAGAGGGTTTGTGGTTGACAAGATGCTATCGTGAGTGTCCTAGCTCCAAAATCTTAGTCCTCGCGCCAAGATAAATGTCCGCTCCGACTGACTTTGCCCTCAGTCTCGAACCCTTTTCCCTCTTTCCAAGTCTACATGTGTTTTTCATGCAGGCATTCAAGTGATTGATATCATTTTAGCTAGATCTGAGGGATGCTAAGATAAAGTTTATCTTGTTCTCGAGAGGGCTACTAGAAACTACTGCGCATGAAACTACCCCCATGAAGAGACAAAGGCTTTAGCTATGTTCTATCTCGCGCCATTTCTCAGATTCCATGCTCCAACGATTGTGAATTACATTGGATGGAATACAATGGGCCGATGTACTGTTTTCCCTTCAAAATGTTCAAAATGAAGTGGGGACCTTCTCGCTGTGTGCATTCGAATACGATTCCACATGAGACATCCAATTAAAGCCTCACATCATTGACTCATACACACGTCTCTCCAGTGGCGAGGCGAAAATGGTCGATTATCGATGTATCCCCATTTGAAGCTGTGGTTAAGAATCGATTATTAAGTTATACCCTGTTTATCGATCCTTTGCCACAGGTTTAAACGACAGTTCGATCGATTTATCGAAAAGCTCGCCATGCTTTGATCCCTCTGTCAATTCACTCTAATTGATTGGCACTGAGGCCGATTGCCGATGCGCTGATTTGCCTGAATGGAAGCTACAGCTGAGAGCCTTGGCCGAGGGCAGTGGTGAAGCGTGAGTCATCAGTTATCGATATTTTCCCATTTGAAGCTATGGAAAAGAATCGATTATTAAGGAACACCTGATAATCGATCCTTTTCCATGATTTAAATGGCAGATTGATCGATTCATCGCAAAGCATGACACGCGACACGCCACACGCGCCCGTATGAATAGCGTAGCAAGGTCGCGGACTTGCGGTTTCGCGGGCGGTCGCTGTTTGTTCGCGCATGCGCCTTTAATTAGCGGTCAAGCGTGAAAGTTCACCCGCATTGTGCGTCACAGCGGTGGACGGAGCAAGTGCAACTGCAACGTGAGCTCAGAGGTGACCCAAGGGACACGCCTCCCTCACCCGGAAGTCAGACAGGAAAATCTTATCGCTTTTTTCCGCGAAAACATCTCGGGATGCAACCCACCCACGCATTTACTAGTAAATCGTATCGCAGGAAAATGGCATGCCGCTAAAAAAAATAATAATAATGATAATAATCACAATTTCAACTTTACTCCGGCCAATTTCCCGGATTTTCCAAACTTTCCGGATTATGGCGCTAATTATTCGAGTAGTTACACCAGAGAGAGGGATGGTTGATTCAACCATACTTTCGGCTGACTCAACCGTGCCTCTGGCTGGTGCGACTGATCTTATGACTGGCGCCAAAATCAGCCAGGAATATAGTTGGGATTGTGAAAGTATTTTTTCGTGAGAAGTTGAAAACACGGAATTTTTGTTCTCCAGGCGTGATAGTGTAGTAGTGCAAAGCATGAGTGCATTATCCAAACTCACACTGCTGTGTTCAATGTTCTTGCAGGGCCGTATTCACCTACTTCCCGCCCATGGGCCGCCTGTATTTTGCCGCTCCCTTCTGAACGTGCCAGCGGGGGAGGGGTGCATAAGACACATTTACTCGTACTGAACACATTTTTTGGGAAAGCCCTGTCAACACTACTAGCAAAAGTTCATGGAACTTTGCGCGAAAGTTAAGTTTCGTAAAATTATCTCTGTGTGGACAAGGCCTTCCATGTTTGGCGCAAAGCGTGAAGTATACAGACAGTCATGTAGGCGCTATGCGTTTCACGCCGACCGCTGCTGAACGCACTGTGTTGGACGTAATGCGTGAAGTATTCACGCAGTCTTGTAGGCGCTATCCGTTTCACGCTGACCGCAATGACCGCACTGTGTTTGATGCAATGCGAGAAGTATTCGTGCAGTCTTGTAGGCGCTAATATGTGGAACATGCCGATCGCCGCGCCGAGGGCTTCTCCTTTTCATCTCAAATCCTCGTTATCATTTCTCTCTAAGTCCAAATTGTTCCAGGCCAAATTGGGTTTTGGTTTCTCTCTTAACTCGACTAATTGAAGGTACTGTCTCTTGTATCACTGAGAGACGACAAAATTAGAAATTACTATACTCTCAGTAAATGAGAGATTTTGTCACCTTTTCTCATTTGTAATTTTTTTTGTCTAAAACCGATTTTTTTTGTACCTACACTTAAAAAAATTGCACATTTTTGCCGCCCCTTAGATTTGCCGTCATAGGCCGCGGCCCATGTGGCCACCCCCTTAATCCGGCCCTGTGTTCTTGTGAAAAATTGACAAGCACAAAAAGAATCCAACCCCACGCGCTTAAAATCTAACCTCGAATCAAAAGTAATAAAAACTGTATATTTAGCAATTGAAGTGCATCTCATTTCAACTTCTCTTACAAAACGCGCTGTTCACAAAATATAGGAGCAAAAAATCTCAGCTAAATGACTCAACATGCGGCTATTTTACGTTAACCTAACCAGTCGAACCTGCTATCTATTATGAAACTGATGCTTCTTTTTGACCCGATAGGATTATTGAATCACCTCGCTCATCGTTATTTAAAATACAACTAAGGATGTTTTATTGACTTGATTTTCCTGGTTTATTCGACGAACGCTTCATAAGGGCCATAGAGAAGCATTTTTTTGCTCGCCTGTTCGAAAAATTTGTTGTGTTTGCTATTTTTGATCCTTGCAGTGTTCAAAAACATTCGTGCAGTAGTATATCATGTCAATTTCTCCGAATTCCTTTTAAAAGGTAATGCATGATTTGCCACATGACATGGAAACATCTGGTCAATTTTAAACTTGATTTATTGTTTGTAAGATAAATTCTACCAGGACTCTGGTTAATGGACCCTATTTTTAGTACTTTTCACAGCCACGAAAATCAGCGTGAAAGTAAATCCATGAATTCCTCCCCCATGTAGATGAATTACATGAATAAAATATAAATCCGATTGTATTATTTACTGCTGTATGTTCTACAATGAAAATGTCGTAAGCCTTCTAGACTCTTAACATTTTTTTTACCGGTCATATTAGCTAAAGCTCAGTGATCCCGCGTTCAATTCACGAGAGTTAAAAATTGTCGAATGAGGACGTTAAACTGTTTATGAGGATAGTCGTGACTCAACTCTCCGACATTTTTTCGGATAGCAATATTTCTGAAACGCGAAAAATTCCTAAATTTTTCGTGGCGTAGAAACAAGCCGTAACAATTTTTCTTTTATCCCTCATCATCACACGTGTCAAAAGTTTAATGTAATGGTCTCAATTTGAAACAACAGCTTTTTAGAAACCACTTCTTTAATTGCCTTTATTCCGTGCTCGCCAATTAATAATTGGCGCCATCTGCGAGGACATTCCTCGACTAAAACACGTTGATGCGTGCGACATTCTTGTCAAGTTGGTTCCTCACTAAGAGCTTCCATCTCAGGAGTTCGACGGAGGGAATTCGGGGAAAACTTGCCCCCCCCCCCCCCCGTTTCCTACGTAGCCCACCCCCGCTGTTCCTTATGCGCCTCACGCGCTCCACGACTCTACCGTGATGGCGAAGAGGGCAGTAAGTGCATCTCTGCATGAGCCATGATTAGCACATGCTTTTATGTGTTTCGAGGTTCATCCCAGCATGGACTTACTGCTCTCTTCGCTATCACGACCGTGCTGCTGCCAACCGGGAGCAGTCGGGTGATGAGATCACAAGGATGAAGATGGAATCGCCACACGCTTGAGTCATGCATCGGTAATGAGAAGTATTTAGGCGTGATGCTGAGCTGCAGCGATGCCGGCCACGCGCCATGTTTGTCTTCAGTAGAATCCCACAGTCATAGGAAATAATATACTTGCAGAACCCTGAATGTGAACCTAAAAAGCCCCAAACGATAGTCTTAGAGTGATTCGCTACGGAATTCGGATTTTCAGACCCCCCTTTCTGCTTGTCACGTAACCGCGACCGGCTCCTCAGAAAATACGCCCCACCTTGCCGCCTCCCGTCGTAGGTACGTGAAAAAGTTGGTTTCTTTCTTTATTTTTTTTTTTCATTTCTTTAAAAACAAAAATCGGTATTTTGTATCAATTACTACGTGACATTACGCGGTTTCAGGCTTTCTCTCTTCCCCACCCAACACGCACGTGTCACTGTGGACCAACCTCCCTTCTTCCTTCCTAAATTACGTGGAGCTTTAGGCGGGAGGGGGGTTGAGGAGAACGTTGCGCCATTTTGTTTTTACGTGTTAAAGGATAGGGACCAACGCCACAGAAGCGTTGTACAAAGGGAAGGGGGGGGGGGTAAAAATGCCAAAAAAGTGCGTTACGTAATTTAGAGGTGGCCCCTAATTCGCGAGAGGTAATTTAAGAATGACTTCTAGAGGGTGTCAAGCCTACCATGCGTAAAGTTCTTAATAGCTCTTTCGTTAATGAAGAAAATTTTGCAAAGAGATAGCATGCGACTTGTTCAAAACGTTAGTTGCAAAAATTTTATCTACAGGCTTCCCTTCTCTGATTCTGTTGTTTCTTCCCTTCCAGCCGCATGCCCCTGCCTGGATCCGTTGGCCTTGAACTCTCATAAGCTGGCAACCTAATCTCACTCCTATTTGCACACGAGATGCATAAGTGAAGCTGGCGTGGAGTCATTTGAAGCCGACGGGAGGTAAACAAGAGTGAAATGAGGCGGCTATTCAAGCGGCCTTACGTCACCGACGGAAACCGCAAGCGGGGAGTTCATCTTTAACTTGGTGTTTGCTGCGCGCCCCGGCGCCCCCTGACCTTGCGCAACGAGATGACCGTGCCGCTGCAATGAGCCCGGAGCCGCCAGGCTACTCACTCACTACAATGCACTTCATTTGTATTGTTTGTACAGATCATTCTCAACATATTCTGGTTCAAATATTGCCCCTCTGGCATGGGGAAAAGGGGGAGGGTGGAAAACACTAAAAATACGTACAGGCTGCGTAATTTTAGATTCATAGATTGATAGTATTTTAATAACAACTTGCCTGTGGCAAAATGCCAATAGTTCCGAATCTTGATACCGTGTTGATGCAATTTTCTGATTTTGTTATTTTTACTTTTAAGTTTTCTGTCGCTTTATAGAGTGTTTGCTCTGCTGAGATTTCTCTTCGCTGAAGTTTCCTAAAAAAAAATTCTGAATTTTCATCAGATTTCCTAGATTTTTCTCATACAATCCTGATTTTGTCTGTAAAGTACAACACTCCTGAAATTTTTAAGATGGAGATGCTCGGCATTTCATAAAAAGTAATAAATTACGAATTGCTAGTGTTTCGGGTATATTTTACTCAGCTTAATTTGATTCATTTTGCGATGCATTCCGTTTCTGATGCATAATTCGACATTTTGAAAAGTTCCAACTTCCTCTCCCATCTTCAATCTCCTCTTTTTTCACGATGAAAACCAGAAAAATCAATTTAAAGAGCAGTATAAGCTAAAATTTTAACTTTCACCGGCTTTCAAAAAAACCACCAGCTAAGGCTTGCTCAGCCCACGGGCTCCATCATAGCCACGATGCGTCCTTCAACTCTGAATCCGGCGGACGGTGAGTTTTCCGGTGACTGCACTTTCGCCCCCCCCCCCCTTGGCGTCCGCCCCCGCGTTTGAAAATCGTGAAGGATAAACGGTTGGCTGGGGGGTCGACCACCGGGGACCGGGGGCCGGCTACCGTCGGACGAGCTGCTCGGTGTCCATCACACGATGGCGTAGCGCGGCACGCCACATGCATTTCTATTTGACTTAACCCATTATCATTCAACGAGGCAGCGCCTCACTTGCCGGATCCGCCGGGAAAAGTGGCCAGGTCCTCGTCATCCTCACCGAGGTGTCCTCTTTCATCAAGTGAAACTTATGCTCACAATCAGAGACAATATCTTTTAGAGGCTCCGCACTTCTATATATCTTCCCTACTAGCAACGAATTTCGGAAAATCTTTTGAAAAACTTTTAACTTTCAAAAAGAAAACTTTCAAAGAACCGTTGAAATGCTTGTTTTAGGAAACTCTTTTTGGGTATTTTTTCAAGTAAAATTAAAATAAAAAAGTGTTCAAAAACTCTTAAATATCAACTGTAGTTTTTCAACACTAGAAATGTTTGAAAAAAAAAATGTTTAAAAATTACAGGGATATTTTACAAGTTTTTTTCGACATTTTATTTCTTAAATTTTACCTCTCGCAATTTTTGTTTTAAAAATAGCGAAAAAGGGTCACCTCATATAAATATTATTACAGTTTTTGCGAGAGTTTTTGAGAAATGTTTTTTAAAGGGCCATTGCTACTGGGATTCTTTAGCGAATGAGACACGGTCAAACCTAGCGATCAAAATATGAAGGTTGGGTATCGTGCTCGTATGTTAGTGGAACATTTATTCTTTCATTTATAAGGCAACCTCTCTCTAGTCAGACAGCGCCCCGTTCCACTACGATTTCGGTGTAGTCGAAAAACCCTAACATCAACAATTTCCTTCCGAAAAATCCTGAACACCACGAGTACTTTCCTGACGAGCCTGCAACGCAGCCCCGCCACGCTCAGGTGGATTTTTAATCAAATTCAGTAGCATTATCTCTCCTCCTGCATCCCGACTATACGTTTCCATCTTTTTCGTCTGTTTGCGCACGCTTTCGTCAGATTAAGCTCCCCTGGAGCCAATGCCCCACGAGAAATGGGGGGGGGGGGGGGGCAGGAGTTACGAAATTAGTCTCCCGGCCGATGATGCTAATTGGCGGGAAGCTCTTGCCCAGCCGGGTGGTCGCCCGCCCGGAAATAATCGGATTTGCTCGTCGCGGCTTGTCGCGGCGGGAAATTTCGCCAATTTTTTTGGTTCGCTGATTTTCAATCAGAGCGAGTGACCGGAGGCATTTTCAATTGCAAATCGCGGGGAAATACAAGTCTGACCAAGAAATTCAGAGGTGACTTCTAAAGGTAGCTTCCTCCAGGGATGATTGCGAGACATTCTCAGGAATTAATTGGATAATCGCGACGGAAAATAAGGAAGAGACAGGAAGACTGTGTGGTTGACAGAGAGATGCAACAGAAAAAAGATTGAAGTTAATTTGACATTCCGGGTGTAAAAAGAAGTGTTTGAGAACGCACAAAACGCTGAATTAACCGCTACATCATTTACTTTAGCAACGTAAAGATATAAAACTAACTGCCGAGGCGGGTAACTCGGCATTTTGTGTGTTCTCGCAAACTGTTTTTTACATCCAGAATGTGAAATCGACTTTACTTTGGTTTCGGTGTGTGCATTTAAAGGTGTTTTTTACAGAAAACTTTAAGTAACAGACTCTTAGGGACGCCCTCAAAAAGATCAATTTCTTTCAGAAAAGATGTTCAAAATTTCCCTTTGACAGCTTTCATAAAATGGAGCCAACTTTAATGTTTAGAAGAATATGCGTTTATTGAAAGCCGATGAAATAAATCGTCAATTTTCCGAACGAAGGGACGTAACTCCATTCCAAAGTTGCCAAATTTACTCAAATCACTCAATTTTGCACAAGAACGTACCTGCGTAGTATTCGTTGAAAATGTGTCTGATTTTTACACGAGATCAGACGAAAAATCAGAGTAACTTACGGTTAGAAATTCCCAATATTCTTCTTGTAAATAAGCAATTTGCGCAATGAAATTTGGCAACACTGAAATGTGGTTACGTTCTTTCGTCAGGGAAACGACGAAATACGTCGGGACCTTCGTGTGGTAAATTTGGAGCCCTTTTTCTTCAACGTTTCCTTCATTTCTAAACACCCTATGCACTTAGTTTACATTTATATTGACAGCACCAGCACCTGTAGCTCTCCTTCTTTACTTCACCTAATAAACTTCAGTCCGATTCAAAACTGTGTAATTGGTGTCATTAACTCTTCAAATAGGTAGAATCAACTCCGAGCATCTTTTCACCATAAAACTATGGCGGAGGATTAAAGAGAGGCCGAATGGAGGAATTTTTATGGTACCGATTTCATTACCACAATCCCAAAGGTCACCTCAGCGCCTCATCAACGTGAGCTTTGAGGATCAGCCGCGCGCCGACACGCGCTCAAGAATTTTGATTTTATTGGCTCCCAAACAGACCAATGGATGCCCTCTAACCTCCCGTTCCCGAACGATTCATTTAAAAGAAGTCAAAATCGTATCAAAGTTGTCCGAGCAGGGGTGCCACACTTCGAGAAGGTACTTAAAATCATCAATTCCAATCTTTATGTGCATAAACATCAACACGAAACCAGCGAGAGAAAGTCAGCTCTTTTGAAACTTTCTGTTCACGGATTTACTGGTCTCGTTGGTAGATACTTTGGAAATAATCCGACTTGAGGGGTATTATGTTTATAGTTTCCAGGAAGTGTCCGCAAAATATCACAAGACCTACTGTCGCCATTAACGCGTATAGTGTTCGGTGACCAATATCTCTAAACCGCCTGGTATCAAAAGTATCATTAATACACTGTTAAAAATTTTGGCGTGAAATAGAGTTTGTGCGAAAGATTGTTATTGCTTCATCTGAGAGTGTTTAATGAGCTGAATTCGCAGTATTTTTCCTTCTTTTTTCTGATGTGGGAAAGAGTTAAAAAATAGATTTAAGATAGAAAATGTACCGCCTTGTGACATCATCTGGCGGCATTTTTTATAATTTTAGCAGATTCAGTAATTTTGTCATATTTCCTCCAATAATTGTCCAATTCAATAACCAACGATATTCCCGTGCTCAGTTCTCTTAATAGAATCATCTTAAACGTGAAATATATTTTAAACACCCGCAAATTCTCAATTTAGTGCCAGAGTTTATAAAACGCTCAAAAATCCCGAATGAAATTAATCCAGAGCGAAATCTACTCTCCTTACGGAATTACTTACGCTATTACGGAGTGGAATCCACTCTTCTTACGGAACGCCATACGCTTTCATGGTGCTAATTTCACTTTGTTTTCATATCTTTCGGAGTATCGGGCACTACATAGACCCCGCCACCGATTTCACTCCTCAATTTTTAACAGAGTATACACAGTAAACCTAAGACTCGAATTCCAGTTTATGGGATAGCACTCAACGCTAGGTCCGCCTGCCTGTGGGCCAGAAGTTATTTGTTCCAAGTCCATATATTCCTGGCCTAAATTGATGTTATAATTAAACGACGGTGGACCGCGTCCCGGCCAGATATTACCTATCAGCAATTAAAGCAGGGGCCGTAAAACCGAAATGAACCGGGGAGTTGGGAATCGGGAGCGGAAACGACCCCCCCCCCCTCCCCCAGCGGTTACCGTAGGGGATTGCACGGTGCTCGAACACCAATTACAGGCGCTTTGAATGTGCGCCTAACGAGGGGGCTAAGCGGGACCCCCGGCCTTCACCCCCGATGCACGCCTCCAAAAATCAAAACACCCCTTCCGGCAGAACCGATACCCTCCCGTCACACATTGGGCAACATTAGGTGTGTTCGTGGATAACAGAATAAAAAGAGGAGAAAACCTATATTTTCCGGGGGGGAAATTCCAAGGAAATCAGAAATTCTGTGAGGCAGACGCCGAAGTACAAGATAAGTCATTGTACGGTGGATAAAGAAAATTTTTGATTTTATTTCACTGAATCGTGAAAATAAAAAGCTGTTGGCGATTAAAGAGTCATTCATTTTAAAAGGTACAAAATTGCATGCACAGTCAATTAAACGTAGATTTTTAAGGAAGGACTTAAAAAAGTCAGCCCTTTCTGTGTATTTTTCTAATACGATCCAGGTTTACAATATTAAGAGATAAAAGCGCCCAATTAATAAATTATCCCAATTATATAATTATCACATTCAAGCAACGTAAATTTTCATTTTTTGTCACATTTTCAAGAGATGACCAATGCGTATTATTTATGCGGCAATGATCAGGTAATAATATCAAGATGAGCTCGTTTCTTTTAAATTGTTGTAATATGACCTGGTAAGCAGCCTTTCAAAGGCACAGAGGGCGTACGAGGCGTCTACCGAGGGTTGGACCACGTAGAAGCCAGAGAGTGTCCCCCTTGTTTTAAATATTAATATAGTTCCAATACACAATTCTTCACCAATAAACATGATAATTGAAGCGCTGGGTACAGAGAGGGCATTTCTTGGTTGCGGTGCCTTGGAATCTTCGCCAACGTTTCATCAATCATAATTAAAGAAAATTGTATGGAATCTGTTGAAACTTTTACTGAATTTTCTTCATGATTTTGCGATGTTGAAAACGAAAAATTTCAGACAATTCACTGCATGGTTTTCTCTCTAAAATATAAATGGACCGACATTATCAGAGCCACATTTTCGAAAAAATTTAGTTAAGAGTGTTTTTGAGTTTCACTAACCTTATATTCTCTCCGGCCAAAAACTGAAAGTCTAAAAACAAAAAAATGTTTGCGAAGAGAGGGGTTGAAGTTTTTTTTCTTACATTGAGCCTTATGCAGGAATAAAACTTCAAACCTCTTTTTCTCAGTTTCAACTTTATGTGGAATGGTTCCTTCGATGAACTCGATCCAAATTAGCTGTGAAAATTTCGAGACACCACAGCCAAGAAATGCCCTTTCTGCACCCAACGCCTCGACTCCCAAGAACCATCCTTAAGAATTTTCCAGATCTCGTCTTGACTATGACCCTTGTGCGCCGAAATCACTTCATGATCAGGGCTGTTTCGACTGCGCCGGCCGTGCCGCTCCTCGCCGGGAGCTTTTCGGGGGCAAATCAGGTGCAGGCAACAGGTACGAAAGGGCCTCCCAGCGGCAGACGACCTCGCGACCCGCGGAAAGGGGGGGGGGGGGGGCTCAAAAGAAGTCTCGTTCCAGTGGGTTCGACACCGGGGCCCCAGAATGTCGATCTGGTGCCTTCCGTTGTTCGGCGCGGCGCGGCGGGGCTCGGATCCAGTTCCGGGCACCGGATGCGTTTCCTATCCGGGGTCGCCGGGACCCCAATCCATAGATTCTATTGCTAAGATTGGGATGTATCGATTGGATTCATTCGAGATATCGCTCCTCGCGGGCCGCGGAAATGAGCGCCGACCCCCGCGACATTTCCGCCCGCCGGATTCCATTCCAGCTCCCACGATTCCTCTCGGCGTTTCGTTGTTCCTCTGATGTAAGGATGTAACTATATCTCCACGTGAGCCTTTTTCTCCGTATAACTCTATGCTTTCCGGGGCTCATGTAGATGTAGAGATACGCCATTACGCCAGAGTACAGACGATTTGTTGGGTTCGCCACTTGAGATTCAAATTCGTTGAGAACCTTCGATCTCCTTTTCAATCATCCTATGCATAATTAGAGGAATACTATTTGAGGACTCCCTCTGTATCAGCCCCCTGGAGCTGGAGCATTATTTTTAGAAGTCGCTATTAAAAAGAAAGAATTTCCGTTCACTATGAAAAAATCCTTACGGAGATTTTCTCGATTCTCATAGCGTATACCGTAGGAATTTTGGTTGGGGAGATGGAGTTTCCAGTTCACTCTAGTTTAGGGGGCAAATGAAAATAGGCCCAAGTCCTTATTTTATACTCACGACTTTTGCTAGGTAATTCTCGCGTAGAGGTTGCAACTTATGTTCTTAGTTTTGAGAGATCCGACTTACCTGTAACACAAAAAGATGGAAAAATTAAATTTTTACAAGCTTCGAAAGGTAACAAACAGAAAAGGACAAGCTCATGAAATTAAAGCAATGGCAGCCCCTTGCACGAAAAAATTCAACTTAAAGAGTACTCTTTGATGTATACAACTACAGATTTGTTCGCTATTTTTACGTCTTTTCTGCCTTCTTTCTATTTTTGTAATGTGCGAAGACAGGTGATCTGCCCGTTAGCTCCCTTTGGTCCCGCGATATTTGTTTCTATCAAGCCCATCTTCACTTTTAAGACCATTTAGATTTTCTATCTATCTGAAGGAGAGGTATCGACGGACGCAGTAAAGACCCACCCTGAATTCCTAAAGCACGGCAGAACACCTCCATGTTCTCTATTTTTTACCTGGAAGATTATAATTTTTCATATCGGAGATTTTTCCGAAATTTGGCGATCCCGCGTCATGAATCTGGCGGTGAGGATTAAGACATTGGGGAAAAGGACGGACACTGGTCGGTGACAATGGCGGGTCGTTAAAAGTGTCCTTGGCGACGCGACGCGGGCACCGTCCGGGCGTCCGCGCCCCTCGGAGTCATTCGCGGCTTCTGGAATGGCGGCCGTATTTGTCAGCGCGAAAATTCACGGAATATTTTGTTTTGACATCCCGAATTGGTCGTCGCGCCGCGGCGCCGCCTCTCACAGCTCACGCGTGACTAAACTCATGAGCGGGGCCAGGAATCCGCACTGGGGGGTTCATGACCCGCCAAAATTTAACCGCGGGAAATTCCTCAGCTACCAGCAACTTTTCAAAAAAATTCTACAGAACTAGAAACTTTAACAGAAAACTTAAAATTTGCTTGCTAGGAAACTTGTTTTGGGTATAATTTAAAGTTAAGAACCGACCCTAAATTACGTAACTCTCTGGGATGGAGGGGGCAGGGGGTCGAAGAGAGTATAAAAAAGTCTGAGAAAAGGCACGGAATTCGATATTTTCGTGAAAAACTCTAAAAAGTAGCTTTGGGAGTGTGCGATTTCCTAACATAATCCATGCAAGTTCCCAACTCGATTCCTCGTGTTTTTCGGTGTATTCCTTTGGCACTCCATCGTTACACTTTCCCAATCTGAATACAGTTAAAAATGCGTGTGATGTGAGGGGATTGTAAGGAAAAAGCAAGGATTTTTGAGAATCGCCAAAAAAAAAAAAAAAAAAAAAAAAAAAAAAAAAAAAAAAAAAAAAATTAATCTAGGAAAGATCAAGGAATTTGAATGACCGGGTACCAGTACACACCCTGAATGGAGAAATGAAATTCGTGTCATCAGATATCTAAAAAGGCTTAAAATGAGAGGTGGAACCCAAAAACCACTACCGACTTTATCTTTCAAGGAACGATTTTTCTGGGTCCTTATTGAAACATACCTTCATACACGAGTAACCTTGACTTTTGAGTAGCAGCTTATGCTTTATGGTCCATCCAATGTCCGACCGAGTGTTTTCCCCGATCATCAAATTGGAATAACCGCTCTCCCAAGTGACGGACGAGGCCCGGACACTATTAAAACTCACTCTGCTCCCATTGGATCGGACCACACTTCGAGTGAGCAGCGTTTCGCCCTTCTGAAACAACTTAATTCGGCTTTTAATTTTATTTCCTTTTCCGGCGCTCCCCCGTACCCCCGGTACCCCCCGGCATTCCGTCCCGCGCTTGCGATACCGATCTGATGCCCGTTGGTAGTCAATTTTATCGCGTTTTGATGCGCCCGTTGTGACGGGCATAACATATACGTGCTCCGGGGGAATCTCAACATTGTGACATAAGTATAAGGTCAGGGGGGTGTGTGCTTGAGGACGCGTTGAAGCAGGGGAGGTAGCGCGACTTGGAGTGCTTTTTCAACTTCTGTTCTTTATCGCGGGGGGTACTCACTGCACCGTGGCGTAAAGGTGAGACACGTGGATGTCAAATCTCCAAAAAAAAAAAAAAAAAAAATGAAGATCAATGTTATAACCGGAAAAATAATTGCTCTCAATTATAATTTAATATCAGATCTCCTCGCACACTGAATATCATGTAACAGCGAGGCAGGGTTTGAAAGATGAGACCAACTTTATCCAAAGGAGAAAAACTTTTGACTGAAATCGTGAAATCGATGCTGCCGCCTCGGTTTCTTTTTTCAGTAACTCAAAATCAAATTAGCGACAAGAAACGCCAATTTTCGGCAATAATGTAGAATTTGGAATTTCCTGTAAAATCTAGCAAAACCGACTTGTTAAAATCCGATTCAGTTTGTTGTTCATGACCCGAGATAGCTATTGGAGAGTTTCATAGCTGCAAGGGTTAGTTAAAACCCAACAGAAAGACTGTCCTACGCTTTTTCACTTACGCCATGTGCAGACAGTCCTTAAAATATTCGTAGTTCAGAATTATTTGGAAGTTTCTATAGAAAACACACAAATTCGTTAATCACGTAACAGTAAATCAAAAGAAGAGCATTTTGTCTTGAGGTGCGATAAAAAAATTGGGGCTGATTAAATTTAATTAATACACGTTCCAAAAATACCACGACCCTTGAAAATTTAAACTCCAATAAGGATCTTCGATCGAAGATAATGATAAGCAAAGTTTATGAGAAAATTAACACCTTCGAACCTATCCCAACCAACCTGCACATAAGCTTTTCACCGTGAGGTATTCGTTATGAAAAACACCTGGTCTCCGCTCTACTTGTGGACGTAAACGATTACATTAACGTTATTCGGGCGTATTTCTGTCAAACGGAACTATGTGTATCATGACGTGAGCCCTGTTCCGCAAATATTCTCATGGGTCTCAGGGCTCGTGTCTCAATGCACATAGTTCCGTTTGGGAGAAATACGTCAATTTCCCGGTCGTGAACTCCGTACTCACACATTAGCTCCTTACGCGAGCCCGCGGGGACGACGGCACCTGGTCGGCAAGGCAACAGCGTCGGAAATTATGATAATAAGAGCCCGGGTACCTGCTTTATTGACTTATCTGATAAAACACTCGGGCTCGCTGTGAGGTCCTCGATATAGATGTTTCATATTTCATTGGGTGCGGGTGACGCCCAATTTTTTTCGGCTCGGAAGCGATTTGTAAGCGAGCAGATATGTATTTATGTCTTTACGTACGGCCACGGTCGAGCAGTGGCGTGTTACGTAAAAACGCCGTAAGTGTACTCCGAGATGAGCCTCAAGACGCATAAAGACATGTGCAAAGCGTGGCTCAGCCAGAGTATCCACTTGCAGCTGTCTTTCGGAGGATGGAAGAGGAGTGGAGCACGCCCTCGGCTGGACGTTGCGTTTGCGTGCAGGCCCTCGGCTCGTCGCGGTCGTCCCGGCGGGATGGACCCTTGAGTCGTCGTTAATGCCCTCTCCTCGTCCAATCGGGTGATTCCGCCCGGCTCCAAGCACGCTTCCACGTTGCGCCCTTTCATTATCAATTTACGTCCCGCGCGCCGGGCTCAGTTGCAAGCTTGTGTGGTAGGACCTCACAGGAAAAAAGGTACACAAAATCAGTTTCCCGGAATTAATTCCGGAAATCGGATCTTTTCCCGGAATCTTCTGAATCCCCGAAATTTTCAGCTATTTTCGGAATTTCCTCGAAATTTGCGGTTTTTCACCAGTTTGACCATTTACTTGATCAAATTTAGGGACTTACGGATCAAATTTGACGATCTTTCCAACTAAATCCGGGCGTATTTCGGAATTTTTCCCCGGAATTTGTGAAAAATCGGATTTTTTTTCGGAACATTGGCAAATCGGAATATGTTTCCGGAAATTGGGATTATTTCGGAATCTGTTGATCAAATTAAATGGCAGCACTGCAAAAAATAGCCAAATTTTGAGTATAGCCAAAACAAAGAGAAGAGCAATGGATTTTTGATTTTGAATTTTTAAATTTTATTTTTGATCTTCTGACTGAAAATGGTTCAGTTTTGGGCCGAAACGTCTCGGATTTTTATGTGTAATAATTTTTAGCCTTGCTTCCTATGTTTTGATGTTGTTATATACCGATACTTGAATATTTTTGAGACCTTCGTGCAGAAAAGTGTAACTGTAGGCTGGGTCCCTCTTTTTTTTAAAAAAAAATGAACCTTTTATCTCCGACTGTCTTTTACGCGGCACTCTCTTGAACCAACACAACAGTGGGTGTGTTCAAACATTTGCCCACGCCCTCAACCCATCAGAAAAAGGCACTCAGGACGGGAGGACAGCCGACGAGAGGGTTGTCGCCGCGTTGACGGATCAAGGGTTGGACTTGAGGGTGGTCCTAAATATTTTAATTTGTACTAATCCTCGACTTGTTTTCTTTGAAAATTAATAGCCTTGCCGCCCAAGAAACTCATTTTCATGTTGATTTTGAGGCCCCCGGCACCGAGCCTCCTACTTCCTCGTACTTGAAAAAAGGTTTACGTCATTTTTCGTAAGGATCCTTGAGGGTGCGCACATGGTGCTTTCAGGAAGTAAAGCACCTGTTGTTCAGTATTTAAGGAAATGAGTTAGAAATTGAAATTTTTCGAAGAATCGCGTTTACATCGGAACGTTAACGAGGCGATTCAGAAACTTCAGTTGCCTTATGACCTTTGGGAATACAGCTGTAATATATGAAGCGCTTGGATGCCGCAAAACGCTGGAGAGCGTAGCGTTGTGGGAACTACGTACTATCATTTGGATTGCATTTTGCAAAAAGGAACCAGGAGCATAACAATATTGCTAAGAGTATGCAGCTCCTTTTGCCTTATGGAGGGAACACCTGATTATCTCTAAACAGTTTCTATTTTAC
Source organism: Bemisia tabaci (assembly GCF_918797505.1). Lineage (NCBI taxonomy): Eukaryota > Metazoa > Arthropoda > Insecta > Hemiptera > Aleyrodidae > Bemisia > Bemisia tabaci. The sequence continues at coordinate 975,717 of NC_092800.1, read as the reverse complement.
TCGCTAGAAACTGTAAATTTAGGACAGAATTTACCGTGTAAATTTCATATTTTTTCAGCATTTAAGTCGTTATATCGCAATGGGTGAAGTTGCACAATCTTAGCGAAATTGCAATGCTTCCGGTTCCTTTTTGCAAAATGCAATCCATTCACAGCACAAGGATCAAAAAAAAAAAAGGTCGGCAGTTGCTTAAACTTCACGAGAAATTTTATCCAAAGCGAACGAAATTACACACAGCTCATTTCAGTCGTGGAGACTTAGCCAGGGTCAATTCGGAAAAAAATGTTAAAAAAGAATGTTTTCGTTACGCTGTTCTTGAGAATCGAGAAAGGTGTCTAGCTACCCAAATACTACTCTTCTACGATTATACAAGAGAAATAATTTGTAAGTATCAGCCCATCCCATGAGCGTACTCTGGAAGGTAAAGTAAAGCAAAAGTACGAGAGCTTTCAGCTTAATGCTCATCGTTAGTATGATGATCCTGTTGCAGGAGCATTCTTTCACCTATCGGTAACCAACTTGACTTGGGAATGCTTAGTGGGAGTGCGTAGTAACCGTATACCTGTGGCAATCAGGGTAAGTGCAGGTAGCGGAACCAAAATCGTTTATCCACAACTCCACTTTCCATCCTAAACGTGGGCAAGGCTTCGCTTCCACCCATCCCCCCCCCCCACACACACACACCCTCACCAAGTGTCACTCACACCCTTCCCGGAATCCTTTTCCAGCGGCGCTCTGCGCCCTGTCGGTGTGAACCGGGCTTGGAAGTTGGAACACACCCGACCACATCCGAGCGGGTCATGCGATCTGTCGCGCGGCGAGTGGATTGAATGATCCACGCTAGGTACGCACTGCGCACACGACCGCAAGAATGCTTGCACCGACCGTGTGAACACTAGGAAGCGACAGGAACAACTCGTCGCAGCGCTATTGCCGCGCTCAGAGCTTGCATTTGATCGGTGGACACTGGACAACCCATCTAGAGGAAAAAGCTACTTTTGAAGGGACACTAGAAACCTAAAAAGGAACCACTGGGTAATGGGTATATACCTGACTGAAAGCAGTTCTAAAACGCAAGGGTGTATATTGCGATTGCCGGACGCTAGAAGAATTAGGAGAGCAGGGAAAGTAAAGGAGGACTTGCACTTTTCGAGAAAGTTGAAAAACATAAAAAAAAACTGGATTGAAAAAAACATAAGAAAAAATACGGGGACACTCCTAAACTGTGAAAGAAATTTCTAGATAAAGAACAAAATATCGATGGCTAAAGTGCGAGGCCACGTTTCTCCGTTTTCGGAGTTGTAGACCTCCAATCATACTTAATTTTTCCTTGAAAAACTAGTCAACGCAATGTCTTGAAAACTGACTTGATTTTTCTTTTCTGATAGTAGAAAAATATATTCTGCAAAAATTTCAAGCTATGAGGTCGACGTGTTACTCTGCAAAAAAATAAACTAAGAGTGGAAATTTTGAAACACCGTAATGGAGATACGTGGTGTTGCACTTTAGCGGTCGATATAAATCTACCTGAGCCTATACTCCAATAGATGGAGGAAAGTGCTTCCAAAAAACTCCGAAATTTCTCCGTAAAATTTTGTTGAAATTTTTACGTAACTCTCTACGGTTAATCCGGAAAATAAATGTCCGTTGCCGTCACTTTTCCCCTTGGAAAACGAGATTTCAGTTTCTACTACAGGGATTTCACACGAAGTAACAGAAAGTTATCAGCTGAAAAAGTTTTAAGTCATCTCATTTTTGTGCATTCTTGTCTTGCACGGCGTGACTGCTACGTCACACTCCAACCCCTGTTTTACGAGTTTACCTCGTGAAAACCGAAGCTGTACAAGTTACGTCATTGATTCAATAATTGTCTCATTTTTCCGGTTGACAAAATTGGCAACATCGGGCTGTTCGCCATGGGAAACGGTGGTCGGACGCTCCCGCGCATTCTAATGTCCTCTCCGGATCCCGGCCCGAACCCTGCGAATCGCGACCGAGGAAGATGATCGACTCATCATCGAGCGCTACCGCCAAATTGAAAGCAATTCCGCCAAATTCACAAAGCTAACCATGAAATTGCATTATTGAGCATTTTCGTGTGTGTATACAAATATTTGACACGAGTACTTGCATCACGACTTGGCGAGTAAGAAAACCAGAGCGCCTGCAATAATGCGCGAATGCAACACGCACATCCGTTCAGCACGAATAGTTGCATCAAACTTTGCGAGTAAGAAAACCAGAGCGCCTACAATAACGCGTGTGTGCAACACACACACCCTTCGAGCACGAATAGTTGCATCAAGGCTTCGCGAGTAAGGAAACCAGAGCGCCTGCAATAATGCGCGTATGCAACACGCACATCCTTCGAGCACGAATAGTTGCATCACGGCTATGGAGGAGGCAAGGAGCAGGGTCTCAGTTTTCCTTCCGGGCTGGTCCAAGTTTAGGAATGCGCAAAACCATTTTCAAAAGAAAAAAAATTTTCGATACGGATCATTTTCTTAATATTTTTCAGGTTTGCCCGTTATTTGCTGAAAAATTGTGAGGAGGAGGTGTCAAGCTGGTCTTACAGAATTCAAAAAGGGAGAGAGAGGTTGCCTGAAAGGCGCTTTACGGTGGGGGGGGGGGGGGTCCCTATTAGACGCTATTAGCAGCGACGTCATCATAGGAATTCTCCATTATATCGAATTGGATCGAAACAATAACATTGGCATAACCTCTTTCAATACTACCGATGCGAATAAATCGATGTATATCGCTTTTCTGTGACGTGGCACTAATAGCGTCTATAGTCGGCCAAAACGCATCACGAAATACTTGAACGGCCTCGGAAGTCTTAGAGTCCCTACTGAGAGTCAAGACAACACCCCTCATGGAGTCACAAACGGGAATCAAGATTACAGAAATTGAACGTTTTTCGTAATCTTTGATCAGCCCATTCTCGAATTTCTTTCTTCGTTCCTTCCCTCATTCCGTTTGTTCCTTGCCGAACCCGTAATTCCCCGGTCCATTCCAGATTATAATCTTTGCAATCGGTGAAACTGTAATCTTTATTCCCGTTTGTGACACTGTGAAGGCCTAAAATACGGGAACCAATCAGAAATGGATTCACATTGTCTTGACTCTCAGTATAAAGGGACTCTACGTAATACTTGAACGGCTCGGAAGTCTGGATGAGGCGAGAATGATGTGATTCTTGTTCGACGTGACAACGGCGGAGATCGAGTATCAATTGATTCATTAGCGAGATGAATGACAAGGAGAATCCTCCGTGAGAACAGGAACGAGAAAGTTGTTCCTTCCTTCCCGTTTTCCGTTTCCCGTTTTCCGTTTTCCGCTCGTTTTCGGACTTGGAGGGTTCCGCTCCCGGTCGTCCTTCGGCCCGTGGGAGTTTTCCACCGAGGAAACGCACTGCAGTGGCGTGGCGTGAAGCATCGATTATCGATATATCGCCATTTGAAGCTATGGTAAAGAATCGATTACTAAGGTGTTCGCTCCGAACGCCCTGATAATCGATCTTTTTTCATAGGTTTGAATGGCGAATCAATCGATATATCGCAAAGCACGCCACGCCTCTGAAACGCAGCCGGATCCGATCTCCGAATTAGCACATCTCTTTTTCCCTCCGTTCCCGTCATCGAACTTTTTTTTCCCAGGAAAATCAATAGTTTCTATTGAGTATTACTCGGAGGCCAGACAGAGGCCCACCAAGCCGCTAGGCGGCCTGACCCGCGGTGGCGCTTCGCGAAAATCAGTCGTTTCACTCGCGAAAGATTCTTGCTTGGAGGACAAGACGCGTAAGTGCAATTTTTGCTACTTCGAGAAAAACACACTGGTAAAAAAAAAAGTCGCTTGGATTTAGAGTCCAGACTCTTGAAACGGATTTTTGCTTGAATTAAAGAAAATCCTCTTAAATTAAGAGGCTTGGTTCTTGATTTAAGCAAAAATCCGATTGAATCAAGAGTATTTTTTCTTGTCAATGTTTTTAAGAATCCGTACTCTAGATCCAAGCGAATTTTCTTTCCAGTGCGTGTATGAAGTTTCAACAATAGTTTCGACAATATGGATCCTAGGCGGAGAGAAAGTTCAAACTGACTTTTTGATGCTTAAAAATAGGAATTTGGGGGCGAATTTTTCATAGAATATGCATAAATACTAGTTTACTTGAAATCATTAATACCTCAATTTTTTCGAAAACTACACTCATCCGCCTTGTCCTCCAAGCCCCTCTATTCAATGTTACCCGCTTGCATACTGCATATTGCATTCTTACGAGGAATATCTTGGGTATCTCTGACTGAAAATTTCACTGATTTCTCCTTTAAGGTGATTCGATGGACGCCATATTTTGTGTCAGAACGGCATGCGATATATCGCATCAATTGGTTCCATTTTTTCAGCTACTCGTCATTTTTCTGCAATTTTGACATCGCAATTCTGTTGTCAGGAGACTAAAGCACTCACTTACCAATTTTAACAAAGAAATTCAACGTAATAAAGGCGTGGTTTTTTCAGAGAGAAAACATCGCATTCGATACTGATATCGAAACTGCACTCGAGTGCGATATTTTCTCTCGGAAAAAACCACACCTTTATTACGTTGAATTTCTTTGTTAAAATTGGTAAGTGAGTGCTTTAGTCTCCTGACAACAGAATTGCGATGTCAAAATTGCAGAAAAATGACGAGTAGCTGAAAAAATGGACCCAATTGATGCGATATATCGCATGCCGTTCTGACTCAAAATATGGCGTCCATCGAATCACCTTAATCTCAGGTTTTACTAGGCTTGTGTATGGTTATTTAACTCGAGGTTACTTGCCTCATGATGCAGATGTAAAAAAAAACTTAATGCCTTCGCTTTATGTGCTTTATATTTAGGAATTTTTTCTAGACCTTGGTCTTACTTTCATGACAAGAATCGTTGTTCTCAGGTCACTGAATTCTCGTTAAATGGGAGAAACAGGTGTACCATCTTAACAACGCTTAGGAGTATTTTCAATTTCCACTCTTGGATTTGGACGTATTTCTATCAAACGGAACTGTGTGCATTAAGACATGAGCCCTGAGACCCATAAGAATACATGCATACCAGGGCTCACGTCATAATTCACATAGTTCCATTTGACAGAATCTCCATTGGCAAGGAAACAATAGCGATTTGACCACTTGTCAACGCAGGCTGTTGAATAGGTTCATGACCCAACCGCGAAAAGAGCCAAGTTGACACATGCCCTCACCTTGCAAGTTGCGGCTCAGGGTTCGAATCCCTGTTGCCTAGGTATATTCCATAATACAACACATAGCCTTTTCAACCATGATATTAATGTACTTTTCAGGGAAAATCGGCAACGATGGGAGGGGTGCCGATTGGCGACGGACCCACGTCACAGGCTTGGAGTCGAGCTTTGTAATTACGTGCCGATGCACCGATGCGACGGGCCCGAACCCGAGCATCCATCATCCAACACTTTTAATGACACCACTTTCGCGATGGATGGTGCGGCCGCGCCGAGCCACTTCGCCCTTAAAAGAATTTGCGAGCCGGAATTTGTGGTCTGGGGTGAATGAATTTCTGTTGAGGGTAGACGAGGTTATCTTGAACCGTGGATGGGCAAATTTTAAACCACTACCGAATTTCATCTATTATCAGCAGGAGGTACCTTCTTCCATACGGATGCACGGAAAAAAAGTGTTACGGGCTATCCTCTAAACTTATGTCCTGCAATTTTTTTTCAATAACATGGACATTTCCGATCCAAATTCACTTGTAAGAAAGTTAAACTATTTCGAGAAAAAAAAATTCCGATACCTAGACCTATTCTACCTATTTCATCTCTTCTTCTAATTTCTCTGCATTCCTATTTCTGCACTACCAAAAGTTGAGAAATTAAGAATATACGGTTCTGGACTACTTTGGTCTCTAGCCTAAACTCAAATTTAGACCCTAAACTGTCAAACACGTTTGATGAAAGTGAGCTTAAATGAAAAAATCATTCAAAATAACATAAATGACATTTTTTTTTCTTTTTTCTTTTTTCTTTTTTTTTCAAATTCACTCTTGTGTTCCGCCGTTCACGTGTTAATGCCTCGTTTCGGTTTAGCGTGTGCACACTGCACAGCATACTTGGGTGAGAAATTAGGAAGTCATTTGGCTCAAAGAAGGGCCAAACTCGCGAGTGATGATGGAAAAATGAGGTTAACAGGTTACAAGAAGCTAATCGACGAAAACCAAAACCAACGAGCTGCAAAAAACCCAACCTCATTTGGCACCGAAGCTCCACAGGGGCAGAGCTCTCATTACGTCAATTTAACGGGGCGCACAGAGCTTGTTCATTCAAAATACCCCCTCCCCCTTGCCACTTACCTCGCCTTCCGCCCAAAACAAATCATATTCATGGACCAGAGAGGATAGACCTGGCAGTTTGCCTTGTCGTGCACTAAACTGTCAGTATTCAACGGCGAAGTTTTATTTTTATTGCACGATTTGCGAAGCCTGCGATCTAGAGTAAGTTGACAATAACGTCTGCGCGAGCTCGCGTGTCATTATGATGACTTCGAAGCTCGATCATTAAGGAGGAATTTGACCTCCTATTTACGAATCTTCGCGCATTTGAATCTCAGCTTCTTTCTCTCCAGGCTGGGTAACGTTAGTTCCGCGTCATGCAAAGTTCGAGAGTGCTTTGCGATTTATCGATTGATCTGCCAATTAAACCTATGGAAAAGGATCGATAAACGGGGTGTTCGCAACGAGGACCTCAAAAATCGATTCTTTACCATAACTTCAAATGGGGAGATATCGATAATCGATCATTGGCGCTTCGCCACTGTTTGACGGTGGCGTGAGCGGTGGAAATGTGGCGCACTGTCATTAGTAATGATGAGACGGGCCTAATTTGAATGTTTGATTGTAATTAGGATTTTTTTGTCAGGGGCCTCTCGTTGATCCTGAGTCCGGAGTTAGGCACGAATCGTACGGTCAAAAAAGATGCTCGTTGTACATCGATGTGACTCTGAAAGTACATTTACGACGCGATGGGCTCTCTATTTTCAGCTATGAATTTCAGACCGTACAGTTGACATGTTCCTCTTCGAAAAAATAAAAAAGGAACAGAAAGTTTGAAAATCCGCAATGGAGAATATGTTGGTTCGCAATTTAGCTATCGATGCATCTAAGACGGGTAAATTTTCTAAAATTTTACCCTGCTAAAAATGTTCCATGTGGATTCACGTGGAAATGACCCGATTTCCATGTGATTTCATGGAAATCGTCTGACTTCCATGTCCTTCGACATGGAAATCATAACGTTTCCATGAAACTCACATGGAAACCAAGTAATTTCCATCAAGCCGTCATGGAAATGAAAACATTTCCTTGTGAGCTCGACATGGAAATCATAACGTTTCCATGCAACTCACACGGAAACCAAGTCATTTCCATCAAGTCTTCATGGAAATGAAAATATTTCCTTGTGAGCTCGACATGGAACTCATAACACTTCCATGCAACTCACACGGAAACCAAGTCATTTCCATCAAGCCTTCATGGAATTGAAAATCCCCTTCTCAGTTCGGCATGGAAATAAAAATTGCGGATTTAAACATGAATTTCGCGGCTTTAAAATCTTTCAATTTTTGGGCAATTCTAAACTGGACATACGCTCCGACATGCGCAACATGCGAAAATTACACATCGGAGCGTGAGTGTCGCGTTTGAAGCATAACTACGATGTTGAAGGCGCTCCGCAAGGTGCGCGCCAAGGAATTATACTCGGTATACGGTTCAAACCAGAGATGCAAGATTTTATATGTAACTTCATAAAATGAAATTTCGTGAATTCAAATCATTTTTGAAAACTTCTGTGCTATGGGCTCATTATGACATGAAAAGGAAAAATCTTAAGTTTTGGAAGGGTGGGGGGGGGGGGAATGAAGGGAAAAAGGAAAAAACCGAAAGAAGAGCTATACGATCATTGTTGCGGGTTGCATTAGCAGTCAAATTTTTTCTTCTCAGGCGTATGTTTAGAAAGGAGGTGAAGAAGATCCCCATATCAGGGTGATCGAAAAAAGTCCCAATTTTGGTCATCACTTAAGTACTTTTTCATCAGAAGGTAGTGTTTAGCATGTTATGTTTCTATCTTCAGTTATTAAATCCTCTAAATTTATTTGTAAAGAATTTGAAAAGAATTGCTGGAACCAATTTTTTTTAATGATATGATTTCGATCTCAGCCCCTGAAAATCAAGTACCTGAAATTTTATGAAGCTCAATAATCAAAGAAATGTGCCAAAATGTATGATGGATAAAAGCTTAGTATGTACTTACATCTACACTCAAGTGAAAGCAATAATAAGCACAATAATCTTAAAAAGTACATGGTGTACTCAAAGCTCCCTGATGAAAATTAGGGCCACCCTTTCAGACATACTTTGTGGGCAGGCCATCTATGACAGCCATGGGAACTTGTTTGACGGGTATATGTCAGTATGTAATTGATATCAGCGCATAGACCTTCTTGGACTTGTAGGATTTTCTATATCATAGCAGCGTAGTTTTTCAAAGTTCGCATGTTAGCAGTTCCAAACCCACATGTATCTTCCACTAGGCATGTGTAAAGAGAATCTTTCAGCTAAATATGCATCATGCAAAGTAATAATGGATGACATCTGTCATGCAGACATACTCAATAAAATAGAAAATGAACAAACAACACTCACCAACTCGCTCAAGTCTGTAATCCACTGGGTCAGAAAAATCCACTTGAAGACAATGAATCCAAATTTCCGATTAGAACTGGTGCAGGTACGAAGGAACTTTTGAAAACACGATGAGTGCATTGTAAAAATATCTAAAGCACTCTTTAACGTAAGAGAAAAATTAGCACCATGATTTAATAGCTGATCAATACAGAACACCACTCTCAGAAAAGCACTGACACAACACGATTTTTCAGTTTAGTTTTAGAGGAGAAAGCATTTTTCAAAAGATGCGACATCATAGATCCACAGCTTAAATAATTTCACGATTTACTACGATCATTGATGATATTAAGGTAGCCATCGATTCTCTACCCGACGTTCCTTCCACACATGACAGGAAACATCTACAGGCATAGAGCAAATGGCACTGAGCAGCAATGTACATCTGATAAGGCAAGCTCCTGGAAGTGTCGATCTGCAAAAATACAAAGCGGGAGACAGATCATCAAATTGATCTACCTATGGTTAATGGCCGTCCTTGGAGACAGACAATAAACTACGTAACAATATATCAACCACCTTTTGATAACAGAACGAATTTAAAATGAGAGCAAGACCCTTCCTTATGGAGGGAGGGCCAAGAAACATTTAAAAACGGAACATTTTACTACTGACAGGTCTGAGCCACTGAATATAATACATTCCACCAGTCAATAAAATTTTAAATTTTGAATGTTGATGGATAACCTGATTGCCAGTATACATTGAGTTGAAACCAGTTGAAACATCTGATACGTAGAGCGGTTCATTCTTATAGAAGCTTCCGAAGTAGTTCCAGATAGGTACTTTAAAATTAGACACCGGTCAAATGTAGTACAAGAGAGGAAATGGGTGCAACAAAACTTTAATTGTCCTTGATTCTTTTGTGAAAGGTGTGAAAGTGAAAAATTATTCATTAAATTACTTACTTGAGGTGATGTGGTGATGTGAGAGATAAATATAACCTAACTTTTGTGAAGATGTTCCTAGTTCCTGGAATAATCGTTCCTTGCCGATACTTCCAGGGTTGTATTTATTATCTAAATAATTATCAGGCAAATGTTTTCAAAAGGATTAAAATACAAAAACTGGCTTTCTATAATCATTATAGCGGCTGATTTTCACTCATTTTCATACGCAACCTCGATAAAAAGGCAAAAGGCGGAACCGCGGAATGGTCCCTCGTCCAACTGTTCGATGTCCAACTCGCACTCGGACTCGGAACTCCGGACCATTGTTCAATTCAATTCAATCCACCCAGCCAGCCAAGCCATGCTATGCCGTGAATTTCAAAATGAAAACTTAATTTGATCTACTTTTCATGATTCTTAACGAAGAATCGATTGTATTATCGGCGTCTACTTGACTATACTCAGTTTCATCGAACACAGGTAAATTATCTCTCTTTCACTTCTTGACGACGGACACACCTAAGTATGAGCCTGTCACCTTGTACTTACATTACACATTTGTCATGTCAAGCTATACTGATCAAGTAACTCGAGTTTAATTTTCTTTGCCGATTTACGATTCAGTCGATATGTTCTAACGAGCGAGGTAATTGTGAATTCTATTCTCTTGGTTTGCGAATGCATTTACTACCATGTGCTATTCCTAACCGTGGTTACGAAGTTGATCGAAGAGTCTACGTCTAATAAATCTATCCACTCCTTCCGTGGGAAGGGAGATAATCTTTCATCTATTTAGCATTGAAGGGAAAGACCAGAATCAAGATGGTGGATCTTCTGTTGCACTCTCTAAGTGCAAATCTTATTATCCGCGGACTTCATCACAAGTAGAAACTTCCCAACTCTTGCAGGCGAGTGCTATAGGTAGTCTGTTGGAACATCCTCATACTGCCTGCATTTTCCTTGTGTCTTCAAAAGAATCAAGGACAATTAAAGTTTTATTGCACCCATTTCCTCTCTTGTACTACATTTGACGGGTGTCTAATTTTAAAGTACCTATCTGGAACTACTTCGGAAGCTTCTATAAGAATGAACCGCTCTACGTATCAGATGTTTCAACTGGTTTTAACTCAATGTATACTGGCAATCAGGTTATCCATCAACATTCAAAATTTAAAATTTTATTGACTGGTGGAATGTATTTTATTCAGTGGCTCAGACCTGTCAGTAGTAAAATGTTCCGTTTTTAAATGTTTCTTGGCCCTCCCTCCATAAGGAAGGGTCTTGCTCTCATTTTAAATTCGTTCTGTTATCAAAAGGTGGTTGATATATTGTTACGTAGTTTATTGTCTGTCTCCAAGGACGGCCATTAACCATAGGTAGATCAATTTGATGATCTGTCTCCCGCTTTGTATTTTTGCAGATCGACACTTCCAGGAGCTTGCCTTATCAGATGTACATTGCTGCTCAGTGCCATTTGCTCTATGCCTGTAGATGTTTCCTGTCATGTGTGGAAGGAACGTCGGGTAGAGAATCGATGGCTACCTTAATATCATCAATGATCGTAGTAAATCGTGAAATTATTTAAGCTGTGGATCTATGATGTCGCATCTTTTGAAAAATGCTTTCTCCTCTAAAACTAAACTGAAAAATCGTGTTGTGTCAGTGCTTTTCTGAGAGTGGTGTTCTGTATTGATCAGCTATTAAATCATGGTGCTAATTTTTCTCTTACGTTAAAGAGTGCTTTAGATATTTTTACAATGCACTCATCGTGTTTTCAAAAGTTCCTTCGTACCTGCACCAGTTCTAATCGGAAATTTGGATTTATTGTCTTCAAGTGGATTTTTCTGACCCAGTGGATTACAGATTTGAGCGAGTTGGTGAGTGTTGTTTGTTCATTTTCTATTTTACTGAGCATGTCTGCATGGTCCAAATATCATGTGCTCCCATTGGGACGCTTGTCTCCTTTGTCTTGATTCTAAGATTTATTTAATTTCCGTGAGCAATTTGGATGGTACTGAAACCTTCTTGTGATCATTTTTATGCAAATGGTTTTCTTTCCATGAAAAATTGTCACGGAAATGAATCGTTTCCATGAAAAATTTTCACGGAAATGATTTCGTTTCCATGAAAAATTTTCATGGAAATAAGTCACATGGAAATCAGCCACACGGAAATCAGCCACATGGAAATATTTCCTGTTCCATTTTTCCATGTCATTTTTTCATGGAAATCAACTTCATGGAAATCATCCACACGGAACATTTTTAGCAGGGTACAGGTCCATCTGAACCTACCGCCTATGTTTTGGGGGGAACCCAGGCCCCATTCAAGACTGCGCATGCTCAGGTTAGTAGGATCGCATCCAGCAAAGAGGAACCAGAGTGATCACAGTGTTGTAAAAATGATGCTCCTTCATAATTATGTAAAAAGTCTACCGAAATAGCAAATATGTTTTTCTTCCCGACAAAAAATTGTTAATTTTGAACAAAAATAATTGTGTGTATTTGAATGCTGTGCATAAATTGAGTACCTTTTTTTTAAAGGGAAGAAACTGCACGATTTTGAAAACCTGGTAATCGCGCTGGTTTCTTTTTGCTAACTGGAATCCAGCTGTAGTGCAAGTGCAGGTTTACTGGTAGATGTCTTCCCGCAGATCTTTTGCAACTGTGACATGAATCCTTTCAAATTGCCGTGGAAGGAAGCGTTGAAATTCCACTGAGGCCACTAAATGAGAGCGTAATTTCTAAGAGGCACTCAAACTACAGCTTTCGAGTGCGTGCCCTTGAAAAACCCTCGGGAACATGATTTTCAAAAAAAAGCGCACCTCTCGAGTACCCGCTGCGACCCGTGAAGAACCACTCAACGCACGGGCCCGCCACAAAACCGACGAGCTAAGAAACAACGCCGTATGAGCCATCCGGCGTTGCCAAATTACCTTCTAAAAATCAAGAATTTGCAGGAAAATTGGTGATATTCCTCTTCCGATTTCGAAGAGGATTTTCTTCGTAATTTGATCTAAAAGGTCTAAAAATTTCAAGGAAATATATTCGTAACTATTTCCGAAAATAAATATTTGCAGAGAGGAAATTCGGCAACATTCGAATGCACATACGGCGTTTTTCGGTATGACGGCAGAAGAGGACGCCTGCGAAAACGAGAAGAGCAAATCTGAGGTATCGATTCATCTGACGGCGACGACGATGACCGGATAAGAGGATTAACCGATTATCTCAGCGTATCCGATCGCAGCGAATATTTCACACTTGAACCCGCAGTTGCCAAAGTGTGCAGTTACGCTTGCCTGGACTGTATTCGATTCTGTGCGAAATATTGAATTGTTTCTGCGAATCGGCATTGTTTTGAATCCACTCCACCACGCGAACGCATCCACCCGATACGCCACCGCCCGCGGCCGTGGTTCCCATGCATTGTTCCACACCCCCGGAACAGCCCCCTACCCCCCGCCCCCTGCCCCCCTGCCCTTCCCTCGAACCCCACGATAAAGTCCTCACTTTTCTGATTACATTCAACACGCTCCTATCATGGCGAAAGTTGATGCGGCTATGTGCAATGCTCTCCTATGCGGGAGTAGCGTTAATCCGTCCAGATCACAAACCTAACCGGGGAAAAAAAGCCCTCAGAGCTGAGCGTCAAAATAAATATGAGAATACACTGCATGCCGTGCCAAGAAAAAACGTTGTTTGAGCCTTTGAACATGAAATTCACCAAATTTGAGACGCCTGGAAATTCTCGATCCGAGAATATTTCTGATTACATCGAGTCACTTTCTCAGTTCGGTGTGAGTAATGGGTCACTAAACCTTGTTTATTTTATTGAATATTCTGAAAAGACAATGTGAGTAGATAACGTGGTGATTTTTCCGCATTTTTATGGAGCCGACATCGCGGAGAAACCCGCCTTCGAAAAATCTAAAAACTGCAAGACATTTCAAACGCACCCGAATGGCGGGAAACTGACGGTGTTGACGCACTGCGGTAGTCATATCGCAATCTTCTCTCATTTTCCTCTGATGTTTGTTAAAATAAAACGTGTTTCAATATGGAATTGTTGCTCGTTTATTACAGCTAACATATGAATGAGATTCAAGTCTTGAATTCAAAAGATATAATTTCGACTTTAGTATTGTTTTCATATACGAAGAGTAGATAGACATTTGACGGAAGTCGTGGAAACCCGTGCCCGCTTCTGATTGGTGCCGGATGACATCATTCGGCGCGGCGCGAAACCGGGGCGTTTTAAATTTGCGTATAAGTTGAGCGATTTGAACTACGCATTTCTCGGTTACTGAGTTACTTGTTCGCGTTTTTAATGTGCGCATCGTGTTCTACGCGTCATTTTCCTTCAGAAAACTATATTCGCAAGTCAAAATTCTTTCACGGTTTAGTGACCCATTGAAGGGTCCTGGTTGGCTTGAGCTTATTGAGGGACCATATCTTGGTTTCGAGGAAGGCTCAATGATACAATTTTAAAATTGAGTTCGGGAATTCTCTTTTTCACATTCAATTATGAGACTAGAGCGCTCCTAGCGCTTCTCATTGTGAGATTAATTTGTGGGAACAGGAAAAGATCAACACGCCATTTTCGATGTACGTCACTGGGATCACTATAAATAACGCATGTGTGTGTCAGTCCAGCTTCGGCGGGTTTCCAAGGAAAAGACGCGTACGTCACGTCATTCATACCGTGAGAAAACTGTCCCGTGACGTCATCAACAGTCGGATCCGGTCTTAGCATCCGTCCCCATGCGCGGAGTGCTGTCTGAAACATGTGTCGCATGCATCTTCTGATATTGACATCTGATGTTCGTGGTGAAGTGAGGATGGAATCTTCGTCTATACGCATTTAAAAGTCTATTAAATGATCTAAGACACAAGACATCTAAAAAAAACAATAAAAGTAATAAAGACCGCAGGGTGTCTACTGAAATAGGCTGGCCAAAAATCAGTAATTTTACGGTACTTTTTCAGTACATTCCCGAGAAATGCAGTACCATCTCAGCAGAAAAATGCAATGCTTTTCCAGTGCCACCAATTGACGAAATTCGAAAATTTTCAAAAATTGGAATTTTCCGCTCAAATTACGACAAAAATGAAAAAACTCCGGACCTTCTTGCGAAATTTCCGCACTTTTTCGGTACTTCCGGACCGCCCTTAAAAAGTCAGTTCTAATTCCGGAAATTCCGGACTTGGAAACACCATGTTACCTTGCCTGTCTGATGAAAGTTCGGTTCGACAAACCGAACAGTTGTGGTGATATGAGACACCGTTCAGTTCATATGACCGAACTTCTTTTCAATGAGCATCCTCCTGCCTTGCTCGCTGCACGAGCCTTGGCACAGAATGATAGGGAACGTCCCGACGTCCTGGTTACGCTCATGACGTCATAACGGCACGGATCAGGATGGATGTTGGACGTCAAGGCCGAAAAGTGTTAAAATACTCGCTAATCGCCGGACTCACGATGAGCCACGAGCCGCATCTTCGCGATCGGAGTCTCTTCAGGATCCGAAACCGGTTCCCGATCAAAATACGTGAGTAAATAACGGCGTTTTCTCTAATTGATAGAGTTTTGTTAATCGCGTCATTAATTAATCCCCGAGGTCCGGTGATCCCGGGATGCGAGGCGCTGGACCTCGGAGTTTGGAGCCGTTGACCACTCGCTTTTGCACTCTCAATAGATGCGTGTCTCATGCGACACATTAATTTTGGCCACGACAAAAAAAACCACGGCATACTTACTGATCTGACATTCGGTTATTGGGTCCGATATTTGGGTACGGTGTCCGATCACACGGGAAAAATGTATTGCTGATTTAACGATTCAATTGTTAAAAAATATGTCCGACATATTTCAAATGTCCATTATACAATAGTGGAAAGCTAATTTAACCACCCTCGTTGTTACATTAGCATTTTTTAAACGTAAAATCCACATTGAAATACATCGAACACTTTAGCTACAAAATTGTGAAATCGGCAATTTCATTTTTTTCCGTGCATATGAATCGAAAGTAACTAAAGTAAGGTACTCTAAATCGTAATTAATCGGTTCATGTTAACGTTCTTTCGGTTCTGAGGAACCGTAACCTCGGTTCATAGTTTGGTTTTATTTGAATGTTCGGTTTTATGAACCAAGAATAAAGTTCCATGTCCGTTTCTTTTCCCTTTTTTTCCTTTCATTCTTTCAATAGAAAGTGAAAAAAATAGAATCAAGAAAAATCCGTAAAATGTAAAATCATGAAACCAAAAAGTCCTTTATCCATGTACGTAACTGGTCGGTCATTTTTGAACGACATCCATTACTCAATGTTTGATGTGTAGTTGAAAGGCACGTTGAATCAATCCATAAATTACTTTTCTTTTTGTAATTTTATTAGATTTTTTACCTTTTGCATCTTCTGAGGTCAAAATACCTCCGATCTTGGTCAAGATCAACACCGTGACCCTTCACCTGATGACGACGCATCAAACTAATGCCGCACGCATTAAAAAACCCTCAGCCTCTAATTCACACTATAAAACTGAGGACGTAAACTGCAGTTCTAGGGGAAAACGCCGCATGAACATTCGAGAGTCGCCAAAGTTCCCAAGATAAAAGATGTGTTTTTGACAAAACTTATGCAAATTTTTCTTTAAAATTTCCAGATATTTTAGATTAAATCTTGAACATAAGTCTGAAAAATTTGAAGAAAAATATTCACAACTTCCCCGATAAATTCATATTTTATCAGAGGAAATGTGGCGACGCCTGAAGGTTCATACGCCATTTTTCCTTAGCTCGGCAGCTAAGCGCGAAGGAGGTGATGAAAACTCCATTGAATTTTTTTTTTTTTTTTGCAGGAATCCGATTAGGGTGCCCTATCCTATGACCGAAGCCTTTATGATGGAATGCTGCTAGCATAGTCAAAATTATCTTGTAAGAATCCGGGGATTTTCGTTGTAATCCCGGTTAATTGTTACAAGGGACCTATTTGTCGAGAGCAGGTACATGGTGCATGCCGGGCCATTAACTGGGGATCAAGGCAGGTATGAGGCGCGGACGTAAAATTATAAGAGCCGGATAAGACGTTACGTCGTTAACGTTGGCGTCCGCGGATGCGCAACAAGGTCGTGCATCGTGCGGGATGTGCTCGTGTAGAACTTGCAGGAGCCGTTATAACCGGTGTTACATGACTTACATGTGTCTTGATCCATGCTGTCATACGGACTCGGACTCCCTAGAGTACCTGTATAGGGAGAGTAGCGACAGATCTGAAACTCCGAAAGTCCATCAGGCCTTCACCGATGCCTCCGCGAATAAAGTTAGGGCCCAAAAGGGCAGCCAACCTATGAATTTCAATTATCCATAGCGATTTACTGATACTATTGTTACGAACCGTCCTTTATTAAGC
The DNA here is from genome assembly GCF_918797505.1 of Bemisia tabaci. Classification (NCBI taxonomy): domain Eukaryota; kingdom Metazoa; phylum Arthropoda; class Insecta; order Hemiptera; family Aleyrodidae; genus Bemisia; species Bemisia tabaci. The sequence continues at coordinate 958,657 of NC_092800.1, read as the reverse complement.
ACGTGTTTGACTCACTTTTTGCATAAATTTACTCAATTTCGCCGAAGAACGCTCATTTCTGTACATTCTTGGCCATATTGGTTAGAATTGGAATCTGCAGACTGGCGGTGAAATTTTGTGCGTTAGAAGTTGGATAGAAGGGTGGCTGCACTTTTGGGCCCTAAGCCCTCCATGAACCGATCTGTCGGTACTCTCCCTATACAGGTACTCTAGGACTCCCTTACTAAGGCAAAACGCCGTATGAACCCTCAGAAGTTGCCACATTTTCTTCGATCAAGTATGAATTTTCAGAGCAACCTGTCAGTATTTTTCTTCCATTTTCTCAAATGATTTTATCTGAATCTTCTGAAAATTGGACGTATTTCTATCAAACAGACCTATGTGCAAGTGAGAAATATAGGGTGTGCTCGTTAGTTCTCTTTGCGTAAGAATAAATGAGAATAATAAAGCGCCAGTGACGTCAGCGGCGACGATGGGGACTCCGAGCCGCGGACCCGCATCTTTAACTCATGAGCCCTGTCCACAACGCTCTCTTGCCATGCCCGCGGCTCATGAGTTCCGCATTCAATTGCACATAGGTTTGTTTGATAGAATGTAAAATTCCGCTTTTCCAATTCTTCAAAAGGAATCACGCCCACTTTTACATTGCTTCTTATGCAGCTTCGACGAGCACACCCCATATTTCTCACCTCCACATAGGTCTGTTTGGTAGAAATACGTTCAATTTCAAGAGGAAATTCATGACTTTCCACAAAAATGAACATTTGACCATGGGAGATTTGGCAACTCTAGAATGTTCATACGGCGTTTTTCCTTAGCACGGCGGTGGAGGTCTTAGTTGCCCATGGCACCGCCTCCGGCAAGGCAGATGAACACAGAATTTCAGTTCGGATTTATAGAAACGTCCAAGAAATATATTGGAATTTTTTTGAGGATCAACTGGCCTTACTGTGGTTTCAAAATGAATTCTAATTGTTTCAAAAAGAATTCGCGAGTTGAAAATATACTCTGCAGAAAATTCTCTACAATATGGATTTGGAGGACTGAAGGCACACCGCGCGAGAACTTTCGGTCCTCATGAAACTTAACTGCGGTGTTCGTCTAATTTATATCAGAAATTGGCGATGAAACTCCCGAACTTTGTATTTTGGGTTGCAACTTTGTAGACTTTCGGTCATATTTTATTTTTTCGATGAAAAGCTATTCTACAAAAATTCTGAAAAGCTTCCATGAGTTTTCTTCTCCGTGGGAAGCATTTTAATTGAAAAAAAAATTCAACTAATAATGTTGATTTGTGCTTTTTTAAAAAATGGAGGAGCGAAGCATTTCAAATACCGCAAATAAGATGAGTGCGTGGTTTGGTGGTTTCATCGTTGAAATGCTATTATTTCATGTAACCGTGCAGATCATATATTTGGTTTTAGAAACCGTATGAAAAAGTTGTCAGTAATTTAAGTACTCAATGTGTAGAAGATATTTTTACCTTTTTAGCACTCCAGGTATTCAGTCTCCAACACAACTTGACTCCATCTTTTCTTTTTGCCCTTTCTTTTCTTATGCTCCCTCATCCTACTTGATCCGATTTACAGAATATAAAATAACTTACGCAATAGAACCAATACCTTCAGGATCAGAATTCGCGCAAATATGTTGAACAGCATAAAAGACGCAAAGGCCAATTCTTACCTGCGAACAGAAAGTGAAAAAAAAAACCAGTTAAAAAGAGACATTTGCAGGTAATCCTACCGAAAATAACAGTGACAAGGTTGAACAATATAGCGTACTGGATGATCTACTTACATCATTAAGTAGATATAGTGGTCACCAGTAAGATCAAAGATGCATAAAAACTTGAGGATACAGGGATAACATAGAAGAGAGGAGGTTGGAAAACAAATTCAGATTGCAACACTAAAAGCTGCGTTGCCAGAGATTAAAGAATACCGACAATATGATACAAGTTCAACCCAGAGACTACAAGTTCGTGCAAAAACACGACAATATCGTAGCGGAAACTGACCCACGCTAGTTGTTCAGAAAATGCAAAATGCAAATCGCACCCAGAAACAAACTGCGTAAGAACAAAGCAGAGAAATCGTATGTATTGTCTGTCATGGCGTATTGTTGCCAGCTTTTCGCTTTCCCGTAGACTCTGTTTAGTAAGTTATCCTATGAATGATCCCCTAAATAGCTACCTACTTCACCCAAACTATCGACAAAACTACGAAGTACTGACTACAAACTCGACTTAAGATACTCCTCACAATCAGTTTAATGAGGAAAAAAAAATTTTGCTTGAACTTCTACCAGGTTTCAAGTTTCGATACTGATTGCATTACGAATATCAGCATTGTTTTCCGTCAAGATAAGGTCAATTTCCCTCAGCGCCTATATGGCGTCCTGTTAATACTTCCCTCATCGATTTCCGTTTAAGACGATCGAAATTACCATTGGACAAATGGGACTCTGATTGTCGTAACATTTCTTCTTCTGAGCATAGCAGCGTTAAAACAGATTCACAAGATCAGCCGATCCAAGATCCCATGCTCTGCCATCCTTCATTTCCTATTTCACACTTTACACAGTCTAATTGTAACGCTACAAAAGTCTTTCTGCCAAAATGTTTGCGCATCTCATGTGGCAACATTACTGGTTTCCCTTTCAGGAGTCGCTGCACCGGCGCGGCGCGGCGCAACGCTGCACGGCATCTCTCTTGTCTGCGGTTAGCGTTTATTTATTTATACTCATTTTTTGTTCCTCCATCATCGTTGCACCCCGCTGCTTTGCCGGATGAAGAGGTGATAATACACGAGATAATAGCGAATATTGCACGAATGTTGAACACTTGGCAAACTGCGACGGGCACCCGAACGCCACACGCTCGAGTAGCCTGAGACAATGCAGCACGCTTTTTTGCGCAGGTGCAAAAAATGAGAAATCCGAACGAATTACTTGAAACCTCAACCTCGCAGTGGTAGCGTGCAAATCTGCAAGCCATTCTGATCTAATTGTCTGCCTTATTAGGTGAACTCAGCAATTTTTCAATTTTGACGCGCACTTCTGGTTTTCTTTTTTCCCCTTTTTTCGCTGTCTTCTTTCTTTCAGGTCTGGAACGAGCCAAATGCTAACACATAGGAACATCATAACTTAACCAATCAAAAAGCTATGTTGCGTCAGTAAAATGTGAACCAGTTGCTGGGCGATCAAAGGACATTGGTACATCCATGTATAACATTTACACCGAAAAAAAAGTGAAGTTGATTCAACATTCTGAATGTAAAAAAAGTGTGCGCGAACTTATGAATGCTGAATTACCCATCCCAGCAGTTAGTTTTACATCTTGGTATTACTAAAGTAACTGCTGTGGCGGGTGATCCAGCATTTCATAAGTTCTCGCACACTTTTTTTACATCCAGAATGTTAAATCAACTTCACTTTTTTTCGGTGTAATTGTTTGAGTCAACTTTGCGATCTTGAAATGACGTATTGTGCGTTTAATCGATATCCTTAAATGCTGCAATTACTGAGGGACGAATTTTTCCTGACTTTAGACATCGATAAGGCACATTACATGGAGTTTTTTAAGTATTGTCTGGAACAATTTTAACGCAGAGAACCAAATCATAAATACCTAGATTTCTCAATGCATTTCTTTTTTTTCTGATGCGATTTTGTCAGACCGCATCCAAGTCTCTCCTCAGGTCTCGCGAAGACACCTGTATCCGTGCTAGCCGCGACACGCAAGCGATAAACCTCGGAGGTGTCAGGGGGCGAGCTCCATTGAGGACCCGAAGTTCATTGAGGCCGAGCCCATTCATTCAAAAAACGGGGATCAAAAGAGCGCATCTAAAACCAAAACGAAGCATCCCCACTTTGGCCTGAACCCTGCGGCCCATCGTTACACACGCAAGACGGGAACGACGTCCCGGTGGGGATGCTTTCGTTTCGACTCGAGTGCGGGCCGGAATGCGGGGGTGCAGCCGCGACCACGAGGGTGCGTACTCACTCCGAGAGGGTGGAGACCTCCGTCTCAAGATTGACTGCCCCTCGGACGCGGAGGGGAGGGGGGGGGGGTGCCCCCGGGGGCTCGGTGCGGACCTGCGGGTCCGGAGCGGATGCAGGCCGGGTAATTAGGCGATACGTGTGTGGTCATTGTCTGTCTTGGCTGCAGCGCGCTCCAAAGGCCGAGCTTTATGGAGACGGCCCGGCTGAGGAAATTGAAACTCGGCGCTGTTGCCGTCTCCTCGATATTGATTATGGAAGTTTTGATTTCTTTACAGTCTAGTACAAAGATGGTATGGTTAAAAAAAGCGAGAAAAGAACACTGAGAAGTGGCCCGAAGTGTGTGTGTCGCAGGCAAATAGTGAAATCAGGCATTTTGTCAAATGCCGTGGCAGATAGTCAAATTTTAACGGTCTACAAAATTTTGTGAATTTATGGCAAAGAGCTCACGATTTTTCATTATTTTTCGAAAAATAACTCATCAAACCTACGAACTCTTTTTTTCTTTTCCTCTTGAATTGCTTCGCATATATTTATAAATGTTGATATTCCAAAAATTCTGTATTTTACAACATGCTGACATTTTCAAGATCACTCTTCAGGAGCTAAAAATTGTTTAAAATACTATTGTATGTGCAAATTTTTACGGAGAATTTTTTCTTGCAGGAGCAATGAATTATTTTGTCTGAAAATAGGAAAAGAATCAGAATTTCGATCTATGTTAGAATATTTGACTATTTACCTAGGCATTTGACAAAATGCCTGATTTTACTATTTGCCTGCGACATATGTAACAAGGTGGTGAAAAGGTGCTGGGTCTACACCATTTCGCGGAGGAAACAAAGCCGAAAAGTTCCAAAAAAGTCTTCAGAGTAAATGAATTCAAATAAAGCTTGACGGGTGAGTTCGAGTAGACGCGGTTTTAATACGTTCACAAATTTATGGAACTTGAGTATTGAAAGATGTACTACTGGAGGTCTGATGGAACGTATCGAATAGACATTGTAAAAGTGCCTTTCTATCGACGAATTCCCGTCAAAATGAAGCGTTCGGTGATAGTGCTTCAAAACAAAAATAATAAAAGTAACAGCATTCTAGATTTTTAAAAAAATCTTTTTCAAAACCGACGAATATACATGATCAGCCTTGTGCTTTTTCAGTACGGGTTGTTGTATGAGCTGCTGATCGACTTCCCGAGTGCGTAAGTTCATGTAAGCGCTTAAAGAACATTTTCGATCGCAGTGAACTCAAAAAGCTCCTACGGAATCCTCGGAGACGACAACAGCGCCCAAAATAAACAATTACTCGGGGACGGGGCTTCCATTACGATCATTACTCGCCCTGACGTATTCTCCGCGGCTTAATTACAGTTTTGTCGACCCGCGGCCATCACGGCCGCTTTTCGCCCTTTTGGGCCCGGGCTTTGATTCCATCAACCACTGATTTCCGCTGCCCCCCCCCCCCCCCGGGGTCGCCTCGGCTGTCCCTCTCAATTCGTCGCTTCTCCAGCGTAAAGGCACATATCTATGTCTACATGAGCCACGAAAAGCGTAGAGTTATATGTAGAATAGAGCTCATCTGGAAATTAAGTTACGCCCTTATGTCAGAGGAGCGATGAATTGAACGCGCCTCAGCACGCGCGCGACAACTTCTCGCGACGCGACGACGCGACGCCGTTCGAGAAAGCTCGGCTCCTTGGGTGGGTCGGATCATAGTAAGATCATTACGGATTTTTCTCGACCACAGAGCCAGAAAGAATAATAAGTTAATTTAACCCGGTGCAATGAAGGCGCGAGAAATTTCCTTCTTTTTCTCTTTAGGTTATCCCGGGCTTCTGCGTCTTTAAGCTTTCAAATTTTGTCTACTCGACATTTCGCTCAATGTTGATCACCTATAGAGGAAAGTAATTTTGAGGTTAGATCGAGGAGTTTTTAGGGCCAAAAAGGGCATCCAACCTAAGAATTCAAATTAAGCAAATTGGTTTATAATTACGACTGTTACGATCCATCGTTTGTAAAGCAGGTATCTGACTTGGTTTTTGCATAAATTCACTCGTTTTTGCGGAAGAGCGCTCGTTTATGAACATTCTTGGCCATCTTGGTTTGATATTGGAATCGAAAGATCGGCGGTGACATTTTTTGTCTTTAACCCTCCTTTTCCTTCGACAAGCACAAAAGCTTTGTTTGTCTAGGCATTGCCGTATCAAGCACGTATAGTGCTATATAATAACTATTAAATTAATGAATATTGCTCAAATCTTGTTAAAGACTTGTGAACGTTTCTGAAATCCAAAATGCATTTCACTCCGGAGTCGATAGTTTGCTCCACAAAAAGCCCGAATGATATGGATGAGGGGTGAAATCCCCTCCGCGATGTGCTACAACTACACATTGTTGGTGTGATAAGAAAAATTTGCTAAAATAAGAGACATACCAACATATCGGCAAATACAGCGAAAAGATATTAAAACATGGGTAAAAAAGACGAAAACATTAAAAAACACTGAAAGACGGAACGCTTTGAGCCGTAACCAGCTCATTTTCAGGTGCAAATCACGAAAAAAATATAAAAATTAAGTGGTGACCTGACCCCAGTCAGTGGTGGTGACGGAATAACGACTGGGGTCAGGTCGCCGCTTAATTTTATTATTTTTTTTTCGTGTTTTTTCAGCTGAAATTGAGCCGGTAACAGATCGATACGTTCTGTCTTTTCGTGTTTTTTAATGTTTTAGCCTTATTTACCCATGTTTTCTGTGCTTTATATACATCGGCGGATTTCAAAAGTTGGGAAAACTAGTGCAAGTCTTGAAAGTATGCTCGCGATACCTGGTGGAACTATGTCAGTTCAAATACGTGAGATGGGAGAAAACCTGTTGGGAGCTTCGATGCGCCGACTTCTCAATTTTCAATCTTCTGCAATAGTTGCTTCGATTGAAATATAAACCATCCGGGCCAACGTTGCCGAGGTCGCTATGGAAATACGTCCAATTCACATGAAGCCGAGAGTAAAAATAGGAACACGCTTTCTGCGTTTGCAACTCTTACTGAATGCTGCAGATGAGGCAAGGGTATCTAATTGTAAAGGTGGTTAAGCCGGTCAATGTTGGGTGAAACATACGCAATGCATATCCATCACCTGATTACTCCACAGAAATTCCATCCTCGAGAGATTGTATGCGCAATGCGCACTTTCTAAGGATGAGCTTTTTGATGATAAGGTCATTTTGGAAAGGTAACCGATCAACTCGAATGGGTTGGTTTCAAAAATTAATGGAATTGCGGGTTAATAATTATTCTGATGTTCTAGTTTAAAAGGGTTAACTTTTTGTCCTAAAATTAAGTGTCTAACTTTATCTCCTACGGGTAAGAATTCTCGTCTTGGAGGTCAAAAATCTTCATTTTTGGTGTTTTTTATTCTAAACCAAAAATTTGGTGCTGATAATTAACTTTTGGAGACCGATCCTCACTCCTACATACTTGAGGATATGGCACACAAAATTTCCAGCTGTTTGGTTGAGAAATGAGCAAATAAAGGTAAGAAAACTAAAAACAGGCATATTTTCATGTTAAAGGAAAGGGACCTATGTCGCAAAAACGTTGCAAAAGGGGAAGGGTGTCATAAATTCCGAAAAAATGCGTGACGTAATTTAGGGACAGCCCCTTACTTGTCGATGTCGAGCGCAATAAACGATATCTTCTATGTGCACATACTTCTCTTAATACTGACCCGTTGACTTCGGACTTGGCAAGAATCATTTCCATGGGCTAAAGTTGTGAGAAAATGCAGCGAAATCGAGCGGACAGAATTTTTCTGTGAACTTCAAAGTAAGTACACAAAAAATTAAGTGAAATTCACGTTATGGTTGATTCACCTCGAAGCTCGGAGTGGCCAAAATCCTGGAATCGAGGAATTCCGGTCGAGTCGAACTTTAAAAAAAGCCAAGATTCATAGAACGAGATTCGATTGGATCGGATTTTAGACGAGCTTTGTTTGGAAACGAAAGCACGGCCCTTGGCGCGGACTCGTCGAGTTGGCGGCAGGATTTCAAAGAAGGCGCTACCGGTTCGCGGTACCGGGATAAATTCGGAGCTCCTTTCAGGCACTGGCGCACGCTTCGAGTGTCTGAAAACATTCATCACCGCTGCACATATTCCAAGATTGTTTGTTATGTTAATTGGCTTCCGTTTTAGACATTTCTTGACCAACTATCGCACGGAGAATGGAAAAGTTACTCAGCGCAGTCTTTGACACACTTCCATTCATTTCGCCTTGAAAACGGAATAGGTTTTGCAGCTCCGCTTTCAAATTCTGTGAAAACGGTCAGATTTTTATGTTACTTTTAACTATAAGAAACTGGGCATACCAAGTATTAGATAAAGATTAAAGATAAGCGTATACTGATACATACGGAGATACAATGAGCTCTCATGAGCAGTTTGCAGACTCAGACATGCTGCCACTGGCAGATACGCCCCTCTGACGCGCCGAAAACGCGCCCCTCTGACAGATGGCAAAAGAGGAAGAGGAAAAAAAATTACGACCAAGAATATATGAGGACTTATCTGCAACAATAGCGGATGTGAAAAATATTACCTTTTCGAAACACATTAAAAAAACTGTTTTGGCATCGGGAAAATTTTGAGAAAATACTTGAGATGTGATCTTCGAGATCTGTACATTATGCCAGAGCCAAACATATTAAATTTTTGTGTGAACAAAACAGTTTTTTAAGCGTGTTTCGAAAAGGTAATTTTTCACATCCGCTATTGTTACAGATAAGTCCTCATATGCGGAAAATTTCTAAAATGAACGGAAGAAGAGAGTTAAGAGTAAAGAAAGGTGCTGTACGCATGATGGTGGTGAAAAGAGGTCCAAGAACTGCTTTCTGAAGCGTAAACACTTTTCTGTGAAATTTTCACCTTTTTGTTGACATATAGGCGCTTTGTCATCCGCCTCCTTCATTCGCTACGTGTAACACTGTAACTCCCTTAGAAGCGATGACCTTCAATAAGCATAAAGCAGTAACTGCGCGAGAAAAAATTTTCATTGTAGCATGCATTTCGAAATACGCGGGAAAAAACCGAAGACCGGCTTGTTTTCTGAATCTGCGATTTCTTGCAAAATCAGCAGTGGTCACAATATCAAAAGTTTCTCCGCAAATTCAAACCCCTTCTTCCAGCTATCCATATTTGTTGTGGTTAGACCCTCAACTTTGACCATCAACAAATGTAGCGGCATTTTTGCCGCCTGTGAAAAAACAGCAATCGCAGCCCGCACGACGCACATAAGATCGAATTGATTGAAGAGGTCGGACAAAATGTGGAAATTTTAAAAGCTTACAACTCCGTTCATACAAAACTTTGAGGTTTTAAAAATGATTCCACTGGCTTTCTCGTGAAATTTTCTTCTAGAAACACCCCTTAATATTTAAAATGTGACGAAAGTAACATAAAAAATTTGCAGTTTCGGTCAAAAATTGCATGTCCGACCTTTCTGATTGACTCGATCCCCTGTGCGAAGGTTGGAGCGGGCGCGAGAAATTCCGCCACTAATAGAATATTTGCGCCTCAGAAGCGTGTTTACCGTCACCTCGTTGTCTAATTGCAGAGCTAAATAAGTGCGAAAGCTCGAAAATTGATGAAAATTCCGCTCGATTTGACAACGCAAATTAGTTCCTGCCGAGAGGTTCAAAGATTACGTTCATCTTCGCACATTACCGCGCTTTATATTGCTCTTGATTATTCGTTATTCGTTGCTCTATTGCTCTATTACTCCATAGCAACACGAGTCTTCGCAGCGATATGATGCGACGAGTGAGCGAAGAGCACAATTTCTACCTACATCTCCAGTTTCAGCGCAGGGCTGGATTTTATTAGTTATGATTAGAGGCTATTACGTTTTACCGTTTTCACTTTGGGTACCGCGGACTTATTAACAACGTTTTGCAAAATATTTGAAACGAGAATAGCAGGGAGGTGATGTTTCAACCGAATTCATACGAGAATACCTTCGTGTGTTTCATTTAATGCGATTTAGGATGTAAAAATAGATCTTTTGAGGGGAGACACGGAAAAAAATTGAAATTTGCTTTATCATTTATGATGTTAAAAAAATGTGTGACAAGTATAAACGCTAATTTTACAATAAAAAATGGCAGGTTAACTAGGTCCCACGGTAAAATGAACAAATTGAATGTTGAATTAGCATTTTTTTCTTTTTTTTTTTTCTTTTTGTGAAACCAACATTTGATACTTGTCGCACATTTTTTAAGAGTATGAATCCTAAATCAACATTCAATTTTTTTCCGTGTAGTTAATTATTGTAACTTTTCTACTACAGATTCCTGGGGTGTACCTTGTAAAACCTAGATAGGCATTTCTTGACATGAATCAGCTAGTTGCAACCAACAAACGCGCGGATATGAACGATTCAGCAAGGACAAGTTCCAATGGAAACCAAGGCTACAGGAACCGAAAAAATTCCCAGTGGTAAGCCCGCTAGTCTAATTTTTCTCACGGGCATTGTGTTGGAGACGTTCTCAGGAAGGGAAACTCGGAAACTAATTGAATTACGATTAAACTGTGTGATTTAAGTTTTCAGACGCAATAATTGGACGTATTTCTACCAAACAGACCTATGTGGCGATGAGAAATGTGGGGTGTGCTCTAGAAATCTGCATAAGAAGCAATGTAAAAGTGGGCGTGGTTCCTTTTGAAGAATTGGCAAAGCGGGATATTGCATTCTATCAAACAGACCTATGTGCAGCTGAGTGCGGAACTCATGAGCCGCGGGCAGGGCAATAGAGCCTTGTTGACAGGGCTCATGAGTTAAAGAGCCCCGACGAGAACGTCGACGTCCCACCTCCGCTTTTTCATTGCCGCTGACGTCACTGGCGCTTTATTATTCTCATTCACTCTTACGGCCAGAGACTAACGAGCACACCCCATATTTCTCACTTCCACATAGGTCTGTTTGGTAGAACTACGTCCAATTAACGAATCACCATGTCAGTTGCCGAGCCGTAAGCTCCTATCCTGGTCAGTGGCGTGGCATGTTTTGCGATACATCGATCAATCTGTCATTTAAATCAATGGGAAATGATCGATAAACAGGGTGATTGCAACGAACACCTTGATAATCGATATTTTACCATGGCTTAAAATGGGGAAATATCGATAATCGGGAACCAGTCACGTCTTCGTCCGGTCCTTCCCAACTTTCATTTTACCATTTTGCGATAGCGGTTATTACTGGGATTTGTCGTAAAGTTAAACAGCTCAAATTGTAAGCAAAAAATTGAGATAAGGGTTCCGGTCTATTTGGACATTTTGAATCCTTAGATGAGCAGGTTTCTGCTGCCAGAAAAGTAAACAGAGGGTCTCGGTCGATCTCATTGTCGATCTCCCCTCTGCAAAGCACAAATCGTAATTGTTTTGCTCTGAACATCCTGCCAAAAATTAATCGAAGATCTAGAAAACGTGCCCTGGTACTTTGAACTTACGACATTTTGATTCAGTCCTCTTTTAAGAATCAGAGCGTGGGTAGTCTCTTATCGAAATTACAGAAGAGAAGGACTCATTGCAGCTCTTCGTCCTCACGCTAAAATACCACTTGACAACGCCCTGTTGGGCAGCGTAGCCAAATTTGCAAAAAAATTAACGAAGTTTCTATCGAAAATCTGCGGTGACATCATAAAGTACTTGGACCTGCCTCTGAATTACTGCAAGAAAAAGTCCTACCCCAACACCACAGGTTCAACTATAGGTTTTGTGCACCAGTGTCCTGTTTTAGTATTGGTAAAAAAGGGCTTTCCTCTGACCCCATATGTTTGAAATACAAATTTTTATTGGTTGATGTGTTAGCTTTGTCAATCTGTTGGTGACAAGTCCATCTCCGTCGTCGCGATTCAGGGATCTTTTTCCCATGATGCTTTGCTTGCCTTTCATCCACCGTCAAGTGAGATCGACGATTTTACGGTGAAAATTGCCAACAGTGCACATAATATCCCCTCGAGAGGAAATCATGGCGTATTTTACGGACTACAATGAGACAATAAGTGAGAATGACCGCATTGCAGGAGGAGTGGTGCCCGACCTATGTAAAGGCAGACCTACACCCATTTTAAGTCACCGCTGTCTCCAGCACACGGGGCAAGGCCGCCAGTATACCTGCAGATGCGACATAATAAAAGGATTATGGTTCTAATATTAGAAACGCTTGTCGTATTGTTATTAAACACTAATGAAGTCTCGACAGTCCGTCGCTTCTATGACTCAGTACGCGGCTTGGTTGCCGGGTTTTGTGGAAATGACCAGACTTGGAAAAGGCCATCTTTAGTGAGTTTGCAGCGATCAAATTCAATCCAGAAAAATTGAACGGCGAGCAAGGTTAAAATACTGAGGAGTAAACTGGCTGTGAACTCATGCTGGTGAATTCTACGAATTGGTGAAAAAAATTCAGCTTTTTCAATGTATCGAGCTTTAAGATGTTCGGTGATAGTTCTCCGCTCTAATCATTGTACATGTACTTGTCTCTAATGATGAACAGGAGCCACGCTGCCATGCTTGCACGGAGCCATGCTTTGATGGCAGCGCCTTGAATCAAGGCGCTTTGATGCAACTATACGAGTTTGATGGATGTCCGTATTGCATAGACAAAAAATTGCAGGCGTTTTGACTTCTTGCGCAACAACCGAAGCAGTGTCCATCGATGGACGCGAGGATTCGGAGGAACTTTGATACAACTATACAAGCACGACGGATGTCCGTGTTGCATAGACAAAAAATTGCAGGCATTTTGACTTCTTGCGCACCTACTGAGGCAGTTTCCATCGATGGACGCGAAGCTTTGAGGGGACTTCCTCAGATCCGGAATGGCCAAGAGCAAATCAGAACTATTCTCGCAAAATACGATATTAAGTATGAGAGGTATTTCATTCACTTAATCAGAAAAATTAGACAAAATTTCTAGAAGGGGACGAGTAGAGCTCTACGTTCCCTCACCCCTCCCCATCTTTCCGCGCATGATAAGCTCCTTTCCCCGATATACATTCTATTTTCATGACTACTGAAGGCGCTTATCGGATTATCATGAGGATCAAGCGCATGCATAACTGTGAAATACAGCTGCTGAGCCAAAATGCTTTATAATCGTATCATTGCAAACAATTCAGCAACGTCTGATGGAAACAACTCACGCCCTCTTGCTAATTTGTCAACGTGTTCCTTTTTCAACCTTATATTCTAAGTATCCTCATCTTGTTTTCTGACCCTTATGAACTAATTTCGCTCCCCCCTCACCGTCCTTATCGCATGCCGTTTTTCTAGTCTCTAATTTGTATTTACAACGCCGTAAAAAGGTGACATTTACGACAAAAGTTGCGACTGTCTGCTAGCTGTGTCTCCCCCCTCCCCCCCTCACCAATACGTTAACGCAGACAGATTGCGAATACTGATATTTAAAGTCGCTGGACCTTACTTTCCTATCGGTATCGCATTGATACTCGAGCGTGAACCTGTATTACCCGATCTCTTCTCTAGAGGGGTAGGACTCACGAAAACACACTTCAACTTTTGAAATGCACAGCTTTGAATAACCAAAACTCCGAGCAAAAATAAAATACGGTGGTTCCAGATTGCCTGTGGTGCTACAAATTAAAGAGTTCACAACTCGGAGTAAAACTAGGATTTGAAAAATCAACTTAAAATGGGACTGACCTCATAACAAACATAAAAAATAATTATTGGACAGTTCGCAGTGTTCACATCTGATATTTTTCAACCAGAAATACAAAAAAAAAACAAATTAATGACGAGTCTCACCGCTGTCATTATGAGACTTAAGAAATGTTTCAGTAATACTAGGTTTTTACTACTTAAAATTCTTCAGTTGTGTGGCGAATTTGTTGATGAATGCATTTTTGGCGTTTGTTAGCCCTATTTCTTAATGATTGGTTTTGGTGGTTTACTTCAGAGATGGCTCCTAGCAATCATAGAAATATTTCTGGAAAATCCTGACTGATGGAGCCCTGATTGTTGACATTGACAGATAAAGCGATAGACAAAGAAGAAAAAGGAAGTATGGATCGATCCTGCGGACTGATTATTGAAATTGATAGACAAAGCGATAGACAAAGAAGACATAGAGAGTAAGAAGCGATCCTATAGGTGCAAACGGGTGGCTCTTATAGACTAAGGGAGATAATGATGGACTAATTATCGGGTCTCTCGTGGGTTGCCGTTAGTTAGTCTATCACCCACGTCCTTTCTCCATTGCAACCACCCGCTTCCACCAATAGGATCCCTCCAAATCCCTTTTGTCTTCTTTGTCTATAGCTTTGTCTATCAATTTCAATAATCGACCCGCTGGTTGAAAAAGGATGGTTTCTATAGACTAAGGGATAAAATGATGGACTAATTATAGGGTCTCTCGAGAGGTGCCGGTTGCCGTTAGCTAGTCTACTACCTGTCTCGTTTGTCTATTGCAATCATCCGCTTCTACCAATAGGATCCCTCCATGACCCTTTTGTCTTTTTTCTCTATAGCTCTATCGATTTCAATAATCAACCTGCTGTATACATAAGGAAACAAATGAAAATGAGCCAGAAATAGTTGTTCCTTTTTATAAAATGCAACCGAAATTTAACGGAGGGCGTATTGATTTGATTGCCTGCTTCGAAGCGAAGTGATAGGAAAAGCCAGTGCAACGAACTAGAAACAAATCGGTCCCGTCTCCCTGGATTCGAGAGCTCGAGCCGTGTGAATTCCGCATGAAGTAGCGGTCGGAGCGAGTAATTAAAACGTGAAATCCTCGTTAGTTCCCGCCGTGTCGAGGGTTTTCTGCCCCAATTTTTCCCGGCCTCCGGTGGCGTAGCTTGTTTTGCGATATATCGATCCATCACACATTTAAACCTATGGGAAAGGATCGAGAAACAGGGGTTTCGAAAGGAACACTTTAATAATCGATCCTTCACCACAGCTTTAAATGGGAAAACATCGATAATAATCGATGATTCACGCCTCGCCACTGGCCGACATCCTACATTTAGTGACTCCGTTCCCCAAGTTACTGCTCCGAGCACGGACACGATGATTTGCTGCTCTTAATTGTCTCGCCGAGACTTATCGATATTTTTTCCTCATTGATTTTTCCCCGCCTTCTCCTTTAGCGGAGATTCAGACACAAGAAGAAAAAAGTCATGAACAATCAGTTTAAATGTACCCTCTTTCCCAAGCTGCATTTTCCGACGGAAAAATCGCGATATTTTGAAATTGAGTCTCAATTTTCTTACAATTTTATGCTAAAAATCGCTGGGATCATCAACATCAGGGCGATTATCCTAGATCTTGTCGCGATTCTATTTTTATGAAATCGCGTTCGATGAAATCGAAATTTCATCTCAATTTATCGCGATTTTTTCGATAATTTTGCCATAAATCGCCGTCGATATAATCGCGATTTTATTGCAAATTTGTGCAATGAAACATTTTTATTATTAGATAACGAGGAACGTAATTTTTTCCAACACGATTAAAGGCACAAGAAAAAAAAGGAACATATTTTAAGGAGAAATATAGGAAGATGACGTGCGAGAATCTACTTTAAGAGGAGAGAGATGAGGAAAATGGCGAAGAAAAGGAAATAAAAGGAAGGAGAGTGAGAGAATGAAATCAAGAGGAGGAAATAAGACACGAAATGAAGAAAGTAAGTCTCCGGCACGAACCGTCTTCCTTATCTCGACTTTCATGATACTTCGGAACTTTCCCTTGAAATAGCCGCATCATTTTTTTTTCAGAATCTAGTATTGATACATTCCAAAATATTTTGATTTATAGCGTATTAGGAGTTCCGCCTTTTGATTGGTTCGATGCGGCCCGACGTCCGACACGAGACCAAAAAGGACGTCCGAATCGTGCTCTATGTAACAGCGTATACTTCGACGAAACCGGGGGGGGGGTGGGGGGGGGGTGTCATAACTTTAAGAGCACGGGAACAACACAAAAACGGCGGCAGTGATAATTTGATTACACACTTTAGCTCCGAACGCCCCAGGCGAGTTCAGTCCTCACTATTCGTATTCGGATTGGTCGATGTTGAAACCTAAATAGTACATCAGATATTGAACCCTGGTCCCTCAGGTCCGTAAGAACGCTCACAACCTGGGGGCCATCAGGTGATGGAAATGTTGGGTGTTAACGTTGACTAATTAATTAATCCAATCGATTCTTCCGATCGTATCTGACATTAAGTCAGCCTTATTCTTGAATTACTGTTTCGGCCGATTGTGGATTTGATAGGATTTCATTAGGTACTCTTATCCTGATTTTTCCCCCTCCTTCTTCTTTTCCCTTTTTCTTACAAAGAAAAGGAAGACAGCATTGATCGGTGCCTCCGTCAAAGAAGAGGATGATAATGGAGGGGGGGGGGGGGTTGTTTCTATTATGTCCGATCTTTCATGAGAAATGGGACATGGTCTTAACGAGAATATTAAAAATTAAGGAACATTCTCAGAATAACAGTTGGGTCAATTAAGGCTTAAAGAATTTGCAAGCTTTTAAAATACTATAGTTACTCACATGCCTAATTATGATTAAATGGCATAGTGTTAGGAAGTATTATTTTCAGTTGCTTCCTTCATACACTATAACACAATTTCTGGAGATAGCGCAGTATCTTAAATTTTAACTGAAAACAGACGAAGAATTCTTTAAAAAGGGGATGGAATGTTGAGTTTGATTCTATCCGCCGGTCCAGTCAATAAACAAACATGCGAAAGTGTCACTCACCAATTATGTGGACATCAGAAAAATTGATAACTGAATTTGAGACGTGGATGCTCACCTATAACAAAAGAAAAAAATAACCATGGAATTAATTAAACGACAAATCAAAAACTTCCACCTCAAAAAAAATTTCATTTGAATTAAAAACAAATTTCCAGCTCCTGTTCAGGCACCCTGTTATTCCCGAAAAAAATTAGGGGAAGAGGTTTAGGACAGTCTTCGTGATTCGAGAGGGGGGCCAGAAGGTGTCTCAAGTTTGCCTTGAAGAAAGTGGCGGCAGGGATCGATAATATTCCAAGTTTTCCGAGAATTACTACATCGGTGTTTTTCTTTTTTGATAGGTAGAATTGTGGCATATGACCGGGCGAACATAAACATGGTTTAATCACATTCGTGCCGTAATACTGACACCGATGATCCACTTGACTGAGCTTCCGATCCGTTCCCTTTCTCCGCGTCTCAGACCTGAAGTGAGTAACCTCGTAAAAACATGGCTTTTCCATTGAAGAAACGCCGTTTTCCGCTTGAAGCTGCGTCCGGATCTGCGTTGGATCGTTACATTTTTCCTCGGATTAATTTTCTCGTGGGACGCTTTTCACGCCCCCGTCGCCACACGTCATAATTACGCCCGTATTTACCGTTACGCTTCGTCCATTGTTGCCGATTTTTGTAGGAAAGATCAAATTAATCACATTGCAAACTATGGCTGTGGTGATATAGAGATACATTTTCTGAAAGGTGGCAATGCTGATTAGATTCGCTTCAAGTTTTCAGGAGCTGAACGGAGATACTTTCTCTGACAGTGTTGAGGAACGTCTCTCCTGTACGTGCGCAAAGTTTTACTTCACGCTCAGATCGATAGGTAAATATCCAGGGGGAATAAGAGCGATTAATTTTCTTCATAAGAAAAGCTCGAAGCTACCCTATTTTCAATCGCACTAGAAAACATAATTTTGGGACATACTACGTTTTGACAAGGTAGAACATTGGCTGTGATTACCTTTATTGGAAATTTTAACATAAAAAAGAGAAAACACTCAAAATGTGATCTGGACTGTAAGTGATAAGGTCGTAAAATAGTGCGCACCATTTTGCGAGGGAAGCAAGGCCAAAAAATGTCCATTAGAGTCAATTTTGTTTCTTTTTCATTTTTTTCCCCCGAAAAACAACTCTTAGAAATAGATGAATACTAAGTTTGGGGTTGTTGATTCAAATACAGAGACATCTCTTTCATGACTTTTTGTGGACTAACTCTAAATGGTCTCGAATAACTATTTTGGTCTTCTTATTCTTCTTCTTCTTTGAAACTTTGCTGCCTTATACAGAGCTAAAAACTTTCGACTAAGCGAGAACACAATGCAAAAACATCTTCAAGCGCAAAAAAACATATAAAAAACTCAAAGATGTTTAAAGATAGACGCAACGGACAATGATATCCTCAGAGACTTGAACGCTGAGGTACAAAAGTAGTCCATCAGAGAGATCACCACAACAGCTCGGGACCCTTCCCTCCACCACGTTATATAACAGATTTATGACTCGATTATATGCAAAATCTATGGTTTATGATGGTTTTCTCTTGAGGCGTGGAGTACGAGAGGAGAATAAAGACGCCGAAAGAACGACCGCCGCAGAGAACCCGCGAGAGGGTTATGTGGCGAGAAGAAAAATATTTCAGACTTTCAACAAAATCGTAGGAAAATGGTTTTTGTTATAATTCGCGTTTCCCGCAAAATGTAACATAATTGGAATATATCACGCAGGGGAGACAGTGGGAGACAAAGCCGTCAATTTCGAAAAATAAATCCCGACTAATAAAGATGAGTTGAGGATGGAAGACAGGGAGGGGAGGATGAAAAATCTGGCCGCCAGAAGGAAACTGAAGATAATTAAAATGTTAGCCGCGTAACCTTGCGTCCTTGCCGGCGGAGGTGGGTAGGCGGCTTGACTCTTTGACGCAGCGGCGCCAAACTACTGAAAAGTATGGCTACCCATTACTTACATAGGAAATTCAAGCTCATTATATGATGGGCCTAAATTGGGATCAACAATAAAGCCTTAGAGAATTAGGTTTGAAACTTCCCCAATTTTCGTTCAAAATTTTACCGTCTCTGAAAACCTAAATTTTGCAGAAATTTCAGCGAAATACCCTTGGAATACGGCCTCGCGAACCGTCAAAAGCATTCTTAATTTTTTTACGATCATAAAGCCGCAGTGAATTTATATCTCATTATGTTTGAAGTTTCCCCAGTTTTCGTTCAAAATTTTACACTCTTTAAACTTACAATTCGCGGAAATTTCATAGCAAAATACTCATGGCACACGACCTCGCAAACCGGCAAAAGCATACAATAATTGTTTTTTTTTAAAAGTTGTGACAACACTGAGACGAGCAGAAGCCGCTGTCTGACATTCTGCTAACAAATTACCTCCGTCAGTCTTGGGAAGAGTATTGTTTCGTCATTTTAGTCGCACTTTGCAAGCCAATTGTTTTCCGTAGCCATGGCAAACCTATAGGAATTTCTTGCCGGGCTTATAAAAGAATGTCCGGTTTAACGGATACGCAAAATGCAAGACAAACGCTTTTTCTTCAATCCTGTGGTGTCTACGTCAAACCGTATAATTTGAAGAGCAACAACGCGAAAACCGCGCGACGAAAGGGAAAAAATGGACCGCGATTAGCAGAAAGGAACCAAGCCACATCAGCTATTGTCAAAAACTGGGCAATTTCTTCTTTACGAGAGAACGTTTGTGCGGATATCTTTGAAAATTTTAAGGAATTTGCCTCATACTGTGCAGAAAATTCACTAAAATTCACGCAAAAATCCGCGCAACCATTTTCAAGTAAAAAATTAAATTGTCCAATTAAATTTGACAATGGCCAACGTGGCTTGGTTCCTTTCTGCTTAACGCGGTCCTTAGACGAAAGAAAAATGCACAAAGAGAATATGTTTAAAAGAAAGGCCTCTTTGTATTTATCAGTTATGCTAGATTTTGAGAGAGACATTCTTGAAAATTCTTAACACCAAGATAGATAAAATCGCTCAAATTTCCGCTAAAAATTAGAGATTCAAATATGCGCGGTAGGCAAACCACTGGTGTGGTGAATTAATTTCATAGCGAGTGGCATTGATCCGGACCATCGTATATGGCAAAACCGGGTGCTAATAAAGAAATAAACCGTGTCCTCTTAGGCTCCCCCATATTTGAATTTACTTGTCTCCTTTTTTCCCCATGACTACCTAGTCCTCCGTATTTTTAGCATTGTTTCTCCGTTCCTTGTTAGTACTAAGATTCGGAAAAAAATTAAAATTCAATTAAGTCCCGAAAGATCTTGATTCCGTTTAAAAGAAGATTTAAGTATTAGGAGCTAGATCCTTCCTGCCTGATAGCGCTCTATTCTCAAGGGACGCAGAAAGCTTCGACACAGCGATAGTCTTGCGAAATTGACGATTTGCCTGACGGAAATAATGTCTGGCTCCTCGGAAAAACGCCCAAATTTACAACAGACCGCGCAAGTTGCCGCAAATTTTTATCAAGAAGGGAATGAAGAAAGAGTGAAAAGTATCCACTGGAAAAAAAAGTCTCTTGGATCCAGAGTTCAAACTCTTAAACAAATCGATAAGAAAAAATACTGTTGACTCAATCAGATTTTTGCTTGAATCTGAAGGAAATCCGCTGAGATCAAGAGGCTGGACTCTCTCGGTTCAGGCAGAAATCCGCGGGAGTAAAAATGATTATTTCTTGTCAAATTTTTTAAGAGCCTGGACTATGGATCCAAGAGACTTTTTTTTCCAGTGTCACTTCGCGAGATCCCTGTAATGTATCACGCTTTTTTTCCACCACTGCTACCATTCCACACCACTGTCGTTAACAAACAAAGATAGATACACGCGAATTCGTGGATCAAAGAGCCAGGCATGCGGAGCGTTCTCAGCCTTCCTACTTGTCGAATCGGTTTTCCTGTTTTAGCAAAATCTTCTTCCACGAAATGATGAGTGCTGTGCTCTTGTATTTTGAGTTCTTTTAGCTCTTCTTGAGAAAATCACCACGATTGTGCACAAAATACTTGATTTTTACAGCGATTTGCCAAAACATGCGATTTTAACCTCGCTATTCCGGAAAATCCACGATTTTCCCGCTAACACGCGCCGGCCTGGCCGGCTTTTGTGAGCCGGTTTTCGGGAACTTCAGATTTCCGCACGCGACCAATCACAGGTCGCGTGCACCCTCGGCCGGGCCGTTGTTCACTGCGCATCCTGATTAAGCAACACGCGAGGATTAGGACATTTGGCTCGGATTCCAGACATTATTGCACGAAAACTGGACAGGCCTGGTCGCTGGTGGCGGGGTTCGGGGTTCGAAACTCGGAACAGGAGTCGGGGGGGGGAGAGGGGGGGGGCGGTTACGCAATTCACACGTCCGTATTGAATATCGCCTTCAGCTCCGCCAGCCAGCCCCCCCCCCCCCCCCCCCCCCGCCCCCAACCACTCTCGCCATTTTACTCGCGGTTCGATAGTCCCTGGAAAAAAACGAGACTCGTCGGACAGTTAGCCAAAGAACCGAATTCCATTGAGAAAAATAGACAGAGTTAATCATAAAGGAACCAACCTACATTTTCGAAAAAAAAAAAAATAGTTAGGAATGTTTTTAAGTTTCACTAGTCGTATTTTCTCTTGCCAAAAACTCGAAGTCGAAAAAAAAATTAGTCAGTGAAAAGAGGGGTTATCGTGTATTTTCTACATTGAGTCTTATGGAGGAATACAACTTCAAACCTCTTTTTCTCAATTTCGACTTTATGTGGGTTGGTTCCTTTCTATTAAACCTCGGTCCAAGAAAGGGGCCAATTTCCATTTTTATGGCAAATTAATTCAATACATACAATTTTTTACAGGAATATACCCGTGCAATTTTTGTCCAAAATGTCTCTGATTTTTGCATGAGATCAGAGGAAAAATACGTGAAAATTTCAGTCTACAATGTCCAAGATTTTCCTGTCAAAACTGCAATTAGCGAGAGTGTTGGCAACATTGAAATGTAGATACGTTCTTTCGTGGGGGAAACGTGGATTTTGACGGTTAAAAAGCCCATGAAAACCCGCGACTTGTCCCACTGTCCGCCGCCGCGCAAAAGGATCGCTTTCGAGGATTTCGATGGGTCGCGACGAAATTCGAGGAAAGAGAAAGAAGCCCTTGAAAAGGACGAACCACTGACGATGATCGCGTTTGACACAGTTTGCCCGGGTAATGCCCTCCGTTGTCAAATCGTCACGAAAAATGCCCATTATACCCAGCTTAAATTGGATTTTTTGAACCACGTGGCAACTCTTGGTCACTTGCTGGGTAATTTTCGCCATGCATCAAATGTCACTGCCCTCCGGGTCCGTCGCAATGTCGAGCAGAGGCGCAATGCTCTTCTGCCAAGAACACCTCATGAGCAATCAGATGTTGCCAAATTTCATTCGACGAAACTCGAACTCTCGGGTGGATGTATGCACATTTCTCTTCCGATTTTTCAGAAAACTTTGCTCCTAATTTTATCAAAATATCCAAAAATTTCAACGAAAATGTGCGTGACTTTCTTATAAAATACATGTTTTCTAAAAGGAAATTCGGCTGCATTCAAGTGCTCATACAGCGTTTTTCCTTAGCAAGACAGTCTTAGCAACCAGCATATGCTGCTCATCGGTGACAAGTAGGAACCCAGTGGCCAGGCATGAATGATCGATTATCGATATTTTCCGATTGGAAGCTATTGCAAAGAATCGATTATTAAGGCGTTCCTTGCGAACACCCTGTTAATCGATCCTTTTCCATAGGTTTGAATGGCAGATCGATCGATGTATCGCAAAGCACGGATTGTTCGACAACATGTGACTCCTTTGTGTCCGTCGAGCGGACAACAATCCATTTAAGATGGAGAATCGATAAAATCATGGTTATTGATGCCTTAAATGTTCATTTTTCAAGAGCATAAACCGGATGGTAGAATATTTAAAACTGCTAAGTTTATTTTTAGAGGCGCATTCTGAGTAAAAAAAAAAATTCCTGTGGGGAATTTTAATCTCACTACCGGAATTACCACAACTGGCGCCTGATATTTCTTCAACACTGATTCATCTTGTGGGGAAATAGTTGCTACGAGCCCTTGTTACGGATGGGAAATTTCAGAGAAAATTTGTTGCTCTATTAACGTTTCAACTTTAATCGCATTTTTCCCTTTTTCCCCAGCTTTAATACGATTTGCGTTATTTATACTGCACGGATGCGGAGACTTCGATTGATGAGGGCGTTTCCATCTCACAATTTGTCACACAATAATCAGCCCGGGCTGATTATTGAAATTGATAGACAATACTATAGACGAAGGAGATTTAGGGGTTGTGCTTGTGCTATGCGATCCTGATGACTAACATGGGTCAGTCCTATAGCTAAAAGGAAGAAAATGATGGACTAACTAACTAAAGGATCTCTCGGGGTTGCCGTTAGTTATAGTCTATCACTCACCTCGTTTGTCCATTGCAACCACCCGCCTCCACAAATAAAATCCCTCCTTATCCCTCTTGTCTCCTTTGTATATGGCTTTGTCTATCAATTTCAATAATCGGCCGGCCAGAGTGCAAAATGCTTCTCGGAAAAAGAGGTGAACATTGAAAGAGAGAGGGTTTATTCACAGCCTACTTTAGAATCGGATTCGAGAAAACAATGGGTGCTATCTGATATCTGTTTTGGTGAAATCGAAGTAAAAAACCGCAAATGTGAGGCACAGCGTAGCGATCGTGTTCCTTGCACTTGTCGGTCGCGAGGAGAGAGACCGCCTCTACGTTGGTAGCTGTCAGAATTTGTCTTTGTTCGGTCTTCCGACCTGTATATGTGAAAGAGTTATTAAAAGAATATACGCACAAGGATCGCTGCCTCCGAAAAATTTCTTCGAGATAAGTATCCGGTTTCAGCGTGGGCATAAGTAGCTCCTTTGTTTTTGAGACGCCGACTACTCAAAATCATGTCTCTTTGAAATCTCCGTTCTTACTAGTCTCTCTTTCCTTCTCCCCGCTATGAAATAGTGCATTAAATATTCTTAAAAAATTTCACTTTTTTAATTTATGAGCGTTAAAAACAGCTGCAGGTGCCTCTATTCTTCAGTGCTAA
Source organism: Bemisia tabaci (assembly GCF_918797505.1). NCBI lineage: Eukaryota > Metazoa > Arthropoda > Insecta > Hemiptera > Aleyrodidae > Bemisia > Bemisia tabaci. The sequence continues at coordinate 934,725 of NC_092800.1, read as the reverse complement.
ATTCTCGTGATTGTTTGCTTAAGGTTTTGATTTTTTTTATGCATATTGGAGAGTGACTTTGGACGAATAATTTAATCTGCAGCTGACTGATGCCATCCGCAAAAACATAATGTTCCAGCTATATCTACATACGGGGGTGAATCATCTATATACGGGGGTGAATCATCTACATAGGCGTTCCCTACGGTTATCTTCAGAAATTTTCAACTGAGAATTTCCGTCTTTCGCACCAAGAAAGTCAACCAAGCTATTGTTTCAGATAAGTATCCCAATATGAATTTGCGTACCGTTCGTTAAAAACTTCACAATGAAGAAACATTCTAAAAAAAATTTCTACCACCGAGGAAGTATCTTTACCCCAAAATGTCGGCTGGATAATCCACGAACCATCCTTGTCTAAATACATTTCGGGCACTTGTCCGGTCAATTGAAATCAGAGACGAGACGTGAATGATCGATTACTTATCGATATTTCCCCATTAGCAGCGGGCCGATTATTGAAATTGATAGACAAAGCCATAGACAAAGGAGACAAAAGAGATATGGAGAGATCCTAATGGTGGAAGCGGGTGGTTGCAATGGACAAAGGAGGTAGGTAACCGACTAACTAACGGCAACCCACGAGAGACCCGACAGTTAGTCTATCATTTTCTCCCTTTGTCTATAGGAACCACCCGTTTCAACCAATAGGATCGCTCCATACTCCCTATGTCTTCTTTGTCTATAGCTTTGTCTATCAATTTCAATAATCAGGCCGCTGCTGTGGTAAAGAATCGATTATTGAGGCGTTCGTTGCGAACACCCTGTTTATCGACCTTTTTAGATACAGTGTTAAATGGCAGATCAATCGATTTATCGCAAAGCACGCCACGCCGGGCATTAATTGAATTATTCCCTTTTCCGGAAAATATTTTCAGAGTTAAGATGTAAATACTTTTCAGCTCTATTCCTTGTTGAATGTGATTAAAATGTCCCACGCGTCTGTTTCTTCGGTCCAGTCGTGAAACTGATCAGACCTACGTTTAATTAATTACGTTAGAGCTCACCATTCCACAAAGATCGGTTACATTTTAATCAGTTTTCACTTGAAACCCGTTTTTTGTGACCGGCGGCAGTGCACCTGTTTATTGCGCGCCGGTCGTGGCGTGCTTCGCGATAAATCGATCGATCTGCCATTTAAACCTGAGGAAAAGTATCGATAGACAGGGCGTCCACGACGAACATCTTTATAATCGATCTTTTACCATGGCTTCAAAAGGGGAAATATCGATAATCGATCATTCATGCCTCGCCACTGTTAGGTGGCGGTCGTGGCTGCTTCGCTGCGGGTCAAGCGGTGACCACATTACACTTGACGTCATCTTTATGCAATAACACATTCACATCCGACACGTTATAAGGCAAAGATGGAGGTGTGAATTCTAGCGGCAATCTCGTGACTTCGAAATGCACGGGGAAAAAATTGATTGATGCAATAATGACAGACAAATCTTGACGAATGCGATTACAACGACGCGAACAAAAAACTGGAATTTTATGAGATGAGACTTGCCAAAATTTTGCTGCCAAAACTGCGGATTTACGGACGGAAAAAATAGTGTTTGGAATCGTCCCCCTGCCCTGGATATTAAGATTCTAATCGTGTGTACCCAAACTCAGTGAATTTTACTCCACACCACAGTTGCAAAATTGACCTAAACAATTTAAAGTTTTGCAGATATACTGCCGTGCTAAGGAAAAACACCGTATGAACCTTTAGCCGTTGCCAGATTTACTCCAATAAAAACCAAATTTTTCTAAAAAAATTTCAGATTGGCAATTTTTTTTGCAATTGGGTCTAAAATATCTGAAAATTTGAAAGAAAAATGTGCATGAATGTCGCCCAAAATACACGTTTTATCGAAGGAAATTTGGCAACTCTTAAATGTTCATATGGCGTTCTTCCTTAGCTCGGCAGAATATGACTGGCGTGTTTGTCAAAAATGTTGCTGATTCAGGTGTATGACCTAAAAAAATCAAACAAAATTTCATTTAGAGATACCCGTCGATTTTCCGATGAAAACGTTTGCGAGCGGAAATTTGGCAACGTTACAATGGAGTTACGTTCTACTGTCTGAGGAACGGCAAAATATGCGACGGTGCATATACATGTGCATATTGACGAGATCTTCAGTGGGCGGCAAAGATAATTGCATTTTGTGAATTATTAAATATCGCTAAGCACAAATCCGTTGAATCCAATTTTAATTAGGTCATCGCATTTTTTTGAAGGATTTACATGTATCGAGAGCAACTGATTTACAGCAATTTCATGCGAGCGCCAGTTTGGCCATTACGCAACAGCCTCTAGGTAGACCCAATAAACTTAAAAAAATAAGTTTCTCACGTTGTTTGGTCAAAAACTGCATCCTCGGGGCTCAAAGTTGAATTCAAAGAAGGCTGACTGGTGACTCTGATTGGGTGCAGTAAATACAAAGTTTGCCGTGAACTGCAAATTTGCCTCACAACTTCCATTGGCGAGTTTGGGCGATTTCCCATCGGCAAATGCCCACACTTGTAGAGCAACTTAAACTAAGTAATCAGTGATGAAATTCCAAGCCCCCCCCCACCCGACAAATATGGTCTGGCAAATCCGAGCTCAACACACTTGCAGAACTCCTCAAAATTTTGAAGCCACCAAAGTTTTGAAGACTTTTAAAGAACGACGGCAGAGGCTCAAACTCGTGATGTGCGCTTATATACAGCGCCATTTTCAGAACGGAGCAACGTAACTTTGTTCCAAGGTTGCTAAGTTAACCAAAACAATTCAGTTTTTTTTTACGATTATGTACCTCTGCAATTTTCGTTCAAAATTTGCCTGATTTTGAGCAAGGTGAGAGGGAAAATCAGGCGAATTTCAGTTGAAAATAACCGAGACTCTCCCATTAAAAAATGCAATTTCCACGACAAATTCAGCGACATTGAAATGTGGTTACGCTCTTTCTTGAGGGGAACGATGAAGGACTTCGCGTCTTGACGTATCGCCCGAATTACTGCCACAATGATGTCATCTTCAATTCATACTGAGGAAGATCGCCGTATGAACCATTAGACGTTGCCAAATTCCTTCGAAAATTCACGAAGTTTCGGGTAAATTTGATAATATTTCTCCCCAAATTTTTCCGAGAAGTTACTTCGTAATGTGATCTAAAAAATCTGAAAATTTCAAGGAAAAATATTCATAATTTTCCTCAAGGATAAATATTTCCTGTGAGTGAATTTAGCAACATTCGAATACTCGTAAGGCGTTTTAACTTAGCAAGGCAGTAAACGCTTGGTCCAAATCAGCCGTAAGTTCATCGCAGACTCCGAATTATGATGCAAGGTCGGTTCGCGTTTGTTTAATAGCGGCGCGGCGGCCGAAACCTAGTTCTAGTGAAATCAGCGAGGCTTTTGCCTTACTGTTGACTCTTTCAACCCGATGCCTCGTCCTGAGTCTCTTTGCGACTTTGCAAGACGGGATGTTGATTTATTTGAGGACGTCTGGGTCCACAGCCCGAACAAATTTTGAGCTTTCAACTTGGCGTCCGGCGCGGCGGTTGGCCAATATCAAGACGGAGATCGTTTTAAGTTCGGCGACGTCGTCCAAGATTTGAGCATAACGTCCGAGTAAAGTAAAAGGTTTAGTTCTAGCAAGCTGCTCATTTGCGCTAGTTTTCACAAGAATAAAATGATAATGAAAAAAATTCTGATCCATCAGTATAAGTTCCTGATAACTTAATATGGCCCAAAGAAATCTGGAAAATCAGTTGGGGATTTTAGTGCGGGGGGGGGGGGGGGGGGGGAGGTCGACCAGAGCGTTACGCCATTTCGTTTTCACGTGTTAAAGCCTACGTCACAAAAGTGTTACAAAGAAGGGGGAGGGTCAAAATGCCGAAAAAGTGCGTCACGTAAGTATGGGACGGCCCCTAAGAATGGACCAAAGTGACGCAACTCTGTCTACGCCTTTCAAGTCCGTCTTTTCATTTGCTCATTGGTAGACGTGAGGATTTCGCAAAATATCAACGTCATATGAAACGAGGAATTCCCTCCGTTACAATGACCATGACCGAAAAGCATTTCATCGCACCGCGGCGCGGCCACAAAAAAAAATGTTGGAAATGTCCTTAAATACCACTATCACATTCCTTCGAACAGATCAAATTATGCGGCCGAACTAATTGTAAGTGGAAAATATCAAAGGCGCCAAAGGACTTAATCATTCTCGGAACCAACGTCGCTTTGCGATGACGAGGCGGGAACTTGCTCGGGCGGTGACGCGAAACCGGGCACAAAATTCGCCCATTTTGGATTGGGAGCGCGGGGATTCCTGGCCATTTGGCAACATGGCGCGAGCGCGTGCGATGCCTCGCGGAATCCCCGGAATCTGTCATCTCGTTGACGTAACTGGACGTCGCGTCGAGGATCGCGGGTCCCCGCGGCGCGGCGGTCACCTCGTCTCCGCTCAACGGGTTGCATACCCGCGGAATAGCAGGCGCGCGGTTTTTACACGCTTGCCTCGCGCAGTCGCGCATGCCACCGCGCTGCGGATTTGCGTGAATCCCAGGAAATGAAGCGCTCTCGACGTAATGAACCACTAGATAAGGTACGAATTTCAGCATTCTGATGCATGTTTCTAGACCAAAATTTTACGTAAAACACGATGCACACAACGAAAATTACCGAAATTAACTCCTTACGAAGATATTTAATGATTCTTGATGCGTGAATTCAAACCACCCGCTCATGAAAACTCAATGGTCTACGTGATTCACATCGCGCGCTAAACGTTATCATGACAGTCTCTGCGATATAAAAATCTGGCAACCTCAATCTTGACGCTTTGGCTCAGCTGTAGCAAATTGCTTATAGTTTGAACAACACATGGTGGGAAATGAACATTTCTCGATTGAGAAGCTTGCTGAAACCGTTGTAGTGCGCGATTTGACTCGAGTAGAGCTTTGAGTTTCTTGTGAGCGGGCAGTCCAAATTCCTCGTAACCAATGTGAAATAAAAACGTTGAAATCTTCGTTAGGAGTTAGTTTCAGTAATATTCGTTGCGCTAATCGTGTTCTACGTGAAATTTTGGTTAAGAAACATGTATCAGATTGCTTAAATTCGTACCTTGTCTAGTGGTCCATTATGTCGCGATGGAAATTTCCCGGGAAAGTTCCTCGGTAGAAAACGATTCGTGCTGTATTTCCCGCAGGGCTTAGAGGAAAACCCCTTGATAAAAAAATCCCAAGCCGCTGCTGGGTGGAAACTTCTATTCATACACTTACACTCGGATCGCATTTAGCAAAAAGGAACCAGCGCGATTACAGTGTTGTAAAAATGTTACTTCTTCATAACAATCCAAAAAATCTCACAGAATAGCAAATAGTTTCCGCTTCCGACCAAAAATCTGTTGATTTTACAGGAAACTAACTGTGTAAATTTTAATACAGTGCATATATTAAAGAATGAATATGTGAAAGAAGAAGTTGCATGAGTTTTAAAACATTGTGATCGCGCTGGTTCCTTTTTGCTAAATGCGATCCACTTGACCTAATATTACTCCGTTTCGAGGGTAAAATTGAACTTGTCGAGTTCTACGGGCACGTTATTCTGGCTTGCTCAGGAAATATTTTCTTCTTCGTCAAAAATATTGACAAATATTTTCAAGTTCACAGTAAATGCTCAACGTATTTAATAGTAACCCCATTTATTTTCAAAACTTGCACAGCTCTATGTGACCAATTCCAAACTTTGATATTTCGTCCCGTCTCTCACAAAAGAACATACCTACATTTCAATAACTGACGAATTTTATCAAGGGAATCTTGGGTAGGTATTTTTGGCTGAAAATTTTACAGATTTTTCTTCTGATCTCGAGCAAAAAGCAGACAAAATTTTGGACAATAATTGCACGAGTCCTTTCTTTTGAAAAATTGAATTGTTAAGAGTTAACTTTGCAACCTTGGAATCAAGTTACGCTCCTTCGTCGGAGAGGCGATGATGTCCAATTTTTTTTCTTTTTTCTGACAAAAGAAAGTGAGCGGCAAGTTCAGCTCAAACTACAACTGCCTCACACCCCCACACCCCTAAATATATGAGTCTATTTCTCTCAATATACTTCAGTCTGGAAGATGGTCTGCTCTTCCAATGAACGCAATATCTATTTCAAAGGATGAAAAGGGAAAATAGAGGACTAAAACCACCAAGACTTTTTTTGAAAAAAACCAAGGAGGAAACCTCAAGAAACCAAGCTCACAATGCACACTTGTCGGGGCCCTTTCACTTTCACCGGGGGAAGTTTAAAAAGCAATTAAAGGAGGAACAGGTCCGGGCCCCGGGGGAGGAAGAACTGAAAAGGAGACCGGAAACGGCGCAACAGGCGCACGTGCGCGCAAGTGTTTCCTGGCGCGGGGCGGCGGGGCGCGGGGCCCTCAGCGGGGCCACATTGTAGGCCGCGGCGACATCCCTAAGTAAACAGGGACGACAACAGGAAGATCACTGGGCCCCAGATGGAACGACGAAAATGTGGTCCAGATCAAGTTGAATCAACACAGATGCAGGCTCGTGTGTTGTGTGCGCAGCCCTGACCTGCGACGGGCTGACAGGACCCGCGGATGACGGATTGGGGGGGGGGGGGGGGGGGGCAGAGGAAGTTGCCACGGCCACCGGGGTTTCTGGTCGATTTTTTTTCTGCGAATTCCGCCGAAGGACCATCTACGCACCGAGTGGTTGTAGATTTTTGCGTGACTCTCCTGTAGGATACTGTTGAGGATTTTTTCGAAAACATCGATTTATCAATTTTGGATATCGAATTTCGCTATATTTTGTCTGAAAAAGCGATTTTTTTGTGTGTATCCCAAGAAATTTCGATTTATCGATACGAGCCTTCGATAAATCGAAATTTTGACGTCAAAAATAAATTCCTGGTGAAAAAAAAACGTGGAAGGACGGACAAATTTACACCCGCATATAAAGTACGTAGAAATCAAAACGATTCAATTTCCTCGATGTAAATAATCGTGACGTAAAAATCCATTTTCCGAAAATAAAATTTTGAAAAATGGGAAATTACAAGGCTCGAAATTCGCACTCATGAAAATAAGAAAAACAAATTTCGATGAAAATTCCCACGAATTATATTCACACAAGTGTACTTCCAGGAATTTTAATGGAATCCGCTATGAAACGAAAAATGTATGACCAGGAGTTGGCAGCATTGCATGCGATGGATGAAGACATTCGGAGAAATTGGGCCTGAATTTTCTCACCTGCAAAGCGACGAAGCGAAAGAGAAATCAGGCTTGAATCGATCATTGATTTCTGGCACCTTCCGGATTGGCGCCTAATCACAGCTCCCAATTTCCTCGAGATTTTCACTCTCTCGCCAGTCGGCATCTGCGTAATATTCTGCAAATTTTACACTTCCGTCGAGGCAACTTGTTCCTCGGCGGCTCCCACGGCTGTACCTCATCCGCTCCTCCAAAATTTCCCGAAGATGCTACTCCCGTCGTCAATCTCATTCATATTCATGAGACAGTTTCCGCGACTGGAGATCTTTTTTTTCAAAGTCGATTCTCTCTCAGCAATTGGATTCAATGTTTGCTTTCACGCGCAAGGTCTCCTTTCATCCATGCCTTCATTCCATCACAAAGCAATTTTCTTCCCACGCTCTTGACATCCGCGCTTCTGTCCTCTAATTTTCCGTTTCCGTTGTCCAAATCTGCAAATATCTCTCTAAATACTTGCATCTTTCTCGTGGGAATATAATTTCCGAAACTTACTGCACTCTTCATTGGACCGCGTTCGACTATTTTTTGTTCCTTAAAGAGTTGTTTCAGTACCAGCCGTCGCGGTCGGAGATTGAAAATTTCATGAAAATTCCCGTGAAATTTAATGAAATGTTTTGAAATTTTGGAGGATGCATAATAGGCTTCCTGTATGTATCCTGAAAAACGCCTTCCTGTAGAAACGCCTAAAAACGAGGAATTCTTAACTTTGACAATTTTCAACCCAACCTTACGACATTCACGCAATGCAAATGTTTTCGTTTGGTTTAAAGTTTAGGTTGGAACTAAATTCCTCTCTGAGCTCCCCTTAGTGCCCCAGTTCGTGTACATAAAGTACCTCTTCATGGTACCGTGTGCTGCCACAACAACACTCAACAGGAAGTACATCTGAAACGCTTTCCAGATTTCCGAAGGTTTAAGTAATCGTTGATTCCCAACAAATTAACAAATTTAAAATTTTTTTAGATTTATTGAAATTGTATTTCCATCTCTGATTACGGTACACTTTTGAAACATACTCTAAAATGAAATCTATCATAAGAGATTTCGACTGTTAGGTTATGTTCACTGGACACAATGCCCCCCCCTCCCCCAAAATGTCTGATTTCAACATTGGGTGCAGCAAAGTTGGCCGACATGGAAATGAGGCCGGGAGGCCGGCACAGAATCCGCGGTCATTCGCGGATGAAGAGCAATTTATCGCCAATTAAGACTCCAATCGGACGGATAATTTCCTCCTTCCCTCCCCCCTCCCGAGGTACGACTCAATCGGCGCGTCCTTCCCCCGGTTTTTTGCCGAATTATTGGCCATCGAAAGGAAAGAACTCAGACTTGAGCCGCGGTAACAATGCGTTCTCCCACGCCCGCGGCTTCAGTCAAATCCTCCGCATAACCATGTCCAAACGCGACGGCTTTTCCCACGACGATTCGCGGATCCAAACGAGCTTTTGCCGATTTTACCGGGCGAGTGGATTTTTAAGCCACTTTATTCGCACCAACCGGCAATGCAGCTTCAGGTAGCCTATAAAACACATTATACAAGCTACCTGCGACACTCGGAATCGGCGGCCTGACATCTTCGCGAGGACTGAACTGGATCATAGAGAATCGCCACCTCTTTTTTTTAATGGTCATGTTGTCGGAGATAATTGAGCAATAAATTGGTCGAACCAGAGGCTGGATTCTGATTTTGACCCGCGCTATTATTTTCAGGCTATTTTTCCCTCTAAATTGATAGTTTAGACGTTTAGAACACGGGACACGCTCGCAGCAATGTTATAAGTTTCAACATGAACATGCTGAAAAAAAAATACGGACTATATAGACATAACTTCCGTTCCGGTTTCAGAGGCCGAAAGTTCCGGGCCGTAGCTTCGATTGCTCCGGATGCTACGCCCGGAACTTTCGGCCTCGGAGCCGGGAACGCGGTCGAATATGAGAGCGAAGAGAGCCTGGATCGATGAAAGGCATTTTTAAAGTAGAGACATATAACTTGGGAGTGTTTGGTATTTGAAAATATTTTTCCCGGTTGTTTTTTTACAATTTTAAGTTGCAGGACGGCGGAAAAAAATTATAATAAACATAAACCCATGGGTGCGCACAGGGTACGCACTTACTCCATTCCTGAAAACAATTCAATTGCAGCATTTGTAACAACAACAGAAACTGTTTCAGATGGATAAGTTCTCGTAAATTTTAAAAGTTTCAGATTTTTCAACGTAACAAGTTAACGAAAAGCAATGGACTCTTCAGATTTTGATGGATATTGGGCGACAAAATCTCTATTTTCTCGAGATATCAGTTCGGTGCAAAGTTAAGCCTCGTATGACTGAAAGAATGGATGCGATCGGTCATTTTTGAGAGTTTCCACGAAACATGAAAACCCAAGGTTAATGGCAAAATGTCTTTACTTTTCATGATTGAGTAAGATTTACAGACTTTTTGCGTTTTCCCTGAATGGCTTTTCAAGAAGATGTGACCCTGAAGATACACATATAAAATTTATATTATGCGTTGACGAGAGACAGAAAAAACCGCAATGTCTGGAGTGATTTTTGCAAATGCTTACGGAGGGCAATAATTAAATCTAATATTAAAAAAAAAGCAAATGCCGCCGGACAGCGAGTTTGAAATTCCGCAGATACAGTCCCTACGTGGACGGTTTGGAGACCAATCCGAGGACATTTTCAAACGAAGCAAAATATTTTTCTGGCGTGCAAGAATTTTTAGCCACCAATGAATGCGCCGTCGTCATATCATTTACCGATGAGCGATGGGGGCATGCGTCGCGTTACGTCATCAAGAGCGACCTCAGCACGAGTATCCCTGCGACGGCGTTATTTTCCAGAGATTTGAGCCTGCAGAGTGCTGCTGAGTTAAGAAAAAACGCTGTAATAACATCCCCATGATGCTAGATTCCCCCCGATGAAATCTCAATTCATGAGGACAGTTACGAGCAAATTTCCTTGACATTTTTCGATACTTTAGATCAAGTTGAGAATAAAATTCTCTGAAAAATTAGGAGAAAATTAATCTCAAGTCTCTCGGGAAACTCATGTTTTTCCAACGTAAATTTGGCCAATTCCGATGGAACATACGACGTTTTTCCATAATCGCGACGGAGTGGCTATTTTGAGGCGTCAAGTAAACGAGTAAATATGACCTGAACTCTTCGATTACCTACTCGTACTTGAACCGGAGACGACATGCTTCGTTTATCTTATCTAAAAAGTTTCTATTTTTTTCATGCTTTCATATCGGCGAGAGTCGATCGAATATCGAACGGCTCCTGAACTTTGAGCCGTGTTAGCTCTCCGAGCAAATCGGGTGCTTGAAACTTTTATCTCGTGTCAGCTTTCAGTGCTGACAATGTCGGGTGGCATGGACGAAACTAAAAAGCTTCTGCACTAATCCCACGGAAAGTTGAGGAGACTTCTTACACTTTGCTTCCGTTAGTTTTTTTCACTTGGTGTCAACTAATTTTGCCTCGAAAATACTTGATTTTAATTGCTTATTTTTAAAAAAAATGGATAATAGGCGAAGTTAGGAGCAATTCAATATTATATTTATAACCAAAATCGGAAACTTGTGGAATTCAGTACCCGAGTTTTATAATTCTCACGCCTAACTTAAATGGAAGCAGTGGCGCGGCGTGCTTTGCGTTATATCGATGGATCTGCTACGTAAACCTCAAACCGTTAATTCGGACCTTGTCAATTATTGGACCAGTGAAGACGAGTTGAACGATTTAAATCATAGATTAATTCACTGGCTACTTCATTCGATATTAGATACATTCGATGTTTCCGCCCAGAAGAAATGAACTTTTTCCATATCGATCGCTTTGCCGCGCTATTTAAGTAGGGACGTTACAGTTAAATGGCGATATTTCGGATGACGCAGTCACTAAATCAGTGTATTACGCCACAAATCGGCGCGATCAGAAACACACGAACGCGCGTATCGATGGCCTTTGGCCTGATTGCGCGATCCGTGTGATAAAGCTCAACGAATTTACGCTAAAAGGAACTATGTTGCACACAGACCTTACGCACACAGTTCCTTTTAGTATAAATATGTCTAGCTGTCAGTCGACTATAGAAAACGGGAAAGAAATTTCCGGCCGATAAAAGCTCATCTCTCCACCGCGGAGTTATCACCAAGTATACTACCGTGCAAGGGAAAAACGCCGTATGAACCTTTGTCAGTTGCCAAATTTCCTTTGATTCAATACCATCTTCCAGAAAAACTCGGGAATATTTTCCGTTCAATTTTTCAGAGAATTTTCTTCGTATCCAATTAAATCTAAGTTACCGGAAAATTTCAAGAGAGAGTATTAATAGCTCTCCTCAAAAATAAACATTTCATTGGAGGAAAGTTGGCTCATCTACGGCAGTGTATTCTGCACTTTCATTTCCCTCCGCGATGGATCATGCGATCATTGGATCAGTGTACCATTTAACACTTACTCAACACTCGTTGAGAACACACTAAATTAATCTGAGAATCTAACCCGAGAGGAAAAGGCGAAAGAGGCCCGAAAACGAAAAAACCAACCCAATCAACTTGTTCTGGCATATTGATTGGACTTAGCGTTCTTCATTTCGTCGATCCCAGGACAAAGGTGCGCTACTCCATTTCAAGGTTGCAAAATTGATTCAAACAATTTAATTGGTTACAAGAATGTACTTGCGTGATTTTTGTTGAAAACTCGTCCGATTTTTGTACCCAATCGGAGGAAAAATCAGTGAAATTTTCGATACGATATTTCCACAATGGACCACTAGACAGGGTACGAATTTCAACATTCTGATACATGCTTCTTGACCAAAATTTTACGTAAAACACGATGCGCACAACGAAAATTACCGAAATCAACTCCTTACGAAGATTTTCAATAATTCTTGATGCGTCAATTCAAACCACCCGCTCATGAAAACTCAATGCTCTACATGATTCACATCGCGCGCTAAACGTTTATCATGACAGTCTCTGCGATATAAAAATCTGGCAACCTCAATCTTGACGCTTTGGCTCAGCTATAGCAAATTGCTTACAGTTTGAACAACACATAATGGGAAATGAACATTGCTCGATTGAGAAGATTGCTGAAACCGTTTTAGTGCGCGATTTGACTCACGTAGAGCTTTGACTTTTTTGTGAGCGGGCAGTTCAAATTCCTCGTAACCAATGTGAAATAAAAACGTTAATATCTTCGTTAGGAGTTGGTTTAAGTAATTTTCGTTATGCAAATCGTGTTCTACGTGAAATTCTGGTTAAGAAACTTGTATCAGAATCATTTAACTCGTACCTTGTCTAGTGGTCCATTCGCCTGATTAAGGTGCTACTTGCGCTGGGAAATTTGGCAACATCAAAATGGAGTTAGGTCCTTTCGTGAGAAAACGACGATTTGTCCCTATACCACCTGGATCTATTTCTCATCGAGTCGCGTAGGAACCCTCAAAAATCCACGTCAAACTCGAAATAAATCAGTGCCCATAAAACCGTAGAGCGACCGACCGCGATCAGAATCACCAATCAGCGCTGAAACAAGGCCGAAATGATGGACCTATTCCATCGATTTTTATGCGAGATGGGTCTCCTCCGGAGCTGGTGCACGAGAATGCCAGCAGGGGGTGTTGATGTCACTACCATACTGCCACAGAGGCCCCTGGCGGTATTTGATCTGATCGAAAATCGGGACGGGAAATCGATCAATAAACCCCAAACATTGATTTTTCTCACGATTTAACAAAGATAACGGAGGGCCGCTTCACAAAAGGTGAGGCCAGGTACAAAAGCCGGTGTTGCCGAAACATATTAATTTCGAATTTGTATGTACCCTTATTTTCAAAGGGATTAAATGACCTGAAATAAAATGTTACTGTGGAGTAAGCACTAAACAACCCTCCTGAATATATGTAGGTAAGTCTAAAATACCTAAGGTAGGAGGAATCATTAAAGCTCAACATTCAAATAGAGCATGCTGATCCATAACTGGAATTGTGACGAAAAACTCATACAAAAATTGAGTTGGGCAACATTGTTGTTCATCCCCGACCATTTCGGCACCTTTATTTTCCTCTCCTCGGTGTCACTCATATTACAGGTGGCAAAAAGAGTTCTAACCTGTGGTATCATATCACTTCCTGGAGCTTTTACTATTCTACTTGCGGCTCAGTTTTGCCTTATACGTATACGCAAAGAGATACGCTTGACTGAATGAGAGCATACTTGAAATATGATGCACGGAGTGAAAGGGCAATACTTATTCTGCTTCGAGATCAAGAAATGTGACTGGATTCCTACGATTGAATGTTCCTCGATATCTGGAGTTCTCGCGAGATGCAGCGCTATCCGTCCTTTTTCTTAAAGAGGCTTGTATAAAACACCCAGTGGCGCAACAAGATTTTAAAAATATTTCGAAAATATTTTAAAATAAAATAGGTATTTAAAAGAAAAAATATTTTTAAAAGTATTTTAAGACATTTTTTTAATATAAGTGCCTATTTATGAAATATTTTAAAAGTAGGTGCTTCCAAAATATATTGTGAAAATATTAATTTATCATTTTTAATTTGTTTGAAAATATTGTCGGTCCAACTGGGGAAGTCGTATTCGTATTTATGTGATGGAAATCATACAATTTTTTAAAAGAACATGTGCCATTTGTGCGTGCGGGCCGTAGGTAGAAAAGATTTCTCGTCAAAAAAATTTTAGACACAACAATGCAATAAATTAGAACGAATCTGCGAGGTTTCCGTATCGATTAACTTTTTGGAGCTTATGAGAAGGAATTGATAATTAACTTTAAGCACTGGAAGTGATTGGAATGAATTAGACAGCAATCATCTGAAAATGAGCTAAGTCTAGGAGTCGAAGGGGTCCGGGTATCTTGAAGGAAACCGCACAACGATTAAAAAATCACCCATTAAAATATATTTAAATCAAAATCAGATATGTTCTTTTCGAGGCAAACCAAAATAAAGGCTCCTCTTGCATTAACGCCGTCTAGTGGAAGATATCGATGCTGGCGCCAGTGCACAGGGTGTTTTGCGATATTCTCTCATATAAACCTACGGAAGAAGATCGATTAACAGTTTGTTCGCAACGAACACCTTAATAATCGATTCTTTACCGTAGCTTCAAGTGGGGAAAAATCGATGATTGATCATTCAATCCTCGCCAGTTCACCACTGGCGGGCGCGAAAGTAAATACAGGGTTATTCAAAAGTTACGCACCACTGGCCATAACTTTAGTTCTAATTATGATATCGAATTGCGGTTTGTGGCGTCCTTCCTCATATCGAGGGGGAAACTTTTTGAGGTACTTTTCAGTTCTTCACCCCCCCAGGGGGAGGGGGGGCGGGGGGCAACTCAAAAATTTCAAATGGCAACCCCCATCATGTGATACATCGTTAGAAAGAGCATGAAAAAAGAAAATTTTTGGCGCAAACCGGAAGTCGATCTGATCCCCCTGTCAAAAGTTAGGGGGGTCCAAAGGTTATTTAGGGGGTCCGTACCTTCATTTTTTAGAGTAGCTTCAGCGGCTCTTGGACATACCGTTTCTCTTTTCAAAGAGTCCTCGAATACTCCAAGTCTGATACCGAAGTCTTCATATTGCCCCCGGGCCACCAAAGCCCCCCCGTAGGGGGGATGGGCCTGTTACAATGAAACATTGCATTAAAATGCGAAAAGTCACAGAAGAGCTTCAAACTTAGCATCAAATCCGAGTGGAACTTCTTGCCGATGTTAACGCAAACGCAGCCTGCGACTTTAAAGTGAGTTTTCAAAACTCTTAGCCCCCTGCCCCCCTCATTTTTGGTTGCAGAGCGGGTAAAAACCGGGAAATTCACTACAAATAATGCCCAAAACTAATGTCCAACTTGAGGAGGACCCTTGAAACGTTGCGATCAGTCGGAGCATTGGAATACAAGGACTGCCACCCCCTTAAAGTACGGAAACATCCAAAACACCCCCGCTGCCCCCCTCATTTTTCGTTGCGGAGCGGGTAAAAACCGGGAAAATCGCCAGAAATGATGGACCGGTTCTTACCAGCTCTGCAACGAAAAAAGAGGGGGGCAGCGGGGGCTTTATGGATGTTTCCGTCCTTAAAGTGGGCGGCAGTTCCTGTGTTGCAGTTCTCCGACTGAGCGCAACGTTTCAAGGGTTCTCGTCAAGTTCTACAGTGGTTTCGGGCATCATTTCTGGCGATTTTCCCGGTTTTTACCCGCTCCGCAACGAAAAATGAGGGGGGCAGCGGGGGTGTTTTGGATGTTTCCGTACTTTAAGGGGGTGGCAGTCCTTGTATTCCAATGCTCCGACTGATCGCAACGTTTCAAGGGTCCTCCTCAAGTTGGACATTAGTTTTGGGCATTATTTGTAGTGAATTTCCCGGTTTTTACCCGCTCTGCAACCAAAAATGAGGGGGGCAGGGGGCTAAGAGTTTTGAAAACTCACTTTAAAGTCGCAGGCTGCGTTTGCGTTAACATCGGCAAGAAGTTCCACTCGGATTTGATGCTAAGTTTGAAGCTCTTCTGTGACTTTTCGCATTTTAATGCAATGTTTCATTGTAACAGGCCCCATCCCCCCTACGGAGGGGCTTTGGTGGCCCGGGGGCAATATGAAGACTTCGGTATCAGACTTGGAGTATTCGAGGACTCTTTGAAAAGAGAAACGGTATGTCCAAGAGCCGCTGAAGCTACTCTAAAAAATGAAGGTACGGACCCCCTAAATAACCTTTGGACCCCCCTAACTTTTGACAGGGGGATCAGATCGACTTCCGGTTTGCGCCAAAAATTTTCTTTTTTCATGCTCTTTCTAACGATGTATCACATGATGGGGGTTGCCATTTGAAATTTTTGAGTTGCCCCCCGCCCCCCCTCCCCCTGGGGGGGTGAAGAACTGAAAAGTACCTCAAAAAGTTTCCCCCTCGATATGAGGAAGGACGCCACAAACCGCAATTCGATATCATAATTAGAACTAAAGTTATGGCCAGTGGTGCGTAACTTTTGAATAACCCTGTATACAAGTGAAAATACCGTTGATATTTCAAAATTGATTCAGATAGAAAATAATTAATGTTTCAATTTAATAGACTGCTAAAATTCCACGAACTAACGCGAAAAATTGACTAATAGAGACAACGCGCTCATTAATTCTCACAATCAAGGTGCCGAAGGGGGAAAAAAATAAATAAATAAGAGACGGCCTTTATTACTGACTGCTCCGAAAAATGTCTTCGCTGATACTGTCATCCCCAGACAGGTGATATTTATAGACTTGATAAACTGACATAAAAAAGTTCAAATGATTCATGCTGTTACTTAAATCGAACAAATTTTTTCGCTGGTACCTACATCTTTGGAATTTTGAGCGAGCGCTGCAGCGACATTGCCACTTTGCGAAAAAATCCTAAATTTTGACCGTATATTGAATGGAAATGGGGCTGATTTCAACGGAAAACAGGCAACGATACGCTCAGCGTCGTTGAAGAGAATCTCGGCGGAAACAGAAAAATTGACAGGTTGACTCGAGTTGACCCACAAAAACAAAGTAAACAGACGTTTCCTCGATGAGATACAGGCTGGCTGGTTTTGCCAGATTCTGCAGTCGGCAAAAAGTGGTCGAAAAATCGAGGTACAAGTATATTTTCACATCGAAACTACTGCTGACTCCTTGATTATTACTTTGAGAGATCTGGAAGGTCTTGTCGTTGCTGATGATTCACTGGGTCTACCACTGTTGATTACGATAAGGACTACAAGATCTTTAGAATGAGCTTGCAAGGAATTTTTTAACATCCAGGTGGAAAGAAAAAAATGTCCGTCTGCACTTTCTCGATCAACTCGCTAAATTTCTACTTAGGTATTTTTTAAAAGAAAAAAAAATGAAATTGTTAAAGCTTTTACCTTTTGCGCATATACACGTTTCAATAATTGTGAAATGAGCTGGCCTTGTTCGAGACACAGAAATTTATCAACATGTTGCAGATAGAAAAAGATGTGCCAATTAAAACCCTAATTTAGCATGATAGGAAATGTAAAATTTAAACCTTGAAATGGAGTAACGTTCCTTCATCGGGAAACGACGTTTTAGCTGGGTGAATGAAACTGAGTAGTGGCGTGCTCTTCGATACATCGATTGATCTGTCATTTAAACCCATGGAAAAGGGTCAATAAACAAGGTGTTCGCAAGGAACATCTTAATAATCGATTCTTTACCATAGCTTCAAATGGGGAAATATCGATAATCGATCATTAACGCCTCGCCTCTGAAACTGAGTTCAATTCTACGGAACTCAATCCAATCAAAGCGGGATAAAAATGAGTTGGAGATGAGCTATGGAAGGCCTCTTACGATGACCTTATAAACTAGCAGAGAGCCTGGAAAACGTTGTAAATAACCAGACATCTAAAGTGTCTCCGACAAAACTAACCGATACCGACGAAAGAATTACGAGCGATGAGCCGGTATTTAAGGCTGATTTGCATCTCTCAACGACAAACGTTGAATCTTAATCGAGAGATCATCGACTCGTACGCAGTTGGCGCCATAGTACGATTCACCAAATCAGTGGAGGAATATGAGGATCGTGATATTTGTAAGAACCGTTTCCTTCGCCCGAAAATTGCATATTAAATATATTATACGCAATTATTTCGCTACGTCCGATTGTGATGGATTGTATTCGATACATCAAACAGATAAGATTCTATCAATATAAATTGGCTCAATATCAAAAAAGTCAAAAGTCCTCAAAAGTCATTCAAGTCATAGGTGGGAACGGATTTTTTGGTGATAGATTTTTTATTCTTATGAGTAATATATGGCAATGAAAAGTAGATTTTTAGGAATTTTCTCTTTTTCAGATTTTCTAACTGAAATCTTAAATTTTTATTTCAAAGGTCATATTCTATTGTTTTGAACCAGACGATGCATCGAAACACAACCGCATACTATCCATTAAGTCGTTTTTCTTTAGCATAGTGGATTACGCAAGCAAAGAGAAGCCGTATAGTAAGATGCTCCAGTGGTGGGAGAGGCGACAGATACGTCTAGGAATAGCCATACCATTTTTAGAGTATCAGACCACATGGGTACTGGGGAGGAAGCCATGTAAGAAAATGGTTGAAAACAAGTGCAAGTGAGGGTGACCGCCGAAAATCCTTCAAAAGAAATTAAAAAAAAATTGGGCAAATAAAACGGAAACAGTTATGAAATGAATTTACTGCTCTCCAATTTTCTGGTCGACGGCTTTTGAGTAAAAACCCGGATTCAAGACCTCAAGATCATAAGAATTAGGATCAACTTTGTGGCATTTTTGTGTTAATACTTCAAAAATGCGAGGAGAGAAGTGTTTGCTCCTTTGCTTTCCTTACATCTCTGTCATGCAGTGACGAGGCGTTCGAATGATCGATTATCGATAGTTCCCGATTTGAATTTGCGGCAAAGAATCGATCATTAAGGTGTTCGTTGCAAACACCCTGTTTATCGATCCTTCTTCATAGGTTTGAAGGGCGGAAAAATCGATATATCGCAGAGCGCGTCACGCCACTGCTGCCATGCTAAGGAAAAACACCGTGTGACCATTAGAAAGTTGCCAAATTTCCTCTCGGAAAATATTTATTTCTAGGGAACGTTATGCATTACTTTCCTTGAACTTTTCAGATGTTTTACATCAAATAACGAACAAAGTTCTACGAAAAATCGGAAGCAAAATATTTATGTACATTCCAAAAAACTCGCGATTTGTCAAAGGAAATTTGGCAACGCCTTATGACTCATACGGCGCTTGAACCCCGTTAAGTAGAAAGGAACCAAGCCACATCAGCCATTGCTAAATTTATTTGGGCAATTTAATTTTTTACATAAAAACGGTTGTGCGGATTTTTGTTGCAAATGCCATAGTAAGTTTTTTGCATAGCACGAAGCCAATTCCTTAAAATTTTCAAAGAAATGCGCACGAACGTCCCGTTGTAAAAAATCCGATTGACCAGTCAAATTTGGCAATAGCTGACGTGGCTTGGTTCCTTTTTGCAAAACACGGCCGACTTACCCTTAACATGGCAGATCTACAAGAAACTTTTCACGACGCCTGAATCAAAAATATTCACACCTTCAATCCCGCGGCGCACGAGAGAAGTTCCTGCTTCGGAACACCTCTCTTTGGTGAATGGACGCCAGACACCTCGTTTGAACCCCCCTAAAAAAAACTGTCGGGAGACGCACAATCATAAACCGAGTCTAAGCGGTGGTTGACTGCCGATTCAACGGGGAGTAAGTTCATCAATCACAAATTACACCCGCCGCATCGCGGAGCCCCAGACTCAAACATTCCGATGACCAACGAAAACGCAGCGCGGCCTTTGATGCGCCCACCGCCCCGACCCCGAACAAATTATTACTACCTACCCGGGGACCGAGTCGCAACCCCCCCCCCCCCCCCCCCAACACTTCCAGGACCACGGACAAAATATGGGCTGGTGCTTGATGCACCATGCGAGTTCGGAGCTCAACATACAGCGGTGCCAGAATAGACCACTGGACGAGGTCTGAAGAAGAAGAAAACGTCACATATTTTCTCTTTAAAATCATATATAGGTAACAATTCAACGAGGACATTTTGAGATCAACTCCTGAACGAGATATTAACAGGTCTTTTGAGCATAGATCAAATGAGGGGCTTGAAGGACAAGTCGCATAGGTGCAGTTTTTGAAAAAATTATGATAGTGATGATTTCAAGTAAAACTAGTCCCAGTACATATTATGTCAAAGAGTCAGTTGGCACTTTCTTTCTGCCATAAGGATAAGGATCCATGTATTTTCGAAACTTTAAACACGTATTGCTTAAAATGGCAAAAACTGCAACTTATGCGCCTTGTCCTCCAAGCCCCTCAAATGGACCGAGTTCATCACAAAGGAACCAACCCACAATAGGTAAGTTGAAACTGAGAAAAAGAGGTTCGAAGTTTTATTCCTGCATTCCTGCATAAAGCTCAATGTAGAAAATTCACTTTAAGTAACCCCTCTTTTCACAAACTAATTTCTGCTTTTCGACTTTCAGTACTTTTTGGCACGAGAAAATATACAGATTGTGGAACTCGAAAACATTCTGAACTCAATTTTTTCGAAAATGTGGGTTGGTTCCTTTCTGATAAACTCGATCCAAATGGAAGTTCAATCATGAAAATGACGTCATTCGTATTTTCGCCATTTAACCAATTTTTTCGAGGAGAGATTTTTTCGATGTCAATCTGCTACTTCAGCTGAGTGCTTGCGGACGACTCCGTGAGAGGGGAAATTATTTTTCGAAAAATCTCAATATTGGACGGAGGAAAGTACTTCGGCTACGAGAACCGGACTTTGGTCACAAAGGCACGTCGAAGCTTTTGGCATGAGAAACCGGACTTCCATTCAGATTACCAAAATTTCCTAAAAAAGATACAAGACTGCGTATGGCTGGCAAAACATTTGATAACCAGGACCGCATTTCGGTTTCTACCACTAAGAAGGCGAGCCATATGAACCGGAATGTTCTTCTCCATTACAGGTATTACTGCTGAGAGGACTTGCTCCTGAAAGGGAAATTGATGGCAATTTCAACCGTTTTCAGAACTTCCCACGATAAAAATGCTGTCCTTTTTCAGAGCCAGTCGCGGACCGAAGTATAATTAGAGAATTTTTCATGTTTTCAAGCGTTCCATTCACAGAACTTCGTTTGGAAAACAAAATTCGTTTTCGACTACACAGTTTGGCTACAGGGTGCGCTACGGTCCAATCGCAGTCGCAGTTATTTATTGAAACCGAGGGACTCTCAACAAGGAAGACTTGACGTCCTATTCAGATTGAGCTTTGCTCCGTTACACTTCGGAGTATTTTTATTTTTATAGATGTTTCCACGATTTTACAGATCAGCTTGTATTCTTTCGTTGAGGTCGTAGATCCTGCTGCCAACGAACCGAGGAATACTTAGAGCGATCAAACGCGTACATCGTTCGGGTTCCGTTCTTCTTATATTCCTCTCTACCATCCCAACTGTTCCAGTTTAAGACCAGACCTTTCGGAAAATACGTAACGTTGAATTCCGAAATTTGACCGGATTTTTTCAGCTTTAAAGAACAGGTAAAACAAACAGACAGGAGCGTTTGAAACAAAAATGACCCCGACATTCATTGGGGAGGGGCGGTGACTTGAAAGTTGGATTTAAGGGTGGTTTAATTCCTTCAAATTATTAAACGCCTTTAAAACTAAAACTCTCTCAACTCACAACCGAAAATCGATTATTCGCTAAAAAGCCGAGTCAATTTTTGCAGAATTTCAAGTGCCATGACAATAGTTAAGAACATACTAAAAATTCAGTGCAACTTTTGACCGCTCGATGCGATTTCCCCTCCTCCAATATCGCAGTTGTTGAATCTGCGGTTTTAATCGCAGGATTCTGAGAAATAGCATAAACTATATCATTGCTCGATATAAGGTTTTGATTTGATGCTTTTTCTGAATGATTTTGCCTCCTACACTCAATAATTTCAGACAAGGGATGCGGGCTCACGGAGAAAAATGATATTGCCGATTGAACAAGTTTGTTTATAGTAAAGTAAAGGTCAAAGTAGATTTTACTATTAAATAAGCCAATTTAACCGCCATCAAGATAAAATCAGCTTTCCATCATTGCAAAATGAAAAATGTACCTACGTTTGAAACATGTCGGACGTAATTTTAGACAATTTCATTGTTAAATCAGCAATCCATTTTCTCCATGTGCCAAATGCCAACCATTCGAAAGACGAAGAAACTCTGACTCACCGAAAAATGAGATAATCCAAGTAAGTATTCCTCCAATCAAAGCAACGAAAAACAAGTCATCCAAATGCACAACACACAATTTGAGTCAAAACACAGAAAACAAGTCAAAATCAAACCCGCACGTGGTATTGAGCACGGCCTAAGGCCTCACCCGATGACACTGAAGAACACCACGCAACTTAAATTGCATACGAAACACAGAGGGAGCAAAATTCAAAATCCAACAGAACTGGTGAAAACCGATTAGTCAAGATTTTCCGCGGAGGAAAACCGCGAGGAATGCCGGTAAAGGGCGACGCCGAAACGCGAAATCACTGTTTACGTACGTGGGAGATTCGGAGCGCAAACTGACATGACCTGACGCCGAGCGAGGCAACCCAAACACTGAAAAATGGAAATGCAGGCAAGAGACGCGACGCGATGCCGGCGCCATGCAGCGCTCCTATCTTGGAGCATGGGAACCACTCACACCCACTCACTCTCGAGACTGGCGCTTCTACTACATCCTCATCGCTGATCGCATGCTGTTTCCTGCGGACTGATTATTGAAATTGATCGACAAAGCGATGGACTAATTTGTCTCGGTACACAGATTTACAGTCAGACAGATTTTACATGAAATCATGTTTTAAATATCTAGTTTTTAATTAGACTGATTTAATCAAAAACTGTTTTGCTTACTTTAATGTAAATTGGATACAAAATTTAAACAATTCAACACTTTTAAAGATAAATATTAAAGCAAGTTAAATCAAAATGAAAATCAAAGCTAAATAGAATTGATAAACTTTAGTTTGAGAAAGTATGAAAATATAGAAATTAAGTTAAAATTTTAAATACGATTATTTTAATATTTAATCGAAGAAAAGAAAGTAATTGGATCAAAAGACAAAATGATAAATTGACGATGACGATTGACGATTGATTGATGATGAATTGATTATAAATAGACTGTACAAATTTAAAATTGATAATTCGGCAAATATTAATTCGACGGGAAACGGAAAAATCGTCATATTTTGAAATGGAGTTGTGATTTTTTGGCGATAGAATGGCTATGATCATCAATATATCTAGGCGATTATCCTCGACCTTGTCGTAATTTTATCTCTATAAAATCGCGTTCGATAAATCGAATTTTTTTTTCAATGTATCACGATTTTTTATCGATAATATTTCGATAAATCCTTGTCGATGAAATCGCAATTTTGTCGCAAAATTCGATGAAATTGCACTTTTTTATCCGATAATATTGCAATAAATCGACGTCGATAATATCGCGAAACATTTTCCGATCAAATCAACTTATTGCGATCACTGCTACTTGGGAAGAAGACAGACCTCTCAGATCAATCTTACCTATCTTGTAATCAAAAGAAATAAGCTCAAAGTTGTGTATGTATATTGAAACTTATACCGATCTTACAATGGAGACAAAATACGATCAAAGGTAAAATAATCCACTAGTTGAACCCGAATACATATAATGTATATCTTCCCTCCACTTGGAAAATATGATATCGATCCATCGATATTGGTTTTATCGGTGTTACCGGATGAAAACAGATTTCTCCAGTCGCGAGGCATGAATAATCGATTATCGATATTTTCCCATTTGAGTATATGGTAAAGAATCGATTATCGAGTGTACGTTGGGAGCACCCGTTTTTCGATTCTTTTCCATGGGTTTAAATGGCAGATCAATCGATTTATAGCAAAGCACGCCACGCCACTGGATTTCTAAGGAATGCTGCTACGTACGGCCGAGATGGGTGCTAATCGATGTCTCATGACTAATCAGAACGTGACAGTATTCCATCGATTCCCGCGGATGGTGGAGAAGGGGTGTTAAAGTCATGAATATTCAATTTAAACACCTCAGAAGCGCTCTTATTCATCCTTCATTAGTACCTCCCTCGACTAAAACCAACGCTTCAGGGTCTGCCGCCCGATTAGTGAAATTCTAAATTCGATCGATAGCTGGACGATCGATAAAAATCAGACAGAGCACTATCGATTGAGGTCAATCGATAAGAGGGCGATAAATTTTTGATAATTCTGGCATTTTTTTTCCGATACTTGCTCAAGGTGTTTTAAGAGCTCATACGTTTTTCGAAGCAAACAAGCTAAGCATAGTATTACTACCGTGCTAAGGAAAAACGCCGCATGAACCTTCAGGCGTTGCCAAATTTCTTTTGATAAAACGTAAAGTTCCTTTTAAACGTATGAATATTTCCCTCCCGATTTTTGAGATAATGGGCCTGTTGCAAACTTTTGCTAGAGCAAAAATAAGAGTTGTTTCTTATAGATAATGCCTCAAAAATCACGATGAGCGCATCGGCAAAGTCTGAAATGCACTCATAACTTCACAGTCAGCGTAAGAAATTTGCGGTTTTTTGAGCTTCCCGCTTCAAAAACGATACTACGGCACACGTGAACATTTTGTAAGAGGAGTAGTTCCATCGTCGGCAATAATCATCATGGCCGAAGCCAATCCACCAAAACACGTTTGATGGGACTAGAGTCCCTTTATACTGAGAGTCAAGACAATTTGAATCCATTTCTGATTGGTTCCCGTATTTTAGGCCTTCACAGTGTCACAAACGGGAATAAAGATTACAGTTTCACCGATTGCAAAGATTATAATCTGGAATGAACCGGGGAATTACGGGTTCGGCAAGGAACAAACGGAATGAGGGAAGGAACGAAGAAAGGAATTCGAGAATGGGCCGATCAAAGATTACGAAAAACGTTCGATTTCTGTAATCTTTATTCCCGTTTGTGACATCCATGAGCCGAATTGTCTTGACTCTCAGTATAAAGGGACTCTAGATGGGACGAGATAACACCTGAACTGGATTAGATCAGATAACAATCGGTGTGTTAACGTTCATATTTTCCACGCCCGAATTGATTGACCTTGAACTCTCCTCGAATTACGCGCGGAACTGCGCGCAAGCGTCGGCCATGATGAATATCGCCGACGATGGAGCGACTCCTCTAACAAAATGTTCACCTGTGCCGTAGTATCGTTTTTGAAGCGGGAAGCTTAAAAAAACGCAAATTTCTTACGCAGATTGTGAAGTTATGAGTGCATTTCAGACTTTGCCGATGCGCTCATCGTGATTTTTGGGACACTACCCAAAAGCGCAAATGACCATAAGCGCAAACCCGAAAAGCGCTAATGTGTAGTCCAAAAGCGCAAATAGGAAGCGCCGAGACTCACCCCAAAAGCGCAATTACCTGTTTTGAACATAAGGTGAATAAAATTTCAGGATAAAAAATGTGGCAACGTCTTACCTGTGCATTTAAAAGGAGACAGCTAAGAACTTGCAGCCCGCTTTTTTTAAATATGTCTTCATTGTTTCTGCAGTAATAAACCCTTTGAGTTCATGCTCTGATTGAAGGACCCTGAAGCGTTCAACTAAATACTCCAATTTTTGTAACTGTTTTGCATCACTTTTCGCCGGATTTGTAACCGAACGCATATTGACGTATGATTCGGACTGTACTTTTTTTAGTTCTTCGGAAAAAATATGAATATTCGGGTGGGCACTCGAAAAATGTTTTCTAAAATGGCCATTGAACGACTCGGCTCCATTTGTCGTCTTTGGATCCGTTGATGTAGGCGCCGCAGCCCACATTTCGGGGGGAAAGGAGCATAGTAAAACGTAGTTGTCCAAAATGTACTTACTAAAATCTAGTGCTCGAGGATCATTTGGACAACAGCTATTTAGTATCACGTATCCATCAAGAACCCATTCGGGTGGTAAAAAAGGCAATCCATAAAACATCTTAAGCCAATCACCGATTTGAGATTTCGCGTCACGGTATTCCATTTGAAGACCCAGTTTCGATAATTTCCTTTGCCATGCCTGCCCCAAATGAAAGCGGCAGCCTCTGATTGTTGCGTTTGGAAACACGCTCTTAAAAGCTATGTGCGCGCTAGATTCAAAGTCCAATAAAATTTTTCAGGGATTGAATTTTCCCTCCGTCAAAGTTAATATAAAATTCCACATGTTTTGATAACACTTCATTTCTTTAGAGGGTAGAATACAGTAGGCAAGTTGAATATAATGTCCGTTAACAGCTAGCCCTTCACTCTCCGCTGCGGTGTTTTGATTTTGGGTACCTATGAGGAACACTGACGCTCCACGCCATGTTGTCAAACTGCAATCACATTTCTAAACTTAATGTATTGGCCTTTTTTCATATTTTAGAGTACCCATTTGCGCAAAGGAGTCCCTTCTTCCACCACCCCAAAAGCGCAAATCT
Organism: Bemisia tabaci; assembly: GCF_918797505.1. Classification (NCBI taxonomy): domain Eukaryota; kingdom Metazoa; phylum Arthropoda; class Insecta; order Hemiptera; family Aleyrodidae; genus Bemisia; species Bemisia tabaci. Next base: position 908,340 of record NC_092800.1, on the reverse strand, counting down.
GCATTTTGCGCTTTTGGGGTTTGCGCTTTTGGGCGTTTGCGCTTTTGGAAACTTACCGATTTTTGAGGCATTATCTACAAGAAACAACTCTTATTTTTGCTCTAGCAAAAGTTTGCAACAGGCCCATTTTGTTCGCAATTTTACCTAAAGAATCTGAGAATTTCCAAAATAATATTAATAACTTTCTTTGAAAATAAACATTTTATCGAAGGAAATTTGGCAACTCTCGAATGTTCATACGGCGTTTTTCCCTAGCACGGCAGAATAAGACACCCGGAAATCACTCTGGCTACACCTATGCGCTACCTACTGGGAAATGTTATGATGAATCCCCGAAAATAACAGTTGCATCTCGAGGGTCTATATAATGTGCCTCTGGACGCTCTCTCTGGAAGCGCAACTCATAATTTATTACTCATAAACAGTCGATTATCGATATCTCGCCATTTGAAGCTATGGTAAAGAATCGAGTATTAAGCTGTTCGTTGCAGACACCCTGTTGATCGATCTTTTTCCATAGGTTTAAATGGCAGATCAATCGATTTATCGCAAAGCACCCCACGCCACTGACTCCAACCAGTGTTGTCATACTCAAGTGTTTGAAACTTAAGAGTCGAGGCTTTTGAGGAAAGGGCGTGGGAGTGAATGCTCTGCATACAGGGTGTTTCCGACCACCCGGGCCAGGCTTTCCTCTCGGTTACTCCAAGTCGGATGAAGCTGAAGACCGCGGGTCGAATAGAGAATCGACGCTAAGGAATCTAAATTTTGTTGCCCTGCAACCCCCCAGGTAGGGTAAGTTTCGGGACCATGAAATTCGGATTCCCCGGGGTCGATTCCCTCTTCAACTACACTGTCTCTGACTTCGTATGATCTGGAACAACCGAGAAAAAAGCCTGGCACGGGTGGTCGAAAACTCCCTGTATGCAGAGAGCATTCACTCCCACGCTCTTCCCTCAAAAGCCTCGACTCTTAAGTTTCAAACACTTGAGTATGACAACACTGAGTTGGAGTCAGTGGCGTGGGGTGCTTTGCGATACATCAAATGATCTGCCATTTGAAGCAATGGAAACAGATCGATAAACAGGGTGTTCGCAACGAACACCTTAATAATCGATTCTTTGCCATAGCTTCATTTGGGGAAATATCGATAATCGATTATTCACACCTCACCACTGGTTGAAATCACGAGCTACGCTTCCGAAGAGCCTGTTCGGAGGCACGTGATAGACCCTAAATATGCATGCATAATGAAACACCCTGTATGTAGCGGATCCAGATTGAGTACCGGAAACACGCTATTGGGGCGCATGAAAGGGAGGCTTACGGCCGGGGTGGAGATGCCAGGGTGCTGTTTCCGTCGCGCTGGGGGCTGTTCCGCCGTCCTAAACAAGAAGCGCATAACTCCATTGGAGACCGTGTGCCAATATGTGGTTCTTGAGGAGCACTGCAGTTTTACTATCCCCAGACTCGCGTAGCCTCAAGTTCCGATTTGGGTTTTTTCTCCCATTCATCCGCGTGAGCACCTATTTGACTCCTGCCGAGAGGTCCTTTGCCACTGCCGCCGCTCCACCGCCGCACAGTAAACCGAGTGAAACAGAGAGGTCGGACATGAAATTTTTGACTAAAATTGCAAATTTTGGTGTGCTGGCCGGGGAAAATTTCACAAGAGAACCAATGGAACCACTTTCAGAACCTTAAAGTTTTGCATAAATGAAGTTATAAGCGTTTGAAGTTTCCAAATTTTGTCCGATCTCTTCTATTGATCAATCGATTCTACAGATCCTTTGTGCGCCGCTACACCACTGCCGCACAGTATAGACCAAGTCAAACAGAGGGTTCGGACATGAAATTTTGAAGTCAAACTCCAAATTTTGATGTTCAATTTTAATTTTTTGCACCTCAACTTATTGGTACAGGACTGCAACTAGGTAGAGCACTAGAGCAGAGCTCCAATAAGTTGGAGCACAACTGCAACAAGTCTTATGCTCGGTTGCAATAAGATAGTGCACAGCACTAATTTCGGGTTAGTTGTGTCGTGTAAAATCGCCTAATCCTTTCTACTGAGGACCTTAATAATTAGTCGTTTCTCATACAATAGAAAGTAAACACATTTCAAAGTTTCAAAATGTCCACTTTTCTTGTTTTTCTACTCCAGCGTTTAAGTCTCCGAGTTGGTGGAAAGGAGATTCTCCTTGATTCCGTAGATATGCAATTTTATCTACTTGGAAGTTGAAATAGTTGTATCGCGTGTTTTTTTCCATCCAACTTTCATGCTCCTGCGTTCAAATCTCCGAGTTAGTGGAAAGGAGATTCTCCTTCATTGCGTGGACATGCAATTTTATACCTACTTGAAAGTTGATGAAGACAGTGACTAAAGGACCTACTTCTGATCGCTGGTTCTTGAAATTGAAAGCAAATCTATGGACAAAGGGAAAATAGAGTGACCCGACTGGTTAAAAAGGGTGTTTTTCTTCTTTCAAAAAGTTCGAGAGGTTTCTGTAATGATTTAGAATAATTAATGCTGCGGTTCGACAACGGTGCTCTCACTCACAGACGACTCGGCTGGGCCGCGCGGCACTGTGTTCTACCGTGCTAAGGAAAAATGTCGTATGGGCCTTCATACGTTGCCACATTTCCTTCGATAAAAACGGAATTCACTGAGAAAATTCTGGATACTTTTATTCCATTTTTGGTAGACTTTTGTTGGCAATTTAATCCATGAGATGTGAAAATTTCAAGGATAAAATATACATAACTTGCTTCACAAATAAATATTATATCGGGGGAGATTTGGCAACGTCTAAAGGCCCATACTGCGTTTCTCCTCAGGACGGCAGTGTTCGGCTCTGGATTCGCCTTTCGCACAATCCGACCTGCGGACCGATTATTGAAATTGATAGATAAAGCGATAGACAAAGACGACAAAAGGGATTTGGAGGGATCCTATTGGTGGAAACGGGTTGTTGCAATGGACAAAGGAGGTAGGTAATCGACTAAGTAACGGCAACCCACGAGAAACCCGACAGTTAGTCTATCATTTTCCCCCTTAGTCGATGAGAACCACCCATTTCAACCAATAGAATTGCTTTATACCCCCTATGTCATCTTTGTCCATCGCTTTGTCTATCAGTTTCAATAATCGCCCTGCTGACAATAGTGCCGCTTGACAATGTGACCAATTGACCAAGAAACCTGTGCCTCCCATTCTTGTCGCCCCAATCCTATTATTCAGGTGTCTAGTTATCACAGACTTCGCGACGTTTTGAATTCCAGCGGGCATAAGAAGATTCCCCGGAACTTCCATCCCTCAGTCTCGAATATTCGCCGTGAACTTGACTCATATTGGTACGGGAAGGGTCAGAATTTGACAAATGGACGTATTTCTATCAAACGGAACTATGTGTATTAAGACATGAGCCCTGAGGCCCATAAGAATACACGCACAACAGGGCTCACGTCATAATGCACATAGTTCCGTTTGATAGAAATACGTTCAAATGAACGTCTGCAAGCAAACTTTATTGGAGGGGCTTGGAGGACAAGGCCCTGAGAGTGCATTTTTGGGAAAAATTGAGATACATATATGAATGCTTTCAGTAAACCTGGTCTTTATGCATATTCTGTGAAAAAATCGCTCTCGAATTCCAATTTTTAAGCATAAAAGTCAGTTTGAACTTTCTTTCCGCCATAAGGAGCCATGTAATTTCGACACTTCAAACACGTATTTTTCGATATAGCGACAACTACTGCACTTATGAGCCTTTGTTGTCCAATCCCTTCGATTCAAAGATACAACTTAACAAATCGAGGGCTAAGTAAGAGTACCGCCTAACTGCACTGAAAAAAAATTCTCGGCGTTTTTACCAAGGTCCGTTGGTACCTTTACCATCCCACTTTTTTACCAATTATTGGTAATTTACCAAGACTGACTGGTAAGCTTACCTAAACACCGGTATTTTTACTGTTTTTTTCGGGTAAGAATACCACTTTTATTGGTAATCAATTCCCGGTAACTTTGCCATTTTATCTCGGTAATTCTACCACAGTCCATAGAAAATATTGGTGTTTTTACCGGGGATCAGTAAAATTACCGAGAAAGTCAATCATTTTACCGAGATTTCTCGGTAAAATTACCAATTCCATAAATGGTACTTTTACCAAGAAAAAACTGGGATCAAATAGAACCCTGAATTCTTGGTAATTTTACCCTTTTCTTAGTAAATACACCGAGATTTTTTTTTCAGTGTGACGATTTTGCCGAAACGAGTCAGCGACTCTGCCGTATCTTCAGTCTTAATACGCTGGCTGATTTTGGCGAAACGAGTCAGCGACTCTGCCGTATCTTCAGTCTTAATACGCTGGCTGATTTTGGCGAAATGAGTCAGCGACTCTGCCGTATCTTCAGTCTTAATACGCTGGCTGATGTTTTTGGTTTTTTTCCGATTCCGCATGGGAGCTCTGTAAAGACGCTGTAATGTGTAGAAGAAATTGCAAGTCTAATCTCAAAATTACAAAAATGCCGAAGTTCCGAACGATCGAAGTGCGAACAATAGACTGTCTGAAAAATTAGAAGAAAAATATCCATAACTTTCCCAGTAAATCAGTATTTTATCAAAGGAAATTTGACAACATCCGAAGGTTCATACGACGTTTTTCCTTAGCCTGGCAGAATTGGAGGGTATGGATTCGATCGACATGAATCGATCGAAAAATGAAAACGTGAATCGATCGACATGAATCGATCGACACCGATTCGATCGAAAAATTGCTAAAAAAAACGGTGTCGATTCGATCGACATGAATCGATCGAAAAATGAAAACGTGAATCGATCGAGTTATCGAGAAATCTTGTAATTACGTACAATTTGGCAAAGCCGCATCGCATTTCATATGTGTTGATGAAAGGTATTCTCCCGGATTGAAGGCGATATCACCGGCGGAGAACCATCCCACATTTTGACTGCAGTATCACCGAGCCCACAGCCCTTTGCATGTTTCGCGGGAAGTATTCCCGCTAACTGAAGGCGAAAAAACCGGCGGAGAACCTTCCCACATTGACTATGCCCCTCCCGCTTCCCATTTCATGATTCGTGGGAAGCATTCTCGCTAATTGAAGGCTAAATCACCAACGGGGAATCATTCCTCATTTAGACGACCCTCTGATCAACCCGCATATCCTGAATCATGTGCTATTAACTATCTACCGCGCGTCCCTAAACTAATTGAAAAGTTGTTGTAAGTTTTGAACGAAAATTGATAGAACGTCGAAAAATTAGCTAAAATTTGCCGCCCAATTTTTTTTTTTTCATCTTAATTTAAGCTGATGCAGAAAATTAAAATTACATACCTTATGAGAGTCTCGCAGCTATCAATCCTGAAATACGAGAAAAGGAGGTCATTAATATCACACGTTGCATTGAAATGAGAAAGGATACTTGTAGTTAATTATATGTAAAGGACACACGCAATATGGGATTATTCGGCAATTTTAAATTGCTGTACTTCTGGGAAATAGAAAGGGAAAGGCCGTTTATACATAATAAATAAATATACAGTAATTTTCCCTGATTTTGTTAAATGATAGTAAACCACGAAAAACGAGTTCGACTTAGCGTGCACGAAGAAAAAAACGTCTGCATGGGACCCGCAGTTGAGGTCATATGGATCTCTGAAGTTTTCTGATCACGCATCCGAAAACTTGAGATCGAACTGCCGAAGTTCGGGTCAGACATTGAGGCACTTTGGTATGCACCGGAGTACTTCAGATATGTGACCCGAACCCTTCGATATATATCGAGGCACTTCAGATGTCTGACCCGAACTTCGGCAGCTGGACTTCAAGTTTTTAGATACGTGATCCGAAACTTCAGAGATCCATATGACCTCAACTTCGGGTCCCGCGCACAAAGTTTTTCTCTTCGTGTATGTTGGGCTCACATTTGCACGCACATCCCCCAGAAAGCTACCATGACGTCCGATAATGTAACTTCTACCGTGTTGTCACTTTCTACCCCTCTATCGCAATTTATGGTCCACAGTTGCTACCATTGCATGGCTGCACAAACCATGGATCGCGGCAGAGGCATCGCCCGGTAGCAGAAGAAATCGCGGTGGTACGCCAAGGATATACCAATATCCGGACGCTATGTTGGCTTCCGCGGTGAGTTTAAACGGCAGTTCAAAGTATGCATCCATAAGCAAAGCAATGAGGATGGGACAATTGCGCTAAAAATTGAATCGGGTTTTGATGGTTTATGCTCCTGAAATTTAAAACAAAAATCCGAACATCTAGTTCCAACGGGGACGAAGCCTCATCAAAAAACACGGCGTAAGACGTCATCCACCGTAATATTGCCAGTGGCGTGGCGTGCTTTGCTATCTATCGATATTTCCCCATTTGAAGCAGTGGTAAATAATCGATTATTAAGGTGTTCGCTGCGAACACCCTGTTGATTGATACTTTTCCATATATTTAAATGGCCGATCAATCGATATATCGCAGGGCACGCCACGCCACTGAGTGCCATACCTTGGTTACGTACTCTTGTTTCATTAATCAATAAAAACGTTTGCACTGGTTGCTTTTATAAAACACGGATGAAGCCAATACGGCACTGATGAAAAAAACCACGAAATCGACTACCGCGATGGACGATTTCAGACAATGCGTTTCACACTATATACCGAATAGTGAATAACCACTGAGAGGTTTTGCCCCCGGGATATTTTCGTGCGCGTTGACATTTTTGACATTTCAATCCGCGAAAATGAGAAACGCATAAAATGACGAAAAAAAAATGAAAATGAAAAAACGAAATCATGCAACCGGTCAGAGAGATGAAAAGTCTATGCGCCGATCCCCGGCCGAGAATATGGAACTCAGGATTATGAGTTAGTTTTTTCAAGAATACTTTCCCGCCTGTCGGAATTCCTGAAAGATCGATCCACGAAAGTTAAAAACGCGCTGGGAGTAGACAGAACCGGTCCGGAAAACGAACGGAAAATCCATCATGCTCCCATCCCAGTTTCATTGGCCGAGAATCTGGAAGCTCGGATTTTTCTGTGTAGCTTCCCAAAGGATATTTCCTCGCCTTTGGCAATTTTTACAATTGCGATCCGGGAATGTTGGAAATGTGCTGTAAAAAATGAAGCCCGTGAAAATGGTCGGAAATGAGAGAAGAAAGAAAAATCCATTCTCTCTTCCATTTGTGTTGGATGACCACCTGCTGCGGGAATTTTCGATGTTTTTCCCATCTTGCCACTTTTACCGGCTGAGATTCTGGAGCATTCGGTTTTGTTCTTCACGAATACTTTCGCGCCTACGGGATTTTCGAAACTTCGATCCGAGAAAATTAAAATGCGCCATAAATGATAAGGGTCATGCATTTGGTCGGAAAAAACGGAAAATCCATGTTCCCATGCCGGTTTTTCCAGCCGAGAATCTGAAGCTCGGATTTTTCAATAGCTTTTCATGAATATTTTCGCGCCAATGGAAAATTTTGAAAACTCCATTCAAGAAAATTAGGATGTGCTAAAAGTGATGGAGCCGATGCAACTGGTTGAAAAATAATAGGTAAGGAAATTAAAAGCTCGCTTGTCATTTATCTCGAGTTCTCGCTCCAAGCATATTTTCGCGCCACTGAATATTTTGAAAGTTCGATCCGGTAATGTTAAAAACGCGCTATAAAGGCGGCGTCGATACGACTGATCGGAAAATAATGAAAAATTGATTCTCTCAACCACTTGTCTCGGATGAGCATCCGCAGCGCCGAATTTTGAGTTCTTATTCCAATCATATTTTCGCGCGTATGAAAATTTTTGAAAGTTCGACCCGAGAATTTAAGAAGGCGCTATTAATAATAAAGTCAATGTAACTAGTCGGAAAATAACGAGAAATCAATGCTCTCATGCCATTATCTCTGCCTAAGAATCCGGAGCTAGGAATGTATCACTAGTTTATTCGAGGATATTTTCGCGACGACCAAACTTTTTAAAGCTAAGATTATCCTTCATTTCCGCGTGATACCACACCGATTACCTACTCCGGAGTCCCAATTCCATTGAACGATGAGAGAGGAATGCCTGCGTCTGCACTCACCACAAACGTCAGTGATTAGGATTAGAGATACGTGACACTTCTCGGTTGTTTGTATTTTCACTACTTCTCGGTTGTTTGTATTTTCACTTTTACTTATTCTTTAGAAACAAAGTGTATATTTTCATTGTGAAAGCTCGCTTGATACTAATAAAAAAAAAAAAAAAAAAAAAAAAAAAAAAAAAAAAAAAAAGAGATACGTGACAGGCTCACGATCACCTTCATTTTCGCGAGATACCACACCACATACAACTGCGTATCCCGCTTTCGTGTGCAATTAATTTTCGCATTCAACGATGCGAGCTGTGTAACTACATTCGTTAACATTATTGGTTTGAGATAGGCGAAAAGCTAAGATTCTCCTTCCATTTCGCGTGATATCACATTCCAGTGGCGTGGCGTAAATGATCGATTATCGATATCTCCCCATATGTAGCTACAGTAAAAAATCGATTATTGAGGTGTGCGAACACCTTGTTTATCGATCCTATTTCAAAGGTTTAAATGGCAGAGCAAGCGATACATCCAAATTCACGCCACGCCACTGTCACATTCCTACTCCGGAGTTCCAATAGTTGCTCGCTGGATTTCTGCGTGTTAAATAGTAACAAATTACGCGCGTTTCACCTTAATACGGCGTCAAGCACGTCACATTTCCGACAGATCCGTGAGATTCTACATAATTACGCGTTCTTCATCTCGGTGTCGCGCGGGATGCGGGGTTTTTTTTTTTTTTTTTTTTTTTTTTTTTTTTTTTTTTTTTTTTTTTTTTTGCAACTTTGCGAGAGGAGATGAGAGATGACGCGAGAATCACCGCAATATCGCGGCGTGTATGAAAATTGTACAGCAGTTGAAAAACATTGAAGATCCCACAATTTTAAATACGCGAAAATACGCGAATTTAATACCGACGCGGGCATAATTTTCATAACCGTAGTAAATTCAGTTAGGAGAAACTCTATGAATCTCCTTCAATTTCGCGTGATACCACTCAATGGCCTTTCTCAATTGACTTACAGCAATGTTGCGCAAACTTACAATGTTGTGCAAAGTACGCGATATTTCCAACGGATTCATAAGATCCTGAGAAATTAGGCGATTTTCATCTCGCCATCGCACAAAATGCGCTTTTTTCTAGAAATTTGGCAAGAAAAATGAGAAATAACGTGATATTCACCGCAATGTATGTATGCGCTTTTACTTTATATATTTCTATCAGATCAATTATCAAATTACTACCCCCCCCCCCTTTCACATGACTCATTATCACACTGGAAACTGGATAGGGCACTGGATACGAGAAGTAAAATAAGGGAAACCCTTCCGTCGCCGATTTTGGATGCATATCCACTTGCAATAAAATACGCTTCATCATGAATGTCAGCAATTCGAGACAGGTAAAACCCAAGATTTGCCTGCAGAGCGGCGTGACACCACATATCATTCCAACGGCGCACTATGGTCCACAGACCCTATTTAACGGAACTTTAGTCAAATTTTGAAGGTGGGAAAAATTAAAGTTTGGCACTACAGTTTTATCATACATACACCCATGGATCGTCACCTAAGTTTTCATCGACTGATAATGATTTATAAGATTGTGACGGACCCTAACAACAGAGCGCGCGACAGGTCTTCATTAGCTGATTGTGGGCCGCATTCGGTGGTGCGTTACAAGGTGTTTATTTTACCGAGTTACGCATCATCTATGTAAATTTTTGGGCAACATGGTTCCACCTGGTGGCAAGTGACTTCCTTTTCACCCAGTTTCATTAATTTTGAACTGAAATTTGTATGCTTTTTAACGCTGCAAACATACGCCAAAAAATGATAGAAATCAGTGAAATTCGTAATTTTTAGGAAGCTCCAACTTTTTTTTAATTCTAGTTAATGCTTTGCGGATTGAAAAATCTTGTTCTACATATCCTCAAGTTTAAAATGAGGCCAATTTAAATGTCGCCTTTTGTCGCCTAATGGTCGAAATGAATTTTTTTCGGAGTGCACCTCCGTGCATCAAAATGTGGAATATTCCATGCATTTTTGGCGTTTTTGCGACTGTTAAATTTTTTATCGGTACAAAATGAAAGTATTTCGATATATTTTGATCTACTGAGTCCGAAAATGACCTTGGTTTTTTCTTATAACCTCTCGCTTTTCCGAAAAAGCGACTTTTTCCCGGGAAAATGAGCAAATTTGACGTATTTTTGCCATAATTGCAATTCATGTTGATAAATTATAGTGGACCCGCGGTAAAGAGATTCTGTTATGTATATTAAGCTGCTAAATCCGAATATGACCTAGGTTTTTTTTATCACACTCCAGTTCTCCGATAATGCCGATTTTCCCGAGCCTTTTGGGTAAAACCTTTTCCGGACTCTAAGTGTGTTAAAAATACATTTTAAAAATGATCTCGATGTGCGATACATTGATTCTTATGCATTCTGACTTGCTAAACCCGAATATGGCCTTAGATTTTTCCTATCATCCCTCATTATCCCGGAAAATTCAATTTTCCTTGGAGAACGAGCTTTTCCGGGTAAAATCGGTTTTTCCGAAAAATTGAAAAGTAATGGACAAAAACGGAGGTCATATTCGGATTTACCGCCTAAAAATACATAAGAATAACCTAATCTCGACCGACAGACATTTTTGTTATTATTTTTATACATGTCAAAATAGGGTGGAAAAAATCTTCAATCTGAAAAGCGCCAGAAATTACATTTGAAGTTAAGTCTCTCGGTCAGGATGTTAATATTTTGTTTAACTAAGATGTAAAATGAAATCAGCGACCCAAAAATCATAAGATCCAACACCTTTTATGGCGGTGCACACTGAGAAAAAACTATGGCTTATAAACCTATTAGAGGTAAATATGGAACACCACTAATAGTAGTACCTCTACATATAATAATAGCACATATACCTTAGTTATGGTCTCTGTACCTTAATTAGGTACAGAGACCTTAGTATGGTTCACAGACCGAGAATCATTAGTTTATTTACGACTATTATAGGTGTTCCATATTTACCACTAATAGGTTTATAAACCATAGCTTTTTCTCAGTGCAGTGCATTTTCGAATAAAGTTCCGTTAAATCCAGTCTGTGGACCATAGTGCGGCGTAGTTCTGATAGTTGAACAACGCGTTCAACTATGCATACTGCCTACATTCATAGCCTCAGTAATTTGAGACGGGTGGGAGGCTTAAAATTTTCCGTCAAAGCGGCGTGATATCACAAACCATACCAAAGCCAGAGTTCAAGTAAAGTTGCGCATCATACCTACAATGTGGGCCCTACATTTATAATATTAGTAATTCGAGACAGGTGAAAAGGTAAATTCTCCTTCAAAGCGGCGTGATACCACATCACTTAAAAACACTGCTGTTCCGATATTTACGCGCTTGATTTCAGAATTGAGCGTTGGGAGCATAATGCATACACTCATAAACGTCAGTAATGTGTGACAGGTGGAACGCCAATACTTCCCTTCATTTCCGTGCGACACATCACGTACCTACTCCGGAGTCCGAAAAGAGAAGTTTCCTTCAAAGCGGCGTGATACCACATCACATACGAACGCTGCTGTTCCGATATTTACGAGACTTACAGGCGCCAACGCGCCAAATGCGCCTAAGAAATGAGGGATATGCGCCAACGTGGTTCCTTGAATGTTCCCCCCCCCCCCCCCCCCCTCTCAAAAAATCCTAATTATTCTGTTGGGTGATTTTTTTAAATTTCGACGCTCGGCAGCGGATTCTGACTTTTCACTAAATGCGCCGTGATACATGGGCAAAAAGTCAATTTGGCCCCTAAAAATGTTCGATTGTACTTAAAAATCGAGCTTCATGGACCACATGGCCCCTGAAACTCAAAGGTGAGTTTCGAACACTGTTAAGGAATTATACCAACGGGTCAGTTACCTTAGTCACAGAATCGCATGTTGTTAGTTTCAGCTTAGAGATTAGCAAAACCCGAGTTAAGATCTTTTCGAACACCATGTTTCTACGTTCATTATTAACAGATATCGCCCATCGGAGAATACGGTGTAAGACGTCATCAGTGTTCGAAACTGGCCTCTGAGTTTCAGGAGCCATGTGGCGCATCAAGCTTGATTTTTAGGGGCCATTGAAGATTTTTTAGGGGTCAAATTTACGTGTTGTCTATATATCACAGCGCATTTAGTGAGAAGTTAGACGCAAGGTGCTTTAGTTACAGAACTAGTAGCTGTAACTTGGGGGAAATTTCGACAAATCACCAAACAGAAGAATTAGGATTTTTTTTTTGGGGGGGGGGGGGGTGTAATTTTTTAGGGGCCACGTTGGCGTAGAGCCTTCATTATTTAGGCGCCATGACCGATTTCTTAGGCGCATTTGACGCGTTGGTGCCTGTGAGTTTTGAACATTGGACGTCATACACCGCGCGCGTTGATGCGTATCATGATTGCATTTCCCTTTTGATTTCATAGAGAGTGATATACATACACATTCGTACTGGTTACTGGGTTTTTCTCCCTCGCAATTTATTTGCCTATTATTTTATGACTGAATGCACTTGCGCAATGGATAATGTTATTTTACACCATGTTTCTTCATGGGTGATATTCCTGTTGATACTGGACGTAAAAAATTGGCTACTGGACAAAATGTGTCCATGTTTGCTGTTGAATAAGCTGAAATCATCAAAATACGATTCTGTCTAACGCAACTGAACCCTTATTCAGGCCCGCCACAAGGGGAGGGGGGGGGGGGATTGGGTCCCTGGTACCGGGGCCTCTGTCGCCCGCAACACACCTCTTCGAATTCACCTATTGCCTTTGTCTCGTAAGGAAAAGTGAAAAATTCACCCTAAAACTTTCGCAAAATGTGAATAACCACGGCCCGAGCTGGGATGTGGCAGGCCTGCCCTTATTGTATCCTGCGACAAGTGTCAACTGAAGAGGGAAAATGGATAACATTTGAAGACAAGAAAGGAAGAACTTTGACCATTTTTGCTGATAAATAAGCTGAAACCATCAAAATACTATTCTGTCCAACGCTACTGATCCATGTTGTATCCTGCAAAAATTGTCGACTACAGAGGGAAAATGGATAAAATTTAATGACAAGAAAGAAAGAACAATTAGATACGTACCAGAATAGAGAGATGAAATTGCCCGACGCCAAGCTGTAAGCACTCACGACACCACACTTTCACTGGAATTGCACTGCGCACTAAAAAATTGGCCAAATATCGTAAAGATAGAAATAGTTAAAAAAATTCCAGATTCACCAGGAATTGAATCATGTGTGGTTAACTTACTTCAATTCTGCTCAGATAAGGCGTTTACAATAATACATGACATGAAAACAAGATAGGAAAAATCATGAAAATAAAATGATGATAATGATAATAAACGGCGTATCTTGAAACCAGAATAATACAACCACGAGAAAAGTTTCTTGTGGATAGTCAAAAAACGAAAAAGGGGAAGAAACTAAGCATAATTAATGCATGTTCTTCCAGCTCCGATATATTAACTTACAGATACAGATGTAATAATTTCCAATTATTTATGTTTTGATTTATTTGCTTGCTTTATAAGTCCCACATAATTAACGTATGCTTCGTTTTTGTATACCTCATAACACATAAATTGAATAGTTTAACGTTAAACCAGTACCGTGGATGCTAGCCATTAGCCGCATCAGCGCTTATAATTCATCGTTCGACTTGACGTGAGATTTTGATTTCGAAGCGAAAATCCGTGATTGTACATAAGAAAACCTACCAACAATATTTGCTGCCAAGTTTCATGTTTGGACATCAAATTTAAGTACTGCATCAATGAGGACTGAAGATTCGACAACTATTTCAAGGAATACTACAAGAAGCTAGAATGTTTCTGCCCCCCCCCCCTCCAACTCGGATTTATCGGGGCATACTGAAAAGTGTCTTCACTGCCGTACTTTCTTAAATCTAAAATTCAAGGACTTAAAGGCGGGATTTGATCTTCGTCGGCATGTAAGGTAAGTACTGGACTGGAGGAAAGAATTTCGAAGTTCCGCAGTGAAACTCACTGACTTTTCAGTGTTGGGCGAATATCCCTGACTTTCCCACGTTTTCAACGACTTATCAAGAGCTATTCACCCTGGGATGTACATCTTTATCAGGGCTGCCGAAACTCTTACGTTTCCCATATTCCTCACTCACTTGTTACGCATCGTTATACATTTTCTCACTTGCTACTCATCGTTCTCCATTTTTCTCACTACGATTCACAGTTCTTCATTTGACTCACTTATCGCTCAATGTTTCTCGATTTTGTTCTCTGTTCACTCACTGGGTCTCGATTTTACTTCCCCTTTTCACTCTGTTCTCGATTTTACTCGCTCTTCATTCTCTGTTCTTGATTTTACTCACTCTGTACTAACAGTTTCTCGATTTCACTCACATTTTACCCACATTTGGCTCGCTATTTCTCGATTTTACTCACATTTTGCTCACTGTTTCTCGATTTTACTCAAATGTTGCTCACTGTTTCTCAATTTTACACACTCAGTGCTCGCAAATCGTGCGAGATATGAATTCTTTTAGGAGCGATTATGACTCCATCGATCGCTCATCACACCGTGAGACACCACGGTGGAGAATTATTCTTGAATTATTCACAGATCATTGGATTACTCTCAAACTACTAACATTACACCCATTTAACTCGTCAATGCTTAAATTACTCACGAGTCGGCAGCCCTGATTTTCTCACTAAGAAGAATTGCATACATAACTCGCAACAAAAACAACTGTTTCCGTGACAGTTGGTCGTTACGCTGAGAAAAATAATTCTTGTGTTAGAGAACAGCAATTACTGCTGTTATTAGTAATTCTGCTGCTGATTCTTCTCTGTCTGCTACGAACTGCGAATACGTCTTCCTCTCCTGCTGCCATTACTAATTTTTGAGTCCGATCGCCAGTTTGCTAATTTTCTCAAATCAAGGAATTTTAGCAGCTGCTGTGACTACTGTTGCTGCTGCCTATTGCGTCCTCCTTCTGCTGCTTCTTCTCTCTGATTTATTTCTTCAACTCCTTTCGCGTGAATGAGCATTTTGAGTAACAAGATGATTTTAATTTTTCTAGTGTGACAGAAGGAACGATGGGGGAGGATGTTACAGTTCTTCATGTCCCACATTCTCTCAGTCTTATCTGTGATCTGAAGCAGGGTGGTGGGGCGTTCCTTTACCTTATGGCCTGTGATCTACGCAAGTGTTTCCATTATTGTGAATCTGAATTTCCGTAAAAAAGGTGTGTTAGATGCATAGAATGAATTGTGACTATGAAAACACTGACGCATCAATCTAGCTAAGCTCGGGAAAGGCGTCATTCACGGAAAACAGCAAGTTGCGTAGCTGTAATCCCACGGCTATGGTTGAAATTCGACGATCATCATCTTGAAATCGGGAACAGGAGGGAGGGATTGAGAATGGCACAAGATTCGAATAGTATTTACATAGAAAAAAGCAGAACAGATTAATTAATTAGACAGAGAAAAGCAGAAGATATTATTAATTACATAGGGAAAAGCAGCAGATATTAATTAATTAGATAGAGAAAATCAGGAAAGATGCATTAATTAGATAGAGAAAAGCAGGAAACATGCATCAATTAGATAGAGGAAAGCAGGAAACATGCATTAATTAGATAGAGAAAAGCAGGAAAGATGCATTAATTAGATGGAGAAAAGCAGAATATATTATTTAATTAGATGAAGAAATCAGGAAAGAAAATGAACGGTACTACTCAAGAACTAACTGAACAAAAGGTTAGCTAATTTAATAAACTACTAAAGAAGAAAATGTAGAAACACCTGAGAAATGGAGCTCTTGTACGTGTTAGGGATTTGCGACTGAAGAACTTATTCCTAAGTAATATTTCGCTCGAAACACGATGGTGCCACTAGTTTTCTCTAAAATCGATTTCCAAGCTGAAAAAAAGCTCTCAAAGTTAAGGCCGTAATGGAGGGCATGTTTAACACTGCCCTCAGAGTCTACCTTTATATCCAGTTAAATTTTCCATGCAAAGATAGGGAGCAAATACATTAGAAGGTTTGCCACTTTATTTGGAGACTCCGAAGTTGTAACCACGGCAATTCTGCTAATGAATTTGCTCCCTATCTTTGCATGGAAAATTTTACTGGGTGTAGAATAAATGGACTCTCAACGTTGCGTGGAATATCCTCTCCATTACAAACTGAACTCTGAGAGCATTTTTGAGCTTCGGAATTGATTTCAGAGAAAACCAATGGCACCATCGTGTTTTTCACGAAATTTTACGAATGAGAAAGTTGAAGTACTTGAAACGCAAATCCGTGACACTTGCAAAAACTCCACCGTGTTTTTTTTTTTTTTTTTTTTTTTTTTTTTTTTTTTTTTTTTTTTTTTTTTTTTTTTTTTTTTAAATTTATATTTAATTTAAGTGAATGTTGATCCCTTCTTCGTGGATGTTGCCTCAGAAGAGGGATGGAGAACCGGAACTGAGAGTGAGTTCGCGTGGTTTGTAGGACTTCAATCAATCCCGCATACAAATCAGTCAATCCCGCATGCAAATCAGTCAATCCCGCGTGCAAATCAGTCAATCAGTATACAACTCAGTCAATCCCGCATGCAAATCAGTCAATCAGCGTACAAATCAGTCAATCAGTCCAACAGTCAAAAAGAATATAAGGAGAGGAAGGAGTGGAAGGAGAGGAAGGAAAGGTGGGAGGGAGAGAAAGAAAGAAAGAAATAGAGGAAGAGGAGACTGGTGAGCATGCCCAGCCTAGGCATCGGGAGCCAATCCCGAGGTCACCGACCAAGGGTAAAAGGGCACCTCCATGGTGCCCGCAACCATCCACCGGGGTAGACGTGCGGCCGGGGCGGTGTCTGCAGATCGCTCCTCTAGCGCCCCCAGACGGTACAAGACGTCCGCCGACCGGATGGACGACCGCGCGCCGGGCGCTCCGACGAGTGCTCGGTCGGACGACAGAGCCTCCAACTCAACTTCACTTTCAGGCCGAGGTTAAAGGCCTCAGCCTGAAAGTGAAGCTGATACGGAAGCACTATCATCACGGTAGAGCAGTCGACGGAGCGTCCAGCGGGTGTCCACCCGCTCGTCGGACATCAACGACGTTCGCCGACCGGGCGGACGACCGCGCGCCGGGCGCTCCGACGAGTGCTCGGTCGGACGACAGAGCCTCCAACTCAACTTCACTTTCAAACCGAGGCTAAAGGCCTCAGCCTGAGAGTGAAGCTGATACGGAGGCACTGTCATCACGGTAGAGCAGTCGACGGAGCGTCCAGCGGGTGTCCACCCGTTCGTCGGACGTCGGACCGTAAGGAAGCACTATGACCGAAACTGACGGCCGTCGTCGTTGTTGTGCGTCACGGCTGTGAAATGCACGTCGCGGCTGATACGGAACTTCCGGGACCTCTTTAAGGTGATTTGATGGACGCCATATTTTGTGTCAGAACGGCATGCGATACATCGCATCAATTAGTTCCATTTTTTCAGCTACTCGTCATTTTCCTCGAATTTTGAGATCGCAATTCTGTTGTCAGGAGACTAAAGCACTCACTTACCAATTTTAACAAAGAAATTCAACGTAATAAAGGCGTGGTTTTTTCAGAGAGAAAACATCGCATTCGATACTGATATCGAAACGGCACTCGAATGCGATATTTTCTCTCGGAAAAAACGACGCCTTTATTACGTTGAATTGCTTTGTTAAAATTGGTAAGTGAGTGCTTTAGTCTCCTGACAACAGAATTGCGATCTCAAAATTGGAGAAAAATGACGAGTATCTGAAAAATGGAGCCAATTGATGCGATATATCGCATGCCGTTCTGACACAAAATATGGCGTCCATCGAATCACCTTAAGCTCGGGTCAAAATCACAGTGCGGAGCCCGGTTTCCACCATCAAATTGAGCCCATCAAAATTGATCACCGGTGGAACTGTGGGCTCAATTTGATCGTGGAAACGGAGCTCCACGCTGTGAGTTTGACCTGAGCACATACGCCGATTGCACAAGTCCCAAATGGGGACCGAGACGACAAGTCCCTCATCGTCTCGACTCCCATTTGGGACGTGTGTAATCAGCTCTTCTAACCTCTGCACCCTCCCTCTAAAAGGCACTCACCCTCGAGATTTTCTTCAAGTTGATGCTCAAATGCTGAAATACATTTTTAATTTTTACTTCTATTTCAAGTAACTCAAAAATTAACTTTCAATTATGACTTAACTCATTAATATTTCAATTACAGAGGTGTGAGTGGCCGAAGTTGCTAAGGCACCTCTTAAAAAAAAAAAAAAAAAAAAAAAAAAAAACTAACTACTATACTACTACTACTATTATTACTACTACTACTACTGCTGCTGCTTTTACTACTACTGCAGAAGATGTACATAGGAAGAAAGAAGAACAGTCGGTAGTGATGTCATATATCGGAGTTTCAGGCACGCAAGTTTACATTACGTCAGTCAAATGTATGTTTTTGCTTCTGTTAACACTGTTTCCGTACGAAGAGAGCGCATCCGAGAACCTACTTCTTTCAGATGCATTAGCTAAGGAAGTTGTTTAAAATTTGTTTGTTAGAAAAATATTAAGGAGAAAGAAAAGAAAACCGCAAATTTATAAAAAAGCACGACTAGTTGCAAAAATTAAGTTAGAAACCTAAATTAATGTGAATACTGATAATCTGAAAACGTTCTCTCAGATAGCTCGAGCGAAAAATTGCGTTGGTTTTTTAATCGGGAGCTTCAATGATAATTTTATCCATTTCACGAATCAAGAGTAACATTTTTGAGCGATTTTACTCCCTAGAATTAGAATTACAAATCATGGGGACAGGGCATCAATAGGATTCGAAAAGATAACTATGATAAAAACAAAACTGAAATATTGAATGAGAGATCAGCATTATAGCTACTTGAACTTTCACAACGACATGAAATAATGAGGCATTACAGTACTACGGGGGAGGGGGTACTGAGAGTACTAGGAACCCCCCTCTCCCCGTCAGAGAGTTTGAATTTATAAACTTCCCCCTTCCAATGAAAAATTTCTGGCTATTCCACCGCGCGGGTATAAAATAAAAACTACGACACAAGGACTCAAGTGAACTTTTAAAAAGATCTCTGCAATGGAGCTTCAGAAAAAAGCTTATTTTCCCATTATATTGGCTTTTGATCTATTGCTACAGTGATGTGCGACAAGACACATGTGGACATGAAAAAAAAGAGAAGCGAGAAAGTTGAGTTCCAGGTGATCATCAGAGCGCGCAACCACTAGCGACTTTCTTTATGCACCGAGGGGGGAATAAGTGCCTCCTTTGATCAAGGAAAAATGAAAAAATTAAATCGATAAAAAGCCGCGATAACGGTAGATACCTAGCTCTAAAAATACTGTTGCTAACTTGACAACTAAATTGTGAAGAGGTCACCTACCCACCAATAATGTTTATAGGACAAAAAATTCCCCCGGCTCCAAGAGCAAGTAACAACTGCCGTGATAAGGCTACTGAGAGATGGGACTGCTCGAGAGCCAAAGCGCTTCTCACCAAGAAAAGATGCGAGGAAAAAAGGATCAAAATTCGGAGAAACTACAATGACTTTCACGGCAAGAAAAAGTTGGGTTTCTGGATTTTACATAAAGATCAGGGCGGTAATGGGCCAGGGCCACCTAGTGAATGCAGATTGTATGTTTCTGCAATCCAGAATTATCATCGTTCATCTACCCCACCGTTACTAATAGCAATAAACCTTTTGGATAAAATTGTTTTTATCTCTGAATCCCAAGTTGTTTGGGTTCACAGAGAGGGATTTTACATTGTAAAACTATAGCACTCCGATGTCAGTCAGGATCCAAACGCAACACGAGCAGTTATGCATAATACCAAGCTTTAGGAAGTCCGTGAGAAATCAAGAAAATACCGGTTCTAATCGGTGCAGAAGTAAATGCGGGGAAATACAACAAATAATTTCATAAATTTTCGAAAATAATTCATAGAATTAATCAAATAATATAAATATGCCCCATTTAAAGTGAGTCAGCTCTTGAGAACACTGCTAATTTCCTTTTCTTTTTCATTTTTGAAGCATCCTGGTTTTTAAGACTTCTTGCGGTTCAAGGGTTAGCTTTTGCGCATTCTTAAATTGGACTGCATTTTGCAATTTGGAAGTATAATTTTCTGGCTCAGTTTAGAAACAACATACGTACAGTTAGTTTCCTTCTGCACATAAGTGTTTCTACAGATGAGCCAGAAATTGTAGTTCCAAATTGCAAAATGTAGTCCAATTACAAGTTCAATTACTCTCACTGACTGTTTCGTCTCTGCCCGCACACAGTGCGGCGATTTCGGCCAGACAATGAGAGCAACAACCGCCATTAAAAGTACAGTTTTTTACACTTTTCACAAGATTAGAAAAAATAAAAATAAGCAGTTTTCGCATGAGCTGATTCAGTTATGATGCATAATTACAAAAATACTTAGACACTCAATATATTCTGTTTAAATTCTTGTTTATTATCCTTCTTTTTTTTCTTTTTTCCTGTTATTGTTCTCTTAGCTCTTAGTTTCTGAAAGCCGCTGCGAGACTCAGACGCCACAATCCTCAGGGAGTGTATCTCTATGTGCCAGAAATGCGAAATCACTTTGGAAGAAAAGTACTATTCTAATCTAATGTATGTTGATGGTGTATGCCCTAATGACATTTACTTATCTAAGTAAATATAATTAAAACCCTAATACTGTGGCCCAAATACTGTAAGTTACAGGATCATAGAATAAAGCTGGGTCCACACTGTCCTGCGGGGAAATCGAAGCAAATCAGCAGTAAAACCTCAAACACCTATTCATCCTTTTACCAGGGATTTTATTTATTATTTAAATTTAATTTCAAAATTTCATTTTCATGTTATTGAACTCTTAATTTTTGTACATGAGAAAATTTAGTTTTTTTTTTTTTTTAACTAACCATATAAAGATATTGGAAAGTAAAAATATATAATGATCCGTATACACTGCTAAATATATTGGTAAAATACTTTAGTATTTCTATGCATCAGCCTGAGCTGATAACTCTCCCACCTCCTTCTAGCACTATTACTCATTAGAGTTGTTTTGGTGACTTTCGTGCTAGTTTTTGGAATTTTTGCCTTGATTTCCCCGCAGAGCAGTATCTTACCTAATTACTCCCATCGACTGTTTCGTCTCTGCCCGCACACAGTGCGGCGATTTCGGCCTGCCAATGAGAATAATACCTAAACTTTTACATTGCATATCTAAAAACGCGACACTTTATGTAATTTAAAACATGTCATTATTCAATAAGAAATCGCACATGGCAGCATCAAAGATACACCGAAGGTCTCCCAAAACGGTAGATATAATATGCAGTGGCAAAATATGAATTATCGACTATCGACATTCTCCCATTTAAAGATATGGTTAAGAATCGATTATTGAGGTGTTCATAACCCTCTTGATCGACCCTTTTCCATAGCTTTAAATAGCATAATAATCGATTAATCACAATGAACGACACGCTATTTGCCACTGCAGAGTGAATGGTGCGGCTGATGTAGATACCACACACCACACCCCCTAAAACTTAATCCCTATCGTAAACTGACAAGCGTGGTTTTGGAAAAACCTATGTGTAGAGATCCGGAGGTCCGGATAGGAGAAGAAAGTCCGATGTGTTAGCAACGTTGGTGATGATGAATTTCTCAACAAAAATCATTAATTCGCATGCACTTAACTTAAAAAATTGTACTTACAAAATTTAGCAGTAGAGAAACATATTGCCTTACAGTATAGTTCAGTGGCGTGGCGTGAATGATCGATTAGCGATAATTCTCCATTTGAAGCTATGGTAAAGAATCGATTAATAAGGTGTTCGTTGCGAACACCCTGTTTATCGATCATTTTCCATAGCTTTAAATAGCAGATCATTCGACATATCGCAAAGCACGCCACGCCACTGTATAGTTCTCTAATGCTTTACAGATACTAACACACAACTGCAGATATGAGCCGACCGACCGGGATTAAATTTACAAAAAAAGGTCATTAACAGTTAGCTCATTTGTATATAATTTGAAGCAATGATGATGTTCGATAATTTTTTTTATTATTATTATTATTATTATTATTATTATTATGTTGAATGCTTCGTTGCAAACTTCCTCTCTCTGGGAGATTTCAAAGTGGCAGAATGCGCCTTTTGGAGGTAGAAATCAAATCACTACGCGACGTACTATCTCTTCAAAATTTCACGAGGAAAACACATCACTCAATGGAAAGTCCGGAAATCAAACATTAAACTACATATAAAAAAAACAATTAAATTAGTTGAAAGGCAAGAATAAAAATTACACCTTTTTCATCAACTAATTTTCATTTGATCTATGTAAGAAGTACTTGTTATTTTTTCGTTCAAGATTTGATATTCGAACTTCCCGTTGTGTGAATATTTTCCTGCGTACGATTTTGAAGAGGGTACATGTGTGGCGGCCGTTCGGCTTTTTACTGCAGACTTCATGCAAACGGATAAACTTAGAACAGTTTTTTGTTTTTTTTTGTTTTTTTGTTTTTTTTTGTTTTTTTTGTTTTTTTGTTGTTTTTTTTGTTTTTTTGTTGTTTTTTTTTTTTTTTTTCTTGTTTTTTTTGTTTTTTTTTGTTTTTTTTGTTTTTTTTTGTTTTTTTTGTTTTTTTTGTTTTTTTTGTTTTTTTGTTTTTTTGTTTTTTTTTTGTTTTTTATTTGTTTTTTTGTTTTTTGTTGTTTTTTTGTTTTTTTTTGTTTTTTTTTTTGTTTTTTTTTTTTTTTTTTTTTTTTGTTTTTTTTGTTTTTTTTGTTTTTTTTGTTTTTTTTTGTTTTTTTGTTTTGTTTTTTTGTTTTTTTGTTTTTTTTTTTTCGTTTTTTTTTCTTCGGCAAATTCACTTCACTTATCGGGTTCCACGCTGTGTTCATCCGCAGCACTGACCATCCAAATCCTTTGCAGTGACCATCCTCTTCTCCTTTTCCCATCTTGAGTGTACGACTAGGGTGTTTTTCTTGATCCATCGTTGACATTTGTTGCAGAAAAGTCACAGTCCTGACTGTTAACATTTGAGTAAAGGTGCTTCTGACAGAAGTAGGTCCTTACAGGCTACAAAAACTCTCCATTCCAGCCGTCGAATTAATCGACAAATTCCTCAGAAAAGCATTGGATACGCTCATCGAATTGATGGCTCTGCATCAAATATTTTTAAAGTGAAACGCTCATGATGACATGTAGTCCACGGCGAAGAACGCCGGTCTTGCTCAAATGACGAATAAAAGGTCCATGGACGCTGAAAAGTATCGGTGGGTGTGCATTTTTCTCCAAGCGAATAAATTGTAAAGTCTCTGATATATATGACATAAGTTAGCGAGCTGATGTTATTTGTCTGAAAAAATAGGGCTCGCCGTGATTCCATTTATTGTGCTATGTTGATTTGATCAACATGCGTCACCAGTCGTTTCTACGGACCATGTTGGGGCCATGTTTACGGGGGCCCTTTGCAGTCCACTTGCTTGTTCCTTGAAAGTACAAAGAAAAGGCCGCAACGCTCGGCTTGCCTGTGAAAAACAGAAAAAGGCCACTATTCTAAGTCAGCATGCCTGTTGACAGGGAGAGGCTGCTTCAATTAAGGGACCAGCATGCCTGTCAACGGGGAGAGGCTGGCTTAGCGCAGTAGTGCCCAGACGTTTCTGTTGTAGTTCTGTGTTGATTAGATCAATGGTCCATGTGTCACCAGCCGCTGCTACATCCCATGTTGAGGCTATGTTTACGAGGACTCGTTGCAGCCCACTTGCTTGTTCCTTGAAAGTGAGAAGAAAAGGCCGCAACACTCGGCCTGCGTGTTAAAAGCAGAAAGAGGCCACAATTCTAAACCAACTTTCCCGCTGACAGGGAGAGGCTGCTTCAATTAAGGGACCAGCATGCCTGTCAACGGGGAGAGGTTGGCTTGGCGCACAATGCCCACAGGTTTCTAGACGGTTATGGCTGCGAGGGCGCTTCTAGAAATTGCAAGGAAGAAAGAAAACAGGATCATATCCAAGGAAGTTGATGAATGTTTGTAGATGTGCGGAGCATTTTTTCCGAGCGATGAAATTGCGGCGTTGATGAAATTTTTGACGAAAGTCGGCGAGCTGACGTTCGAATTCAGGAAATAACGTGCGTTGATTTCAATCTATTGTGCTGCATTGATTTGATCAACGGTTTCGTGCTGCATTGATTTGATCAACGGTTCGTGCTGCATTGATTTGATCAACGGTTCGTGCGTCATTGGTCGTTAGCTACGGCCCAGTCAGCTGAAACCTCGGGCCTAGAATTCAGTAGACTAAAATTCTTGGACCAGTTATATGTATTTTTCAGCGCACAGAGAGTTGGCAAATGCGAAATTTCAATTTTCAAATTGACATTTCAAAAAAAAATTTGACGGACTTGAATGCCTCGAGAAATGCATGATGAACAATTTGATGAAAACAGAAAAATCTCGAGATGAAGTTCGGGACCCGCCTCGTCTTCTGTCCGGATGCCGGGATTTTGCACAGTCATGCAAAATACCATCGAGGCTACGTCAGCATGTACCATTTGGAGCGCCTGCAAAGTCTGATGAATACTTCAAGCATTGCGTCATCGAGCGCACAGATGCGCATCGAGTAACGCCATTACCGGCGAAGGCTGCTATCCCAACAGGATATGTTCACAAACTTGTGAATTTTTTGCCACATCTATGATTTTCCGCGACAAATTGGCTTTGACTTGAACAGAATTTCACATGATTTAGGGAGAAATTCAGCCAACTGGAGATCAGAATATATCCTTGTATTCACATGAATTTTGTATGAAACGTATTTCGTGAATGTGTGAACGAATGTGATCTTACGACCATTACTTCTACTAAGAGTTTGACGACGGAAAATATCTTCTTCAGGATACGTTCATTGACCAAATTGAATCCAGTTGCCTTCTTCGAATAAAAATTCAACTAATGGTTGCAACGAAGTCCGGTTGAAACTCCCGTGAGCACACGTCAAGAGATGGGAAAAGGGCTGGAAACGTTGCGACGATAGGGATGATTAGCATGAAACCCACGGACCGAGAATAAACGACACTTATTTATACACAATTTACAACATTGCCATGGGAAGAGAAAATAGCCGCATGACCATTCAAATGTTGCCTCACCTCCCCCTTTTAAACATTTATTTTCGGGGAAAGTTATCGATAATTTTGTTTGAAATTTTCAGAGAGAATAGATTAAGTTGCAAATGAAATTCCCTGAGGAATTGGAAGAAAAATATCAACAAGTTTCCTTGAAAACTGGTACTTTAACAAAGGAGATTTGGCAACGTCAGAAGGCACATACGGCGTTATTCTTCAGCAAGGCAGAACAATGAAGCTGCAGACAGCCCCTGCAGACTATAGGCATTTATACACTTCAAAAACCACGAGTACACGAGAATGGAACTTAATTTTGGGAACACGAGCTAATTTCTGGCTTTTTTTCAAAGACAACGTACGTGCCATTATAGTTCCCTCATCTAGATAGGTGCATTAACAAAATATTTAGAGATATTGATACTTAGTAATTGCAATCAAAAATTATAAACAAAGACTCTTCCTTCCAAAATTAATTTTAGCAATTTTTTCAAGCTAGCGGTAGAAAGGTCTCAAGTTAAGTTTGAGCTAAAACCCTCTCTGATTGTCTTAAAAACGATCAAAATCGCTTTCAGTATTGTTTGCCAGAGGGTATCTTCGATCTGGGAATTACGTTGCTTTACTTGGGTACTACTTTTTTTTTTTTTTTTTTTTTTTTTTGCCATAAAAATGTAGCGTTTTGGAGAGAGCAGGAAAGAAAATTTTTCTATTTAAAAAAAAAAAAAAAAAAAAAAAAAAAAAATCTTTCTTGAATAATACAGGAAGCAATTTTGATCATTATAAGACTAATCCCTTGTCCTTAGCTCATTCTGAACTCGAAACATTACTCGCATAAATTACGTCTAAAACATGATCAAATTTTAATTTAGGTATGTCTATGTACTGCGTCAGGTTGCGACCAGTTTTGACCAAAATTCCGGCAAATTTTAATTCATAGGGGTTTCATATCAAAAGAAGAAAATAAAGAAAAAAAGGCCAGCTATCTGACAAAAAAAATTAAAGTTGATTAAAAGCTGGAGAAAGTAACCCTTAAACGCTGCAGATGGGAAAAATTAGCTTACAATTAGAAGCGCAGTTATCAACCTTCACTGAATGCGCGAACAACTGAACGTACAAGATGCGTTACATAATGTACAACATTGACGCATTTTTATTTCAAGTGGAAGAAATAAACTTATAGCAAGTTTTCATCGATACTTCAGTTAAAATCATACATTATAAACATTGCACACATATTTTAAAATCATAAACATAATCAGTTTCAGTAATGCCGCTCCGCGGCGGAGAAATTCATCATCACCATACGAAACTTGTTGAAACGTTTCCATTTGCATTACTTGCCTGCCGTCTACTCTACATTCCCCTCGATATTTTAACAACCGCGTTTGAGTATAAACACAGAAACATACTTATAGCTGATGTTTGCATTAATTGCAGAGCGAAAACATGACGAGGAAAATTAGGCGTCTAAGTCAGTGTCAGGCTTGCCATGTCGGAATAAAACGCAATACTTAAAAATAAATTAAGAGTCTATTCATGCATAATGTCAGTTACATTACGATTACCAACAACGGTGTAATGTAACACGATTATATGGACTGCATTTTGCAATTTGGAACTATAAATTCTGGCCCGGTTTAAAAACAACGTATGTGCCATTAGTTTCCTTATGCACATACGTGTTTCTTCAAATGAGACAGAATTTATAGCTCCAAATTGCAAAATGCAGTCCATATGATTATGAGTAATTTTCTTGCAGACCGAGTTGCAATAATTTTTGACAGCGAGGCGTCATTTAACTAAAAGAGTTGCTAGCACCGAGAGGATCCTGACAAACATTAGAGTTGCTAAACAAGGGCTATAGTGGGAACATTTTGCGGGGGGGGGGGGGGGGGGGTGCAAAAGGACACCTCGTAAGTCAAGGGACCTTAAAAAATGGGTAGGATTCCGCAGATCTATAGAGAAGCTCGGGGGATTTCTCGAGCTTTAAAGGGGATCTGGGGGGCCTCCCCCGCAAGATTTTGAAAAATAGAGTCGTCTCAGGAGCAATTCTGAGCTGTTCTTGCTATCAAATTACACAACACCCGATCTTATGTAAGTTCAGCTCATGCTATAATGATTTCTAAACAACGGAAACGCCTTCCGAATTGAGAACTAGGAGGGCAGGGAAGGGAGTAAATTTTTTAGTATCAAAATTCTCAGATTTGAAAGTCTAGAAAACCAATGATATTAATAACGAAAACCCCAAAAAACTACCCTCTGTCAAATCGACAGCCGATCTATGTTTGTTTAGATTCCTAAGCTTAAAAGTCATGTTCAAATTGAGGATGTCCTTCCTTGAAGAGCTTGATCCATATAAACTTTACTCTTAAAATAATTATTCCCACCAATTAAGTTCAAACTTCATACTGAACTAAGTGAGTTCCAAACGCAAGAAACCTCGCAAAGAGTCTAGTTTCATGATGCAATTTCGCAGAACTAAGTTTGAAATGAAATTCCTGATTCACATTAAACCATTGACAGAACAAAGGCGCAGACACCGATGACACGAAATACTTCATAGTAATCTAGAATACTTTGAGCGTAAGAAGACGCGTGACCAAAAGTTAAAGGCGGCTGAAACTAAAAGCGGCTAGCAAGTCGAAAAATCACCAAGAATTGTCCCGTTCTAAAATAAAAGTATTAAAGGGAGAAAATGCTGATTTTCTTAAATTTGTGACTCATTTTTCCTTGATAAAAGGATGGACTTAGCCATTTTACTAATATTTCCAGGGGCAAAATGCTGATTTTCCTTAATTTGTGACTGGTGTTTCCTTGATAAAAGGATGGACTTAAGTCATTTTACTAATATTTCCATCCTAAATCATGAATTGGGTTTAAGGCAATAAAACGACAGCTGATCGAAATCAGAACCATCCGAGTGATCAAAGATACCTAGAAGCTTTTCTCTTCTCATTTTTTTTAAAAAAACAAAATGAAACTTTCCGATCCCTCCTACACAGGCGACCTTGAATGATACTACTTGGAATTTATTCCGGCTTCTTTGAGCCTCAAGATGTTTAAGTTCAATGTTTTTAAGTTTGACAATGTTCCGCTTATCTATGCTTTCCTTAAACTCATATATTGAAGTCCTTATAGTGAACGTCCATTAAGCATCAGGACGCAAATCGGTGTGATACGACAACTCCTCAACAAATTTTCCAGTCTTTGGGAGCGTTTATACATTTCGTAACGCTATGGGGGGGGGGGGGGGGGATCAGTGCCAGCGTTACG
The DNA here is from genome assembly GCF_918797505.1 of Bemisia tabaci. Lineage (NCBI taxonomy): Eukaryota > Metazoa > Arthropoda > Insecta > Hemiptera > Aleyrodidae > Bemisia > Bemisia tabaci. The sequence continues at coordinate 879,766 of NC_092800.1, read as the reverse complement.
TAACCCTCTCAGTTGGTTAAAAACACAGAGAATTCGAAATGTATCATTCTCCATTCTTCACGGTACTGGAACGGTCTTCACGGTTTATCTTTACAAAAAATTCAAGAATGCAGCTATATATTCAACTATCTCCCACAATTTTTGGGATATTAAAGGGATGTTAAAGAGTTACGTAATGATTAAGCGGGTCCGTGGTTGCGTTATAAATCATTACAGGGGGAAGGGGGAAGGACAAAATGCCGGAAAAAAGCGTTACGTAACTTACGGACGCTCCCTGAACTACGACTCAAGATCATCGGTGAAGTTTCAAGTGAGCTATGATCTCTCAAATCAATTTAAACTGGTTAATTGAGTTAATTTGCTTTTAAAAGGGAAGAATTCCCGCATTTAAGTTGGAAATATGTTACCTACATGAGCTACTAACTTCATTATTACTATAAGTTCATGTAAATGTTTTTATCGCACTATTAAATTAGCAAACATTAAAATGACAAAATCAAACTTGTCTATATATTGATTCAAACTAGCAGGTACGCGTGTTCAGGAAATGCGTAGTGCTCAGAGACTCTTCGGTGGACAGTGCAAGAAGCAAAAAAAAAGTATGAACTGAAATTCTAACAAGGTCGTCATTGGTCAATATCCAGAAAAATGGCGAACCCAATAAAATGTCTTGAACTTGAATCTATGATAATGAATCTATTTACGAGGGTGGCAGACGACTCAAAAATTTGAAAAAACTTAAAAATTCTCGTAGAATGAAAAATAATTGTGATGATTTAGAGGAGCGATACTTCAGTCACCTCATTCATTCTCGACGACTTGTTAGATGGATATCACGAGAGTATGCGGCTTGAAAGATGGGTTGCATTTAAAAACTATGACATTCATTTTTAATTAAGCCGCTTCTTTGTTTTTAGCGACCAATATTTCCCGAGGAAATCAAGTGCCGGGAATGGAAAATAAGTAGCGGGAAAGATCTAGCAAACGTTTCCGGAACGTTCACAGTAGCCTGGAGAATTTGCACGAAAAAATTTTGTTGCTTCAACTGAGAGTGCTTAATGAGCGAAGCTCATAGTAATTTTAATCATTTATTATTATATGGGAAATTGTGAAAACGAGATTTAGAAGTGAAAAATTTAACGCTTGGTGTCGATGCCAGGCGGCAATTCCCATCAAAACACAATAATTTTAGCAGATGGGCCATCTGATAGTCATATCTCACCCAAAAACTGTTCAATTTAAGAACCAAGGGTATTCTCGTGCTTAGTTCGGTCAGTAGGTTCCTCTTTCGTGTGAAATTTATCAAATTTTTGATACCTGCAAATTCTCCACTACCGGTAAGATAAAAGAAGGTCGAGTCTCAGAGTAAGGAAAGCAGGGCTGCCAAAACACGAGATGGGACCCGGGACAAATTGAAGTGACGGGCAACTTGGGTGGGGGCAACCACCGCCTAGCAAAGGGAAGGTCCGGGAGGCTCCCCCGGTGAATTTTTGAAATTGAAGGTAAAATAGATGCATTTTTTAACTTACTCGATGTAAATTATTTCAAACCTTTTCGATAGCTCTAATTGCTGAATATGGCTTCCAAGAATTAAGAGAATAGATGCATCAGAGGGGCTCGTAAGACTGCAAGTGAGGACCCAAACTTGGTTAGTACGCAAAAATTGTGCTTACTCAAAAGGTCCAGAGACGGATGAACAAATTGCTCCGGTACCTTACCTCACAATTTTGAGCCACTTCGACCCCGGGCCCCAAGATTAGAAGACCAGTTTGCCCACCTCCCCCCCCCTCCCCCTTCTGGGCGGCCCTGATTAAGACTCAGTAAAGTAATAGTAGTAGATGCTGCAGTGGAAGTAGTAGTAGTAATAGTAGCAGTAATAAAAAAATTGTATACATAATTATGTAAAAATCAATCTCTAAATAAGGAGACAAATTCAATAAAATGTTTTAAAAAACCATTTTTCCCATGAGCTGCATCCAACTTACGACTCATTTGAACCGATTATTTTCCAAATCACGTAAATAATTCATATTAAATAATTTAAAACAAAATACAAATGGAAGAATCAATATTAACTCTACTTCAAAGATGAGAAAAATGATTGACACAAAATAAAAGTGTAGAGAAAAAGGAAGTCGTAAGGACGTTATTAAATCTATTCCACATTCAAAAGTAGAGAATTTCTCTCGAGCATTGATAGACTTTTTGTTAATGACCTTTGACGAAGGGGTTGTTTTTTCTTCGTTCTCTCTGATGTTATCAATTATGTCCGATTTCAAAATAGCCTTCTACAGGAACACTCATTTTTTGGAATTCGAGGATTGTCAAGAAAGCGAATAAAACAGTTTTTCTTGTTTTTCTTGCATTCGCTATTTTGGCGCTAACGTAATTTGGAAAATAATCGGTTCATTGCATCTCGCGTTCAGAAGTACAAATTCGAGAAACTGCAAACCTACGTTTATCGCGTGACGCAGTGAGTCGTCACTTTTTTTCTTTAGGAAACAGGTGTGACATCTTAAACCACGAGACACAAAGTCGGATGCAGAGTTATTATGAAAGTATAATTTGGTGCCTTAGTAAAGGGTGAGAGGTGCATTCGGCCCCAGAAAAGTTCCGTTGGGTCCGGATTCCGTTCCGGATCGTCCGGAACGAAAACCGAACCGTCGTGCAAATCACAGCAATGAAGCCCAACCCAACGACCGCAGGCCAGCGTCGGCGGGAGTTCGAACGCAGACTTTGCCTCACGACAGCAGGTCTGCCCGCGCAAGGTGGATGGTATAAAAAATGAAAACGGCCTCCCAGCTCACCATCATGAAAAGCGCTCGTTGCATCAACAGGTTACGAGCACACTCCCGTCAAAATCAAGTCATCGCTGACCACACAATGATGGGAGTTTCTCATCGTAACCTGATGATGCGACGAAAGCTGGGTGAGGCCTCGCGGTTTGTCAGACCGTCATATGGACAGTATAGGTCGAGCGATCTCTCGAAAGAAAAAGCGATCGACAAATCGTTCGAGCGACTGCCCACCCGACCGTCCAACAAACCACAAGCACTCACCGTTTGTTTGACCATCAGATGGACAGTAAGTCGACCGGTCTCTCGAAAGCTTTTTCCGGGGAAAAAACTTTCGACAACTCGTTCGACCGACTCTCCAACCGACCGTCAAACAAACCACATTCACTCACCGTTTGTCAGACCGTCAGATGAACAGTATAGGTCGAGCGATCTCTCGAAAGCTTTTTCCGGGGAAAAAGCGATCGACAAATCGTTCGACCGACTGCCCACCCGGCCGTCTGACAAACCATAAGCACTCACCGTTTGTCAAACAGTCAGGTGGGCAGTAGGTCGAACAATCTCTCGAAAGCTTTTTCCGGAGAAAAACCGATCGACAGACTGCTCGACCGACTGCCCACCCGACCGTTCAACAAACCACATTCACTCACACTGTCCAACAAACCACATGCACTCACCGTTTGTCAAACCGTCAGATGGGCAGTAGGTCGAACGGTCTCTCGATAGCTTTTTCCCGGGGAAGGAAAAAACTATCGATCGACAAATCGTTCGACCAACTGCCCACCCGACTGTCCAACGAACCACGTGCACTCACCCTTAGTCCCGGGTTCCCACCACCCCCTTCTAGGACAACATCCACGCGGGAGGGATCAACATCCACCCACTATTGATCTCAATAAAGTCATCTTATTATGTGTAAAATTTCGTGAGAAACACATTGGTGTCACTTGTTTTCTCTGAAATCAATGCCCAAACCTAAAAAAGCTCTCAGAGTTCAGTCTGTAATGGAGGAGATACTCCGCGCAACAATGAGAGTCCACCTCTCCAACCAGTCTTTTCCATGCAAAGATAGGGAGCAAATGCATTAGCAGGATTGCCGTGGTTCCAACTTTGAGTCTCCAAAGAAAGTGGCAACTCTATTAATGTATGTGCTCCCTATCTTTGCATGGAAAATCCTGGATGTAGAGGTACATTCTCAACGTTGCGTAGGAGATATCCCCTCCACCACAGCCTCAACTTCGAGAGCTTCTGAGCTTGGGAATCGATTTCAGAGAAAACCAGTGGCACCATTGTGCTTCTCACGAAATTTGAAGTTAGAATAAGTTCTCAAGGTGATTCGATGGACGCTGTATTTTGTGTCAGAACGACATACGATATATCGCATCGATTAGTTCCAGGATTTCAGCTACTTGTCATTTTTTTTCGAATTTTGAGATCACATTTCTGTTGTCATGAGACTGAAGAATCCACGAGCCAAATTTGACGAACAAATTCAACTTAATAAAGGCGTGGTTTTTATAAGAGGAAAGATAGTGTATTCAATACTGATATGGGTACTGCACTCGAATGCGATATTTAGGTATCCTCTAAAAAAAAAAACATGCCTTCATTACGTTGAATTTCTTTGTCAAAATGGATAAGTGAATACTTTAGTCTCCTGACAACAGAATTGCGATCTCAAAATTCGAAAAAAATGACAAGTAGCTGAAATTATGGAACGAATCGATGCGATTTATCGCACGTCGCTCGGACACGAAAAATGGCGTCCGTCGAAGCACCTTAAATTGCAAATCCCTAACACATACTAGACATTTATTTTATAAATTAGGTGATTTAAAGGTAAGTTATCTTTTTTTTAAAATAGTTACAACACTAAACATAAGATAAGAAATGTAAAGAACAGGAAAGGAAAGACAAAAAGTCAAGAACGGTTTAATTTTGTGAGGTGCCTATTTCTATTAGTGAGGAGGGTGAATAGAAAAGGTAAGGAATGACAAATATTGAAAAGAGAAGCTCAAATCGTGCTATAATCTACCTACTAAGATGGAGAGATAAGTACCTATATCGACGGTGTAAAGTCGGCAATCACATAACTCGATTTGCGACGTCGCAGACTTCCTATCACACTTTATTTTTTAAACGGAAAACTACTCAACGGCTATTCTTTAAAACTACTGTGATTTTTTTCCTCTATGCGAAGAAAATTCTGCAAAAACTTCAAGGAATGATGTCAGTTTTTTCTCTATTAAAAAATAACATAGAGGCGGAAATTTTCAGACACCGCAAACGAGTTATGTGATTGCCGACTTAAACCGTCGATATCTCGTTTGCAGCGTCTGAAAATCTCCACCTCTATGTTCCTTTTTTAGAGGAGAACAAATTGACATCATTCATTGAAGTTTTCGCAGAATTTTCTTCGCACGGAGTAGAAAAATCACGGCAGTTTTAAGAATTGCTGTTGAGTAGTTTTCCGTTTAAAAAATCAAGTTATGACAGGAAGTCTGCGACTACGCAAACCGAGTTACCTACGTGATTGCCGACTTATACACCGTCAATATAGAATTTAATGCGAAAAGAAATTAAAATTTAAACAATTACCACAACTCTCACTTTTAAAAGGAGTAATTTGGGCTGGGGCAAAGGAGTAAATAGATCCCTCCCCCTATTTGAGCAATTGCAAGCATGTTGATGTTTTTCGGAGATTTTTGTTTGGCGGCAAATTTCGCCACCTCCGAACAACCTCTCCCCCCCCCCCCTATCTCCCCAAGGATTTAATTAAAGTTTTAGAAAAAGACGGTTGAAAACCTAAAAATTTCCCACCTATAAAAATTGAGTGTTAACAGACCTCGACTCAAGGCAGTTTAATCAGAAGTTACCCTCTCATACCTACAGTTCGCTCAATGGTGCTGGAATTTTCGTCTAATTTCAAACCGGAACAATAATAAGTTGGGCTTATGGATAAATGCAAAAAGAGGTGCTAAGATAAGACGAGCAACTTGGAAAGACAGATCTCTGTAGATACCTAATTATTTGAATTGTGTTTAACTCAAACACCTAAAGTGATTTTTTCAGTTATTACGATGTCTGCACGTAAAAAACAGACCTAGCTAAAGAACATAACATCAAAATTCACCCATCTACTTGCCCCTGGCTTATAAGAAAGGATAAGAACTGTAAAAATGAAGCACAATAAACGTTTAACAGACAGGACGGAAATGGATAGGTTAAGGAAGACGAGGAAGAGACGAATAAAGTATGAGGAACACACAGTTTTGCAATCATGACACCAAATCTGAGCAGAATCTAAGTAAGTTATGTGCTAATACTTCTGACCTGAATCCAGACCGCACGCCAAGATATGCACCCATCAAAGGAAGCTATGAAGGTATCCGACTCCTTCAAATGGTATGGAAATATTTATCAAAATAATCCTGGTAGGTAGATTGAGAAGGAGACGCAGACACACACACACACACACCCTATACTGTGTCTAGGTAACACTTGCCGCGACGCGACGCACTTACAGAAAACAGAAATACGCCGACACAAGGGACGAGCTTCACTACCGAATCCCTCCCCTACCCCCTCCCTCAACAGCACTGAACACCGAAGACAATCCCGCGCGAATAAGATCAAAGAAAAATGGAGAGTTTCACGTAGGCGCACCGAAAATGAAGAAAATCCCGCGAAAAATATGATCAAAAGAAAATAGAGAGGTTCACAAAGGCACACCGAAACACTGGAAACTACGGAAATCGATGAAAATTTTGAATTTACCAAATATCAGTAATCCAAATCCAGTTCACTCACACGTCGGGAACGAATTACCAAAAATTTCGAGAGAAAGAGAAACTGTCAATGGCGACCATCTTTCGAGTCAATGACAAATTAATAGGCTCGATCGTTTTCATGTACTTACATGGCTGAATAATTTCCGCGAAACGCACGGGGCACCGAGCCACACACGGCGAAAGTAAATGCCGAAAACGACGAAACTAAGAAATTTGATGGTAATTTTGGGCATCAGTTGCCTTCATTCAATATCCACTCGGACACCGCGCACAAATTAGTAACTTTCGAGGAGGACTCAATTCAAGCGACGAATTACTTCACACGATCGTTTCCATACACGCCGAGGAGTTTTCGCGAAACAAACGAGATAAGCAACGAGATACGATGTAAAAGAGTCTTGAAACCTCTCATGAAAAAAAAATCACTTGCAGCCATGAGGGATTCACTCCGACAGAACGCGAGACATTGCGACCGACTAGAGCGAACGCCGACGATCGTTTCCATACACACCGAAGAGTTTTCGCGAAACAAACGAGATAAGCAACGAGATACGATGTAAAAGAGTCTTGAAACCTTTCATGAAAAGAAAATCACTTGCAGCCATGAGGGCTCCACTCCGACAGAACGCGAGACATTGCAACCGACTCAAGCAAACACCGACCGGAAAATGCCGGATTGGCCGGAACTTCGATGAATCTGCACTGCATGACACGATCGGCGTGTAGTGGGGGGAGTGGAGTTGACTGCTCCCGATCAACACGGATTTTGATTGGCTCGCGCTAGGGTGTCTGCGCCTGCAGACTAAATTCTGTCTATGTTGGCGTCGGATGCGTCGGGTTTTGCTTATCTTTTCCTTCGATTCGAGAACTATCAGCGCGTGCCGCCCGAATTCAGACAGAGAGACAACAGGATGTCTGTTACCCCTTCCCCAGATAGCAAGAACCCTGTTCGCATTCACTTTTCACTGCACGCCGCCCAATTACCTATGTGAGCATAAAATCATCAACGTCCGGGGGTGGAAACGTCGAAATCTGCTGAATTTGATCCGCTCTTTTAGAATTTGAACGCAGATTTTCTGCCGGAAGTCATCTTCGGAAGTTATCTGCTCTGTTTTGCCACAAGAATAGGATGCACTAAAATCAATTGCGCTATTAATTTACAAAACATGCAAGTCAATTGCGGCTGTCCATAGTCGAAAAAATTCATAATATCAGTACCATACTTTTAAATATTTTATATTTTGATACCAGTACCACATTTTAAAATATTTTATATTTTGATACCAGTACATTTTAAAATATTTTATATTTTGAAAATACTAAGTAAAAAAGCCTCTGATTATTCTGTGAGCCTCTCGATGGGGGGGGGAGGGGGGAATTCACAACAACATATAAAAACTAATGGCTGGTTTTCTCATAGAAAAATAAATTGTGAGCTGAGCACAACAATGTTGCAATCAGAAATAAATATAGGTACGCATTTTTTTTCTCTTTTTCCTCTTTACTTCAACCAATTGTATATTTGAACTGCGTTTTGCGATTAGGAAGTAATTCATTTCTGGCTCATTTGTAAAACCACTTATGTGCACAGGGAAACTAGTGGTCATTATGATAAATCGAGCAAGAAATTTTAGTTCTGAATAAGGATTTTGAATGGTGACACAAAAAGGGTGATCAATCATGTGCCATCCACACGAGACATCGCTTACTTTGGGTTCGCCTTCAATTTTGCCGTGTATGCAACAAATGCACTGGGAAGCGCGGATGATTATGTTTTTGAAAAATACACATTTAACTCGTTCTTAGGAACGCCTTAGGGCTTTAGGAGCTTCGTCTTAACAGGACTCTAGGCTATTCATTCACTTAGTAACTTTCAAGAAGAAAGGATATTAGGAATAATATCCCCAAATACTGAACTACAATTAAGAGTGAATCATTTGTACCACCTACTTGAACTACCAAGTTTGACAAAATATGAATAATTTTTCGTTCTTTTTTCTGCTTGCAGATTGGTTTTCTTTTTTAAAATTTCATGTCTAATTGCAAACTGTCTTCTTGATCCGATAGTAACTTCTTTGTACTGAGTTTCAAGCTGTTAGACAAGGATACTTCCTTTATTTAAGTGCTTCAATTCGCCTTTCCTACTAAGCTTGTATGTCATCATGTGCCTCTATTGAAATTCCATTCTAAATTCATGCAAGCTCCAAGTATTAATTTTCAGAATTTATTTATGAGATGCAAGTGCCCATTACTTAAACCAGTAAAATCTCAATGTAAAATCTATCCTCATTCATAAATTGTGAATTTTTAAAATTTTGAATTTGTTGTTTTTACTTCGCTTCTGTGTCCTGGATCTATTTATTCAAACAAACTACTCGGTTTGATTTCCTTTAACAGGTAGAAAATATGATGAATACTAATTGATTAATATTTAGTAATCATTTTAGGTAGAGTAGGTACTTTCAGGAATAATGAAACAAAAAACCCACGCAGGGACAAACGACTAAAATAATTTCTTCACGAGAACGAAGAATCATCAACGGTTTACCTAAAACCCTTTAAACTGGAAAAGAAGTATAGCTACCAAATGAAGTTGAGATATAAAACAGATAAAATTATTTTGAATCTTCAGAACTTACAGCAAGCATGAGTGAAAAGAAATTGAACTAAATTAGGAAAGAGAGCCTTTTTTAATAAAGCAAATACACATCATTAAGTAAGTCGATACTAATGAATAGGTTTGGGAATCCAATAAAACTCGAATTACACAAATATACTTTATTTATTGGTGAATAAAAGCACTTTTTTGTAACAGGTAAATCTTCAACAAAAGAATTTGAGTACCCTACTCTAATAATTAAATTTTAAGAGGAAAACAAGGAGAGCATACATCTGGCATAAATCCTTAGAAAACCAATGAAATAAAAAGAAATAGTAATAATTCGTTAAATGTATAATAAAAAGGGTCACTTGAAGAGAGAAATGGGATGAAATGAGTTTAAAAATTATCATTACAAAGTTAGAACAGAATGAAACGTGATTTAAGGATAAGTGAGAAGATCCGTACGAATAATGTGAATTTTAATCTTTGAATAGAAATTTTTCACATTCAGATAAGGGGCAAAGGCTCTCGGTCTAGGAAACTTCTACTATTAACTTGAGGTATCATATAATATTTAACATTTGTTGTACTTGTAAGTCATTTACAAAGAACTTGGATTGGTATTGCACGAGTTACAGCGAGAGACAAAAACTGGCTTCCTTTGAACGTTATCATTTCAGGAAAAAGTCAGCGGCTATAATTGAAGTAGAAAAACAGGGTGAAAGGGGAGGAAAAAAACTCAACACTTGAGACTTTTACATACATTTTCAACTCAATGCATTCAGCACAAGAGCTTCAGTGTTCATTGCACAATGGGGAGACTCAGTTTCTACTAAAAGCAACCGCCATTTAAGACCCACCATGGATAAAAATATTTCAGCCGACCGACCTTAATTATTCAATTGGAACAGGATAATAGAAGAGTGTTGGGTTCACTTGATTCTTGTGGAAAAACAAAACCAATACTTTATTTTCCTTCGACAAAAGGATTGACCCAGCTTGCATTAGTGTATTTTTGTTTTAAAGGTCTTTTATTTTGAAAAAATTTCCGTGAACTAAGTGCCAAAAATTATTAATTTTCAAAGCATTATAAAAGTGTAAGTTTAGGAATTTGACTGAGTTAAAGTTTGATATCTTCACTAACTCCCTTGACTGATCACCTGTGAGGCTCATTAAAAATCCACAAATAAGTAAGTTAGGATTGACTTCACCACTCTACCATAATGACTTACATGATCAGTTTGGGAACCTAAGATGACAAAAAAAATCTCTTAAAATACTGGAAAAAAAAGAAATGTGAAAATTTACAAACAGGATATCTAACACCATACAGTATGCGAAAACATACATCCACGTATGTACCTGACAAACGTAAAACTAGGTGGTATGTACCTACTATAAGATTCATGATCTCGATAAGTGATGATAATTTAGCGTGAAGAACAATTTTGGCACTTACAAGCGAATCCTTAATTCTTACATGTCCATGGCAGAGGACCTGCAGAGGCACGGACACTTTCCATCTAAATTCTGAACTTATGAAATACATACATATCGTTGTCAGAGGAGACAAGGATATATTCATTCACATCTGTACTTAAGCAAATGCAATTTACAATAAATAAGTTATGGTTCATTCAACAAGTAAACAGTGTTTCTTCTCTCATATTTTCTCATTTGTTACAGGTATTTTAATTTTAAAGAGATGAGAACTATACAATTATACATACAGATCGATTTTACCGAGGTAAATGAAACGAAAGAGTGCTCTGCTGATTCAGACAGTGGCGATTCTTGTAAATTGGCAACACTGTTTTTCCTTCAATTAAATAACCTAAGATCGATATTTTTAACGGATTTAAATGGAGTAAAAACAACGTTTCCACCTTGCAAAATCGCTTCTGGATACAGACCATCCAAGACCAACAAAAAGCTTGGTGACATAGATCTTTTATCAATCTTGGCGAGAAGTTTGAAACAGGGTTCAATAATGTAATATTCGATTCTTATAGGTCCATCCTTCTGCCTGGGCCTAACTTTCCACCCGAAACGAGACCGACGGAACTGAGAGTTTTGTCGGTTTTGGGTGCTCAAATAGGGGAAGGGCATACCTTCATCTCATTTACCTTGGATTCTGCCTGTATTTTAAAGGAATATCTAGACAAATTTCAGGAATGAGCAAAGATGTTCTTGGGTTCAAATGATAGTGAGCTCTTACATCAAGTGAATATTAATGGTGAAAGTAGGGATGCATGTACCTACTTTGTTTGATGCATTCAAAATTTTCTCTACTTCATCATTCCATTGGCAAGACATACAGCTTACAAATAAAAGTACCCTTGGAAAAACAATCTTGATAGGCTTTGAACCAAATCATAATTGAGCCTATATTTTTCTTAAGAGGGTTAGTGCATAAAATCCAAGTTTCGAGAAAAATGGAAAAAAGTGTGCGATTCGGCATGCATTCAATCTTTGAGCCCAGTTCTGGTAGGTATTATTCAGACACATTAATTCTTTGGGCTAAAAAAATTAAACGCATGCTGAATGGCACAGTTTTTTCTGTGTTACTCGAAACTTAGATTTTGGTTCTTGAGCCTTTAAGAGAAACATCGGTTCAATTTGAATGTGATAAAAGTGATTGGTTTTCTTGCTGAGACAGGAGATTTACTTCGTTGCAAGTCAAGATGATTGTTTTTCTACTAACATTAGTGGATTTCTACTGTTTTGCTACAATGACTTTAGGAAAGTAAACACACTTTGCTAGGTAATGGTCTGAGAAAAAACAAATACATACAAAAATAAATCAAATACAGCTACAAAAAGAAAACGTTAAATTGAGAGACGAGTTTTAAAATTACAGTACTCATTTAAAATAAAAGAGCGAGAATTGCCGAGAAATACAGACACAAAGTAACGTATACTTAAATATACAATCCACAGATAAAAATCAGGGGCGCGGTGTGAATGATCGATTATCGATTATTCCCCATTTTAAACTGTGGTAAAGAATCGATTATTAAGGTGTTCGCTACAAGCACCCTGTTTATCGATCCTTTTTCATAGGTTTAAATTTCAGATTAATCGATATATCATGAAGTACACCACGCCACTGATAAAAACTTATTCAACTGAGCAGCACCTCAGATACATCACTACTAACGGAAGCTGACAGACAGATAATTCAACAAAGTAATTGGGTAACTGTTAAATGATAAAAAATTGAATGATTCTGTTTAAAACTAACTGCTCTTCAGCAACTTCAACAAGTAGTTGACAAAAGATAGAAATCTAAAGTTGTGGGTTTGCATCTGTTCCTATGAGGTGAATACAGGCATTAATTTGATAAGTATCAAAACTGCTGTAATTTGTGATATTGCTAGAACCTCTGAGTAAGAAAACAAATCCAAGAAAAGAACATATTTTCTCTAGAGAAAGTTTTAAAATCCGACGCCAAAGAACCCAAAAGTAAAGATATAATTATGTACATGACAGCTCTTCTTCCACCGAAAAAAAAGTTGACTTCTACCTGTGCTGATCAAATCTTAATCTAGTCCCCGTAGAACTTTGAAAAAACTGGAGCCAAAAATCCAAAAGCAAAGATTTTACATGATTGCTCTTCTTTTACTGAGAGGAAAGTTAATTTTTACTTGCACTGATCACATCTTTACTTGGTCTCGAAAATGAAACCAAAAATTTTGCTGATGTTTTTGAAAGCTTATCTTTACTGGGTACAGTTATAAATTTTAAAGACTAAAAATTGAAGCCAAAATCTTCAAAGATTGAAATGATTTCAAATTGAAAAGCGGGAAATAATCCCTACATTCACCCAATTATTTAACAAACAACATCAGGAAAAACATGAATGTGGTGGGATGCCTGGCAGACTATAAAGCCCACGGCTCACCATACTGAATACACAAAATTTTAGACTTTAGAAGTTCCCAACAAAATTCTTGTCACAAAATACAACCAGCTAAAACTAACCTAGATGCACCAGTGGGTGTAATAAGTTAGGGATTGAAACAGCATGATTTGAATAAAAATAAAACATCAGCGAAACAACAAAATTATAAATTCTGAATCTATCAGTAGAATGATAAACAATAACCTCTGAAAGACACACCATAATTACATTGTAATTTCAGTGAAAAGAATATAAAGAGCAGAAAAGTTTCTCACTGTGTATCTCTGGTGACAAAAGTACGGATTAGCAGATAGAAGAGAATAGCGAAGGTGAAAAACAGATACGTACATAAAATGAATAAAAATCAAACTTAAATCCTGTGTGATAAAAACCGCATGAACGAGCGGATGGGAGAAATTAAATTAGATACATTATTAAAGTTTAATAAACAATAGGTGCTAACGACGAAAATGATTATGTACAAAATGAAAAAGTAGACTCTTGCCCTACAGCTAACAAGAAAATTTAACAGGTACAAAAATATGGGGGAAACAATATTGAAAATGATCACACAATACTTTCACGAGAGATTTAAAATAAATTAAATTAAGCGTTTCAATTTCTGTACAATTGCTCCTTTCACCAGATGAGGTGCATAAAGTTTATTAAGATCACCTCTCGCTTAAGTTCATAGTGAATGACATAACTGCTCTGCAATAAGCAAAAAAAAGTCATTTCTGAGGACTACAGTAGTACAGAGACAGTACTAAATTACTGGGTTCCAAATCAAGAGGTTCTCACTTCCTGGTTTTTATTAAAATACATATTTTTTTTTTTTTTTAATTCTAACAAATATTTTTACAGAACAATAAAGTAGGTAGTGAACTTAATACAGAAATGTTTTCTAGATCAAAACCTTGAGACGAGCACTGGTACTTATATAGGCCCTGATGAGTAAGGCTCTGATGAGTGTGTATCTGTTGGAACCTTGATTATCATAGAAAGTTCCCTTGTTAATGCGATACCTTTCAAACAGACAGTGACCTTGCGCTCTTAAATACTGAACAGCCATATGAAGTGTAATGGGTCAGTGCTATAACATTTCTGCAGAGAATCCGACAGTTGTTCCGAGTGTATTTTTCATGAAAAAACCAAAATACCTGACAATTTCCTTGATTTGAAAATTGTTGGAGATGAAATGGAATCATTACAGACAACAAGACAATTAAACTGGGATAAAGCTAGCCAAAGAAGAGCTCACAATTTTTCTGGACTTTACTAGGTCATAATTGCTATCAATGAAAGATATCAGTTTTTCTGATGAAAATGTGTGAACAAGAGCAGTTTCTACAAGAAGACATGATTTTGATGCTTGGAAAGGATCCTTAGGAAGTGTAACTATCATTCTTGAGATGAAAACTAAGCCAAAATTCCTTCAAGTTTTACTCAGGTGGAAAATAAGAATGAATTAAAGAGGCAAAACATAAACCACTCGGAAAGGACAAAAACCGAAATATGCAAGAGACATTGAAACCAATGTTCGAACACCATGTTGATCAACTTGGCCGAACAGAAAAAATTTCCGAAAAAAGATTTTTGAAAGGCCGATCTACTGTCCATGACAGCATGCACATCGATTTTTGTGTATGTAAAAGCCAAACAGTTACATGTTACACCTGAGCTTAAAGCTATCAAACCTGTATGACCTTTTTACTGCCTACACGTCTTATTAGTGCTGCTGGCCACTGTCACTTCAACATTCCCACATATTAAACCAGTAAAATAAAAATCTAAGTACTTCAATATTTTTTCAGTATCTGTTCAAAACCAGAAAGACTGATACAAAAAATCAAAAACAAAAGACAAATGAATTGAAGTGTAAGATACAGTTAGAATAAGCTCTGGTCAATTTGTATGAAGGAGCCTTGTTTGCATTGGGAAGTTGTGACAATCATGTCTTTACAACATTTGATCCATTCTCTCTCTTGCTCAGTGCTATTCAAAAATCCATGTAATTGTAGTTTTTATTTTCCTTGATTTCGTAAAATTTAGAAGGCTTGAACTTGAATTTACAACAAATGTTCTCGTTTGAATTGTACATGAATGCTAGGTATTACGAAGTGCCAGTACATAAATCACACTAAGTATAGACTTTAAAAATAAACTTTTTACCAAATATAGACTTCAAGACACAAAATTTCTCTAACAAGTAGAAATAATTTGTTCCTAAATAATATTTTTGAACGTTGAAAGATTCATTAAGAAAATACCTATGCAAAAAAAAAAAGATCCTGACTCATAAGAAATGAACTGAAAAATGTATTTGCATCTCTTTCATTACACAAACAAAATTATTGCTTCTTAAACCTGATTAAAAGAACAGAGCAGCTGAAATAAACAGCGAAGAAATACCTCTCTCGCTGATTAATTACTTTTGAGAAAAGATGCTACAAAGAATGCACCCGCTTAGTGCGCAAGTAGACCTGGGAGATTTACTTTTAGGATCCTACAGAAATATGTTAAATAGGCTTTTTTTTTTTGGACCAGCTGAAGTCTTTTAAACATGTAAGTAAGTTAAACATGTGAGTGGAGCTGAAAAAATAATTTTTAGTCTCAGCAGATTGATACTGAAATTTCAAGAAAACGGTCCGAGCCTAATGTTAGGTATACACAATCACCAGAATGTGACTCCTCAAAGAGAGGTTTGAAAAGTGCAAACGCATTTATTGGGGGATTGCGTTTTTTTTCCACTCTCTTTTTTTTGCATTCAGGACCTCAATCATGAGAAAGCAGAGCAACCTGTTTAGTCATGATGAGCACACAATACAATTCCATATTAGTGCTATCATCCAGATGAAGACCGCTCTCTTGATTTTCAGGAGTTTCAACGAAATAGACTGAACTCCTTAAGATATCAGCATAAATTCAAACGAAACATTTTAATTCTTTCAAGGAGAACCCAATAATTACCTTTGAGGAAGCTTTAGTACTAACAACAACAAATCAAGTTTTCTCCGCTAGATAAGTTGCTTCTCCGTCCTAACTGCCTACTGTGCCTCCTACTAAATATGATACTACTCCTTCTTTAAAAGCATTTCGCTTTAACCGGCTACTGTTTTACTAACACTGGAACAAAATTAGAAAAAAAAGACGCAAAATTAGCTTCACAAAGTACTCTACTCCCGAATTTCTGCAGCCTGATGTAAAGAACAATTGGTATTGCGCCAATGAGACCTAATTTTCTTTGAAATCAAGCTTCAAAAATTCCAAAATAGAGGAAAGGATTATAGAAAATACATAAGCGTATTACCAACCCACGTAAGCCCAAACTATCAATTGTTGTTTGACCCATTTCTGATAAAAACTGGGCAAAAAACAATATTGATAATTGGTATTCTGACTGCAAAGGTGTTGATGGGAATGTGCACCCCATTTGCGAGGCGCTATCAGTTCCCGGACCAAAGTGTATTGATACATTGTTGGACCACACAAGATACTTTTCATTTTTCTTTTTGGTTTTTCACTACCTCGTATTCTGAACAAGGTAATATTTTGGTGGTACTATGAGGGCACTTAAGCACTGGGCTCATACGCCTCACATGGCAGTCAATGTGTTGGATGGTTTAAGGAGATGGGACAGTCAAAATCAAATCACAGCATTGTAACCCGCTTGATTTTGGCCTGACCGTGAATCTCCGGGATATCAAAGGAAGCAGTGTATTTCTACACAGGAGTCCTAAAATAGAACTCTAAAATTTCACGTCCAATAGCTTGGGGATATAATAGGACAGAAATACCATGCAGAATTAATCTAGAGTTCATTGGTAGGACATCCGATCCAAGTTTTAAAAATTGAAAAAACCTTTGAATTTGAGGTATGATTGAGAAATTATCTACAGATTACAGGGATGTGAGAAATTGTGGGAATGCAATGAAAGGTAAATATGTACTTATGTGATGAGAATAAACGAATGATGACGTTGAGGGATGGGGGGGGGGGGGGGAGAACCCTACTAAATGGAAAGTTATGTGTTCACAATATTTCTTCTTGCCGGCTCGGTTTTATTTTTCATAAAGATGTCTTGTAGTTGATCAAATTTGTTTGTCACCTGCGCTCTTCCCCTTTCACAAACGCAAGATCCACATTCCGAATTCAAGCCTCCCTACGTTTCTATGTATTCACCAGATCCTACAATCAAATATTTTCTTCACCCACCTTTGATGTGAACGCAACCATCCAAAATAAAATAGAAATTCGTGATACCCCTTAAGGATAAAATTCTTATAGAAATTCACTACTTTTTTTAGGATAAAAACTCCTTTTTCACTGTAATTTTACCTTGCTGTGAGGTAAAGTAATTAACCTGATGAAAAAAAAAGGGTCAAATCTTGGAATTTAAAATCCAAATCGGCAGATCATAAAAAAAGATAGAGAGATGAGAAAATAATAAGTATATCTGTAATTAATTTGCAACTCTTTAAAACTGCTGAATTCATAGTGAATGGCAGTTTAAAAAAAATAATTTGTCAGCCATGCATCAATATCTTTGTTTTCAATCAGAAAATGCAGTTTTGCATTCACCCTAACATTAAGGGAGGATGTAAAAAGCTCTGTTATTACTTATTACTTTTACATCAGAGTTGATTTCCCCATGCATGGCTTACTAATTCAGAAGAAAAACTGAAAACTATATGAGAATAAGTTCTTCCTACAGGATAAAGAAAATTTAATAAAAAGGAAAGAAAAAGTAACCAAAAAGTAAATTAAAAGGAGCTACAAGCAACAATTAAAATGCTGCCTCATCAAAAAGACAATGATGGAAGAGAGTTTGCAAGACGATGACAAGCCAGAAAACCTTGGGATTCAAGCAAATGAGAGACTCTGCTGAACACACTGGGCCAACTGACGAGCAAGCTGATTGGCGAACGGAGGTACAGAGCAAGAAGGGTAATCGATGGTCCATGAATCATAAGATAGCTGAGCGCTTAATAATATTTACCCCAGGATGAAGGGAACGGAACAATGTCGTCTTGTTCCTTAGGGTACTGATACGATGAGGAGTAGCGCTGTGAGAGCGGAGGCACAAAGCCCTCCGACGAGTTCAAAAATCCTGACTGCGGCATCGGAGCAAGCCAGGGTGGACATTGCGAAGACGACGAAGATGGGAAGCCGTAGAAGGGCAGGTCTGATTTAGGAACATTCTTTGAGCTGGACGGCAGATCTAGTTGACCAGGGTACAGATGAGGCGAGTCAAAAGAGCGAGCGCGGCCGTGCGGAGGCAGGTGTGAGATTTTGGGTTGGGAGTGGAACTGGGATTTGGATGAGTGAGGGAGGTAAGATGAGGGATGATGGTGCGCTGGGATGGGCTGGTCGGAATGTGAGCGAGATGGATGGCCGTGATATGGCTGCTTTTTGACTAATGAGATCGGCTGAGCACCACCGAGAGGGTCTTGGTGCTTGTAGGGAAAGGCAAGGGAGGAGAAGGGATAGCCGCCTGTTTCTTCATCACCCATGTTCCTGAAAACAGAGATTTAAGTTCATTTAAATCATGAATTGAATTCAAGAGCTGATTACTTTTTAATAAAATAAGAACTGAGGTATAAAGCCGAGAGATAAATATGAACCAGGTACTCTGATATGAACTCGGACATGTAGTATTTCTAATTGCAAAATTAATCTTCTTGACCAAAAGTTTTGGATCGAGCCCCCTTGAATTTGTTGCAAAATTTTTGGATTTTTCAAAAAAACAAATACATTAATTGAGAACGAATTGGAATTGCAGTGACAGCACTGCAACCGTAGAAAAGAAAGCATTTATTGCAGTTAAAGTCTACTCCTGAGCTGAAAAAAGGATAAAGGTGTGTAGAATCTCAGCTTATCTCACCTTGAAAAAATTATGGAAGCAATCAAATAACTGAGCGTATAATTTTAGGTTTCAATGCTTCAATTGCTTCAAGGTTGTTTACTTTTGGAGAGATTCACCTGCAAGAAATAATTTTAAATCTAATTCAGATAGAATTGAATCAGCTAAAGAAATACAAGAAAGTTTACTCACCTGTAAAACTTGTGGTGTGGTTTAAGACCGAAACTTGAGCTGCCAGGTGCGTCAAAATCACCGCGGTTGAAAGGAGGTAACTCTGAATCATCGAGGTTTTGGTAATCCGCATTCAATTTTTGACGGAGAAGTTCATTGATCCTGGTTAATTCGTCAATTTCCCTAGACAGATCAGAAAGAGACATGTTAGGGATTCCTTAGAATAAAATATCACGTACTATTTTGATGTTACACGACTAGAATTATCAATTTTTGGAACAGTTAGTGTTCAAATTAAGAACTTGAAATTCACTAATTTTAGGGGTGAATGTTTTAAATTTAAATATCATTTGTCACAATATTAAAACCCCATTCTAAATCACTGTTTGTTAAGGTTGAAGCACAAGATAGCTGCAACCAAAATGATGTGAAAATTATTTCCAGTTTTACTCTTCTAGGCTCGAACATAGCAGAATCTCTATTCCTTCGAACTGTATTCGTATTTATCAAATGCAACCTTTGAAACAAGTAAAAGAAACAAACAGGTGTAATTAACAATAATTTATTGAAAAGCATCAAATAATGCATAAACGCTGCATACTTTACATGAGGATTGATAACTTCAGTTGGTAATGGTTGTCTTTTGTACCGTGGCGGAGGTTTATTTAACAAAATTCCTTAGTTCCACGATCAAAATACGAACAAATTGAGGGCTCATCAAGACCATCAGACTGCTTTAGTGGCTATGTCATTCCATCTTTCATAAATCCAATGGTTTCACCCAAAACAAATAACCTGTTCTGATACTATTTATTTTGGTGCATTTTTCAAGAATGGCACAGTTTCACATTCATCGATCAAGTGTTGTAGTCACTGCATGCGTCTACTCCAGACCTTTCATGCGCCAGAAATGCAACAGTGAGTCATCAATGATTTCTTGGTTAGTTTATATTTTGATGATGTAACGTGACCTTTAAACATAATTTGACCAATTTTTGGAAGGTAGAGCAAATTGTCTCAGTTTTGAACGAAAAAAACATGTCATCATAAAATTCGAATGAAATTTTGAAAACTGTCAAGACCAGCTGTGCGGTAACATTCATGAAGGAATCTCTACAATAACTATGCTGATACAACCTGGCAAAAAAGGACACACCGGATAGAAAATAGATGAGAGAGGGGATTTTTATTAAACTTGGAGAAAATCCTAAGAGATAAATTAAAATTATTTTAAATACTTGAACTATATGTTTGTTTAAAAAAAAGAAATTTTTAAGTATGTAACAATAAAAGTAGCGTAGCATTTCATCTTCTGAAATTTCATCACGGACATTGCATTGCACAGCAGATAATCTTGACAGGTTTTCACCTCAACTATTTTTTCTAGAGTTTGTTTCTTATAGTTTGGTCTCAAATAACAGTGAAACCACTGGGTTTTAATTTTCCAAAAAAGAATAAAATCAAGGAGAGAAAATTCAGACCAGAAGTTCTGTTCTATTAACTCAAATTTTGGTCACACCGCTGTTTCAATTTAAAAGAGAAACAATATCCAAGATTATTGGGAGAGTGATATCTTTAAAAAAAGCTCAAGGTGCATAGCTTTTTTCAACTTGACACACTTCGTTTTAGACCATATTTTTAAATCAAGGAACTTATAGTTGGGTAAAATTAAAAAACTCTTGAAATGCTCATTTTTGCTAAAAGTTCAACCTGAAAGCTGGACAAAATTTTAGCAAAAGCGAGTATTTCGATGGTCTTTCACTTTTATGTAAGCTTTTTCCTCACCATTTATGTGATCGTATTGTATAATTGGGTTATGATAGAATATAAGATATGATAGAAATATCCGATTTTGTGCTTAAACTCCCCACACAGTTAAGAGTCTAACAATTGTGGAGTACATGTAAATCTTGAAACAATCCCGCGTTTTAGATTAAGTGAAAAAGTGTGATAAAGTCTTCTTGTTTAGTAGAATTGAAGCAAAGAGCACTAAATGTTCTCAACATCAGTTCAAATTTTTTCAGTTTCACATTTCTGATAGTAGATCATTACATTTACCTGAACAACTTAGATTTTAATTCTTTTTTAAAGGCTTCTGACACCGATGATAGCCCAACAATCATCCTGGAAATAGTAGCCCCACCTTGCACGGACTGAACACGACGGAGTGAGAGTATCTTGGGTCTGAGTTGATCGAAACGGACAACTCACACCCAAGACTTTCAAGCTGGCAGTCTATTTTCTAATTTCACATTCACGGAGGCTGATGCCCGCTATGCCTAATTAAACGATTATTGCCTCCCGTCCGAAAACTACATTTTCTCCTGTCCAAGAAAACACACTTGATGAGACAACTTTCAAGTAGAGAATAAGTTTTGAATCAAACAGGCATAAATAAAAATTATGGTCCTCTGTTTGGCACGAGCTTTAATACATTTGGAAAAAGCGAAACTTAACCGCACGATATGTCCCTGGCGAGAGACTCCGAAAAAAATAATGCGGAGGTAAGGTAATCATATGAATTTGGGGATGTCACTGAATTGTTATTTCTGAATTCATGAGTTTCTGAGTAACAAATCAGCATCTCTTTTCTTTTTGGTCACTTCGCTTTGGTGTCAAAGCAGGAGAGGGCACTCTGAAGATTTTTAATTGTAGATTTATAGAGATACTTTTCTTTCCATTTTCATAAAAATCTTCTCTCTTTTCACAAAATGTGATTATTTTCTTTTAACATTTTGAATTTGAGAATATTGCCATTTTTCACATTTGATCTCATTCTTGGCCTAATGGATGACAGACCTGATCTCCTCAGTTTATAATCTGATTTAATGATTTGGCAGGGTGTCTATAGACTTAGCAGGGGAAAAAGGACAAACAACTTTAGGCTCATTCGACTTTATGTAGAAGCAACTACAATAATGTGTCGCTATTACACTTTAGTCTCTAAGTCAGCCTCATGAGTTCAATTGAGAAAAAAATTCAGTTCAGACAGATTCATGAGCTATAATTTATGAAGAGGGTTTCATGGAAAAGTTTCGTTTGTACGTAGCGTCTTCTATGGGTGTAGAACGAGTAATTTAAATAGGTTCAAAGTTTTTGCAGATGGCAGGGGTATCAAAAATTTTGTAAGCTCTGTTTCCAAAATAGACATATAATGCTCCTCAACGATCAATTTTTGAAAGCCAACAGAGTATCATAATTGCAAGAGAAAGGGGAAAAACAGTGTTTGAAATTTTTTAGAAACGTGGCGAATTTCTTGAATGGGGATTTTCATTCAACAGCCCACAAGAGTTTTGACAATTCTATTGGACAGCTCTAGGTCTTAGAGTATAGTTGAGGCAGTTTTACTGCCATTTTGATTTGTAAGATAAAAATTTTACTAAATCCAATAATCGGAAATTCGGGTTGAAAACCCTCAAAAAACTCTTCGGAGTTCTATCATGAAACAATTTGGAATTGTGAAAATAGTTTTGAAGTTCTAAAAGTTGAATGAGTCAGTGGCGCCTAATTTTTTCGATTCATTTCCTTCAAGTACTGAGTGAATTGAGCTCTGAGTAATTTTTTCCTGTTTTTTTTTTTTTTTTTACTCGAAATGATGGAGAAAATCGATTTTAAAATCGCCAAAATCTAGACCCAATTAGAATATTTTTTGCGGTCTGATAAACGTAGTTAGATGAGGGAGTCTGCAGTCACTGATTCGCTGAAGCCCTGTCGGATACAGGGCCTAGATACGTCATTACCACTGCTGGACTTTGGTTAGTCAGACTTAAATCAGCTTTTTCTCTATTTAAAGTTGCTTTTTAAGCTACTTGATGGACTGTTGGTTTTACATGAAATTTTGGGTTGAGAACATCTGTCAGATACTCTGCAGAAATGTTTTGCCACTGACCCATTGACAAACATTCAGAATGTGAGAGCTGCAAGCCATTAACGTTTGTCAGTAATTTCAAACACTGAGGAAATACTTGAACCTAAAGATAACGGCTTTAAAGTAAAATAAGAACTGCTAAAGCTACCAAAGATGTGACGCGGTTGCCAATCAAGACAAATTTTTCAATTTCCCAATTTCAATGGAAAGTTTGAACAACTTCTCAATAAAATGGCAATGAGGTAGAGGGTCAGTGACGATGATAATAAAGAGAGTTAGTTACTATTACTATGTGGTTTACTTACTTGGTTTTCAAACTACCCTTCTTATACGAACACCCGCCTAAAATAACTTAGAAACCTTAAATCAAAAAAGACCGTTTTTACTCAATTTACAATAGATAACCTGAGAGTTAAGAGAAGATGTTTACACGATATTAGTGTGATATATACGATGAGACATAGATTAAAGATACACATTTTCAACGATTAATTTATTAAAAAGACAGAAAAACTTTGGAACAGAAAACGCCTTGGAAGTCTTAAATAAGACTTGGACTTTCTCGTTTTCGCTTTGATTTTGCTTTCAAATGCCTTTCACTCCCTTCAGTAAGACAAAAATATTCCCAACAGCTGTAAATCGCTGATTACGAGGCGAATAGTTCTGATGAACTGTGCAGCTTAAACAGAGTGTCTAGTTTTTTTCATTTTGGGAAATCCTGATTTTTGACTTATAACTCCTGATTTCATAATTTTTCCAAATTCTGATTTTTTGCGGAGAACAATTAAAGTTTCTGCATAAAAGCGTATGCGAAAGCATAAAAAATCCGATCGGACAGTCGACTTTTCTCAAATCCTGATTTTATGACTGATTTTTCCTCAAATCCTGATAAAATCGGGATTAAATCCTGATTGACCTCAAATCCTGACAGAAACAAGAAAATCCTGATGCTAGACACCCTGTTAAAGTGTAAGCCCCATCACAGTCTTGATCTGAGAGCACTCTTTTAAAATAATTAGATAGGATTTAAGAAGAAAAAAACTAAAAGCCCTTGAAAGTCCTTCGGCACTCTAACCTTTACTGAGATTAAATTTCCTTCCACAGAAACATTAAGTCTCAGAGTGACTCTTAATCTCTCCTGAAACGAGTTATAAGTATCTCAATGATTATCTAAACTCCAGATTACCCAAACTTCTCACTATCCTCACTTCTAATAATTCCAACCTCCAATTATCCAAACTCATTTGTGGACAACTTCTCCAATCCTTACCGCCATGTTCTCTCACTTACTCTTCATTGGCACAGCCCAAACTATTCTCCGCTTAATTCTTCATTATCTAAAGACCGAGTGAATGGTAATAATTTCTTCCTTGTTTAACATATAAAGAGAGTCCAAATAAGCATACCGATGATGCTCTTCGCTTAGTCCGAAATTTTCCTTAACTGAATCGGCCGACTGCTACATTAGTTCAGATAATTCGGAGTTTAATGTACTCAGAAACTGTTTCTATGCATCAACTTCACTCACGAAGGACAGTTCGAACACGAAATTATCAAATGAGAAGCTGTTTAATCTCTCAGCATATAAAAAAAAATTGGCAAGTCTCAGAACTTTCCACCGTCACAGTTGGTTACGACCTGTTTTCTAAAACATAGATCTCTCCGTTCAGGTCTTACCAAACTATGAGAAATTGTAAGGTGCAGGTTTTACAAATGGACGATCATTGACTTTACTGTTCCTATACTTCAAAGCAGACATTCTGCTAAATCCAAATGCTGATGTAGCACTGTGTTAACCGAGTATTCTTATCGAGTAGAGAGGCATCATTCACTGATTAAGCTTGTGCTAATTTCGGCAACTAGTATTTTCATTGCACGGAAAGTGGTTGGCTGTATAACATACTTGTTGAATTGGCTAGACTCAGACTCCTTCTCTCATATTCCAGATGGCCAAATTCTGTTACAGTTCATCAACAACTGCTGGTTTTGATATGGATTTGATTGATTCTGATGACCTTGCGTCAAGTTCAGTCAAGCAAATTGGAACACTGAAGCAAATTAATAGCCTCGGTAATGGTGCCTCCTTCAACATAAAATCTACCGGCGCTTGATTGTGCTATTATTGTGCACATATTATCTGCAGAATGGATATACAAGCACCTAATATTCTATTCAAGAAAGGTGTAATGTTCAGTTTCTGCCTCTAGAGCATTGTGTTCATAGAAATCAGTCATATTTTCTGCGAATTGATCAATTAAATGTAGTTAATTTGCTTCAACAATGGAAGGGAAAAAGTGTTCCATGAGTATAATGTTTAGACAACTGTAGAATATTGAACCAAATTCGATGTTCACTCAATTTCTGTGGAGTTTGAGGAAAATACCTTTTTTGAACTCTGATTATTTCCTGCTCTTCAGTTTTGAGACGTTTGTGCGTTTCATCCAGCTCTTCAATCCTCCTAGAAATAGAGAAAAAAGAAAACTCAAATGAGGGAGAAACTCTAATAAGAACATACAAAATAGCTAAGAATAATTTACAAGTTCAAGGCAAGCTTTTCAAAATTTCCTTACGTTTCCAAACATGACTATCCCAATTTTATTTTCTGCATTAGTGCATTCCTTAAAAATATTTAGCCGGATAGGAACTTTTAATTTTCCACTTCATGCATCTACTACTCTGCAGATTAAGATTCAAACTCAAAGAGGTAAATCTAAATAACACAATCTGCAAGCTACCTTACACTGCGGTAAAAGACTAGAAAAAAGGGTCATGTTTAAATCCATAGATAAATTGGATTACATTTTGCAATAAGGAACCACTATCTCTGGCTCTTCCGTACAATCGCTCATTTGCATGGGGAAATCAATGGCATATATGTTGTTTCTAAAATGAGCCAGAAATAGTGGTTCCTTATTGCAAAATGTAATCCAATTGTTAGCTACTGTAAAGTCACTTCATACTTGGAGCTGCGGAGTCTTGGATCCTCAATATCACTACCAGGCAGGAATGTTACACTGTTAGTAAAATTTTTCGTAATCTTTGATCAAATCATTCTTGGATTCCTTTCCTGCCCTTGGCTCCCTGATCCAATCTACTTGATAATATTTGTAACTGGTTATAGTGTAATCTTTATGCCTGTTTGTGACATCCGTGAAACCTAAAGACGGAATCCAATCAGAAATGGATTCTGCATTGTGCTATTCTAGGAGAGGGATTCTCAGCACACAAAGATAAATAATTTGAACATAAAGTGAAAATAGGTGGTTGGTTACCTTTTGACAGCATTTAGACACTGTGTCCGGTTTTCCAGTGTTGATACTGTTATTTGATGGCTGTTCTGTATCTCCTTCAGACGAGACCTAATTGAAAGAAAAATCAGAGAATCAAATTTTGTCTGGTGGCAGTGAAGAATGCGATCACAAGCGACAAAGCTAAGGGGAATGAGCTTTATTGAAATAATGGATGAAGATATTTGAGTAGTACTGATTGAACTAGAAAGCACAGTGTACATGAGAATAAATAACTGAAAATTGTGAACCATGGGCAAGACTGGAATTGCAGAGCTTATGAATGAACTGAATTCAGCAAAGCAGGGTTGCTCGATCGTCCTAAAAAAGGGGGAAAGTAAGAAGCCAGAAGGCATTTGCGTAAAGAAAACTATTTCACGCATTACTTTTTTGGAGGAAAATTACTGAAGCACATAACTTTTGGTGATGGAAACTGTGTCACGCGCTACTCTGTGGAAGAAAATAATGAAGTGTGCAGCCTTGTGTGAGCAGAAATATGAAGGTAAGGAGCTTTCAGCACCCCTGCAGCAGAGAAGAACTGTCTCATAAAATTAGAACAGGAGAATAGAAGTTTAATGGTTTTCTCTTCCATAAAACTTAGTGCAAAAAGCAAATTATAGGCCCATGAATGAGAGACTAAGAGTGCTTTCTGAGCTCTTAATTTTTTGTGAAGAGAATGTAAGATTCTTGGCGAGCTCATAGTAATAAACAATCAAATTTTTTGTAAAATGCGATCGAAAATGAGGAAGTGTGGGTTCCTTCTACCGGAATTGAAGTTTTTGTGTCCAAAATTCAAAGAAGTTTTTTGAAGAAGTTGAAAACTCTAATCTTTGAAGAGGAGGCGAAAATATGCTCAGAGAGTAGGTATGTCGCAGTTAATGCTGAAAATGAAATGTGTCATATTTCTGGGTAAATACACGGAATACAATTGGTCAGCTATAAGTAAATGATGAATAAGTGTTTAAACTTCCTTGATTGACTAGTTGGGCAAGGAGTGTATTTCGTGACAAATCTTCGGGGGATTTTTCAAAAATAATTAATCTGCATCATACCTGTGAGGTTCTAATCAGAAGATCAAAGATCAATAAAATAATTGTTATTAGGATAATCTGAAATCAATATACAAAAGATGGTTAGGAAAAGCACTGAGAAACAATTAACAAGCTACTGTTTCCTTTATTATCAGTGGGTAACTTACGATAATTTCTGTATCTGCTCCGACAAACTCTCATTGTCATGCTTTAAAAATTTCACATCAGCTTCTTTAGAATACAATTGGCAATTCAAGTCGTCAAGTTTGATCTTCAGGGATTCGATGGTGTCTTCAGAATCACCGCTGATAACTTCGACATTGAAGAATAGGTGTATTAGATTCTTGTCTTTGACTTCTTGCCGGCACTCGGGACATGTTTTCTCCCTGAAAAAAATGAGAGTGGGTTAGCAGTCTTCACTAAAGGATAAAAAAGTGAGTTGTGACTCAGCTCTAATTATCAGGGTAAAGTACACTGATCAAAGCCTGCAGCTCTAGTATTAAAGAAATAGAAACTTCACAAATTCTGTTAAGAAAATGAAACATAGAGGAAAATAATCTGGACTCAATCGAGATTCCTTGTCAGGCAACTTAAAAGACAAATAGTTAGTTAGGTTGTTATTTTATTTATGGACATTCAGCATAATAGGATATTAACGTCTTTACAGATGCGAGGTGAAGGTGTACGAGAGAAGAATACATTGATGTACATCAAACTTTTGGGAGAACCTTGAAAACATTTTTGCTAAGGTCTTATCTTGGAATAAGCGAAACAGAAAAACAAGCTATAAGACGTTCCTTACTCTAATGCTACCTAATGGCTAAGTCATAGATTATTTGGCTTGAGGTGAGAATATTACCTCTTTGATGATTGGCAATTAAATCATGAGGTATGCATGATAAACAAAGGATAGCATCCGATAGGTGAAAGGAGCCACCTCAAGGATAAAAGACACTTACCGTTCAAACCACTGATTAATACAGCCTGAATGGAATATGTGTCCGCATGGACAGGAGCAAACTTGTTTTAAATTATCGTTTGTGAATACCTCACAACAAATGGCACAAAGAATTTGCATAATTGGGTCAAAATTTTGATCACGTCCTTATCATGAAAACAGACTTCTGATTCGGACTTCAGCGAGGGCTGGGAATACAGCTAGCTGTGAAGTTTTAAATGATAGATAAGGAAAAAGTTTTGTGGCTATCCGTAGACATAACAGGAAACTTGCGATAAGAAACTTGAACTCGTAAATCGTAACTAAACGAAGCAGAGAGATAATGGAGTATTGCACTTGTGGTCCTTCATGGTGGGAGAGAACGGAACAAAGGAATTAATTTTGCAATGGTCGCACGAATGTTTTCTCAATGCATTAAACGTGTAAGAAAGAAGCTACTTCATCAGTAGAATTTAAATACTCTTCCACGAATTGGATAGAATTAAAATTATTCACTCACAACTTTTCACTTCGCGATCAGCAGAGAAGTAAAAGTGGTAACAAAACATGACGCATTAAGCAATTTCGTGACGTCACGTGTAGTTTATCAGCAATGCCTGATTGCAACAGCAAACGAAAATTTCCACATACATTACGAAAACGTAAAATACATCCAATTCATAGCACAATTTGGCGACTGCATGGTCTAATTCTCCCTCTCCTTGTGCTCTCCTTTTACAGATTCAACTCTCTCTTTCTCTTGAAGGGAGCAAGAGAAATTCTCTTGAAAATTTTTATTCTCAGAGAATAATGACGGCCTTCATTTTCTGTTTTGTAGTTTAGCGCCTCTAACGGATGGTAAGAGAACTAATCGATAGATCGTTGATTCGTTGTCAAGTCGCTAGAACCTATGGGAAAAGATCGATAGATAGAGTGTTCGGAACAGACGACTTGTAATTATCGATTCTTTACCATAGCTTCTAACGGGAAAATATCGACATTCGATCGGGTCTAAAAGTAAGTGGACAAGTGCATGACAACAACAAAGTCCCTCACAGTCTCTAACCTCTTACACGCGGAGATATGATATTCTGATACCGCAAATTAAAATATCCTCCATGTAATAATTTCATATCTAACTCCGATGAGTGTCTCGTGTGAGTGATCGTGCAACCTCATTCAGAAATTCATCAATTAAAATGTCAGCAGGATTCAGCGGTGTACTCCAACTTACTGACTTGGACGACTTCATCACACCTTCGTTGGTAAGGCCCCCTCAACTTTATTTCATTTTTATACATTGTATATGTGCCTCAGGATGATGGAATAAGCATCATGTATGTTGGGGGTACACGTACTAATACGATGGACTGCTTGATCTTCTGTAATGGTTAGACCCTGATCCTTTCAAGAGATAAGGAGAGTGACGAAAAAGTATTTGAGTCCTGAAAATGTGTTTCCGAAGGTAGCTAATTACACATCAATGGTTATGAACCTGACGCCAGCAAGCTATTCGCAAACTTCAGGGGAGCTCTGTTAATTTTGGGGATGAGCATCATGGCTCAGTGGAAAGTCATGACCCGAAGGACCCACTGAGCAAGACCAATCCACACAGGTCAGTCATTCCCCAGGACGAGTTTTAAAACTCTACTGCGCAGTGATGTAGTATTGAGTGCCTGCAATGTTTTTCTTATGGGAGCACCCATTGTGACGTAGCATTGAGTGCTGCGAGTTAGGGCTGGGCGGAGGAGTGGATTTCAAAAAAGCTGCGCAATGCAGTCATTTGTGCAGTGACCTGTGAGGATTGGTCTTGCCACTGAGGTAGATGTGTTGCTCTGCTACCTGATTTTTGTAACTTTAACTGGCTATGTTGGCAAAATAAGACAAGGCATAGCCCTACCTGTGCCGCGTAAAAAATCGTTTCTATTTTTGTTGTGCCCACTTAAATTTCAACAGTGTCTTATTTTATTTTTGGGTTAAATGGGCAAACTACATCTTTTTCCTTCTACCAGCCGCCTTTCTCCTCCGTCTCTTCTCCCTAGAAGTCGGCCTTCTGTAGTGTAGTGGTTGTAGGGCTGGCCCTATGACCAAGAGGTCCCGGGTTCGATTCCCGACCAGGTAATTTGAGTTTGATGGTCTCAGACAATGGTCACCTGGGGCTGGGGTAATAAGCTTGAGATTAGCCGATAGGCTTTTTGAAATTGGTATAAAAAGCAGGTGTTGTCAGCTAAGTTGGCATTTTTTTACTTTCAGTTTGTGAGTGCAGACGACGAAGTTAGGACTCTGCACAGACCATCGTTCGCTACTATCCACCTTAAAAACACCCGTCTCACGATCACACTGTATAAAAACTACCTATTAGTTATAATCCGTGACTTTTATGTGGTTTTGATTTCTGTGTGGCTAAAAATTAAAGTGTTACAAGGATTAAAAGTATTTAAAATCCTTTCAAAGATTGTGTTCTTGTTTCCACGAGAGTCGGATGTTTTCATGTGGATATTATCGACGTATAGAGTGTCTCAGATGAGATGCCTCGAACGAGTCACAGAGTGTGTCAGAGAGATGGTGATTACATTGAAAAAAGAGAAAGAAAATTCATATCGGTTAAAACCCTGAATACTATACCTTTGATTATGCTTGTTATTCCAAGTTTCAGCTTGCAAACCAAAAGTAAACAAATTCCAACTTAGCTGACGACACCTCTAGTAATTCTAGTGCTCGAAAGGTTTAAGGACTTTCCAAGTAAACTTCACGTCAAGCAACCACTTAACTAAGATTTTGACTTTTTAGCCAAAAGAAGGACCATAGCCGCCCAGGAGAAAACTTTTCATAACTTGATTTAACTGTCAAAAGCGAAGGGATATTGAATTTTTAGAGACTCTCTATACGTGCTAAAGAGATGGTGATTACATTGAAAACAGAAAGAAAATTCATATTGGTCAAAACCCTGAATACTATACCTTTGATCATGCTTGTTATTTCAAGTTCCAGCACTCAAGATATTACAATTTTTTAGTTAAAAAACTTTTTGTATTTTCAGGAATGTATCAAGCCAATCAAAGTCGAAAAAAGTACCACCAGCACAGGCTCCAAGATAAAAATCGAAAATGACGGCTCTTATGTTCAAATTAAAGCGGTGAGTATTGTCTGTATTAGCTATTTTGTCATAAGTTACCCCTACTGTAAAAGTTACTTTGACACATGATGAATCGGAATAGTGAAAACTTCAGGAACTTTTTTGCAAAGGAAAGTAGTTTTTATCAATGCATTCCTAACAGGGTCACTCTTTCATATTGTTGCATTTTATTCATCTGTAGTAGAGTCGGATTTTACATTTACATTTCAAAGTTGAATTTCTCAAACAACAAATCTTAGTTTGTGACCTTGTAAAATTCCTGTCAAACTTTATTTTTAAAAGGTGAACTACTTAGGTAATGTCAATTCTGGAAAAACTTACATGAATGATTTTATCTGTCGTCTTTCAAAGGAATGAAATGGAGGCAGGTATATTAAGACACTGATATCGAGATAAGTGGTTTGGGAGTTTTGCCTTTGATTTGCGACTGTCCAAGTGTCCACTGTCAAGAAGGAAATTTTCAATTGAATTGTTGGTACTTACCTTACCACTGCTTCAAGGAGTCTTTGCTAACATTTCGGCCCAAATAATCCCCAAAAATGTGAAACTGACTCTAAATCATGATGGTTAGAAATTAGAAGTTTATAAGACATAGGTTTGAAAATTACTTCCATGGTTCATGCCTTAAAATTCTCCAATCCAGTACAAATCGACGGTGAAACTACCAGACCACAAATCTTGGTTTGCGACATCGCAGACTTCCTGTCATACTTTATTCTTTTCAATGGAAAACTAGTCATGTTGTTTTTTCAGAAAACTTTCGTATCTTTCCTTCGAAGAAAATTATGTGAAAATTTCAAGAAATGATATGATTTGTTCTCCTTCGAAAAAGGAAGATGGGAGCCGAATTTTTTAAACTCCGCAAACAAGATACGTGGTCTGGTAGTTTCACTCACATATGCAAAGATATTCACGTGTACAATGTTACACCTTTGTCTGCCACTTGGATGAACAAAGCAGGTGACAATTTTCTTTCTGGGGTCCCAGATAGTTAAAATACAAATTTTTTATGGAACTTGACAAATGTTACTCTTCTGACTGTGCCTCCAAGTGCTTAGCTACCTGCTAAGAGAACAATTTTTTTTTTTAAAAAAAAAAAGTTTTCTGATTTTTAATGCGGCTTTGCTGCACATTCTCAAATCATCCAAAAATTTAACAAAATTTAAATCAAAGCGTTGAGTTGACCTTATTTCGGAAACGCAGTGCGTTGCAGAAAATTGTGTAAGTCCAGAACAATATGCAGCCCTGCAGATTTGTCTCTGCTCATCTTTTACTTTTCTACTTCCTTTTGCTCCAAGACACTTTTCAATTTTTCATCAACATCGATTCTAGTCTCTTTAACCCAGAAATGAGAGGCAGCTGTAGCTTATGAAGAGCAATCCCTTACACTGCTCATGGTTTTGATTTTTGTTGTATTTTTCTGTGTGTAAGTAGTTCCTCCTTATAATAAATCACTCTTCTTTTTGATCACCTTTCACCTCGATTACTTTGACTCACCTGGTTGAATTTCTCATGCAGGGTGGAGATGCAGAACGGCTGAAGAGGGTTGATATATCTTTGAACGACTGCTTGGCTTGCAGTGGATGCATCACCTCAGCTGAAACTGTGCTTGTCACCCAACAAAGCCAAGAGGAAATGCTCAGAGTTTTCGAAGAAAATCTTCAATTGAAACAGGTCCGTAAATGTGTTGTTTCTCTAATAATTTTATTACGCAGAATATTTTTTGCTATCACAGCTGTCAGCAGCTGTTTGCAAATAACTGAAGGGATTTTTAATACAATAGTAGTAATAACATCATAAAATGAGCAAATAAGTTCTTGACTTTCATTTAATTTTTTGTAACCTTATTTTACAGTCAGCACCAGAGCAAGCCAAACTGATAGTTGTCTCTATATCTGTGCAACCTATTCTCTCTCTAGCAGTGAGGTATAATCTGAAACCTACAGAGACTGCAGAAAGATTATCAGGTAAAATTTACTCTATTTTATCCATTGGTGCTCTTAATTGATATCTTATATAATTGAAGTTACATTTGTCAATGATTTTTGCCTCAAAGGTTGAAATAATTTTAATGTGTCTTTTGGTGGAACATATCAATCAGTCAGCTAAGAATCATCTCTTGATCAACCTCTAGTTTGTCTCAGGATCAACCAATCGACAGATACTCTATTCAAGGAGGGTTTGCAAACTTTTCTGCATGCAGCATTAAAAATGCCAAATCAAATGTAAAATTACAAAAGTATGAATGGGCCTGTTGCAAACTTTTGCTAGAGCAAAAATAAGAGTTGTTTCTTGTAGATAATGCCTCAAAAATCACGATGAGCGCATCGGCAAAGTCTGAAATTCACTCATAACTTCACAATCTGCGTAAGAAATTTGCGTTTTTTTAAGCTTCCCGCTTCAAAAACGATACTACGGCATAGGTGAACATTTTGTTAGAGGAGTCGCTCCATCGTCGGCGATATTCATCATGGCCGACGCTTGCACGCAGTTCCGCGCGTAATTCAAGGAGAGTTCAAGGTCAATCAATTCGGGCGTGGAAAATATGAACGTTAACACACCGATTGTTATCTGGTCTAATCCAGTTCAGGTATTATCTCGTCCCATCACACGTGTTTTGGCGGATTGGCGTCGGCCATGATGATTATTGCCGACGATGGAACGACTCCTCTTACAAAATGTTCACCTGTGCCGTAGTATCGTTTTTGAAGCGGGAAGCTCAAAAAACCGCAAATTTCTTACGCAGATTGTGAAGTTATGAGTGCATTTCAGAGTTTGCCAATGCGCTCATCGTGATTTTTGAGGCATTATCTATAAGAAACAACTCTTAGTTTTGCTCTAGCAAAAGTTTGCAACAGGCCCATTGTGAAATGCGAAAAAAAAAGTATCTAAAAAACAATTTCTGAAGTTTTCACCTGCGATCTTGGGGTTCAAACTTGGATTCTTGTACGCGCAACTGTATACCCTCTTTTGGCTGGGAAATACAGGACACTGCTCGCAGTTTTTTCTTTGCAATGCTCAAAAATTTTTCCATATAAAATACAATTTCCAGTAATTAAATCCGAAGAAGGAAATATCACTCTTTTAAAATGTCTGCATCCGTGTACTAAGGTCTCTAATCAGCTCAAGTATCACCTACCTCAAATATAAAACAGAAAGGTCAATCTCTTGAATATGATCCTTCATAGGTAAAAGGACCTAAATCCAACGGGGGAAAATTTCCAGCACCTGGAGCGATTTCTGTCAAGTTGAGACACAAAATTCAATTTTGAGATTTCATCGTCCAATACTTTCTAGCCCCCCTTAGAGTAAGCTGCAAGGTTTGGTTCAGTTTGTTACCAATAGAGAGCATTAACTTACATTAAAATCTGGAAATTTGTGTACCCTTAAAATGGCAGATTATAATTTAAAGTAGCTTATTTTTTAAACTATTTTCTTTGGACTGGTACTTCAAACTGGTTTAGTTTGACATTCATGAATGTCTCATGTACCAAAATTTTCATAGAACTCTCTCCTATAAATGGCTTAGGTGCAAAATCATGTGCCTCCATTGAAATGTTTCAACATTTTTGCTCCAATCTTATTAGTTTGGAAAAAAAAACAAGCCAACTTTGTAGCTTTAAATTTATGCAGTATATTCTGTCTACAGAGGAGAAAAAACGGTGAAGTTTTCTAAAAATTATTTTGACTAGATTTCCGAAAAAAAAAGTGAAGTATGGCAGGAAGTATGCAACATCGCAAACGGATGTACGTCATTTCGCACTTTGGCCACTGCTTTTCAGGGGTATCCATAAATCTATTTTTTAGTGGACCATTTGCAGGTCTACGGCCACAAATGGGGGGAAAAGGTTTTGCTGAAATAACAAATGTTTCCTAAAATTTCATCGATTAGCATGGAATTTATTGTCTTCTCACCTAGTAAACAACCTAAATTCTGTTTTTCAGGTTATATGAAAAAATTAGGTGCTGACCTAGTGGTCGACTGTTGTGTCGGAGAAGACTTTGCTCTTCTAGAGGCACAAAATGAATTCATCGAACGTTACCAAAACCATCAAAACAATCCAAAATCTGAATCATTACCAATGTTAGCATCTTCCTGTCCCGGTATGTTTCTTCAAGTTTTGTCTCATAAATGTATTCAGAGCAGAAATAAAGATTTGAGAATTTAGAGGTCATCCACTGCAACGCAATTATAAAGTCAGTGTCCCTATTTGAGGTTCCTGTAAAGTTCTTTTCAAACAGTAAATACGCTCCTCCTTTATTTTTCTTGAGCTTGCTTTTTCATTTATACAGGGTGATTTACTGTTAAGTTAGAAATGCCGACTTATTCATAATTGATGAAATAATTAATACCTGATAATGGGATTAATAAGGGCTGTTTCGTCAATTTTTAAATGTCAGTATAAGCTGGACAAGCTGTTATTACTGCCGTGCTAAGGAAGAACGCGGTATGAACATTCGAGAGTTTCCAAATTTCCTTCAATAAAATGTTTATTTTTGCGGAACGTTATGAATATTTTTCCTTGAATTTTTCAGGAACTTCACGTGAAATTGCGCACACAATTATCTGACAAATTGGAAGGAAAATTTTCTCAAGTTTTTCAGGGAATTTGTGTTTAATCAAAGGAAATTTGGCGACGCCTAAAGGTTCATACGGCGTTTTTCCTTAACACAGCAGATTACTGCTCATGAAGAATTAAGTTGTCAAGCCCTAAAATAGCACGGAAATGTGCATGGAAGACGTTACCATTATTGTCACATAGTAATTTGTATCGAGTATCAGTTTCTTACATGGGTATATTTTTTCTGCCTTTTAAAAGTTTGACCGCTTAATCATTTATGTGAAGTTACAGGAAAGTGTCCAGAACATACTGACGTTCAAATATTCAGGAAATTTCTATAATTAATCTCAATTTCAGTTGTATACGTATGAAAAAATTAAACACTAAGAAGTGGCCTGAACTGTATGTAACAAGGTGGAGAAATGGTGCTGGGTCCACACCATTTTGCGGGGAAACACCCGAACTGTATGTAACAAGGTGGAGAAATGGTGCTGGGTCCACACCATTTCGCAGGGAAACATCTTCATTCTCTTCTTCAAACATCATTCTCCCCCCCCTCAGTTTCGTACTGGAGCGCATTAGAGTTCTAAAAATTTATTTTTGACTCTAATTTTAATTTTCGGTATTTCTTGGCTTTGTTTCTCCGCGAAATGGTGTGGACCCAGCACCATTTCTCCACCTTGTTGTATACATATTGACTGAAGTATGTATTTTCACAGTTCAGCCATCATATTTTCTTTTAGATGACAAGAAAATTTTGATCAGCCACATGGATAGATTCAATCAGAAATTAGTCTAACTGCATTTCATATTGCCTCATTCCCATTCAGTTTTTATTTTTCATAGGGAAATTTAGTATTATAATCTGTACCTAGATTGAAATGTAGTGTAGAAATTCACACTACAGAGTAATCTTTTAGATTTTAAAGAAGACTCTTACAAAATCTCAAAATATTACTTCGTTTCCTGTCTCAAAAATATAAAACAAGAAGAAATCAGGCTATTTTTTATGTAATTAGGCTTGTTTTAGGTAAAGAGATCCTCTTGTTGCACAGAACTTGTACTCCTAATGATGTATCCTTGAATGTCTCTATTTTCTGTTCATTTCCATCAGGTTGGGTTTGTTACGCTGAGAAAACTCATGGCAGCTTCATTTTACCGTACATCAGTGCCACGAAGTCCCCTCAACAAATAATGGGCTCGCTTGTCAAAAATTTCCTAGCAAGTATCAAAGGAATAAACCCCAATCAAATTTATCATCTCACCGTTATGCCATGTTATGATAAAAAATTAGAAGCATCTCGTAACGAATTTTATAATTCTGCGTTCGAAACTCGAGATGTGGACTGTGTTATCACTGCCAGTAAGTATTTTCTCTGCATATTGCGACTATCTAAGAGCAAAAAATCGTAAAAATGGGAATAAACATTCATCATAGGAATGGCATAGCTTTGCCATGCTGCTCGGATTGTGCAACAGGCTGCATTATTTGCTGTCGACCATTTTGAATGAGCCAAAATTTTTCCTGTAAAATTCTCTGTGCTTTATTAATTTTTCTGTAAAAATAATTAGAATGTATGTTTAATTGGTTTGTTACACATTTTATAGTTGTTGCATTGTCTGAGCAACACTCTGAAGTTCATAGGTTTTTTCTGCAAAACATGACTCGGTTTGACCTTGCCCTGTCATACAAATACGAAAATGAAGCCATTCCAATTTCTGGACGTTGCCTAATTTTTTTTAAATAAAATTAGAATTCCCGGAAAGCCTTTGAATTTTTCTTTTTGAATAAAGTATCATATTCACAATTTTTATCTTGTGTAATTATCAGTTTGAAAGAAAACAATTTTAATTTTGAGAAGAAAAAAATTTTCATCTGAGAATATCAAGCTTCATTTAAACTCTCATGTAATATTCTTCATTAGCATGGAAGAATCGGAACCAGGCAGAAGACTCGTTCCCTTAAATTGCCATTAATTTTATACTATTGCTCAGATTTAAGCAGTCATTTGCTAGCAACAAAAAGTAATCAATGACCAGAAAAAGCATGTTTTCAATCTTTACTGCTAGTCTTAGAGGAATGGACTTTCATTCAAATACATCAAGATTTGGTTCAACTTCCTATTTCTCATCGCACTAATGCACAACCAAGATTTTGGGCCAGAGCACATAACGCAAGGTCTTAAAATGTCATTTGCTTCCTGTCCTGCAGAACATCACAAATGAACCGATATATTTTGGATCAATTCCAGTTTATCAGCGTGGCTTGAAATATTTTTTACAAGATAGACAGTTTTGCTCCATGAATAGTAAAATAAGTGTTCGATGATAAACCTATATCACGCTCAGTCTTTGCAGACTTCCAGCTAAATTTTATACTCACCTGAAAAACCAACTACCGTCAACTATGATGAATTTTCTCTGCTGTTCCCAAAATTTTCTCCCAAAGTTGCATGTAAAAATGAATGATACTTTCCTTTTCAAAAGTAAAGAAACAGCAAACATTTTCATGCACAGTCGGGAAATTTCAGGGTTTTGCAGTTTTACCACGTGCCTTTTATCAAACATCAAAGTATTGTTGAGTTCGTCACAACTGCGCCATTTTACTTTTGTCATTAGCTGTTTTGCAAAGTGCAAAGTTAACATGTAAATATTTCTGTCTCTAGTTGAACTAGAAGCGTTACTATCAAGCAGCAATTTAGATCTTGCGGATATGCCCTCTTCTTCCGTTGATTGGCCGTGGAATGCAAAACCACCAGATTATCAAGTCTCTCGGCACATAGGATCCGGGTCTGGTGGATACGCTCACCAAATTTTCCTTCATGCCGCCAAGATATTACATCCAAACATCGAACCCCATTTGGATTTTAAACCGCTCAGGTAACTTCATCAAGTCTCACTCCAGATTCTCGTCACTGAATCTTTTCTTCTGATTTTCTGTAGGGACCCCCAAATTTAAAGATGGTCCCCTGAATGAACATTCTTTGTCTTGAATTTTTTAAATTTGTGGATACGAGCTCATATGAACAGGAAAGAACCTGGTAACTAAAGTAAACTGTAACTTCAGTCTGACTTTATTGGGTGTTCAAGACCCGAGGCTTGCTGTAATTGTAAGAAATGAAGCAATTGGGATGTTTTGAAATAACATGTATGTTCGTAGGCATTGGACTGACAGGAAAGAGAAAGGTAGAGGAGGTAATGTGTTGGTTTCTTTATAGGGACAACCTCCTGCTTTTAGACAATGAAATGAAAGAAAACCACAATTTTTTGTGAGAACTTGCGCAGATCACGCACAAGACTTATGGCAAACAATTTTTTTGGAGCTATCTTATCACGAGGAGCTGTGAACTCTAAAACAATGGTTCGCCATTGAAACTAAATGAGCTCTTAAACTTCGATTTACTGGATTCGACTGGATTTACCCCTTTTAGTGTGATGTTCACTTTTTTTTAAATAGTTCTATCTCTCTTCACATTCTAATACATACCTGTTATTTTCCTCCTTTCAGGAATATTGACTTTCGTGAAGTCATCTTAGAGAATGATGGTAAAGTCCTTCTCAGATTCGGAATTGCCAACGGTTTTAGAAACATTCAGAATTTGGTGCAGAAACTGAAAAGGAAAAAATGCCCTTATGACTATGTTGAAGTGATGGCTTGTCCCTCAGGTAAATGAAATGTACTTCTCACTTGTGTATTTCTCTATTGTTTATCCAAATTTAATTTTATAAGTTCCTTAAATCAAATGATTCAAATTTTGATCACTGATCATTGAAGCATTTTTTAAGCACATTAGACGTTTTTCATTAAACTAAAGTATACTTGAGAAAGGAAAATTTTTTTTAGAAATTATTAATTATTTGCAGATTGATAAGTTTGTTCTCTATGGCTAATTTAAGATGCATTGAATTTGGTATTTTTGAAGAAGGAAGTGGTCACGTCATTTAATTTCTGGGTCGATAACAAATGCTAATCTTCCACTTGGGTATAAGTTATTTTTGGAAACTTTCAATCCAGATTTTAAAGTTGAATCTGTTTTTACAGGGTGTCTAAATGGTGGGGCTCAAGTGAGATCGAAAGAAGACAGCACTTCTCGTGACCTCATCCAGAAACTAGAAAACTTATATGAAAGCCTGCCGCTGCATAAACCAGAAGAAAACCCAACGGTTTTAGAACTTTACAATCAGTGGCTTGGACCACACAGCGACAGAGGGAAGTCAATGATGCGGACAACCTATCACGCAGTAGAGAAAAACACGACAGCCTTGACTATCAAGTGGTAAACAAGGCTAGGTAACTGTGTGAAATTTCTTTGGTGGTAATTTGCCTTGAATATATGGTGGAAGCTGTCTTCAAGTTTTTAAGGGTGAACCGCTGTTTTGGTTTCGTATATGACGAGGAGTTGGATGGCAACAAAACAGCTCAAGTGGAACACCGCTGAGTGGATAGTGGGAGCTTCTTGGCAAGTGTAGCTACATCCATTATTCAAGTGATATTTATTGTTGCTGTATGATAAATGAAATGTAACTGTTCTCGAGAAAGGAACCGTAGTGCTGGAAATTCAGAAAGTAGATATTCATTGGTTTTGTTGCTTCGAAGAGCCTCTTTTGCACAGAAATTGCCCAAAAATTTTGAACCCAATCAAAGTCATGACAGTTTGAATTGTCCAGTCTAAAAAACATAGTTTTTTTGGGAACTTCCTTAAACCATTGTGTTTTTTTACCTAATTTTGGCTAACACATGCAAAAATCAGTAATTCTGAACAATCCAATTAACTACGAAATCCAGAAAAGAGAGGAATACCAGTGAGAAGAGATAACAAGATATCTGAATGAGCCCTCTTGTCCAGTGGCAATTAAAATTAGATAATAATTATTAATATCTTAAAAAAATTGTGATTCTTACGTTCGCCATTAGGTGAGGGGCTTTTTCCCTCAGGAAATTTATCATTTTCATTCGTTAGAATTTCTTCTTGTTTGCATACTCTGTCAGGAATGAATAAAATAAGAATGAATGTCTATGATGGTTAAACTATTATGAAGTGGTGGAAAAAACTAATGAAGGCACAAAGAAAGTAGCTTAACACAGCGGCACAACCTGTGGCTCAGATGCTCAAGATTCGTGGTGGTCCAGGAGTTTGAAAAGCTTCTGAGGAGGTTGCATTCCACCTATACACAAACTAAAAAAAAAAATCTACAGAATCTTCGTAGACGAATGCCCCTTGCATTTCAGGAACAGCTTCATCTTGGTGGCCAAAGAATTCTTTCTTGGACAATATGGTGGGGTGACTTTTTTGTACAGTTTTAATTTGTGCAAAACAAAAATAATAAAAAATTACGGTGGGAAGTAGAACTTGGAGAAATCACTGAAAAAGGTTTTTTTTTTTAAATGGCTGATCAGTGTAAACAGAAACTCTTTTTTTTAAAAAAAAACCATTCAATTTATTTCTATAAAATTAACCTATACAAGATTAATGCAATATTTACAAAAAGTTTGTCACTGAAAAAAAGAAATTACAATTGTCAAAGGTAATAATAGATTAATTGGAACTCAGAAAAAAAGTTATCTCAGAGCAAAGAAGTATGAACACTGAGTGAACTAAGATAGTAGGTCAGTGGGGAAAAACGAGTGGAAAAATATGAACCTTGATACATTTTCATCTTAATATATCTTTGAAACTGTGTTTTGATAGTGGCTGTACAATTTATTTGAAAAATGTTGCAATTGCTGTGAGGATCTGTTACAACCCAAGCTGTTTTCTAA
Organism: Bemisia tabaci; assembly: GCF_918797505.1. Classification (NCBI taxonomy): domain Eukaryota; kingdom Metazoa; phylum Arthropoda; class Insecta; order Hemiptera; family Aleyrodidae; genus Bemisia; species Bemisia tabaci. The sequence continues at coordinate 838,057 of NC_092800.1, read as the reverse complement.
ATGAGCCATTTAATTGAATCACCAAAAATGAGCTCCTGAATTTACTGTCTTAAAGTTTTGAAATTTAAATCAGAATTTCAGTTTTTCTACTTCGACCTTCCCTTGTTATTTCAAGTTACATGATTTTTTGTCAACTTCACAGTCATCCCATCTAAGTTGCAGACATGATGTTTTTTTCAGAATTCAATTCGTTCTCGAAAATGTTGGTGGTATTGTATGAAAATTGTTGGAATTTTGTTGGTTTATTTTTGTTAAAAGAAAGAGGAATTAAATACAAAATATTTGTACCTGAAGTTTTTGTTTGTCTCTGTGTTATCATCGTAAGTCTAACTTAGTGTTCAGTATTGATATTCATGATGTATCATTTCTGAACAGTAATCTTCACATCAAGTATTATTTGAGGTACGTGGTTTCAATTGCTAGCAGTAAATAGGAACAATTTTTTCTCCTCTGAGCTGTCACAGGGGAGGTTAAAAAATCTTGATTACTTATTTAAAAAAGGAAGATTTTTAGTTAAACAATTCTTCTCTCCTCTCCCTTTCTGTTTCTTAAAAAAATACAGATAGGTAGACCAGAAACCTGGATAGAAACTTGGATTTAGATGTACATTTGCTCTGTTTTTTTTGGCCTGAAATAGATTTCATATTCCTTTCGTTAAATATTTTATCACATTTATAGAAATCGCAATACTGCATCTCTTTAATAAGTGCCTAATTCCCGAGTTTACAAATATGCACGCATTTTTTCGGATTTTTGTATTATTTCCTGAATATTGTTTTCTTTACTTCCTTTTGTATCTGTAATCAAGATTTTTTTATCATACATGAGGCAAAATATTGATGGTCAAAGTGCAAAACAACATATCTCCATTGCAGTGTTTCAAAATTTCTGAACCTGTTTTATTTTTTTATAGAGAAACAAGCCATTTGTATACGTTGAAATTTATACATAACATTCTGCTAAGAAAGGAGAAACATCCAAAAATCTTTCAATTAATTACACCGACTAGTTTTCCAAAGAAAAGATAAAGTATGGCAGGTAGACTGCAGCGTCGCAAACGGAGCTATGTGGTTTCGCACTTCAGTCATGAGTATGAAGGAGAACACGCAATGAGGCCTCATTCAAAACTGAGGTGGGCAATTTTTATGGTTTGTTAAAACTAGAATTTCTGGATCAAATCCGAGCTCTTGCAGTGAGGTGTAAATTTTGTGCCTGACTTCAGCTGGAAGATCTTTGTCTCTGCCCATCACCCAGATCAAATCTGAAACAAGAGAGTAGACAGCCATAAGAAAAAATAGATCATTGAATTTCCAAACGATTCAACTCAAATTCTCACATAGCCCTCTTGAAGCACCACTACAAATGGATCGCATTCAGCAAAAAGGAACCAGCACGATTACAGTGTTGAAAAAATGGTTGATTCTTCTCAATTATCTAAAAATCTTTCAGAATCGCTAATATACTTTGCATCCCAGCAAAAAATTGTCAATTTTAAAGGAAAATAATTGTGTAAATTTTAATACTGCAAATATATTGAGTATTTTTACAAAGAAAGAAGAAGTTGCACGATTTTGAAAACACTGTAATTGCGGTTCTCATCGATATACTGCGATGCTAAGTAAAAACACCGTATGAGCCATCAGGCGTTGCCAAATTTCCACTCAGAAAATATTTATTTTTGAAGGAAGTTATGAATATTTTTCCTTGAAATTTTCAGCTTTTTAAGATCAAACTACGAACGAAATCCTCTGCAAAATCGGAGGAGAAACATTCCCAAATTTTCTTGGAAATGTGTGATTTGTAGAAGGAAATTTGGCAACAGCCGATGGCTCTTACGGCGTTCTTTCTTCGCATGGCAAGTATACCCCTCCTAAGACGGTCACGTCCTTCTTCAATTTAGATAGGTCACAGTGCAACGAAAATATTGAAATTAAATTGCAATTTGATTTCAATAGAATTGTAATTTTTTTACCATGAAATTGCAATATTTTCACATCATTTAGTGGATTTATGCAGATTTTAAACAATCAACAAAATGAGCTCCGTGTGTCAGAAAGATAGGCAATATGCAATGTATTGAAAAATTGCAACTTATTTCAATTTTATCGTAATAAGTTTCAAAAAACGAGGCCCCTTCAAATAGGAGCAAGGCAACATACACAACACTCAGTGAAATTGCAATATTGTTACAATGTAATTGCTACTTATTGCAATCTGTGCCACTTGAGATCTGGCAATGGGAATGGGTCGGTGCTCACCTGCATGGAAAAAGCCGAGGTCTGAGCAGGACCAGAGAATTGCATACTGCTCGTAGTCTGTGTCGAGTATGGAATATTCGCCGGCGCCGGGCAACATCCTGGAAATTGATGACGGAAGCAGGGAGTCCACTCTCTAATGTAATCGGGCCGGATTTGCAAGCTGAGGCGCAGCTGTTCCTATGTGTATGCTCGGATTCCGAGTTCTGCTCAAAAAAAAAAAAAAAAAAAAAAAAAAAAAAAAAAAAAAAAAAAAATACATTAATGGAGAATTTGCTCGCAAATTTATTCCTTCATCTGAAAGTGCCTAAAGAGCTGATTTCATAGTATTTTTTATATTTTTTTTTTCTTATATGGGATATAGTATAAAAATAGATTTAGAAGTGAGAAAGTGCACCGCCTAGTGACGTCATCTGACGGCATTTCCCATTTAAACATAATGTATTTTAGCAGATTAGATCATTTTGTCCTATCTTCTCCAATAATTGTTCAATTCATGAACCAAGCAGGGTATCCTCGTGCATAGTTCACTCAGCAGTTTCAACTTAAACAAGACATTCATCAAATTTCAGACACCTGCAAATTCTCTATTTTGAGAACAAATTGAATGCAACGATGCGAGTGACATACTTTGGTATCGCGAAGTGGAAAAAAATTAATAGGCACTGGTTTTTTTCAATGCCTAGGTCGTCAGGTGCGACTTTCGGCCAAATTATCATAAGTGCCATGCGACGTTTGAAAATTTCCGCCACCATTTTATTTTTTTAAAAGGAAATTGTTCAACAAAGCTGTCCGAAAATGTCACCTAATTTTCTTTGTGCTGCCGACAAAATTCAGTGAAATTTTCCAACAGATTCAATCGATAATTTCTCTGTAAAAAAATAGAATGGCGCCGAAAATTTTGAAGCGTCGTATGGCGCTTGTGATACCTGGACCGGTAGGTGACGAGGTTAAGACACAACTATTCGTGTTCTCAGGATGCCCGTGTTGCATACACAAAAATTGCAGGCGCTTCGGTTTCCGTAGCAGTGGCGACGCGTGAATGATCGATTATCGATATTTCTCCATTTGAGGCTATGGTAAAGTCGATTATTAAGGTGCTCCCAAGTAGCATTTTTCAACGTAAAAATTGATATAATGTATCAATTTATAGGTATAAAGTTGTAAAAAATATTGCAATAATATAGCTATAAAGTAGCAATTCTCAGTCAACATTTGGACGATTTTTCCCGATTTCGCCAGGTCAGATCGATGAAAAAAATCTATATTTAATAGCAATGTCATTGCTATTTGTGGCGGTGCCAAATGGTTTTAGGAAAATTGAGGAATTTATCAGTCTACCCTAATTTTTACAACGTTGCAGAATCCATTCGAAAATCCGATCTTGCCGGAATTGACAGGAAATTCATGATTCAATCATCCAGCACCCTTTAAATTCTTCTGTCCGAGGCGGGATTAGAACGCGCAACCTTCGGATTACTGCCCCACGCCGCCTTTACCGTTTGAACTAGCCAGGCTACCCGTCGGGTGCCTCACTTTTCACACATTATATAGCTCCGACATGAAACGAAACCCTTACCGGCGCATTTGCATGAAATAAAAAATTCAAAGAATTAAAAGTAGCAAAAACAGAAACGAAATAAAAGGAGGAAAGAAAGGCATGAAAGAAGTAAAATTAAATTTCCCAGAACTTGGTAAAAAGCATAGACGATATTTATTTTGATTGACTGGAAATTCAAACCTTTTAAAAAAGCATTGAAATTTTTAAAGTTTCAGATTTATCGAGTTTGAGCTATTTCGAGAAGACTGAATTGAGGAAAAATGGTTGTTTCATCAAATTGTTGCGATACATTCCTGCATTCATGCTAGAGATTTGAAAACAAGTTACGGAAAGGAACACGCGGGATTTTTTCATCATACTTAATAGCAAGATTATTGCGATAATTTTTGCGCCTTGCAATTAGCAGATTGGCAACAGGTGACACAACCAATAATCGGAATTTATTGCTACATCATAGCAACAATATAGCAATAATTTCCGCGCCTTCAAATGAGGGAGTAGGCAATACGCATGGCAAATATAATATAGCAACATTCCTACGATTTTATGTCCATCTATAGGTATCCTTGCTACTTGGGGCGCTGCGAACCCTCTGTTTAGAGATCCTTTTCCATAGGTTTGCATGACAGATCAATCGATACATCGCAAAACACGCCACGCCACTGTTCCGTATAGGCATAACATACTGCGCTTGTTAGTTCTTGAGGGTTTTCCACGCTGCATTCATATTCGTATTTACCATGAATTGTGTTTGGCAAAGTTTCATGATATATCAAGTACATATTTTATTCTGAATCGTTGTAATTGTTTGAAGATGTCAAGCTTTTCGAAAAAAAGGAACTTATTCTTTCTGCAAACTCGCAGAGTGCTGAAAAAAAATGTTATTTTCAGCTAGTTAATGCATACTTTATACCTTCCTCGGAAATCGTTTTCACATTTTGAAAAAAAAATCGCTGAAAAATCAGGCACATAAAGGAGCTTTCTTTTGGATTTCTTGAAAATCCAACAAGCAACGAGTTCCGTGCGCCCGCATGTGCCAGCATCGCCTGCTGTGGCGGAAACTCAAACAATGGAGAATTTGCACTCGAAAATTTTATTGCTTCATCTGAGAGTGCCTAATGAGCTGAGTTCGCAGTATCTTTCATGATTTTTTTCTGACATGAGAAATTGTAGAAAAATTGAGTTAGAAGTGAGATAATTTGCTGCCTTGTGACGTCATCTGGCGACATTTTCCATTTAAACACATGTATTTTAGCAGATTAGGTTATTTTGTCATATTTTCTCCAATAAATGTCCAATTTAGAAACCAAGTATATCCTCGCGCGTAGTTTTCCTAGAAGTATCATTTTAAACATGAAAGTCACCAAATTTCAGACACCTGCAAATTCTCTATTATTGAGAACTTGTCGTCATTTTTCATTAGGCAGTCTTAATGAACGATTGCAGGAAATAATTTCAAGATAAAGCGTCAGATAGTTTTCTTTTGAAAAAACAAAACCATGAGCAAAGATTTGCAACCTTGCCAGGGCCGGATTTACCTACTTGCCGCCCGTGGGCCGCTTGTATTTTGCCGCCCCCTTTTCATTCGTTTTGAAACATCAATAAAAACCATCGAGTCAGCGTGCCGGAGGGAAAGGGGTGCATAAGATGCGTTTACTTGTGTTGGACATATTTTTTGATTTTTTTGCGAAAGCCCTGTCAACACTACTAGCTAAATTTCACGGAACTTTGCGCGAAAGTTAAGTTCCGTAAACCTATCTCTATCTGGGCGAGGCCTTCCTTTTATGAGAAATGGACGAAAAAATTATTAAAGAACAAACATAAATGTGGTTTAATAATTTTAACTTCCGCCGCCGCCTCGCCGCGCCGCGCTGACCGCCTTGTGTTTGGCGCAATGCGTGAAGTATTCATGCAGTCTTGTAGGCGCTGTGCGTTCCACGCCGACCGCTGCTGGCTGCACTGTGTCTGGCGCAATGTGTGAAGTATTCATGCAGTCTTGTAGGCGCTAATATGTGTTACATGCCGACCGTCGCGTTGCGCCGAGGGCTTCTCCTTTTCATCTCAAGTCCTCGTCATCATTGCTCTCTGCGCCGTTCCAGGCCAAATTGCGTGTTTGGTTTCTCCCTTAACTCGACTAATTAAAGGTGCTGTCTCTTGTATCACTGAAAGACGGCAAAATTAGAAATTACTATACTCTCAGGAAATGAGAGATTTTGTCGCCTTTTCTCCTCTGTATATTTTTTTTTTCGGAATCCGATTTTTTTTATACCTACATTTAAAAAAATTGCAAAATTTGCCGCCCATTAATTTGCCGCCATGGGCTGCGGCCCATGTGGCCACCTTCTAAATCCGGCCCTGAGCCTCGCAGGGGCACAGGTGGTGATTGTTATGAATTTTTGTAGGTACTGCCACTAACGATTTTTATAATATCGTTTATTTAAGAAAGTCAGCGTGGTAAAGAAAAAGTGACTTACAATCGGCTGACTGTTTTGATGAGCACTCGGAGATTCCCATCCGGTTTTGAGGTGAAATTGAATACCACCAATACCACCTCCATTAATATTATGGGCGAATTTTTTTCATTTAAGTCCATTGTTAACTGATCTGTAAATAAATTAACAATTCTTTTAATGATAATAAATTATATTTATAAGATCATTATATAGGATTTTCATATTTTACATTGCTACTCACAGAATTTCTAAGAAATCAGCTATAATCATTAGAAATTTTAATTCAAAGAACGTTAACACCTCTGTAATACTTATCATCCCAATAATATTAACTTCAATCGACCCAGATTTTCTGATTATTTAAATCTAAATAGTTTATGAAAACATTAATATGTGAAATTAAAAATAACTTTAATGAGTTTTTGGATTATTAAAAGTGTTATTTTAATAATATATTTAGTTAGTATTTAGTTATTAGCATGGACGTAACTTCAAACACGTAAAAGAAGCGTTCGACTTCGTACCAGACACCTTTGAACTGTTAACAAAGAATAAATCCACAATGTTAGAGTCACGCACCTATAGATCGCAATGTTTCAAATTACCTAACGGAGACAAAAATAAATATTTTATCACGAGCGGTGGCGGATCCAGCAATTTGGCTACACCGGATTCCCAATATTTAAACCTATGTTAAATAATCGATTCTTGTCGGGGCACTTGGCCCCTTCAAGAATCGATACATTTCCACAAGGGTTAAATGGAGAAATACAGTGTTGCCAGTTTGCTGGATCCGCCAATGATCACGAAAAACCTGGCAACTTCAAACGAGGGGCGTGCAGGACAAGGCGCATACGTCCAGTTTTTGCTATTTCAAGAAATACGTGTTTGAAAATTTAAAATTAGATAGAGGCCTTAAGGCGGAAAGGATAAGTTTAAACCAATTTCTCATGCTTTAAACTTGGATATTAGCTGCGAATTGTTCACAGAAATTACTTCCAAGCAAGTTTTAGTCGAGTTCATGAATATCCCAATGGGTCACTACTTAAACCATGAACGAATTTTGACTTACGAATATAGTTTTCTGAAGGAAAATGACACGTAAGAACACGATGCGCACATTAAAAACGCGAACAAGTAACTCAATTACCGAGAAATGCGCAGTTCAAATCGCTCAACTTATACGCAAATTTAAAACGCCCCGGTTTCGCGCCGCACCGAATGATGTAATCCTGTACCAATCAGAGGCAAGCACGGGTTTCCACGACGTCCGTCAAATGTCTATCTACTCTTCGTATATGAGAACAACAGTAAATTCGAAATTATATATTTTGAATTCAAGACTCGAATCTCATTCATATGTTAGCTGTAATAAACAAGCAACAATTCCACGTTGAAATACGTTTTATTTTAACAAACATCAGATGAAAATGAGAGAAGATTGCGATATGACAACCGCAGTACATCAACCGCGTCAGTTTTCCGCCATTCGGGTGCGTTTGAAATGTCTTGCAATTTTTAAATTTTTCCAAAGCGGGTTTCTCCGCGATTTTGGCTCCATGAAAATGCGGAAAAATCACCACGTTATCTCCTCACATATTAGTTTCAGAATATTCAATAAAATAAACAAGGTTTAGTGACCTATTTTTTCAAAAACTGCACTTATGCGCCTTGTCCTCCAAGCCCCTCAAATGTTCATACGGCGCACAGTGGATCGAGTCAATTAGAGAGGTCGGACATGACTTTATTTATATTTATTTCGCCAAACTTAAAGGGATGCTATTTGAAGTACTTAAAGTGATTCGTCGAGCTCAAGTGACGTGGTCGAACTGGCGTGCGATTAATCGCATCGAAATTAGGTCAAAAATCTCGGCAGATTTTAAATTTTTAGCAAGAAAAAGGACGAAGGCCATGGGCGTAGCTAGGGGGGTCCTGGGGGGCCTGCCCCCCCCAGAAATCTTGTGCCCCCCCCCCCCCAGAAAAACGGGATCCACCATTCCTCACCCCCCCCCGCTCTCTTCACCACGAGAGGTGGTCCCATGGCCCCCCCAGAGAAATTTCCTAGCTACGCCCCTGACGAAGGCCCCGGTGCATGAGTCTAAAGAATCATTCTAAACCCAAAAATCGGTAAAATTCAGAGAGATGAAAGCAGAATAATAGTGTTTGAAAAAAACCTCGCATTCAATACAGAAATTGATAGCTGAATCGAGTACGAGGTTTTTTCTGCCGAGATTTTTTACCTAATCGATGCGATAAATCGCATGCCAGTTCGACCACGTCACTTGAGCTTGACGAATCACCTTAATGCATATTCTGTAAAAAATTCGAGTCAGTTAAGGTGATTCCTCCCGGAGTTCGATTTGCAAATTTCCGATAAGAGATCGCGCTAGAGTCGGTTTTACCGCGAAATTTGAAATGAGAGTCATGTCCCGAGTTTTCCCAAAAATTTGGAAAATGATGGAAGAATTTCGAAATTCTAACATACAAACGCTGTAGCTGTGTATATGAACTGAATGTATGTCAAATATCGTAGCAAAAATCCTACAAATAAAGTCAAACGAAACTGAACGGCGGGTGAACTCATGAGCGGCCTCAGGAGATGACGAGTGTTTCAAGCAATTTATTCAAAATCGGCATAAAAATTCTGTTTAACCAAAAAGAAAAAAAAATGACAATTTTTCTGGACCAAAAGTTTTTCCGGACGGTTTCCACTTCCGGGGAGATTTTCTGAGGCCATATTCGGGGTTTTCAGCCTGGATTTTCATGAGAATCGATGTATCACACATGCGGAAAATAGTTTAAATTTCCTGAGAGCCTAGCCTTGGAAAGAACTTCCCTAGAAGTGGAAACCGCCCGGAAAAGCTTTTGACCCAGCAAAATTGGACCTTATTCCAGAATAGGGGGGGATCTCAGAGATAAGTGAGGGTCAAATTCGAGTTCAACGTGTCTTAATACATTAGAAGAGGAAACCTGAAGAAGATCTCGAAAAATTTCTGAAACCCCTTATCAAACAGAAAAATCGTCGCAAAAATACCAAAATACTTCGTTTTCCGAGGAAAATCGACTTTTCCGGGGAAATAGTGCACGATAGGAAATATTTGAGATCATACTTGGACTAGGAAGGATCAAACTACATAAGGATCAATGTATCACAGATCGGGGAAATTTTGAAAATGTATTTTCAATACGCTTTTGAGTCCGAGAAAGCTTTCAAACAATTTAGGCTTGGAGAAATTGGCTTCAACGGAAATCTGTAGGGTGGTGGATAAAACCAAGGTCATATTCGGATTCAGGACCTGAAAATATATAGGTAAGAATCACTCCACTGTGGTTTCAGGAAAATTCATAAAAGTAAATTACACGCCTGACAAATGTGCGTCAAAGCTCACTTTCCCGGGAAAAAGTCTCTTTTCCGGAAAACTGAGAGGTATTATTGAAAACTAAAGGCCATTTTCAGATTCAACGGCTCAAAATACATCGGAATCGTTCCATCCCGTACCTGAGAAAAATTTTACCTACATATTCTCAAGGGGGTATAGCAGTCGCAAAAACACCAAAAATGGCTGTACATCCAGGTAGAATCGGCTTTTCCGGAATTTTGAAAGGTGGTGGAAAAAAACGGAGGTCATATTCGGATTTAGGACTCCAAAAACCACATCCTTTACCTTTATCCACCTTATTTCGTCCGGGAGACATTATTTTTGTCATTTTTTTTTTTTTTTTTGTTTTGTTTTTCGTTGAACACTGAACAGTGTATTTGGGATTAAAAAAAACTTCACAGTTCACCCTCCATCTTGCAGAGAAACTCAATAATTGCCAAGGTCTCTGGAGACCTTTCCAGTCGTCCAAAGGGGGGGGGGGGCAAATCTGAAGTTCAACACGAAGAAAAAAAATAGAAAGTTTTCATTTCCTTCCGCGTTTTTGTCCGTTTTCGCCCCGATGATTTTTTAGAAAAGGGGATGCGGGGAGCAAAGGCCCCTTGAAGGGCCGTGGTGTGTTCTTTCTACGCCTTGAACTAGAACGTTACCGCTAAAAAGGGGGGGGAGATACCTTCTCCCTCGAAAATTTTCCCCGGTAAAAATGTTCCATAAAATATTAATGGTTAATAATTAATTATTATTATTATAATTGCATTGTACATAGTTCGATTACCGATTATAGATCATTCGATTATTTAAATAATTGAGCATGCCAACGATAGATGTAGTGGACAAAGGGAAAATGAAGCAATCCTGTTGGTGGAAGCGCGCAGGTGGTTGCGATGGACAAAAAAGACAAGTAACGAACGGGAACTTACGTGGGACCTTATAGTTAGTCCATCATATTCCTCCTTAGTCTATAGCAGTCATCCGTTTCAACCAATGGGATCGCTTCATTTTCCCTATGTCTCGTTATCTATCGCTTTGTCTACCAATTTAAATAATCACTCTGTAGGTAGAGCTATCCAATTACCTTACGGTTCAGGTTTGATAGCCGCCAATTCCAAGTTTTTGGTAATACGTAAAGACAAACTTAAGCGGGCTGATTATTGAAATTGATAAACAAAGCTATAAACAAAGAAGACAACGGGAAAATGAGGCGTCTATATGAGTGGAAGCGGGTGGTTACAATGGACAAATGAAGTGAGTAATAGACTAATCAACAGCAATTCACGAGGGATCGTATAGTCAGTTCATCCTTTTCTCCCTTGGTCTACAACTATCACCCATTTCAACCAATGGGATCGCTCTTTTTTCCCTATGTCTTCTTTGTTTATTGTTTAGTCTATCTATTTCAATAATCAGCCCGCTGATCTGCGAAGTTACTAATTTATATTACCAATGCAACTTGTTAAGGTAGCTTTGTTACTCGCATAGATTCACGCATGCCCACCTATGCGTGCGTGGTAGAATTAGTGTCATTATGTACATCTCTGGAGACTTAAACGCCGGGAGTAAGAAAGTAAGCGACGATTTCAAAATTGCGATGATTACTTCAGACTAAAATTGATGACTTTAAGCCAAAAAATGTGTGGCGATTTTTGGAAATTGTTAAGAATTTACAGCTCATAGTAACGTTTCATTAAAATACTTCATGGGAATGAAATATTTTTACTGTTTGACAGTCATTCAAAAGTTCAATTGTTTTCCGAGATTTTTGATGACGATTCCTTTTTAAGAAAGATACCTACCAATTTTTGATAATTTTGAAGGTGCCAAGATAGCACTCCAAGCCAATTCTGCCATCTTGGAGTTTTAAAATTCAAAACTTTGACTGAAAATTCGACATCTACGTGAAAAACATCCACTGCCACCAAGTCTCACAAAAATAAATCGAACAAGCTCCGAGATAGCATTTTAGGCCGCATCCAGTATAATGGATTATTAAATTATGAAAATTTGAGTTGGAATTCAAGGTTTCCGTCAAAAAATGCCACCTTGTACCGAGTTTCAAGAAACGTCCTGGAGTGTATTGACGGCGGCAATCGTGATCTTCTGCCATCAAGTCGAGGCGAAACTCTTGAAGGCGCTCTGAGCAACTATATCACCTCGGAAGTATTGCACAGTATCAGACGAAATTGAAGGCGCACTAACGTAGGCAAATTGACTGGTAGCGTTTATCGTACGATATGCGACTCCTGATCGATCAATTTTTTTGAAACTCAATACCACGTGGTATTTTTTGACGGAAAACCTGAATTTCAACTCAGATTTTCATTATTCAAAAATTCAAGTTAGTGAATGTGGTCTAAGATGCTATCTCGGCACCTGTTTGATTCCTTTTTGTGAGCCTTGGCGGCAATGGATGTTTTTCACATAGAGGTCGAATTTTCATACAAAATTTTAAAATTTAAAAATCCCAGATGGCGTATGTGGTCTAGAATACTATTTTGGTGCCTTCGAAATTATCCGACTTTTCGATAGAGGTTTTAAAAATTCCTTTTTAAGTTCAGTTTCAAATCGATGTACTCTCAGCTAACTTATACCTCGATATCGGCTCGCTCTTCAACCGTTATGAAATGAATCTGTTTGTTTTGTTTGTTTGTTTGTTTTTTTTAATTATTCGTGTATTTCTTTTTTTTTTCCATTTCCAACAGGAGTCGCATATCGTAAGATCTGTAGGACTCTACGGATGCCAGTGAATTTACATACGTTAGTGCGCCTTCAATTCCGTCTGATACTGTGCAATACTTCCGAGGTGATTTAGTTGCTCAGAGCGCCTTCAAGAGTATCGACTTGATTTGATGGCAGAAGATCACAATTGCCGCCAAACTTACACTCCAGGATGTGCGCAGTTAGACATTCTCTCATCACCATCGCCGACGACGATGATATGAAAAACACCCATACCTCAAATTGCGACGTTGCAACTTTTCCACTGTCTATTTTGACCGAGTAAAAGAACATGAACACTTTAAAATCTGCCGTGATTTTTCCGAGATGTGGCAAAATACATTGTTTGAATGTGCTGCTATCGAGCTGATAATAACAGTAATTGTCACTTAGTACGTTACAGTGCCTTGTTACCTTTTCGGGCCCATTTACGTCCAGAGTTATAACATTTCGGGTCTGTTTTTGTTTGTTCGAGGATTCCTACCTACCACTTCTTATTCTCCTGTTTAATTTAAGCATGAATTTTAGACATTAGACTGAAATGAAACATTCAAATTCAACAGTCATTGTTATTATCAGCTCGCTAGCAGCACATTCAAATAATGTTTTTTGTCATACCTCGGAAAAATTACGCAGATTTTAAGTGCTCCTCTTCTACCCGTTCAAAATAGGCATAGTGAAAAAGTTGCAAATTGAGGTATGAATGTACTTCATCTCTCCGTCGATGATGAGAAAATGTGTAAATCCACACGTTCTTGGGTGTAATGTCGGCGGCAGTCGTGATCTTCTGCCATCACGTCGAGGCGAAACGCTTGAAGGCGCTCTGAGCAACTATTCCACATCGGAAGTATTGCACAGTATCAGACGAAATTGAAGGCGCACTAACGTTGGCAAATTGACTGGTAGCGTTTATCGCACGATCTGTGACTCCTGTTCGCTCGATTTCTTTAAAACTCGGTGCCAGGTGGCATTTGTTGACGGAAAACCTGACTTTCAACTCAAATTTTCATTATTCAAAAATTCAAGATGGTGCATGTGATCTAAAATGCTATCTCGGCACATGTTTGGTTCATTTTTGTGAGACTTGGTGGTAATGGATATTTTTCGCGTAGAGGTTGAATTTTCATTCAAAATTTTATAGTTTAAAAATCCAAGATGGCGTATGTGGTCTAGAAATCTAACTTTGTGCCTTCGAAATTATCCGACTTTGCAATAGAGGTGGGTGAGTTCAAATAAGCGTCTAATCTGGTGTCCCTAGCTGTTTTAATCGTCATAATCTGAGAAACATGGGCAGATCAAATTTTTTTTCTCATTTTCTAGACTATTGTTGACTATTACATGCTATTTCCCACTTTATTTGGACTGAAATAAAAATTTAGAAGAACTTTGAATGTGCAAATTGCCTCCATTTGTCCCAATTTTGCGTGTCCCCTGTGCCTGGTTCTTGACTTTAAATCGATGTTGCAGCACAACTAGAGTGATTATTTAAGAAAACTTTATCGGAGATGATGGGTAATGCTTTTGAATTTGAGAAAAAAAATATGTCAATTTCTTTTTTGCTCCACCAATAACTTTTTCACGCGCTAGAATCATTGTCCCGAACTCCCGAGCAACAGTCAGCAACAGTCAGGAGAGACATGGCAACGATGTAATAAGCTCTAAATGATTGCCGTAACGTTGAGGTTTTTCCAAAAACGACTTTTTTTGTTTTGATTGAATAGTTCACACGTCGCAGATGGCAAAAATTCTGAAATTCGCAAATTTTTGTGCAAGATTAACGCCATTAACGATGCCAAACAAAATGCTATACACGATAACTAAGAGGGCGTCAAGCATACACACACACACTTATATAAGCTCGTAAAATACTTTCGAAGTGTACGTTAAGGAAAATTTTCTCTTATTCCGATACCTAGGATGTGCTACTAAATATTCCGTGTAAAAAACACCAAAATTGTCTTTACTGTTAGAGATAAGCTTAAAAAACAGCTTATTCCATCCTGTCCCGTTCCATCCTGTCCCATATGTTTCCATCCTCGTCCCAGTGCAGTGTCCCAGTTTAATGGGACATAGTGGAAAACTGTTACAACTAAGACTTGCTTGTTTAAGCCCTGTAGGCGCTCTTTTCTACCGATTTGAGTGAAATTTGGTACACGGAGGTATTTTTCAATGGAGAACTCGAATTTTTAGTCGAATTTTGAAAATTCGAAAATCCAAAATGGCAGACATAACCTAAAATGCTATCGCAGCGTTTTAATCAACTGAGACTTGAAGGTTTAAGCCCTGTAGGCGCTCTTTTCGACCGATTTAATTGAAACTTGGTACACGCGGGTATTTTCAACGAGGAATTCGAATTTTTAGTCGAATTTTCAAAATTCGAAAATCCAAGATGGCGGACGTGGCCTAAAATGCTATCTCAGCACCTAATCAATCGATTTAAGCGGAACTTAGTACCCGCGGGTATTTTTGAACGGGGAACTCGAATTTTAGTCAAATTTCCAAGATTCGAAAATCTAAGATGGTGGCCGTGGCTTAAAACATTATTTCGGTGACTAATTATTAATTGATTTTAATGAAACTGGACCGGAAAACCTTTGTATAAGGAAAAGAAAGGAAATTTTAATAGGGGTGCAATAGGGTTTCTTATGTACATATCTTAGGCTACGAAATCGAAAAATTCCTGGGTTTTTTCCATTCCTGGGTTTCTCCCGGAAAATTGACTCTTCTGAAATGATAGATTTTTAAGGCAAATTCCGAACTTTCCCAGGATAAACCGCACTGATACAGGTAAATGGAGGTGTTCTTCAGAATCAGCGCCAAAAATCTACTCCGAAACCATTGGCAAATCTTCGGAAAATCAAAAAAAAATTGACCGGTATAATTGTTATGTTAATGTAAGTTCTTAAACTTTTCCTGCCTTTATCTCCGCTTCAGCGGGTACACGCCCACTCAAAGTTTTAAAATTCGGTGTTTTTGATCCATTTTGTAATGCAATATTCCAAGAAATAAAATCTTCTTCTCGTGTTAAAGAAAAACAGTGCGCATTTTGATAAACAGACGGAACTGTCTAAAAGACAAGCAGAATAAGCTCCAGATATCTTTCATGACGGATGAATTTTTTCGCAATTTTTTTGGTTCTACAAGATATGAAAGGGTTACATGTTTTCAATTATGCTTTAATTTAGTGCTAGACGATGCTTTTATGATAATTGTGTTCAATTTTCAATTAAAAGAATTATATGTCACCTCTGAGATGAAAATTTGGGAAATCAGGCAAAATTAGAGCAAATTTTGGGAAGTGATACACTTGACAGTGGAAATCCGGGTTTAAGCCCAACTATTAAGCTCGACGAGCTATATTTCCTAAGTCTACACCTAATGATAGTCAAAATAAAGTTTGGTTTGCCCAAAAATTCACAAAAAAATTTTGGGAGGAAATAGAACCTGGAATTTGACCCTTATTTGAATTCACCCACTTATCTTCACGTGAGTGACGTGAGGTCTGATCGAGAATGCCGAACAACGAGAGGAGAGGGGACTCGGAATTCTTCCGCCAAGCTGCGGCATGATAGAAAATGGTCCGGATTCAATTGCGAATATCTCGGCTTCTATACTCGCAAAAGTGAGCTAGTTTTTTGCCTTTCCCTTAGTTATGAACTTTATATCAATCTATTAAAGTTTCATCGACTTTCATCGAGAGCCGCTGACTCCATGCTCTGTGCGGGGTTCTTTACGTGCAAATCAAGATCCATCAATATAGGTCAGTCATTCCCGAAACCGAAATGAGAATCTTCTGCGCATGACGTCAGCATTACTGCCGCGAAAACCAGAATTGTCGGAAACAATGCTTTTCTTATGGGAGAGAGCGAATTTTTCGTAATGAATCATTTAACTTTCTCACTTTTAAATCCTTTGAAACTTTCTGAGTGTCGAAAAAAACGTTCAGACATCAGCGTCCAGGGTTTAAATTCAGCTGAATTTGCGTTGTTATATTTTTAAATGATTTTTGAAGTCAGCGATGTAACAAGCCATCTAGTGGTATAGATTCGCGTGTAAAAATGGCTGATGCAGAGTAAAGTGTAAAAATGAAAGAACACAAATTCGGCAAAATCGAAACCCTGAATGCTAATGTCTAAACGTTCCTTTCGACACTCAGAAAGTTTCAAAGGATTTAAAAGTAAGAAATTTATATGATTCGTTAAGAAAAAGTTGCTCTCTCCCATAAGAAAAGCATTGTTTCCGACTTTTCTGGTTTTCGCGGCAGTAATGCTGACGTCACGAGCCAATGGAAAAGGGCTTACCCCGAGCGGGGAAATCTGCGCAATGACTGACCTATATGGATGGATCTTGGTGCAAATGACCTAATCAGCGGATGAGGTAAACAATGGTAACAGCGAAAAAAGTCGCGGTCCGCGACTCGCGGGAGCGACAATTTGAACTTACCGCCATTAGTTAAAATAGGGTCTACGGCTGCAGATTTCCCGCCGATTTTACGCGAATCGTCACGTGACATTAGATCGTTCCCTTGCCGAACCGATCCGATCCGATTCGATCTTTTGCGTACAGGCAAAAAGAGCTGAAAAGAATCGGAGAAGATCGAGATTCATAGGAAGGAAATTGTGCAGGATTATGCACAGGATTGTGCAGGGTGATAAGCTCTCAGGAAAAATGTTTGTCCTCATTTTCAATCAATTTGTTAAGTTCTAGGAAAGAAGAAACCAAAAGTTAGGAATAATAGAGACCGATTCTTTCGATCCTATTCTAGGTTAAAAGAATCGATCCACGCGAAAGATCGGCGGGGAAGAATCGATTCGATCCTATCGATCTTTTGGTCTCAGAGAATCGATCTTTTGGAAGATCGATCCAAGAATCGCCATCACTACTCGGTTCAGTTCGTTCTCGACCTCAAAATGGGTGACCGTCACAGCTCGTTCCTTGCACTTCCATCCGAAAGAGAATTTCTCAATTTACTTCTTATTTTCCAGGTGAGTGTGGTTTGAAATAGCATGCAATAGAAGCGCAGTAGGGTGTCCCATTTTGGATATGGAACAAAATGTTTGCGAAATCCAACAGAGATACTTGCCAAAAAGTTGTCTCATGGTAAGATCTTAGCTAAAGGTTACCGCAAGGCACTTAAGTGGCTAGGTATATAGTCAGTGAGAAATACGGAAAAAAAAGGCTTAACCCAGAACAAATTGCATAGCAATTTTTTCATGTGTAAACGTCATCAGTAGGTCCTTCTGAACAACATACAAAAAGTTTACCACGGTCCGACCCCGGAACACCCCCCAAAATGACGAAAATTCAAAATGGCGGCCATAATGAGGGCCTATGGAATTTCGGTATTTTAAAATGTTCCTATAGTGTCATGTGAGGTATCATTTCCTATGTAATTTTGGTCGCAGATTTCATTTCTGAAGTCCGGAAAGCCCCTAGGTCAAAGGGCGTGACCCAAATCCAAGATGGCGGCCAAATTTGAAAGGCAGGAGGGTCATTTTTCAACTTTTACGTGATTGGGCGAGTGAGGTGTCGTTTCCTATGTAATTTTGGTCGTGAATTTCATTATTGATGTCAAAACAGCTCCCAGACCAAAGGGGGTGCTCTGAATCCAAGATGGCGGCTAAATTTGAAAGGCAGGAGGGTGAATTTTTTAGATTTTTACGTAAAAAATGCGAGTGAGGTGTAACAATTCTTATGAAATTTTGGTTGTAAATTTCATGTTTCAAGTCAAGACAGCCCTCCCGCTTATCGAAAGTGCCCAAATTCCAAGATTGTGGCTAAATTTAAAAGGCGGAAGAGTGCAATTTTGAAAAAAAATTCACCGAACAAGGCAAAGAAGGTGACTATTCCGTGTATTTTTAGTCAAGAAGTCTAAATGAAATGTAAACGATGATTTTACTAAAAAATGAGACGTGTCATGCAACCCGCCCGGCAAGGATGGTTGCGAGTTTGTTGCCGCAACACTTTTTAACAATGTTTCGAAAAACGTTTGGTTGCAACATTTTTAAAATTGTTGTCAAAACGTTGTGAAGAAGTTTTAAGTCGAAATTTTTTTAAAGCGTTTTTACAACGTTATTAAAAACGTTGTTAAGCAATGTTGTTCTAATAAGTTACGCAAACGTTGTAAAAGCGTTTTATTGCTCTGTTGTCAAATCGTTTTCGTTTATATTGCTGTAACGTTTGATATAAAGAATGTCACAGCTTGGCAAAGGACGCGTGCAAGCAGATGATGTGCTGCAAATCGGAGGAGACACTTTTACACTGAAATTTCAGGTGTTCCCTTTCTGTTGTTTCTCAACAGATGATTTTCTCCAATCAATATAAGGGAATGCACCCTCATACAATGTCGCAAAAATATGTATATACAGGGTGTTTCAGACCACCCGTACCAGGCCTTTTTCTCGGTTGGTATAGGTCGCACGAAGTCGGAGACCGCGAGGATGAATAGGGAATTGACCCCAAGGAATCCGAATTTCGTGGTCCCGAAACCCCCCCCCCCACCCCCCTTGGGGGGTAAAGGGGGGTCACGATGCTAAAAGTCACGGTTCCTGACCGAATTGCGGATAGATCGCATCAGAATTGAAAAGCACGGAAAACTTCACGTGGAATTGACCCCTAAAAATCCAAAATCGGACCATCCAAGGCCCAAAAATGACCCCCTAAAGAGGGGGACAGTGCCCCCCTCCATAATTTCTCTTTGGTCTCAAAATTGACGTAGATTCTCCAGAAAAAGACTCTTTCCCGGGTAATCGACCTCGAGAAATCCAAATTTCATGGTCCCGAAGCTCCTCTAGCCCCCCTTGGGAGGTAAACGGGGGAGCCCAATTTTACAAATCGGGGCTCCTTTCCGAATCGCAAATTGATTGCATCCAAATTGAGGAGCAGAACACATTTACATCTTAAGTGACTCCTAAGAGTTCTAATAGACCCCCTGAACGGCAGAAAGTAACTCTCTGAGGAGGGGGGCTTCGCCCCCGCCAAAAATTTCTAAGGATTCCTCTTTGGTCGCAAAATTGACGTTGATTCTCCAAAAAAAGACGATTTCCCATGTAACCGACCCCGAGGACTCTAAATTTCATGTTCCCTGAGCTCCTCGGGGTCAATTACATGGGAGACCGTCTTTTTTTCTGGAGAATCGACGTCAATTTTGCGACCAAAGAGGAATCTTGAGAAATCTTTGGCAGGGGCGAAGCCCCCCTCCTCAGGGAGTTACTTTCTGCCGTTCAGGGGGTCTATTAGAACTCTTAGGAGTCACTTAAGATGTAAATGTGTTCTGCTCCTCAATTTGGATGCAATCAATTTGCGATTCGGAAAGGAGCCCCGATTTTTAAAATTGGGCCCCCCCGTTTACCCCCCATGGGGGGCTAGAGGAGCTTCGGGACCATGAAATTTGGATTTCTGGAGGTCGATTACCTGGGAAACTGTCTTTTTCTGGAGAATCTACGTCAATTTTGAGACCAAAGAGAAATTATGGAGGAGGGCACTCCGGCACTGGCCCCCTCTTTAGGGGGTCATTTTTGGGCCTTGGACGGTCCGATTTTGGATTTTTCGGGGACAATTCCACGTGAAATTTTCCGTGCTTTTCAATTCTGATGCGATCTATCCGCAATTCGGTCGGGAACCGTGACTTTTAGCATCGTGACCCCCCCTTTACTCCCCAAGGGGAGGTGGGGGGTTTCGGGACTACGAAATTCGGATTTCTTGGGGTCAATTCCCTATTCATCCCCGCGGTCTCCGACTTCGTACGACCTATACCAACCGAGAAAACGGCCTGGTACGGGTGGTCTGAAACACCCTGTATGTTATGGGCAACGTCTAGGACAAGGGCATAGACGGTCATTGCCCGGGCATCGTCTAATTTGTAACTTCATTGACATCAATGCCCGGGCAGTGACCATCGTACGCCGGGCACTGGCAACGCTGTCCACGGACGATCGGGCAACGTGTTCCCGTGGTCGATTTTTCGTGAATTTCTTATCAAAAAGATTATGCGCCGTGTTGCACTGAGGCAGAAGGTGACACCAAGATAAAGGGAAGTCCAAGAAAGATAAAAGCAACGATAGGAAGCTAGCTCGATTTGATGTTATCGAAATAGGAGCAGTGGAGAAACTTATTCAACCAGTAAGCAAAACCAGCAACGTCATTAAATACTTTGTTTTCTCAGAAGATTTATTTCATGTGTTAAGTGAATGCCACACGACCACAGGACATGGGGGCCGAAACAGAATGGAGCAGGAGTTGAAACTAAAATATTGCAACGTGACTCGTGAAGCCATCATGATATTTTTATCGCTTTGCAAAACTTGTAACGAGAAAAAAGCAACCAAAAAAGGGTATCGTCACAAAGCCTATTCTCAGCTGCAATTTTAATTCCAGGGCGCAAGTCGACTTTATTGATATGCAGTCACAACGTAAGAACGACTTCAACTTTATTTTTAATTACCAGGACAATCTTAAAAAGTTTTATTTTTTTGTTTTTCCGGGGTTTTCCCGTAAAAATTGGCTCAGCTTTCTCAATTTCATGATTTTTTTCGACGATGCCCGATCGCCCTCGCTCAAAGTGGACGATGCCCGGGCATTGTCGATTTTGCTTCGCGATCCCGTACATTGCCCGCCCACTCCAAGCGGTCCTTGGGCACCGTCGACGATGCCCGCGTCCTAGACGTTGCCCATAACATATATATAAAAGAAATAAAATGAATAAATAAAAATAAAAAAAAATTAATCGATAGATAATTGAGAAATTAAAAAAATATACCAATAAAGATAAAATTAAAAGAAAATAAAAAATAAAATAATTAAAATAAATATAAATAGGTAATCAGAAAATAATATAATAAATAATAAAAATACTAAATAATTATAATGTAATATACTATATAATTAAAATAATAATAATTGTATTTATATAAAATGAATATATTTATTCAATTCTTTTTTAATTTGTTTTCATACCTACTCCTTTCTTTCAAAAACTTGATCTTCCTAATATTATTTTAAGTATCCTTCGTTGTAGATTTATGCACAGAAATGCGAGAATATCATTGCTTTCCATCATTGAACCAGATCTGGGGATGTTTATTAATGCTGAATAACCCATCTTCCTCACGCGAGCGTCCGTGGCTGAGTGGCAGCGACACACGGGCGATTACGGAAGTTCAGCAACGTCGGGCGTACTTAGTGCTCCGATGGGAGCCCGCTTGGGGACCCGGGCGGAGCGTGGCTACTTTCGGACTAACAATAAGAGTGAATTGCGGGTGCCTAATCAAACACTTCTCTGCAGTCCGCATTGAATTCCAAGAGTAAAAATGTGGAGTGCGCCTAAAATAAATCACCAACATTTTTTTTCAGTGTACCTACGTTGTCGCGACTTTTTAGCAACGTTGCGACAACGTTATGTCAAAACATTGCGACAGCGTTACCTTCAAACGTTGCGCTCCACGGACAAAAGTAACGTCTTCCCCAACGTTGTGCCAACGTTAACCAGGATAGTTACTCGATTTTTTGCGACGTTGCTACAACGTTGCTGCAACGAACCATTGCTGGGCGGGAAGATAGTGACCATCGTGTCTGATGCTCACGGTATGAAAAGAATTTAATAGGAGCACCTAATGAGTTATTTTTGCTCATTTTTAAGTTAATCATTTTTCAATCAAGATGAGAACATTGAACGTGACGGATCTACTTAGTCAAAATAGGAGAAAATCTGAAAGAGCGTGCTGATTCAAATCCTGTGTCAGGCTTGTCAGGACTGTCCGCCTCGGGTTTCTCAGAGTTTTTACAGTTGGAGTCCGAGTCTTCACAACTTCTGCTCCTGCGGAAGTCCGGGCATGATCTTACAAGTACACCGCATGGTGTCAAACCATTTCTTAAAATTACACCCGAAGATTTAATGGAGCAGCGATTCCGGAGCCGGAGGCAAGTCAGTAGAAAATGGACTGAAGCTTGTTGTTTTCATCCATTCATCCCCATTTGACAAATCCTTCTCCGGGTGCGGAGTGCCGAGAGTCTGCAGAAAGGGAACATCGATGCTCCCGACTGCGCACCAGACAGTTTGCGATGGAAATTCGGCAGGATTTTTTGTAAGTCCTACCATAAAAGAAATAGACTACCTTCGGAGCTCAGGAGTGAATCTCTGCTGAACACTCGACTCGTAATTGAAACAGGAGCGCTCGCTGGCAACGTACGCAACTACTATTTTCTATTGTTTTTCAGTGACTAGCGGCGGGTATGCTGCTGCCGGACCACCTCCACATAGGCAATTTTTTATACAGCGTCCGTCAGCAACTCTCGCTTGGCCAATCAGCGCAGTTGTATGGGAATCCCGCTCGTCGCGCACTCTCGTGCAACTGCTTGCTCGCGGCTCAACTTCAGTTTCAACGGAGATGTTGCATGTGCGAGGGATTTGCAATTTGACCATTGATTCTTATGTAAAAGTTCGCGAGAAACACGATGGTGCCACGGGTTATCTCTGAAATCATCTCCCAAGCTCAAAAAAAGCTCTCAAAGTGAGGCCAAAATGGAGGGGATATCCCACCCTACCCTGAGAGTCCACTTCTACATATATCAAGACAAACTCTCCATGGAAAGATAGGGAGCAAATACATTGACAGGGCTGCCACTTTATTTGGGGACTCTAAAACAAAAAACACGGCAACCTTATTGCTAATGTATTTGCTCCCTATCTTTGCATGGAGAGTTTGTTTTGATGTAGAGGTGGACTCTCAGGGTAGGGTGGGATATCCCCTCCATTTTGGCCTCACTTTGAGAGCTTTTTTTGAGCTTGGGAGTCGATTTCAGAGAAAACCAGTGGCACCATCGTGTTTCTCGCGAACTTTTACATAAGAATCAATGGTCAAATTGCAAATCCCTCACACATGCAACATCTCCATTCTTCCCTATCCAGTCGGGCCTCTAACCTTCTATAGGTACTCTCTGCGTTTTTGTTGATACCACTGAATAGTACAGGTCGCTAACATCGGCGGAAGAGCGTGAGTAGTTTTGTGAGCGCCATTGGCGGGAAAATCCATGGGCATTTAAAATTAGGAACCAAAACTGAAATTTTGGCTATTTGCAGCAGATTTTTGGCGGGAGAATACTTCTTTTTCAGATTTTTGTGGGATGAAACGTTCCGAAGAATTCAAGAATTAGTTTCTCAGTAGAATTTATGTGGTTCAATACAGTGGCCGCTCGTTAATTCGAAACCCGTTAATTCGAAAATCTCGTTAATTTGAAGGCGAAGTCGATCCCCGTGAGAAAATCCCTTTATTTCGAAAAAAATCAATGTATTTGTCTCCCCTCGCTAATTCGAATTTTTCAGCGGTTCAGCGGCTCGGCAAAATGCTCTATAATTCGAAGGAGCCGGACCGAAACGCTCTGTAATTCGAAATCTGTCGCGGCGGTGTTGTTTTGATCTAAAAGCTTGCCCGGCATGGGAGATAGACGCTATTAGTGCAACGTCACAGAAGAGCGATATATATCGATTTTTCCGCACTAGTAGCATTGGAAGAGGTTATGCCAATGTTATTGTTTGGATCCAATTCGATATAATGGAGAATCCCTATGATGACGTCGCCACTAATAGCGTCTATTAGACTAACGAATGACTTTGTTGACATCTCTGAAGATGAGCTGATTATCCAGTATGTATTGCATTGTGTGCCAGTGAAAGTGGGTGCGTTTCATAATGGGCAAATACAGCAAGCTAAATTTTGAACAAAAAAAAAAAATCATAGACCCAGTGAAAGACGGCGAAAAAAAGGGGGACGTCGCCAAAAGATTTAATATTCCGGCGTCCACTCTGTCAACGATTTTAAAACACAAGCATGAAATAAAGTTGAAATGTGATAGTGGCGTGACGAAACAGTACCGGGCCCAAAATTGTGAATTTCCAAAGCTCGAGGACAGCTTGCTGAAGTGGTTCAAGCAGTGTCGCTCAAAAAACATCCCCGTTGGAGGTTTTTTATTTAAAGGAAAAGCACTCGCGTATGCAGCCGAGTTAGGCATCGTCAATTTTCGAGCTAGTGACGGTTGGCTCTCACGATTTAAAGACCGTCATTGAATTTCTTTTAAAAAAGTGTGTGGTGAAAGTGCATCCGTGAGTGGAGAAACATGTATTGAGTGGACCGCGAGTATACCCGACCGGATGAAAGACTATGATCCGTCGATTTTTAATTTAGACGAACTCGGATTATTAAGTGCCTCCCCGATTACACTTTAACTTTCAAAGATGAAAAATGTAGTGGCGGTAAGCATAGCAAAGATAGAGTAACTCTTTCACTGATGGCCAACATGGATGGGTCGGAAAAGTGGAAGCCCTTCATGATAGGCAAATCTCAAAAACCCAGATGTCTGAAAAATGTCAAGTCAATCCCAGTGCGCTACCGCGCCAACACTAAGGCGTGGATGACTTCCGAATTGTTTGAAGCTTGGCTGTTAGAGTTAGATTCTGAAATGGTTGAACGTGATCGTACAATTTTAGTTTTTATGGATAACTGTACCGCTCATACAGTCCCCCCTTCAATTTCTAACGTTAAAGTCGAATTTTTGCCGCCTAATACAACCAGTCGGCTTCAACCACTAGATCAAGGTATTATAAAAAATTTCAAGACTTTTTACCGCACAGAAGTATTTACCGATTAAAAGATGCAGCACTTTCCCCCTTAATTTGGAATGTGATGCCTCATAATATCGACAAGTCGAGTCCGAATATATGAATTCATCACACATCACGAAGACATTTACAATAAAGTTCAGTGGTTTGAATAAAAATTTCATAACTATTATCCCACGATCAAAATTCCAATCAAACTTTATGATTTTGTGAAATTGGCAGTATTTTTCTAAATATTCCAGTAAAAGTGTCAGCGCCGGCAAAAGCGGGAAAGTGTTGTGCGATCCTCGCACCATGATAGGGGGGGCGAAGTCCCCCCTTATGGCGGCGCGAAGCGCCGGTACGCAGCGCTTGCGCCGCTCTTAAATTGGCCGGAGGCCAATTTTTTTTTGTTTACTTATTTGACCTTAAATTTTCCAGACAACCGCGACCGGTGCTACTCACCACGTGTGCACTATCTTGAATGGCGGATTTAAGCAATTATTGGTTTAAACGATTAAGATTTATTATATCACTTGTTTCCACAATTCTTTACAGGTAGTGAATGGTTTTATAGCACCACCAGTTGAAGAAGAACCATTAAATGAAGACACGCAGTTACCCCTGCGACCTCTTGTGGTAAGTAAACCTCCATTTTTATGATATTCTTCGTCGATTTAGCAACACTGTTAGCTTTCCTATAATAGTCCCGATATTTCTTAAACTTTTTAAGTTCCTTTTCACTAGCAATCAAACAACAACGTACGGAAAAATTATTTAATTTCATGCACCATCTGGCAACATTGTAAAATTTCTTGTCCCCAAGTTTCACCGATAAATAAATCATTAATTTATGTGCACAGTCCGGCAACGCTGTCTCATAATCTACAAGTTGAAGGGAAACATACACAATTGCATAACCCGCAGATTGAAGGGGCTACATAAAATACCTCGTATTATTTGGATTGCATTACCCGGAAAATGAAGGGGTAACATACATTACTTTTTACAGCGGTGCCACATTGTACAATACCCGCCCTACAACATTATTATTCAATTCATATTTTTCTGCACACTTTGGCCATAAACTCTTGGCCTTAAAATCCCACTTTCCCCCTACTAGAATATATTATGAATTTTCTCCTCCAATTATGAGTTCCGCAATAAGCACGACTCACTTAGACATTTCCATACAACTTACTTTAGGGTTTTACAAAAAGAAGAAAAAATTAATCCCTTAGCAATAAGAAAATTTTAAAAAATCGAAAAACCGAGTTTGCGGTTCATAAGTACCTAAATCCCTCGAATGAACTTGAAATCACAAAATCGGTCGAGAATATCTTATGAATTTTCTCCTCTAATTATGAGTTCCGCAACAAGCACGACTCACTTAGACATTTCCATACACGAGCTGCACGAGACTGATTCCTATTTACCCACTGATTGTGAGGAGACCGGGAGCATTTACTTTTTCCTTCATAAATACGAGATGCAACAAGCGTGACTCATGGTTTGCGGATACCCTTTCATTTAAGAGATCGCGAGAGTCAATACCGCATTCATTTCCGAAATGAATATTCCCAGGGTTTCACGCATTTTAATAATTTAAACGATTAATTTGTTCTTTTCTCCTCGCCTTCCGTCCATTGACAGAGGTACAAAATTTTTTGGTCTCACTGGTGCGACCGGCTCAATGCGTGTAAACAAGTGTGGATTACTAAAATAGATTAAAAAAAAAAAAAAAAAAAAAAAAAAAAAAAGAGAGAGAATAACACCTACATCACATCATGGGTATGAGTTTCATTGGAGAGCAATTTTGTTAATTTAATTTTTTTAATAACTCTTCGTATCAAATGGGACCCATTCCGTGAAGATTAAAGAAAGGAAAAATTAACGAGAACTTTTAGCCTACTCACCATCCAAATCATATTGTAAGCTTACTGTAAAAAAAAAATCCATGATTTACATGTAGGAAGGTTAATCGAAAGAGTCTGACATGTACCCAATTGTGGTAAGATGGGTCCACAGGTAAAACTGCGAAGCCGACATCCGGGATATAAAGTCACCGATTCACTGAGAGCATCAAGCCGGTCGCGCCAGTGAGTCCGAAAAATTGTGTACCTCTGTCAATGGGCGGAAGGAGAGGAGAAAAGAACAGATTAATCGTTTAAATTATTAAAAACCGGCGCTCCGCTTCGCTCCGCGTCGGTTTTTAGTTTTAGGTCCGGCCTCAGTTGTTCTGACCGCGGGAAAAGTGTATTTTCCGAAGGGAGAGGCGGGAGCGGGGAGTTATCAATCATTTGGAGGTTGGATTTACGTTTACACTGTTGGAGACATTGATTGAATAAGGACTTCATGTCGCCAGATTGCAACAACAATCCTCATGTAATGTCTGATATGAAAAAATGTCAACAAACGCTGTGGCAAGCTTGAATGACGATGGATGAATCTCCTTAACCCACTGTGCGACAACATTACCGTCTTGTCCACCAATTATCAGTCTGTAATCCATTGTGCGACAAAATAGCCATCGTGTCCACCAATTATCAGTTCATCAGTTCGTGACCCATTCCATTGTACGACAACAATGCCGTCTTATCCACCAATTTTCAGTTCGTGACCCACTGTGCGACAACATTGCCGTCTTGTCTACCAATTTTCAGGTCGTGACCCACTGTGCGGCTTCCCTCCTCTTTTGCCGCACACCCCCCGCCTAAAACTTTCAAAGCTCGCCATTTTTAAACAGCTCAACCGATTTCGCTCAAATTCAATACCAGCCTAGAACTAAGTAAAATCTTCCTTCTGTAAAAATTTCGGGGGGAAAGCTTTTAATTTGCGCGAGTTATCGCGCCCACAAAATTGAACCTCCCCCCACTTCTCGCCCCCACCATTCGAAATGTAATACTTCGATCTCCGTTTTTTTTTCGCAGAGTGGTAGTCCTGTTCCTCTACTTACATCGCAAAAAGTTTCACCCGGAAATTTTTTAAAATAAGGGAAATATAACCAAGCAAAAATCGGAAAAACCACGACGAGTCGGAAATACATACATAAATAAACAGATATATATATATATATAAATCAACAGAAATACAAACCCTCTTACATGCGATGAACCTAATATTGCCACCAAAATTCTGAAACTCTTCACCTCTCTTAATTTAAAAATCTAAATTTTCGTTTATACTCCTATTTTCAAAATTATCTGTAAAGACGTTAATAGCCTGAGTCGCTGAATGTCTTAAAATTATAATAACTAACTAACTAACTAACTAACTAAACATGAATGCAAACGGCTTGCATATTCGTAATCTACGACCCATGA
The DNA here is from genome assembly GCF_918797505.1 of Bemisia tabaci. NCBI lineage: Eukaryota > Metazoa > Arthropoda > Insecta > Hemiptera > Aleyrodidae > Bemisia > Bemisia tabaci. The sequence continues at coordinate 809,781 of NC_092800.1, read as the reverse complement.
TCGATGCTCATTACATGGTCTTTGGTCCAGGTCTGACATCAGGGGAGAACGCAATAGTGTATTTCCTTCGGAAAATACACTAATGCGTGAAACCCTGGGAATATCCATTTTGGAAATGAACGCGGTATTGACTCTCGCGATCTCCTGAATGAAAGGGTATCTGCAAACCATGAGTCACGCTTGTTGCATCTCGTATTTATGAAGGAAAAAGTAAATGCTCCCGGTCTCCTCACAATTAGTAGGTAAGAAGAAATCAGTCTTGTGCAGCTCGTGTATGGAAAGATCTAAGCGAGCCGTGCTTGTTGCGGAACTCATAATTAGAGGAGAAAATTCATAAGATATTCTCGACCGATTTTGTGATTTCAAGTTCATTCGAGGGATTTAGGTACTTATGAACCGCAAACTCGGTTTTTCGATTTTTTAAAATTTTCTTATTGCTAAGGGATTAATTTTTTCTTCTTTTTGTAAAACCCTAAAGTAAGTTATTAGTATATGGTCTTGGTGGAACCTGAGAATTTAAGAGAGTTTTTGGCCTATAACTCGTTGAAAGTTAGTTTTATCAACCTTCTTGAACGGCTGAGAGGGAATGTTTTTGGTAAGGATGTAACACGTCAATTTCCTCGACCAGATTTTTTACTTGAAAATGTTTTAGAGGGTTTTTGGTAGTTTTTATCTAACAAATCTACGACAATAACATGGTACTTAACTGTTTTGAAACTAATAATCAACTTTTTTTTCAATTTGTTTCGAAGGATGATGAAAACGTCAACTTGGAACTTTTTAATATATTCGATTGGCTGAAGCCAAGTAGTAGCAAACCTGACCTGACTGAAGTCTGTAAGGAGCCTAAAACAACATTAGAAGTTGCTGAGCGACTGCTAGAGAAGCACCTCAATCTGACGCTTGGACTCAAAGAAGAAAACACACGGCTTAAAATTCAGATTGTAAGTCAAACTTAATTTTCATACATTTTTACTGATAACAGCTTTTAAAGGAATAAATATATGGGAGAAATTTATGAGTTTATAATCACTTTGAAAAGTTAAAAATTGATTGTGGAGTGTGCAACCGCATACATAGTGTTGGCGCGTATACGTAGTATACCGCCTTTGCGATCGTGTCGACCCCCCACTCGATACAATAACCGAGTCCCCTAGTTCATTACTGAAAAGTGACTACCGCGAACTTCTGAGATTTTCCAAAGCGTGTAAAAAGTTTATTTATCCGTCAATAATTATGACTTAAAGTTGTTTCTCATTCTGGGGCTTTCTAGTTTATGTGTAGTGAATACCAAGAGTCTACGTTACTTGGTTTTTTTTTAAAAAAAAACCTAAGAATGCGCCGCGCTGATTTAAAATATGCATATATAAGCAGAAGCAAGCGAACTGATTCGAGGATGGCTGACCAGTCCGGCACTCTTCGAATGAGAATTTCACTCCTTCATTTTGTTCAAAACGTTGCTTTAACAGATCTCCACACCTGTCACCTGTCTCTGCATCTGTTATGCTTTTCAAAATTTGGTACCACTGCTCTGATAGCCAGGGCAGCCGTAAGTGCAATCTTCGATGAGCCTCGAGACTCATTAGACCATTTGCTAAACGTGGCTCATACAGCGGCCCGATTATTGGAACTATGTCAGCCCGACACGACAAGACATAGCCCTATCTTAACCATGCAATATATCGCAATTCGATGTCTTATCGGGCTGGTTTAAATTTCAATAATCGGCCCGCAGGAAGCAACTTGCGCACATGGAAATCTACCCACCCATCTCTTCCCCACGCTCCTGGTCACTGCGTCCTCGTCTCGAGCAACAATGGTCTTGGGCCGCCTCGGGTCTCGGCCGCGCCGAGACCCTTCCCCGATTACTTACGCTTCATTAACCATTTCACCGTCACGCTAGGATTCGACCAATTTTCAAAAAAAAATGTTTCGCGTGTACTTAGCAATTTTTTTCTTGCTCTCCGTTAAAACACGAATTAAAAGAGGTCTCATTCATAAAAATCGGCCGAATAGAAGAGAAGTTACATTATTCGAAATCCGAAGAAATCAACAAAACCTCGAATTCTCCAAACAAAAAATAAAATGAAGGGGAAAAAAAGAAATGTATAAATTACAATTGGATAAAATTGACCTCAGAATTTGACAAGCAATTCCATTATATAACGGAGAAAAAATTGGGAGTAATTACAAACTATTCGCCTCTTGCAAGGGGCCTCCTTGTAAGAATTTTGACGTGAAGACAAGGGTCGAATAACAGCAGTACTCATACAATACACGGTGTGCCTCAACGAGTTAAACATGTTTTATATATCCAAATCGATTTTTTTTTTATATTTTTAACTACAGTGTCTCTTGAGTCGTTTAAGCCAAAAAAAAAAAAAAAAAAAAAAAAAAAAAAAAAAAAAATCTGTGGAGATTCGGGAACGTAAAGGCGCTTTAAAGTATTCTGGGGCTATAATAGCTAAATCACCGGCTGTAAATCCCGTTATATTATTAAAAAGAAATTGACTCCATATTTTAATTTTTAACTGCCTTTGTTTCTTGAATAAGATTATTTTAAGCACTCAAACATTTATACCACCAGTTTTAGCCATGAGGTACCCTGTTCTTCCACGTTCCGGCAATGCTCTCCCTCTCTACGTTCCCGCGACACACTTTGGTTAGACGTTGATTACTACGTAGAAACTATGTAAACGTTCCCGGAATGTTTCAAAGTCTACGTTGATTTCCACATTGCTGAAACGTTCGATGTTATCTGGGTGGTCTGTTTGGCATCCATGATCTCCCGTACCGTCTCATTCCTGACGCGATCCTTTCTGGAAATACCAGCGGATCTACGCCAGAAGTCCATCTCTGTTGCCTCTGAAACCTCCCGGGTCCGCTGTTTCATCGGCCATACTTCACACCCGTAGGTTACTATGCTCTTGACAATCGCGTTGTAGATCCTTCTTTTGTTCTCTTTGGAGATCTTTTGGTCCCGAAGGACTCCATTTAACATAGCGATTGCCCTCCTACCCTGCATATTCCTCTTCTTGATGGCCTGGTCCAATCTTCCATCCTGGGTTAGAAACACTCCTAAATATTTGTAAATATCGCAGCTTCCAATTTGCCGCCCATCCTCTAATTCTATACTTTGCTGATTCCCGCCAACGGTCAACTTCTCGGTTTTGCTGACATTCACCTCGAGGCCCCATTTCCGTTACTCAGCCACCATGCAACTTTCGAGTCATGTACTCAGCATCATCCTGATCTTGGGCGATAAGTACTTGGTCATCAGCAAAGCTGATTTTGCAATTTCAAAAAACGAAAATATGGCAACCGCGCATGTTTTTATCGAATTATATTTAAAATTATCCTCACAGTGTATAATGGTAAGGGTTTTCATAAGTTTTGGTGATAATCGCAACTCAAAATCTACATTGCCCCGTCGCAGTCGCGTCATTATCGGGTACATAACTTGCAACACCGCATAAGGGGATTCAATTCTTACAGGGAGGGTTTGAAACTTTTGAGGGCACCCATTTACATGTCAAGGACTAACATACATAAAATTTTAACTTAATTTGACCAGATGGCGGTGGGTTTTGGTGGTCACACGTTGGCCTTTGCCGCCATTTTACCCTTTAGAACAGAAAAAGTCGAAAATAAAAAAACGGCCCCCTTTACGATTTTGCGGTTTTCAATACCTTAATCTGGAGATCTTCCTTGACATTTTTACAAAGAAAAATCGCGGGTGGTCTTCAGAAAAATTAATTTTTTTTAAAACGAACCTTGAATTGCTATTTGTGCACAGCACTAGGCCATCTGATCATAACGGCTAGCAGAAAGGACAGCGCCGCCGCGACGAATTCGAGAGGTATGCTTTTCTCTCTCTCTCGACATGAACTGACATTTATCCATAAAGAAAAAAAGGAGGCGTTTGTATTTCGGGCATTTTCGGGCATCTTGGATTTTTTTGATGACGTAGATCGGTACGGACGATTTTTATCATCGATTTTCTTGGAAATGGTGTATTGTGGAAAAAAGACATTCTACGTAAAGTGTTTGAAATTATATCATGAGTTGAATCAAGTAAAAAAATCGGACAAGGTACTGACAGTTACGTAAATGTAACTTTCTCCTTACGTAACTTTTTCAGGTGAGATCAGTTATGAGCATTGCTCCCGTTTTTTAACATTGATGGTTATAACGAATTAAAATTTTCGGGTTTTCTTATTAAATATAAATTTTATTAGGCTTAGCACAGAAATGTAAGAGTTGAAAGCCAGTTCTGTTTTTATCTTTGTATTTCTCTTTGTCAAATGTTTAAGAAAAATACACTATTCGTATTTATTGGGTTTAACTTTTTTACAAATGTTCACAGAATCAAACGATGTCGTTCCTTTGGGCTTGCAAAGTAAGAACCATCATTGAAGAGCTTGAGCAGACACACGGTCCCTCTGTAAGACTATCAAACGAAGATGCAAAAGGAATCAGTCCCAGAGAAAGGAGCAGACGTATCCATGAGAAGATGTGGAAAGTTATATTGAAGGAAAAAAAAGAAGAATTTGAAATCAAAGATTTACTTTCTGCTAACGAGCGAACAAAAGCTTTCAAGACAGTGGAAGACTTAGCAAAAGGAATCTCTTATGCTTGGGCTTATTTATCGGATACGATTCATAGATTTCGAATTTGGGCACCACTTATGCCTCTCAAAGATGAACGTGTAGCACTCGACTCTGACGCTAATAAGGCGATCCAACTCTTAACTTTCAACAAAGAATTGTAGAATCTGTTCACAGTGGGCACATTTTGTACAAAGGGAGTCCAAGGATTAAGTATGAATATTGACGGAGTCAATTCTTTGGGTCAAAACCAGAGTTTTTGCGGTATAACTTTTTTTTCCAAAAACGCTTTCCCTGGGGGCTCCAACCCCTTCTCGCCCACACGCGCTCCATCCAGTCCCTATTATCTCGAAAATGACGAGACCTAGCGAAAAAACGCAAGTCACGTTTTCTCAATATTTTTCAATGCTGAATCTACTGGTGCCGGCAAAGATCAATTTTTGTCACTGACATTATTAATTTTGGTCTTTAGCAGGTTCGATACCCCCCCCCCCCCTCTCAGTCACCCCTCACAATGTGTTTTTCCTCTTTAGGAGTTCAAAAATGTAAAAAGCGCTGAAAATTACCCCCATATACCAATTTTTTTTAATATCGGTTGATAAACATTGTCACTGTGTTAGAAATACTATTTTTTTCTCCAAGTGGGGGGGGGGGGGGGGCATGGCTTCCAGGGAAAGCGTTTTTGGAAAAAAAGTTATACCTCCAAAACGTCTTTTTTTGACCCAAAGAATCGAAACCTTAAGATTTTTTTTTCGATTTCAATGACGAACCGTCTTCTTCATAAATGTTATTTATATTTGATTTCAACAACGGGGCTAAAATATTAGTAAATTCAAATAATTGTCCGGTTGGTTCGGAAATTCTTCTCTCAGTGTCTTAACGTAAAGACAGACGTCATTGAAGAAAACTGTTTTCAAACAAATTTTCTCGTTACCTATCTTCCTTTCACCCCGCCTATAAGAAGAAGAAAAAAACCAATTACTTGGCAAATTAGTTTGGTCGACTCGTCAATTAACGCTCCTTATCACAAAGTTTCGATTTACAGACGTCGTAGTGAATTAATTGAGATTGAAAAATAATTGATTAACTTCTCTTCAATGTAGTGGATATTGCATATCTGCCACAATGAAGGAGCCAAAAAATCATATATATACTTTTTAAGAAACTTTGACTGATCTCTCTTGACTTTAAGTCCCATTTGTCTTGTCGGTGTGCCTTTAAAGTAACTTAGTGCTTATTGATTGTTAAATGATTTCCTGTTAGATACAAGGTTCTAGATGTTAAATGTATTTGTTCGCCTGAAATTTGACGTAAATCGTAGGGAAATTAAAGTTTTGTGCGTTTTTAGCCTGTTTTTTAATGTTTTGTAACTCAATTTTTTTTTAAAATAACTTTTGGGAGGCTCATGTAAGCCTATAGTAGGCTTATATGCGCCTTTAATTTAAAAACAATAGGGTGGCTCATGTTACCCCAGCTTGCAGGTAACATGAGGCACCTCAATTTTTTTTTAAAAAAAAATACCCAGTTTGCTGGAAAAATTTTTCAATGGGCTAATTCTTACTCTTCTATGTGGGACTGATCTACGACAAAAATTGATTGCATGAAAAAAAAATTACTGCAAAAATGCAAAGCCTTAAAGTCAAAAACCGGCTCATGTTAGACCCACTGACGGTACTCTGTCAGAAATGAATAAAATAAGAATGAATGTCTATGATGGTCAAACTATTATGAAATGGTGGAAAAACTAATGAAGGCACAAAGAAAGTGGCTTAACACAGCGGCACAACCTGTGGCTCAGATGCTCAAGATTCGTGGAGGTTCAGGAGTTTGATTAGCTTCTGAGAAGGTTGCGTTCCACCTATACACAAACTAAGGGAAAAATCTGAATCTTCTTAGATGAATGCCCCTTGCATTTCAGGAGCAGCTTCATCTTTGTGGCTAAAGAATTCTTTCTTTGACATTATGGTGGGTGACTTTTTTTTTTATGTCTGACTTTTTTTTATGTGTAAAAGTGAATTTTTGTACAGTTTTATTTTGTGCAAAACAAAAATAATAAAAAATTACGGTGGGAAGTAGAACTTGGAGAAATCACTGAAAAAGGTTTTTTTTTAATGGCTGATCAGTGTAAACAGAAACTCTTTTTTAAAAAAAAAACATTCAATTTATTTCTATAAAATTAACCTATACAAGATTAATGCAATATTTACAAAAAGTTTGTCACTGAAAAAAAGAAATTACATTTGTCGAAGGTAATAATAGATGAATTGGAACTCAGAAAAAAAAGTTATCTCAGAGTAAAGAAGTATGTACACTGAGTGAACTAAGATACTAGGTCAGTGGGGAAAAACGAGTGGAAAAATATGCACCTTGATACATTTTCATCTTAATAGGTATATCTTTTAAACTGTGTTTTGATAGTGGCTGTACAATTTATTTGAAGAATGTTGCAATTGCTGTGAGGATCTGTTACAACCCAAGCTGTTTTCTAAATGAGCCATTTAATTGAATCACCAAAAATGAGCTCCTGAATTTACTGTCTTAAAGTTTTGAAATTTAAATCAGAATTTCAGTTTTTCTACTTCGACCACCCCTTGTTATTTCAAGTTACATGATTCTTTGTCAACTTCACAGTCATCCCATCTAAGTTGCAGGCATGATGTTTTTTCTGAATTCAATTCGTTCTCGAAAATGTTGGTGGTATTGTATGAAAATTGTTGGAATTTTGTTGGTCTATTTTTGTCCAAAAAAAGAGGAATTAAATACAAAATATTTGTACCTGAAGTTTTTGTTTGTCTCTGTGTTATCATCGTAAGTCTAACTTAGTGTTCAGTATTGATATTCATGATGTATCATTTCTGAACAGTAATCTTCACATCAAGTATTATTTGAGGTACGTGGTTTCAATTGATAGCAGTAAATAGGAACAATTTTTTCTCCTCTGAGCTGTCACAGGGGAGGTTAAAAAATCTTGATTACTTATTTAAAAAAGGAAGATTTTTAGTTAAACAATACTTCTCTCCTCTCCCTTTCTGTTTCTTAAAAAAACACAGATAGGTAGACCAGAAACCTGGATAGAAACTTGGATTTAGATGTACATTTGCTCTGTTTTTTCGGCCTGAAATAGATTTCATATTCCCTTCGTTAAATATTTTATCATGTCTATAGAAATCGCAATACTGCATCTCTTTAATAAGTGCCTAATTCCCGAGTTTACAAATATGCACGCATTTTTTCGGATTTTTGTATTATTTCCTGAATATTGTTTTCTTTACTTCCTTTTGTATCTGTAATCAAGATTTTTTTATCATACATGGGGCAAAATATTGATGGTCAAAGTGCAAAACAACATATCTCCATCGCAGTGTTTCAAAATTTCTGAACCTGTTTTATTTTTTTATATAGGAACAACCCATTTGTATACGTTGAAATGTATACATAACATTCTGCTAAGAAAGGAGAAACATCCAAAAATGTTTCAATTAATTACGCCGACTAGTTTTCCAAAGAAAAGATAAAGTATGCCAGGTAGACTGCAGCGTCGCAAACGGAGCTATGTGGTTTCGCACTTCAGTCATGAGTATGAAGGAGAACACGCAATGAGGCCTCATTCAAAACTGAGGTGGGCAATTTTTATGGTTTGTCAAAACTAGAATTTCTGGATCAAATCCGAGCTCTTGCAGTGAGGTGTAAATTTTGTGCCTGACTTCAGCTGGAAGATCTTTGTCTCTGCCCATCACCCAGATCAAATCTGAAACAAGAGAGTAGACAGCCATAAGAAAAAATAGATCATTGAATTTCCAAACGATTCAACTCAAATTCTCACATAGCCCTCATGAAGCACCACTACAAATGGATCGCATTTAGCAAAAAGGAACCAGCACGATTACAGTGTTGAAAAAATGGTTGACTCTTCTCAATTATCTAAAAATCTTTCAGAATCGCTAATATACTTTGCATCTCAGCAAAAAATTGTCAATTTTAAAGGAAAATAATCGTGTAAATTTTAATACTGCAAATATATTGAGTATTTTTACAAAGAAAGAAGAAGTTGCACGATTTTGAAAACACTGTAATTGCGGGCCCAATTGATATACTGCGATGCTAAGTAAAAACACCGTATGAGCCATCAGGCGTTGCCAAATTTCCTCTGCAAAATCGGAGGAGAAACATTCCCAAATTTTCCTGGAAATGTGTGATTTGTAGAAGGAAATTTGGCAACAGCCGATGGCTCTTACGGCGTTCTTTCTTCACATGGGAAGTATACCCCTCCTAAGGCGGTCACGTCCTTCTTCAATTTAGATAGGTCACAGTGCAACGAAAATATTGAAATTAAATTGCAATTTGATTTCAATAGAATTTTCAAATTGCAATATTTTCACATCATTAAGTGGATTTATGCAGATTTTAAACAATCAACAAAATGAGCTCCGTGTGTCAGAAAGATAGGCAATATGCAATGCATTGAAAAATTGCAACTTATTTCAGTTTCATCGTAATAAGTTTCAAAAAACGAGGCCCCTTCAAATAGGAGCTAGGCAACATACACAACACTCAGTGAAATTGCAATATTATTACAATGTAATTGCTACTTATTGCAATCTGTGCCACTTGAGATCTGGCAATGGGAATGGGTCGGTGCTCACCTGCATGGAAAAAGCCGAGGTCTGAGCAGGACCAGAGAATTGCATACTGCTCGTAGTCTGTGTCGAGTATGGAATATTCGCCGGCGCCGGGCAACATCCTGGAAATTGATGACGGAAGCAGGGAGTCCACTCTGTAATGTAATCGGGCCGGATTTGCAAGCTGAGGCGCAGCTGTTCCTATGTGTATGCTCGGATTCCGAGTTCTGCTCAAAAAAAAAAAACACATTAATGGAGAATTTGCACGCAAATTTATTCCTTCATCTGAAAGTGCCTAAAGAGCTGATTTCATAGTATTTTTTATATTTTTTTTTCTTATATGAGATATGGTATAAAAATAGATTTAGAAGTGAGAAAATGCACCGCCTAGTGACGTCATCTGACGGCATTTCCCATTTAAACATAATGTATTTTAGCACACAGAAAAAAATGGATGGTGCTGACGACAGAACCTTTTGTTCATACGGCTCCCACAGTTTCTTGGTTACACTTACAGAACTTTTGGTCGTGGGAACCGAGTACTCTGTTCCCACGACAGAAGTTCTGTTCTCAAAACAGAAAAGTTCTGTAAGTGTAACAAAGAAACTGTGGGAGCCGTATGAACAAAAGGTTCTGTCGTCAGCACCATCCATTTTTTTCTGTGCAGATTAGATCATTTTGTCATATCTTCTCTAATAATTGTTCCATTCATGAGCCAAGGGTATCCTCGTGCATAGTTCACTCAGCAGTTTCCACTTAAACAAGACATTCATCAAATTTCAGACACCTGCAAATTCTCTATTTTGGGAACAAATTGAATGCAACGATGCGAGTGACATACTTTGGTATCGTGAAGTGGAAAAAAATTAATAGGCACTGGTTTTTTCAATGCCTAGGTCGTCAGGTGCGACTTTCGGCCAAATTATCATAAGTGCCATGCGACGTTTGAAAATTTTCGCCACCATTTTATTTTTTTAAAAGGAAATTGTTCAACAAAGCTGTCCGAAAATTTCACCTAATTTTCATTGTGCTGCCGACAAAATTCAGTGAAATTTTCCAACAGATTCAATCGATAATTTCTCTGTAAAAAAATAGAATGGCGCCGAAAATTTTGAAGCGTCGTATGGCGCTTGTGATACTTTGACCGGAAGGTGACGAGGTTAAGACACAACTATCCGTGTTCTCAGGATGCCCGTGTTGCATACACAAAAATTGCAGGCGCTTCGGTTTCCGTAGCAGTGGCGACGCGTGAATGATCGATTATCGATATTTCTCCATTTGAGGCTATGGTAAAGTCGATTATTAAGGTGGTCGCTGCGAACACTCTGTTTAGCGATCCTTTTCCATAGGTTTGCATGACAGATCAATCGATAAATCGCAAAACACGCCACGCCACTGTTCCGTAGGCATAACATGCTGCGCTTGTTAGTTCTTGAGGGTTTTCCACGCTGCATTCATATTCGTATTTACCATGAATTGTGTTTGGCAAAGTTTCGTGATATATCAAGTAAGTACATATTTTATTCTGAATCGTTGTAATTGTTTGAAGATGTTAAGCTTTTCGAAAAAAAGGAACTTATTCTTTCCGCAAACTCGCAGAGTGCTGAAAAAAATGTTATTTTCAGCTAGTTAATGCATACTTTATACCTTCCTCGGAAACCGTTTTCACATTTTGAAAAAAAAATCGCTGAAAAATCAGGCACATAAAGGAGCTTTTTCTTGGATTTCTTGAAAATCCAACAGGCAACGAGTTCCGCGCGCCCGCATGTGCCAGCGTCGCCTGCTGTGGCGGAAACTCAAACAATGGAGAATTTGCACTCGAAAATTTTATTGCTTCATCTGAGAGTGCCTAATGAGCTGAGTTCGCAGTATCTTTCATGATTTTTTTCTGACATGAGAAATTGTAGAAAAATTGAGTTAGAAGTGAGATAATTTGCTGCCTTGTGACGTCATCTGGCGACATTTTCCATTTAAACACATGCATTTTAGCAGATTAGGTTATTTTGTCATATTTTCTCCAATAAATGTCCACTTTAGAAACCAAGTATATCCTCGCACGTAGTTTTCCTAGAAGTATCATTTTAAACACGAAAGTCACCAAATTTCAGACACTTGCAAATTCTCTATTATTGAGAACTTGTCGTCATTTTTTATTGGGCAGTCTTAATGAACGATTGCAGGAAATAATTTCAAGATAAAGCGTCAGATAGTTTTCTTTTGAAAAAACAAAACCATGAGCAAAGATTTGCAACCTTGCCAGGGCCGGATTTACCTACTTGCCGCTCGTGGGCCACCTGTATTTTGCCGCCCCCTTTTCATTCGTTTTGAAACATCAATAAAAACCACCGAGTCAGCGTGCCGGAGGGAAAGGGGTGCAGATGCGTTTACTTGTGTTGGACACATTTTTTGATTTTTTTGCGAAAGCCCTGTCAACACTACTAGCTAAATTTCACGGAACTTTGCGCGAAAGTTAAGTTCCGTAAACCTATCTCTATCTGGGCGAGGCCTTCCTTTTATGAGAAATGGACGAAAAAATTATTAAAGAACAAACATAAATGTGGTTTAATAATTTTAACTTCCGCCGCCGCCTCGCCGCGCCGCGCTGACCGCCTTGTGTTTGGCGCAATGCGTGAAGTATTCATGCAGTCTTGTAGGCGCTGTGCGTTCCACGCCGACCGCTGCTGGCTGCACTGTGTCTGGCGCAATGTGTGAAGTATTCATGCAGTCTTGTAGGCGCTAATATGTGTTACATGCCGACCGTCGCGTTGCGCCGAGGGCTTCTCCTTTTCATCTCAAGTCCTCGTCATCATTGCTCTCTGCGCCGTTCCAGGCCAAATTGCGTGTTTGGTTTCTCCCTTAACTCGACTAATTAAAGGTGCTGTCTCTTGTATCACTGAAAGACGGCAAAATTAGAAATTACTATACTCTCAGGAAATGAGAGATTTTGTCGCCTTTTCTCGTCTGTATATTTTTTTTCGGAATCCGATTTTTTTTATACCTACATTTAAAAAAATTGCAAAATTTGCCGCCCATTAATTTGTCGCCATGGGCTGCGGCCCATGTGGCCACCTTCTAAATCCGGCCCTGAGCCTCGCAGGGGCACAGGTGGTGATTGTTATGAATTTTTGTAGGTGCTGCCACTAACGATTTTTATAATAGCGTTTATATAAGAAAGTCAGCGTGGTAAATAAAAAGTGACTTACAATCGGCTGACTGTTTTGATGAGCACTCGAAGATTCCCATCCGGTTTTGAGGTGAAATTGAATGTAGTGCACATGGACGTAATTTCAAACACGTAAAATGAGCGTTCGACTTCGTACCAGACACCTTTGAACTGTTAACAAAGAATAAATCCACAATGTTAGAGTCACGTACCTATAGATCGCAATGTTTCAAATTAACGGAGACAAAAATAAATATTTTATCACGAGCAGAGGCGGATCCAGCAATTTGGCTACACCGGATTCCCACCATTTAAACCAATGTTGAATAATCGATTCTTGTCGGGGCACTTGGCCCCTTCAAGAATCGATACATTTCCATAAGGGTTAAATGGAGAAAAACAGTGTTGCCAGTTTGCTGGATCCGCCAATGATCACGAAAAACCTGACAACTTCAAACGAGGGGCTTGCAGGACAAGGCGCATACGTACAGTTTTTGCTATTTCAAGAAATACGTGTTTAAAAATTTAAAATTAGATAGAGCGCCTTACGGCGGAAAGGAAGGTTGATTGAGTTTTCATGCTTTAAACTTGGATTTTAGCTGTGAACTGCGCACGGAAAATACTTCCAAGCAAGTTGTAGTCGAGTCCATGAATATCCCAATTTTTCCAAAAACTGCACTTATGCGCCTTGTCCTCCAAGCTCCTTAAATGTTCATACGGCGCACAGTGGATCGAGTCAATTAGAGAGGTCGGACATGACATTATTTATATTTATTTCGCCACATTTTAGCCTTAAAGGGGTGCTGTTTGAAGTACTTAAGGTGATTCGTCAAGCTCAAGTGACACGGTCGAACTGGCATGTGATTTATCGCATCGATTAGGTCAAAAATCTCGGCAGATTTTAAATTTTTAGGGGGGAAAAGGACGAAGAGCCCTGCGCATGAGTCTAAAGAATCATTCTAAACCCAAAAATCGGCAAATTCAAAGAAATGAAAGCAGAATAGTGTTTGGAAAAAAAACCTCGGATTCGATACAGAAATCGATAGCTGAATCGAATGCGAGGTTTTTTTCTGTCGAGATTTTTGACCTAATCGATGCGATAAATCGCATGACAGTTCGACAACGTCACTTGAGCTTGACGAATCGCCTTAATGCATATTCTGTAAAAAATTCGCTCCCAAATTTCAGTTTTTAAGCATTAAAAAGTCAGTTTGCAGAACTTTGTTTCCGCCATCAGGATCCATGAGAATTTCAAACCGTATTTCTCGAAATAACTACACTTATGCGTCTCGTCCTTCAAGCCCCTCATTTGCGATGTGTCCATCAGAACTTTGAACTTTGCTCTACCCTCCATTTTTTTCTGGGAGCTCGGATTGTTCGTCGGAAATATCGGTCGTCCTCTTTGTCTATCGTTATGTCTATCAATTTCAATAATCAGCCCGCAGTTGAGAATATAGATGTCGACCCTCCTCTAAACCCCAAGCATGAGAAGCATTCTTCCGCTTAACAATATCCAATAAGCCACATGTCACCAGTCCGAGGCTTTTGTCACAGGACGACGAAAGCGAAGAATAACAGTACGCATGAATGAATGGATAAAAAGTTTTTAAAGCTTCCTCAAAAAGATGATATTCAATAAAATCCCGTTTGAATTTTCGAGGGGACTCGAATTCCACGCCTCATTCTTCGAAGAATTGAAAGGGCTCATCACCATGACCTCCTCTGTCGCGCCCAGGAAAGAGGCTTCTTCGACCCCGGACGTTGCAGAGGCGTGAATGATCGATTATCGATATACATCCTCATTTGAAGCTATGGTAAAAGATCGAGCCCTTAGGTGTTGGTTGCGAACACTCTGTTCATCGATCCTTTTCCGTAGGTTTAAATGGCAGATTTTAGAGTCCGAATTTAAGAGGAAAATTTTGAGGAATTGGAAGAATTTTGGCAACTTTCAAATGCTCGCACGACATTCTTTCTTAGCACAGCGGTTATGTGGTTGCTCCGAAAGAATCATAGCTCATTAAGCGCTATCACGTAGTGTCGTCTGACAAAGCGGTGCTCCTGACCAACACGCATAACTCTTCGTAAACTTCTCCGCGGGTAAAATAACTTGACTCAACGGACGGGAGGCCTGGAAAGCAGAGCGGTACACGACATGTAGTGGGATTAATTTCAAAGTCAGTTACAGGGACGGACTGGCCGGGGTGGCGATGGGGCGATCGCCCCACTTTCATGGGCCAAAAGGGGCCCCGGAGGGGCCCTTTTGGCCGATTTGAAGGGCCGTATTTCGCCGTTTCGAAGAAGCGCCCGAGGGCTTTTTCGGTTCGTCCTCGAGAAAGGGCCCCGAGACTCCTGAGAGGACAGGACACTTTATTGCCGATTCGGAGAGCGCCCTGAAGGAGCTTTTTTATGCCGTATCTAAGGGCGTTGCATTTTGAGAGCCCTTTTTTCTGATTCGAATAAGTCCAAAGGGGTCCTTTTTTGTCATTTCAGAAGAGCCCTGAAGGACTCATTTATTGCCGATTCGAAGAAGATTCGATGGAGCCTTTTTTTGCCGCTTCTAAGGACCTTAAAAGAGCCCCTTTATCTGATTCGAAGGAGTCCTTTTTTGCCGTTTCCAAGGGACCATTTATTGCCGATTTGAAGAGGCCTTGATGCGGTTTTATACCGCCTCTAAGGACCTTCAAGGCACCGGGCTCTTTATCGCCGATTCGACAAAAGGGTCCTTTTTGCCGGGGGCCCTTTGGTACTGATTCAGAGAGGCCTCGAGGGCGCATTTCTATGCAATTTTGAACTTTGAAGGCCCCTAGTAGGGAACCTTTCCTACCTTCCTCAAGGGATTTCGTAGGGGCCTTCGGCGATTTTTCCCCCCTTTAGCGAAATCCATAATGGGGGCTGTCCATATAATACGTAACGCAGTTTTTCCGATTTTTTTACCCCCATCCCCCCTCCGTAACGCATCGTAACGCAAGCTCGAACCATCCCCCCCTCAAAAAAAATAAATAAATACGTAACACAAGCCTCGCTCCTCCCCCCTATTTTGGTCAGTTTTTTAAATTAACAAGGAAAAAAAAGGTCTTACGGCAAAAAAGAGTTACGTAACGTTGGGCTTGACCCCCCTCCTCCCCCCTTAAACGGCACTGATTTTTCTATGAGCAGAGCGAAGAAAGGATCCAATAAAACGTTCAAAAAAAATTAAGACAGTTGTCAATTTTGGCGGCTAAAAAGTACATTTAAAAAAAACCAACGAACAAAAAAAAATCCGAACTGTGTTTTTCAGAATGTGTTCTTTTTAGAATGTCACTATTACTATTCTACTTGATTCTATGTATCTTCTGTATACTAATTTAGCTTTGGCACAATTTTTCGTTGGAAGAGGAAAATAAAAGTTGAATTCTAAGTATACAACGGATTCTCATTTTTTCATCCAGTTTAAGAAAATATACTAAGTTTTGCATTTCTGGTCTCTTTTTGAATAATGTTTCAAAAATAATATTAAAGAATAGGGTCTAAAATAGCGTAAAATTCATTCTAAAAGGGCCTAATTTTCAAAATTTTCCGGGGGAGAGCCCCCGGACCCCCCTTCTACTGGTGGGCCCCCCCAGACCCCCCTAGGGGCCCGCCCCATACTTAATTTAGGGCCAGTCCGCCCCTGGTCAGTTATGTCGCTTTGCAACGGAGCGACGAGTTGGGAATCATGACCCTAAACTTACGTCACCATGGCGGCTGCATTTACTAACAAATGCTGGTAAAGTGGGCATCGAAGAATTTTGTGTGTTTCGAGTTACGTGCGCAGAGGACGCGTGCAAGAGCTAATGGTGTATGAACCACAGCCTAACGAAGAAAAGTAGATCAACTTTACACGGTACCCTCAAAGCAGCGGGCCTACACGGAAACAGGCGTAGGACATTTCATTCCACTGACAATGAGTGACAACATTACAAATCATTTATGGATGGTTTCGCGATGACTGGAATAGTTTCGTCGCCGTAACAGACAACACATTTTTCGGTCATACTTTTAGTAGTAATGGTAATCACTCGAATTTGTTTGCATTAATATACATGACGCTTTTCAAAGATTTATCGCTCTATTTTTCAATTTTTAACATATTAAATGGCCGAGAATGTCCTATCTGTTACGCTGACTTTTTTACCGCGTGACAGACAGCACATTTTCGGAATTTAAATTGAGAAGTAGAGCAATACATCATTAGAAAGCGATATAATTTATAATACGTATAACTCTTTGAAGATTAATGCGAAAAAATTCGAGTGATTATCATTTCTACTAAAAATATGACCGAAAAATGTGTTGTCTGTTACGGCGACAAAACTATTCCAGTTACCGTAAAACCACCCATGTGTACAACTATTTATGTGAAGTGGATGTCTTTCTAGTATAAACGAAGAATTGAAGGCACTCTGTCATTCTGGATCTTGCAGTACAACCCGCCGCGCTGCGGGTGAAATGATGCATGGTCAGTGCCCGGAGAATCAAAACGCCTTCATCCCCGTGCGTATGCAACACGGACATCCGTTAAGCTCGAATAGTTGCATCCAGGATTCCAGGCGTTGTGATGCGACTCTCTCAGTCCTCGTTGCATGCGTAATTAATTGAGGGCGCCTGCTTGTTTCTCTTATACCTCAACTTCATGTCGGCGTCGCGCGCCTGTTGTGCCGGTCAAGTAATCTATTACAAATTTTCATTACGATATTGTCAATTTTCCGAGAAATCCATAAAACGTTGCCGGTCCTCAAAATCCCTGGAAAAGTTAGATATCCGTGCAATATTTGTTGATTTTCCTTCAACCTCTATAAACGAGTCGTCTTTTGTTTGGATTTTCCTCCCCTTTCGGAAAAATACTTTTGACGTTTGAGTGCGAAATTTTCAAAGAACAATCCTCGATACGGCCCTGAAGTTCCTCGCATAATATCCTAGTTTAGGTGCTAGAAAAAATCACGTAAATTTTTTCCTTCTGAAATTTTCTTTATTCAGGAATTTGCGCTTTTAGGATGAATATCGTTGACACTCTCCTTTTGCGCTAATGGGTGGTTTCACGATAGCAAGAATAATTTTGTCGCCGTAACAAACAACACATTTTTCGGTCATATTTTTAGTAGAAATGATAATCACTCGAATTTTTTCGCATCAATCTTCAAAGGGTTGCGTGTTATAACGCTATCTAATAATTTATTGCTCTACTTCACAATTAATATTATATAAATGACCGAAAATGTGCTGTCAATTACGCGGTAAAAAGTCAGCGTAACAGACAGCTTATTTTCGGCCATTTATTTATTAAAATTGAAAATTAGAGCGATAAATCGTTGAAAAGCGTTATAACAAGTAACCCTGTGTGAATTAATGCCAAAAAATTCGAGTGCTTATCATTACTACTAAAAATATGACCGAAAAATGTGCCGCCTGTTACGGCGACCAAACTATTCCGGTTATCGTGAAACCACCCTTATACAATTTTGCACTTGCGGTACCGCTCATTGTATGACACCAATAAACTTTACACATCGAGGTATCACCGGTATCACAAGGTATTTTCGGAGACTTTACCAGACTATATTTTTTCTTTCTTTTTTCTCTCTCTCTCTCTCTTTTTGAGACATTTGACTCGACTCTTCCTTCTGTGCTATCCTTTACATTTCGAGCACTTGGATACAACTTATACATTTACATTATATCTTTTGAAAGAAGACAGGGGAAGCAGTGCTCCCCTTCCGTGCATGGTCGCAACGCAGCGCCACCGACTGACTGCTCACTCCATTCTGCGGCGACGGCCGCGACGGGAGGTGAGCCTCGAGGTTGCGCGGTAAACATGGATATTTCACATGGAGTTAACTGTGGACGTGACCTCTGTTGTCCGTATAACTCGATGCTTGCTAGGGCTCACGTGGAAATCAAGCTACGCCCTCAAGTCCAAGGAGCGACGAAATTGGTGAGTTTTCGGCACCATTTGGCAAGCATCGGCGGGAGGTGAGTTGTGGCTCGCGGTGAGTAGGTCACGATGCCGCTGGATCGTCGCGCCGGGGAGGGGGGGGGGGGGGGCTGGGGGGGAGTGCTCAACGTCGGAGATCCTTTCCCGACGCCTGGCGCCCTCGTCTCCACTCTCGCTGGACCAGCTGGCAACCGATCCTGATCACTGATCGGTGTGATCAGTTCCTCGGATCAGCTGATTCCACTCCCGTGGGCCTTTCCGTCTTTGAGGATATGCTCCATTGCTGCACTGTCGTGCTATGCAAAGACACCGTATGAGCTTTCGAATGTTGCCAACTTTCTCCTCGGAGAATATTTATTTTTGAGGAAACTTATGGATATTTCCCCTTCAAATATTTAGACTATAAATTACGCACAGAGTTCTCTGAATATTCGAGAGAAAAATATTTACAAGTGTTCCTAAGAATTCGTGATTCGTCGAAGGAAATTCAGCAACGTCCGATGGTTCATACGCCGTTTTCCCTTGGCACAGCAGTGAAATCCTGCACTTCTGCAGTGCGACGGTCAGATTCGAAGGAATGCTCCGATTCCTTTCCGCGCGCCACCCAACAGTGGCGTGGCGTGAACGATCGATTATCGATATTTCTCCATTTGAAGCTATGGTATTAAAGAATCGAATATTAGGTGTTCGTTGCGAACACCCTGTGTATCGATCCTTTCCCATCGGTTTAAATGGCAGATCAATCGATATATCGCAAACAACGCCACCCAGCACGACGCACAATGGAACGCAAGTCTGTGAAAATTGTAAAATTGTGAAATTTTACGTTTTCCTCGTCAGAATTTTAATTTTTGAGGGGTGCAATTAAAGGAAATTTTACGAGAAAACCAATGAAACTATTTTTAGGAAATTCAGCAACGTCCGATGGTTCATACGCCGTTTTCCCTTGGCACAGCAGTGAAATCCTGCACTTCTGCAGTGCGACGGTCAGATTCGAAGGAATGCTCCGATTCCTTTCCGCGCGCCACCCAACAGTGAAAATTTAATGAAAATTTAATATTAATGAAGATGCACATTTTTAAAATTTTTAAACTATGTCCGATCTCTCCCATGGACTCGATACACTGAGCGACGCGTCTCTTTTGGACGTATTTCTGTCAAACGAAACTGTGTGCATTAAGACGTGAGCCCTGAGAACGTGTTTTAATATTTGAATAAAGATTGAAATACACATCACGACACAAGATCCAATTTCTTGCTCTATTATACATCAAATCATAAGAGTAAGGCGTGACGCCTAACGCCTAGGGCGTGAAGGGCTTCAAGGGGTTGGATCGCCAAGTGGTCAGGGGGTGTGTACAGTGTACCTCCTAGTTAGGCAGGATCATCACTAACTACCCAGTGGCGCATCCCAAGGGAGCTTCGCTGGGCCCCCGCAAACAAATTTCCTGGGGGCTCCTCCCTCCGCCTCCCCTTTATAGTTCGGAACAAATTCCGAAACGATCTTTTCACCCCTATTTACTCATCTATCGCTCCTCTCGTTCATCCCCGTTCTGCGGTTGAGAGCATTCCTGGCACCTGGCCCCTTTGCGTAGCACGGTCTGCGGGGGTGTCCGTTACACCTTTTTGCAAAGACCCGTGAAGAATGTACGAAAATTATACCGCGATAAATCAGTCAGCATTAGGTGCAGTAAGTGCAGGATTTCTAACTTAAAGTAACAGGGTAGGTGTCTGAACATATCTCTACGCCACTGATCTGCCCCTGTAAATTAATAGTGAATCAACTTTCACCAGATACTTTAAAGCATAACAAGTTCACAGAGCCAGGAAGTTCATTTTTTCATCCTACCCGCAGTGGTGCCAACCACTCAATTTTCATCAGTTTTATTATTAGGTCCCTTCTCACAAAACACCCCCCTTATTAGAAGAATAAGTGGCAGCGTTGATTTTACGCGAACATCATGGGACTGGCGCATCTTTCTTGGCCCCCGCCCCCTATCCACCCTTCCTCGTAATTCTATTTGACGCAATACATTACGTGGCCGGCATGTGACTCGACGAGCGTTCCTTCCACTATTTTCGCACAAAATGTTGCACGCACCTGTACAGTCATGAAAACTAATTACTCTTCGAGGAGCTAACTGTCGAAAACATCTGGTGGCAAATCTGTCGATGAGCTATGAAAACGACTTTCGCTTAGAATTTGTATAGATGGGCTCTGAAATAATTCACTCAGTTTTCCCGAACTTCAGAGCCGCTTAGTGCTTAAATACAATTTCGGGTAGTTACTGGGAATTCACGATTTTGCAACGATGCACTTTAAGAATGAAGGTAGAGTAACAGGGTTGAGAACCAGCAGAGCTTGATTGCACAGCAACGTAGCGTTGTTTTGTTTAAAAATTATTAGGTAATTTGAAGAAAATTGCAGTTTTTCAAAATTTTCTTTGCGAATTGACGAAAAATCCCAGACATTTTTCGATTTGAAAATTCTATCGCCAATAAATGCGGAAATAATGTGAACTGTAAGGTGAAACTGCATGTGAAACGTTGTTATACTTACAATCATTCTCCTCTGTCTTTCATACTCTCCTGAGATTACATTTTTATCAAACTATACTTTTACCTAACCACACTATTTAAATTGATCGATTCGGGCAAACTTACATCAAACGTCAGACAGCCTACAAGAAATTTTCGGGCAATTTTACAAATACGTCTCAGATTGCAAGAGATCACGTTCATGTCACGGTTGAAGGACCAATTGAAGCTTTGAGACAATATAAGTGAAAAGTAGTTTGATCTCACCCATACAGCCGTTCTGAGGAAAAACGCCGTATGAACCTCCAGGCGTTGCCTTTCCTTTGGTAAATCACGAATTTTCTGGAAAATTCGTAAACATTTTCCCTCCAATTTTTCAGAAAATTTTGTTCGCAATAGGTATCACCTAAAGTTCCTGAAAATTTCAAGGAAAAATATTCATAATTTCCGTTAAAAATAACCATTTTCTAAGAGGAAATTTGGCAACTCTCGAATGTCCATACGGCGTTCTTCCTTAGCACGGCACGGCATCATAGACATTCATACTTTGTTTATTTTTGGCAATTTGGCAGCGGTGCGTATTACGGGTATGCGCGGTCGCGGCTCACAGACGGAAATGATCGTTGAGCCTGATTGCGGAGCATAATTGCCAAATGGTGCTAAAAATCGTTTTTTTCCCTATTTAATCCTATGTGCAGTACCCACTGATTACCGTAGAACCTGGCAACCTTGTTGCGGATTAAACCAGAGCGCTGACGACGAGGGAAGAAGCGCCTTACTCACGTTACAGTCAAATTGCATGGCAATATTCTCGTGCTAAGGAAAAACGCCTAAAGAGCCTTCCTCCTTGCAAATCCTCCATTTATAAATTACGAATTTTCAGGGAAATTTTATGTTTATTTCCCGTCCAATTTTCCAGAGGCTTTTATTCGCAACTTAATCTAGGGTCTCTGAAAATATCAAGGAGATACATGCATAAATTTTCTCCAAATTGAATAAGTTATGGGGGAAAACTGGGCAACACTGGAATTTCCATAGGGCGTTTCTCCTTAGCGCGGAAGTATGAGGCGCAGGAAAGTCTCAAAGAATCGTGCGGATTCTGCGAGAACGCTCACTCATTATCTTCACATTACGGATCAGATTTTGTTTTTCCTCTCACATCGTCAATTTTTTCTAGCGCTCATCGCGTTCGGTGTTAAATTTTAATCAATAGTCATCAAGATTCAATCAGGCAGATCAGAAGGAGATTTGAATGCGTAGGAAATTCCGCGGGAAACTGAAGATCTTGATTTCCGGGTTTTCTGTAAGATGAAGTCAGGATATTACATTGCGCCGCAAATCTCGGGCACAGCCGTCGCAGATTTCCTTTTTTTCGTATCAACGTTTACTACATATAATGAACCGATTGGATTTTTTCCATTCGAAAAGGTATATCATCTGAAAATTGTGAAATTAATTTTACGAAAAATTGACTACCACACGATTCGATCCCAAGTACCATTTTTCAATGTAAAAGTTGCAAAGTTGCAACTTTCGGTCAACTTTTGGTCGATAAGTGCCGATTTTCGGCGATCTGATCGGAAGACGAAGTTGCAACCTGCTGAGATTGCAAAATTGCTGAACCAAAGTTGTTTAAAATCTAAAGATAGGCAACCAGCAATACTTTGAAGTTGAAACATGTTTCAACTTAATTGCAACTAGTTCCAACAATGATAGCTCCTTCTGTGAAGGGAGTAGGCAATCTGCACATCAATCTATTAGTTGCAAGAATCAAACGATTTTGTTGCAAGTTGTTGCAACCTCTGCTACTTGGAATGTAGTTCATGAGAAATCAACAAAACCTCCTCTATTTCCTAGCTATCGGCAAAACATGTCTTTTTTGAAAAATCTCATCACTGATGTGTGCTTTATTTTTTCATCAATTCTTTTCATGTTAGAAAAAGCCATGGAAAGGTCCGGAAGCCGCGGTAGTGAAAATGCACCAGGCACTATCATGTTGCACTGTGTATATTTATCTAGGATATCCTTATCATTTCGTCATTTGTGCAGTCAACGTGAATAATAATTTCATGGTCAGATAAGTTTTTTCTTGTGGTTGTCAAGTATGGCACCTGGTTAAAAACTGCTTTGGGATGAGGTTATAGTCGATAGAACTACTGAAGGGGTGAGGGGTGGGCATTTGAAAGTATAGGTAGGTACCTACTTCGTTTCGTCTAGGATTTCTTTGTGAATGTGAATGTGAATGTAAATGTAATGTAGGTATTGTCTTTGTCGAAGTGAATCAGCATATTGTCTCCTAAAATAAAAATTGTGTGCATCCATTATGAGCCGTCTCATCTCGTCACACATCAATATTGATGGAGAGCGTTTTCATTAACGACAAAATTTATGAAAATTCCCTCCAAGACACAAACCAGCAGCAGAGCTGTTTTTTAGGGGAGATTTAAAAGGGCGTTCGTTTGCCGAAAACTTGCCATTTGTAATTTTCAACACGCTCTGTGCAATGGCGAGGCGTGAATGATCGATTATCGATATTTCCACATTTGAAGCTGCGGTAAAGAATCGATCATTAAGGTGTTCGTTGCGAACACCCAGTTTAGCGATCCTTTTCCATAGATTTAAACGACAGATAAATCGATATATCGCGAGGCACGCCACGCCACCATTCAACACGTTCCGTGCCACAACGGGCTCATGCGACCGTCACGGGCAAATTGACGTCAGAAACTAACGTTAAGGCAAACTCACGTCGATAAACTGATGACAAACTGCTCGAATAGCACGTATGGTTAATTTTCTAGTCGTTTTTCAAACAACTGCTTCTCTTTAGTGAGCCTCATTTGGTTGACATGGTGATTAAGGAATATCTAGGGAGATCCTTAACATGGTTTTGCATTCACAGGACAATTCTGCCGCGCTAAGGAAAAACGCCATATGAACCTTCGTCAGTTGCCAAATTTCCTCTGATCAAAGACGAATTAATAGGAAAAATTGGGAATATTTTCCGTTCAATTTTTCAGATAATTTTCCTCGTAATTAGATCTGTATCATCTGCAAATTAATAGAGAACGTATTCATAACTTCGCTCAAAAATGAACATTTTATTGCAGAAATTTAGGCAACTCTCAAATGTTTGTGCCAGGGTGCCAAATTTGTTAATTCCCAGGGGAGCTGGGGGGATGGGGACCCTGCCACCATGAAATTCAGGTTTTTAGTTGGAAAAACGAGCCCCCACGTAATTGAACAGCGGTATGTACCTCACCTCATTCTCAGTTTGCCTTCAGTTTTCAATATAGGCAACACGAGCTCCCACATAGCCGAATAATGGTATCACTCTCAATTGTCACGACTGGTAGAGGAGAGAAGCGGAAATAGACTTCATGAAGTATGGAGCCAGGACTTCGACGGATTCTCAGTTTGCCTTCAGTTTTCAGTGTAGGCAAAAGGAACTCTCACGCGGTGGAATAGTGGTATCACTCTCAGGTTCCACGATTCCTCGTCAAAAATATCCTTTTTTCTGACAATGAGTTTCATGTGAAGCATTTTTCCGAATTTCTGTGTTTATTGGAACGAGATACTTTACTAGTTTTTCATTGAGTATTTTTTCGAATCTAATTTCTATACCACATCGAAGTGACGTGAATGTTGCCTATCTACTTTTAGGCCATCGCGATCGATAGTATATCTGTCGAATATTCGATAGCTGTTCGTGAAATTGACCTGACTCACAGTCTGCAAAACAGAAACAGCATTCGCCTTTCGGCATCGTGACTACAGTTACGGGCAATGTTACCGGATTGTGCCGAAAATTCAGTACATTTCCTTATTCAACGCAATGTTAAAAATACACGGTTTTCCACTCAATCTGGCACTCTTGGTTACGGTTGCGCAAAAACAGCAAGGTCGCGTAATGCACTAGCACATGCTATCTCGCACACGCACACGCCGAAACATTCGTCTTTCTCCAGATTATCTGCCTGCATCGCGCAGACCCCCGCTACTTCCGTTCTCGCTTCAAAATATCAATTTTTCGCCTCGCAATTTTTTTTTTTTTTTTTTTAACTCGTCCCAGCGTTCGGATACTCGGATGACACGCGAGCAGCTCTTCCTTGCGCAGGAAAAACGATGTATGTGCCACGAGGCACTGCCAATTTCCTCTGACAAAACAAGAATTATCTGAAACACTGGGGCACGCTGCTTTGTGAAGTTTCCGGATTTTTTTTCTTTTTTCTTTTTTTTCGTAATTCAAGCTAGTGTATCCGAAATTTTCAATATGAGCTATTATGAACATTTTCCGACTGGAAATCTGGCAACGTTCGATGTTCATACGGCTTTCTTTTTAAACATGGCGAAGGTATGGTGATTGGCTGTAGGTTCCAAATAAGGAATATAAGTCAATAAACCAACAGAAGAAGAAGCTATGGTGAACTTGAAGTTGGCCAAAACGTATGCAGTGTTAAAAATCATTTGGAGATCACTATAGCAATGAGAGCAAAGGATCTTCCTCCTATCTACGAAGAGAATCCTGGAAAAAATGCTCATCCACCGAACCCAAGCCCATATTAGCACATTTGAGTAGTCTAAATTACACAAAGTACTTACTTATTCGGATTTTTGGTGCTGCGTCCATAACGCTGCTATAAGCGGGGCTAATAATTTTTTGTGGGGGGGGGGGTTTGAAAGGGCACCTCCTCGAGGGGATTTTGGAGGGGCCTTAGAAAGACACCCGACTAAGGGAGATCTGTGGAACTCTCCCGGCTCCAAAGAAGATCTTGGGACAAAATATACGTTATGCACTTATTTAGCAAAATCCCTCATATTTTCATAGAGAGGCCAAGTATACTGATAGCTGAGGAAGAACACCGTCTGAGCCGTCAGGCATTGCCACATTTCCTTCGATAAATAGATGAATTTGCTGAAAAAATTGTGAATATTTTTTTTCCAAATTTTTCAAAAAATGTTGAACGCAATTTAATCTGAGATATCTGAAAATTTCTGTGCCCAAATGTCCGGGAAATTCGGCAACTCTTGAATATACATACGGCGTCCCTCCTCAGAATGGGCCTCATGATCATGACCCCCCACCCCCTTCCCCATAGTTCCGCCCATGGTGGTGATCGACTATCGATTTTTACCCATTTGAAGCTATGGTAAAGAATCGATTATTAACGTGTTCGTTGCGAACACCCTGTTCGTCGATTTTTTCCCACAGGTTCATATCGCAGATCGCTCGATATATCGCAAAGCACGCACTGCTGACCATAGAATCCTAAATTTCAAACTCTCCTAGTTATTTGCCACTGCTCTGAATAACATCCAAGCGTCAAAACACGATTCTGTGACATGGAGGATAGGCTCAAATCGAGTCTTTTCTTTCAAATCGGCTTCCGGAACATATTTACCGTCACTGCTTGGGACTCACTGCGAGAAACCTACTTTCCTCCCTCCGAATGCGAAGTTACAATTTCTCAAGACTAGCGGGTTTTGTTGCCGGTCATAAATAGCTTATCTGCGGAGAACTTTAACGGGAGCTACGCGATTCTTGCTGCGGAGAGTGTATATAGAGTAATGAATGGGGACCTCACGTAATAATTGCACGACCACAATTAATTACCACCGTCCGTAGTTCTAAAGATTCCCCTCAAGTGTCTCAAACTAGAATTAGAGCATTTTAATGCATTTAAAATACCTACCAAAGTTATATCAAATGGACGTATTTCTATCAAACAGACCTATGTGCAAGTGAGAAATTTAGGTTGTGCTCGTTAGTTCTCTTTGCGTAAGAGTGAGTGAGAATAATAAAGCGCCAGTGACGTCAACGGAGATGGAAGAGCCGCCGTTCGCCGCCGTCCCGCCTCCGCTTCGTCTCTGACTCATGAGCCCCGTCCACAACGCTCTCGTCTCATCCTCGCGGCTCATGAGTTCCGCATTCAGTTTGCACATAGGTCTGTTTGATAGAATGTAAAATCCCGCTTTTCCAATTCTTCAGAAGGAATCACGCCCACTTTTACATTGCTTCTTATGCAGCTTCGACGAGCACACCCCATATTTCTCACCCCCCCACATAGGTCTGTTTGGTAGGAATACGTCCAAATAATATTAGGGGGTATGCCCATCCCCACCACTAGGCTCAATCCCCAAAGCCCAGAGAGTCCGCCTTGTGGCTCTTCGAAAGCTGATTTAAGGAGAGTGCTTACCGTGCTGAGGAAAAACGCCGTATGGACCCTCAGGCGTTGCCAAATTTCCTTCGATAAAGCACGAATCTCCTGGTAAACTTGTGGATATTTTCCTTCCAATTTTTCAGATAATTTTGTTCGCAACTTCACCAAAAGTTTCCGAAAATTTAAAGGCAGAATATTCATAGCGTTCCTCGAAAATGAACATTTTATCGGAGGAAATTTGGCAACTCTCAAATGCTCACACGGCGTTCTTCCGTAGCACGGCAGCGTGGGCTCCTCAAGGGACTATCTCGAACCTGTCGATAGTCTAAAAATCAAAATCATCGGCCCCGTAGAATAGTAAAACGAATTGTGACAATAAAAATTTCGAGGGTCAGAGAGGTTATAGTAATGATCAGACTTTCAAATTGTAGGTTTGTTATCTAACTTGGAGGACGAATAAAACAAAACAAAAAAATTAATCGCAGAGTGCGCAAGGTAGGTATTCGCGATAAATCCTCCCTCTCCATACGTGCAAAAAAAATTATGCATTTTTCTTTATAGGATTCAAGTTCCGTCGACGCTACACAGAAAAACAACGTAAACCGGTCCCAAACTTGTCTCGAACCACAGCTGCCATTTTTAAAAGATATTTGCGATTTTCTTGAAAGATTCTTGGTGAAGTTGATCACATATGTTAACGAGGGAACTGCAGCAACATATGTATATTTCCGTTCTTTTGTAAAGAAAATGATGAAGAGGTGATACGTTTCTTGAAATTTGACAACAAGTGATTTCACTAGGTCCCCTCTTGAAAGACACTGCTCAAACAGTGCTCGACATTTTTGTCATCCATTAATCATACTTAGTCGAGAATAATTCGCACTAAAAAGTCGACTGGGTACCTTAATTGCTCTGCTGGCATGTTGATACGTAAAAAATCATTGAAAAAATAACTAATCCGGCGGCTGGAATGTGAGCACAGGGCGCCAGTAAGGGGCATTCGGCTGATTTTGGTCTACCAGGCCACCGGAGCCATGCTCGTGCATTGGCACAGGAGAAGAACACGTGTATCTGATTTATTTATAACAAGAGCCATGATGAAATTTCCCATATTGGACAACACTAACTGGACTATTTTGCTGTCAGGAATTACGATTTCGAGCCCATCCGTAAAAACAATCATGTGCACAGGGAAACTAATGGTACATATGTCATTTCTCAACTAAGCCAGATATGTTCGTTCCGAAGTGCAAAATGCAGCCCAGCTAGCCAAAATGCAGCACGCCGTCTGATTTTCTGGGTGCGGTGGCGTTTGCGGATTCTCATATGGACGTATTTCTAGCAAACAGACCTATGTGGAGGTGAGAAATGTGGGGTGTGCTCGTTAGTTCTCTTTGCGTAAGAGTGAATGGGAATAATCGTGCGCCAGTGACGTCAGCGGCAATGAGTGCGCACTCTAACGACGGGGAGATGGTCGTCGGGGCGCTTTAACTCGTGAGCCCTGTGCACAAGGCTCTCTTCCCATGCCCGCGGCTCATGAGTTCCGCATTCAGTTGGCACATAGGTCTCTTTGATAGAATGTAATATCCCGCTTTTCCAATTCTTCAAAAGGAGCCACGCCCACTTTTACATTGCTTCTTATGCAGCTTCCTAGAGCACACCCCATATTTCTCATCCGCACATAGGTCTGTTTGGTAGAAATACGTCCATTTGGCACCGTCTGAAGGCTCATACGGTGCTATTCCTCAGCACGGCAGCATTAGTGTATATTCAAAATAAAATCCTACTTCGAATATGCAGAAGAAGAAAAAGAAGAAAAAGAAGAAAAAGAAGAAAAAGAAGAAAAAGAAGAAAAAAAGAGCGATATCTCTGAATAATGGACGTGAGGGCTCAACGTCTGAACGGATCTCATTATTTTTTGCTCATCTCAAGGATTCGACCATCGCGCTTGAATCTAAGAATACGTCCAACGCAGTCCATTATTCGCAAGGCCGAAATTCAAAGATTGAATCAGCTCGTGGTGCATGCACTCTGCATTGCGCTCTCTCTCTCTCCCTCTCTCACTCCCCCGTCTCTCTCTCCCTCCCTCCCTCACCGACGAAAGAGAGAAAATGTCCGCACTTTAAAACGCATTATCCATGATTCATCCTTAC
This sequence comes from Bemisia tabaci, assembly GCF_918797505.1. Taxonomy (NCBI): domain Eukaryota; kingdom Metazoa; phylum Arthropoda; class Insecta; order Hemiptera; family Aleyrodidae; genus Bemisia; species Bemisia tabaci. The sequence goes on along the minus strand of NC_092800.1, from coordinate 780,590 downwards.
ATTTCGCACCGGACATACTTTTTTCTTCACTTCTTCAAACTCATCTTCACGATTCGACTATTTAGTCCCGTTTTTTACCTAATCAAAAATCCATCTTCGTCTGACTGGGTGATGATGGTTAAGAGTCGTCGTTGGCGAGAGGGTCTTAAAAATGTCGAAATGGCAGTGTTTGAGATCGACGGGGAAAGCTTGATCAAGATTTTACCGTTTGTTGATGAATTTGTGGGGGGCAGTAACACCGAAAAGAATTCGCCTATTTTAAGCCACGCTGCAGATAATCAGATATAATCAGGACTGGATTAATGGAGGGACGCCATGAAAGGCGATTGTACAATCTGGGGTGCTAAGGAAAAACGCCGTATAAACATTCGAGAGCTGCCAAATTTCCTCCAATCAAATGTTTATATTTAAAGGGAATTATGCATTTTTCTTCTCGCAATTTTCAGAGAATCTATGTAGATCTGATTGCGGTCAATTTCTCTCGAAAGTTGTATGAAAAATATTCACAGATCCCCCTGAAAATGCGTGTTTTATCGAGGGAAATTTGGCAACGTCTGAAGGTTAATAAGTCGTTTTTCCTCTTGCTCGAAATTTGCAGCCGTTTTGGATCCAATTACGAACCAAAGTCTCTCAGAAATTGGAAGACAAATACATACAAATATTCCCGTAAATTCGTGATTTGGGAAATTTGGCAACGTTTGTAGGCCTCTCTTGTACACGGGAGTATGTAACCATCGAAATAGATGACTTGAGAGCTTGTTTCACAATCTTGACAACATAACTTGATGTGCGATACAAATTTCCTTTCGTTTCTTTAGCGCTTTTATTAAGTCGTTTTACCCCCGATTTCTTGTTTTCGGACTTTCCAGCATACTACCTCATTAAACTCGATATAGTTGAACACGCTTCTGCAGTATCCCGCTGAAAATAGGCACATTCCATTCTTTTGTGACTCAATTTTAATGTTGCGTCAACCTGAGGTGTTTCCTGCTAGAGCAACTTGACTGGACTACATTTTGTAATCAGGAACCACAATTTCTGCCTCGGTTTTGAAACAACGTATGTATCATAAGTTTTCCTATGCATATACGTGTTTTTACGGATGAACCGCGGAAATTTTGGTTCCTAGTTGCAAAATGTAGTCCAATGGTCACCTGCTGTACTGGATCCGCTTTTTCCGGTCATCGTACCTTATCTTACTCTATAATATAAAAACACAGGAGCACCGCGTAACGCAATACGCCCGAGACGCGAAGCGCGACATACTGAGGTTAATCACGGTAATCATTATCACGGAGAAAAAAAACTCGTGAGTGGGACCCGAAGTTTAGGTCATATGGATCTCTGAAGTTTTCAGATTGAGCATCTGAACACTTTAGGTCTAGCTGCCGAGGTTATTCGGATCATACATCTGAAACTTCAGTTCTTACATCTGCAGTACTTCAGATGTGAGAACCGAAGTACTTCGGATGTGAGAACCGAAGTACTTCGGATGTGAGAACCGAAGTACTTCGGATGTAAGAATTGAAGTTTCAGATGTGTGATCCGAACCTCGGCAGCAAGACCTAAAGTGTTCAGACGCTCAATCTGAAAACTTCAAAGATACATATGATCTAAACTTCGGGTCCCACGCACGATTTTTTTTTCTCCGTGAGTAAGAGAGAAGAATAGATAGAAGAATATAGTTAATTATATTTAAGTGCTGTACCCGGGAAAATTTGTACATATTTTTCCTCCAGTTTTTCAGATAATTTTGTTCGCAATTTCACCTGAAGTTCCTGAAAATTCCAAGGAAAAATATTCATGGCTTCCTCGAAAAATAAGCATTTTATCGAAGGAAATTTGGCAACTCTTGAATGTTGATACGGCGTTTTTCCTCAGCACGGCAGAGCACTACATCAGTCTCGATCTAATTCTCCCCTAAATCCTGAAGATCCGCGTCTCATCTATACCTCATCATCTCATTTTAGTTTTGCGACTTTTTTAGGGAGCGGTGCAATTCGAATCCACCTCTAATCCACCTCCAATTCACCTCTAATTTGCCTCAAACGGACTTAGATCGATAGTATGAATGGTTGCCCGGAACGTTACGGTTGGGAAACCGACTCGTGCATCGCGACGATCGCAAATCCATTCATTTTCAACGGAGACTTTAACGCAAATTTAGGAAAATAAGCGTAGCGCGGAGTCGGAATACAGGACACATCGTTGTCTCCCGGGCGAAAGAGCGTAACTCCATTTCAAGGTTGCCAAATTTCCTCTCGCAAATTACCTATTAATCAAGAGAATCTTGGGCATTTCTAACTGAAAATTTCCCTGATTTTTCTCTAGAGCCCAAGCAAAAAATAGGTATATTTTGGATACACATTGCTTGCGTACATTTTTGTAAAATAAATTAATTGTTGAAGTCAATTTGGCAACCTTGGAATGGAGTTACGTTCCTTGGTGCGGGAGTCGACGACATCTCTTCTTTACTATAAATTGAATGCACCGCACTTTTCTACCACTTTAGGGTCCCTTCTCTAAAGTTGGTTAATCCTGGTATAACCTTGTTTGTCCGGTGCAATTCGAATCCACCTCTAATCCACCTCCAATCCACCTCTAATTTACCTCAAACGGACTTAGATCGATAGTACGAATGATTGCCCGGAACGTTACGGTTGGGAAACCGAATCGTGCATCGCGACGATCGCAAATCCATTCATTTTCAACGGAGACTTTAACGCAAATTTAGGAAAATAAGCGTAGCGCGGAGTCGGAATACAGGACCTAGGGTGGCCCAAATTTTGCAATGTCGGAATTTTTTTGGTCTTACCCCCTAGAACTGTTCCATTTGATCAAAAAACACTCTCTGCCAAGTTTCAGCCAAATCGGATAATATTAACCCGTGCCGACAGAGCCATCTTTTTTTTATATGGGATTTTACATTGAAAAACACATTTTTCCAGAAATGTGTAATTTCTAGAAAAAATCTGAGGTCATATTCAAATTCAGCAGGAAAAATTGAGTAGGAAAACATGTATTGGAGACTTCAAAAAAAATTTTTACCCCTCGTTATAGCGGCGAAACAACTGAAATATCTAGAAAACTCTAAAAAAGGGTAAAATGACGGTGATAAATCCCAAATAATTAGTTGTTTCGCCGCTATAACGAGGGGAAAAATTGTTTTTTGAAGTGTCCAATACATGTTTTCCTACTCAATTTTTCCTGCTGAATTCGAATATGACCTCAGATTTTTTCTAGAAATTACACATTTCTGGAAAAATGTGTTTTTCAATGTAAAATCCCATTTAAAAAAGATGGCTCTGTCGGCACGGGTAAATATTATCCGATTTGGCTGAAACTTGGCAGAGAGTGTTTTTTGATCAAATGGAACAGTTCTAGGGGTAAGACCAAAAAAATTCGCAAAATAAAGTTTACTGTGTATAATTGGGCCACCCTACAGGACACATCTCTTCTTTACTATAAATTGAATGCACCGCACTTTTCTACCACTTTAGGGTCCCTTCTCTAAAGTCGGTTAATCCTGCTATAACCTTGTTTGTCCGGTGCAACCGCCTGCTCCCACCACGAGCATCCCTCTATTTTTCACTAGCGCATCAATGTCAAGCTGCAACATCCAAGACCGATTCTACCATTGCACGGATCTACTGCTAGAACGGAGGTACTCAATGTCTCTCCAGGAGAGCAGTGTCGAGTTAAAGAGTCTTCAAGCGGAATCAGCGTCTCTTGACGCGTTTAGTGCATTGACGTATAATACAATCTAGACCGCGCATTGGGCCCAACTTTAGGCGGGGAAGGTAAGACAGCTAGGGGGGTAAAGACGCGCCCTCAGCCCTATTGATACCGCCGGATATACGAGCTAAGTGTACCCGAATCAGGCAACGGCACTGATAAGACTGGCATTTCCATTGTCTCGGTCGGTACACTTACTGCGGTTGCTGGGTTGCCTATCGTCTCTCCTGAAGGGACTCTTCTTGCCGAAATTTCCTAATGCGCGGTCTAGATTGTATTATACGTCAATGGTTTAGTGGTATATAGCTGCTCAAAACCAGTGGAGAAAGGTCCAAGTAGAGGAGGTGTGATCAGCTGATTAGCTGGTCAACACGGATGTCCGCTCGGAGTCAAGGTAAACGACCTTGAAAAAGCCACCGTCTGCCGTCTGGAGTTTCCCTTTCGTCAAAAATACTGAGTCCAGTGCCGTGGCGCGGCGTGCTTTGCAATATATCCATTGACCCACCATTTAAACCTATAAAAAGGATCGATGGACAGGAAGTTCGCAACCAACTCTTCAATACTCGATTCTTTACCATTGGTTCGAATGAGGAAATATCGATAATTGATCATTCACGCCTCGCCATTGCCCGAGTCAACAGTCTTCTTCGCGTGGAGAGCTCAGGTGACTTTCTCTGCTGTGCGAAAGAAAAACGCTGTATGGGCTTTCAGACGCTGCCAAATTTTGTTTGAAAAAGTACGATTTTTTGTGTATTTTTCTCTTCGAATTTGTGAGAGGATTTTCTCCGCTCTTTTAGAGAAAGTTAAAATGTCAAGAAGTAGAAATTTTCAGCATGGACTTCGTTTTGCGACGAGTAACTGCTATTTCTGGCTCAATTTGGAAACACCGAATGTTCCATTGGTTTGCCCGCGCAGATAGGTGCTTTCATGGTTGATTTTGTGGAGATTTAGTTCTGAATGAGAAGTTACTTTGATGGAAAGTTAAAAAAACTTATTCAGCAAAATTCCTCACATCTCTTGGGAGGAGGTAGCAGACTTTTAGAGGGCCAGCCCCTCCTCCGGCCACTGTATTCAGGGTATGTACCAATAGAAAGTATCCACCTTGAATATTTTTTGAACGTATTCGAAAATCTGAAAACGCTAAAACACAGGTTCAATATTTTAAAGAGGGGACTCATTCCCGCACATTTGCATTTTTGGTCCCCCTCAAAAATGTTGAACACGTGTTTCGGCGTTTGTCGATATTCGCGTACGTTCAAAAGATATTCAAGGTGGATATTTTCTACTGGCACACCCTATAGTTCCGCTAACGACAGCTCGCAACTTAATTCTTTTCGAATCAGGGGGTTATTTTCTATCAAAATTTTAAAATATAATTTGTCGACGCAAACTCGACAAAAATATTTCTCGGATGCGAACTACTTAAATCTCGGGGGTTTAGGTTTATTTTTCTCGTGGATAGCCAAAATATTCTAAAAAATAAGCTATCTATCGAAAAACTGGTGACATTGGATTGTTCATGCGACGTTATTGTTTAACACGGCAGTTCTCACCTACTCTAAACGTTCACAAAGAATCTAGAAAGCTAGTGGCATTCTTGCTACATTGTGCTGAAAAATCAGCCCTTTTTCTCCACTGAAAACCACATAAATATTCATATTTTACCGTGGAACCTGGCAACCTTGACAGGTAAATTGGATCCGTCGCCGTCGCGTGACCATCATTTCTCTCTTTGGTGATAACTCAATCGGGTGTGAAAAAAAGAAAAGATCTATCTCACAGGAACAATAGCCCAGTTTTGTGCAACAGCGACTAATTAATGAGAGGGCAAAATCAGCTTGACATGCCATCGTCTGCGCATTGTTGAAGCGTCTCCAAATCAGTCATCGAAAAAAGTGAAATTAAGCGTACCTAGCAATTAATGAAGGACTCATGAGTTGTTTCACCTGATCGATATAATAGGCACCATGAGGGCAGATTGAAGGGACACCCTAAAGCTGAAAGAGACCCGGACCCATCATAGAGAAAAGAAGGTGATGTTTGCATTTCGGGCATCTTGAATTTTTATGATGACGTATAGGTCGGTACGGACGATTTTTATCATCGATTTTTCTGGAAATGGTGTAGTTTATGGAAAAAAGTCATTCTATATGAAGTGTTTGGAATTATATCATGAGTTGATTTTAGCAAAAAATCGGACGTTATGGTCCATTTTTCATGCTTCGAATTCAGGATTTTGCTGATGTGCCTGTGCTGTACTGACCTACATCCCGGGGTAAAGAATCTCAAGATGCAAACACCTCCTTTTTTTTTCTCCATGGGGGCCCATACTCAAGTAGCAATGATCGCGATAAGTTGCGATTTGATCGGAAATCGTGATTTTATAAACGTCGATTTGTTGGAATATTTTAATAAAAAAATTGTGATAAATTGCGATTTCATCACATAAATTTGCAAAAAAGCGCGATTTATAGCAAAAGAATCGAACAAAAATCGTGATAAATTTGGATAAATTCCAATTTTATACCGAATGCGATTTCATAGAGATAAAATTGCGACAAGATCGAGGATATCATTTAGAGATTGATGATCATATCGGTTTTATCGCCTAAAAATCGTAAAAAATCGCAATTTAATTTCAAAATACAGCGATTTTCCGTTGAAAAATCCTAATTGGGGTATCTCCAATGCGCCATTTTGGTTTTTCAAATTTTTTTCTTAATAGCATGTGGTCACTTAAAGAAAATGTATCAATGATAAAATGATGGCTGAAGTACAGAGTCACGTATATCTATTTCGGCGTTTTAAATTCTTTGATCTCTTTTTTCATTCTTATAAAAATACAAGCCATCTTAATAACCTGAAATTTATACAGACCTACAGAGTATGCTACTAAAAGAAAAGAAAAATCAGAGAAGTTTTCAAGACTAGTTGACAAGACTTGACTAGTTTTCCAAAGTATGACAGGAAGTCAGCAACGTCTCAAACGAAGATATGTGGTTTCGCACTTTGACCAATGATATCAACGGTAAAACTGCACAAATTCGTATCTCGATTGCGTCAAAATCTTCACTCTAATTTTAATTTTTTAAGAGAAGACGGATGCTGACTTGAAATATGTTCACATAATATTTTTCACATAGAAGCTAGACAAATTACTGAAATTGCGAATGGGCTGAGTGGTTTCCCATGTAGAAAATAAAGTATGATATAGGTAGTCTGCAACGCTGCTAACCGATATATGTAGACGCACGTTCATCTGCAGTCTCACCATGCATTTTTCTCTTGCACCCTTCAGATAGATAATTATTCGCGCAGCCCGGTATGTTTTGTTGCATATGCGTAAAAATTGAATGCGAACCTTAAGGGACAGCATCTGTCAATAGGTTCACGCAAGGTCCGGCAAAGTTTTTGGAACGCGAAACTAATATGTGTTTTTCGCATAATTAAATATCAATGCTCTAAAATATCCCTGGTAAAAATTGGCAGTAGAATCTGTGTTCCAAAATACCATAGACCTACAGCCGGCTGTAAGATTTCCTATAGCTTCTATAGCCGGCTACACAATTTCTTATAGCCTTTTATAGCCGATGGCGATTAAGCAACAGCCAGGCGATAAAGTGTATGCTAAACGTTACTAATCACGGATGCTAGGACTTAGTGAGTTTTTGGAATACTGCTCTCTTTTTGGGTCGTAGTATCTTGATTTATTTTGCGAGGAAAGCTCCGTACGCTTTTGATGGTCGCCTGCCATTACTAATATATTAGATCGCCTTCAGTTTCGTATGATACTGTGCAATACCTCTGGTGTGAAATAGTTGCTTCAAGCGCCGTGGCAGGCGGGCAGCCAGCGCGAAACACGCATTGGCGCCTACAAACCTAACAGGGATACTTCACGCGTTGCGCAAAGCGTGAAGTATCCCTGTTAGGTTTGTAGGCGCCAGTGCGTCGTCGCCGCTCCGTTTTGTGTTAGGCTGTAATATTTAATCTGGCGGAGTCAGCGTTATTCAACTCATGATTTTGAAATGTTTGCACATCCTGTATGGATTATTCTCATTTTAATTGATGAAAAATAAATATGTATTAAAGGAAAATATAATGTGTGTTTTGTAAATATTAAAGTGGTTCTGTATCAAACTTAATGATTTCCAAAGCACACGAATTTCTACATAATTTCTTATAGCCTTTTATAATCGATGGCGAAAAAGCAACCGCCAGGCGATAAAGTGTAAAGCCCGGCGAAAGGAACTATAGCCCGGCTGCATAATTTTTTATCGCTTCGTATAGCCCAGCAGTATGATTTTCTATAGCCTTCTTTAGCCGGCTATAAGAATTCTTATGGTATTTTGAAACGCAGCTCTTATCGCCAAATTTTACTAGGGATGTTTGTTGCCTAAACAGTTTGTGGCCTATTTTTTTTCGAATCAACCATCAAAACGGAACTTTGCAATCTCTACAAATCGATGGATAAACTCCAAAACGGCGTACCTCGCTAACAACGATTAGCATGTCCATTGATTTTTTGTAGGTAAAATGATTAGTTCAGACCATCATTAAAACCAAAAAACAATATCTAAGTTTTACATCGATTTGTAGAGGACGCACAAGGAATTAGCGAATGAATATCGTTTGTATAATACAGTTAAGCTTTTTTTTTGTTCAGTCATAATTGGCACGACATGGTGCCGATGAAAGTCGCTCATTCATAAATTAACATCCGGTGTTGCGATTAAGCAGCTTAAAGAAAGTCCGAGAGAAACGCCGTATTCGGAGTTTGCATGAATGAACCGTTAAACAGTTCTTCATTCGCTGATTTAACGTGTAGCGAGAGATTTGACTGATAGAAAGTTTGATGAACCATCAATATTCATATCCTCAGCCAAATGCTTTCACTCCGTATCAACATTACGACCTGGGAAAAAATGTATTGTGTTCAGAACAATACAAATGTATTGCACGGCACCAATAATATAATTGAGGAGCTTGGAGGACAAGGAGCATAAATGCAGTTTTCGAAAAAATTTAGATACTTTTAATGATTTCGAGTAAAACTAGTTTTAATGCATATTTTGGGGAAAATTCGCGCCCAAATTCCAATTTTTAAGCATTACGAAGTCAGTTTGAAGTTTCTTTCCGCCATGGGGATCCATGTAATTTCGAAAAACTACAAAAAACCCCAAAAAACTTTCAGATTCTAAGGGGTAAAGAATCCGGCCAAAGTCTTAAACTTGTTGAACCAAATTTTCTTATTACTCCTAAAAGAAAATTAAAAATTACCTATACTTTACTGAAAATCGAATGTGGGCCCCTTCATAAACGAGCGATACAACATTCACTGCATGTGTGTATGTGGACCTCTTGTAGGAGCCCAATCGGTTCGCTCTTTGCAACAAACGCTACATTCGTGAATGGAAAGTCCTTGGAGGAGCACATAACGTCCTCTTTCTTTATTTAACTTATGCATTTTTTATTCAGAATCTTCATAAAATCAAAAAGAAAAGTATGGACTGATATGAGCCTTATATGTGCTCTAAAACAATATGAAATATTTTATCGCACAAAGTCGAATATTTTTTCTTTAAAATTTAGAGCTACGTAACTAATTCAATAATCATGACTGGTGCATTTGCAGAAAAGTTTTCTCAGAGACTCAGTAAATTCCCTTGCTGAGCTGCATGTATCTTCAAGTAGGCATTATACTTCTAAAAGGAAATGTAGGCCCCTTCATTTAGGAGTGATGCAACAGTCATGACGTGTAAGTATGTTTAGCCCTTGCAGGAGCCTCTCCTCACCTATTTGCATTTTTATCTAAAGTAAAAAAAAAAATAGTCGGTAGGTATGGATTGATCTATGAGCCTTCTATGTGCTCCAAAACAATATGAAATATTTTATCGCACAAAGTCCAATATTTTTCGATTTAGGTCCTACAAATGCTTTTAAGAGAGCATGAAAAAAAAAATACTCAATCGGCTGGCTAAAGTCCAGTATTTTTCTTAAGAATAGTCTCCTCCTTCAATGAGTGATGCAACAATTGCGACATTTTTATATGAAAAGCCCTTGCAGAAGCCTTTTGATTTGACTCAGCTAAATTTTGAAGAATCACTGACGTGTCCGCAAAAATGCTCTTACTGTAATCATTAGGAACTCGAACGAAAAGGACTCCATATTACCTAGATATTGAAAATTTTTTTCAGAGTAAATTAATGAAGATTTAAAAAAACAAAAATCATGGTTAAAAATGGCGTTTTTATTTTTTACGCAGAGTAGAATAGGTAAGAGGGTTTTGACATGGATCCTCAGATATCTCTATGAAGCATTAATTTCAGTGACCCGTCTTTTTTACGCATTTTTGCGGACACGTCAGTGATTCTTCAAAATTTAGCTGAGTCAAATCAAAAGGCTTCTGCAAGGGCTTTTCATATAAAAATGTCGCAATTGTTGCATCACTCATTGAAGGAGGAGACTATTCTTAAGAAAAATACTGGACTTTAGCCAGCCGATTGAGTATTTTTTTTTTCATGCTCTCTTAAAAGCATTTGTAGGACCTAAATCGAAAAATATTGGACTTTGTGCGATAAAATATTTCATATTGTTTTGGAGCACATAGAAGGCTCATAGATCAATCCATACCTACCGACTATTTTTTTTTTTACTTTAGATAAAAATGCAAATAGGTGAGGAGAGGCTCCTGCAAGGGCTAAACATACTTACACGTCATGACTGTTGCATCACTCCTAAATGAAGGGGCCTACATTTCCTTTTAGAAGTATAATGCCTACTTGAAGATACATGCAGCTCAGCAAGGGAATTTACTGAGTCTCTGAGAAAACTTTTCTGCAAATGCACCAGTCATGATTATTGAATTAGTTACGTAGCTCTAAATTTTAAAGAAAAAATATTCGACTTTGTGCGATAAAATATTTCATATTGTTTTAGAGCACATATAAGGCTCATATCAGTCCATACTTTTCTTTTTGATTTTATGAAGATTCTGAATAAAAAATGCATAAGTTAAATAAAGAAAGAGGACGTTATGTGCTCCTCCAAGGACTTTCCATTCACGAATGTAGCGTTTGTTGCAAAGAGCGAACCGATTGGGCTCCTACAAGAGGTCCACATACACACATGCAGTGAATGTTGTATCGCTCGTTTATGAAGGGGCCCACATTCGATTTTCAGTAAAGTATAGGTAATTTTTAATTTTCTTTTAGGAGTAATAAGAAAATTTGGTTCAACAAGTTTAAGACTTTGGCCGGATTCTTTACCCCTTAGAATCTGAAAGTTTTTTGGGGTTTTTTGTAGTTTTTATATCAGGTCGTTTTTGGAATGATGTGAAGCTAATGAAACATTTGGCTGGAAAAAGAGAAACTGAGAATAATTTTTTCAATGAGCAGAACTGGAACTCCTTGTTTAATCAACTAAACATTAATAGGGGGTGATTCAGTTTGCAATCAATAAAAGTTACCTGATGTTTAGGTGAGTTTAAACTTCTCTCATCGAAATAGGGTACATAATGTTTTAAAAACTGATGGATTAGCAATTAATTGTCATAGTGTAGGGCTACTTAGAATGAACTTCTTTTGCCGCATAAATTATTCCTTACCTACTCATAAAGTTTCAACATTAATTCTGCAATTCTTACTGCGTTTAACTCAACTGTTGGACATACTTACATTCAGCCACTAAAATTGTAAATTAAATAACAGTGAGACCACTAAGTGGAAAGTCCATTCAAAGAGTTAGGTAAAATTATTTTTTTTTTGGTTCACTCATTATAAAAAGTATTTCCTGTAAGAGGTATTTAATTTATCAATAAAAGTGTGCGTCAAGCCAAGCCCCTTCGGCCACAAAAGTATTTTTTCTTTTAACAGAGTATAACTTCTAGGAATGTGACTTGAAACATGAAGATAAGAAAATTGTACTTATACCTAATATGCACTCCGTTGAACTTGAGCGATTCAGGTAATAATCGACTGAATTTCAACATCAAGTTACAATGGCCTCAGTCAGAAAATTAATTGAAAAAGAGAAAAACTTGCTGCAAATATTACACTGTAAGCTTACCCACCGGGGGGGGCTACCGCCACTCTTGATACAGTATGCCTATATTGACGCTATAGCGGAGAATATTTTGATTTATTTTGCTTAGAGTCGCTTCACCACATAATTTGTCGAATCGTATAACTGGCATGTAAGTAAGCATTTAAATTTGAATGGCGTCTTTTGATTCAAGAAGATAATGAAGGCTACCTCTCAGTTACCTGGTAGTTCAAGAATTCCTGGTAATTTTGTTGTCCACTGTCGGACTAAAAACACCACCCCCAAACTCTTCATCAGAGCATGTTCCGCAGTTGGTGCCTAGGCGCAAACATTTTGATCATAAACGCTATCGATTGGTCTAATCTTTTTCGGCTTTGATTCACCCGATTACATTTATCCATTAAGAACTAGGTTGGCACGCGAACCATACATAGACCCAACGCTCAATTAATTTCAGAGTGCACTGTTTCACTGGAGTAATTATGCTAGAAACTCACTAGGTGAAGATGGAATACTTCTGTGACACAACAACCAACAACACCACAATATTTCCACATCAAGAGTGGCGGTAGCCATCCCCCGTCGAGGAAAATGACGACCTACTAAAGTCCCTATAGCAAAGGGGTGGCGGACACTCTTAGTCACACCTAACTCCCTTAATCTGAAAATTGATTAGATATAGAATGGAATTCAGAGCAAACGGCGGCACGGATTCCAACGATCTTGGTGTCTTTGGACACAGCTAAGTTAGCCGGATGTCATTTGAGGGTTTATTATCTAACAGTCGGTAGCTGCACCACCAGTGTAAGTCCATAACATAGCCTAACTATTTGATGTGTTTACATCAAGTTTTCATATGTTAAAATAGAGAAGGAATGGGCGCTACGTACTTACGATTGGCCCAGCGATTTATGCAGCAATATAAATTCTTGATTTTATAGTAATCATCAAGCTGAGAAAATAGAACGAGTACATACCTTTCATGAAAGACTTTCTTACACATTGACTGGCCACATGGTGATTCTAACAACTTCTGACACAAAATCAAAGAGACTCGAAGAAAACAAATTTAAGCTAATACTCATCGTCAAAGATCTCTGATTTAGGGACATAAAGTTGACTTAGTGATTGAATTATACCTCGCATCCCCGCATATCTCCATGATGTAAACAAGCAACGGTAAGAGGCGAAGCTTCCCAAGATTAGTCATGAAGAACACAAGATCTTAATGTCAATAACATACACTTAGGGAAAGCACAAGCACTCCAGAGCGCGTAGGTTGAAAGCAAAATTTGAAGCGAATAAATTTTGGTCAGAGCATAATGACCGTGTCGCAAGTAGTGTGATGGGCGAAGGCTCATATTACAGTAATTTTTAGATCTTTTCTTGAGACTGATAGGGTCCACTGAAAACAACTACATCTCTTCAAGTTATGGAAACTAGCATTTGTGACTTGAGGAAAACAATAATGTAATTAAAAACTGAGAGTAATGGGCTCTCCCTTCGATCCATCGGTGTGCATGGTAGAGAAATATTTGGATGCTGTTAGTCACGAGAATGCAAACTGTGGTGTAAATCCTGCTTCCTTTTGATAGTTTGGCACAACTTTGGTGTCCTTTTATCGACGTAATTTACCTGAATTTTGGAATCCGAATTACATTCATTGATGCTTGGGTCAGACCATTGACGTATATGGGTCCAGTGTTACCGTTCAGCCCTTTCCACACGTTGCAAGTTCTGCTGCAAGTGAGCCGAAAGTGGGAGTCATCACTCATCGATGATCGTGAAATTTGCGGGCGGGACGCAAATTTCACGATCATCGATGAGTGATGACTCCCACTTTCGGCTCACTTGCAGCAAAACTTGCAACGTGTGGAAAGGGCTTATTGCGTACGCAACCCGACGGCAAATTACGCAACATTACGCAGAAAAATTTCCCAATTACGCACGCCATTACGCAGGAAAAATTGTCAAAATACGCATAAATTACGCAAAAATTTTCAAATTACGCAGCAATTACGCATTTTAAGCCAAATTGTTAACAATCTTTCGCTTATTTTGAAATTCTGAAATATTTTTGTTTCCTATGTACGGTGGGAATTTAGTAGCAAAGTTTGCAGCATTGCTTTTTAGGTAAAAAACTATCTTTACTACGACCGTTTACCTTGATCGGCATGACGTACCTAACCTAAAAACCGCGATAAGAAACTGAAATTTTTAAAAAACTTCAATTACGCACGAATTACGCCGAATTACGCAGAATTCTTCCAATTACGCAGCATTACGCATTACGCAGCCACTACGCAGCGACCCTCCAATTACGCAAAAAAAGCCCTCAATTACGCAGAACGGTAACACTGTATGGGTCAGACATGTACACCGACTGATAACCTCACTTCTGAACAATGACATCACTTGAACACTTGAAACTAATGAAATAGTGTATCGGGCTCTGGCAGAAGACGTGCGACGTAATAATATAAGTGTGTAAAAATATTAGTTAGCTTCTACAGAGAATTGAACTCTTATATTATATTAAATCATAAATCTGTTCTCAAGTAGTTAGAGTTGGAAGTTGGTATTGGTAACTAGGGAAATTTCGTTCCCGAGACTGGCTGAACTGAACGGAATCGACCAATGGCATTGAACCACTATACCGGATTTTTCTAAAATTCAAAAAAATCGTAGCTAAAATTTTGAAAGTTATTTGCCGATGCTGAATTATCCGAGCATTGAAACCCTATTAAATGTGGTAGAAATGAAATCCTCATATCTTCAAGCATGATCCTTTGTAGGTTTCATTAGAATCTGTGGCCGCGTAAGCAAGAAATCTGTTGTGAAAGGTGAGCATGTCGGTTTCCCGCTACTAGACGGCCCATGTTACAAAAAATATTTGTCATTTTGGGCCTTTAAGTGCTTATAACTTTTTGAAAACTCAATGGATCTTAATGAAACTCTTCCACTTTGTAGTCCTAATTGAGATGCGTCCGTAGACACCAAGATCGTAGGAATCCGTGCCGTCGTTTGGGCTGCAGTCGAGTTCCAAGCGAATCAATTTTCAGAATAAGGGAGTTACGTGTGTCTATGGTTGGCTGCCACCTTTTTTCGTTTGGAGGCTTTCCAGTGTTGTCGAGTTTAGACTTTGTCCGGAGGTGGCTACCGCCACCCATGACAAGCGAATCAATTTTCAGAATAAGGGAGTTACGTGTGTCTATGGTTGGCTGCCACCTTTTTTCGTTTGGAGGCTTTCCAGTGTTGTCGAGTTTAGACTTTGTCCGGAGGTGGCTACCGCCACCCATGAAACTTCAAACACGAGATCAGTGCAGGAAACACTATTATAGGTCTTGATCTGTGTCAGGTCAGTGCGCATGAGACTGATCTCAGGGCAAACACTGATCGAATCATCTTCAGTCTTCATGAGCACCGACCTGACACTGATCAAGACTAATATCAGAGTTTTGTACTAATCTCAGTGGCACTGACTTACGTGATATACAGGGTGTCCCAAAAGTCCTTAGTTAGCTCGCGGAGCTTGTAGTATATAGAGATGTCGCGACAAGATGGAGGATAATCGTTCAGATGCTCCTAGCGATTTTACCGCCACAATATCGAAAAACTGAGCAAATTAATTTAAAAAAATCGCTATTTTTCCGCTGAAAAATGATATTTGAGTGAGCTGACACTGTTCAACGTTATGATTTCCACGTCAAAGGACACAGAGGTAAGACGATTTTCATCAAATCACATGGAAATCTGCACCGAAAAAAAGTGAGGTTGATTTAACATTCTGTATGTAAAAAAAAAAGCGTGCGAGAACTTATGAAACGCTGAATTACCCGCCACAGCAGTTACTTTAGCAATACCAGGATGTGAAACTAACTGCTGTGGCGGGTAATTCAGAATTTTATAAGTAGGTATACTCGCACACCTTTTATACATCCAGAATGCTAAATCAAAGTCACTTTTTTTCGGTGTGGTCATTTCCACGTGAATCTACACGCTTTATCTATAGGAGGGCAAAATCTGGGACACCCTGTACACTGGAAATCTCCGTGGGAGATTTTGAAGGGGAGTGGTGGACATGGACGTGAGAGAAAGAGAGCGGCGAAATAGGGATCTGACCTGCTCGACGTCGAAGTTCTGGACGGTGGGTAGGTCGGGGCATCTGCCGAAAGACGGGCGTTGGGCCCGGACGGGGTCGGGGCCCCAGATGAGGAGACAAGTCCAGAGGAAGATGGAAGAGCAGAGCGACGCAGTGGCCGATGATAACGTCCTCATCGTAGGTCACTTTTCACTCCACGCGACTCGCGCACTCGCACTTTCCACTGGATTTCCCGCTGCGGCGTCCGGAGATGGGGATCGCGATGAGGATGAGGCAGGAGGCGCCGCGCACAGAGAGAGATCGCATCGTCGCACCCACTCCGCGACACAGATCCGCGTCGACTGACCACCGACTCAACGCGACGCCAGCAGACCGCCCCGGCGCGGCGCGGCGCGGAGCGGCGCCCCGGAGACCCCGGAGTCGAAGCCAGACCGTCTCGAGCACTCGCCACCATCGCGCGTCGCACAGTGCAGTGTTGCCACACGGAACAAATGCATTGCTCATTTCAAAACGCAATTCTTAAAAAAAAGTGACTGCAATGTTTCAAATCTACATTTTACAATGTCGCCGTGCTAAGGAAAAACGCCGTATGAACATTTCAAAGTTGCCAAATTTCCTCCGATAAAATATGTGCTTTCAAGGAGATTTACGAATACGTACTTTTCTTGGAAATCTTCAGGAACTTCAGGTGAAATTTAGAGTACCTTTATAGACAGAGTATGGCCATTTCTGTTCCAGATTTTCATTGGTCGCGAGCGAACAGGCTGACACGATGCTCTTAGGGCCGTAAATAAACTAACAAGATGGCTGTTATCAGCAAGCAAGATTGAGGTTATGCACATCTTACATCCTCCTGCGATAACGGTGAAAGGCGATTTAACAATGTTTTCGTGTTTGCGAGTGTGTGTGTGTCCCTTTGACGAGCCGCGGGTTGCCGCATCTGATCAATGAGTGGGAGAGAGATAGACGATAAAACGGCAGCTTGTCAAAGCCGAGTGTGCTCCTTTGACGTGCCGCATCTGAGCAATGAGTGCGAGAGAGAAAATAGGACAAAACAACATATGGACCAATCCAAGTTGAGCCTTAGTCCCCGTTTACGGCCGTTCTTTCCAGGGCTCATGGTCGGAAAGCACTCCGGTGTTTTTTCGGGGCACCCGGATTCGGGCTCGCCACTACCACCGCGGACCGAATTACGAGGCCCAGCCTGTATTATTGCGAGTGTGTGTGTGTCCCTTTGACGAGCCGCGGGTTGCCGCTTCTGTTCAATGAGTGGGAGAGAGATATAGACGATAAAACGGCGGCTTGTCAAAGCCGAGTGTGCTCCTTTGACGTGCCGCATCTGAGCAATGAGTGCGAGAGAGAAAATAGGACAAAACAGCGTATGGACCAATCCAAGTTGAGCCTTAGTCCCCGTTTACGGCCGTTCTTTCCAGGGCTCATGGTCGGAGAGCACTCCGGTGTTTTTTCGGGGCACCCGGATTCGGGCTCGCCACTACCACCGCGGACCGAATTACGAGGCCCAGCCTTTATTTTTGCGAGTGTGTGTGTGTCCCTTTGACGAGCCGCGGGTTGCCGCATCTGATCAATGAGTGGGAGAGAGATAGACGATAAAACGGCGGCTTGTCAAAGGCGAGTGTGCTCCTTTGACGTGCCACATCTGAGCAATGAGTGCGAGAGAGAAAATAGGACAAAACAGCGTATGGACCAATCCAAGTTGAGCCTTAGTCCCCGTTTACGGCCGTTCTTTCCAGGGCTCATGGTCGGAAAGCACTCCGGTGTTTTTTCGGGGCACCCGGATTCGGGCTCGCCACTACCACCGCGTACCGAATTACGAGACCCAGCCTGTATTTTTGCGAGTGTGTGTGTGTCCCTTTGACGAGCCGCGGGTTGCCGCATCTGATCCATGAGTGGGAGAGAGATAGACGATAAAACGGCGGCTTGTCAAAGCCGAGTGTGCTCCTTTGACGTGCCGCATCTGAGCAATGAGTGCGAGAGAGAAAATAGGACAAAACAGCGTATGGACCAATCCAAGTTGAGCCTTAGTCCCCGTTTACGGCCGTTCTTTCCAGGGCTCATGGTCGGAAAGCACTCCGGTGTTTTTTCGGGGCACCCGGATTCGGGCTCGCCACTACCACCGCGTACCGAATTACGAGGCCCAGCCTGTATTTTTGCGAGTGTGTGTGTGTCCCTTTGACGAGCCGCGGGTTGCCGCATCTGATCAACGAGTGGGAGAGAGATAGACGATAAAACGGCGGCTTGTCAAAGCCGAGTGTGCTCCTTTGACGTGCCGCATCTGAGCAATGAGTGCGAGAGAGAAAATAGGACAAAACAGCGTATGGACCAATCCAAGTTGAGCCTTAGTCCCCGTTTACGGCCGTTCTTTCCAGGGCTCATGGTCGGAGAGCACTCCGGTGTTTTTTCGGGGCACCCGGATTCGGGCTCGCCACTACCACCGCGGACCGAATTACGAGGCCCAGCCTTTATTTTTGCGAGTGTGTGTGTGTCCCTTTGACGAGCCGCGGGTTGCCGCATCTGATCAATAAGTGGGAGAGAGATAGACGATAAAACGGCGGCTTGTCAAAGGCGAGTGTGCTCCTTTGACGTGCCGCATCTGAGCAATGAGTGCGAGAGAGAAAATAGGACAAAACAGCGTATGGACCAATCCAAGTTGAGCCTTAGTCCCCGTTTACGGCCGTTCTTTCCAGGGCTCATGGTCGGAAAGCACTCCGGTGTTTTTTCGGGGCACCCGGATTCGGGCTCGCCACTACCACCGCGTACCGAATTACGAGACCCAGCCTGTATTTTTGCGAGTGTGTGTGTGTTCCTTTGACGAGCCGCGGGTTGCCGCATCTGATCCATGAGTGGGAGAGAGATAGACGATAAAACGGCGGCTTGTCAAAGGCGAGTGTGCTCCTTTGACGTGCCGCATCTGAGCAATGAGTGCGAGAGAGAAAATAGGACAAAACAGCGTATGGACCAATCCAAGTTGAGCCTTAGTCCCCGTTTACGGCCGTTCTTTCCAGGGCTCATGGTCGGAAAGCACTCCGGTGTTTTTTCGGGGCACCCGGATTCGGGCTCGCCACTACCACCGCGTACCGAATTACGAGACCCAGCCTGTATTTTTGCGAGTGTGTGTGTGTCCCTTTGACGAGCCGCGGGTTGCCGCATCTGATCAATGAGTGGGAGAGAGATAGACGATAAAACGGCGGCTTGTCAAAGCCGAGTGTGCTCCTTTGACGTGCCGCATCTGAGCAATGAGTGCGAGAGAGAAAATAGGACAAAACAGCGTATGGACCAATCCAAGTTGAGCCTTAGTCCCCGTTTACGGCCGTTCTTTCCAGGGCTCATGGTGGGAAAGCACTCCGGTGTTTTTTCGGGGCACCCGGACTCGGGCTCGCCACTACCACCGCGGACCGAATTACGAGGCCCAGCCTGTATTTTTGCGAGTGTGTGTGTGTCCCTTTGACGAGCCGCGGGTTGCCGCATCTGATCCATGAGTGGGAGAGAGATAGACGATAAAACGGCGGCTTGTCAAAGCCGAGTGTGCTCCTTTGACGTGCCGCATCTAACAATGAGTGCGAGAGAGAAAATAGGACAAAACAGCGTATGGACCAATCCAAGTTGAGCCTTAGTCCCCGTTTACGGCCGTTCTTTCCAGGGCTCATGGTCGGAGAGCACTCCGGTGTTTTTTCGGGGCACCCGGATTCGGGCTCGCCACTACCACCGCGGACCGAATTACGAGGCCCAGCCTGTATTTTTGCGAGTGTGTGTGTGTCCCTTTGACGAGCCGCGGGTTGCCGCATCTAATCAACGAGTGGGAGAGAGATAGACGATAAAACGGCGGCTTGTCAAAGCCGAGTGTGCTCCTTTGACGTGCCGCATCTGAGCAATGAGTGCGAGAGAGAAAATAGGAAAAAACAGCGTATGGACCAATCCAAGTTGAGCCTTAGTCCCCGTTTACGGCCGTTCTTTCCAGGGCTCATGGTCGGAAAGCACTCCGGTGTTTTTTCGGGGCACCCGGATTCGGGCTCGCCACTACCACCGCGGACCGAATTACGAGGCCCAGCCTGTATTTTTTGTTTTTTTCGTGTTTTATTCGTAGATATGCTAGTTTAAATTGTTACTGCCGTATAATTGAAATTTTTGTCAAATTTAGCTTCTTGTTGTCGATGTTACGGTGAGTCGCCATCTTGTTTGTTTATATACGGCCCTAAGAGCATCATGAAGCCTAAAAACTCGTTGACCAATCAAAAAGCGGAACAGTTTTCCTGTAGTAAAAAGATAGGAATGGCCATACTCTGTCTATAAAGGTACTCAAGTGAAATTGCGAGCAAAATAATCTGAAGAACTGGGAGAAAAATAATCACAAGTTTTCTCTAAAATTTGTATTTAATCAAAGGAAATGTGGCAACGCTTGAAGGTTCATACGGCGTTTTTCCTTAGCACGGTATGGAAAGCTAATTTAACCACGGGGGTGGTTAAAGTAGCATTTTCTTTTTGTAAAATCTACATTGCAACATTGCAGTCACCTCTTTTTACTGCAAAATTGTTGAATCAGGAATTTAATTTCTTCCGTGCATGCTTAGGTAGAACGTTGTATGAACCTTCAGGCGATGAAAAGTTTCCTTTAATACAGAACGAATTTATTAGGAAATTGCAGTCACCTTTTTTTACCACAAAATTGTTAAATCAGAAATTTAATTTTTTCGTGCATGCTCAGGCAGAACGCCGTATGAACCCTCAGGCGTTGCCAAGTTCCCCTTGAAGAAATTTTTAAATATTTTTCTTCCAATTTTTTAGACAATTTTGTTCGCAACTTGATCTAAAAATCTCAAGGAAAAATATGCATAACTTTTCCCAAAAATACGTGTTTTATATTGAAAAAGTTGGCAACTGCTGAATGTTCATACGGCGTTCTTCCTTAGCAGCAGAGTGGATCCGGCCACTAGGAGAACTCTAACAAAATATCCACACTTTAAAAGTTTATAACTTCGTTCATGCAAAACTTTGAGCGTGTTAAAGTGCTTTCATTGGTTTCCTCGTGAAATTTTCCTCTAAAACACTCCTTAAAAATTAAAATGTGACGAATTAGACATCAAAATTCGCAATTTTTGTTAAACATTTCATGTTGGTCCTCTCTGATTGACTTGATTTACTGTGCGCCGCCGCGCCGAGCCGCGCACCAGACCGAGTCAGTGAGAGAAGTTGGACGAAGTCTTAAAACTTCGAAAGCTTATTTTTCGAAAATATGAAACAAAATTTCCGTGCGTGTCAAACCATCGCGGTTC
The DNA here is from genome assembly GCF_918797505.1 of Bemisia tabaci. Taxonomy (NCBI): domain Eukaryota; kingdom Metazoa; phylum Arthropoda; class Insecta; order Hemiptera; family Aleyrodidae; genus Bemisia; species Bemisia tabaci. The sequence goes on along the minus strand of NC_092800.1, from coordinate 759,425 downwards.
AACTAACTCAAAATTCTAAAATCGAGATGGTCATTCTAAGAAAATGGCAACGGGCCATGGATATAAAGTCCTGTTCAGATTACATCCATAGGCTTCTTTACTTATAGCGCTTTTCAAACTTTCTCAGATCGGAATTCAAGAAAATTCATCGAAAATATGCTCGTCCAAAATACGTTAGTTCCAAGGTCATACGATTTTACTGCGAAATGACCCAATTTTCCCTAGCTTTACCTCAACATTATCTCGGTAAGTGAGTCATTATCTTTATCTTTTCACATCTATCTTTCACATCTCATCTTTTTACCTGTCTCAAATTATTGCCATATAAGAATGTATAGGTATCATGCTCTTATCTTTTTTTGCGGACATCAAGCGCGTAAGTATTCGAACGCCGATGTAGGTATGTGATGTGGTATCCCGCCGAAATGAAGGAACATCTTAGCTTTTCATCTGTCTCATGCATGTTACTGCTATATAAGAATGTAGGATTGTAGTGTAGGCATCATGCGGGCATCTCCTTTTTGCGGCAATCAAGCGCGGAAGTATTCGAACGCCGATGTAGGTATGTGATGTGGTATCCCGCGGAAATGAAGGAAAATCTTAGCTTTTTACTTGCCTCAAAACGTCTCATGCTACTGCCATGTAAGAATGTAGGCATCATGCTCGCATCTTTAAATGCGGAAATGAAGAGCGGAACTAATTGGGCTCCGAAGTAGGTATTTGATGTGGTATCACGCGGAAATGAAGGAACATCTAAGCTTTAAAAATTTCCTCGGAAAAAAGAAAGTATCCTTTGAAAAACTACCGAAATTTCCACATTCCAGATTCAATGCTAGAGAAAGTGGCTTTTGATCAGTTGCGCCGACTCCATTACTAATAGCGCGTCAATTAACTTTCGGAAATAAAAAATTGAAAATATTCCGTAGGCTCGAAAATATCGGGCATACTCAATGAAAAATCGAAATTTCGCGCTGCGTATGGTCATCCGTGACGAATGACAAGAGAGCATTGATTTTCGTTCTTTTCCGACAAGGCGCATCGACAATATCGCTTGCGAAAATATTGTGCGAAAAAGTCCATGGAAAAACAATTCTCGACCGGCAAAACTGGCATACAAGCACGGATTTTATGTCGTTCTCGAACAATTTTATCGACTCAACCATGTTATAGAGACTTTTTCAACTTTCTTGTATCGAACATGGAAAAACTTCCATACGAGCAAAAATATCTCTCGAAAAGAAAACTCAAAATTCCTTGCATCGGATGGTCATCCGGAAAAATGGAACGGAAGCACAGATTCTACATTATTTTCAGACTAGATGCTTCGGCTCAACTCCTGGTAGCCCGTTCTCAACACCATCGGATTGAGACTTTAAAAAAATTATGATATATGCATGTGTATTTCAAAATTCAAAACGCGTGAAAATGTCTTCAGAGAAACGATGACATTTCCGAGCTCTAGATTCTTAGTCAGGAAAATCTGCATGGTTGAAAGCATGGATTTTTTGTTAATTTCTGACAACTTGTATCGACACCATTATTTTTAGTACCTTTTTAACTTTCTCGGATCTAAGTGATAGAATTTTCACATTCGCGCAAACATCCTCGGAAAAAACTAGAGAAAATTTCGAGCTTATTCAGTCAGTGGCGTGGCGTGAATTGCGATGTACCTATCCATTGTTATGCCATTTAAACCTATACGCATGGTATATAAAGAACCGATTATTAAGGTGTTCGTTGCGAACAACCTGTTTATCGAGTCTTTTCCATGGGTTTAACTTGCATAACAATCGATATAGGAAAGCACGCCACGCCACTGGAATCCAGATTCTCAGCATGAGGAAACCTGCATGGAGATAGACTATCTATTGATTTCCAACCGGACGTATCGACTCCATTATCTATAGCGCGTTTTTATCTCTCTCTGCTCGGACTTGAATAATATCTAAAGGAGTGAGAGTATCCTTGGAAAAACTTGTGAAAATTCCAAGCCCCAGATTCTCAGCCAGGGAAACCGATACGATACGATTGGATTTTTTTCATGGTTTTCCGACCACTTGAATCCATTGAATACGGGAATCAAGCGCACAGGTATTATTCAAACTTCGGAGTAGGCGTGTAATGTGGTATCACGCGAAAATGAAGGAAAACCTTACAGTTCAGTCAAACTAGCTCTAAAAAAGGACAATCTGAGAAAACCAATCTAATTGTTAGTATACAAAGTTTCGTTGTGGAAACATGTTTCGATGGGTTAGAACAACAAGGCAAAAGTTTACCGGAGTCGGCTGTCCGCTAACGCCACCATCTTGAAAAAAGCCAAAATACGCCGCTGGCGATCGGTTTCTCAAGGTATTGGTTTCTCGCTGGGTAAGTACAAATATATCTCAAAAACAATTATAACCCTATGGGAAAATGTCACCTCTCATAAAGCGCAAAAAATTTCCTATGAAAAACACAATACATTTATTATTTGTGACTTCCAGTTTATGAGATAACGCGGTAAGTAGTTATCTGCAGCTGGGAAAGTCTAATTTTGCTTGAAATTGCGCGCTCTCCCCACAAAATCTGCACTGGACCACTGACAGGGCCACTGACAATAGAAATGGGCCAGTTCGGCTAGCGAGGGATTGGCTTAAAAGCTATTGCATCTAAGGTAAAATTTTACCAGAAGAACGATGAGCACGATAAAAATTGTTGAATAAAATTGCTCAGCAGGGGAGAAATGACGATTTTAAAATCGCACCCCTCAAAAACGCTAAATTTGAATCCGAAAGTTTCGAAAATCAACTCCTGAACGAGATATTAGCAAATATTTTTGACACAGGTCAAATGGAAGTTCGATTGTAAATGACATCATTTGTATTTTTGCCTTTTAACCAATGTTAATAAATTAATAAAACACTTACCTATATCTTGTTTGGGATTCAATTTTCTGACTTCCCGTTGCACGATTTGTTTTCGAGGTGAAATTTTGAATCGAAAACATCTAGCGTAGTGTTTTAATTTCTACCTTGTCTAGAGCTCCACTAGCTTAGAAAAGGCAAGTCTGAGAAAAAAAATTGTTCTTAGGAACAATTTCAGTAAGCAATAATTGCAGGAATACCTCATGCATCGCGCTGAACACACTGCGGTCTTCGGTTGGCGCCAAAAGCATATTAGCGCCTACAAGAGTGCGGGAATACTTCATGCATTGCGCTAAAAACTGAGCGTTCGCCAGTCGGCGCGCGGCGTGAACGTGAAGCGCATATTTAGCGCCTACAAGACTGTAGGAATACTTCACGCATTGCGCGTTCACTACAGTGCGCGCTTGAAGCGCTGAATTTAATATCTCGGTGCCGGCCCCACCGAGGTCTACACCACATCCGGTAGTGTGCACCCCGAGCCTGCAATCGTGATCGCGATAAGTTGGGATTTGATCGGAAAATGCATCGCGATTTTTTCGAGACCGATTTATTGCAATATGATCGAATAAAGAATTGCGATTTCATCGCATAAATTTGCAATGACTGAAATAGCGATTTCATCGACGGCGATTTATCGCAACATTAAAATAAAAATAAAAATCCTGAATCCTGTTTATTAAATAAAAATCCTGATAAATTGAGATAAAATTCTGATTTTATCGGACGTGATTCTACAGAGATAAAATTGCGACAAGATCGAGAGAAATCGCTGAGATGTTGATGATCCTAATAATTTTATCGCCAAGAAATCGTAGAAAAATCGCAACCTAATTTCAAAGTATTGCGATTTTTCCCTTTGAAAAATGCTACGTCTCCTCATTCACTGTTTTGAATAGACTTTTTGAGCGGTGCCAGACGTGTAAAAAAGATGGATTAGTCAAAGAGCTTCTCACTTTGGTTCACTTGTGGTTGAGTGTATTAAACTCATGAAAATGACCGTTCTCAGTAAAAAAAAGTGCTAACACGTCCAGCCCTAGGCCCTGGCTTATAAGGATCACTTCGAATGATGATGGCTGAATGACGGACCTGAGGTCACTACTGTTCAAACCCTCCCTGAAATTGGAACCTCCTTATATACTTTTAAGTATGTTGTTGAATTTTCAAAATTACATGTGTGTTGCAAAATGAGGCGATTTCATGGCCTCAATAATAAAATAATAATAATAAAAAAAAATATCAAATAAAAGTGAGAAGAAAAAAAAAAGTTGGATGGTTTCAAAGCCAGCACAGAGACAGCACCTAACTAAGACAGGACATGAGAAAAAAATAAAAAAAACCATCATCACTTTTGAGGTAGAAAGAAAGTATATAATATCTAATTAAACATGAAAGTAAAAAATTTACAAGAACAAGAGAGTATTAAGTCTAGAATTGTTTTGCCTCCAGTTAAATAAGAACAGAGTTTGTAATATTAAGCAATTAAAGCAATCAAATGTGAAGAAAATCAGGTCCGAGCATATTTTTATGCGCTGACAAAATCACAAAACATGGATAATCCTGCCTTCTAATTAAAACAAATTAGTGATGTGCGATCAAAACTTCTTTCAAATACAATGCAAGAAATAGAAGCTTAACAGAATTTACTGAATTTATTCATTAGGAGAAATAGGATGATTTCAATAGTTTACAGCTCGTATCCATTAAATCAAATGTAAGGGGATTGAGATACATGGCAGGCTTACCGATCACAAAAGAGGAAAGTTTCAAAAATACATCCGAGAATGTCACACATCTCTTAAAATACAGTGATGCCAAAGTAAATGTATGGTATTTGATATGCTCCCCCTCCTAATACTCAAGGGACAAAGAAAATTTCTGGAATAGAAAAAAAACCCTGATTTTGCAAGCAAAAATATGAAAAGAAACAATTTAGTGAATCCAATTATACAATGATCCGAAATGAGGGTGACTTGCAAGTTTACAGTGATACTAACAGAAGAAAATATTTAAACTTGAAAATTTCTAGGGGTACTCAACAGATAATAAAATTGAATAATATGCTATGACCTAGGCTGAAATGGAAATACTAGAGAGAAATATCTTCTTTTTTTCTCACATTTTTCAATGCGAGCTTCCTTTTATTGACAAATGTGAAATTAAAAAAAAAAAATTTCAATTTAGAAACATTCATGAGCTTGTAAACAAACCTCACAGGTTTGTTTACCAAATGAAAATATCAGGTAAAGATAAAACAAAGTAGCTCACTTCAGAGCAATGTTTCAAAATCTCTAGTTATATGTATTTTATTTTTTGAAAAAAAAAACTGACCACAATATCTCCTTGAAATTTTCCAGGAATATTTTTGGTTAAAAGAAGAAAAATTTCAAGGAAAATTATCGGTCAGTTCTCTATTAATGAAATTGAAATATAGCACAGAAAGGTACGCGTTTTTTCACTTTGACCATCAATACAGTCGTCAGAAATCTTATTAATCAGATTTTTTCTTCTTCTTTTCGCCCCTCATTGTAGCTCTTCCAACCTTGCAGAGTTCTTTATTCAAACACTCAGAGCAATGAGGTCCTACCGGTCGACAAATTGACTGACCGAATCCGACGAGCAAATGATTAACCTCACTCCACAGTTCCCGAGGAAGCCAGGCCTCAAGTGCAAGTCGTGTCTGTTCTGGCTCTTTTGTTGGTTTCTGAACCCACGGAAGCCAGTTTGAAATTCGGTGAACGTGAGTATCAACGCCTGGAATGAAAATTTTAAAATAAAATTAGGAATCACTACAGCCTTCAGATCAGTGTTCTAAACCCACAGGCGCCATTACGCCAGATGTTCCTGAAAAATCAGCTATAGCCCCTATAAAATGAGGACACTCATCAAAAGTAGCCCATAGAAAATTGCTGTAATCCTAATTTTTTGGCAGGAAACTGAACTAGTAAAGCAAGCAGTGACACTCATATACCTTACTCAAAGCCTCTCACTAAATGTGCTGAGCTACAAGCAAAAATTCAATTTGACCCCTAAAGATTGTTTGATAACCCTTAAAAATTGAGCTGAATGGTGGCTAAGGTGGCTCCTGAAACCCAAAGGTGAGTTTGGAGCACTGCTAGCGAGTACACTACAGTGTCTTTAAAACTTCCTACCTACCAATTTCAGGATGCAGAAAGTTTCAAGTTTTCCAAAATCTTTAATTGGTTTCCCTCATTTTTTACCCAAACTCATATTGATTTGTTGCATTTTAACTAAGGAAAAGATTACCTTTACAAATGTCGAAAATGCTAATATTTCTCTTGTAAGTTTAATTTGGGCACATTCAATTAGTCCACTATCTTCTGCATGAAAGTCGAAAGAAAAAACATGTGGTGTGATGTTGGATTTTTGGCCTTGTATGGTAGTCCACTATGAGTATCTTGCTTACGCAGATTTTTTTGTCACCTAACCTTTAAATGAGGCTGACTTTGTGGTACTTGGTTTTCTTTCATTTCTTCTCACTTTCCTTCACAATCATTTTAATATCAAAAAGTCTGTCGATAGTGAAATTAACTCTTACCAATGCCTGTAACGATGCCCCAGCCACAGTTCATAGCAAGGTGCGCCATTTTGGGCCCAACTCCTGGTAATTTACAAAGGTCTTTAATTGTATTAGGAATATCACCGTTGTAATCTTTCTTCAGTATTTCACAGGTCTGTTTGATATACTGCACTTTGCGCTGAAACAGAAATGAGGATTATAAAAAAATGAAATAACCAATATTTTTCTGATTCAGAACTTTTCAACTTTACCTGCTCCCTTTATTCTTCTCAATTTCTTCCTGTTCCACTTTTCTTTCCTTCGATTACCATTTTACAGTGTGTTACCTTTATCTTCCTTTGTATTACCTCAATTTTACATTCGGTCAAAGTAGTTCTCTGTGTTATGCTCACTCCCACATCTCTCGCTTTTCATCAAAGCCTACATTTCCTTGGCATGATATTTTTTTCATACCTAATACATGCTTGAACATAGAAAAAGTCCCATTTTCACTACAGAGACTGCTTGAGTAGATTGATGTAGTACGTTTGATTTCGCTGTTTAAAATGAGCTAGCCTTTTGCTAGTTCCGATTTCTAAAAAATGTGTGTAGTTGTTTTGGAAAGAAAATGGTTTAAAAATAGTGATTTGGCGCAAAATCGCCATTGCTGAGCCTCAGTTTTTTTTTTATTTTGGACGGCAGAAAGCAGAAAAATAACTGATAAAAAATTTGCGGATAGAAACTTTGATCTAAGAAAAAGCTATAGTTTACTCACCCTCCAAAAACCAACTGGGTAAATCAGTTTGCCAAGAGTGTCATTGTCCATTAAAAGGAGACTATCTACAGTGCAGCCTGAGTGCTCAATCAGTCGTTCAACGGCAGCATGAGTTACTTGATCCTTGGTCTGACTTGACAGCATCAGAGAAATTAAAACATGGAATCGTCTTACCTAAAATGAAAAGAAAAAATAATTCTCTTTAATTGCCTCAAACTATACCAGGAGAGGGAAATCACAAATGCAAGGACGTTTGATGGTTTTCTAGACACCTGAAACATTTGGACATAGAATATTAATTATACATCATGTTATCCTTTTATTGGTAGAGTTTTTGTGTACACTTACTCGTTCTCAGAATTTGACTCCATCCATTGTTAGAATCATGAAATACAATGTAGATGACAAGTGTATGCTGAGAAGGAAATAGAACATGGCCAGCGAATACCTACCCTCTAAAATGGTCTGTTACCCACGAGTGAGGCAGCCTGATGTTGATGGTGAAACTGCAAAAATGCGTATCTCGGTTGAGGTGTTTTGAATTCTCTGCTCCTATTTTATTATTTAAAAAGAGGCTAAACCAAAATATTGCTTGAAGTTTTCACAGAATATTACTAATAGAGGGAAAAGAAATCTTTGAAATCTTCGAAGAATGACGTGTAGTATTTTTCCATTTAGAAAATTAAGTATGACAAGAAATCTGCAACACCGCAAACTGAAAAATGCTTTTCTGCAGGTTTTTATTTGGAATTTTTATATTATATTTTTATTCTTCCGACTGAAAATAGCTCAGTTTTGGACCGATACGTCTCGGATTTTTATGTGTACTTTTTAGCCTTTTTAGCTTATTTCTTGTTTTTTTTTTTCTCCTATGTTTTTGATATCAACATTGTTACGGGCTGCTGCTCTAGAAATTTCAACCTATAAACAGTTCAATTCTCACCTCAGGTGTGGCATCATCATTTGAGTTCTTATCACATCCCATATCGTCGACAGGAGCATATGTGTTCTTCCGCATTTCGCGGATATTGGCAAGGACCTCCCTCCAGTGTGGTGGTTCCCATTTGGACGGCTTTTCTTCCTCTTGCCAGTACTCAGATTTCACCGGGTCAGCAGACTTGCTTGCATCCCCTTTCGAATCAATTTCTCCTTCATATTCCTCCTTGATTTCTTGTTTGATTTCGAACGTTCCTGGCTCAGCTTTCACCGTTGCCCCAACTTGTTTGCCTTTAGCTTTTGAGCCTTTGATCCCAGATGGCACACCATTTTCAACTTTCACTACTGGCTTGTCATCGGACGGGTACTCGATTTTGATTTGCTTCCTCCTTCTTTTCGGAGGAGCAACAGGCGCCTCATGGGATTCTCCAGACGCACCAGCTGAAGCAGAAGATCGAGTGGTTGGCATTTTGCAAAATTGTTGAGTCACTAAATATCTTACCGCAGAGGAGGAAAATACTGATAACATGCAAAATCAATCCTTTAAAACTCTTTATTTCAGACAGCAGACAGCAAACTGTTGAAAGGTCCTCAGAGAAACCTTGAATTCATTAATGAGGCTTCAATGGCACGTACTGAAATGGACAACTAGTGTTTAATGAGAAATTTAATAACAATACTAAGCAATGGCTACCTAATTTTCCGCCAGATTTTTTACAGTAAAAACAAAATTTGTAGTAAATTACGAGAGTATACACACACACGTGAGCCGCAAGAAGTGTGTTTACAAACTTTCAGATGCAAGTGATGCAACAGTGGAAAACTAATTTTATGTTGAGTGTGGTCAGGGGTGCCGCACTTTTTCTTATCTTTTATTATTCCTTACAATTTACATTTGAAAGTTGAAAGTAATGAAAAAATCATATCTAAAGAACCGCTTTAATTTTTGATCCGAGATTTTAGTTTATTATGTGAGATTTAAAATGAATTTGAAGCACTGGAAAATTGCAACGGGTAAATTTTTTGTCATCATACGTTGCAAAACTGTAGCAATGAAATCAATAAACAATCAGCTGTTGACCTTGTGTTTAATCAAGTTCTTGTCGTGAAACATCTTTTACCGATCAATCAATTTGAATATCGCTTCATTTTACACAGTTTTTTACCCCCAAAAACCTGTACCTTAAGTGACGTGTTATGTTATCAGTCATTTCGGAAACTCACTGGCTCTCTGTCCTATTTCCGTCATGATGTAACACCCAAGTGTTTTTCCTGCCGAAGTAAGGTTATGTGTGAATTAACTCTCCAATATTTATGTTTCGAGGTGCTACAACAAATGTTCTAGAGAAGCTTTTTACCTCCAGTCATATTTGTCGCCTTCTATTTTCATGATGGAAGAAACCGCAGACTCCAAAGACAAGACCGCCAACTCCTTGAAGGATCTTGCCGATGACAATGGTAAGTTCTCTTCATTGATTGCTTTCTCTCCGTTCTTTGTCATGGAACGACTCTGAAACAATGGGGCTTTTGTCCTGGTGAATTTTGGCAGTAGCATTTTCACACTGCCAAACTGTAGTCACTAGGAACCATTTTCAGCAGTTGATAATTTATGAACTAGTATTCAGTGGTATCTTGAGTATGCAGACGCATTGACGCAATGTTGGATCCAGACTGAATAGTGACAAAGACTTATTGACCATAAAACTAATAGAATCCTAATTTTAATACCTTGGTATATCTTTTGTCTTTACCTGGGCGTAGTAAGTTATATTATTTTGAGAGGTACCAATTAATGGGTCAGTTCACAGTAGGAAGTGGTACATCTTATGGTTTTCACCGTGCGACAATAAAATGTAATCATAAATGTGCACCATACTTATAGATACGGCATATTTAGAAGTTACTGCACATAATCAGGTTAATCATTTGTCTGTTTTTGAGTAAGCATTTAACCTCAATATGGTCACAATGCAAGGAACATGATTTGGTAAAATCTCTTGACGCCAGTCAAAAATGTTAATGTTTAACAAATTTTATTACAAAAAAATGCGAGTCAAAGTTGATTCTGTCAATATTTATTTTATGAGGAATTCTGAAAGTTTTGATTTCAAGACTGGAGAACGCTGAAAATGAAGTAAACACAGATGGTTGTTTGTACCAGTAGTCAGTTAAGGGCTTTTTTTTTATGCGGATCGCAGTGGAACGCGGTGGATCGCGATGAACATCGGTATTTTTTATTCCGTTCCTCAGCGTGATCCAAGCGTTCCCGGTGGATCAAGGTGGAACGCTGGATCGCTCTTCCGAGGTGGGGCAAGCTTGCGATCCACTGTGATCCTAACCTATTGCGAGGAAGTTGCCGTCCCCAAAAAATCAAAACAACAACAAATCGAACCAAATTCCAAGTTTGGATTTTTTTATCACTTGGATCAGTCCGGATCGCTCAGGATTCCGATCCAGTGCATTCCACTGCGATCCACCCTGATCCGCGATAAAAAAAAAGCCCTCTTCTTTTTAGTGGTGAAATTCCCTAACCACCTATCTTGTTTGTGATTATGTTAAATCTCCACTTTTCTTTTATTCTTTTGAAGGTGAACAAATCAAAGTCGTTCCTTGAAGTTTTACAGAATTTTCTTCCCACAGAGAAGAAAAATCAGCAAAGTTTTAAAGAAGTGACATTGAGTAGTTTCCTATTTTAAAAGTTAAGTAGGTACTACAGAAAATTTGCAAGATCACAAATCAAGATTTGTCGTTTGGGAAACTCACTTTCCAAATATAAGTATGAAATCAGAACCAAGCAAAAATGATTAAAATACAACAATATGATGGAGATCAAAGTTAGGAATGCATTAATAACACCTGCTTCTGCACAGCACAAGATAGTTGGAAGCCTCCATTGTTGGTAGATAGTAAAAAATCAACAATTTTTTCCCATTCAAACCCATGTAAAATATTCACATTTTATTGCATAACTTGGCAAACGTGCAACTTCGTCAAATCCTGCTATAAAATGTGGATATTTTACATGCGTTTAAATGGGGAGAAGTGCTGATTTTCAGGACTCCTTAGTAACAGAGGTTGTCCAATTGTGCAATAAAACGTGAATATTTTACATGGGTTTACACATGGAAAAGTGCTGAATTTCAAGGAATATGTGGCAACAGCAAGGCTCTACTCCAACACCTCTCCCCCTCTATCCCAAAGCAAGGTACCCTTAGACAGTGGCCTTAGGCATACCTTCCACTATCATGAAATGTAACTTACTTACTTATTCTGTGTAATTTACAGACAGCAGAATTTTAATCTAAATCATTTGAACCCCTTTTTTCTCCCCACCATTTCATTACCAACCTCACCTGTCTACTTTGCACTGAATAGAGCACACCTGTGTAAACGCAAACACAACTTGGTGCCTGGTGAACCCACTTTGCCCTGTCTAACTATTTTATCTTTATTTTCAAACCCAGGGGATGGTTGTATTTTTATTTTGCATCACTCATCAATTATTCTTGTCGCGAATTTAGTGCACTTTTTCCCGTTATTCTTCTCTGTTCGTCTCTTTTTTGATATCTTGAATGTATTTACTTTTGGTAATTTGTAATATGTACATGTGATCAAATATTTTCTGTAGGGAGGTATTTCACAAGGTAAGGAGCTTATTTGTACATCAGTGTGAAACCTGCTAAAAAATTATTTATGAAAGTTACTGATTATTGAATATTTAAGTACAGTTTGAGAATGTCTAGTGTCTGTGTGTTTTCCAAAGCTGGGGAATCATTCTTTTAAGTGTCAATGGAATGATTGTAGGTGTTCTAAGATGTTGGTCATAGTCGTTGGTAAATGGATAATCAAGATCTGTCCCATATTAAATTTTATCACTTTAGTTTTTGGATACTGACAAAATGAGTTATTAATTTCAGGAAAATTAAGATTCTTAGCAATGGACCACTTGACAAGGTACGAATTTCAGCATTTGTAGTGCGTGTTTTGACTCATGTAGAGCTTTGAGTTTCTTGTGAGCGGCCAGTTCAGATTCCTCGTAACTAATGTGAAATAAAACCGTTAATATCTTCGCTAAGAGTTGGTTTCAGTAACTTTTGTTGCGCGAATTGTGTTCTATGTGAAATTTTGGTTCAGAAACATGTATTAGAATGCTAAAATTCGTACCCTGTCTAGTGGTCCATTATCATTAGGAGATCTTCAATCATCACTATTTCGCAAACGAGAGCCCTCCAATAAATACTGAAAAAGTTGGTCACTTGCATTTGCTTGGAAATAGAAGGTTCTAAGTATTTTAAACAGCTATGACCAAAAGAATTCCTGCATCAACTATCATAGAAGTTTTTTGTCAGCATTTTGAGACTTAAGATTATGAAAAAGTATGGGTTTTGTGTTATGTTTTTTCCTGAGGAAAAGAGGAGAAAATAATTTGAGAAACTGGGCATTGTATGTTTGACTGTGAATGTTCTTCGTGCCATATATGCCATCCTTGCATTTACTTACGCTTTGCCTATAGCTTTCCTTTTTTGCTCTATTCTCTCTGCAGATAGTCAGCTAAAAATTGACTCTCTTTCAAAACTAGTCGCCCAACTCGAAAATGAAAACAAAAAGTCAGCTGAAGAATTTGGAGCCCAGCGTGCTCAAATGAAAGTTATATATCTCCAGAAAGAAGGTAGTGTCTTTTACGTCATTTTACTATCTGTGACCATCAATGGAAAAAGGAACCATAGAGTACATTTTTCATGAGTGCTGCTTTGTCAGCTTGCGTTGAAAAATTGGAATTCGGCAGTCAGAGGATCCAAACCCCTTTGACTTAATATTTTTTATGGAAAAATGACTTTTTTGTGAGTTTCAGGAATGTTTACCCTTAGACACCTCCCCCCTCCCTCTCCCCCCTCACATCCCCCCTCCCTCTCCCCCCTCACATCCCCCTTCCCTCTTCCCCCCACATCCCCCTCCCTCTCTCCTCCCTTCTCTCATAAATATGAACTTTCCAAACTTTGTCTCAGAAGTGTGTGTTCTTCAGACTGAAAATATTAAACATCCTATCTTCAGTTTTTTGAGACATGCTCGGGTGTTTTTATGTTAAAATGATTTTAAAACATTCCTCCAAGCTATAAGTAGTATGAATATCTCAATTTCAAGTTTTTTCCTTCCAAGGTCCCTTTTTCTATGGATTGTCACATTTTTAAACCTAACATGCATCTACTTATTTTAAAAATTAAGTTTTATTTTTTTTTATTATGAAATTTTTTTGAGAATATGTAAACATAAAATATTAGTCCACGTTTTCAAAAAATATGAATGAGATAACAAACTAAAAATGTTCATTCTCTTACCTCAGAACATAGTCCAAAAAGTTGAGTAGAAGAATTGAAAACGTATGTTGAAACCAAAGTGGAAAACCTCAAACCAGATAAGACAGCCAGTGCACTCGTAATTACTGTGCTGTGTCCCAACTGATAGCAAGCTTTCACTTTTACTTTCAGTTGGAGTTGGAACTCCCCTACCCAGCTCAGTAGTGTGGAGATCTCCCAATAATTTATTCAAGCCTTATTTATTTGAGTATTATATCTTGCAATTTTAAATGAATAATTTTTCAGAAATAGAAAAATTATTTCTTCTGTACTTTTAATTCTTTCCCAGTAAAATTTTCATTGTAAATCTAACAAAAGTCTTGGTACCGTTCATGTTTTTGATCAGCTCATATTACATTTAAGTACTCGGTTTTTGTTTCAACTGATTTCGTTTAATATTTCTTACCTTCCCAACTTCCCTGTACAGTATTTATTCCATGTTTTGTTTTTGCACGTATGTTGATAGCATGAAGCACCAATCATTTATTACAAGGGCATCTTTTGTTTCAAAGCTTTCCAAAAAAAAATTTACCTACGTTTCTATTTTGGTGCATACACTCATGAGAAAGAATTTTTGTTCAAGTTCTGTCTCTCTTATTTCATGGATGTGTTTTATACATGTAAAGGGTATTTCTTAAAAAAGCAGGTAACTTTTCCAAGTTGAGAAACTCTGTTGATACTTGTGATCGGATCTGTGAAAAGGGGTCTTACTCTCTTGAAGAATAATTTTCCTAACTTTTTTTAAATGCTCGGAGGAAGAAAATCTGGGAATTTTGGCATCAGTTTGACGCTGAAAGCTCAAAAATTGAAGGAGATGCGAGTCCTGAAGTTCCAAGTCAAAAATTCTGAGGTCATGGAGAAATTTTAAAACAGCTTCCGGTGGTTTAAGTTTTTGAAAAAAAGTTAGGAAATATTTCTTCCGAAGGAAAAGATCCCTTTCCACAGATTCCGGTTACAATTTAAAACGTGAAAGACAGGCTTTTTTCCCCAAAAAATTGTCTTACATTTTTCAATAATTGAATGAAAATTGTGACAACCAACATCATATCTTGTTAGTACTTATGTTAATCGAATTGGAAGAATCAGTGATTGTCTTGTATATATTCAAAAACATAAGGTTTTATTTTATGTGATGTTTGCTTAATGTTGCCACTTTCTATTGCACCATTCATTTTTATTATTACTTTAGTACTTTGCTGTTTTATTTTGATTTTTCTGTTATATAACTTCTACTTTTGATTATTGGCATTTTTCGAAAGTAAAAGCCAATCGGCTTTCAAACCTCTTGCCGTTTTGAACATTACTTACTTGAGTATTATTAATTAGATGAGTAGCTGAGAGGTCGTATTTTTTACCTTTTTTTAATAGCAGCTGTTTGTTTTCTTTAGAAGTGAAGTTAAACCTTTCATTCAACTCATATTTTTGTTTGCAGAGGAGCTGAAGAAACAGGCAGCTGAGCAAGAGCAGCTGAAGGAAGAAATCAAAAGACTTCAGACAGAACTTGACGAGACGAAGAGTCAATTAACAGCTGTCAGTTTAGAGACTGAAAGCCTTGAGTCTCAAAAGCGCACATATCAGGATGAAATTTCATCGCTTCAGCAAATAGTAAATGGTATGTCTTTTCATGTATACTCAAGCGTAAGGGCTAAAATTCTACTCGGAAGTTTGTTGTTTATAGCTCATGGTGGTTGGTAGTCCAATCATACATGTTCAGTTTTTTGCAGAGACATGAGCCTGTACAATAGATCAGAAAACATATAGAAGCGGTCCCCCCCCCCCCCCCCTTGTTCTACACCTATATATTTAAATGCACTAGACTGAGTTTAGTGTTTAAGAAAAAAACCCTAAAAATGTGTTCTGAATACTGTAATAGGATGGTAGGATCTGCCTGAGCTGAACTTTTTTTTCCCTCAAACTTGTACTGAAACTCATTAGAGTTCATCTCATGAGCCTAATGTTAATTTTTGGATTTCTTATTTTTCATTTCCTTGCAAAATGGTGTGGACTCAACACTCTTCTACTATCCTGTTTAGTGCATTTGGAAAGCATGCAAAAATTAAAGAGAACCTGTGAATAAGCTTTTTGTCCGAAACTTTTCTTCCTTTTCTCTGAGGAATGATCCATAGAATGTCCCAACAGGGCGGCAGCCAGAAACTATGGTTATTTTTCTGGTAGATACTAGTGGAGTCCCTATTTACGTAATTTAAGCTGAAGTCTGATCTCTCCCGGTCCTAAATGCTAATGATATATGAAACAAAAATACATTCAAAGAAGAGATCGAGGATGGAACAAAACTGGTATGCAATTTATTTTACCGGATAAAGTAGACATATTCAATTTATGAATATTTTAAAAAAAGTTTTGAACAATCATCCATTTGAAGATTATTGCCCTTTTATTTCCAGAAACAATCGATGAGTCGACTCTTTTAACGCGAAAGAATGAAGCCCTTGAGGCAGAATTAGCTGAGATCAAGGGTCAATCAACCCGTGTCGAAATTGATAAAGACGGAGCTCCGTTAGCTGCAGCTGGCGCCATGATCCAAACGTTTGCCCGTAAAGTGACCAACCAGATCTCTAGCCAACTCAACTCAGACTCATCAGCCGTCTCTGTGGCCACAAATACTTCAAGTTCATTTCTCTCACCTACCGGTGCACTTACTGAAAGCCTAGAAGAGTCTATGCGGAAGGTAAACAAATATGTACGTTCCTCTCATTTATTTTACTATTTTACATTCTAATCTGTAGCGTAGATTGAAGAAAGCTGGACAGAGCAAAAATTAGTTGCAATTTCAGTCTCAAAAATTTCTCTACTTTGTAAAAGTGTCACAAGTACATGTTGAGTAAAAAAATTTAATGAAGCGGTGCTTTTCTCTATTTTTTTTCTTTTTCTTTTTCACATTTTTTTTACAAAAAAGGAAGGCAAAATACTCTTCTATTTAAAAAATGTTTTCTGAAGTTCACAGATTTCCTATAGTTGCCTGCAAACTGTGGCTAGCAAGTTCAAGTATTTTCTGCATGAAAACCAAGTTTAAGTTAAAGAATTGAAGTCTTCGTTGAATGAAAAAGGGAGTTTTTTTTTTTGAAAAACTGAGGTACAAGTAAGGTTGAACAAAATTTGTTCAAAGTAAATTTTGTGTAAAAAATTTACTTAGAAAACTTTAAGTCCACATCTATTTATTCAGCTATGTTCCAAAATGTACTTTTTGAATTCACAGTCGACTAACCTCCTCGGTTTTTCTTTTCTTA
This sequence comes from Bemisia tabaci, assembly GCF_918797505.1. Taxonomy (NCBI): domain Eukaryota; kingdom Metazoa; phylum Arthropoda; class Insecta; order Hemiptera; family Aleyrodidae; genus Bemisia; species Bemisia tabaci. The sequence goes on along the minus strand of NC_092800.1, from coordinate 742,692 downwards.
CTCTTGGACTTTACTTTCAGGCAAAAGAAGATTCTGAAGTTCTAAGATCTCTGCTGGTGCCTCTGGAAGAAGAAATTGAACTTCTGAAGGATAAATTAAGAGAAATGGACCAAGAAGTGAACAAGTACAAAAGTGAGCTGAGTTGCGCTAACCAAGAGCTCACCAAATACAAGGGAGAGAATGTAAGTACTCTATTTCATTGTTTACAGCAGAATTTTTTTCACTCAATATCAGTGGCTTAAGAACCGAGTGTACATCATTTGAGTGGATCTCAAGTTGGAGCAATTTTATTAGGAAATCCCGTTATATTATTGAAAAGAAATTAAGTCGATAGTTTAATGTCTGAGTTTCTTAAATACGATTATTTTAAGCACTCGAACACCTATACAACCAATTTTAGCTGTGTGATGATTTCCTGAGAGCCGATAATTAAAGAATTTTCCAATGGAACCCTCCAAAAATGGCCTGCTTTTTAGGCAGCCAATTCGGCCATTGAATCGATAAAAATTTAGTTCCAGCACAAAATTATGATGAAAACGCACTAAAATTCCGTCCAATTAGGTATCTTGATTTTAAGCTGATGCACGGCAGTTCGCCACAAATTGCGGTTGTGCTCAAATGCTGCATATCAGCCAATAATCAAGATAATTGGACAGAATCTTTAAAATTAATTTACATTCAACGTTCATGAATCAATATTTTCTCTTAAATTTAGCAAAAAGTACCAATTGATACAAATAGCAATGACATGAAAATAGTAGGTATGTGTCCAACATTTCAGTTATTCGGCACGCTTTTCCAACATATTCATGTTGAATTTTTCCTCTTGTTTAACATAAAACAGGATCAGAAATCTTGAAATACCGCAATTGAGATCTGCACTTTTGCAGTTTCATCTTTGATGTATCATGTCTAAGATGTGGTTCATTTTTAATTCATTGCTCTCTCTTATCTTAACCCTCAGATTCAGTTAATGAGATTTTTTCAAGTATTTATTTGACATTCATTACAAATCCTTGAACTCGCAATCGTCAATTACAAAAATAGGTGGTGCAAAAACAAGACTATACAAATAACATATATGTCAGTAATATTTGACTCTTACTATAAATAATCTTTTTTCTCTAGGGCATTTCAAGTGACGCAATTGAAACGACTACTCCAATTGTCCACGATCTAACAGTGAGTTTGTCTGAATTTTACTTTTTTTAATTATCCTTTATTTTTCACCTATCTCATCATATAATTGGAAGGGAGGCAAGGAAAAATTTCAGGGAAAAGCTGAAATAGAAAATTTAAAACACTAAAATGAGAATGCAACTAGCTGACATGGGAAGCTGTGTATATCTATTCAGGTAAGTTTGTCTTGTTAGCAGTTTCACATCGAAAATCAGCCTATTTTTTAGTTTCCAAGTGAGCTTGCAAGAGCCTCATTCTCTAACTAACCCTGCCTAGGATTAATACATTTTTGTAGTTATCTATGTATTTAATTAATAAAAAAAAAAAATCTGCCGAGTAGTATGTATTTATATTTTTTCACTCATGATGTTTAAAATTATCATCCTTACCTAACCTCTCCTTATTTTTGTTTTACAGAATTCTACAAATAGCACCGATTCCCTCTTGTCAATGAATCATACCAGTAAGTTTTTATGCCTATTTTGAAAACTATCAGCAATTTTTATTTTGACCGCAAATTTTTCACCCAAAATTTGTATTATGCGTTCCTGGAAACCCTGCTCGGAGCCTAATTTAGGATTTAAAAAACTTTCAGAGTTTATCGTGGAGAAGTGAAAATTGAAATTTTTAATTTTTCTTACACTTTTTTTCTAATTCTGGAGCACAGTAAGAAAAATTGTCACCTTTCAGCCAAAGTTTCATAATTGCCATTTGTGCTTCGGCACTGTGTTGCCAAAACTTGTCCAATTTTTTACGGAAGAACTAATGAACAGCATCACTTGGAAATTTTACCTAATATTCTCTTGGTGTCAAGAACAATCTTTGAAATTTTCATGAACGTATTTGTAAACGTTTTGAAGAAAAAATTAAAACAATATTGAGATGTCCGGCAAATAGTGTTAAAGTGTAAATGTTGTTTATGATATGTTGATGAGGAGGTGATGAAATCTTCCGGCAGAAAGAACTTTTCTTTTCCTAATATTCTTTTTCTTTTGGCTATCACTAACTAATCCTCCATTCTGGCTTCTCTCTTTTTGTTTTTTGGAGCAAACTCATCATCATCTCACCTTCAATCTGTAGTTAACGCCTCTTTTTTGATCTGCGAAATTTTTACAGCTCTTGAAATTAGATTGTGCAAGTTTACTTACTTTTGACCTGAAAATTTAGTAGCAATCTGGGAATATACTATCCACATAAAAGGATACACATCAACAGTGAAAATCCTATTTCACTTATATCGTTTGCTGTTTTTTTAAAACTCCGCTTCCAGTTTATTTTATCAAAGAAGAAGTCATCACTTTTTGAAGTCCTCACAAAATTTCCTCCACACAGAAGAAAAATCACTGAAGTTTTTGAGAGTTGATGGGAAATAGATTTTCATTGAAAAACTACAATATAAATGGAAGTCTACAAGTTGCAAACCAAGATGCGTGGTTTGAAGTTTCACTGTCGAAAAGCTTTATAGTGACCGTAAAAATTCTAGGAACTATTAAAATATTTAAGGGAGCCACCGACTGTAGTAGGGTTGCTGCTTTTAATGCTACTCATTGTTATTTTTCCCTTGACCATGCTAGTGGAACTTTCAAATTGTTAATCACAGAATACGTCAGTTTTCAATTTTTGTACTGATTTTAATTTTTAACATTTTGGTCTCTTCAATAAATATCACCTGCTTATAAAGGACACTACTTAAACTAACCCTTTCAGGCTGCATTTTTTCTTTATTTGCACGCTTTTGGCTTTTTTTGTTCCTTCTATCGCATCCTTGGTTTTTCTTTCAATTTTTTCAGACCCTCATCCTTTGTTTAAAACTGTAGCGGTCCTAACGAATACTGTTAAAACCCTCAATTTCCTATTGGAATCAGAATCAGGTGAGGAGCTTGGTTGATTACAGCCAAATATGGCCACTAAGTAAAAAGGAAATGGAATTTTCTCTTCCGCAAGAATTCTCTAGACTCTACTTGATATCGCCATTGCATTCTTAATGTTGTTGAAAATTCCAAAGTGTTTTCTGAATTAATGAGACTCCAATCCTTTCATTTCCAATCGGACGAAACTAGGTACATAGAACTTTCGGTTGAATTATGCCAAAAAGAATTATTATCATAAGATTTTTATGCTCCATTACTCCCCTTTATTTATTTTGCTCATAAATAGTTTCTTTTAGGCTAAATATGCCCATATCGACTCTTAACCTTTTTAAAAAGAGCCTATCTATTTAACAGAATTTTAGTTCTGTGGAAGCAGGGTTCAGAATATTTCTATGCTGCAGGTTCTTCAGCGAATTAAAAACTGCACTTAAGCGAAATACAGAAATTATGATCTTGAGCAGATAAACGGTTTTCCCTCGGCATTTTGCAGGTATACTGCCGTGCTGAGGAACAATGCCGTATGAACCTTAATCAGTCGCCAAATTTCCTTTCATTAATTATGAATTTTCAGGAAAACTCGTGAATAATTTCCTTTCAATTTTTCAGAGAATTTTCTTTGTAATCAGATCTCAATTATCTGAAAATTTCAAGAGAAAATATTTACAATTCTCTTCAAAAATAAATATTCCATCGGAGGAAATTTGGCAACCCTCGAATGTTCATACGGCGTTTTTCCTTAGCAAAACTCGCCCATGATGAACTTGATGTTAGATAAGAAAAGTTATGTCATATTTGGGTTTTTGCCGTCAGCTAATAAGCATTGAGGCGTATGATAGAATAACCACTTGTATGCGTATATGGAATAAAAATGCTCATGCAGTATTCCTACCGCAAAAACCCAGCAACGCATGTCAGAATCAAACTTTAAATCCGATTTTCTCAAAACTATGTTTTCAGCTATAGGTGGTTATTCCTGCTTACGCCTCAATTGATTATAATATTATGTTGAAAAACTTGTTTCCTTTCACTTCTTTTCTTCCGGATATTCTTTTAGATAAGGTGATAAAATATGTGCAGTATGTATTAGTAAAAGGAATCTATTTTCCAATTTTCTAAGTGGTCTAAATTTGTTTTCTTTTTTTTACACTCTAGATAGTCAAAATGAGAATATGAAGAAACTAGAATCATCTCCAAAGATAATCGCTAAAATAGGTGAGTTGCTGATTATTTTTCCCCCTTTTTTTAACAAGGTGGTCTGTCTGATTAATATTCCTTTGCTCAGTTGTGCATGTAAGCATCTCATTTTCTAAGTCAAATGCAAAGCTAATTTCTGGTTAATTATCAAATATTTTGTTGTGATTTAGGTTCTGCAACATCAGTTGCATCTTCGGGCGTTTGCAACATGTGCGAAAACTACGAAGCTCAACTAGTCGCAGCCCAGGAGCGGAGTAGAGATCTCGAAAAACAGTTGTGTACTCTGGAGCGGTATAAGGAAGAGCTGAGCAAGGAGACAGCATTCAGGAAGGACATGGAAGAGAAGTGGAACGAAAAGAAAGAGGAACACAAACTACAGGTATTTTTTATCTGTGCTTAGAATCGTATTTAATGGATAATTTGCACAGGGGTGCAAAAACTTCTGGACCACGCGACCGGGTGGGTTGCGATCAGTCTCGTGTAAAACTGGGAAGGCCCGGAAGATCATGTTGTCAGATGGGAAAGCCGGCAAAATCGCGTTTTTTTGGAAAGGTGTGGTGAAAATCAGGAGTTTTTCTCAAACTTTTGGCAATGAATACATAAGGAAGTCATTTTTTTGAATTTCTGAGGAAAAAGGGGTTTTTAAAATGGAAAAGCCAATTTTAAAAATAGGAAAGACTAAGAACTTTCTGCATCCCTGAATTTGCAATTTTCACGAATTTGCTTTGTCTAAAAATGCCCATTCAGTACTGTATATAGTATTTCTTTAAATTTGTTTATGTTATGGGAAACTAGAGATAAATAGTTTTAAAAGTGAAAAAATTTACCACTTTGTGATGCTATATGCTGGTATGTCTCATTTAAACACATGTATCTTAGCAGATCATTTCATTCTGTTGTTTGGCCTACAATGATGGAATTCTAGACAAGGTGCAAATCAAAGCGCTCTGGTACATGTTTCATGTAAAATACAATTTGAACCACAAAAAAAACTTAAAGTAACTAACTCCTAACATAGATATTAACGCTTTTTGATGCCTAAATTCAAACTTCTGGCTCAAAAAAAACAAAAAAAACAGCAATCTACTTGAGTTAAATCGCATGTTAATATGTTACTGTGACGTTCTTTGCATTATGAAAGTAAGACAAACTCAATTTCAGTGCTTCAGCTCAGCTACAGTATGTTGATTACATTTTTAACAACATAGGGTGGGAGAGGAACATTACTTATCGAGAAGCCTGCCAAAACCGCTCTAGTGCACAATGTAATTCAAGTAGACTTTTTTTTTTGTGAGCAGTATATTCAAATTTTTTGTAGCCAGTGCAAAATGAAAGCGTTATTATCTTGGTTGTAAGGTGATTGCAGTAATTTCTATTGCGCAAATTGTGTTCTTTATAAAATTTTAAAGAGGATATACACATGAGAATGCTTAAATTCGTGCCTCGTCTGGTCGATTGCTGAAAAATCAAGAATAGAGATTCTCATGCCCTGGTCACTCAATAGTTTCCACTAAATAATGAAAATCATCAAATTTCAGACGATTTCAAATTCTTCATCCTCTGAGGGCTGCATATTACTTCCAGTCAAACAGATTCAGTACAAACTATGATACCAGCAGATGCATCAGGAAATGCATTACATTTTCCAATAAGGAACCACTATTTCTAGCTCATTTTAGAAACAACATATGTGCCATTGATTTCCGTATGCGGATATGCGTTTTTATGAAAGAGCCCAAGATAGTGGTTCCTTATTGCAAAATGTAATCCAAATGATGTATGCATTGATGAGCTCTATTCATTTGAATCCATAGGATTGTCTGCTGCAGCTTTTACAAATCATTTATCGGGCGTATTTATGCCACAAGGCAGTACATGCCTAGGGTTTGCATGCAACATAGTTTCTTTCAGCATTAACACGTCCAATCATTACTACAATCATAATAGTGAAGGATTTATACGTTTTTAATGGACTTTGATATCTATTTTTTTTTTTGCCCTTAAAAAAATTAACCTTTGGTATTTTTTTATTATTTTTTTTCTGTTTAATCCAGATTCAAGAACTACAGAAGAAAGTTGAGGAAGCAGATAAATCTTTGAAAGAATTAAAGCATATTTACAGTACGACCAAGTCTGAAGTCACTCAGCGGCTGAGTAAGCTCGATGAAGAGAGGAGGCAAACAGAAGCAAGACTGAATCAGTAAGAGCATTCCTCTTTCATGTGCCTTTTTTCTCTAATGCTTTCCAAAGATCCGAGATGAGACGGAGCTTTGTCACCGAAATTTATGTCGAAAATCAATTGATAAAAACTTTCTATCAAAGTTGAATACAGTTGCTTAGCACTCTCTCTTCGTAGTGGCCCCCTCCAAAACGGAAAACTTTCCATGACTGATAATTCCACCGGTTCCTTCCTATACTGAATAGATGTATTTTCCCCCCTGTCTTCTGGATCTCTCTCTGCACTGGATGAATAATCCGGTCCCTTGAGATCTGCTTCAGAGAGAGAGAGAGTACGGTATCATCATGCATTTTTTAGCTGGTCATAGAAAATATTGGCAAACCCAAATGTAGCAGCTTTGAGCTTAATTTCAAAGTTACATTACAATGTCAAGTTCTGAAATTTGCTGGAACCTCTAATCTTAGAACCTTGACTCAAATCATTGATGTAAAATACTTGTAACTATCGGAAGGCATCAAAATACTTTTGAGTTTTCAAAATGTGCCGGAACTTTTTACAAGCAATATTTTGTCGTAAGTTGTTACAAATTTCCAATTCTGTTTTTTAACTTCATCATACATGTGTTATCTGTGCAGTTTACAAAGAGAAAACGAAAATCTAGTTGGGAAACATAGCAAACGCTCAAGTGAACTGCAAAGTGAGATGATCAATTTACCAGATGTTGTTCCTGTAAGTAAAAATTTAATTTCTGATCAATTTAAATCAGCATTCTTTAATGACATTAATCAATCAGTTATTCAGGGTGTTGCAGTTCTAGAAAAACCGGAAAGTCCGGGAAAAGTGTGGTATTTCAAAGAAAGGTATAGAAGAACGCCTGGAAATTTGACTCCAGATCCGAAGAAACTAAAAAACCCCGCATTTTTGCATCATTTCTAAACTCAGAATACAAGAATACTTTTGGAGACGCAGATACTTTCCACCAAAATATCTCTATGTTTAAAAAGTATTCAAATTCATGAACTCTAGAATTTTAATTTGTACAACCTTGTTTTGTTATAATCTACCTTCTTTTCCTCTGGATTTAGATGCAATTATGTTAACTTCTACTTTATTTATTGATTATTTAATACCTGCTTTTGTTTGCCAATTGCCAAAGTTTGCACTCATTTCTTTTTTTTTTTTGAAAACAATTGGCTCGCCTGTACACAGTTGAAAATAAAGTAAAATAAAATTTACACCCTTCTGTTAAATCAGGCAATTCTGAAAAGAACACTTTAATAGCTAATCTGTTAGTGCACAGACTATTGCCGCAGAAAAGGTTTAACAGCCAGGAAAAAGACAGTAATTTTATTTTCTAAAATCTGTAGATACTCTGTTACTTCTCTTCTTCAGTGCTTTATTGCTAAGCCTTGAGAAAGTCAAACTCCGTAGCTAAACACTCTGTTCTGTTGCCAACTGAATCACTGTTTCTAAATCCTCTGTTTCTGTCCGTTTGCTCTGCCGTTCATGGAAATCCTTCTCTCCTGTATTTCTTAAGGAATTACAAGAAATGCTTCTTCGGCGTCTTGACGATTTAATAGCTGCTAAGGTTGGGCAAGAAAAAGCAGAAGAAATGGTTGAGAACCTCAGATACGAGGCAAATATGCTGCGAGAGCAGTTGGAATCTGCTCAAAAGAACCAAATATGCTCGGAACAACGATTGCAGAGTACAATTCACAATCTTGAGTAAGCTATCTTTTTTTTTCTCTCTTTTTAGACTCGCAATTTATTTATTGTTACTCGTTCGAAGAATCTCAATGAGACTCCTCTTTACATTTGAGTTTGTTATTTGTGAAAGGGCAGAAGTCCCAAGAAGCGAGTTTTCAGAAGCAAAGCAAACCTACCTGAGTTTCCTCCTTTTCCTTCCGTCGTTGTTAAAAAATAGGAACAGGTTACAAAACTAAGAACCTCGACATTTGAGCCACCCTTAAAATTTATTTAAGGATACAAAATTTTCTGTTTTTCAATTATAAATAACTGTTGTTTGCACGTCTCTGACACCAGAGGATTGATAACTAACACGCAAGTGCACAGACTGTCGCAGAAAAAAAGGTAGGAAAAATTCAGTAATCAGTACTGCTCGACCTGAAATAAAATAATTTGCACTCTTAATTGAATGATCTCCGTGTACTTTTCCAGGAGCAATTTGCACAGAGCAGAAAGTGAGAAGCAACAGTTGTCCGCCCAATTGAAGGAACTGGAGGCTCGCGTCATAAGTTTACAACAAGAAACGGATGACTTGAAATTAGAGTATGACAAGGCTGTTGAAGCTAGGGTATGTAGATGATTTTCCGCTGGTTTCTCAGTTATTCAAGCTCTTCAAGGTCATGTTTTATTTGTTTTCAAATTATAGTGGTGAAACTTCTCATTCTTTTTCTCCATTTTCCTTGCGTTTTTCCAAGTAAGGCAGTAAATGCTCTTCAATGACCAAAGTGCATTATTACATAAACTCCTTTGCTGTGTTTCAAAATTTCTTAGAGCTAAAAGCACGGCAGATTATTTTCATCTGCAAGTCAAATGGCTAAAGTGTAAGTTTCTCTTTCAATGACTTGTCAGTCTGATGTTTTCCTTTAACTCATTTCAAAGACGGAGTCCAATAGGTTTTTTGCTCGCAAGAGATACAGCCATCTGAGTACAGTTTTTAAGAGTAAATTCTCTCAAAAATCACGCTGGACACCTAAAAAAAGTCTGAAATCTGTTCCTCAGGGCGCAGTCTGCGTAGTTTGTAACACGCTTTTACAAGCTTCCCGCCTCTGCGCGTAGTTTTTCTAGTTTTTCTCAGGCACTGCCAACCAGGTTTGCACAGGCAGAGGAGTAAGAAAGAACTACCTAAAGCAAACAAAAATTTACTAACTTTTTCTATTTTATAACTTCATTTGTTTTCAAGTGTTTGCTTCCTTTTCCTTTCTTTATTTTGCAAAAACAACAGCTTTGAATCAATTGAAATCTTCTACAAGGAGAGTTTATAACAAATTGCAAGATTGGTTGTTTCCTTAGGTTAGGTCTCTGTTTGGGAAAATCTGACTGCCAGCCATCAAGAAAAACTGCCGGCATACACCATAAATTTGAACAAGCGAGGTTATAAATTACATAAATTGTGCGCTAAGGAGTGGATTTTAGAATTTTTTGATGTGCTCAACGTGATGTTTGAGTGAATATTCTCTTTTGAAGCGTATTCAGTTGGCTGTATCTCTTGCTAGCAACAGACTCATTGAAATGTACCCACAAATAGTTTATTAATAAACATTTATTCATTTTTTTTAAAAAAAAAATGCATAATCCACAACCTACCATCTATCATTTGCAAATCAATATCAGCTCCAGCAGGAAGCAGATGCCAGGACACAGAGTTTTGCCCATCAAGGATGGATACACGTTTTTTTTACCTATTATTTGCAAGTACATGCATCATTTTGCATTGTTGCTACCGCCAGATAGAATACTAATGTAACTCGAAGTATTTGTTCAGATTTTTTGGCCACCTCATAACTGTCATTAATTTGTCATGATTCTATTTTCAACACTACTTTTCATAATTACAGGGGACTTTGGAATATGAACTGAAGGAATCGCGGAAGAAAATCACAGCACTTCAAATAGATTTACAAATGTGTGAAAGAACTCAGAAGGATTTTGTCCAGCTTTCTCAATCCTTACAACAAGAGCTGGAAAAAATCAGAGAATCTGACAATCAAGTAAGTTCCACATCTATCTATTCTTTGATGGAGTATGAGGACGCCAATTTTTTCTTTTTAAAAAACTGATATCGTTGGATCAATTCGGTTTCTCCAAAAAATTTTGAAACTTTTCAACAATGGATGGTCGAACACATTTGATAAGTAACTATGTTTGACAGAAGTGGACGTAGGTACCATTTTATGATCAAAATCAGGGGTCAAAGGGGTTGGTATTCTTCTGCTTGAGATGGAGTTTGATTCTCAATACATTTGCTCTTAAATAAAATTTTCCCCAATTAAAACGGGTAAAGTGCTTGTTATCTTTCTTCATAGCCATCTCTATGAATGATTTTGTCAAAAATTTAGCACAGGAATACGACTTTAAATTGTTTCAGAACTTTCTATACTTCTATATGAAATATTGCTGGAAGTAAAATTTATTTAGTCAAAGTATCATACCTTTTCAGTGGAGTATTTCAACCTCTTTATCGATTACTTTTCTATTTGATCAGGTGCGGTGGGAACATGATGAAGACGTCGATGAGTGTCACAATTGCAAAGCACCGTTTTCAGTTACCAAAAGAAGAGTAAGTATCATGATGAAATTATGAATGTAAACCAGATTTAATAATGTCCTATCCTGGTGTAGTTGCTGGTGTAGTTTCGAAAACTCATTTCTTGGATCATGATGTTGCAAATTTCTCAACATGTTTTATTGGTCATTCTATCTGAATACTCCTCCCCTCCCTCTCCAATTTTTCTTCAATTTACAACAATACTATGCAAAAATTCCAAATAATAATATCACTTTATTTTTTCTCTAAAAGAAAGAAAGTGAACATGTACATTTTGAAATGGTACAATTGACGTATCCTAAAAAAGAATACAGTCGGGCTTTGAAAGAATCGTGGTGTCTCGGAATGTATTGGTTTTCAATTTATTCTTGTGAGTTTAAGTATAATACCGGTCTTGCAATTTTTACACTATAGTCGTAAAATTGAACTTCAAAATTCCCAACCAGACAGTGCTACACTTGAGTTTTTAAAAAAATCTTTATAACAATTACATTCTCTTTCCATTAATACTGGGTGAAATTGTGGTGATTTAAAAGCGAATGACAGTCCTTACAGCCACTTTAGTGGTGCTCAAAAATCCATTTCAGCTGTGATTTTCTTTAATTGTATTATTAGATCACTGCAGAGCTTTCTGACCTTTCTCCCTCTCCTCTGTAACCCATTAACCGTGTCTATTTGCTCTTTCTATTTTAGCAACACTGCCGGCATTGCGGTAGAATATTCTGCACTGCGTGTCTCTCTCACCAAGTCAAAAGCGGGCCTCATCAGCGACCTTCAAAAGTGTGCGGAATCTGTCACACACTCCTAGACCGTGAAACTGCCCCGTTTTTCAGCACAGACCCTCCTATACCTCACTAATTTTTTAGTTATTTAGTTTTTAAGCCACCCAGAAACAAAATCTCTTAAGCCAAAGACATTATGACCTAAACAAGAGGGCGCAATCAAAGTCACCAGCTGTAGTGTGGCAAAAAATCATTCAAACTCCAATCTGCAATAGTTCCTGCTTGTTCTTCAAACTGTGTGCTGTAACATTTAAGTTATCTGTGCAAAAGCTACATTTTTCTTGAAAAGTCATTCATCAGAAGGGGTTTTTACAAAATGATTTACTCTAATAGTGCTCACTAAAATCAGAATTTGAAATCTCTTAACACATTTTTCGAACGTGCGAAGGTCATTCAGAAAGTTAAGTCTCCTCTTGTTTTTCTTGCACTCTGATGATGGTAAAAATAAAACTGCTGTAGCAATGGGTTTCATCTATTTCGAACGAAATTTAACCAAGAAAACTGAGGTTTAATGTAAGCCCTTGTTTTTTTTTTTTTTTTTTTTTTTTTTTTTTTTTTTTTTTAAATCAAACTGAAAAGAACGCTATTTATTTGATTTTGGCTCTCTCAGAAGATCGAATTGGCATCAAGCCGCGCGATATTCTCATCACAGAGAGCCGTACAACCAAGAACAAATAACGAAAATAAAACGGGTATGCCTTGTCAGGCCAGGCATCTAGTTTCCCTAACCAGTCATCCTGTCCCTAGGAAAAGCATAAATGAGTAAATAAGTGAGTGGCAGTCAAACAGCAGGCGTGCCAGGGAGGTGCCGTAGCTCGCAGCTAAACACAGGCGTGCGCGCCAAAGGTAGCCAAACTTCAGGCGTACCCTTACGACGTTAAGTGCAAGAAGGGGCAGCCAAACAGCAGTTGTGCCCGGGAGCTGTGGACAGGATGGGACTGTGATGACTACTCGCTGAAAAGCTGAAGAGCTGGAGCTTTTATAGGTGTTATTACATAATGATTGCGTAATGGTTGCATAACGGTCATGTTGCATGACACGTGCCGATCTAAATTACATAACTGAATGCCTGGCTTTACACTAACCGAACTTAACTCAACTTCAAAAATCAAAGGGGTCCCTGTCCCCAACACAAACTATGGGAACCTTCAGGAAAGAAATTTTTCCACGCCGTTATCATCCATCTCTTTGAAGTCTTGAATAAATTTGGGAATCCCTCGGTCAAATAATTCAGCAGGTCGTCTATTAAACCGGTTTAAGATTAAAGGTAGGTTAAGAGTTTGCACCTTCCAGGCAGTCTCTGTTAGGAACTCACCAAGACTTTATTTTAATTTTGTACAAAAATAAAAGTTAAGAGGTTTAAGATTTAAACTGAACGTGGGAAGAGGAAAAACTTTTCAAGGAGGGTTTGTTCTAACCAAAAGGTCGGTCAAGTTGTGACGTGAGGGCTGACTATATCGTGATGTAAATGCTTACCCCAAGTGAGTAAACTCTGTCAATTATTCTGAATTCCTTGTTGCAATTCTCAAAGCAACTCTCTATCATATTGGCATAAATGATGTCATCATGAGGTAAAGTATAAAAAAAATTACATTTTTTCTGTCTCGGCACGTTTCGTAACACATTTCTCATCTTCCTTTGTAGTCGAATTTGACGGTGCAAACGGCAACCGCAACACTGGAAATGTGCTCGCTTGAATGTTACCATGGTCCAATTTCAAAAAAATTAAAGCCAATCGAATTAAGAACCCAACGATTTATTCGGGTTTTTCCTAAACAACTATGGCTCTTTAGAGAAACAAAAAGACTACATTACTTTCTAATGAATGACCCTCGCGCTTTATCATTTGCAGCTGTGATGTAAATTTTTAAGAATTATGGAATCTTCCAAAAACTTTAAACATTTTTATCTTTCGAATGAGACTTCTAGATACTGTCTATTCTACCTATAGGTGGAATCAGGAATTTGTTTTGCACAAAGCATAGGAGGCTAGAGTGCCCTTCTTTGCTCCACCGCAACAAGGAAAACAGTCTCACGTGTTTGTTGTCAACATTATCTTGGGAAGTGTTGATAGTTTCGCACATGATTATATCGGAAAACTTAAGGTAATTCAACCCTCAGACTGCCTCAAATTTACTATGGAAACTCAATGGACCACTGGATTAGGTACGAATTTTAAACTTTCTGATTTATGTTTCTGTTTCAAAATTTCACACAAAACACGATTTTTGAAACGAAAATTACTAAAATTAACTTGCAACTAAGACATTATCATTTTTATGTAGCATTGGTTACGAACAGTTTGAATTTTCCACTCACATGATAAATCAAAGTTTATTGTGAATCAAATTGCTACATGAAATTTTGATGAGAGACTATGTATTTCAATGCTTAAATTCAGCAGGCAGTTCTTTTTAGCAGGAGGGGTGTCAAATGATCGTTAGGATAATTTGTTGATTGAGTCTTTTTAGTTTATAACATATGTGATATCAATAATAATGTAGTTTAGTATTCAAAGTAGCACATTTGATATCACGTTGCTGTGAGGAAGACTTTAATCCCTCTAATGGCGTAAAAAATAGAGTAAGAGAAAGGAATTCGAAGTTTCTGCTCCCAAAAATCCAGTCAAATCATTTAGAGGTTGGATAATCTGAGTTTCTATTGACATTGTTGGAAACCTTTTGACTTCAAAAGGATCTTGTCCTTACTAAGGTGTCTTTTTTTTATTTGTCAAATAACTTTCTGGTTTTGTCAAATTTTTAACTCAAAGCGTTTCTCAGCCTTTTTTTTTTTGTTTATCATGCCAAGAGAACATTTTCTTGAAAATTTTATCGAAGAAAAAACTTATAAATCAAAACATTTTCTCTTGTCATCTAATTGGTCTCGAAAACCAAGTAGTCGTTTCATTCCTAATCATAAATACTCGTTTTTAACCATTTTAATTTACTTCTCTCTATCTTGTTTCTAATAATCATCAATGTCTCATATGATTCAAGCGTTGATGGGATAGTGTCAAGAAAGCTTGCTTAGTGATTTGTCGATGACAGTGCAGTGCTGTGCTGTTTCAAATTTATTTTTTTAATTATCTTTCCTACTATCTCTCGTGCACCTTGCTGTAAAACGCGCTCACCCGTACGTGTGGTTATAAATATTTAAATTTTAAAAGAGTACAAGGATTAGTGTTAAATTTTATTTTTATGGGTAGGTGATTAGAGTATGAATCTGTGGGATCGTTCTTGTGAAAAATAAATTTCGATTACTGTAAAAATCTTGGAAGTTATACTGCAGATCTAACTTTCATTGAATATACATAGCTTTAAATAATTCCTATGGCAAATTATCAAAATTTCCTGAAAACTCGTAATCTCAAGAGCATTGTGATTTCTATCCATCTGTATGTCTTTTTTTTTTTTTTAAAAAAGAAAAAAATTTCTTATCCTAGCCAGAGGGAGAGAGTATTGTGCAACCACCAATTTTTTCTTGGCGAAGTCTTTGAGGCAGCTATAGTGAATTTTTATTCAAAAATTTTTGTTCCAACTTTGACCACCGAAAAGATGGTCTTCAAAAAATGTCTAAATCTATAGATTTTTAACTTAAAAACCATCCAATTCTCACGATCAATCACTTTTGGGTTGAACACCTTATTTCAATGACATATTTATTTAAATATGACCGTGAAAAAGACCTATCTTAGCTCAGTATTTGAGCGTACCATTTGTTGCATAAAAGGCTGTGTGTTGGACTAACCATAAACTTAATTGATAACTTCATCTTATTTGTCAAGGCAATAACCCGACATTTAAATTTGATTTGATCTATTCCAATCTGTACAGTTATGCTCCTGTTTCAATTTTAAAATTCTGACTCTATGATCATGATCAACCTGTCAGTCTGGGAATTGGGAATTATATTGTTTTATTCAAACATTTGTATGAAAAAGCCAAGAACCCTAACTACATCTTACCAATGGAAGATATTGATGAAATTCAAGTCGGCAATTGCATTGCTCCCAATGTAATTTACAGTTTTTGAAACTTTTTATCTTGTGCCTGGTGTTATTCATCATAACCAATTTTTTTACGCTCTAAAAACTCCTCTTGAGAATACTAAAAATTAGAGTGAATTAACTCAAATTTTCCAAAAATGTTGGTTATGTTCCTTTTGTTCTTATCCATATTTTTATGATAGCTTCGATGGCACCATAATTGACAATGGTTAGGAAAAAGAACCAATTGACACAGACTTTGAACTGCGAAAAATAGGCCAAAGTTTCATTTCGTCATGAGGCCAATGGAAAAAACAAGCGTCAAGTCAAATTTTTGTATTCTCTGTATCATGTCGGACTTTTCATGGTCCGCAGGAGAATTTACGCCTCTCCACAAGTGCAGCATTATGGCCGAGTCAGTTTTTTCAAAGTTTACTTGGTTACCTTTGGCTGGACACTGCCCAAATGCTTTGCATTTTTCACTGTAAGAGAGTGAGCTCCATAACAAACTTCTTGCTGACTATTTTAAGAATCAAATGAATGGTGCACTAATTTTTTTTTCGAAGTTCAAACATTGTTGATACTATAGATTTCGAAAGGAAAACATGAATTTATCATTCTCTTGGTTTATTTGATAGTTATTTGACACAAATATAAAAATAATCATTTCCTCCTTAATTGTAGAGATAAAAAGAAGGTGCTTGCATTCCTGACATCTTAGAAAGAGGTTGATGACATACATATAAGTAGGTACAGACATTTTTGTCATCCATTTCCCCAAAAATGCTCTGGCCTATGGAAAAACTTGTACTCACAGAATTGTTTAGAATTATAGTTATTGACGGATTACACTTAAAAGCGGTCGATGTGGTCCATTTTCCATGCTACAAATTTTGGATTTAGCAGATATATTGATGTCATATGGGACTCACCCCCGTCATGATGTGAGCAATTCAGAAATTATAACCACCCCCTTCCTACTTTTCAGCAGGTTTTTATAAATCTTGTTCATTTTCATCAAGAAAAATGAACTGATGCCATAAAACAATTTCTAAGTCTGAAAATTTTTCAGGGCCTCATGATGCGTTTGAATTAAAATTTCAAAGCTCAAATTTCAGAGGCGGTCTCTTACAATACATCAAATCATATTGTAGCCGTGAATTAATTTGAAAGCGATCATGTATGTAGTTTAGTACCTATTGCAATATTTTCTAAGATGTTAGTTGACCTATTTTTGTTGAATTCAATTCGCAGTAAGACAAAAAAACTTCTGCGAAAAATCAGTTAGAGCACTATAAAATCAGAGTCACTTTTAGTGCCGGTGCTCGAAGCTAAAAAGATACTCCCGTATGATGGATCTACATTGAAAAATTTTCTTCTAATCTGTATTTCATATACCTCTTCATGAGGTATTACAATTTTTTCTTTATTGTGATTGTAAACTGTTGCTTGGAAAAAGTTTTGCCTGGGATATGTGGTTTTCTTGCTTGTAACAGCATGAGATATCTCTCAATGAAGGTCTCTGTGGCTGGGATATCTTGTGATCTTATTTTTAGTTTCTCCCCTCGATGACTGTGTTATGTACTGCATTACGAGATAAATCAGTTTTAATCTTATTCCTTGTCAGTTTAATTTTAAGTGCGTAATTCCTTTTTATTTGCTATTTGAATTATTTTTTATTGATTGTCAGTGAGTTTTTGTTCGTCCTGCACGTTGTTATCTCATATGTCTTGTTTGTTATTTGCTGATGAGTATATAGTTTATTTTTTAAAAAAGAGCTCCATACTTTTATGTCTTTGTAAATAATTAAATAAATTATGGAAAAAATATTTTTTACGTCTTCTTTTGCAGAATGAGATTATCCCTGAAAGGAATCCTAACATTGGTAAACTTGGAATGAGGGGCTTGGAGGACAAGGCGCACAAGTGTACTTTCTGCTATTTAAAGAAATACGTGTTCGGAGTTTAGAAATTACATGGATTCTTATGGCAGAGAGAAAGTTTAAAGGAATTTGGGAGCAAATTTTTCACAGAAAATGCATTAGGACTAGTTTTACTTGAAATTATTAATGTCTCAATTTTCAAGTGACAAAAACTGCACTTACACGCCTTGTCCTCCAAGCTCCTCAAGTGAGGGTATTGGCAAGTATACATTATTGTGTGGTATGAAAAAATATATTTACAATATTAAAATTACATAAGTATGGAAAATAATAGGGGATCTCATAATAAAGGTATGTCAAAATTGAAATGAACCGGAAGATACAGCATGAAGAGGACAAAATGTAATACTTTTGGAATTGGGCACCAAATTAAGTGGTATTTTGAAAATCTCCTTTCAAGATTTTTGGCAATACAAATGGTGGCTTCAGTTTGAGCTCTTGATCATCATCGCAGCAGTTGAGGAATATGTTGCGGTTTTAAAATTTCTTTTTTTGAAGGAGCGGCGAAACAGTTAGTCGAGTCCTTCTTTCTTCTCCTTGACTGCATCCTGAGAAGAAAACAAAAAATTAGAGCAAAATTAGAGAACAAAATAGAAAGAGCAAAATTAGAACCTGAAGGAACGATGTGTGATTCATAAGGAAAAGGGAACCAGTTTAACCTAAAAAACATGATTCATGACCAAAAAATACGTAGGGTTGCAGGATTGCCACAGTTTGGAAAGTCAGGGAATTTTTGACACCCCTACAAATCATTAAAACATCACTGATCTTCCAACTGTTCAGTCTACTGGTCATTTTAAGGCTCGTCATCTTTCAACCCGCAACTGAATGTTTTTATCCATCAGTTTTGCAACTGTCAAAAAAGGAAATATTGTCAAAAGATTAGCGGAAAATAGGTATTTTAGGAGAGGAATAATGAACTGGGAAATTTTGTTCAATTAAGGTCAGGGAATTGGAAAATTTCGGAGTCAAGGAAAGTCCAGGAATTTGAAGATGAAGAAATTATGGCAACCCTGGATTGGAAGATCTTGCCAACAGTTCTTGAATTTATTTACTCCGATGGTACTCAACAATTTAATTGCAACTTAATGTTTTTCAAAGATTTTCAAGCCTTATTAATTTTTCACAGAAATATTTTTTGAAAATCCTATCAGCAGACACGCTACAAATTATCTTTTAAAGGTCACAACTTGGTGAATTTTTGACCAATTGAGCTGAAAAGGTCTTGTTTGGATGGCATGTACACTGTTCAGAACTCAGACGAAACAGGGCATTGAAATCCTTGATCATTCTCTCTATACTGCTGTCATTTGACTACTTTTGGGATTCTAAAGTAGTATATAAGTGGATGGACATAATTTTTCCAAGGCCTTGTCTACATGAAAGTAGTTAGCCCGAATTCCGGCACACTTGTTCCTGGAACTTAATATAACTCATTGTCAGCTATAACTTATTCTGCAATATCCCTGTTTTCTGCAATATCCCTGTTTGTTGAATAGTTTACCATATAGTTCCTCAAACTGCGCTCGTGTGGACAAGACCCAAAGGTGACAAATGGCTGCTTATATTTTATTTTCATAAAAATTATTCTTGCCTTACTTATTAGAATTTTGTTGGAAAACGAATGAGGCCACTGAATTGCACTCAATTGTACAACATTCGATTAAATCATCTATAAAATTTAGATCTGCAAACCTTGAATCTTTCTTCAAAAAGTGAAAGTTCTGCGATCAAATCCGTGATAGCATTCACAAGAGCTTCTTCGGGCCTGTAGTCAGCTGAGCTGGTTTGGATTCGAAGGACGAATTTGTGCTCCAGGGGATGAGGAACTTTGTAACCAGCAAACAGGACTTGAGGGTCTTTGAGAAGTTGACTAGAAAAAAAGAGCAAAATTATGACTGAAGGAATACAGACTCAAAGGGCACAAAATGAACAAAGAGTTGTAAACAAAAAGTGTGAACAAAATCAAAGCATGATATGAAGAGGGAAAATCTAATTGGAGGAAAAAATTTGCATCTTTTTGGACGACTGAACAGTTTTGATATTCTACGTATGTTGTACCTTTAGGTTCACAAATCATTAAATATGAGGGCAATATTTGAGTTGAAAGATTTGTTTATTTAACTAATAATGGCGGGTTCAAAAGCCTCATTAATCGAAAAGGCCTCAAGGTGAGAGAGAAAAAACTTAAGCATCTTTTCAAAGCTTCATGGTTTGAGCTTCCGACTATTCAGGTAAAGAGGAGAGATTTTTGATTGACATTTAAAATATGAATTTTAACAATCATAGTAATCCGATAAAAAGATGGATGAAGGAGACTTACTCTCTGATCATGTTGCCAAGAGTGTGATCTTCTTTATTGATGGTGAATATTGCCGCGTTCTGTACCTTAGACTCTACTTCTTTAATAACCCTGTGAAAGAAAAAGAAATGATGCTAATTTATTAATAGTATTCCATTGGAGAGAACTTGTACTAAGAGGTTGAGGTGATCCACAAGAACTGAGACGGTTAATCGATCAATAGCTACTTACATTTATACAAGCGTTTCAATGATCAAACAAAACATCTGGTATTTCAAGATCCGCATTCAGAGATGCACCTTGAAAACCTTTGTATTAACCTTGTCAGAACATGCATACTCATCTTGATACAAGTTGGAAAAGATCTCGATCAAGAGGCATATTGTATCTTCAAATTTGAATTAAAAATAAAATGAAAAATCGAAGACCTGATTTGAATGCGAAAAAATACTTCTTCCCAGCAGTACATGACTACATGCCTACGCCTTGATAAGACTACATTTGGCGGTAAGGAAATCCAAATTCTGGCTCATTTCAGGAACAGTAAATGTCCCAATTATTTTCCTATGCTGATAAGTGCTTATATGGATGAGTCAGAAGTAGTACACAGATCCTAATTGGAAAATGTGGTCCTATTTCCTCCTTCAAGATTCAAGGTTTTTCCTTGAATGCAGACTTTAAGGATCTAAATTTCAAAAGCATTGAAAACGTAATGACAGGGACAGGAGTTTTTAGGAGCTATCTTTAATTTCAGCAAAACGCACATATTCATATTCCGCAACTCCCATCGAGAGGTGCGCATTGAAAGTAGTGCGCTTGTATGAGCATACCTATTTACTCGTGTCAGTTAAAACAAGACAAATAAAATAAATTCTGAGGGCATCACTGACAGATTTTTCTCAGAGAGAGGGGAAGGTCCTGGGAATGCCACAGAGGAAGGGCGTACGGAGGCATGTTTCGCTGTTCCGTTGGGCTTGCCAACCCCTCATTAAGTGCTGAGTAAGAATTAGAGAAAGCAAAGCATCTGAATATAGGTACTACTGCTATAATAAGATAAATAAAAACTTAAATAAAATTTCAACACTGAAGAAAAGTGAGAATGATTAGTGCAGACAAGAGAGGGTGATCAAAACATACTGCTCGGCCACCACAAACAAAGTAACCCAAAGGATAAAACTAGTTGTTCTTACTTTTTTTCTCCTTCAAAGAGAAGAAATGATTCGAAGGTTGGAGGGGCATTCATTTTCAAAGATCACGAGATAAAATGACGAAATGGGTAAAACACCGGATTTATCAGAAGCCAAATGTTTTGATACGGCAGATACGGAACGGAGCACAAAATGTGAGGTTATCCACAACTTTCCGGTGTTTACAAATCTACATTCAAAATTCCTTTAAAAGCAAAAATCTTTGTTAAATCTATAGTAGTGTTGGCAACGTCAAGGGATTTTTTTTAAAGTTTCCACAGTTCGACAATATTTAATATTTCTTTCTTCAGTTTATTCTCAAATATTCTAAATAATTTTTCCAGTTTAAGGCCGAAAAATCACGAAAGATACATGGAGGCTATTTCGACATCACGGGATTTTTCGGCCGAAATTAGGTCATAGGGAAACAAATCTTTGGAAAGGGGGTTTAGCATTTTTTCGCTGATAACACTGTGCGTTACAGTTATCAATTTCTGTGGGAAGTGAAGTGATCTCGTCTCAGTTTTTTCGGAATTTATCGAAAGTTCAATGTGACAGCTGCAAGTTTCAAGATTAAAATTCTTTCTATGATGACTGCTTCCTTGCCTTCTGTCGCAGTTCATCTTATCCAAGCATTCTGTAAGTTCAACTTTTTTCCTCTTTTCTAAAGCATCTTACTTTTTAGGTTATCATAGTTTCTTTCTCACCCACTATGTACTACTTTCTCATTACTAGGGGTTTCACTTTATTAGATCAATGATCACATCTTGAAAACTGTCAGTTTTTTCTCTACAAACTTTTGATCGATTCATACATCTTTTTCAGTGCTCCAATCTGTTTTTTTCCTCAGTCGATTACGGCGGTCCCATTAGAAGTTTCATGTGCAAGTTCTCGCAAGTTTCTCTTTGTTTATCTGCCCACATGAAATCAAAGAGCTCCTTCAAACTTTTCAGTAATGATATTCGCAGTGTGATGTTTTTGTGTTACTGTTGATTTTCTTCAACAACAGAATTTCTTCATTGGAGAATGACATTTCGCCCATTGATCCTAGCTGTTTTCTTGATATCAACACTCATACGGGTAAGATGCAAGGCACAAAATTTGTGTGTAAAATACTTGAACATCGTCCCTTTTTCATCCGACATTGTAATTTACCTTAAAGTCACCACTCTAAATAGTAGCTGCATGTTGCCATTGCCTCCTGTAGGTATGTCAGGCCATGTGGAATTGGGCTAACAGTGAGAAAGGGTCAAAATCTTACCTTTCTCCGGTGCAGGTGAATATCCATGTTAAAATGCCCGTGTGCCCAACAGGGTGATTCAGAAAGTAATTTTTGGTTTCTAGTACCTAGAAATTCTTGAAGATCGGTGAGAAGAAAAAAATTGAGAATAATTCCAGGTTGTTTCGTTGAATTTTGGAGGGTGCGCACCTCCGAGACACGAATTGTGATTCCTCTTATTTTCACTTCGTGAAATTTTAACACACTCAGTGTGTTAAGACTATTGTTTCCGAGAAGAAAATCTGAAAGGCAGAATACAGTAGTAGAGTTGCGCAAAATTTGGGACCAATTGGAATATTTGTAAGGGATGCATAGCTCCCTTACCTGCTGAGAAACGCCGTTTTTGCGCTTTGTCCTAATGATTCAAGTACATTTTGAGCTATATAAGTATTTTTTGTCTAACTTTTAACTTTGAAATTTTAATTTCATTGAGAAGAGCCAAGATATTCTTCATTAATGTTTAAAAGCCTCGTGGTCTCATGAGAATGTTCTTCTACTCATCCTAATCTAATTTTTTCTTC
The DNA here is from genome assembly GCF_918797505.1 of Bemisia tabaci. Classification (NCBI taxonomy): domain Eukaryota; kingdom Metazoa; phylum Arthropoda; class Insecta; order Hemiptera; family Aleyrodidae; genus Bemisia; species Bemisia tabaci. The sequence goes on along the minus strand of NC_092800.1, from coordinate 719,980 downwards.
TTTTTTTTTCCAGTATATCAAAACTAAGCCTTCAAAATGGAGAATTTAGCGTCCCTGTACACCAATGTAAGTCTATGCAAACAATTTTTAAGACTATCCAATTTCTAATTTTTTTGTATCTTATTCAGTGTATCTTTTCCTATAATCCTCCATGAAAGAGATTTTTATGAGCTTTGTGGAATGATGAAAACTTATTTGTTTGTGTTCCTTAAGATTTCTTGATATACCCTGGGAAAATCTCTAAAACCCATTTCTTCTTCCTCTCTTTTTGAATTCTTTCCCCTCCCTTGCCCCCTCTTGCCGAGTCTATATTTTTTTCTTCCCAAATTATCAACATTGAAACTTCTCAAATAATTTTAATTCAACCCTCTATGGCATAAATTAATTTTGGATCTCACATTCTGACGGACACTAATCTATTTTGTAGCTTGCATGAAAAACATGGTGCACCAGATTTTTTTTCAAAATTTTAATATTCGGGAATCAAGTATTCAAAAAAAGGAAAACCTATGAAAATTTGCAAAATTATGACACAGAGAAAAGATTCCATTTAAAAAACCCCTAAAATACATTGTTACGAATTCGTAATGCTACGCCATGGAGGGTTAAGCAAATAACTAAAAGGGGCATACATAAACATGGGGAGGGGACTCAAGTTATCTTGACTATCCCTAAGGTTTTTAAGTAAATATCTAATTGGAAAATCATTTTTTCCTCGGACGTTAAAAAATCAGGAAAAATTAAATTTCCTCAACTATAAATTACACTGTGCATACACACCAAGCAAAGCAAAAGTAAACATTAAGTACACAAATGTGGCCTGAACTGTAAGTAACACGATGCAGGGGTGCAGAAAATTCCCAACCATGCGACCGGCTGTTTGCGTGAAATGGGGGAACCCATGTGAGGACGAAAAAATTGGGGGAACCTTAGGAAGTTTTTTTTCTTTCTTTCTTTTTGTTCTCTTTTTTTTAGGGTTTAAGGGGAACTTGACTGCTGAGTGCACTACTTTAAGGGAAACTATCTGTGAAGCGCGCTGTTTTGGGGGGAACCAAACTGTTGACCACGCTGTTTTGAGGGAACCCAACTGTCGACCGCGTTACTTTAAGTGTCAGGCAAAATTCTGCGAAAACTTAAAATGGGGGAACCTAAATTTATTTTGGGGGAACCCTTGAAAGTTTCTACACCCATGACAGGATAGTAGAATAGTCCTGGATCCACACTGTTCTGCAGGGAAAACAAGGCCATAAAATTCCAAAAATTTCAATGAAGTAATCCATTGAGTCCATTTTTTTAATCTATTGAAATTTTTAGAATTTTCTGGCTTTGATTCCCCTGCAGAATAATAAGGACCCAGTACTATTCAACCATCCTATTACTATGTAAGCGCATGTACAAAACATTTATTTATGTAGTGTTATTTTTATTCAAACGATGTTGGAAATCACAGTGATTCATCACCATAGTTTGCACACTTTTTATCGCGTTCGTCCCCTCCCCTATTTCTTTTTCCTTATCTTTGACCATAGACAGATACAGGTACTTGGAACTAAGGGAGTCCCGGGGGGGGGGGGGGGGGGGCTCCCCCAGAACATTTTCAAAATTGTATATCATCCAATGTGTAGAGTGAGTCAATCTCGTCATGAGTAATCACCAAATGTAAAGCGTCCCTCCTTTTCTTTCCTCCGTCCCTTCCTTCCTTCTTTCTTCTCTTTTTTCTCCTATCCTTTTTCGGGTGAACGGAGGGGGGGGGGGGGGGGGGGGCGCACGCCTCGTACGTCTCCCTTGGATCCACCGTGTCTTTGAAAGAAAGCGAACGGTCTATCCTGAGCCTCTGTGATTATTCTCTACGAGGAGTGGTTTTGGAGTAATCTCACTTTCTTACGTCTCCCGTCTACCTTACGCAGAAGAGGAAGAAGTCGAAAAATCGACAAGGAGAGCCTTATGTAACTTTTTCGCGGCCCCTCAAGTTCCTTTCCAGGGTTGCCACAGTCAGGGAAAACCTGGAAATGTCAGAGAAGATTACAAAAAAGTCAGGGGAAAATTGTAAATTTACTTTTATTAGCTTTTCAGAATGGATTTGACATTTAGAATAACAATTTTGGCCTGGAAATTATTTCAAATTTTGTCTTTTTTGCCATATTGCATGTTTCATTGGTCAGGGAATTTTACTCAACTGTGTCAGGGAATTTCATTTTCTAAATTTTGTGGCAACCCTGCCTTTCCTCATTTATAAAATTTAAATTCGTTACAATAAAATTATAATGCTCATATTTCTCGCTCACACATTTTTATCCTTTACCTTCTGCTTCTTTCTTGTATTTATTTACCGATGTATATACGAGCCAATTGAGCATTTTACAAGTTGGTTTCGGGGGATAAGAGAGAAGGATCCGTTGGCAGTCTGCGCGAATGTTGCTGGTAGCTGTGGCCCATCGCCCAGAATTACGTCACTCGCCCGCGATTCGTTATGTAAACGGGTGACGCTGCATGCACCAACACCCGACCAGATCTCCAGCCTCGTGAATTAATTTACTTATTTTATTTTATTGCTATTGCTATTAGTATTCCACCGGTCTCCTCCTGAGGAGTACGCTTTGTGTCGCGTTGCTTCGTAGGTCTCTCGCTAGTGACGTCTTTTTGAAGCGCGGAGACAATACCTGCGCGAAACAGGTGCACAAATAGAATAGCCCTTCCGGATTTTCAACTTTTTTTTTCTTCTTTTTTCTTTTTTTTACCTTGTCACTCCCCTAGTTTTCTCTTGGCGCGTAAGGGTTTCGATTTTTACAAAACTAAATGGGAAGCGTTAAAATCGTTTTTTTTTTTTTTTTTTTTTTTTTTTTTTTGGTGGATTTATACGATGAAAAATCTCCAATACGACGTCATTGCCATGGCAACGCTCTCAAAAGGAGGGAAATTGACAAGGGTCATTTTCGGACACACCTTCAATTTTTCAACTCTTAACACAACTTTTACTCATTGAAGGTTCATGTTTTACGGAATTCATCTTATAGTCTTTTCGGGTCGGATACTGCCCTACAAATGGGTCTAAAAGCCGGAAAATTTGGGTAAAAACCATAAATAAAACATGGCTAAACCATGTCATAAATCCCAAATATATTCGCCCGCAGGAAAGGCACTCGATCGCCGAAAAACGAAAAACTGACATTTTTAACAGTACTGTCTGCCTCTGCATAGCTGCGAAGAGATTTTTCGAGCATTTTATTATAAAAAACGGGACAGATGAATACAGGAAGAAAAATTATCGTCTTCTAATTTACAAACGGAAAAAAATTGAGCTGTCATAGCACGTCCAGCGCCAACACTCGAACAAGCGCGATGCTTATTAATGATAACGCCTTAATGCAACGATGCAACTATTCGTGCTCTAAGGATGTCCGTGTTGCATAGCTAAAAATTGAAGGCGCTCCGGTTTTTGTTTCCTCGTAGCGGTTCGCACGGTAGCGGCGCTGCAACGCGTTCACGTAAGTTCCCCTCGGCAAGACGGTCTCACAAAGACAATGAGATGTGAAGGCGAGAGACATGGGGCTCCAATCATAGTTGTTTTTTAATGTTTAAACAGTTTCTGTCCTTAAGAGGTCACGTACCGTTTACATCGTAATTAAGTCCTTAACATGTCATTGTAAAATGGACAATTTCAATAAACTGCGAGAAAAATGCAGCACTGAAACTTCGGAAATTATCCTCCCAAACAATAGAAAGAATTGGCCTCTGCAAAAAAATACGTACGGAAGGAAAACTTTCATGATTTTGACAAACTTTAAGGTGGGTGCAAACCCTCCTTCAAAATTTCATAACCTACATTTTTTCTTTTGTATTTTTAGTTTTTTGTAGAGGGAAATCATCGTAAGCCCTTTTTCGAAGGGTCTCCTTTTGAAGTTATTCTATTAAATTTTTTTCGAGATTCGTTAAGATCATCCTTTTACAACCCTGCGGGCTGATTCTTGAAATTGTTAGACAAAGCGATAGCGGAAGAAGACATACGGAGTATAGAGCGATCCTATTGGGTAAAACGAATGGTTCCTATATACTGAGGGGGAAAATGATAGGCTTTATAACGAGTTCCTCGTGGGTTACCATTAGTTGGTCTGAGGTCTGTCATTAACCTCATTGGTCCATTGCAACCACTCGCTTCTACCAATAGGATCCTTCAACATCCCCTTTGTCTTCTTCGTTTGTCGCTTTGTCCATAGATTTCAAGAATCAACCCGCTGTGTTTAGGATCTCCTTAAATTCCCCTTAGCCCCAGTATAAATAATGATGGAGCCTCCTCAGGAAAGGTGCTGTTACAGAAGAAACGATTATAAATATGACCCGATTATTGCAGCAGTCCGATTATTGAATCTTTCGATACAACAAGACGAGACATAGCCCTATCTGAAGCATGCATTAAATCGCATTCCGATGTATAACATCGTACTGTTTTAAACTTCTAATAATCAGTCAGTAGAATGTCTACTCGATATGGGAATTATTCGACTAGAGTACACGGAAAAAATTAAATTGCTGATTTAACAATTCAATTTCTAAAAAAAAGTGACTGCAACGTTTCAACGTAGATTTTACAAGAAAAAAATGCTACTTTAACCACTATTGTAAGCTAATTTAAGCACGGGGGTGGTTAAAGTAGCATTGTTTTGTTGTGAAATCTACATTGAAACATTGCATTCACCTTTTTTAGCAATCGAATTGTTAAATCAGCAATTTAAGTTTTTCCGTATAGTATCTTTTGCGCCTTAAGAGTAGGCAAACCGCGGGGCTTGTATGTATGCAGTGCGGATTCTCGGCAGTAAAAGGAGTCGAACGATCGGACGTGAGACGTGATTTCGACCGTGAAAATTCTCAATGCCATCATTTTCGGCAGTTTTATGGCTTTATCTTGCCCTCATCGACTTTAAAATTACGTCGCCACTTTCTTCAAGCCACGCGCAGCTCCAATTTTTCGTCGACTTAGAATCCTGTTGTTCGGAGGAAAAACGCCGCATGAGCCTTCAGGCGTTGCCATTTCCTTTGATAAAACACGATTTTATTGGAAAAATTTTGAATAATTTTCATCCGATTTTTCAGCTCATTTTATTCGCAGTTTAATGTTAAATATCTGAAATTATCAAGGAATAATCAAGTATAACTTTCCTCAAGAATACGCTTATCATCCGGGGAAATTTGGCGTTTCTCCTGTGTCCATACGGCGTTTTTCCCTAGCACGGCAGAATTAGTGAGAGGGCTCCTTCTGACCGTTGTGCTGAGCAAGAACACAGTATGTGGAGAATCTACTCGTCGAAAAAATGGACGGAATTCTAGGATCCCAAGTGAGTTAAGATTTTGGAGGGAAAAATGTTCTTGCCCCCGGGGGCGCAGGAAATGCCTCATCCCGCGATCCGAACGTGGGGAAAATCTAGGATCGGGAGGCAGTCTTAAAAATAATTTTTTTTTCTTCCTTACTTTGCTGATGTTGTTTTTTCTTCTCTTATTGTAATTTTAATACTACATAAAAGTCGGCCAATTCGCAATTTTTATCGTGGAATATGGCATTTCACCATAAAATTAAACCTGTGGCCACGAGGTGAATCGCCGGGAATCGGAAATATATCTGTAAGGTGAAAACGCCATATCACGCTAAACGATCGGTTTTTCGGAACTTTCTGCACACCTGCCTCGGCTTGTCCCCCTATGGCCTGATTATTGGCATCGATGGACAAAGCAATAGACAAATAAGCCAAGAAGAAATTTGAGCGACCCTATTGTCGGGAGCCGTTGCCAGAATGGACAAAGGGGGTATAAGTAGTCGGCGGTAACCCTGTGCTGCCCTTCTAAGGAAAAACGCCGCATGAACATTCGAGAGTTGCCAAATTTCCTCGAATAAAACATGTGTACTCGAGGAAAGTTATGCGTATTTTTCTTTGAAATTTTCAGGTATTTTAGATGAAGTTGCGTACAAAATTGTCCGGAAAATTTGAAGAAAAACATTCACAATGTTTCCAATTAATCCGTTTTATATTGAAGGAAATATGACAACGTCTGAGGGTTCGTACGGCGTTCTTCCTCAGCACGGCAGTATGGCACCCCCTAGAGTTAATTCATAGTTTCCCCCTTAGTCTATATCAACCACCCGAATGAAGCGACAGGGTAGCTTCATTTTCTCTTTGTCTATAGCATTGTCTATCAATTTCAATGTCAGCTCGCTGAGCGGTAGTGGGTAGTCGCACGTAACTTGTGAGGTAAATAAAGTCGAAGCCTTGTTTAAATACCTCACTCAAACCTCGAGTCTATATTTCTATCAGAATTTAGTCCTAAAATGCTGATGTTTATTTAGATGGGTATTTTAACAGTCGCATCACCTCCAATCGATGCAAGCTCGGAGCCCGGCCTTGTACTGCGGGCACGTATAACCGCCAAGCCGAAGGCGTTATTTTGACAGCTTCAATCGAGACTCGTGCTTGAGCATCGATACCAATTACAGTGTCATCAAATCTATTATTAAATCAGGGATTTTAATATAGCTCTCCCGTTGCACCGAATACAGCAGTATCTCTAAGAATGGAGTTTCCGTCGGGAATGCTCCTATCTTGCGGGCTAATGTGGACTTAAGACGATATGATGTCAATTTTTGCGTGCTGTCTGCTCTTGCAAATCAGACGACTTTCGCTGTTTCAGTGAAATCCTCCAATGCATTTGTATCAAGATTTGAATTTGAATATTTGAATATAATTTATTTCCGTTTTAGTACAGAGGTATACAAAGCTTATAAACAAATAGGTAAACCCCCCCCCCCCCCCAAATGAACATACTAATGACACTTGGCCATTGTGCCTCTTCGTTTGATTTTATTTCATTCCCCATTCCCCCCCCCTTTTTTTGTCCCTTTTTTCCTTTCTTTTTATTTTTTCTACCCACTTCCCCCTCGCTCATCTCTTCCCTACTGTTCATTTTGTAATAATTGTTCGTTAATTATATGGGCTTTCAAGTGGCAGGCTATTTTTGAGAATGGCGCCGCGCCGCAGCCGCACCTACTCGTATAATTACTTCCCAAAAAGTTAGATTTTTAGATTAGTTAGATTAGATTAAATTAGTTAGATTTTGATGATAACTTGATAATGGGAAACCGATCGTTTCTGTTTTTTTTTTGTTTTCTTCGTATCGCAGCAGAAACATTTCCCAGACATGTTGGTTCGAAGTTGAATCGGCGAACGTTGAAATAGAACATATCCACCCTCTGCTGAGCCCTGCTGTGTGAGAATTCTCATAGTTTGCAGGATGAATCAGAAAATAGACAAGATAGATTTTAATGTCGCTGGATTTGGCTGACGCTCATCAACAGTATCTTTGTGTCAAATGAATTGTTTACGACCGATTTGCGCGTGATGGAGCTCTCGCATGTCGTGTAGCAGTTATCCACAATTCTAATAATTCTTTAAAAAACGCGCTTGAGATAAACCTTGTTTGCTTGTTGATTTCGGTTGCGAGTTCGAATAATGCGCCATTTACTTCTGAAACCAGAAAATGACGAAGTTAATTAGTAGAATTCGGTATACTGCACGCGCGTGTACTCCTGATGAACAGCTAGTAGGTAAGCCGCAGCTCGCGTTATTCATCATTATATATTCGAAATTTGTCGGCATTGCAGCGTAACAGAATTATCCTCATGCAACGATTTTAAACGTGTTTTTATCTTTTAAATGTTTAACAATTGAACGTATTTCTGTCAAACGGAACTATGTGCATTAAGACATGAGCCCTAAGACCCATAAGAATATATGCTTAACAGGGCTCACGTCACAATGCATTTAGTTCCGTTTGGCAGAAATATGTCCAATGGACCACTAGACAAGGTACGAATTTCAGCATTCTGATCCATGTTACTCAACCAAAATTTTACGTAAAACACGATGCGCTCAACGAAAATTACCGAAATCAGTACCTTACGAATTCTTCGTGCGTGAATTCAAACCATCAGCTCATGAAAACTCAATGCTCTTCGTCATTCACATCGCGCGCTGAACGTTATCATGACAGTCTCTGCGGTATAAAAATCTGACAACCTCAATCTTGACGCTTTGGCTCAGCTATAGTAAATTGCTAATAGTTTAGAACAATACATGGTGGGAAATGAACATTGCTTAATTGAGAAGCTTGCTGAAACCATTGTAGTACGCGATTTGACTCACGTAGAGCTTTGAGTTTCTTGTGAGCGGGCAGTTCAAATTCCTCGCAACCAATGTGAAATTAAAACGTTAATATCTTCGTTAGGGGTTGGTTTCAGTCATTTTCGTTGTGCGAATCGTGTTAGACGTGAAATTCTGGTTAAGAAACATGTATTAGATTGCTTAAATTCTTACCTTGTCTAGTGGTCCATTGAGCATAATTTCCTAAAAATATCAGGAGATTTTCATTACCCAGTGAATTTCCAAACAATATCATGGCAGGAAGGAAGTTGTGAGCTTTTAAATGGAGCTACCAACTTCTCTTTGCTGCATGTCGCGCATCTTCACGTTGAAAACCATGCAAAATTTTTAACGATCAATTTGACATATTTATGCTGAAAGGAGCAATATGCAAAAGGATAAATTACACAACAAAAGGATCTTAAAGTGTGGAATTTGCTTGCCTCATACTTTCGTTTGATTCGATTCATCTGCTCACAATCCCAAGGCTAAAAACAATGGCATCATCATTTTTCCGTACTTAAGTGGTAAGAAACGTGATCTTTCATCCAGTAAATTTTTATGTCTTACCGGAGTACGAGTTATAAATTTCGAAAGTTTCGGTGTTGAAAGAACGACGGTTGCCGCCATTAACGTAAGTGCCCAAAAGCGAAGGGTGTTGGGATAAATTGAGTCAATGAAGCAGCTACGTGCCAATGACTTCTTGATGACACCACCCCCTTTCCCCACTTAGAACCGTAAGGGCTTTTGAAACTACTTCGCTGCACGGGGTAGAGAAGTTGGAGCGCCTTCAATTTAGCTCTGCTGCAACACGCACAACCACTAAGCTCGAATAGTTGCGTCTAAGCGACCTTTTGTCGCGTCACCGAGAGGGGTTTCATTATCTCTTCTCTTGTTTTGTCTTCCAATACAACGCCGGAAATTGTTTATTTTTTAAAGAAAATCTAAGCACATGTGCAATTATCTTTGAAATTTTGCAAAAACTGGACTCGGGAATGTAGGAATGCACTTGAATCTTGGTTTGGCGACCTGCATGAACTCCAATGCTAGTCTTATAAAATGGGATACTTCTGGCACCCTCGCCTCTTGGCTGCATCCAAGCGTTGCCTCTTTATATGCCCGATTGCCCGCCCACTGGTAAACGGGCCTCATAGTCCACAAAAAAAATACTCATCCTCATTTATTGAAAAACTCAATGATTTTTCAGCTCTGCTTCTATGAGGAATATTCTGTAAAAATTTGAAGCAATAGTGTTGGTTTGTGTCCTTTCGATAAAATATAATAGGGTTGGAAATTTTGAAACGCCGCCAATGAGATACGCGGTTTTACAGTTCATTGTTGCCAGATAGTGCTGATAACCCGAGAACATTTCCCCCCTATAAACCTATGGAAAATATCCACATTTTATCGTGGAATCTGGCAACCTTGTTACGGTTTCGTCCACGACTTCTCGTTCTGTGTATGAAAACACACAGTCTATCTTTCGTATTTCTTTTTTATTCCGAGACGTATCTTTAAATTAGCGAATTTTCACGAGAGCTTCTTGAATTCATTGACTAGTACTAGTACAATCACCTATTGGGCCGAATTAATAGGCGCTCCTTAAACAGTTCTTTTCCTCAAGAAAGCCCCGTATAGTTTACATAATTCGCCATTAATGGGTCTTCAGTATAGTTTCATAAAAATGACTTTGAATCTTCAGTATAAAACTCGTCAGTTAACTTTAAAGGATTGCAATGATAAGACCAGGAAAAACGTCAAACAGCAAATAAAAAGTGTGCAAATTTTGAAAAATCTAATGTAGGTTCGCGCCCAACTCAGAGTTGCCAAAATTCAAGGATTTTTCATTTTATGGTTTGTATTTTTGGTAGTGTCAAATCATTTCAATCCCTTGTAAGGATTGTGTATGTACCGATATCGATGGTTAGCCGGAAGACAAGTACTTAAGGACACTTCAAGAGTTCAAATTGGAACAGATGCGTTAACCTCAATGACCTTTATGAAAAATGACTCTCTTTAATGAAAATTGAGCATTTTTGAGTTACCGAGTTGGTGCGTTTTCGTTCTCACTGATTCAATTTGGGTTTTGTTTTCATGCTTGTTTAGGAACATAATTTAACTGGGCACATTTTGGATATGGAGGGAATATCCCTTTTGTCTTTTCTGTCTATAGCTTCGTTTATGAATTTCACTGATGAGTCTGAATAAAATGGGATAAAATTGGTCATGGAGGGAATTTCCCTCCTTTTCTGTCTATAGCTCTGTCCATGAATTTCACTGATGAGCCTGGATAAAATGGGATGAAATTGGTCATGGAGGGAATTTCCCTTTTGTCTTTTCTGTCTATAGCTTTGTCCATGAATTTCACTGATGAGCCTGAATAAAATGGGATGAAATTGGTCATGGAGGGAATTTCCCTTTTGTCTTTTCTGTCTATAGCTTTGTCCATGAATTTCACTGATGAGCCTGAATAAAATGGGATGAAATTGGTCATGAAGGAAATTTCCTTTTTGTCTTTTCTGTCCATAGCTTTGTCCATGAATTTCACTGATGAGCCTGAATAAAATGGGATGAAATTGGTCATGAAGGAAATTTCCCTTTTGTCTTTTCTGTCTATAGCTTTGTCCATGAATTTCACTGATGAGCCTGAATAAAATGGGATGAAATTGGTCATGAAGGAAATTTCCTTTTTGTCTTTTCTGTCCATAGCTTTGTCCATGAATTTCACTGATGAGCTTGAATAAAATGGGATGAAATTGGTCATGGAGGAAATTTCCCTTTAGTCTTTTCTTTCTGTAGCTTTGTCCATGAATTTCACTGATGAGCCTGAATAAAATAGGATGAAATTGGTCATGGAGGGAATATCCCTTTCGTCCTTTCTGTCTATAGCTTTGTCCATGAATTTCACCGAGGAAATATGTCAACAATGCGGTGGGTTTGTTGTGCCGAGAGGAAGCCGTGCAAGTGGCGAGTGTTGGTCTTTGACTCGGCCAAGCCAAAGCACGAAGCACGCGCGCGCTTTCCGCTTTTTTTCGCGTTTCCTCCTTTTCTTTTCGCCTTTTTTCCTGGCTTTTGGCCGGCGCGACGACGCGCGGATGGACAGCGTCCCGGCTCCCGGCTGGACTCTTCTCTCGAGTCCGGGCGCGGGCTTTTCGCGGTTACGCAATCCGCGCTATGTTTTTCCGCGGCTCCGCCTCAGCTGCCCAGCGCCAGTCGCTCGCCATTTTCCATGCAAGTACACACGACTTTTCCGTAGTTCTCTTGTGCTTCGTCTCTCGTAGATTCCAATCCCCGCTCACCCGCTCTTGTGTTTGTGTATTACTCCACCGCGCCCTACTTCGTTTTGTGTGTCTTCACTTTGAAAACGTAAATTTCATTGCTCTGAAAAAAAAAAAAAAAAAAAAAAAAAAAAAAAAAAAAAAAAACCAGCTACGGGCTGTACTGCTGTGCTAAGGAAAAACGCCGTATGAAGCTCCAGGCGTTGCCAAATTTCAATTTATGAAAAACGAAGTTCCTGGTGAACTTATGAATACTTTCCTTCCAATTTTGCAGATAATTTTGTTTGCAGTTTCACCTGGTTCCTGCAAATGTCAAGGAAAAATATTCATAACTTTTCTCAAAAGTAAACATTTTATCGTTTATTTACTACTTTTATGGTGCTAATCTCACTTCGCATTCTTATCACTCGGGATTCATGGGCGCTTTATAGACTCCGCCCCCGAATTTCACTTCAAAATGTTTAACAATGCATTGGCATTTCTGCACTGTCGCGTCGCCCTAAGGAAGAACGCCTTATAAACATTCAAGAGGTGCCAAACTGTCCCGGGTAAAACATGTGTTTTTTAGAACAGTTATGCATATTTTTCATCGACATCTCTGGATATTCTAGATCAAATTGCGAACAAAATTTTCTGAAAAATTGAAAGGATTATACAGGCACCATTTTCTTAGTAAATTCGCTTTGTATCGGAGGGAATATGACAGCGTCTGAAAGCTCATACGACGTTTTCCGCAGCTAAGGAAGAACACCGTATGAACATTTGAGTTTCCAAATTTCCTTCGATAAAATTTTTATTCTTGAGGAAATTTATGAATATTTTCCCTTGAAATTTTCAGACGTTTTAGATCAAATTGCAAGCAAAATTATCTGAGAAATTGGTATACAAATATTCAAAAATTGTCCTGGAAATTAGCGATTTACCAGGGGAAATTTGGCAACGCCTGAAGGCTCATATGGCGTTTTTCCTTAGCATGGTAGAATGCAACCCTGAGCGGTTGGACCTAGCCGTTTAAGCGACCATTCGCGGAAGCGTGTTGCGTTTTTCCGAGTATCATTTCGAATTGAATGCGTTCGAGTAAGTTTTACATGGATGTTTCAAAGTGAATCGAATGGCCGAATGGGAAAGCGAGTCTTAAGTACAGTTTCAGCGATCCACGCTCGTTCATCCGAACAAAAAACCGGACTTTTATCCTTCGGCTGTCAAAGCCTCGTTGGAATTAAACCCCCACTTTAACTTTTACGGTTACCGCGAGGAGAACACCATGCAGTTTCACGAAAGAAAGACGTAAGTGCATTTCTGCACGAGTCACGGTTGGCACATGCTCCAAGGTGTTATGAGGCTCATATTGTACTGCGCTTATGGCTTTCTTCGGAAACACAGCGGAACAGCGGACAACTGACAAGTCATGCTGTGGGAAAATGAAACAAGTACATTTTTCACACGCGTTTTTCCAGCCGCGGTAGGAATGAATATCAAGTGGAGAAAATTACGCAAGCTTCGGGAATAGCTTGGTCATTCATTTATTTGTGTAAACGTAATTACTGCCAGTATCATATAATTTCGAAACCGCGTATGAGCAAGCCCTTGTAAGCGTCACGTGTTTTGCGCCTTGTCCGCACAACCTCTAAATTATTACTCGAGTGAGCTTTGAGATTATTTATTTTTTTTTTTTTTAAATTTTGTGAATTCACTTTTAAACTTTTTTGGGAGCTATGTAGACTCGGGCACGGAATTTCATTCCTCAATTTTGAACAGCGAATACTGGATACTCGTTGGGCGCATCCATGCCTAAGTAGCGTGCCTCGTCAGGAAACAGCAGATGAGGTTCGACAATTTTTTTCGGGCTGAGAGCTGTCCCCTCTCGTGGGGCGATTGTGGTCCTATTAATTGACTCCCGGTCGATCTCAGATCGTCTCACACTTTCGGCTGTTGCGTGTCCGTGTCAGGGTGGCGCAGCGCGTGTGAGCGTAGCCTTGTGCGTGCATTTCTACGTTTTCCGCCGTGCTTTTCTTCTTCTTCTTCCCGCGAGTTTTCCTCGCGCAAACCTCTTTAATTGCCTCCTCTCGCCGCTTTCCATCAGAATTGTCACCTGCGAATTGGTGCCCGAAATAATTCGTGAGGTGCAAGTTAAATTGGCCGCCCGTTTTACAAATTTCTCGTGACACTTCCGTCGTGTCGCTGGTTCAAGCTCAAAAACGAAGTATCTAGGATCGCGATGTGAAGCAACAAGCAGGCCATACAATAGAACACGTACAATTATATTACAACAAATTATAATTATTGTATAAAATTTTACCGCGAAGTCGAAGGTTTCTCGGTTCAAAAATAGGTCATTGATCCAAAATTTCTCGGTCGTTTTATTTCTCCCCCACTTATCTGATATCGTTTTCTTGATACCTTTGCAAAAAAATTGTCGATTTCGTTTTTCTTAGAGTTAAAAGACGGTATAAGATCCCACCCACAAGTCGGTATTGAAATAAAAGAAGCTATTGTATAAATTTCTGCTATAAGTAAAATTTACAATTTATACAAAAATTTAAACAAAATGAATTTTTCGAAGAACCTGTGTAAATCATTTTGTTTAAATTGTTGTAATTGTTGTAGAAATTGTGAATTTGACTTGTGCCAGAGATTTTTATAATAGGCCGTGTGCATTAATACATTCTATCTATCTATCCATTGACATTTTCTCGTTCAGAAACAGCTCATCCCCCTCAAAAGTTTTTAGATTTTATATTTCGTCGCTTTTTTAACGAAGACTTGGAACCCTTCACTAAAAATATTTGTTTTTTTTTTTCAATTTTGTTTCAAAAGTGTCGTTCTGACGACACTTTTAGTCGACGACACTAGTAGTCTGCTATTTATGATCTCAACCCTAAATTATCATGTACAGTTGAACAAATCAGTGACATTTCCTCGGTTCAAAAAGAGTTTATCGAGCATAAAATTTCATGGATGATTTTAATTGTTTGCGTTAATCCGGGCTTTAAGAGTCTTAGTGCGTGCAAATAAGCTCCTTTTAAAAGTGTCGGAAGACGGCTCGTGAGTTTGACCTAAAATTTCTGGGATGAGTTCAATTTTTTACCGCTGAGCCGGGGCAGAAAGAGTCTCGTCATCAGTGAAGTCGTGTGACAGTGATAAGGCTACGAGAGTGATAACGGTGCGGTGTGTCTGTGATAAGTGATAAGGGGAGAATGAGAGTGTCGTGAAATTCCGAGGATTATGATGAGGATCACCAAGACGCCGCTGGTGCCTTTAAAGCCAACCCTCAAGAAAATCCCCGACGAGGACCCTTTGAGGCTCTACATCGACCGCTTCCAGAAGTGGGCCGACGCCACTGAGTACCAGTTGTTTTACCGAAATGTGAGTCATAAATCACTTACCAGGCTCTTTTACCTCCTTTTTTACCGTCGTCGTCCAGACGAAATATCATATATAAATTCGATTTTTTTCTTTCTGTTTTTCTTTCTTTTTTGGACCACTACGAAGAGTAAGAACAGGGTAGCTAGAAATGAAAGAAATTTATAACAGATTGGAAGTTTCACAAGGCTATGAGATTTTTGAAAACTGCGAAATATTCATTTGAGGGGCGGAAAATTAAAACCAAAAAACACAAACAATCCTTAATTTTCTTATCTCACTCTGGATGTTTGAATTGCCCGGGGAAAATTTTTTTCCGACTTTTTGCAAATGCCTAGAGGAGAATCTGGAAATTTTGGCGCAAGTTCGACCGGAAAATCTCAAAAATTGTTGGAGATTTAAGTCATGAATTGCGAAACACAAATATCCCTAGCTTGTAGAAAAACGTGGTTCGAGTCTTTGCACAAAGTTGCGGAAAATTTTCTCCCGGAAGCTGACAGATCCGCATAGATCTTCCCTTTTCACAGGTCCGGTCCCACATTCTGCCGTGCTAAGGAGGAACGCCGTATGAGCCTTCAGGCGTCGCAAAATTTCCTCTGTCAAATCACTGATTTTCAGGAAAATTTTTGAATATTTCTCTGCCAATTTCTCAGTTAATTTTGTTTGTAATTTGATCTAAAGTGTCTGAAAATTTCATGGAAAAATATTCATAAATTTTCTCAAAAGTAAAAATTTAATCGAAGGAAATTTGGGAACTTTCGAACGCTCATACGGCATTTTTCCTTAGGACGGCAGCATTGTCGTTATTCATTAGTGGCGTGGCGTGAATTGCGATATATCGATCGTTATGCCATTTAAACCTATGAAAAAAGATCGATCATCAGGGTGTTCGCAGCGAACACCTTAGTAATCGATTCTTTACCATAGCTTCAAATGGCGAGATATCGATAATCGATTATTCACGCCACGCCACTGTTATTCATTCAATCCTTCACGGAAAAATTATTGCTGATTCAACAATTCAATTGCTACAAACAGTGAGTGCAATGTTTCAACGCAGATTTTACAACAAAAAATGCTACTTTAACCACATTGTAAACTAATTTAACCACGGGGGTGGTTAAAGTAGCATTTCTTGTTGTAAAATCTGCGTTGAAACATTGCACTCACTGATTTTAGCAATTGAATTGTTGAATCAGCAATTTTTTTTCCGTGTTGCCTGGTGATTCTTTGTTATCCTCGGACAATTGGATTCTCGTCAAATGGACTGCATCTCGCAATTCGGAACTATCCTTGCTGACTCAACCATGAAAGAACCTACATGCGTACGAAAACTGAACGGCACGTACTTCGTTTCTAAAATGAGCCGAAAATAGTAGTTTCTAATTGCCAAATGTAATCCGAACGACAGAACTGCCGTGCTAAGAAAGAACGCCGTATGAACGTTCGAGAGTTGCCAAATTTCGTTCGATAAAGCATGTATTTTTGACAACTATCGTGCATATTTTTCCTTGAAATTTTCAAATATTTTAGACTTAATTGCGCCTGAAATTGTGTGAAAATTTTGGAAAATAATATTCAAATTTTCCCTAGTAAATTCAGTTTTTATCGAAGGAAACTTGGCAACGTCTGAAGGCTCATACGTTGTTTTTTCTTAGCACGGCAGAGAAAGGAGTTCTGTCGCAGAATCCTAGCAAGACAGCCTGATGGAATTTCCTCTCCTGAGTTGACAAGAATTAAAATGACGCGAGCTTTTGTGATGATCTGATAATGAGGCGCAGGTGTCAGTGCAAGTTATATAATTTGTGTATCAAACTCCGACCTTCGTAATGACTCAACCCCCAACTTTTTTTCCCGCCTTGACCGCCCACAATGTCCCAAGTTATCTAATTCTGTCCATACTCGAGCTATGATGTTTACATAGTTTAGCTAGTCATCATCATCGTAATCATGACTCTTTATTGTTGGCGAATGAGTCGGCTCACTTTTCTTTGCATAGCTGCGCTGTCATTTTTACTCGGACGCATTTCCGCCGCCATTGAAACATATGGAAAGTGGAAATTCGAAACTTGGCAAGCGCCGTCGGCGGGTTGATCATTGAAAATGATAGACAAACTTATATACAAAGAAAATAAATAGAAATCGGAGTGATCCTAATGGTAAAAGCCATTGGTTGTCATGGACAAAGGAGGTAAGTTTTAGACAAACGAACTGCAACCTACGAGTTAGCCATCATCCCCCCCCCCCCCCCCCTTTGTTTAATACAACCACTCGTCTGAACTAGAATTCAGAGTGTCTAGCATCAGGATTTTCCCGATTCTATCAGGATTTGAGGTCAATCTGGATTTAATCCCGATTTCATCAGGATTTAAGGAAAAATCGGTCGTAAAACCAGGATTTGAGAAAAGTCCGCCGTCCGACCGGGCTTCTTTCGCATACTTTTATGCAGAAATTGTAATTTTTCTCCGCAAAAAATCAGAATTTGATCAGGATTTGCAAAAATTATGAAATCAGGATTTAGCAGTTAAAAATAAGGAAAAATCAGGATTTCCCAAAATGAAAAAAAAAGTAGACACCCTGGATCGCTCCGTTTTTCTTTTGTTTTTTCTATATCCTTGTCTATGAATTTCCGGAGAGTTAAAACAGTTGCTCGGGAGGACTCAAGCTCCTAGTATTAGCGTGAAGGCACGACACAGCATTTTCAATAAGATTGGTTGGTTTCAGATCCCCTAATTCAAAGTTCCTTCAATTCGTTGGGTATGCAATTTGATCTCCGGAGAGTTAGAATAGTTGCTTGAGAGAAATCACACCTCCATTGACGATAGGTTTGCGTCGCCATGGTATCACGAAAAGTGGAAATTCAAAACTTGGTAAGCGCAACCAGCGGGCTGATTACTGAGATTGATAGACAAAGCTATAGACAAAGAGGTCGAGGAGAAAATGGAGCTATCCTATCGGTGGAAGCGGGTGGTTGCAAATGGACAAAGGAAGTAATCAATTGATTAACCAACGGCAACCCACTGGAGACCTCATAGTTATTCCATCATTATTCTCCTCGGTCCACATATCGTCGCCTTCCTGACATAAGGGCGTAACTACACTCGACGATGAGCCCTGTTGTCCATGTAACTCAGTGCTTTCTAGGGCTCATCTCAAATTATAGTTACGCCCTTTTGTCAGCCAAGCGACGATATGAGAACTAATCAGATCACTACATTTTCCCTTTGTCTCCTTCGTCTATCATTTAGTGCATCATTGTCAATTATCAGCCGTCAGGTGCTGTGAATTTTGCAACCGTTTTTCTTATTCAATGAGAACCTAGTGGCCTGAGAGAAGAAGATTTTTGGCATGATTATGAGACTAAAAATTTCTAAAAATGTTCTAATAAAATGTTCATGAGGTAGGGGCATTTAGGTTATTTCGCAGGAAGAAACACTGCATGTACAATCACTTGATGGCGTTTACCGGGTTTTGAATTTTAACTCTTTTTTTCAGTCCAAAAAACTTCAGAATGCAGTCACTGAGACTAGAGCATCGCGGAAAAATTGGGATCCAAGTTTTCATCAGGGAGAAATAATCTCGTTAAAAAGAGATATAATTTAGCGTACTCACTTGCGCTAGTTAACCATTTTTAAAATTGTTAAATAGCGCAAGTGAGTATGCAAAATTGTAAGTCTTTTTTACAATATTTTATTTTGACTGTCCCCCACGAAAGTTTCTCTAAATAATCATCGTACTCCTAACAATTTATTTCCAACTGTTTGGTTCATTTCTATGCATTAGAGAGCATACGTTATTCCAATATCATCTGAAAATCTTGGGTCCTGACCAATGCAAACTGAAATCTCGCGACTTGTTTCCACATTTCCTTGCCTTGGAAAGGGAGGGGGGGGGGGGGGGGAGGTCATTTTCGGAAAAAGCACGCTCATAGTTATTTCATTGATCCTCGTCGGAACCGTGAATTAAGTTCCAAACTTCGATGGAGATCTAAAATTTTCATGAAATTTAAGCGTACTACGCACGTAGTTTTCTTACCGTCGAAACCCCCACATTGTTGAATCTTGATTCCTATCGGGTTTGCATTAAACGCCAAGAATACAGAAAAATCCTTTTCCCCTGCGGTTTGGAGTTGTGATTTGGGAACAGTGGAAATTTCCAATACAGAATGTAAGACGAGGAGGCGAAAATTAATGAAAAGAAGTTCCTTTGTTCGTTGTCAAAAAGTTGTATCGACATCCTGTTTATCTTCCATCCTTGCAAAACTGCCGTGCTAAGGAAGAACGCAGGATGAACATCCGAGAGTTGTCAAATTTCCCTTGATACAACATGTATTTTTGACGACATTCATGTACATTTTTCTTTGAAATTTTCAGATGTTTCAGATTAAATTGCGTACTAAATTGTCAAAAATATTTGGGGGAAAAATATTCAAAATTTCCCCAGTAAATTCAGTTTTTTTAAAGGAAACTTGGCAACGCCTGAAGGCTCATACGATGTTTTTCCTTAGCATGGCAGAAAACATCTGGGAAAATACCCTTTTGTCCGGGTTCTCCCTGTTGCCCTCCTCATAATGTATTAATGATCGTACATATCGGAAAGTGAAGACAATAACTAAGGTGACACAATTTAGCGCTAATTGATAATCCAAATGACACACTCAGGCCCGCCACATCCCATCTCGGGCCCTGGTACCAATTTTCTGGCCCGGGCCCCTAGCACGGGGGGGGGGGGGGGGGTCCGGGGGGCCTCCCCCGGGAAATTTTTGAAATTTTAAATCTATTTGGACGCATTATGAAGCTCTTATGATGGAGATTTTCCATCAATTTCTGCAGAATAATTACGCCTTTTTGTTTACTTTCAGCATCAAAAACTTTCGAATTGTTGCATTCAAAACATCTATAATTTTTTTTTTTGAGGGGGCAGATGATAATTTTCAATTCTATGGAGAGCCGGGCCCCCCGAGACTCCCCTTTCGTACGTCTATGGCAAGGGAGTCAAGCCATTGAAGTCGAGGATGCCCAGAAAGGAGCCTCTTAGCATCCGACAACGGAAGAAAATGAAACACAGTTACTAAAAATATCATTCTACATAAACTCAAAATCTTGAAAATCTCTAAAAAAGTAAGAAAAATCTTATAGTGCCCTAGCGTGTTTTTGAAACTTTATTCACCTTTTGCGGAATTTTTAGGGTAAGTTTTTCACTTTTCCCTACGAGACAAGGGTTACACATGAATTCGTAGTGGTTTGTCACCTGCGTCACGGGCCCCTCCAGGGCCCGGGCCCCGGTACCAAGGACCCAGTAGCCCCCCCCTTGTGGCGGGCCTGGACACACTAACCGACTGACCGCCCGACCCTTGCGTTGGTCAGGTTCAAAACCCCCGGCCCCGGGCGTGTCCAGATTTGGGACGCCCCACAGTGCGGCCCTCTGTGGACAAAAATAAAAAATTCACAGCTCGACATCTGAATATTTTTTTTGGAGTTTGTCATCTTAAAGATATCTCTGACTCACAATTCTGATGGTTCATTTTCAAATTTTTTGCTCAAAACGACTTCGAATCTGAATATAAAGTGGGTGGAAAATGGGTCAAGAATTACTGATCCATTAGAAATACACGAGAAAAAGACGTCAACTTCAAAAGAAGATTTCTCTCTTGAAACGCAAAATACTCTGGGTGGTAGACATTTTCTTAATCCTCGGATATCCAACTTCAATTCTACCAAAAAGATCTTGAGACCTCTTGCGAATATCAGAGATATTTGAAGTTCAAGTTAGGGTGATTCACGTTGCTTTTACACTGTTAACGTAGGGCTGATTCAAGGTTGCCAACCTCAAATGATTTTTTTTCAAAAAATACGCACAGTATCCTGAGATCTGAGTCTTCTGTTGTCTGTGGGTCGACTTCAGGCGAAAAATTTCACTCTTTAAATAAATTTCTCTTCCCCCCCAAAAAATTGGACGGATTTGAATGAGAAAGAACTACATCCATTGTGAAATGATCCCTGTCATGCATGCATTCTTATTCTTATGGATCTCAGGGCTTATGTCAGAAAGAATATTGTTCCTTTGAATACAAGAGAGACACCGAACACGGAATTTGGCCTGGAACGGCGCGGCGCAGAGAGCAATAATGACGAGAACTTGAGATGGAAAGGAGAAGCCCGCGGCGCGACGCGGCGGTCGGCATGTAACACATATTAGCGCCTACAAGACTGCATGAATACGTCACGCATTGCGGCAAACACAGTGCGGGCGCCGCATAGCGCCTACAAGACTGTAGGAATACTTCACGCGTTGCGCCGAACACGGTCCGGTCAGCGCGGCCCGGCGGCGGAAGTTAAAATTATTAAACCACATTTATGTTTGTTCTTTCATAATTTTTTTGTTAATTTCTTATACATGGTAGGCCTTGTCCACACAGAGATAGGTTTACGGAACTTAACTTTCGCGCAAAGTTCCGTGAAATTTTGCTAGTAGTGTTGACAGGGCTTTCGCGAAAAATGTGTCCAACACGAGTAAACGCATCTTATGCACCCCTCCCCCACCGGCACGTTATCTTGATGGTTTTTGTTGATCTTTCAAAACGAATGAAGAATGACTTGTTCAACTCGGGACAGGGGTCGGTCATATGCACCTGCTAAACTGTATTCGTCGTAATGCGCAGATTTTTTATAGAATGAGTTAATCATACAATATCGAATAATAAAGTGATCGTCCAAAAAGATTAAAACTTTATGACTGATTTTAGAATAATTTGAAGAAAGCTAGCCGTGAATTTCATTGATAATTGATACTGAAAAATGTTTTGATTATCTTGGTCAGGGAAATTGTGGGAAAATGAGACAAGTTTTTCCCGCCGAGTCCGTAGACACCCTGTTTTAAGATGCACCATGAGATTACTTTGACTTGAAACATCCTTGAGGGTTTCTGCTGATGCACATCGAAATCCCAGAACTTTCGGTGGCTTCGAGGAGGTTGCAAGCCAAAGAAGTTGAAAGGCTCGTTCTCAAATGTTTCTTTTTACCTAGTCGCTCTGAGTTGCACTTGAACCGACGGCGCGCCACGTTGATTTACACTGTCGTGCTAAGGAAGAACGCCGTATGAACATTCGAGAGTTGCCAAGTTTCCCCGGATAAAACATGTATTTTTAAGGAAAGTAATGCATATTTTCCCTTGAAATTTTCAGATATTTTGCACTAAATTGCGAACAATGTTGTCTGAAAAATTTGAAGAAAAATATTCACAATGTCGCGTGTAAAATCGTTCTGTATTAGAGGGAATATGGCAACGCCTGAAGGCTCATACGGCGTTCTTCCTTAGCAAGGCAGTACAGTTAAGGTGATTCGATGGACGCCATATTTTGTGTCAGAACGGCATGCGATATATCGCATCAATTGGTTCCATATTTTCAGCTACTCGTCATGTTTCTCCTATTTTGAGATCGCACTTCTGTTGTCAGGAGTCTAAAGCACTCACTTACCAATTTTAACAAAGAAATTCAACGTAATAAAGGCGTCGTTTTTTCAGAGAGAAAATATCGCATTCGAGTGCAGTTTCGATATCAGTATCGAATGCGATGTTTTCTCTCTGAAAAAACCACGCCTTTACCTATTACGTTGAATTTCTTTGTTAAAATTAGTAAGTGAATGCTTTGGACTCCTGACAATAGAAGTGCGATCTCAAAATAGGAGAAAAATGACGAGTAGCTGAAAATATGGAACCAATTGATGCGATATATCGCATGCCGTTCTGACACAAAATATGGCGTCCATCGAATCACCTTAAATGCAATCGTGCTGCACCCGAGATTCGTGAAATTCCTCATCTCTGCCCGATGCGCGATGCTGGCCCGATCCGATGCGATGGTTGTGTAACGATCAAGGGACCACGAATGACCCGCACTCATGAGTCACCCACATCGCCTTCCACGCCGCACTCTGGGATAAATGCTCCCGTGCTAAGGAAGAACGCCGTATGAACATTGGAGAGTTGCCAAATTTACTTGGATAAAATGTTTATTTTTGAGTGAAGATATGAATATTTTCCCTCGAAATTTTCAGAATCGTGAAATTGCGAACAAAATTATCTGAAAATTTGGCAGGAAAATATTCATAAGTTAACCAGGAAATTCGTGTTTTATCAATGGAAATGTGGCAACGCCTGAAGGCTCATACGACGTTCTTCCTTAGCAAGGTAGAATGAGCCATTGACAGAAGTTGGACGTCAAATATTGGATTGAAATTGTTCATTTTCATTTTTATTTCGTCACTACATACATTTCCAGGATATTTCGTATTGAAATTTGACGAGGAATTCGACTGAAGAACATTTTAACTTGTACATTTCATATCAACTGAACAATGAGCTTTCAAAGTTTCCCTACCCTGCCCGTCAGCTCTTTGCGACTTGCTCCACTGTGCGCTGCCAGTTGGAGGCCAATTTCACGCGTACACACACAGGGTGTCCCAAAAGTTGGCTCCGCCTCTCTCTAATTTTTCGCAACTCATATCTTGAAACGAACTTTTGGGGGTGATGGTGGATTAGCGTAAGACGACCCCCATCTGTAATGTGTAACCCGAATGTGAATCGATTATTCGTAATGGATTTAAACAGAGGAGAAGCAGTGTTGCCAACTAACCACTGCCTCGTGTTTGGTTGACGTTCCCGCCTTGGAAAACTAAATCATGTCTTTTGCGCTGGCTCGTGGCTCGTGTGCTCCATTTTTTAAGCACTCGACATTCTTTGCGGACACTTAGCGTCCATTCTGACAGGCGATCATTCATCGTCTCCGATTGTTTTCTTCGCTTAAAAAATCATCCGCAGGCGAAAATGATGGTCTGCTTTGCCTTCAAAAAGGAACCAATTTTTTTAAGCCAACTCCAAAAACGACGCAACTCCCTTCGGACTTCCTATAGGGATCGGTGCTTTTATCGACGTGTCTATGTAAGCTCGGTTCCTTTCCGCTGAATTCGGTCCACTTGACCGCGGATGACAGGGCGATAAATTGAGCCGCCTGGAAAACAAGGCTCCGGACCCGCCATCATTCAATAAATTGGACGTGTTTATACTAAAAGAACCTATCTGCTCAAGCTTATTAAATGCGTCATAGTTCCTTTTAACATACAAGCATCCGAGCTAAACTAACACTTCCTATTCGCGGTCGTAGTGTGGAAGAATCGCCGCACAATAGATCGGTTCAATAGGAGAGGTCGGACGAAATTCGGAAACTTTAAATGCTTATAACTCCGTTTACAAAAAACTTTGAGGTTCTAAAAGTGGCTCCATTGGTTTCCTTGTGATTTTTTTTCTACTAGAACCAATTAAAATTCAAAATGTAACGAAATAAACATCAAAATTTACAATTTTAGTCAGAAATTTCATGTCCGACCTCTCTAATTGACTCGCTTCAATGAGCGCCGTATGAATAACCAGCCCAAGGGTTGTCGTATCTCTCCCAATAAAGTATTTTTGAAAAAAGTTTTGGATAGTTTTTTTTTAGCACATTTTAAATGAACCAGAATAATTTGCGAATAAAATTCCCTCAGAGTTTTGAAGGAAAGAATTTTATAGTTTTCCAGATAATATGTATTTTATTTGAAGACATTTGGCAATTTCTCAAGGTTAATACATTGTTTTTACACAGTAGGTATAGTCGAGTATCAGAGAATCAAAGCGTTGATGACAAATTGTAAAAATTACTCTCTTCTATTATCAAAAACATGTCCATGCAGAAAAAATGTGGTTTAATTGGAGCGATTTTTGCCGAGTGAATCGAAAAATCGGCTTCTAGGATTTCGACGGGAAAGTCTCTGCAGTTTCCTTTAGGAACCCGCCCAAAAGGGCCTCAGACCAATTATCTAATGATTTGATTACTTAACAAAACTACGTAAACCGTACGTATACCGTTGCATGTTTTCCCTTCAAAAGTTTTTTCTTAGAAAATTATTCACATGAGCTCACGACTCACCAGAGAAAATTTTGAAATCAACACTGTACGAAGATTATAGCATTTAAGTTCAGTCCTTTTTTTTAAATTATTATTATTACTATTTTTCAAAAAGCGGCTGCGACGTGGCATTACTCTCTCTAAGTACACGCATGAACACTTTTAATTGGACTACATTTTGGAATAAGGAACTATAATTTCTGGCTCATTTTAGAGACAACGCATGTGCCATTAGTTTCCTTTCGGAGATAGGTGTTTTTATGGATGAGTCAGAAATGGTAGTTCTGTGTGCAAAATTTAGTCTAATTTTAAGTTCTTGTTTAGTAGAGACAGAGGAGTCCGTGAATTTTGGCAACGCTATGGGAGATTATATAATCCTGTTAGTGGCAACGCAATAGTATATAACCGTCTCAGTTGCCGCGTCCTTTGTAAAAAAGGCCTTGCAAGGCCGTTACCGTCGCAGGGTGTACATAGTGGTCCTAAAAGTCCGCAAAAGTAGATTATCTTTCAAGGCAGCGGATTTTCAAGCCTAAATTTCGAATATTCGTTGAAGGAGCTCTCCTTTCATCTTTCTCCCCCAATAATCTTGAAGTATACACTATTCTTTGAAATTTTGAAACTACTTTAAGTTTGTGGAGGGAAAGGTAGGAATGTTACCATGCATTCTATTGCGAGTTCAGTTGTTTTCCCTTCTTTTCTAGACATGTAATCATACGGAAGTGGTGAGGATACTTGAAATAGGAGTGTAGAATATAGTGAGTCCGTTCTATTTTGAGGGGATTTCAAGGCCGAAAATTTTCATTAGAATCAACAATATGAACCCTAAATAAGTCCTGACCCTGATGAACATTTTTGGCCTTGATTTCCCCTCAAAACAGTGTGGACCCAACTTTATTTTACCACCCTCTTACTTGTAGTTCTGCCACTATTTGTAGAGTTTATCTCGATACCTGATTGGAACTGTGTCATTTATCTGAAAGGAGCCAGAAAGAGGAAAAATGAAATGAGATTCTGTTTTCACCTTTATCTTTTTTTCGAATTCTGCACCTCTTAGCTCGTAGAAAAAAATGGACTCGTGATTTCTCTGAGCCTGGCGTATGCGTTTAAGCCGTTTGACACACGACCGAGCGACCGGCCTCTCTCCGAAAATTCCATGTTTTCGGTTCATTCACACCGGTCCCATCTCTCTCCAAATAATTCAAATAGCCAACGTTCCTGCCTATTCTTCCTCGAGTGAGCGCTTTTACCAATTAAATTTACTAACACACATAATAAGCAGAATTTATTAATCAAACGGTGAAAAAATCACACGAAGCAGCGACCTTTATCCACTACTTTCAATCCTTTTTCTTCCAAATTTTTAGAATTTTTTACGCGCGAGCACATTCTCCTCATTCATTGAAAACGTTGAAATGTGTGGGGTCGCGGCGCAATGCTGTATTATTAATTCTGCCGTGCTAAGAACGCCGTTTGATCATTCGAGAGTTGCCAAATTTTCTTCAATTAAATCCTTAGTTTTGAGGAAAGTCATGAATATTTTTCCTTGGAATTTTCAGAAAATGTAGGTGAAATTGCGGACCAAAGTATCTGAAAAATTGGAAGGAAAATATTCATAAGTTTACCAGAAAATTCGTGTTTTATCAAAGGAAATGTGGCAACGTCTGAAGGTTCATACGACGTTTTCTTAGCACGGCAGAATTAGTAACCCATTGATTAAGCCATTCTGTTTTTTGTTTTTGTCTGAAAAATTCACTCTCGTGCATTTATCTGATAAAGCTTCATTGCCCGGAAACTATGATTTTATCAACGCACGGTTTCGTCAACAAAACACAAAATTGTTCCTTAAAGTAGGTGAAACGAGTTTGATTTGCAAATTGACCAATGCTATTGGAGGCTCACTGTCCATTCCATCGACGCAGTATAAAAATTAAGTCAAGCGAATGCAATTTATTTAACGTTGCATAATTCCAACATTGAATTGATTAGAGTTTATCGAGCAAATTTTGGCGCGTTCCTCTCCCGTTTCCTCGAAGCGTTGCGATACAATGTAAAAAATTGAAAGTTTACCGGTTCATTCTTAAAGCCATATATATTGTACCGCTGACTTTCGTGAAAGCGTCATCGTAAGAGAGCACCAGATTTAAGCTTGAACATACAAACGATGTTGTTAACCACCACAGGTAGGGTCGACGCCAAATAAGTTTACGACAGCAAATCCGCAATCTTGATTCATCCATTTACTTTACATGTAAAATTGACCTCAGGCTATCTTCTGTCGCAGTCCAGAAGTGCGCAAACTTATTTGGCGTTGACTCTCACTTTAGGTATCGTTTATATGAAGTTCGCCTTCAATTTTGCTGCATAGGCAACAAACATCATGGGTAGCGCAAATAGTAATCTACTCCAAACAAACACATCACGTACAGCGCCATGAGTTATTTAGACATGAAGCGTTATAATACGTAACCCTTTGAGGATTAATGCGAAAAAATTTGAATGATTATAATTTTTACTAAAAATATGACCGAAAAATGTGTTGTCTGTTACGGCGACAAAACTATTCCAGTTATCGTGAAACCACCTTCTACCTCTTTTCTTTACTCATAGTTCGGGTACCCAGAGTAAATTTTCCCGCCAGGATAAAGCTTGTCCCGTCGGGTAGGGAAGTGAGAAGGCATGCGGGGAAATATATCTGGAAAGAAATCCCATGTGGGAAATGATCTAATGTTGTTGATCGATCTGAGATGGTAAATGGTTTTTGGCACACGAGGCGAGTATTTGTGGTTGTTGCGTGTGCAGCTTCATGCACTTCCGGTTACGTACATCTTGTCCTGCCGTGGGTGAGCGTCAAGCTTTTAGCCGACTCGCATTCCATCATCGCTTCATATTTTATTAGTCGCTTCATTGGAAATACTGTATGTACTTGTGGTCCAGATGACGCAAAATGACAGGTTTTTGAAAAGTA
This sequence comes from Bemisia tabaci, assembly GCF_918797505.1. Lineage (NCBI taxonomy): Eukaryota > Metazoa > Arthropoda > Insecta > Hemiptera > Aleyrodidae > Bemisia > Bemisia tabaci. Next base: position 692,248 of record NC_092800.1, on the reverse strand, counting down.
AACGAAAACCCGTATTTTTCAATGCCTTTGATATATTCATGAAATTTCATGAAATATTTCACGTGAAATTTCAAGATTTTATTTTTCATGAAATTTTGCCACCTTGCCCGCCTCCACAAAAAGACATATTTCTGTCAAACGGAACTATGTTCATTAAGACATGAGCCATGGGACCCATAAGAATATATGTGTCGCAGGCAAATAGTAAAACTAGGCATTTTGTCAAGTGCCTAGGCAAATAGTCAAATATTTTAACTTAGATTGAAATTCTGATTCTTTTCCTAATTTTAGACAAAATAATTTATTTCCCCTGTAAGAAAAAATTCTCAGTAAACATTTGCATCACACAACAGTATTTTAAACGATTTTTAGCTCCTGCACAGACACTTATCTAGAAATTTTCAGCATGTCATAACATACAGAATTTGTAGAATTTCAACATTTAAAAATATGAGAGGCAATTGAAGAGGAAGAGACAAGAAGAGTTTGTAAGTTTGATGAGTTATTTTTCCAAAAATATTGAAAACTCGCGAGTTCTTCGCCATAAATTCACGCAATTTTATAGACCGTCAAAATTTAACTATCAGCCTACGCATTTGACAAAATGTCTGATTTCACCATTTTCCTGCGACATATGCATAAATGTCTCACGCCATAATGCACATGGTTCCGTTTGACAGAAATACTCCCGAATAGGATCCCTCCATGAGGCTTTTGTCTTCTTTGTCTACAGCTTTGTCTATCAATTTCAAAAATGGCGCCCGACGTGCCGCCACGTCCACTCGGCGGTGAAAGCCGGGTAACTTGACGAGTCTAGAGTTCTGCCGTGCTAACGAAGAACGCCGTATGAGCCTTCAGGAGTTGCCAAATTTCCTTTCATAAATCTCGAATTTTCGGGGAAATTGTCAACGTTTTTCCTCCAATTTTTCAGATAATTTTGTTAGCAATTTCACCTAAATTTCCTGAAATTCAAAGGGAAAATGTCCGTAACTTTCTTAAAAAATAAACAATTTATCGAAGGGAATTTGGCAACTCTCGAATGTTCATACGGCGTTTTTCCTTAGCACGGCAGAGTTGGCGGGAGGAGGAGCACCTGCGGCGCCATTATCGAATCGATATTGAAGGACCTTGATCGATTAAAAGCATTGCTAAGATAGGGATTTATCGATTAGGATCATTCGATATCGATTCAACAATCAGCCCGCTGCTAACGTTACGTAAGAGCACTTTGTCCGGCCGTTTTTTGCCGTCCAACGTCCCGTCGGCGTCCGGCCTTGAGGTCCCTCGTGAGGTTCCTCCATCATTCCGTTTTTTTGCCATTGTTCACAAAGGCCCCTTCAGCCGGGTCCCGCTAGTTTTTTTTCAACGGGAACCGACGGACGAGAAGGCACTGAAAAACGCCAATAGTTACGTAACTATGCAAATTTTGCCCGAGAATCTCATGAGAAGAGTTTTGTTTTGATCCTGGGTCGGACATCGAACCTCGCCGCTTTCCCTGTTTTCCGCAAAACGCGCAATTTTCATTTTAATCGTTTTCTCCTGGTCAGTTTTCAATAGGCTCGCATCGTGTTGCTCCTCTTTGATTTATGTTCATCGAGTGTCAATCGTCCCCGAAATTTATCGTCACTGCTTATCTATCGAATATTATAAACTTGTTTTTCTCTTTTTCATCCTAGTTTTTTTACTTCTAGAACGTTTCTATCCTTAAAACGCACCATCATTCAATTACTGCTCTCTGGCAGAAGGAATGGCAAAAAAAATTTCAGTCTCGTATGTTGTCAAAAAATGCCGCTCAGTAGGCTCATCATTGATATTGACAGACAAAGCGACAGACGAAGAAGACGGCGGCTGGAAATGGAGCGATCCTATTGCTTGAAACGGGTGCTTGTCTTAGACCAAGGGAAAACTGATGGACTAACTGTAGATCGCTCGTGGAATGCCATTATTTAGTTCCTTCGTCCATTGCAATCACCCGCATCCACCAGTAGAATCCCTCCATTTCCTCCTTGTCTCATTTGTCTATTGCTTTGTCTATCAATCTCAATAATCACCCTGCTGGGCGGTTCATCGATAATCGCTACTGCACTCCCGTGCTCAGGAAGAATGCTGTATGAGCCATCAGGCGTTGCCAATTTTCCTTCGACAAATCACGAATTTTCAGGAAAATCTGGGAATATATTTTACTCTCCGATTTTTCAGAGAATTTCGTTCGTAAAGTCATGTGAAAAGTCTGGAAATTTAAAGGAAATTTATTCATAAATTTCTTTGACAATGGATATTTTCCGAGAGGAAATTTAGCAAAATTCGAATGTTCAAACGGCGTTTTTCCTAGGACGGCAGGATACTGCACGAAAAAAAAAAACAGTGCGGATACAGGGACTGAACTTCAGTGTATATTGAACACCAAACTGTGTCGGGTCATGGAACCAAAGTTTTCGGCCATTGGAGTCAAATCTCATCAAACGAAGCGAAGTTTGGTTTCTTTGACCAAAAGCCTAGGTCATCTGAACCGAAAAAGTCCGATGTTTAATATAAACTGACCTTTTTTCCCTGGTTTACCATACTTTTGAATAAAAGTTGATCATTTTATGTCTGTATGTGTCTTTTGTTATGAAGGGCGAAGACCCAAGACCTGTTCTCTTGGGCACCCGTCTCCAAGAGGACAGGAACTTTCCTTTCCCACTTACAAAGTAGTTAGCTATTTGCGGAGCAGGGTAGCTGCTCGTCTATTATTGATCAACGACTGAATCTGATCACGAGTAGTTTACAGTTGTTATTACCTTGTATGTAATCTATGCCATTCTAAGCATCTATGACGCATTCTTCAGTGTATCGAATATCACAACAAAGAACCTTACAATCGCGATGCAGCAGATGTAGATACAGGGTAGAAATACGCCAGGAGTATAAAAATCATTCGTGGCTCCTTAGTGCAGGCTCTCATCATGCGAGACTTTCTTATCGACCCGATGCCGAGGCTCATCAAAAATTGAAGAACTTTATTTCAAAAGTCCTGTACTTAGTTTGTCCCATTGTTCATAGTTTCTGTCGGGGTTTTCGAATAAAAATAATACCAACAATAGTCCATAAATTCAGCGTCATAGAAGAGGCTCGATTATCGAGGTTTTTTACTCAGACTTTTTTTGCCTCTTTTACACGATGGAGTGGAAGAAAGTGGGTCAATTTATCGAAATGTTCGAGAAACATATTTTTTTAAACTAATAATTATATTTCAGTCTAATATTTGACAAGTAGTGTTTCAATAGTCTTTTAAAATACTGCCTTCTTGATACCTTTCCCCGGTCAAATACCTTAGTTTCGGCTTATCCGCGGTGGTCTCGTCGCACAGTGTATCGAGTCGATCAACGATCGGACATGAAATGTTCGAGTAAAACTTCAATTTTTGATTTTTATTTCGTCACATTTTAAATTTTAAAGGGTGCCTAGAGGAGAAAATTTCACGAGGAAACCAATGAAACCGCTTTTGAAACCTCAAAGTTTTATATATACGGAGTTATGAGCTTTGAAAGTTTCCAAATTTTGTCCGAGCTCCCTCATTGACTCGATCCACTGCGCGTCGGGCCCCGACCCCCGCGAATAATCGAGATTCTACACATTTCACGGACGGCTCTTCAACATCTTTTTCGGTAGATGGTTGGTAAAATAAAGTTGAGATCTACTAATCGATCTACTAACTACGAATCGGCGTGCAGTCGCGTGGGAGCGACTCGGCCGCACGCACGCGCGCGGTCAAATCAGTTCGAATCAGACCTAATTCCTGATTCCGGCTTGAGGCAGGTGCGTTGGACGTTGGAGTAGCCAAATCAGTCGGTATCCCACTCTTGTCTCATACTCCAGTAAAAAGGAAGAACGCCGTATGAACCTTCAGACGTTGCCAAATTTCCTCCAGTAAAAATCAAATTTACGGAGAAAATTGTGAATATTTTCCCTGAAATTTTTAAGTCAATTTTGTTCACGGTCTGATCTAGGATATCTGAAAATTTCGAGGAAGAATATGAATATAAATTTCCTCAAAAATACATGTTTTAATCGGGGAAATTTGGCAACTCTCGAATGTTCATACGGCGTTCTTCCTTAGCACGGCAGAGCAGCGGTAAGGATACCGTGAAGACCGTTCTTTTCGACTTGTTAGGCATATTGCAGCGATTCTTTTTGAAGGAGTTTTGTAACTGTGCTCCGGATCCGTACGCCGCGTCGTACGTTTCGACTTGTTACGCATATCGCTTCGACTCTTTTTGAAGGAGTTTTGTAATCGTGCTCCGGACTTTTTGAATGAGCTTCGCCCTCCTGAGAGCGAGTCTTCAGAAAGATCTGGAAAATAATTTTTTAAAAAATGCTGAGTTTACTCTTTATTTAAAATGCTGCGTTTTTTCTGTTGCAGGGGACACGAGTTTGGGTCCCTCATCCAGATTTCGTGTGGGAAAGTGCCCTGGTTGTCGCAGATTACAAGGAAAAGGTCCTCGAGGTCTCTCTAGAAAATAGCAAAGAGGTGAGTTTTTAGATAATCATCGTATAATCTAACGTTACTCTGTAAATTTAATGCAATTCGTTTAGTTTTAGTTTCAAACCATGTAGATAGATACTTGGAAATACTTGTAGTAGTTACGTTATATTTAAATAAAATTCCTTCAAAAAAGAAAAAAAAAGAAGAAGCAAAAAGAAAGAAAAAGTGAGTTTAACATTGATCCCTGTACTTTAGAGAAATGTCAGGGTCATTGGAATGAGCCGTGGAATGAGCATAGAGTCAAAGAAAAGTAACTTTTCTTATAGAAAGGAATTGACTCTTTTTTAAAGGACCGAGAGAGAAATAATCGGCATTCGGCTGCATCTCCAATTAATTTGATTGCTTGCTAAACTTTCTCAGAAAAAAAAAGTACATATATCTGAAATTCCTCACCTTTTTTTGTTGGTTTTTTTTTTCGCCTTCAAAGCAAGACTGCTACCCTGACGTGCTCTTCTTTGTTTTTATGTTTTTAAGATGAGAAAATTCAGAATATTTTCAATGTTGACTCAACTTGTCAGTAAGATTCTCATTCATAAAAACTTTATATAGTTCTAATAAGCGAAAATTTCTCTGCATTCATAAATAATGTCATCGAAGCAGCAAGAGTTTCTGGCATTATGAAATTGACAACATTTCTTTTTCTCTGAATCATTTATTGTTGTTTTTTTCCTAACTTTCACCAAGAAGAGGAATTTTTATAAGCATTCAGTAGTGACTATTTACTTCGTAAAAAAATTAATGAAATTTAATGTTGCAATTATTCATGTTTTTTTTGTTAGCTAAAAAATATACCAATAGCATCTGATGCAGACCTTCCTCCATTGTGCAATCCTGATATTCTAATCGGACAAAATGATCTCACCTCTTTATCCTATCTACATGAACCAGCTGTGCTGTATAATCTCCAAGTCCGATTTGTCGACAAATGTGCTATTTATACTTATTGTGGTAAGTTCAAATTTTTCCCTATGTAATTATTTTGCCTTGTCAAGTTGAATTGCCTGTTTGTCAAGGAAATTGACCTGTAATTATCGTGCACAAAACTCGGTGCTGTTGTCATGCCACTAAATTATGAATCCTCACCTAGTAAACACATACTCTTGAAAGAAAGAAAAAAAGAAAGTAAAAGGAAGACAACCTAAGTTAACACAGAAAACTCAGGAGACTTTCTTTCAGTTTGTATTGTGTAACAGATGAAAATTTGTTCCCATCATCTAAGAAAAACTTTCATCATTGGTCACTGAAGTGATTGAGTGCTCTGATTTTTTAATCCGGACGGATCAATTTTTTGAGGAAGATGTTCAGTTTTTTCAATAACATTCTTTCGGTTGGTTTTTGTTCTTTCAGGAATTGTTTTGGTGGCGATCAACCCTTATTCTGAATTACCTATTTACGGCAGTGATACAATATGGGCTTATCGGGGCCAAGCAATGGGAGATCTGGAACCACACATATTTGCAGTTGCAGAAGAAGCGTATACAAAGATGGAAAGGTGAGAATATTTTCCCATTTTTAGTGAGGGCCATGGAAATTACATTGGTAATAAAATTTGCCCTGAACCAAGTTCCAAACTTCAATTCGAAAACTCAGTCTACCCCTCAAACAGGCAGGTTCTTTCTTAAGTTCACCAGTGTAACTGATTTTGCTTAAATGTGTTCAAATATTGAAGATTTGCAGTCACTTTTGTGACACCCTGTTGGTTTTTTTTAACCTGTAATTTGAGCCTCTTCATACTCCGTTAAAAATAAACATTTAGACCTTACCCAAAGAGTTTGCTCTTATGCTCGTCCCTCAGGAAGTTATATAATTTTATCTTCTCTATTTTTAGAGAGAAACAGGACCAAAGTATCATCGTGTCTGGAGAGTCTGGGGCTGGCAAGACAGTGTCTGCAAAATATGCCATGCGATATTTTGCTACTGTTGGAGGCTCTACAACTGAAACCCAAATAGAAAAGAAAGTCCTAGCTTCAAGTCCCATCATGGAGGTAAGATATTTTTCCAGGATTTTCTCCTGCTTTTAGTTCCAAAAGTCGCTCAAATTAAATTATATTTGTTCTACAAATGTAACTCTCTCTTTATCAGAAGATTATTGCCTCATTTTTTTTTATCAGCCCTCTCTTATACATTTATTCTACTGAAAGATCTCTCACATCCATAGTGGAAATGAAACATGACTCATCTCATTTGCGACTTTGCAAACTTCCTGTCTTGTTTCTTTTCCTAATTCGATAATTATTATTAAGCAGCATTTATTGAAAACTGATGAGATTTTTCTTCTCTTTGTGAAGAATGTTCCATGAAAATTTTCAACAGTTGTAGTCAGATCTGTGAAAAGGAATATTTTCTGAAAGATAATTTTCCGCTTGCAAAAACTTGGACGTCAGTTTTCTACAACCTAAGAATTTTTGTCCTGAAACTTTAAAACTCTCATATTTTTCAATTTTTGAGGTTTCGGGGTTAAACTTGTGCCAAAATTTCCAATTTTTTTTTCTTTGTGCATTTAAAAAAAGTTCAGGGAAATTTTCTCCCCAAAGAAAAGGTCCTTTTTCACTGATTGGCCACAATTATATTAATATTTTCAATTTTAAAGAGAGAAAAAAAAAGTAGTGGAAATTTTAAAAAGCCTTAAATGACGCACAAGGTTTTCTATTTTCTCTATCGACCTTATAATCATACTTTATCATGCTTGTATGTGTTCATACTTAGGCCCATTGTACATATTATTGATTTCTCTTCACCAGTTTTTTTCATTTTAGTCATCTTATTCCAAATGAGCTCATACATTGTGCGTCTTACTTTTTCAGGCTATCGGTAACGCCAAGACCATCCGCAATGATAATAGTTCAAGGTTTGGCAAATTTATAGAACTTCAATTTAGCAAAAATTACAACATAAATGGTGCAAGTATGCGAACGTATCTCCTAGAAAAGTCAAGAGTAGTTTTTCAAGCTGCAGAAGAACGAAATTATCATATATTTTATCAACTTTGCGCTTCAAGAAGTAGATATCCTCATCTTAAATTAGGTATGTATTCAATGTCTCTCTGAAACTTCGATTTCTTTCTTGGAGACAGCTTAAATCTCTAAAACCTCCTCTTTTTCATTTTCTCAAATTTTTTAAAGTATTTGTCACATTTTCTTGAAAGTGAACGAATTGTGACGTTAGTTTTTGTTAAAACGAAATAGGGACAAAAAATGAGAAACATTAATTATATTGCAATTTAAGTTAAACTGATTATTTTGATGTGTCTGGGGATAAATTTTTAAAAGCGAAATGGTTTTTAATGCTTAGAATATTTTCTGACAATAATGTTATTGAAGACATAAGTATAACACCATTGGCTGATGATGCAGCCATTGGTGTCATTGATGACTTCTCCATTGCAACAATTAAGTCTCATGTATCAAAATGAAACAATTTTAAGAACCAGCTAATGACAAATAAAATATGTAATTAAACGTATTTCTGCCAAAACGAACTGCGTGCAACATCGTTCCTTTTAGCATAAATACGTCCGGTTCAAAAACACCCCCTCTTCTTTTTTCAAATGTAAACTTTTTGACCAACACTGCCGGGTACTTATCAGTCATAGTTTTTTATTTCAATGAGAATTTCTTTTTTTGAACTTAGAAGTAATTTTCTGTAGGAAATATAGGTTCAGAGTTGTCTAACTTAAAAGAGGAAAGTCATAAAAAGAGTTTTAAGAAGTAGGAGATGAACCTCATGATTCAATTGTCCAAGAAACATATCTGCCAAAAAGTTAGAGCAAAATGTTTCCAAAATTCAGGGGAACAGAAACTTTCTGACCACGCGGCCGGCCCAATGATTGTGTGCCAGTTACGTGAAATGGAGTAACTGCCATAAAAAGAGATAAAGCAGGGTAATCCTGTGGCAAATATGGTGTAGTAGTAATAAAAAAATCTATTTTCTCAATAAAATACGTTTCTCTCTCTCTTTTTTTTTTGTCTTCAAGGGGAAACAATCATGAATTTTAATGAAAAATCCGAGCATTGATAGATTTTGAGGGAAGATTAATTGAATTTGGAAAAGGCTTGGAACTTTCTGCACCTCTCCGAAAGTCTAACTGGGTCCTTCAAACTAGGAATGACACTCAATCTCACATCATAAACAATTTTATATGAATCTGTTTATTTCATCATTAATATCAGTTTGGTGGTAACTGTTTGTGAGTTTTATTTTTTTCCCATTTTCAGATCAAGCCAAACAGTTCATGTACTTAAATCAAGAAGATAGCATAGCAGGAATAGACGATGAAGTTTGTTTCAACGACACTTTATCCGCCTTCACGACGCTTGGCTTCTCGGAAGCCGACATCAACGACATGTTGAAGATATTAGCTAGTATTCTACACTTAGGCAACATCTCAATTTTGCAAGGCTCCCACGTTGGTGACCGAGGAGATGCAGACTCAAGTTACATTTCTGTAAGTCCAATTTACCATTAAAGTCTTCATGTTTAATATTAGTCTCTGCGCAAAAATGCAAAACTTGAGGCAGGGTTGCCAGCGACCGGGAAAACCGGAAAAACCGGGAAAAGTCAGGGAAAAAAAATCAACCGGGAAAAGTCAGGGAAAGTCAGGGAATTTCGGTGTTGGTCAGGGATTTTTCTGATTTTTCGTGGAATTAGGCGCGGGCGGTCTCGGGCTCGCGTTGCGGGCCCGAGACTCTCATTTTCACTTTAACAGACTGCGTCAGATCCATACTTAAAAGTCAGGGAGAAATATTGGAAAGTCAGGGAAAAGTCAGAGAATGGAAAAAAATAATTTGGCTGGCAACCCTGTTGAGGACTCCTTCATTTTTTGCTGTTCTGCGAAATTTTCATTCTGTACTTAAATGATTTATGTATAGTGTAAAATGTAAAATCTGGATGCAGTCGCAATAGCATCATCAGACAGGAGGAAACTCTCCTCCCCTCTCCTCTTCTTCCTGTGTTGTTTAAAATAGACACATTTAAAAATTTCATCATGGAACACATATAGAGAAACAAGATATTCCTGTTGTCGTAGAAAAATGGTAGGACAAAAAACTTGAATACAGTACTCTCTTTAAAGAATTGGCAAAGGACCGAACGATCTTTTGTTATAGGAAATTTTTTGTCATAAAGAGTGACAATAATAACCAAGGAAGTTCAAGGGACAATGATTCTTTCATTCTAGAGAAATTTTCTTTGTAATAAGAGTTGCTGTAGAGAAAAAGTCTAAACCGTCAATCATAGTAATTCAAAGTGAAGTATCCAAATTTTATCTAAAAGAAAAAGAAAGAAAGACAGTAGGAGCCAAAGAAAGCAAGATAAAAAAGAGGGTCATCATTCCCCCTCCAAATTCTGTTCTTGCAATTATTTTTGTTAAAACTATAAAAGTCATTATCACAACTCCACCAGTGCTCAAGCAATTTTTAACTGTTTGTCCCTTGTATTTTGCCTCAGACAAAAGTTTTGACCTCATTTTTCAGAGCTTCTACAATATAAATTATATTAAAACCATTAATAATTTTTTCCCTCTCTTTTCTGCTCAGGAAAAGGATTTTCATCTAAAAACGCTCACAGAATTATTAGATTTAGATATTCAAGAATTAATGAAATGGTTATGTCATAGAAGAATAATTAGCATGAGAGAAACCTTCGACAAAGATATGAATATGAATGAGGTAAGTTTCTATTTTTTACTTGAACATTATTCTGACTATCATTTCAACTCTTAGTTGGGAGTTATCTATTGAAATTCATGCATGTATTTCTTTCCATATCGAAAAATGAAGTTTCATCGAATTGTTCTTTTTGGAATTTTGTTGAATACATACATAATTTATACATAATCTGTAATTTCATTTACATTTACTTTTTCAATATCGAATTTGGAGCACAATGTTGCCATTTTTTAGTGAATTCGTTCATTATTCTATTTAAGTCTCAGAGATTTCTCCGATTTTCCCTTTAAACATACTTCAATTTAACACGAAAGGTACCAGATTTTCGGGGACAATGACAATACATTGCAATAATTCAAAATTTTTATGTTTATTAATTTGGCGATAAATGCAAATTAAAGGATAAAATTTCAAGTCTTAGATGTAGGTTAATCTAGGATTTGACCCAACCTATCCTGGTAGTTTATTTTTACTTTTTTATTTTCATTCCTTTTTTTATTTTTTGTTTTACAGGCAATGGGAGCAAGAGATGCCCTAGCGAAACACATCTATGCTCAGTTATTTGCGTGGATAGTCAGTCAAATTAATCGATCCCTGGAATCAAGCGATGCTAAGTACAAATTTATTGGTGTGTTAGATATTTATGGATTTGAAACTTTTGAAACAAATAGTTTTGAACAATTCTGTATTAATTATGCCAACGAAAAACTACAGCAGCAGTTCAATCAGGTATGAAATGAAGTTTTATCTATTGTAATGGTCCCTTTACTATAATGTTCTTTTCTTTTTCTCTCCTCACCTTATCCTCACAATTTCCAAGAATTATTGCTTAGAACTCACTCCTTTACAGTAGCAATGGCCAAAGTGCAAAACCACATATCTCCAATACGATGTTTCAAAATTTCATTTCTTTCTCTCTTCACTTTAGCCTCACAATTACCAAAAATGGAGAATTTGCATGGACATTTTTTATTGCTTCATCTGAAATTGCTTAAAGAGCTGATTTCTCAGTATATTTTATAATTTTTTTCTGTTATGGGAAATAGTATAAAAATAGATTTAAAAGTGAGAAAATGCACCGCCTAGTGATATCATCTGGTATTTTAGTAGATTAGGTCATTTAGTCATATCTTCTCCGACAATTGTTCAATTCATGAGCCAAGAGTATCCTCAGTCCACTTAAGGTCACCAAGTTCACCATAAGTTCACTCAGTAGTTTCCACTTGAATACGAAATTCATCAAATTTCAGTCACCTGCAAATCGTCTATCATTGACTTAGAACTCACTCCTTTAGAATTGCAATGGCCAAAGTGAAAAACCACGTATCTCCAACACGATGTTTCAAAATTTCAATGCCCCACAATTATATTTGACCCAAAATCACCTCCAAGTATAATTCATCTCTAACTTTTATGTTCGATTCCAGCATGTCTTCAAATTAGAGCAAGAAGAATATTTAAAGGAGGAAATAGAATGGAAGTTCATAGATTTTTACGATAATCAGCCATGCATTGATCTCATCGAAATCAAACTCGGAATTTTGGATCTCTTAGATGAAGAGTGCCGGGTAAGTTACCATTTCATCAACTTTAAATACTTTCGCTGAAAAAAAGTTGCCTTTGCGTATTTCATGATGCTAGCAAATGTGATTATGGTCTGTTTGATGGGGTTTTATGTGAATAATGCTGATATTTTCATGGAAATATTTGCAGAACATGTTCGAAAATGAAATTTGATTGTCCCCAGGAAACGAAACCTGTCCATTGTCCTAAGACCTAAAGTTATCATATCAAAATTACGATCAAGTTTCCTCTAAAGTCAGCAAAAACCGCAAAAGTTTGCTAAACAGCTAAAACTTTGTGGAAAAATTCTAAAATATTTCTCGATAAGCAAAAAGAACGTCTCGAGAATTGGAAATCCATCTTAACATTGTTGAATCCACCAAATTTCCGAGTGATTCTCAACGCACTGCTCGTACCCATGAAACCATGAAAACCTACAGCTTGAGAATTTTACAAACAATTTATACTTGATTGAGTGGTTTCATTATGTCTTTTAAGTTTGTTCAATCCTACAAATGGACGTATTTCTGTCAAACGGAACTAAGCGCCAATTTGAGTTCCTTTTGAGGAATTTAGAATGCCAGATAGCAAGTTCTGACAAACGGAACTAAGCGCCATGGAAAAGTATCGCGAGTATAGAACGGAATGAGCGCGATGTCTGGTTCCGCTGCCAATCCAAGCCCCCCACTACCTTCCCCCTCCTATGGCGCTTAGTTCCGTTTGACAGAAATACGTCCAAATGAGTTCACTTGTATTTCACTTCAAAATATTTTATACAACCATCCGTTTACTCCACCTCTAGACTTGTAGGTCTCAGCAACACAGCCAAGCTCTCTCTTTTCATTGTCTCATTCTTGTTAAGTTGCAATTTTAGTCATAGTAAATTTATTATTTTATAAGGAAGTATTTTAGTTTGAAAATTGGTGATCCAAGATTCTCTTCAAAAATGTTTGTTGCAAAATAATTTATGTTTTAAATGTTATTTCCCTAATTTTTAGATGCCAAAAGGAACAGACGCCTCATGGGCGGACAAATTGTATAACAAATGTGAGAAGTGGCAACATTTTTCAAAGCCAAGATTCGGTAAGGCTTATATTAAATTGAAAACTACCCCTATTTCTGTTTTATCCCTCCTTTCATTTCTCTTGCTCTCCCTTTGCCCCTCTTTTTTAATCGTAAATTTCGATTGTTTTTCGGAATTATTGATCAGGACGAAATAAATTAAAAAAGCCAACACAAACGAGGAACAGAAACGAGGATAGTAATACAGGAGAAACATTCTAATGTTACTGATGCAGCTTTTTTCAAGAAAAAAAAGGGAACACTTTTCAAAGTAGGACTGTATTGTAACAATACCTATTCACTAAACTATTTTTTTTTTTTTTTTTGAAGAAATTTTATTTAAATATAACGTAACTACTACAAGTATTTCCTTGTCTCTATCTACATGGTTTAAAACTAAAACCAAACAAGTTGCACTACATTTTCAGGGTAACATTAGATAATACGACGATGATTACTAAACCATCTTGATCGATACTGCATTCCTGAAGAAAATCTCCCTGCAGCCCAATTATTTTTACAACGATAATGGCATCTATAAGTTGGTGCAGAAAAAACTTTTCAATCAAAAACCTAAAGTTGTTGCAATGGTTTCATCTCGATTATCAATAATGATAACCTTGAGGCATTGCTGTCATAGTAAAAAGTAAATCAATCAATTAATCAACTTAAAAGTGTCAACAAGTGCAGCAAGCAGCGCAAGTGCAATTGTCAAGCAGTGTAGTAAATTTTTGTTTTTTGTTTTACTCAGCTTGTATCATTTTCTTTCTTTTTTTCTATTTTTTCCAGGCACTAAAACATTCAGTATAAAGCATTTTGCGGATCTTGTAGAGTACGATACTGCTGGATTCTTAGAAAAGAATAAGGATACTGTGATTGAAGAACAGGTAAGAAAGCTTTTTTTAATTCTTTAGAGATTGCTAAATATTCTACGCCTCTATTTTTAATTGATGTTTGTACAAATACATGTTGCTCCTTCCTGTTGTAATAAATTCCTTTCTCATCATATCTTTTTGCCCAGCAATGTATTTTTTTCTCAAATTATTTTACTCTTTTTTAGGTGAATGTTTTGAGGAGTAGCCGGAATCAATTATTGCGACATTTATTTGTCGAGTCCGAAAAGAAACTAGCTCCCCAGTATGCTGCAACAATTGGCCACAGTGGTCGAACCAAAGTAGCAGTATTACCTCAAAAATCACCCTCCGCCACTCTAGGGTCTTCTGCTAAACAGCATAAAAAAACGGTGAGTTTTATTTGCACCCACAAAATGTTTGAGTAAAATTCAAGCTTGACAAAACACACTAATAAATGTAATTCAAATGGAGAAAAAATTAAGAAAAAATACAGTGAAACTTTGGTTTAACAAATGTCTAGAGACTGGCGAAAAAAATTTGTCAAATTGAGAAGACCTAAAATTGGGCTTCCAATTTTAGGTCCTTAAAAATCCAGAAATACAAGAGTTGCAAACATGAGTTGGATTTGCATGGTAAAGATCATACTATGGAAGACTTCCTTCATTATGTCGAATATTTGTCAAACAGAATTGGGAAGATTAGGGATTTTTTTGGATTCGAGAATGATGTTTGCTAATCAAAAGAAATCATCAAATCAAGGTTCATAAAATTAAACTTTTACTGAATTGGAAGAAAATAGATACAGGGGTCACATTAATGTATCCATTTCTAATGCCTCTCAGTTTCTTCTCTCTTTTGCCAATCAAAGTATCAGCATTCCGTTTGCTGCAAAAATAGAAAGAAGAGAAAAAGAGGTAGAAGAAAAAAATTGAACCAAAAGATAGATTGCAAAAGCATCAGTCGTAGATTTGCTGCATGTGATAGTCGCAAATTTCTCATTTATAATATTTTATAAATTTATACAATTTGTAATTTATGTATGAAGTGTGTAATGTAATGGAGTAAAAATGAATGTGACTGATTAGAGAAATCAAGGTGGCCCATAAAATGTAAAATCGGGGTTTTAATCAAGAATATGAAAATCTGATCTATCTAGAGGGCGCTCAATGAAAGGTTGGGGGAGGGGATTGAAGCGGAAATGTTAAGGTGCCCAAGACTTGTGGTTCAACAGAGAGCAGCGGAGGTTAGGAGTCGTAGAGCGCGAGGGAGTGCTGTAAAGCGACCTATATGTATGTATGTATGAAAATCTGACTTACAACAAAAAATGTTTTACTTCTGTTTTTAAGAAGTTGCTCCGTTACTCTCAATTGACTCTGTCATTTCTTGTTATCTACTGTTTCTGTTTTCATCTTGTAGACCTCCTAAGACCTCCGCTGACCCAAGGGGGACCGGCGCGAGTCATTTGATTTATGTTTGGGAACTATCAATTTTATTCAGAGAAAGTTTACGTCTTTTAGAGTCAGATAATTAACTGTACATTCAATTATCACAGGAACATTCGCATGAATTTGAGCAGAGTTGATTTTGATGTATCCCTTCTTCTAACAGTAAACTAAATCTTCTTTAACAATTCATCTTCAGGTTGGCTCACAATTTCGAGATTCCTTGAATGCTTTAATGGTCACTCTGAACGCAACCACTCCACATTACATTCGTTGTATCAAACCTAACGACTTCAAGCAGCCTTTTGAGTATAATCCAGTGCGAGCCGTTCAACAGCTCCGTGCATGTGGTGTCTTGGAAACCATTAGAATCAGTGCAGCAGGATTCCCATCAAGGTACTTCTTTATTCAAAGTGCTCGATTAGCTGTAATATTTTCTGTTGTGATTTTCAAGTCCTTAAAATATCCAGCCCATGAAAAAAGAAATAAAAATATTCATGTTCTTTGTTAAAATTATTCTCTCTGCTCTGAATAATTTCTGCATATGCCTCTTTAAAAAATACGTACCTCTCATTGTTTTGGTTGCGACCTATGTTTTTTATGTCCCAGAAAAAAATTCTCCTTAATTAGCATTGTCTGGTCTTCAATACCAAAAAAACTTGTATAAAAAAACTAACTTTTGAAATGTATGAAGTCACGTGTGAACTAAAGTACTAAGTACTTAAGTAGTTATAGGATCCTATTTTCACAATAAGTGTGCCTGTTTTTAAGGTATGCTTGATTTTCATTATTTACGTTTTGATCACATCAAACAAAAGATCGTTCCTATTTTTAAAAATGTGTTTTTTCTTTTTTTTTCTTCACGTAGATGGACTTATTTTGACTTTATGAAGCGTTACAGAGTTTTATGCAGCGCAAAAGATATTGATAGGAATGATATGAAGAAAACTTGCGAAAGAACTCTGCAGAAGTGTATCAAGGTTATTATAATAATTCCATATATAGATATTATTATTCTATAATCAATTTTTTTCCTACCGTTATGAAACCTCTTACAATTTTATGTTTGCTCAGTAATAATTTTATATTGTTTACAGTAACTTTGTTTATATTTTAGGGTTCTTAAATACTACTAATGCCAAACATTTTAAAGACAAAGAAAAAGACACCTCTGGAAAGTTTATCTATGAAAGCGATTTTAAAATACTAGCGAAAGAAAATTTATTTTAGAGAATATATTTACCTCAGACTGTCAAGACGTAAAAAGTGCATGCTAATGATGTGAAAACACCTTTCCAAATGCATCAATATTTAAAAATATCACCTCAAGTTCAAAATTTTTGAAAAATCACAATAAATTTTTCCAAAAGTGCTGATTTAGAAAAAATGAAGTTCCATTTTATCGTAAAAAAGAGGTCTTGGGGTCACAGGCATCTTTTATTTGTATTTTTTTTTTCATTTCATTGAGAAAAAATAGCCAAATTGCGTATAGTTCAAAAAGTGCCCAACTCCAAAATTCATTTTTTTTTTTCTAGAGCTAGGCACTTTTTGTAACAAGCAATTCAAATCTGCTAGTAAATTATGTGCTTTTGTCACTCAAAGAATGGGTCAACCTTATTAAAAAAAATTAATATTTTTTGTTTTTGTTTTGATGAGTTTAAGTGGTAAAGAACCGAGCTTGTGCAATTGTGCATATTTTCTTTGCACCCACCTTCAATTTTTTGAACTGTAATGACTTCTAGTATAAGCAAGCTCATCTCTTTATTTTGTCATTTCAGAATCAGGAAAAGTACAAATTTGGAAAATCGAAAATATTTTTCCGCGCCGGTCAAGTTGCGTACTTGGAGAAGCTACGTGCGGATAAGCTTAAGCACTGTTGTATTATAATCCAAAAAACTGTTCGAGGGTATCTAGCCAAGAGAAGATACCAGAGAATCAAGAGTAGCACTCTGACAATACAAAGAGTTGTCAGAGGTTTCTTAGCCAGAAGGTAATGTTAAAAGACTGTATTTTTTTTTTATATTTTCTTACACCAACCTTTTTTAATTGAAATACCAAGTGAACAAATTCAGAGTACACTGTCGATGAAAGGCACATATATTTGGCTGCACTGGGCCGGGTCTGTTTACTTTACAATCAGTCTCAGTCTTTCAATAACTACAAATAGACAATTTATTTTTTTTCTTTCTTTTTTCCGGCTCCTATCGCATTCGTAACTTTTTTAAAACGTTCCAGTTCCTATTATGTAACTTTTTGTTTTTGATCTTTTTTACTTTGTAAAGCCTTTCCCCGGATTACGTCATTATTTTACTGTTTAAAAGACAGTTGATTGCAATCCTAAAGTTATTCGTAGCTGGAGCAGAATGAAATCTCTTCGGTTTTTGAAACCTGGAGGATTGAAAAAGGACCCTGCACAGAAAACCCTGAGATTTTGTGCAGGTTGAATTTTTTTCTCAGTTGATATGATGTTTTTTACAACCCCCTGGTCATGATAAGCCTTTATAATCAAACTTTCTTTGCGCTAATTTTGAGATAAGTGATGCTGGAATGAGAATTTTCTGGCATTTTTAAATGCGTCTCAGTATAAAAGCATAATACTACTCTTGGGTTGAAAATGTGGAACCTACTCTTCTGAAGTAGTCAGTGCGAAAAATGCTACTCATCTATTTTATCATCCTGGCTGGTGAGCAAGGAAAGAGAAGCTCTCCGTAATGACCAGCATATTTATCAAATGATACATGTCAAAATGTTGGAAAATTCTATTTTAAGCCCTGTTTTTCTCAAAATCGGCGCCAAAGAATTCTTTTTTTAAGCTCATTGTCCTCAAGATGGAAGAGGTTAGGTAGAACAAGATATCTAATAACGACAAATAACTGGCGTAGAATACCTTGGTTTTTCTTGCAGGGTCCTTTTAATAATTTTGGGATACAACTGTGTTCAAAAATTCAAGATTAATTCACAGAAATTCTGAGAAAGCTCCATCAAAATCTGGTATCTCCGCACCAAATGCTGTCCTGGAGATTTAGGTCTAATAAATTTTCTCGTGGTTAAGCAATTATCCTGAGAAATTCGAAGTGGCCTCTTTTAAACTTTGCTTTTTTCCCCAGGCGTGTACATCGAATACGTCAATTAAAATCAGCCATCATCATTCAAAAACGAGTGCGTGGCTGGCTCCAACGAACAAAATACCTCAGGTTACGAAGAACCGCCATTGGCCTTCAAAGGTATGGAAGAGGCTTATTGGCACGCAGGAAGTTCCTAGAATTGAAATACAACAAAGCGGTGAGTTTTTGGAAAGCGAAGTTCCAAATAGGCATGAGCTAAAGTTTTCGATGTATTCAATTTTAACTTCAGAAAAATTGCAACAGAAAAGGCTTTAAATCTACAAAGCCCTAAAAGTTTACTTACTCAAGATTCTTCTCTTAATATTCAACTTCTGCTTAAAAGAATCCTATGCAAAAAATAAAAAAAAGCAATTCCAACTATTTATTTAGTCGAGATAAAACCTTAATTTTCCTTTACTCTCTAAAAACCAGTCATAAAAGAAATTCTAGTCATGATTGAATTTTTCTCAGACTTAATTTGTTTTGATTAAGCTCAATTTTCTTAAACTTTGTCTTAGAATTACAGAAAAAAAACTGTGTAAAAAGAATGAGCAGTTCATACTTTATCGCTGAGAAATTTTTAAAATTGTGTACGGTTTTATTATCATTAGTGACAAATTTTATCTTTCTGAATTTCCGCTTTTACTTTGTTTCTTTTAGTTTTTTTCTTTTTACATTTTTAATGTGGAATTGCTATTGTTATTAATCAACTTGTCTATTCAAGTGTGAGGTTTGTCATGAGGAAAGTACTTTTCCCATCGCTGCACACCCTAGTTCTTATGTTCATTTTACTCCTTTTCTGCAGGCTCTCGTAATTCAAAAACGAGTGCGAGGTTGGCTGGCCAAGAAAAAATACAAGGAAGACCTTCAAAAAATTGTCATCTGCCAGTCTGCTATCAGGAGGTTCCTAGCTCGCCGAAGGTACAAGAAGCTGAAACGAGAAGCCAGATCTGTCGAACACATCAAAAAATTGAACAAAGGATTAGAGAACAAAATTATATCAATGCAGCAGCGCATTGGAGAACTTGTAAGTTTCAATCTCTATTTTAGTCTCAGTGATCAACTATTTTATAATTGAAATTTTAAATTTAGGGTACACACTCTCAATGTATTTAATACGGGATGAAGTTTTAAAATTTAGGAGATCAAAGTATTTTTTTGGGGGGGGGGGGGGGGGGGGGGGTTGTGCGTCAACCAGGTTGTATCTAAAATCTGCTCGCAGACACCACAATCCTTAGAGAATTTTGCTTTGGATCAAAGTATTGTGGGAGATTTTCTACGGGAAGGACAAACTTTCTGTAAATTAGAACAGTTTAATAGAAATAGTAATGAATATCCATGGTGGAATTCTGAAACCGTGACCAAATTCAAGATCTAAAGTTCCACCTTGTGTTTTTAAAGAAGAATAAATTGACATCATCCCTCCAATTTTTTGTAGAATTTTCTTGAAAGATTTAAGTTCAGTGATAGTTATTCTAACGGTTGTTTTTTTTCTTTTTTCAAGACGAAAGAAAACACTTCTTTGAAAACTGCAGCACAAGAAAAGAATGAAATGCTAGTCAAGTTAGATTCACTTAAAGGGGCCGACTCGGAGTTGAAGAAACTAAAAAACGTCCTGAACGAAAAAGAGATTGAACTTTCAGCCATAAGAGCGGAACTGAGCAGAGAAAAGAGTGAGAAAATGGACTTGCTCAATGATTATGAACGCGACAAAACAAAGCTTCTGAATGACACGAACAAATTGCGGAGCGAAAATGAACAGCTGAAGGAGAAATTAAGCATCGTCATGGATGAGATGACTGAGAGCAAAGTTAATTTAGAAGGTAATCCTTAAGTTCTTTTTAAGCCTGTTTGAAGGTTGTTCATTCATTTCATTTGGTGAGCATCAATGGCGAATGATACGTATACCGACAATTATTTGGTAAAAGAACATCATTTTTTGGCTATCAAAAAATTAGCATAAAAAGGAACACAAACCATTCCGTAACTAGAATTTAACCGTACCGAGGGGTTGTCTTGCACTGTCCAGATTTCTCCGATTTTTAGAGTGTGATCTGACGACCGGGCTAGTCGCCCTTTGGATCCTTGGATCCTCTAGTTGGACGACAGCTACGGTAAATTGTCGTCAAGTAGTATTTAGGCCAAGTTGTTTCAGGCATAACATCACTTAGTGCGGTAATTTTAGAGACCAATTTCAGTGGGCAAAAATCTTTGTCAGAAATGGAAGGCAGCAGGCAATGCGACATTCTCGTTTCAAACCCTTGTAACTTTTTTGATTTCCAACAATTTTTTTTTCTTGGTCTCTTCAGAAAGCTATTAGGTCTGTGTGTAAAATATGATGAAGAAAAAGCCGCTATGTAGCTTACTTTTGAGGTTATCGCATTTGTCTCACTACTTTTTGGACAGCCTATGTATAAACATAATGATCTATTGCTAGGAGTTACATTGGTTGGTGTCTGTATTTCAATTTGGATTACTATGTCTTTTATAGAAATAATTAGGACAAGAATTGAGCATGAACGTCAAATCCTCATCCGAGAGCAGGATCAAGACAGAGAAGCGTACCAGAAGCTTCTGTCGGAGAAAAATATGCTTGAATCGCGGCTGGAAGCCTTGGAGAAGGAGGGGAACAAAACTGGGAACCTTGACTCTTTCTCATCGCACAATCGATCTCTCTCCGATGCCAGCACAGTGTCAGTCTGTGATCCTGAAAGTAGTGCCAGTAATATGAGCGACCACTCGGAAGAGGTTTGTCTCTTGATATCTCTTCTCCTAAGACTGAGTCATTTTATTCATGGTGGAATCTCAGCAAGTCTAATGCAGCTCAAGAAAAAATCTTTCCCAAGTCAAAATTTTATTCTGGTCCCTGGACTCTGCTACAAGGCGCAATCTAAATAACTATCATTCAGATTTACTCCTCTTTTTTCCTGATAAGGAAAAGTTCTTCAACTCAAATATTTTTTCAAAACTCACTAAACTTTGATTTTTCTCCCCAAAAATAAAAAATAAGAAACAGTTCTAAAAATCATGTAAGAACTGGATCTACAGTAGACGTAAAGTGCCACCTTAGTATTGTATAGTGCCTTAATGTTATTAAACATTCACAAAAAGCCAAAAATTCAAAAATGTAAGACCTCACATGAGGAGTTTTTGTACTAAGAAATTTCTTCGATAATGTTTTCTTTCAGTGGTACAGCTCTGAAAGCTTAAGAGGAAAGTATTTTATTAATATCACAACCATGTATTTGCATCGAATTAGATAAAAATTAATGCTCAGGTGTACTCTTGTTAAATTAAGAATAAATTGCTCTGAAAACTCTCTGAAAATTTAAAAAAAATTGCCAATTGAACTTTGTCGGATAAGTGTTGGGCAGGTTAAATATCTGCGCAAAGATCAAATTTGTAATATCTTTAAATTATACATTGTTCCCACGATACGTTTTAAGTGTGCACATTTTCTTAAATTGTATGTGCGTAGTATTACTAATGTACAAAATGTTCAAGTTGTAAATAATTTTTTGTGCGTAATATTAATTCTCTCTCCACTTTTTCCAGAAAACTGATTTGCAGCTAGTCTTGAAATTGCAGCAGAAGGTCAAATCATTAGAAGCAGAAAGAGCGAAGCTTCACAAACGAATTGAAGAGTCTGAAAACTTATCTAGTCCTGAATCTCGAGCCAGTTACAAAGATGCCATTAAGGTGTGGTCTCACTGCTTTTTCCTAAACATTTTGTTGAAGTTTTAAAGTTATTTTTATCTATTTTTAATTTTTAAAGATTAGTACATTAGCCTGAACAGAAAGGCTCAATGCAAGTCGAATTAGAAACAGTTACAAAACAGATGAATATTACAAATTTAAAAATTCTTGCAAGGTGTAGTAAGCGTTTTGTAAAAAGTGTTTTTTTTCCCTTTTAAGATGTAATGTATTTTGAGTAAATCCACTAAAATAATCATCCTAAACATAAAAAATACTTTTTAGGAAGCAGAGATTAAATTCACTTTATAGCATTATATTGTTGTACCAGTGTTCTTCACTTTTTTTATGCCATTTCTAGACTTTTTGAGAAATTACGGCATTTCTTATGGCATGGAATCGCTAAGTGAAGATCTTTTGAATGAGGATTGTTTGGCTATGTTCGCCTTTTATGCTTCAATGAAAGCAAAACTGGTACCGTTCTGTCAAGAGTCTTCATTTCTTTGCCCATTTCCTCTCCACTCTCTCTCCGTAACCAAAATTCCCAAAATTTGAGCAGTATCTCACCAAAAAATCTAAAAATGGCATAAAAATGAGTGAAAAATATTGATTAAAAAATTCTAGTTTTACTGGTCAAGAAGATATTGAAACCTCTGCAAAAGCATGATGATGTTTCAAAAGACATTCATATTCTCACAATTTTTCTCGTGCTAACAATTGAGGCATTAAGTGGAGAAAGGGCATATCTCGGTTGCGGTTCAGAATCTCCAGTGCCAATTTATTTCTCAGAGAGGCAATTATTGGGTGAATTTTCTGTAATTCCTCGTTTTCCGCAGTGTAAAATCATAAAGAATATTCAGTAACAGTTTCAACGAATTTCATACAGTTGCTTTAATTATAACAAATGAAACATTAACTGAGATTTTGAGACACTGCAATCAAGAAATGATCTTTTTGCACCCAGTGTTTCAATTAGTAAAGTAATTGTTTGTGAGCCACCTTTTTGTGGATGAACTCTTTCATTGTATCAATATTCTATAAAACAATATTCTTGGTCCATTTTTTTCATAGCCGATTTTGTATGTAATAATTTATTTCTTGGTTTTCAGGCTGCAGATCTAGAAATAGAGAATGAGAAATTAAAGGCAGATTTAACCCAGTTGCGGCAGTGTATTGCTGAAAATTGTGATTCGGCAAACATCGGTGAGATTGCTGTTCAAGAACTGCTGAGTAAGTGGGCTCCCTAACTTTATTTTCCAGAAATTTTTCAAAAGAAGTGGAAAATTACCTAACTTTTTTTATGTTTCAATTTAAACTGTAATTTTTTTTTTCTATTCAGCTCCAGTTTCTCAGTTTTGAATAGCTTTAATAGGTTTAGTCCCTTTTTTAGGTAACCCTCCCTTAAGTTTAATTAAATCAAGTCATGCGAAAACCGCTTTTTTCCAATTTTCCAATCTTGAGTTTGGTTTGCGTTGATAATACTTTTCGATGTTAGATGCAACCATGATAGTGGTTTAATACTGGTTTCAGTGTTATCGTAATCGCAAAACGAGTCTTTGCTTCACTTTCATGATTGTATCAACTCTTGAAAAGTATATTGAATGCTAAAAAACTTAAAGTTGAAAAAATAAAAATCAGTGGTGTTTGCATGACAAGACTCAATTTTACGGTGATTTAATGATTTTTCCTTTTGTATATCTTATTTTTCCACAGGGTGAGTGTAAAATTTTAAATGAATGCTAGTAAAAATAGTTGGAAAAGGACCAGAACCAGTTGAAATATTTTCAGTGGCATTCACTCGAAAGAATCATGGCATTTTTCCTATTATGCCAGATATCAATAATATAGCAATTTTCAAGGCCCAGTTTACCATTTTTTTCGAGACAGTATTTTGGAATAAAGCACTGGAACAGAACAAATCTTTTGTTTGATTTTTCAGCTACTTTAATTATTAAGTTTTTTGTTATGGCTGCTAAACTCCATTTATCATTTTTTAACTGTATCAATTTTCAGGTCAGTTCAGTTCTTTACAATCGGAACTGACTCGTAAACGGGACGAGTGTTTGCAACTCCGCGGAGTTTTACTGAACAACACCGAGAGTATTAAAAGTGTCGCCACTTCTAATTATTCTACAAAGAGAGATGTTGATATCATCAATGAAGATGGAGAATTAGCAATTGCATTCGAAGCTCAGAAAAAGATCAACAGGTCCGTAAAATTTTGACCACTTTCTTCTTTTAAATTTCCTCAGGAGGAGGATATAATAATTGAACGTATTAATGCAAAAGAAAACTGTGTGAAAATTAATAAAATCAAAAGAAACCTTGATGCACGTAAATCATATGCACATAGTCTTTTTTGATTGAATTAATTTCAACGTAGTTCTTTTTCACATAAAGAAGTCCAATTTTATAGTTGGGAGTGTGTCTTCTTTTTTAAAATTCATTCCTGTTAATAAGTGTAAAAATAAATGGCTTCATTTCTCGCCATCAGTGATTTCATCTAATTTTAGT
Source organism: Bemisia tabaci (assembly GCF_918797505.1). NCBI lineage: Eukaryota > Metazoa > Arthropoda > Insecta > Hemiptera > Aleyrodidae > Bemisia > Bemisia tabaci. The sequence continues at coordinate 667,825 of NC_092800.1, read as the reverse complement.
CAGGAAATCAATTTTCAAAATTTCTAAAAGTCTGATCCCCCTTCAAACGAAAGAAATTCATGGTCTTTTTTGTGACATCACTTGTACCAATCTTTTTGTGCACGAATCCACCATTTTTTTGAATGTTCAAAAATTTACCATTCTAGAATAAAGAATGATGAGTTGGATTGCATTTTGCAAAAAGGAACCACTAGCATTGCAATGTTGCTAAGATTGTGCAACTTCTTTTGTCTTGGAGGAAAAACCTGATTATCCATTAATAGTTTCTATTTTACTCGCTAAAAACTGTAAATTTAAGACAAAAATTACCATCTAAATTTCATAGTTTTTCATGATTTCCGCAATTTTATTGCAAAAGATGAAGTTGCACAATCTTAGCATCATTGCAATGCTAGTGGTTCCTTTTTGCAAAATGCAATCCAGTTTACGATCAAAAGTTCTACCATTTAAGAATGGGGCAGTGGCATGGAATTCTTGCAGATTTATAAATAGTTTTGTGTTGTGTACATTTCATGAAAAAAACCTTAAAGAACATTATAAAGTTCAAATTATCATTTCTAAGGGTAGGAATAGCGTATCAAAATCCAACCAATGTAAAGCGGACAGTCGAGTTGACGTAGCAAGGCAATGCTTTAGCTCAGCCAATCAGCAAATGCCGTTTTCCTGGCCTGGCTACATCATCAGAGCCCGTTAAAACTAACGTTCAAGCAAGTCAATTTTTCAAAACAGGGTTTTTTTTTTCAATTTTGAGTTGAAAAAGAAAATCTGAAAAATTCCTAGAAGCTTAGTTCAAATCTCAACGTTTGAAAATGAAAAAAGAAACAAAAAAACATTTGCACCTTGTTTTCAGAACTTGACCATTTTCATTTGATGATTGGTCGTCTAGTGGTAGAACATAACAAAATGATAAATTGGTGGTTGAAAATAACAAATGATAAATTGATAGTGGAAAATAATAAAGAAAAACCTGGAAACCCTTTGCAATATTCTGATCAACATAGAAGTAAAAACTCCATGATGAAAATCCCTGAAAATACCAGGATGATTTTAGATTAACTCAACAGCCCCATCACTCGAAGCTAATTTCACTCTGTTCACAGGCAACTTGAGAGAGAAATTGAATCTGAAAAAGCAAAATGGAGTCAGAAGTACGAAGATTTAGTTCAAGAGACAAAGAAACTCAGAGAAGAGAACGAACGGCAGCAGAAACTCCTCTCTGTCAATCTGAACAAAACTCCGCAGTCACAGACGGAATCGATCATGCAGCACGAAATCACCCGCCTCACATCAGAGAACCTCGACTTGCAAGAGAAAGTCGACCACTTGCAAGAAGAAATACGCCGCTTGAAAAGACAGCTTAGCCGTGTAGGAAACCCGCCTGAAGATGAGCCTGCAGTTAATGGCAATAACGTCAAAGTGGAAAACGGCGAGCATGGAAATAATTTGCCGCTGATCAGGAAAAAGGAGCGAAACTATCTCGGAATGATCGAATACCAGAAAGGAGATGAAGACGTCATTATGAGACATTTGATAATAGGTTGGTTATTATCTTGTTTACTTTTTGATCGTTTATATTTGTTCTGATCAACACTTTATAATTGTTTTTTACAAAGAAGAAAGCAAATGTACAGAATCATTTGAAAATTTGACCTAATATTTCTTTTGTCATCAAAATTGGTCAGTTGCGCTGGTTACAGAATCATGCTTTGAAGTTTGATTCTCGTAAATCAACTAAAAACTAATGAGATCTTTCCAAACGGCAAATTTCTACTACCTGACTTACTTGACAGTACTTTCTATTAACTGAGGTATCGTGCTGTGAAAAATTCGGTTTATGATGTCATCCACCTCTGTAGAGACACCCTTGGTATCTTCCACCTTAGTTCCATCGATTCAAGGAGACGCACACTGGTTACTCAACATGAAATTCAGATGAAAGCAAGATGGAAGAAACCAAGGGTGTCACTCCTGCGGTGAATAATGTAAATGGACGTTTTTAAAACGTGATACCTCAGTTAATATTGAACAAAAGAGGTTGCTGTTTGGACGAATTTGATTATTTTTTGTTGATCTAAAAGAATCAAGCATCAAAACCTGATTCTGTAACCAGCGCAACTGACCCATTGATCCCTTAAAGTTTGATGAAAAGTTTTCACTTGTTAACTGCCAAGCTGGTTCCTTGGGAACCACTTACACTGTCACCACGTTCACTTTACAGAAACCATTCTCAAATCATCATTCATTTCTCAGAGCACTCTATCATCGCATATTCGAACCTCACGTAACACCTACATCCAAGAGATGCTGCTACCGCTGCCTCAGAGAGATCTCCATTACATATGCGAACTCTTAATTTGCTGAGAATTAAAATTAAACAATATTGAGATATTAGGCAACATAGCATCTATGGCGCTTGTGATACTTTGGCTGGAAGGTGACGATGTCAGTAAAAGTAGAAGAACCATTTTCATCTATTTTTTTGCAATTCTAAAATGTACTTTGTTCTGAAATCTATCCTTTTGTCTGCAGAATTAAAACCCAAAGTTGCTGTCACACTGCTTCCGGGGCTGCCTGCGTATATATTGTTCATGTGCATCCGGCACACTGATTACATTAATGATGACGAAAAAGTATGTCATTTTACTTTTCTCTCTCATTAGAATTAGGTTTTTTCTTGTTCATTTTTTTCTAAAAGAAACTAAAAAACCATAAGTACCCGACAAAATGTTAATTCCTGATAAAATTTTTGAAAGAGAATGACCCATCATTGTATGTATCGATAAAATAAAAAGAAAATGATAAACTTAATTTAAAAATACAAAGTTTCCTTCGAATTTTTGGTCAAAGCCCAGAACTACATCTCTTAAACCTCTCTGTTTTAAAAAGAGAGAAAGAAAGAAATAATACACCCAATAATTCACAAAATCTGTGACGTATCAATATTTTTTAACACATATAACAGTCGAACATTCTTAAAATTTACAAAAAATTCTTCAAAGTCTTTTGGCGCACAACTAGATTATCCTCATTTAACTCAGCAGCCACAAGCTCATTTTGTTCAATATTTCATATATTGATCCTCTTGCATACAAGATTATAACTTTTTGCAAAAAATTTATCAATCTGAGGGTTGGTTATCTAAACAAATAGATAAAAGAATACACAAAGAGGACTAATAGAAAAAAGAGCAATCCTATTAGTGGAAACTAGTGGATATTATAGACTAGGGGGAAAATAAAGGACTAATAATAGGGTCTCATGTGGGTTGCCGATATTTAGTCTATGACATATCTACTTAAGCCATTGAAACCACTCCGCTTCCATCAACAGAATCGCACCATTTTCTCTTTGTCTTTTCCAACTATCCATTTCAATAATGAGCCCGCTGGCAACAGTTTGTTACGTTCTTTTTGAATATTTATTTGATGTCCACCCTCTACTCTCAATAGGTGCGTGCTCTGCTGACAGCATTCATTAATCAAGTGAAGAAGGTAATCAAGAGGCAAGCGAACAAGCAACGACAGCAAGACAACCACTCAAATCACTCGTTTGAAGTAACAATTCTTTGGCTCTCCAACACGCTCCGACTTCTTAACAACCTGAAACAGTACAGCGGTGACAAAGCATTCCAAGAACACAACACCAAAACTCAGAACGCCCAATGTTTGCTAAACTTTGATCTCTCCGAGTACAGACAAGTTTTGAGCGATATAGCTGTCTGGATCTATCAGGTAGGTCGCTTTTGAAACCTAATGCCCTTAAAACCCTATTTTTCAAATTTGCCAGCCCGTTTTCTCTTTTCCCCAAGATTCTCATGAGTAATGACGATTATTTTTTTCCTTTCTTTCCACTATTTACCCACAAATTGCCTTGATTGCGCAAAAAGACACAAATTACCTCGATTGCACAAAAAGATACAAATTGCCTTGATTGCGCAGAAAGACACAAATTTCTTGTTGCCTTGAGCAGACCTACCGTTTTTGAACATCCCTTTTCACAACCTTCCCATCATTTAAACCTATTTTTGGAGTTGTCTTGTTCTCGGATATGGCAAATTACAACACACAGGTTGCATGGTCAAAAAGCTACCGCTCTCCTATATTACGTAACCATCCGCCAACCTCTAATTAATTTGCCTGCATTTTAGATTACAGTTCTGAAGTTGTTAGTTGATTGATGTGTACTCCTTTTTGTCTTTCAGTCTGTGATTAATTACATGGAAGAGAAAATTCAGCAATTAGCAATCACAGCTGTCCTTGAGTACGAGTCAATTATGAGCCAACCGACTCGTTCCAAGTCCACAAGCTCTGCGGATTCATCGCCAACATTAAGTCCTCCGAGTGCGTTGCAAGAACAGCTCAGCACATACCATGCAATTCTATGCGCTCATGGAGTCGATTCTTTCGTAATCAATCAAGCGTTCAAGCAGGTAAGCCCTTTTTTCATTCTAACAGATCCTTACAAATTTTAAGTATACAGTAAAACTTCGATAATCTGGTCTCATTGATACTTAGAATTTAGTATCAGAATAAACTCGGAAGTTAAATACAAATTTGAGTTCTTATAATATTTAACTTAGGTTTGAAGATATTATCTTTCTTTTATTCAATTTCCTATTTCTCTGTTTTAGCTATTCTACTTTATTTGTGCAAGTTGTATGAATACTCTTCTATTACGCAAAGACCTCTGTAATTGGGCAAAAGGAATGCAAATTCGTTTCAATATTTCACACTTAGAGCAGTGGTGCCGTGATCAAAAATTATTGGTAAGTAGTTCTATTTATAAAATTAAACTAGTGTATTAGAGCAAGAACTCTACGTACTTTGCACCTGCCAAGCAGCTGCTAATCAGATCCTACAAATATTGCGACGTGGAAATGCAAGCAATTTGAACGCTTTTAGTTAATGCAAGGATACGCAGTGCAGGGGTATAACAATATTTCTTTTGTTAGAATTGTGATAACAGGAAATACACCAGCATTGGCAATGGTGCAAAATTTTGTGATTCTTAATAAATAATTTTTTACTCAGATGCAGTTATTAGAATCAAATTCCAATTCAGCCATTCAAATATTAGTTTGTCTGTCCAGAGTCACTGACTACATTTCCCGATTTATTTTAAATTTGAAGATGTTATAAAGCTCCTCGTAATAAAAAAAGGCTTTATTGAATTCCTGTTTTTCCTTTATCAAGCTAATGAATGTATAAAATAAGTAGATTTTTAATAATATTAAATAGTTTTCTATGATAATTTGATCTCTCAAATGTATTATTTTAGGAAGCACACTAATTGGCTATTCATAACATAAATTACACTCTAGAAGAGCATTACGTCATTTTGTTTTTAGGTGTGGAAGGCTGGACTTATGTCACAAAAAAGTTACAAAGAGGGTTTAGGGTAATAAATCCAAAATTTAGTGCCACATTTTTTGAGAACAGCCCCTGATTGCATAACTGTCAATGCACCGCTCTCATTTGCGCATTTTATTCAACGAATCAATTTTCATGTTTATAGGATAGCAGCGAAATTCTTGATACTTTGTTACCAATAGTCCAAGCTGCGCAGTTATTACAAGCTAGAAAAACCAAAGATGATGTCGAAAGTATTTGCGAGATGTGCAGCAAAATGACACCAAACCAGGTATGTAATCTATCGGAAAAGACAAAGTTTTCTAATATTCTGTTTGTAGTTTTTCCCAAAGAACTTTGTAAAATGCTACTAGAGGCAAGAATTTTGAAAAAGAGATGGTCTCTCCTGCCTCAAATTATTATTTTTTCATGTAATAATGCAGAGGCTACTAAATTTATTTGTTCAAACTATCTGTGCGATTAGCTCCTGTAAAATCTTTTTGGCAGTTTTTGAAACACATTTGGGTACTAAAAATTACAAGGTGCTCTACGTTTTTCTTTAACATTTTCTTGCCTAATGTCATAGTACAGTATAATTCGTTCAACTAAAAATCTGTTGTCATTACGGATTATAAATTTTGTAAAGTTGAACAATTTTAAATTTAACCCATCCAAATAAAATCTTGTCTGATATTGGGTACAAAGATGAACAGGGCGAAAATGTCTGCTGAAATTAATGTTGATTGTGCCTTTTTAAATTTATTCTCCTTTCCTCTCATGCCTTTTTAAGTGATATTCTTGTTTTCTCTTGCAGATAATCAAACTATTGAACTTGTACACGCCTGCAGACGAATTTGAAGGGAAGATCTCTGTTCAGTTCATACGCTCTGTTCAAGAAATATTAAGCCAACGACCCAAAGATGCTGGACAGGTACTTTTGTCCCTCTATTTTCTTTTTTTAGCAAGCGTTACATGGCAGAGTAAGAAAAATGAAGGATGGTGGGAAAGAATATACTGTCCTTTTTAAATGTATAGCTCTGTTGCCAACTTTAGGGCAGTTTTCATTCACACATCAGAAGAATAATGGAAAAATCATGTCACGTTAATACCAATCTGATATTTTCTCTTGTACTTATGACTGCTCTTTGGAAAAGGGACTTCATCGCTGGAAAAAAACAAGTTTTTGAATTATTTCAGTACTTAGTACACAACAAATATCAATCTGAACATGAATTGAATCAGTGTGAATGGAAACGCTCCAACTCAGAAAAGTGAAAATATTCAAGAGACAAAAAAACTGCACTGTAAGAGAAGAAGTTAGTCGAAGGAAACTTATTTTTCAATTATTTAAGACACTTTAAAAACCAATTTGAAATAGATGTGTGATCTTTAATGACCTTTATGGAAATCGAGCACCTACAATGAAGATTGTGTGTATTAAAGTTATCGAGTTGTTGTGTTACCTTTCTTTCTTTCTTTCTTTCTTTCTTTCTTTCAGCACCGCTTTAAAATAAAATTATATTACTACTACTACTACTACTTTCTCTCTTTCTTTCTTTCTTTTTTCTTTTTGTCGAAAACTCAAAATACCAATTTTTTTTAAGGGTGTTAAAATGTGAGATCCCTTTTCCTGATAAGTCACATTCCAGAGTAGAGTTAATCTTTTTTCTTTGCAAACAAAGGGGCAATAATTTTCTTGAGACTTGACAATTGAATCTGTTCTTTTCAAGAGGGAGTAAGTACATTTTTGAATTAGCCCTGAAGTGCATTACTAACTGGATGGAGCTAAGCAGAACAATAAAAAAACCAACAAACGTTCCGTTTCAAAAATTATCGCAATTTTTCATGCTGGTACTAAGGTTACTTCCACAAAATTGTAAAAAAAAATGTCGGTTGGTTTCCTTCCAAAAATCAAAAAAGGAGATGAGATTTTGAAACTCTGCAGTATAGATGTGACTGCCTTGGTAGCTCTATCCAACTCCAACCTTTAACTCATCTAAAATGGACGTATTTTTAAGCAAATGATTAAATTCATAACAATCATCGCTCATGCGTCAATCAAATTACGTCACATCCGTTCCTAATGTGTCTAACATCCTTGTTTCTGTTTTCAGCCCCTTCTGTTGATGGACACGAAGCACAATTTCCCCGTACGGTTTCCTTTCTCCCCATCCACAATTCGACTGGAACACATCGAAATACCCGAGTGCTTAAACCTTTCAATGCTGAAGAAAGTCTAAAGATTTCAGACCTCCATTTAAACATGAAGTGTTCATTCTCCGTTCTTTGAGCGTGTCTCAACCTCAGATTTTGTTACCATATTTATTTTTAAGTGTAAGTTCTTTTCCTCTAATCATTCCTAAAATTTATCTTGTAAATATGCATAAAAAGAAAAATAGCTAAATCAACATCGCTAAGTTTTCTACTCGGTCAACTCTTTAGTGTTGTCCTCCGTAAGAATCAAAGTCTTTACCGTAACTGTCCAATGGCTAACCAAAGAAGATTTTTGTAGAATTTATTAGGGACCTAAAACTAAGAAATTAAATTTCGAAGGTAACAGGCCATTCAAATGATCAAAATGGTTCTGAAATGACCGGTGCAATCGCATCAAAAACTTAGTACCTACATACTGTATAGTTCTAATTGTAATTGTAATTTATCACTAAAAATCCAGTTATTGTTTCTTTCTTTTTCTAAATCCAAAAGTTGTAATGTTTTCATTTTTCCTTTTAATTCATCTTCATTCTCACCACATTCTATTTGTTACAATCTTATTTTAATTTTTTTATTATTTCATCTGTTCTGTCCAATTTTTTCTCAGAGGACAAACAATATTCCTTTCTGCTCTGAAAAATTGTTGTCTCTTCAATATAGATACATTGTCTGAAAATTAATAGGTAGAGGAATTTAAGAGTTTTTAAGAATTGCAAGACTTTATACTTACTTGTAATGATATTCCATGCTTATAAACCTCTGTAACATTATATTTTCCAAAGTTATACATTTTTACTCGTGATGAGGAGATGCTTTTATTACTGAAAAATTCCCATCCTTGTATTTTTAAAATATTTTCAGTCACTTTTAAAAGCAAAAAAGTTACTCTCAGCCAGCGCAGGTTCTCTTTAAAAATGGTAGCTTATAATTAAAAACCTGCTTCAAGGGACACAAAATTTTTTAAGTTTCGGGTGGTCCGATAGTTTTTCCTTGTTTTGTTTTGTTTTTTATTTTTGAAAGAATTCGAAGAAATTGCTACGCTATTAATCTGTACACATTTTGTGGCTTTGCGTCTCTTCTTTTATCTAGTCCACCAAGAACATATAATATTAACTTCCCAGTCTTATCCTCATTAATTCGTATCTTCCTCCAACTCCCTCATCAATGACTTGTATATTCTCAATTATATGAGACCAATTCTCAAGTTAATTTAATTATTAAAGCTACCATAACTTATTGAGTAACCAATTTAAAATTTAATTTCTCTTTTGGCTTTTTCAATCAAATTTGCCCTTTCAAATTATTGCGGCTCTGTTTGGAGACTTTCGTATTTGCATAATACCTGGAATGAAAACGTGGAACATTTCAGTTATGTTGATTTTCGCTGTTCTCCAGAACCAACATCCTTTGTTTCCAGTTTGTTCAATGCTGTTTTTTTGCTTTGCAAACGGAAGCTGGAATGATAAATTGTAACTTTGTTGACAGTGCTTAATAACTTAAAATTGAGCAGCCGTTATAGATGAGGATGAAGCCAATCTTTTTGGCTTCCTCTTGCAACTTAACAAAATTGATCAAGAATATCTCACTAACGCTCAACATTAGAAAAAGCTAAACTTATCGTTTTTTAACCTTCGAAGTATCATCCTCTGATATAACTATCTCCAGTTTCCTTTCCTGTCATCCGGTATAACAAGAAAAAAGAAGATTATCGTAACCATTATTTTTCCTCCCAAGAAAGTTTCTTCTCCCTTTTTGTAATTATCTTTCGTTATCCAAGAATTGGCTCTTTTCTGTGTATTTATCTTTACTGTCTGTTAATTTGTTCATTTTATTTGTGATCATTCTTTGAAAAATCAAATTGAAGGCTTAAGCATGTTTTAGTCTTCATATTATGATTGGTGGTAGCTTAAAAATTCTCATGTAAAAAATTTAGTAACTGAACGTTCCATCATGAAATTGTTGTGCATTTATTATGTTATTTTGGTTTTCATTACATCCATTTTGAGGAAATTTCAAAGTTTGCATTGAGAAATTTGTTCAGTATTGAAGCAACGTTTCTCTATTATTTCTGTGATTTTCTTATGCCCCCCCCCCCCCCTGATCCAAGGAAGAATTCCTACTTTTATTTTGATCATGAAGGGATTAGGAGAATTGTATAATTTCTTTTATATATCATAACATTGGCTGTAAAAAGTTGTATTTTACATCTAAAACTATTTTATTAAGTTTTTATTAATGATTTTTTGTTTTACCTGAGTTAGTTTTGTTAGATTTGTCACTGTTTTTGTAAACAGTGTAATCAATTTTTAAAATACTCACAATTTACTTCCCTAGAAAAATATTCCATCGATAGTAATTCTGATAATTATATTTTTATCTATTTACAAGTTATCTCACTAATCAAACTATTGTATTATGTTTTTTAAACATTTGTTTACGAGAATAGTAGATGTAAACGATGTTATGAAATTAATTTTCCGACAAATATTCTGCTATGCAGAATGGTAATTTATGATCAGAGTTTATTATATCAATGAAGTGCAGGGACTATATAGCTGCCAATTCGAAATCATGGCTCCGAAACTTCTAGAAATTTTCAAATAATGAAATAATTTAGAGAAATTTATAGAACATAATTAGAATTAAGCTGAAAAACACTTAGAGATCAACCTTCCAACTCATCCAAATTCCTCTGGAATAAATCAAGAAAGTCCCTCCATGAGGCACAAAATAGGTGAAAAATTGCCCACAAGTGCAAAATTCCTTTCTGTTCGTTGCTGTTCTATGTGAATAAACGAAAATTTTCGTATCTTATAAAGATTTTTTTGGATGTCGGTAGTGCAAATTATTTTTTTTTTTGCATAGTTAATTTTCACGCTTAAATCAATTTCATCAGATTGGTCAAGAATTGGAGTATTTTGTGGTTATTTCCACTGAAAATATCACAGACTGTTTGCCAACTCTGTCGAGATGTTGTTAGATTTCATAGCTGCTGTTATTTTTATCACCATAGCCGATTATATTTTCTTGTCAGAGTATATTTCCGTTGAAGCCGCAATGTAGCTACTGTTAAGAGATCAATGTACTTATCAAATTGTTGTTGTATTAAACAAATTTATGAATGTTATAGAATTGGAATAAGCATCTAATAGCCTTTTAAATAGTAAGGGTCAGATTCTGAAGGAAATCGATACTTTCTGCTACTTTAGCATCTTTATTTCAAATAATTTGACTGCCTGTTTGTATCCTCATGTTTAGATTATCTTATTAACCTCTCCACATGAGCACATTACGGCAGAAATCTATTTAATCTAGTGAATAACACAGTTCTTAGATGGTAGATTCGGATTTGTTAGATAATGGGCAAGGATGGAATGTCGCGTTTCGCATAGTGCCAAACTCGAGAACCCAAATTTTGTCAGGATTTAAAGTAAACTGAGATATAGATCTATTAAAAATGAGTTTTTTTTGTTTCCTTCTGCAAAAAAGTCAATTTTGGGGGACCCCCCCCCCCTCTCCCAGTAACAATTGTAAAATATTTCAGGGAATCAAAACATATTTAAAGATCTGTAAAGAGTGTTTTTCTGTTGCTAAGTCAATATTAAGAGAAACCCAAGTTTGGTTATCTTCGAATCCAGATACTCAACTGTTTACCCGCATTTAATGAAGAACCCTTTGTAATTGCTGTTGAACTGTTCAAGCTATCGTTTCATTCATTTATTTTTTCATCCAATTATTTTCAGGTGCATATAATCATAAATAATTAATTAGGGCCTTGCTTTTGATGGCACTTGTGCTTTCCATGTGATACTATTATTTTTGATTTGAATATCGTGTTGTTGAACAATTCGAAGAAGCATTTTAATTCTGTTGAGAGTTTCTTCACTTGTTGCCAGTTTTGTTTGAATCTCTTTTGTTTTACACTCGAGAAGTGAGTGAAACGCGATTTTCTCCAGCAGTCCGACCACAGACTTCTCACTTCTATTGACCTTGATGGAATGGAATGAATCATTCTGATGTGAGAAGTTTGTTGCCGGGCTGCAGTATAGGTTTTTCTTTCCCAACTATTTATGCAATTGGAAAGCAGATTGTAGTTGGAATCTGTCGGCATGACAAACTTGAAATTTGCTGTATTGTTTGTGATTTACTCGGGGAAGCTGAAAAGTAATCTCTCCTCATACGTTCCGCCTTCTCAGGACTGGAAATTTGGTGCCATTTTATTGCGGTGTGGACTTATATTGGGCTGTGAAATCAAAAGTTAGAATGAAACATCAAGATCACATTACCTACAATCATCAACAATTATAGGTTGAGTTATTTATTTTCTTTGCTCGTTCTTGCCCTCGCTGTTGTTTACTCTTCTTTCTTTTATGTCTCATTAAGAAACTAAACCCTCCTGGGAAAGTTATTTCTTTGTCCCAGGACTCAACTCTACTTATCTCCCAAGCTCCAATCTGTGGGCTGATTATGAAAATTGATAGACAAAGCGATGGACAAAGGGGACAAAATTGAGCGATCCTATCAGTTGAAATGAGTGGTTGCCATAGACTAAGCAGAAAAATATTGACCTAACTATATAGTCTCTCTTGAGTTGCCATTAGTTAGTCTATTATGTAGCTCATCGTCCATTGCAATCACCCTCTTCAACTGATAGTATCGCTTCATTTTCCCTTTGACCTATTTGTCTATAACTTTGTCCATCAATTTCAACAATCTGCCTGCTGTAATTATGTGATTCAGATGCTCAATTGTTGCCAAGTTGAACTGTAATATCGAGATTATCAGGAACAACTGTACTTAATTCAAATGCCACCAATGGTCCAAGAACTTCAAACTTTTTGTGGATTTTACACTTGGATTAATGTATCCGTAAGAATCCGGAGTTCTGAAGACTTGTCAAGGGCCGTCTCTTTCTCATCATTCACTTATTCTGAGTAATCTAAGTACAGAAGATAATGCAAAGCAAATGAAATAATCAATTTTCCTTTGTAAACCTTGACATTTTTTGTTTCTCATTATTCTCCTTCCGGGAAAAATATGAAGGAAAGAGATATTGCCTTCCAACTTCCCCTCATATTTTATGAGCTGTGAAATTATATTTTCTACTAATAGGTACTTCATCGTATTTTGTTGCCGTATTTATAGTTTATTAATTTTTGTTCATCATTCCAAAAGAAGAAAAAAAATATTTTGAAACTCAAATAATAAACTCACAATGTAGCAATGAGATTATGTGTTGTTCTTTATTTCTGAAACCTTGAAAAACAGAGTCTCCTTCGAGGAGACGTAACTTTTCTAATGGGCAGTGTTTTTTGGTAGAATGCAGTTCAAAAGGAATGTTGATGAGGAAACAGCAAGAATGCTCAACCGGTTGCCGTGTCTCTAAATCTCTGCCCCTATTTCATTTTTTAAAAGGAGACAGAAGCAGCAATGTGGCTTGAAATTTTCACAGAATGATCCTTAAGTATCAAAAAAGGAATTAAAGACTATCGCCAAGAGCCCCTTTCTTTCTCACAAAGAATTCTGTAAATGACATTTACTGGGAAAAAAAATTTTCTGAAGTAACATCCCGGATGTTAAAAATCTGCACGACAACTCTTGGATGTTGTTATAGACACTCTGGCTGTTAAAGTAGCATCCTAGCTGTGTTGCATTAACAACTGTGGCGTTCCTATCAACATTCAAGAGTTGTTACGCAGATTTTTAACACCCGGGATGTTACTTCAGGAATTTTTTTTTCTTCTGTGTATTCATTCATTAAGAATGAAAGATGAATGATACAAATATGTAAGTTTTTGATTAGCATTGTTGTTTATTTTAAATTACATTTTTTTTTTTTTTTTTTTTTTTTTTTTTTTTTTTTTTTTTTTTTTTTTTTTTTGAGAATTCTACATCATTCCCAAACTCTCTATGTACTCTTCTAACAGAGAGTCAACCATAATAATGGAAAAATATCGGAAATTTTAGTCAGTCAGAAAATTGTAAATATATAAGTAACAAAAAACGTAGAAGACTTAAATTTTTTAAAATTGAATTCTCTGAAAGCACATCAAGAAAATGTAGAGGATTATTGAACAGAAAGCAACATTCTTAAGAATCGAGGGGGGGGGGGGGGGGGGGCTAGAGGTGTTAGAGGGCAAACTTTTCCTACCTGTCGTGGGGGAGGGGGGGGGAGGCTTCAAATGAGGCACAATCAGAAATTTTGGAACGTAGTACGCATTTTTCGACTTTGGTCGTTAATTTTCAACCCCAAAAAACTACCCACCTGCCATAACGTGAGATTCGTGCTCCTTTCTTAGAGGAGTGACGCAACCCGCGATAAAATTACGTGCCGCTTATTGCATAACTCTGCCAAACCGGCGTGATAGCGACGCCACCTACTTCGAAAGGTCAAAAGCCGAAGAGGGTGGCTCTGCGCCGTGTATTGGCGTATAGCGGGCGGCATCACAGATAGCGCCAGTGTATCCTGTTGTCCCTTCCTGCAGTTGCGTCATCTTACTCGAGCCGTATCCAACGAGGTTATCGTGTCCTGTTTGCCGTCCCTTCGATTTTCCCTTAAGCAAAAAGTGATACTTATCGTCAACACGCGAAACAAGGCCATGGAATCAGGCGCAAAAACTATTATTCGTTACATTTTCCATGGATTTTACATCTTGAACTTTGTGGAGCAGTTAAATGAAGGCGCTCTCAGCTTGTCGTATCGATTGACGCATCTCGAACCTTAGATTCCCGCAGAACTATATGACTGCCGGTAAGTAACCCCGCATGAGTTATTGGCACTTGAGTAAGTGTAAGTCTCTTAGTAGTTTCAAAAACACTTTGCTTGTGGAAGATCGAAAATGCACGCATGGCAGTTCGGTGCTCAAGATTTCTACCCGTCCTTAGTTTTTTTTTGTTGAAAGATTACTTGAAATATTTTCGCGAAATTTTCGGAGAATATTCTTGATGGAGCAAACAATTGGACATGTGCATTAAGACATGAGCCCTGAGACCCATAAGAATACATGCATAACTGGGCTCACGTCAAAATACATATAGCTAGTTCCGTTTGACAGAAATACGTCCAATTATCAAACGAATAACTTCATGGTACTCAGCGATGATCAATATCATCCCCTGAAATAAAGAAAAAAAAAACTTGAAGAAAAATCTGGGAAAAGTGGTTTCGAATTTTCATTACCCTAGTAGCAGTGGCTGTTGAGAAAAAATGTAAAAAACTCGTAAATTTTAAGAGATCTCTTAAAATTTATACTTTAAAACCACTTGATAATTACGTAAAAAAACTCTTGAAACATTCGTATTAGGAAACCCTTTTTGAGGCTTTTTTTGCATAAATTTGGAGAAAAATTTCAAGTAAATTTTTTACGTAAATTTTAGGTAAATTTTAAGTAAATTTTTTTTCTTTTTATTTTATTTTTTTTTTTTTTAACTTCTTGTAGGCAAAAACGAGGAAAAATAGTGGTGAACAGAAAAGTATAGAAGGAACAGTTGCAGCCCATAAAAATTGAGGATAAAGTTTATTGATTCTTACGTAAATTTTACGTTTTCTTTAATTAAAATAACACTATTTTTTTACTTAAAAGAATTCCCCAAAAGGGTTTCCTAAGACGCGTATTTTAAGAGTTTTTTCTACTTAAAATTTACGAACTCTTATAAAATTTCCAAGTTTTTTACATTTTTTTGGACAACTTTTTGTAGAACTTTTTTTAAGAGCCATTGCTACCAGGGTACCCTGGTAAAAATCGGCAGTGGAATCTGTTTTCCAAAATACCATAGACCTACAGCCGGCTGTAAGATTTCCAATAGCTTCTATAGCCGACAACACAATTTCTTATAGCATTTTATAGCCGATGGCGATTAAGCAACAGCCTGGAGATAAAGTGTATGCTAAACGTTACTAATTACGGACGATAGGACTTAGTGAGTTTTTGGACTACCGTTCTCTTTTTGGGGCGTAGTATCTTGATTTATTTTGCGAGGGAAGCTCCGTACTTTTGAAGGATGCCTGCCATTCCTAATAGGTTGGAGCGCCTTCAATTTCGTATGATACTGTGCAATACCTCTAGTGTGAAATAGTTGCTTCAAGCGCCGTGGTACGCTGCGGCGCGGCGCGGCGCGGCGGGCAGCCAGCGCGAAACGCGGATTGGCGCCTACAAACCTAACAGGGATACTTCACGCATTGCGCAATGCGTGAAGTATCCCTGCTACGTTTGTAGGCGCCAGTGCGCTGCGCTCCGCTTTGTGTTAGGCTCTAACATTTAATCTCGTGGAGTCAGCGTTTTTCAACTCATGACTTTGAAATGTTTGCACACTCTAAATGGATTATTCTCATTTTAATTGATGAAAAAAATTTTAAGTAAAGGAAAATATAATGTGCGTTTTGTAAACATTAAGGTAGTTCCGTAAAAAACTTAATGATTCCCAAAGCACACGGATTTCTACACAATTTCTTATAGCCTTTTACAGCCGATGGCGAAAAAGCAACAGCCAGGCGATAAAGTGTAAAGCCAGCGATAGGAACTATAGCCCGGCTGTATAATTTTTTATCGCTTCGTGTAGCCCAGCCGTATGATATTTTCCACTTTCTACAGCCAGCTATATGATTTTCTATCGCCTTTTTCAGTCGGCTATGAGAACTCCTATGGTATTTTAAAACGCAGCTCCTATCGCCAATTTTTATCAGGGTATCGAACCTTTTATCGTGGTTTGCTACATTGCAAACTTCCTGTCATAATTGACTTATTTTTTCAAAGTATAGAACTATTCAACGATATAACCTGAAAATCTCCATGCATGAATCGTCTTTTCTATAAGTATGTAGATCATATACTTGTAGGTACTTAAATAATTTTTTTGTAAAAACAAGAACTGAGGTTGATTCGTCCTCCCCTCGTAAAAAAACAGAGACAATAAAAAAGGAAGTGAAAAATAAATTTCTCAATTTACAGTAGAAATTACATGAGCTTTTCAGAAAACTCGTAATTTATCAGAAGTAATTTGGCAACCTCTAAATAATCATACGGCGTTTTTTCGGAAGTATTGAAGATATCATTGATTAACTGAGATCTTAGTACGCTGAACACGAGACTTCTTATCGTTAGTTCCACTGATATGACTGTCGCGAAAAGTGGTATCTGTTTTTGCCTAATCGCCCAGATTAAGGCGAATCTTGATTGTCACTCCGAGGGAGGGTATTAGGAAGGTGGGTATCGTGGAAGAAGGAGTGAGGTGCGATTTTTGAGCGTTTTCGAAAATAAATATGTTAGAGCTCGGACAATTTTTGGAGGCTGAAGAATAGTACACATTGACTTTAAACTCGAATATTAGGGTAAAAAATAGGCTTGAATAAGATTAGCATCGGAGTATATTATTCATACCCTGAAAACATTATCGAAAAATTTCAAGACGTCATGTCGCTCTTTTTCTTGTGAAAAAATAAAGCAAGAGAGGGAATTCGAGCACACAAATGGCAGATTCTGGTTTATGAATCCGTCAAGCAAATTGTATCTCGGTGTTGGTTCATTGACGAGAAATCAAAAGCAAAAATAAGGGGTGAATAAGAAACGCACAGGAAATACATCGCCGCAAATTTAAAATAGCGCGCCTTTTTAGTACTAACCATTGTGGAAACATGGACTCACGACTCTGTGCACATTTTTGACCAAGGTAGTACATCCACGAAGAATTTTATCAAAAGCAAAACCGTTTGCCATTCGCCACCTCGATTATTTAGTTTTATTATCTACTTATTTATTCGTGAATATCTTTAATGGTGCTGATAATTACCTTTTAGAAAAGTTAAATGCCCCGGTCTGATTACTGTGCTAAGTGCTTTGCGATAGTGTTTATAGGTGTCATTTGATTTGATTTAGAGCAATGTGATCCTGCATCCACCATCTTACCTTCACGTTGAAATTCCTCCTGAATTTCGATTTCATTCCTTATCATCTAATGTCCGGGCATTCTCTGCAATGTTCTCAAGTTAATATTAATCTAATTCAATTCCCAAACGTAAGTGACACCTTTCCAAAGTTTCGCTCCATGTAAATTACCCAGTGCTAACAAACTCATCTGCTGTGAGCTAATCACTCCATCTAGATAGTGCTTTTCATGCCTCCCTTCAAAGATTTGTGAATTAACATTCAGGTAACAGCATAATTAACTATATTCCTAGCTCATAGAATTCATTCCTTATTTGTTTCACTCATCGACGAAGCTAAGTCATTACCACCCTGATGACAAATGTTTTGTATTGATACACTGTCCTTGGTTGAAAGTAGAGCTTGAATGTCATGTGCCCTTTTCTCCATTCATCAACTTGTGTTCAACTGTTTGTTTAACAAATCACCAGAGAAGGTCAAGTAATAGTGCCAAAAATGGCAGTTTTGAATAGATGATGTATCAGTGGTGTGTGCAGCGGTATGTGGAAGTCTAATTTGATGAGGAAGTATACAAACGTGTAGGGACTGTCTGCCTTAATGACTCATTAGCGTGCAAACAATGATACATCCTATTAAAGGGTACTTGAGCTGGTCAATTATAGGTCTCATAAAGACCCTCTTTTACCCTGCAGGAAATGCATTGTTTAAAGGTATCTGTTCAACCAACTCTCCATTTCTAATTAGTGGCAAATTCTATTTATCTACTACCTCCTCTGGTTATCTAGTTCAAGATTTGTTTTCATTCGCCTTAAGTTAAATCCTAATGTTGATCTGCCATTTGAGCATTTACTTTTTAGTCTGCAGCTCTCTCTAAATATTCAAAACTGCCCTTCTATAGCAGTTGATCATTGACCCCGACCTTATTTCTACTGTATGCACAATAATGATGAATTGATATATTTTTTTTCACCTTAAGTATTGGCACATATTATAGTGACAAAATATTTCTAAATTTTTAGAAATATACCCTCTCGTGCCAATTACAGAAGTACACAGTCAGTTGGTAAAAAAGTTGATCTAATGAGTTTCCCCTAAAAAAAGTGCTTACTATGAAGAACAAGTTGTCGACTCCGATGTGGTATGGAAGAGTTAGTAAATTACATTCCTCGGTATTTTAGACTCTTGACCATCCCCTCTGTTGTTTAAACATCTTTCATTTGGCGTTTGAGTTTAGCAGAGATTCACTCTTGGCCCGGAAGGCTAGGACTTACAGAAAATCCTGCCGCAGATCATCAGTAAGCGGGAGCGTGACACCGATGCGTGTATGCTCTCAGCTCTGGTGGAGAAAGAGAGAACTTCAATTGCACTTATTTATTAGCAATTTTGCTTAAGAGGCATAAACACTTCGGTAGCCCAGTGGTAAGGCACTCGCCTTCGGGACGGAGGGTCCACGGATCGCGCCCCTTGACCTTAATATTTTGACGTCGTTATTGCACATTATGTCACAAATGCCGCGAGTGGCCGTAAAGAAATACTTCTTTTTCCATAAAATAAGAGTGAGGCGTGCATTTTTGCGCACGTAATTGAAAAGGGCTCCTCTTGCAGAGAAACCTCTGGACCTAGGGTGTAGGCTGTAGGGCCCTAATCTTACGTAGACCGTCCAATAATATTTTTTTTTTTAGAGGAAAAAGCAGACTCCGAAGACAGAAATAAATGTAACATTAGTGGGCAGTATAAACAAATAAATGTAAGTAAGCCTTTTCAAAGGGGCCGTCCGCAAATTACGTACCTAAGGCACTTACAGGGAGCCAGGAGGGGGGTCCAGGTGCCTTACCTACGTAAGCCAAACGCTAAAATTTTGTTTCTTCCAAATTCCATTAATCTAAAGACTTACTAGTCCAAATTTCGTTTTTTAGACGTTTAATGTTTTTTGGTTAAAGTGTAATTTTTCTGAACTTTTTGAATTTAAAAACTGTTATTTTTTCAATACAACTGTTATTTTTCATGATCTCCTACCAGCGATTAGTAATGTTTAAAACAATACCGATCTGTTTCAACACCATTTTTTTTATTAAATTATGCATTTAAACGATAGAAGAGGGGGGGGGGGAGTTCATAAAAATCGGAAAAATTGCCTTTCGTAATTTATGGACGGCCCCAAAGAGTAATTTTGAAATTTCCTATTAGTATTTTTTGTATTCCTTACGCCTACGGTCGTTTTACTTCGAATTCCGTACCCTATAAATAAAAGAAGAGCAATTGTGCAGATTTTTCTTTTACATAAAGGGACGTTTCACTTTAAAAGATTCCGTCTTGGTCCGCAGGAGTTTTTGTCAGCCCTTCCTTCAGAGCTCAGGGGGGCTGAATCTCTGCCTGAGGCGAGGACTGACAGAAAATCCTTCTCCGGGTGCGGAGTGCCTAGAGTCTGCAGAAAGGGAACATCGATGCTCCCGACTGCGCACCAGACAGTTTGCGATGGAAATTCGGCAGGATTTTTTGTAAGTCCTGCCATGGTCCTGCCTTCGGAATTCAGGAGTGAATCTCTGCTGAACACTCGACTCCTTTCATTTGGACCCTCCCCCCCTCCCTCAAAATAGTGCCAAGCTTTTGCCAATGTCTGACGTCAGAAGAATGCTCAAAACAGCTTTGAGTGTGTAAGGAGAGGTGTCGTCAGCTAAGTTGTCGGTTGTTTACTTTTGGTTTGCAGGCGTTTTCGCGTCACTGTTATCCACATGAAAACATTTAGCTCTCTCTGAAGCAAGAACACAAGCTTAGATGGGTTTTTTAATACTTTTAAACCTTGTAACACTTTAATTTTTAGCCACTCAGAAATCACAACCACCAAAAAGTTGCAAATCATAACTGATAAGTGGTTTTTTTTACAATATCATCATGAGACTGATGTTTTCAAGGTGGATAGTAGCAAACACTGCTTTGTTTAGAGGCCCAAATTTGTCGTTGGCGCTTGCAAACCGAAAGTAAACAACCGTCAACTTAGCTGACGACATCTCAGCTAATTTCTTCAAACCTTTTCATTGGTGAAGCAAATGAAATACAACATCTACTTGAACACGGAAGCAATTAAGCATTGTGTTGGTAGTTTGGTCTAATTCTAAGAACTAGTAGATCTCTTCTGAAAATGTCGGCCGAGTTAGTGACAGAGGGAATGGCATTTGCTTCATTAAGACTTGGTGACTTCCGTTTTTCTCTTTTTTTTATGGAGTGTGTTTTACCTTTGGTTGCTTTTATTCTCAAGCTTCTCTGTTGCATTAATCTCTTTGTATTATATAAGGATAATGTTTGCTTCTTTTCTGCTGTTTGTATTCAACATGTCTATCAATTCTTTTCCAGGCGGAGATTCCAGTTAGAGGATTCAAGCTGGCGGAACAAAACGATGAGGCAGCTGCCACCCGCCCTCAGATGCTAAATATTTGCCATCGAGACGCTCAAACTATAACAGGTGCCTACATTTACCCTTTATTAAGAGTATAATTGAATGTAACAGTACTCAAGTAACATAAGTTGGCAAATTTTATCCAAGTTCATCATAAGTAAGTAGCCGACCACCTCCATGTGTTAGCACATTGCGGCTATGCCATCCTTGATAAAACTTCTTGCGCGGCCATCTACAAATGGAACTGCTAACTTATTTGATGCAAGTTCTAGGTGATTTCTTGCCAAGTATCAATTCTGGAAGTGTCGGTCACAATAACAAATTTTGTATACCTTCCTTTTTGCATATTTTTTTAGCTCTTTGCAGTATTCAATAAAATCAACCTGCATCAAAGTCACTTTCTCAAATTTCCCTTTAATTTTTCTATCTGTGGGTCGGCGCAGCCATGGGTCAGTTGCGCTGGTCACAAAATCGTGTTTTGATGCTTGATTCTTATAGATAAGCCAAAAATAATAAGTTCTACCTATCGAAACTGCAACTTTCTACATTCAACAATAACCGAGATATGGTGCTTTGGTAAATTCGGATTATGATGTCATTCACCTTGGAAGTGACACCCTTGGTTTCTTCCATTTTGCTTTTATCCGAGTTTCACGCTGAGTGTTAACCAGTGCAAATTTGTGTCTCCCTAACTGATGAAAGCAAGGTGGAAGAAACCAAGGGTGTGACTGCCGCGGTGGATGATGTCAAAAACTTGACCTCTTGAAGGGTAATATCTTGGTTAACATTAAATGTAGAAAGTTGCGGTTTGAACAGATCTTATTATTTTTAGCTAATCTGCAAGAATCAAGCAGCAAAACACGGTTCCATGACCAGCGCAAATGACCCATTGATGAAACTGCAGTTCTTTCCACACTGTTAAACTTCAAGACTAGCTCTGTACCTTTTAATAAAATTTCTACCTGCACCTATTTTTTATCAAAATTCTTTTGTGGGACTAAAATAGTAGGCATTCATTTATCTGAAGAAATTTTAATCTTTCTCTTTTTTCTCACAGACGTTTGCAGCGGTGGGGATCTGCCTGAAGTCGAAATCGTCAGCCTCTTGCAGGAATCGATTCCGCGCTACACCTTACGAGCGGACTCACTTGTTGAATTTTCCGGTAATAACCATAAATACTTGTTTATTCTTTAAGTGGTTTAGTTGTAACACTTTTCATGGAGTATGAATTTAGAGAGAACAAGAAATTACAACGATCTCTTTTGTTCATCACTAACGTCAGACTGGTTGCTTTTCAAACCACTATAGACTCTGATGTATGTTTGATAATTATATTCTGTACCTCTGAATGTCACAGTTCTTGGAAGCAAAAAAATTCACCAAAAACCACTACTGCAAACTTGTCATCGCTCCAAAAAATTATCAGATTACACCAGTCCAAAGTTTAAAATATCTTGCTGTCCCTAATTTTTGAATTGCTCACAAGTTAATTACACGTAAAACTCTTAGACACCAACAGAGGCGTTCATGCAGTGCTGTAATGATAATAGTATGTCCATGGTTCATAAGGAACAGAAATTTTGGGCGTCATTTTAGTCAGTTCAATAAGTAGACTTTACTGCTAAAAAAGAGAAATCATCACACGAAGGTTGCCACAGCCAGGGAAAAAGAACAAAATAACACAAAAGTCAGGGAGAAATCGTGTCCACGGAAATGGTGAATTTTTACGTGACACGTCACAGAGCTTTACCCCACATCTTACTTACATCAAAATTTGTAAAAAGTTTCATTTAGCATCATGTAGTGTCTCAACACATCACAGATTTCGCTCAAATCTGGTTTGAGTAAACCCTGAAAACATCAGGAAATTCAAACTCGACATAGGTGTATTTCTACGGTCATTCCATCAAAATTTTTCAAAGTTTCTCAGAAACGCTGTTGGTCAACAATTTATGATTTTGGTGTTCAGCATCTAGGCACAGCTTCTGTTGCTAATTCCCTGATCTGCTACCACTTTTATATACTGCAGATTTTAGCTGTCAAGTGGACTATTTAGGAAAAATAGAAAAGTCAGTCCTCAGATGAATTCCTTCCTTCCTCTTCTCTTTAAATCAAGTCCAGCGCTTCTTCTAATTTTCATTCAATTTTTGAAGTATCAATATTGATAGTTATTTATGAGGAGTGCCTCTGACCATCAGAGCTACTGATGCAGTTAAATCGAAGTACATAGCTCTTTTGAATCACTGACATCGTTTACACTCAATTGCAGTCTAAATTCTCAGTTTATGAATATGTATTGAAGCAAACTACGCAGTAACTCCATTATAATTTCATCAGTTGTAACGATGAACATTTTGTTGTAGGTTACGAAAATCAAGACTGGTTTATTCCAACTCCTGCTTTAAAACTAGAAAACGCTCAACTCTCGCCCGACCAAATCCGGGAGACCTTAAACTATTTTCGTGAGTAATTTTTTCTTAAGTCTTCATATTTTTTTCTCTGTTGTTTATTCATTCTATTTTGCTGCTGTCACTTTCATTCTAAATCTTTGAAGTTTATCAAAGCAGCCTATTCAAGAAGGTATTATTTTCTGCACTTTTTGGCTGTGTAAGTTGGTCCTTAATTTGTGCTATTTACTTCAAGAGGATCAAGTTCTGAGCCACTCTTACCAATATTTTCCATCTTTTGTTCCCCTTGTCTCCATCACAAGGTGTAAAGAACAGATTCAGATTCTCGCCAAATCTTGGTTGAAGGGGTGATCTCACTTTTGGCGGATATTCTTAGGCTCCCTGGTTGTCAGATAATATTTATTGAGCAGTGTTTTTTTTTAAAAAAAAGGATGGAGGTTTCCAATGTAATGCCTCTAGAACCACTAATGTGCTACCCTTTTTCTGTTTGATGATTTGTATACCATTTTTGTGCCCCCAGATTTTTGGCAGAATTATTCTTTTGTTGTTCAAAAAAGTTTCTGCAATTAGTGGCTACAAAAAATATCGAAGTGAAATTTGTAGCACAGGGGCATGGATGAGAATCTCCTGCTAAATTCTCAAGGCATTCTTAATTAGCGTCCCAATGTTACTCAGTTTTTGAGATCTTTCGGAAAGATGAAAAGTATACGCCGATTAATGGTTGACTTTATTTCTGCATAGTGGGACTATTCCAACAGTCACTTTTTCTCCTCAAGAAGTTAGAAATATTTATAAATTTTGATAAATTCGGATTCAAAGTTAAAATTTTTGAAAAATTCGCAAATTAAATAAACTAGAAAATTTCTGAATTTTTCCGATAGTTTAGGGCTTGAAATTTTCGAGAACAGTTTGGCAGATTCTGATGATGTTTAAGGAAATCCGCAGCGTTCCTAATTTTTGGGACACTCTCAATTTTTACGCTGGAACCGAATCAGCAATTTTACTTACAATGTAGTAGCGTTCTGTGAAATCAGTTGAGATGAATGTAGAACATTTTTTTGCCTCTTGTGAGCCAGTGTCGTCCTCGTATACAGAGTGCAAAGAGAAATAATTTTTTGGAAAACTCTACTTTTATGCGGTTGCATGTGAAGTGTCGATCTATCATTAAGAAGACTTGAAAAATCTCTACACAGTTTGTTTCTTTTATCACTACTGTTGAAAATTTGGAGGAATTTACATGACTCATCATCAATTTTTTCCGTGCATTTCTTCAAAAATGCTCCTGACAATCAGGTGAGACCCTCATAAGTTAACGACCGACTAATTGGTAGGCGGGAACTAATTTTTCGCACAGTAGTGCAAATTGAAAGTTAGCTTGATCTGACAGTTGGCTAACATTCTGTTTGTCAGTAATGAACAACCAACGTTGAACAGCTGTGCTCTCGTTGAGACCTCTTGTATCTTCTAAAAATATAAAAGAATTTTTGAGTCAAGGTCACTTGATTATTCTCTCATCTTCTGAGGTCCATCGATATGTTTTTGGGAAGAACATCTAAAACATTTTAAATAGAAAATATGGATTCGTGTTCAATGAATTATGCAAGGCATTTTTTTATTTTTATTTTTAGACCCATAAAAGGAAGTTTAGAAAAAATGTGTCGCCTTCAAAGCACTGTAATGGACTGTCCAATTTTGGGGCTAAGCTTAAGGAATGCCAAATGAGAATTCAAATGTTGTCAAATTTCCTTTCATGAAACATTCATTCAAGAGAAAATTTATGAACATTTTCCTGTGAAAATTTCAGGAGTGATAGCTTCTTATTCAATAAGTTTTTAAAGGAATTTTCAGTAAGTCTGAAAAAATTATCTGTGCAGATTTCTTGTGTGCAAATACATGAATAATTGAATTTATGACGAAAGTACAAAATAAAAAAAAAATTCAGGGAAAAAAAACTCCAAAAATTCTAGAAAATCCTTATTTTACAAGATGAAATTTGGCAACGCCAGAATATTCATACGGCGTTTTTCCTCAGCATGGCAGAGCACTTATTATTTGGACCTATTTCTGTCAAACGGAACTATGTGCATTAAGACATGAGCCCTGAGACCCATAAGAATATATCCATAACAAGGCTCATGTCATAGTGCACGTAGTTCTGTTTGATAGAAATACGTCCATTTTGTCCTCAAAACTCAGATTTTTGTCTTTCTATCGGGAGTCTATCTCAACCAAATCAGTAAATGTGGAAAGCTACGAAGTCCTCTTTCTGCTGGGACCTGGACTTGGTGAGAATGTTGATATTTCAGAGCTCATGAGACACTGGACTTGCTCGGTTTCGGCATCGACCTCGAGGTGGGGGGGGGGGGGGGGCGAGGTGAGGGGTCGGGGTCGGTGAGTTCATTCACGAAAGCGATGGTGGTGGCTGCGCGGTGAAGTGGGTCGCGCGGCGGAGAACTGGAGCAGCTGCGCGGCGGGTTGCGTTTTTGCACTGGAAGGAGGTCGATTGTAGCTTATCCACCGTCGTCGGAACTCGCGATTCGCGTCAAGAGAATTCGCGCATATCGTCATGTGGCAATTTGCTCCGAAAAATCCCCGCCCTGTCGTTTCCTACAAGAATGGAAGACTCGGGAAAGTTCGGCATGGAATTTGATGCTCCTCAGGATGATCTCAACTTTGAGAGTTTTTTTCTTTTCTTTTCTTTTTTTCTCTTTTTTCGTTTTTCTTATTTTTTCTTCTTTTCCCCCCCCCCCCTTTTTTCCGCGCAAATCGTGCTCTACTTGACATTTCTATCATGATGAAACATGTATCAAAATGCTTGAATTAGTACCTAATCTGCTTCCACTCTTCAAAACGTCTAACTAAAGTGGAAATGGATCGCATTTAGCATAACGGAATCAGCCCGATCACAGTGTTGTTAATATAGCTCCTTCATAATTTTCTATAAAATCTTTCAGAATTGCGAACAGTTTTTGCCTCCCACCAAGAAATTTTTAATTTTAAAGGAAAGTAATTATGCGAATTTCAATAGTGCACGGATATTGAGTATTTTTAAATGGAAAGAAGTTGCACGATTTTAAAAACACTGTAATCGTGCTGGTTCCTTTTTGCTAAATGCAATCCAAATCAAAAGGGAAGTCGCAACGCTGAATAGCAGCGCGGGCAAGGGGAACGGGGAGGAAGGGTGGGGGGATGGGGCCCCCCTTTACGACGACGGGTGACGGGTCCTCATTGAGTCATTTTTGACGCAAATCATGGGTCAATGTGTACAATTATTCCTCGTTCCTCGCCTTGGCACCGTCTCTTCTTTCCCCACCCGTCGCCTCCAAGTTCTCACGCTCCGAGCGTAGCAAATGTGCTAACTGTGCGACTCCTATGACTAAGCTCTTGTTGTCAATTTGCCCGCGCCATAATTAATTTAAAGATGACGGTTTTTGAGGTAAATATCCATGTTGGTGAATCGATTTGAATCGGACGAAAAATCGATATGATTCGAGATCGCCGGCGAAAATGGGGTTACCCTTGAATCGGTTTCTTCGATTCTTGGAATGAAAATTATGAGAAATTGCTAAAATCGTGTCATTGTCGTCATCTTTTTTAAAATTTGGACAAAAATTTGATACAATTCCTTTTAATCTAATCGTTTCTCGATTGTAGATGGAAAATTCGATTCAGATTTTGATTTCGCCCTAGATAATTGATTCAATTTTTTAGGTAAGAAATCGATTGCTCTAAAGAATAGAGTTTTAGTCATTCCGACGTGAATTTTGTCGGTTTTTTAACTGCTCTTGCTCCGTCCTTATTTTTGGACCGATCTCACGGGGTAAAAAACGTAATGTAGCTTTCTCTTGCTGCTATAGGATTTCCAGTTTTTCGAAAAGAACCATAATGATACTGGCTTTCTCCAAACGAACTTAAAAGTTCAAAAAAAGCTCTCCAAGCAGACGTGATAAAGATTTTTTGAGCTCAGGAGTTCGATTCAGAAGAAATTAAGGGCTTCGTGTTGCTCGCAAAATTTTACAATTGAAAAAGTTGTCAAATCGCAAATTCCTTCGGCATGCAAGAGCTTCGTCACATCATTCTCGAGGATACAACTATTCGTGCTCATGTGTAGATTTCTTGCCTATTCGATGAAATTGAAGGCGAATCATTAATGCAGAATTACAAGAAACTCAAAACAGACAATATCCAGCACTGTAATAGGTTCACGCATGATCTATTGGTTTTTTCAATCAGAGCTTGACGCAAGAGACATGTTATTCGAAGAGATTCGTTATTCGCACTACCCTGTAGGTAATTTGCCTATCCGACAAAATTGAAGGCGAACTTAAGAATGAGCAACTGACCCATTGCCCGCAGTACAAAGAGTATGTTTTACACTATTTTACCTTAAAAGTCGGGGGGGGGGGGGGGTGTCCACAAGGAAATCGAGGAAGAGTGATAAAAATGCGAAACTTCGCAATGGACAACAAATGAGTCCAGGTTGGAGGACATCGGTTCATTTAACATGTTAATAATCGGAATCTGGAGTGCGGGAGTGCGGGAGTGCATGCGATCAGGATTGGCAGATAATGAGGCTGCAAGTCTGCCGTGCTAAGGGAAAACGCCGTATGAGCCTTCAGACGTCGCCAAGTTTCCTCCGATAAAAGCCGAATTAACTGGGAAAATTATGAATATTATTTTCCTAAATTTTCAGACAATTTTGTGCGCATTTTAATCTAATATATCTGAAAATTTTAAGGCAAAATATGCAGACATGTTGTTAAAAATACATGTTTCATCAAGGGAAAGGCTCCTCTCGAATGTTCTTACAGCGTTCTTGCTTAGTGGGGCAGAATAGTGGGCGAATGGGGAATATTGCGAGTATTTGCGAGAAGGCGCGAAACGGCGCGTGTTTATAATAAGCGCGAAATTCGGTTGACCTTGTCGCTTTCATTCATTCTATTCTCTTCTTCCTCCACCGAGTGCGCGCTCCGCTCCCGCCAACGAATCGACTTCCGAAACTTATTACTTTATCCCGTCATACGAGAAACTCCCAGTCCAGCGGGCCGATTATTGAAATTGATAGACAAAGCGATAGACAAAGGAGACAAAAGAGATATGGAGAGATCCTATTGGTGGAAGCGGGTGGTTGCAATGGACAAAGGAGGTAGGTAATAGACTAACTAACGGCAACCCACGAGAGACCCGACAGTTAGTCTATCATTTTCTCCCTTTGTCTATAGGAGCCACTCATTTCAACCAATAGGATCGCTCCGTACTCCCTATGTCTTCTTTGTCTATAGCTTTGTCCATAAATTTCAATAATCAGTCCGCAGACCAGCAACGCTGCCGTGCTAAGGAAAAACACCGTAAGATCATTCAGGTGTTGTCATATCTCCTTCCATAAAAAACGAATTCGTTGGGAAAAGTTTGACGATTTTTCCTCCAATTTTTCAGATAATTTTGTTCGGAATTCAATCTAAAATACCTAGAAAACTCAACGAAAAATATGCAAAACTCTCTTGATAAATACATGTTTTATTCGGGGAACTTTGGCAACTCTCAAAGGTTCATACGGCGTTCTCCCGTAGCACGGCAGTACCAGTCTCCCACACTGTCAGATTATATTCTTGATATGTTTCCTCCTTAATCTTCTGCGGTACTCACAATTTAAACATTCAGAGGAACGAAAGCTGCCGGCTGATTATTGAATTTGATAGACGACGCTATAGGCAAAGGAAACGCAGGGAGAATGAAGCGATCCCATCGGATAAAACGGGTTATCATAGACGGCGGGAGAAAATTATGGACTAACCGTGCGTGGGGTATCTTGTCGGTTGTCGTTAGTTAGTATTACTTGCCTCTTTTGTCCATTGCAAGCACCCACTTCACTATCATTTCTAGCTCATCTTGAAAACAACGTAAGTGGCATTTGGTGCCTCTATGTTGATGGATGTTTCTTGGCTGAACTAGGAATGTTAGTTCCTTTTTGTGTAATGTAGTCCAATTGAACGTATTTATGATAATTAGAACCATTTGAAAATGTATCATTTCCAAAGGAACTATGAGCATAAATTCGCGCGCTACATAGTTATTATTTTCTATTTTATTCATTCGTACATAGTTATTTTATCATAAATTCTTCCAATTGATGGATCGAAGTGCGAGCTTTCGCTTCATGCTGAAGAAACATTTTACTTTCTACCCTTTTCGAAAATTGAAACATTGCCGAGTGACTTAGGGAAATATCTTGCAGATAAGGTCTGGACAACACGTACACAAAAAAGAATGTCGTTTCATCAGCCCAAAATGGAGCGAAAGGTCATGCGGCACGGCGCGCGGCGCAGTTAGATCACGAGTGTTGAGCAAGCCCAAAACGCCTTCGTGATACTGAACCTGCAACTCCTCGACAGTCGCGTCTCATTAGTTGATCGCTCAAAGTTTGAAGGCGCTAATTTAAAAGCGCTTCGATACGGAGTCAACCCAGCAAAATGATGGAAGCGCTTACTTTCCCTGATGCATTTTTCGTGTCCCTTCTGCTCGTTACCCACTATGAATAATTGTATGTTGAGTTGTCAGTTTTTAATTGCATGAGCGATTTTATTATTGTGTTAGGATTAAGGCATAACAATTGCAATCGCGGTTTCTTTCGTATTGTTTCTTTCTTTCTCCTCTATCATCCAGCAAAAGTTTGTTCTCATTCGTATTTTTAAAGCTGCAAAATCTGGAAGACTCTTTTCAATTGCCTAGGGGTGAAGGACGATTGTTTCTACCAATTTTTTCTCAAGTTCAAGGAGTAGCGTTTGAGTTTTCCTCTTCTGAAAGTTTTTAAAAGGTTTCAAAATCTACTGAGGCCCCCGTAAATTTTCCAACACCTGGCACTCTTACGAGTTTTTCTTACAATTCCTCCGTGACCATGTTTTCTGTTTCACACGTATCCATTTCGCAGCCTGAATTTACTCACCCTTGAGGCAGTGTTGGTTTTTCCCACCTGTGGTTAATTAAGGGACTTGGAGGACATGGCGCATAAGTGCAGTTTTTGCTATTCTGAGAAATACATGTTCGAAGTTTTGAAATTACACGGATCTTTTTGGCGTTAGAAAGTTCAAACTGACTTTTTGATGCTTAAAAATTGGACCTCGGGAGCGAATTTTTCCCAGAATATGCGTAAAGACCAGTTTGACTTGGAATTCAGGGTCGCCACAGTCAGGGAAAACCGGGAAATGTGAGGGAATTTTAAAAAGTCAGGGAAAACCGGGAAATGTCAGAGAAAATGACGAAAACGCCAGGGAAAATTTGTTAAATCACGTTAATTTGTTTTCTACAATGGGTTTGAGGCTTCGAACAACAAATGCCTGAAAACTATTTTCAATTATGCCTTCTTAACTATCCGTCACATCTTCAACTGTCAGGGAATTTCACCAAAATGTGTCAGGGAAATCAAGGAAATGTCAGGGAATTTCATTTTCGAAATTCTGTGGCAACCTTGCGACCGAAAATCCATCCCCGGCTCCTCGTCCATCCAAGACCCCATTGGACATGGCACTATTTATTCATTAATCGACACAATTTGGCAATGTCGCCATAAGTGACTTTTGAGCGTTTTGTCTGGGCGCGCGGCGGGCAGCCGATCCGACAGGTGCTGCCCCTTGCGTGAGGATGCGTAAGCGCGAAAGTTGCGCAAGTTTGACAACGACGCCGGAGGGGATGATATATCCGAGATTCCGATTGGAGGGGATACAGAGTGAGGCTGAAAGTAAAGCGTCCTGTCAGCTGACTGCGCTGCGCTGCGTCGCGACGCCGTGCCTCAAGTTCGAGCGTCGAGACGCTACGACGCGGAGCTCTGTCTTCCGCGACCGCGGCTCTCGTTTCAGTGCATTTCAGCCTCGATTTCAGCCACGATTTCACCCGATTTTCTCCACTCCTTTCCCCTCGGCCCATCCGCAACCGACTTTCCTTTATTTTTGTGCGGGTCGTTTTTCGTTTCGTAAAGGACTTTTTTTTTCATTTATTTTGTGGTTCTCTTTTTGTTGTTGTGTCGTATTTTTTTTACGAATTTCGGTAAGATTTTATTGTGTTAAATACCGACCGGTGTCGGTCGTAACGTGGTTGTTGTATTGTGTTGTGTCGAGACGTATCTTATGGATCTCCTGGATACCCAAGTGTTTTTCGACTGATAACGTGATTATTTTCACAGCCAGAGCTCAGGATGTTAATGCTTAGGTTCATACTGATCTCCCGTTAAATAGACTTTGGCTCCGTCCCATATAATACGGTAAGGTCCTGATTTCCTGTGATACTGCTTGCCTCAGACATACATAACCTATCTCCTGTTATCTTATCAGTTCCTAGTTTTGAATGCCAAGGTCCGAGAAGTAGTGTCTCTCCGACCGATCCCTTTCAATTTTCTCATGCAACTTAGTCTCTCCTCATCGTAGTTTCGCAAAATCTCGAGCTTAAGTAGCCTTTTCATCCTCCAACTCATGTTTTGTCTTCAATGATTCTCAGGGTCATACATGGGAAAGCTATGCTCTTATCAGCATCTTATCTGAGTCACATGTAACTCGAAGAAAATAATTTAAGTTTGTATTATTCATACCTTCTCCACGTGCCTTTCCACCCGAGCAATTCTGTTTTTTTCTACACAGACCCACCCTGAAAGTACCCACATATGCTCTTTCGCACAGGCCCACCCTAAAAAAGCGAAACACTAACTGGGTGCCAATTTTCAACATTGATTTACACCTAACATTCTTTTGACTAGAGCCCAACCATATGGATAATTTTGAAATACTCTAGAAAGGTGACGTTAGAATGGCGAATTTTTTTTTTTTTTAAGTAGACCAGAGTATGTCAATCTTCAAACACTTAGTTATACAGGGTTTCCTAGGGTTAAACGGCAACACTGCAGGGAGATCCGAGGGTCTTTAATTACCAGGGCAAAAAACTCCGAATTTTTGGCAATTTTTAACTGAAGATATTGATACTTTTTGACAATTTTTAACTTAAGATATTGATATTTTTGAGGCCATGGGCAATTTCAGCGCTTTCAGTTATAGGCGTGAGCCAATTTTTACGAGTTTTTGTCTGTAACCGTTGCCAAAACTCAGAAAAAAAAACGATGTTATTCCCGAGAAATGGAAGGGGGGGGGACGTAACTCCCTCAGGGGGCATTTTTGGCTAAAACTTCATATGAAAAAATGTATTATTTTTACCCACAGAACACGCTCCCGCAGACTGGGATACCCTGTATTCATAGTTGGAATCTCATACATACTCCTTGCGTGCAAGCACTAGATGAAGTTTGTAACAGAGTATCTTTAAATGATTCCTGTCCCTTAAATTTTGGGACTTAGGGGTCTTTTTTTAACCGTGGGTTTCAACTTAAAGGCAAGCAGATTATTTTTTTTTTGGGCCTTAGCAGGCGTCAGGCAGGTCACATGAAAGTAATAAGAGATCTAGGGCCTCGGAAAACGAAATGATTAGATAGATTTAGTGAAAGGACCTTGTAGAAAAAGTACAGTGGGGGAGGTTGAAATGAAGTTATGAAGAAACTCCGAATTTTTATCAACATGGTAGGATTAATTTTCTCTCTCCCTAGGTCCTCAGTTCTCGTTCTCTTTTTGTAGGTATTCAGACTCAAGGAAGAGTTTGAAACTGAGGAGGTAATTATCTGTTATTATTGCCAACCAATAATTAATATTAATTGCCGGTTGGAGGCAATGAATTTAATTAGGCAGTCAATGAAAGCGCACTAACGCCATTGTTTTCGAGTGGCAAAAATTGGTGAAATAATTATGACAATTACCTCAGAGTCTTAAATATACACAGTAGGCTATACATTTCGAGTCACATCAGTATGGACAAAAATATTCTAACACATAGTAAAATGCAAACTTAAATCGATAGCAAGAAAAATCACTCATAAATTGCCGTATACTTGCGAAACCTCACATTTTCGAGGAAGGGGCGTCAAAGTCAGTTTGCGAAATTTTTATCAAAAAAGTAATAAGAAAATTTTTATGATTTCTCCAAGCAGTCTGTCATTCACAACACCGCATTTGTTTTTGGTACGCATCTTGCTTTTGTCCTCTGAATTTAAATTTATTTTATAGCTCTCATTATTTCTAATCAAGGCCCATGGCTCTGTCAATTGAAGCATTTTGTACGAAAAGAGCATTTACGCCCTGTAACGCTGCTTGGATTGTGCAACAAAAAATGTATTTTACCTGTTAATTTTCACTCGTCAATCTGAAATAATTTCTGAGAAAGTTCGGAGGATAATGGAGGAAAGAAAATACTTTTGAGTAGTCTTTGGAATTGACACAAAATTGCAACTAAGTCGCACGACAATCTTAGCAGCTGTGCATGATAGTGACAGAGTGACACCGTTATTGCACAAAACGCTTCAATTTTCAGCAATTCGCATATTGAACAGATAGCTAGTATTGAAATAAAAAAATTATATAGGTACCAATATTTTTAAAACACGATTTAAAAAAATTACGTGATTAATTTTAGCTGAAGACATCAATGTCTTGTCACTCAGCGAACCATTGACTATCTAAGCATTGCTTTATCTGACTTTCATAACTTTTAAGAAAATATGTTCAATTTGAAAAGAGAAAGAAAAAAAATTAGAAAAAAAAATTCCCTAAGCTAATTCTATTGTTCTCCCCCGCAGTTGAATAGCAGACAGATTACATGGCACCTAGTTGGTTATTGTTTCGGGCTTCTTTGCTCTCCATGCTTTTGACTTATTCGGCCGTGCTGAAGGATAAGCCGTATGAGCATTCGAAAGTTGCTAAATTTCCTCTCTGAAAGATTTATTTTTTAGGATGGTCTTCAATTTTTCCTTAAAATTTTCAGGCAGTTTAGATCAAATCACGAATAAAATTTTCTAAATAATTGCATGAAAGTTTTCCATAAATTTTCCTGGAAATTTGCGATTTGTCTGAGAAGATTTGGCAACGTCTCAAGGCTCATACGGTATTTTCCCTTACTGCCGTATTCTGCCGTGCTAAAGAAGAACGCCGTATGAGCCTTCAGGCGTTGCCAAATCTCCTTTGATAAGAACCGAATTCACCAGGAAAATTGTTAATATTTTTTTTCCAAAATTCTCAGACAATACCGTACGCATTTAATCTGAAATATCTGAGAAATTCCAGGAAAAATATGCATGCATTTTGTGAAAAATACATGTTTTATGGAGGGAAATTTAGCAACTCTCGAATGTTGATACGGCGTTCTTCCTTAGCACGGCAGTATTCTCAACTTTGCATCATGATCAAGTTGACGTAAGACTAGGTATCCCTCGCAATTCCCATTGTTACATTTAGATTGATCCTTTTTATATTTTGAAGTAGAATTTGCATTTGCATCATCCAGTTTCTCCACAATATTTCACTATTTTCCCGTTTAGATGTGAGTAGTCCCTCCTTGTGTTCCAATGAATCATCGCAACTTTGAAGCATTGCTCCTGAGCTCATGCGCTATTCGCTTTCATGTTCAGCTTTCGGTGGAGTGTAAACTGCATTCAAGAACCCTACCGTGCTAATCATCGGTGCATACATTGCGGACTTGTGTTATTTTCTCGGTTTCGAGTTAACGGAGGAAGGACTTTGATTTAGTACTTTTCGTTGTTGAATATTTTTTCCAACACTTTTTTGCTTTTTAAATCTTAAGTTGGAGAGACACGTTTATTTTTTACACAATTCAACTTTGTGTTCATTTTTTTTCTTGAAATAATCCAACGATGACATGAACAATGATGGGGGAGGTGACGCACTGAGAAAGGCCGCTAATTTGGGCTCGGTTGACTTAGACCTGTCCGAGGTTGACGATGTCAGTGCTATCTACGACTACTTTAACAGTGTTCTGAAAGAGAAGCCCAAATCTCTTGACATCGGGTCCGTCTCATTCGATGAAACGACCCCTGATTCGAGCACCGCGACTGCGCTACACGGAAAAGGCAGCGTTTCTGATTGTTTTTACCACATTCACAAGCATGGATCCCAGCTGGGGGTGCGGCTCTTGCTGCCCGCACTTAACAGAGGTTCGTTTTTTCTCATTTTATTTTCTTTTTTGTTGTTCTGTCCGATCAGTTCTTCACCCTTTGTAGGATGTAAAGTTCTGGCACCGCTTGTTGGCTCCTCAAGGGTTGCTTTAGGCGGTTTAAGTTTGTTGAGTGTGCAATCGTGGACCCTGTGGATGCTGATCGGATTTCATTTTCCAAGTGGGATTTATTGTACCTGGGCTCAGTATAGGAGCAACGTATGCTATGCACCATACAATTCCCTGTGCACATACGCAGGGTGTCTACAAGTCCGCAAAGTCCGCAAATAGTACTGATTTTTAAGGGCGCTTCGGAAATACTGTAAAAGTGCGTCTATTCCGCAAGAAAGTCCGGAATTTTTTTTTAATTTCTCATCATTTTTGTCGCAATTTGAGCAAGAAATGCAAATTTTTGAAATTTTTCCAATTTCGTAAAGAGGATGCACTGAAAAAGTACTGCATTTTTCCTGTTGTGGAGGTACTGAAAATCTTGGGAATGTACTGAAATAGTACTGTAAAAGTACTGGTTTTTGGCCAGCCGGTTTTAGTAGACACCCTGAATGATACGTGTTTTTACAGCTGAACAAGACATTGTAGTTCCATATTGAAAAACATAGTCCAATGGGTCAGTTGCGCTGGTCTCAGAATTATTTTTTGATACTCGATTTTGTAGATCAGCTAAAAATAATCAGATCTGTCCAAACAGCAACTTTTTTACGTTGAATATTAACTGAGATATCGTGCTTTAAAAAAAAAAAATCTGTTTATGACGCCATCCGCCGCGGTAGTGCCATGAGACCCTTGGTTTTTTCCACCTATTTTCATCCAAATCTCATGTTGAGTAACCAATGCAAATATTCGTCTCTCTGAATGATGAAACTAAGGTGGAAGAAACCAAGGGTGTCTCTACCGCAGTGGATGACATCATGAACCGAATTTTTCACAGCACGATACCTCGGTCAATATTCAACGTAAAAAGTTGCTGTTCGGACAGATCTTATTATTTTTAGCTAACCCACAAGAATCAAGCGTCAAAACACGATTCTGTGACCAGCGAAAGTGACCCATTAGAAACTATAATATCGGGCTCAGTTTAGAAACAACGCATGCTCTAACAAATTCCCTGTGCTTACACGTGTTCTTACGTATGAGCAAGGCATTGTAGTCCCAAATTGCAAAATATAGTCCAATTGGCTTTGTTAACGGGGCTAATCGCCTCATCTCCACTTTCCAATCTTTAATGGTTGTAGAATTGGAATAATATTTTCTGCAATCCGGTGTCCTCATTTTTGTTTTTTTATTTCTTCCTTGTAATTAATAACCTTCACTGGAAAAAAAAGAATCTTAAATTTGCCGCCAAGAAGTATTTCTTCTTAAATCAAGAATTTTGCTGGTTAATATAAGCTACTTTTTTTGCTTAATCCGAGCATTATTTTTCTTGAATCAAGAAAAAGTCAGCTTAAAGCAAGATAAAGAAAATTTTTGGCGGCAAATTCAAGAATTATCACGCTTGATCCAAGCTACTTTTTTTTTCAGTGTTCCTTTAAATTTACATCAGTCTTGGGAAAACAAATTAAAATAATTTGTCTCCTTGGGAATTGGTAGTTCACTGTCAGTTTTGAATGCACCGAATCTGTAAATTTGAAGTGGATCTTCTAAAGAATATGGAGATAAAAATAAACGGAAGTCTTTTGAAAGGTGCTTGGCGAAACGCCTATTTGGGTGTGATAATTGCGTTTTAATTTCTTGCCTTGTCAATCGTTCTGTTATTTCCTCTGCTACAGAGGTGCATGAATGTTGTATGCATAGTAGTTTTTGATTGCTAATAGATTTTGATTGCTAATAGATTTCTCCGGTCATACATTACTGCCTACTTGTTTCTCATCGCTTCATGCATTATTTAACCACAATCTTGCTCCCAGTAATGCCAGAGAGGTGTTTAAAATAGTTACCCACTAATACATATAAATAGAGGGAAATGCGATGTTTTCAAAGAATTTTTACACGCATGTTCAATTAGTTTCATGGTTCATCTTTAAAACCCTGTCTCTCACCCACGAAAATTGGAAATTTTCGAAATTTTATGAATACGAAGGCTTAAAAATTTTCCGGGATTACCAAAAGTGAATTGGAGGAAATTTCACGCCTCAGTGCTGATTTTTTTTTTCACTAAGTATTCGCGGAAATTTCAAAGTGCTGGAATTTAGATGCTTGGTTTCAATTTTATAGCATTGTATTTTAATAGCACTTGATACATAGCGTATTGCTTATGAGAAAATTGGAACTTGCATCTGGATGGTTTCACGATAACTGGAATAGTTTTGTCGCCGTAACAGACAACACGTTTTTCGGTCATATTTTTAGTAGAAATGAAAATTGAGGCAAATTTTTTCGCATTACGCGGGAAAAACGAGTTTAGGCCTGCATGGTACCTGCGCGGAAGGTCCCAGCCCTAACTGGGTAGGTAAAATTGCTTTACCTCACCCACAGGGGCAGGCCCGGCGCGGGTAGAGCCCAAAGCTACCTGCTTCAGGGTTCAGCCCTGTCTGGACCCTGTCCAGGTAGGGTTGGGCCCTACCCGCGCAGGGCCTGCCCCTATGGGGTATGAGGTGAAGCAATTCTAAGGCCCAGCCCTAATCTCGTTTTTTCAGTGTAATCTTTAAAGGGTTACGTATTATAACGATTTCTAATGATTTATCGCTCTACTTCTCAATTATTATGTAAATTCCGAAATTGTGCTGTCTGTAAAGCGGTAAAAAATCAGCGTAACAGACAGCACATTTTCGGCCATTCATATATTAAAATTGAAAAGTAGAGCGATAAATCGTTGAAATTCGTTATAACACGTAACCCTGTGTAGATTCATGCAAAAAAATTCGAGTGATTATCATTACTACTAAAAATATTACCGAAAAATGTGTTGTCTGTTACGGCGACAAAACTTATCGTGAAACCGCCCATTGATATTCGGCAAATGTGCACAATTTCAATTTCGAGGTTGCCTTGTGGAAGATTCGCGCTCGCCGTCTTGGAAAATGTCTTACGTTGGATATTTAGCGGTGCGCACGGTGCGCCGTAAGTATAGCTCAAAATTAGTCGATAAGAGCTTGCGTGGATCCCAAAAAGTATGTTCAAGAAAGTTATCAATGACGTAAAGTGAATTACAAAAGGAGAGGGGTGGGAGAGGTCTGGTTATTTTTAATTCTTTCCTCCCGTCTCCCTCTTTGTGGTTTGTAATAAAACGTTAACTCGGGCTCAAGTTTTTTCTGCACCTAAACATCCGGTCTTTCGTCATGTCAGGATATTTCTTCGCGAGAGGGGGAGATATTTTCTTGTGTGTTTTTAAGATTTAACTCTCTAAAAAAAGTTATACATTTCAAATTCCAATGAACGAAGTAATCAAATTTTACGGAACGTGCGTGTTGCACTGGTAACAGAATCAACTTTTGATGGTTGAAATCGACGAAATACCAAAAAATGCATGATAAGATCCGCCCCAATTCTAATTATTTCAATGTCTAAAGGGATATCGACTTTCGATAAACACGAAGATTGACCGTTTGGAAGATGTTGACAGATATCGGGAACAGTTCGGATCATTTATAAAGTTGCGAAGTTGGGGTTTTCCATGGAGGAATGGAGGATGACTTTGTAAATGCCCGGAGGCGCGTAGCGCTCACGGAGGCTACCCCGCTACCCCTTCTTGGTAAAGTAATACTGTTTATGGAGTGCTTACTCGTGCGACGACGAAGGTCCTAGCGGTGCGAAAGACTCAAATTACAGGGCGTGCGATTGCAGAGTACACGAGCGCCAAAACTATAAAATCTGTTGACAAGTGGATGGAACCGCGATCAAGACGAATGATGAATCTGTAGTCGGTAGCGTGTTCGCGGGAACCTTGAAAGCTCTGGGCGGTTCTCCGTCCGCTCAACTTGGGAAAACTTCCATCACTCAACGATGAAAGCTCACTTTGGCCATCCACCCATGTTTCCAAGTTCCTCCAGCCGATTTTCCGTCCTTGTAGGACCTTCAATGTTCCTTGAAGGCTTGTTTTTGGGTTGGTTAGGGTAGAGTTATTTTATGTCGTGGTAGAAGGAATTGTTCTAGCGTTTTTGCCCACTCGGCCTCGTAAGGATCAAGGAAACCGGGAAGGGTGTCCATAATATGAACCTTCAGGCGTTGCCAAATTTCCTTTCATGAAACGCGAATTTTCTGGTAAACTCATGAATATTTTTCCTTCAACTTTTCAGACAATTTTGCTCGTAATCCCATCGAAAAGTCCTGAAAATTTCAAGGGAAAATATCCGTAACTCTCCTCCAAAATAAACATTTTATCGAAGTAAATCTGGCAAATCTCGAATGTTCATACGGCGTTCTTCTTTAGCACGGCAGTATAGGTCTCTAGAAAATCTGGAAAACAGGGAATGCAGCTCTTGCATGCGTCTTGCAGGAATTTGCGATTTCAAGTACTGATTCCTGTGTAAAATCTCGCGAGAAACACGATGGTGCCATCAGTTTTTTCTAAAATCAATTGCAAAGCTCTAAAAAAGCTCTCAAAGTTGAGACTGAATTGGAGAGGATATCCCACGCTACCCTTAGAGTCCACCTCTATATCAAGACAAACTCTCCGTGCAAAGATAGGGGAAATACATTTACAGGGTTGCCATTTTTGTCAGGGAAATGAGGGAAATGTAAAGGAATATTTCTTTTAAAAATGGCTAGACACTCTGGGAGAAATAGGAATGGCACCCTCTCAACTCAGTTTTCTTGGCAATTATGAATATAAGCTTTCAAACTTGAAATACAAATGAAACAAGTATCGATTATCCGGTTGATCCGGAACTGGAAAAGCTAGACAAAAGCTAGATTCCTTTATCAGGGACGGAAATCGTCAGTTCCTCCGGGTTTGGTTCGTGTCAGGAGATCTCGAGGATGATAAATGCATTCGTCGCGCGTCGCGTCGCGTCGGCGAGAGATAAGGCTCACCAGGAGAGGAATAATAAATCATTGAAAGGGTTTTCATAATGTGAGTGCGTTTCCGCATTTCCGGCTTCGCTTGTCGGGAGCCGTGGCGAGGGGTGGCGACTTCTTGGAGTTTCCACTATCGATTCCTTCTCTTCAACCCCCAGCAAGTGTTACTCCATCCAATTTGATAAGAACCCCTTCGAAAGCTGTTACTTGGTCAATGCACTTCGAGCTTGAGCCCACCGACCAAAAAATGCCCGCGGTCATTGAACTGCTTGCAATCCTTGTTTCCCGCACGAAGGAACGTATCTCTATTCCAGGGTTGCAAAAGTAACTCAAACGATTTAATGGACCACTAGACAAGGTACGAATTTAAGCATTCTGATACATGTATCTTAACCAAAATTTCACGTAGAACACGATTCGCGCAACGAAAATTACTGAAACCAACTCCTAACGAAGCTATATTAACATTTTTATTTCACATTGGTTACGAGGAACTTGAACTGCCCGCTCACGAGAAACTCAAAGCTCTACGTGAGTCAGATCGAGCACTACAACGGTCTCAGCAAGCCTCTCAATCGAGCAATGTTCATTTCCTTCCATGTGTTGTTCAAACTATAAGCAATTTGCTATAGCTGAGCCAAAGTGTCAAGATTGAGGTTGCCAGATTTTTATACTGCAAGAGACTGTCATGATAACGTTTAGCGCGCGATGTGAATCACGTAGAGCATTAAGTTTTCATGAGCGGGTGGTTTGAATTCACGCATCAGGAATCATTAAATATCTTCGTAAGGAGTTGATTTCGGTAATTTTCGTTGTGCGTATCGTATTTTAAGTGAAATTTTGGTCATGAAACATGCATCAGAATGCTGAAATTCGTACTTTGTCTAGTGGTCCATTATATGCACATGCTTATAAGTGCTTTTACCAAATGGACCAGAAATTGTAGTTCCGAATCGCAAAACTTAGTCCTATCGTGATCCCCACCACATCCAACAGCCGCAGTCTCCACAAAAACTCAAGTATTCAGTAGACCTTAATCTTCACATCTTACTAAAAAATAACACTGAAAAAAAGATTGGTAGAATTTACCATTCCGTCACGCTGTATTTTACACAGCGTGAATTCGAAGTCGATTCTGCCGGAGGAATGGTTACCTCTACCAGTATATAGTAACGTTTACCTTTCTTCTGGCAGAATTGACGCTCTGTAAAATACAGCGTGACGGAATAGCAAATTCTACCAATCTTTTTTTTTTTTTTTTTTTTTTTTTTTCAGTGTTATTTTTGAGTAAGATGTGAAGATTAATGCCATACAAAGGAATGAGGCAAAAGTGTTTGAAAAAGATTGAAGTGAGGGGCTGTAATACTATTTGTCCGTGCAAGATAAGTCGTTTTTTAGACGTATCATTACGAAATACCCACCCATTTATTTGCGGCAAGACTCTGTCAACTTCATGTTCGAGAGAGTAAAAAAGGTTCATCGACCGGTGTGCGTAATCAAGTCATAATTGAACGAAAACACACTAACTCGAAGAAATGAAAATAATCAAGACGCACACAATCATGTACAGTGGGTGAAGAAGTTATAGTCTTCGAAAAAGAGTTTTGGTTTCGAAGAACAAGTACAAAAGGATTCTTAAAGGTCCAAGCTAGAACAAATGCGCTAACTTCAATGACCTTTGTAAATATTGACTGTCTTTAATGAAAATTAAGCATTTTTGAGTTACAGAGTTGGTGTGTTTTCGTTCTCACTGATTAAATTTTAGACGCTATTGATATCAAACAACTTTAATCATGCATCGATTGAGATGCATTTAATCATGGCGTTAATCATGCATCGAGAAAGTTCACACTCAACGTCTTTTTTTAAGTTTTATCGCATCGGTATGCAATATTGTTAACGACATGAATGGGCCTGTTGCATGCAAGAGATACAGCCGCGCGAATAGACTTTTTAGAGGTTAAATGACACGAAAATTACGATGGTCACATTAAAAAAGTCTGAAATACACTCCTTACTGCGCAATTTGCGTTGTTAGGAACGCGCTTTTTCAAATTTCCCGCGTCTGGGGGCAGTTTTCTAATCACCGGAAACGAACAAACGGCGGACTCGGTGATTTCCGGAAGATATCGAGTCGTTGTTGTTGTTGTTATTTTTTCCCTCAGTTTGTTTACAAACCCAACGTGATCTCCTATAGTGGTCCATATACGCTTTATGCGGTAACCAAATCGATCAACTTTTAAATATCCAACGCAATCCTTCTACATTTCATTTCACGATGTCACGAGCTCCGATTTTTAGGTTATGTTGTCAGTTTTAGTTGACCGGAAATAGCCGCGAGTTGCCGTTAATTGTTTCCGTTGGAAAACTGCCCCCAGACGCGGGAAATTTGAAAAAGCGCGTTCCTAACAACGCAAATTGCGCAGTAAGGAGTGTATTTCAGACTTTTTTAATGTGACCATCGTAATTTTCGTGTCATTTAACCTCTGAAAAGTCTATTCGCACGGCTGTATCTCTTGCATGCAACAGGCCCATTTGAATCGTATTCATTTTTAAATGTTTTGTTTATTGCTGATGGTTACTCTGTGCTCTAGCCTAGGTACGTTCACCTTATTCTGAAATCGTATGTAGGTCATTAACGTGAATCTGAAGTAAACTGTTTTCTCTTTCGTGACTTCCC
Source organism: Bemisia tabaci (assembly GCF_918797505.1). Lineage (NCBI taxonomy): Eukaryota > Metazoa > Arthropoda > Insecta > Hemiptera > Aleyrodidae > Bemisia > Bemisia tabaci. Next base: position 624,896 of record NC_092800.1, on the reverse strand, counting down.
GCGGAAAATATGTCGCGTGGTAAGAGGAGTATTGATGGATTCCATATTTGAATGCCTGCACCGGCGCGATCGGCGTAATAAAACGATTCTTGGCCGAGTCTCCAAAGCAGCACGAAGAAAAATATTTCACGTGACTAAAGGTCATGTTTCATGTTATAAGTTGGAGAGTAAAGACTGCTTTTCCCGCTTTATCGGAGAAAATTGTTGTCGTTGTTTTAAATACTTTCAAAGGAGTATCGTTCAAGGCCAGAGAAGTATTCTGTGGTTGATTATCGAAATGGATAGTCTATATCCATTTCGATAATCAGCCATATTCTGTGGCCTTGAACGATACTCCTTTTAGAAGAATTTAGAACAACGACAACAATTTTGAACCTCGTTCAAACTGTACCCCTGTAAATTCGATAACGTTATGATTCTCTCTCAGCAAAACGAAATTAGATTTTAGACTTCTGGCCGCCGGGCATTGGCAACATTTCAGATGCCACTTGATTCGGCCGAAGTGCGCAATCATTTCTCGGGTTAAAAAGCATTTTACAGGACTTAAACTGCGGTGATGAGAAGGGTTTATATTTCTGGTGGGCATAACTGCCTCCATATTTCATTCCGCACCGCAAGTGCACGAGATATGGGTCAAGCACCCGGCTCAACGGTGATCCCGCAATTCTGTGTAACTAATGATTCTCACGTTAGCTCGAGTAACGGTCGCCATTCTCACGGAATTTTTAGAACTACTTATCAAGGGTTCTCTCGTTCCTTCCATCCCACGATTGAAATTAACAGGCTCGTTGAAAGTAGAAAGCAAAAAATTAATGCAAGTTGCCACTAATTTAGAGAATTCTGCCGTATTGAAGGAAGAATGCCGTATGAGTCTACAGACGTTGCCAAATTTTCTTGGACAAAAATCCAATTTTGAAGGAAATTTGTGAATATATTTCTTCGAATTTTTCAGAAAATTTTATTCGTAATCAGGTCCAAATTATCTGAGTATTTCAAGAAAAAATAATCATAACACTCCTCAAAAACAAACATTTTATCGGTGGAAATTTTGCAACTCTCAAATGTTCACACGGAGTTCTTCCTTGGCACGGTAGGATTAGCCTCCACTAACGAGTATGGGGCTTATCCCCTTTTTCGGATGCCTGGACTGAACCGGAAGTAGAGAAGCAACAAAAAAAGAGTACATTTTTTTAAGCGATCATATTGGTGGAAGCGGATAACTGCAAGGGACAAAGGAAGCAAGAAATACCCGTATCCCTGTCCGTCGATCCTTTTCCATAAATTTGAATGGCGGATGAATCGATATATCGCAAAGCACGCCAAGCTATTGCTCAGCAGACACCCTGAGTAATAGAATGACGAGAGAGTGGCGCCAAGGTGGCAGTACACTCTCTGTACAGGTAACGCGATGGGTTGAGTTATTTTTGCACCTGTGCGCGGGTTGGAGGTTTGCCGGATGCACAGGAAAAATTTGAATGGTTTTTAGCGCAAAGAATCGGCGAGTGGGGCCGATTCGTCAACGTGGGCTGTGGCCAACTTAATTATGAGCATTCTTACGCTCCACGCTGGATTTTGGGCGGCGTCACGGTGATTTTTGAACACGCACCAAAAAGATTAGCCCGCTAATCATCAATGTCATCGCGCTAAATTGCCAAATTTCACCGAGGTCTCGCCGGCTCACCCACCCGCCCGTCCGCAGGAAAAATGTCGTATCCATGTTCCAGGGTTCCCACAGTCAGGGGAAATGTCAGGGAAAATGACGAAAATGTCAGGGAAAATGACAAAAATGTTAGGGAAAATTTGTTAAATCACCCTCGTTTGCTTTCTAGAATGGGTTTGAGATTTTGGATTAGAAATTTTGCCTGAAAACTATTTTCAATTATGCCTTCTTAACATGACGAAAATGTCAGGGAAAATGACAAAAATGTCAGGGAAAATTTGTTAAATCACCCTCATTTGCTTTCTAGAATGGGTTTGAGATTTTGGAATAGAAATTTTGCCTGAAAACTATTTTCAATCATGCCTTCTTAACCATCCGTCACATCTTCAATTGTCAGGGAATCTCACCAAAATGTGTCAGGGAAATCAGGGTAATGTCAGGAAATTTCATTTTCTAAATTCTTTGGCAACCCTGGTTCTTACATTTCCTAAAGCGTCCAGCCCTTTTACAAACTAGAGGCTTCAAAGAGGTTCATCCATGCCTTTCCTGGCCCTCTCATTGGACAGCGGTTTAAGTCGGGGCAATCGATGAGCCTCTTTCAAGCCTCTATTTTGTAAGTGGGCTGGACTCTTAAGATTAAAATATTTAATCTTGAAGGAAGTTGTGAATATTTTTTACCTCGTATTTTTCAGGTACTTCTGCTTAAATTTCGAATGTAATACTCTTAGAAGATCGGAAGAAAAATATTCGCAAATGGAACGCATTAAGCAGAAAGGAACCAAGCCACATCAGCTATTGTCCGATTTAACTGGGTAATTTGTTGTTTACATTAAAACGATTGTGCGGATTTTTTATGCAAATTTAAGTGAATTTTTTGCATGGTACAAAGTAAAATCCTTAAAATTTTCAAAAAATCCGCAAAAACGTTCTCTCGTAAAAGAATTAAATTGCCCAGTTAAATTTAGCAGCAGGTGATTATGTTTAGTCCCTTTCTCCTAAATGCGGTCCAAACCTCCTTAAAAATGAGTATTTTATATAAGGAAATTCGGCAACGTTGGAAGGTTTATACGGCGCTCTTCATTAAAAAGGCAGCACTTTCGGTCCTCCATTATCTGGAAGTTTATTCTTTACCAACGCCCGTAATTAGTTTTTTTTGATGCTGTAACTCATGGCGCGGTAATTTCTCAACATGTTTTGCCAAGGGCGCCCTTTTGGCCAAGTCATCGCATCGGGGAGAATCGGAGGAGGTTATTTTTCCAGGGGCCGAAATATGCTTAAGAAGCCCGAGAATGCTTCAATTTGATCGAAATCGGCCCGAATAAGGTCAAAATTTTGCTCCGGAAAGTCGGATTTTAAGACTTCGATGGAAAATCCCATTCAGCGGGAAAATTTAAAAATGTAAAAAAAATGAATGTAAATGAAAAAAAAAATGTAAATGAAATGTATCGACAAAGCTATAGACGACGAAGACAAAAGGGATAAGGAGGGATCCTATTGGTGGAAGCGGGTGGTTGCAATGGACGAAGGAGGTTGGTAATAGATTGACTATTGGCAACCGATAACAGACCCTTTAATTAGTGTTCATAATTTTCCCCTTTATAGTCTAATAGTGTTACCAACTTTCATGAATCGCCACTGAACCCAGCAATTCCGTGTCCTGAACGTGCCAGATAATATTTTGGAGTAAGTTTCTCTCGAAACTAAGTTTTTTAGACTGAAAATTTTTGAAGCTCCACAATTTCAGTCTGGCTCGGCATTTTTAGGCTTTTTTTTTTAAATCAAAATGCCATCTATATATTGGTACCTAGCTTAGAGTTTTTGGCGGAACTTAGTTTTTTTACCTTTTTTAGCGTGAATAGACTCAAAGAGATTACATTTTTGCAATGAGAAACACTCGTTCCTGGCTTACTCGCAAAAACACCTATCTGCTGAGGGAAATTAATGGCATCCATGTTATTTCTAGAATGAGGAGGAAATAATGGTGTCCTATTGCAAAATGTGGTTCAACAGCCGGGAGAGCTCGCGAGAAGGAACAAAGACGTTTAGCCTCAGGGATCTGTCTAGTAGGGTGAGTGGAGGGGGAGGGGGGAGGTTGGCTCCAGACGGGAAAAGCGATCTCCGTAGGGATGAAAACCCTGGTTAGAACGGGAAATTCAAGGACGTTGGCGGGCGGAGGGCGCGTTCACACTTTAAGGGGGGTTGGGCGCGTCAACAACCCCTCGCCCTTGATGCAATCCCCCTTGCAATGGCGCAATGGCGTCGGCAACCCCTATTTCCCACCCCAGCACCAGCCAGGGATGCAGGGAGCATTTACGTGACTCCCAGCTGAGCCCGCAAATATCAATATTTTCCCGTTTATTACCATCGCACGTTCTAGTTACCACGAGAGCTTTTACTAGCGGCATGCTGCCGAATTTCTTGGTGCCAAAGTATCGCAACTTTTCTACAAATATTTTTTAGTTATTGCCCTTATACCTTTCTGGAATTTTTTCATTCTGCAAGCTTATACATGCTTCCATGCTTCCTAGCAGAGAGTCTGGAGTTGTTCTGGATTTTAGTTTTTTTCCGGAACATTCCAGCATAGATTATAGACAAAGCGATCGACGAAGAAGATGTAGGGAGTATGGAGCGATCGTATTGGTTGAAAAGGGTGGTTTCTATAGACTAAGGGAGAAAATGATGGACTAATTATAGGGTCTCTCGCGGGTTGCCGTTAGTCTATTACCTTCCTCCTTTGTCCATGGCAACCATCCGCTTCCACAAATAAAATCCCTCCATATCCCGCTTGTCCTTTTTGTCTGTAGCTTTGTCTATAAATTTCAAGAATCGCCACTGCTCTGGTTGCCTTCCAAAGCAGGCTTTTTTAAAGGCTGCTTTAGGAGGTCGACCTGTGGAAATGATGCAAAAGCAGATGCATGGTCGAGTGAGTGGGAAAGGAGTTGCAGCGACAGCTTACAGTTTGTGGATCAGATGGAACGTAGTCGGCAAATTAAATTCCAGCAACTGTTTCCGAAAGCGTGATAAAATGAACATAGGAGTGTCACGCAATCCGTTGTACATCAAAGTGTATGCGAGACATCCGCTGTTAATTAATTTGAATCTTCTCGGTCATGCTACAATTCATTTTAAAATTTTTTCAATCAACTTTCAATTGAAGTTCTTTCCTCTTTTCTTCATTCGTAACTAGTTCGTTTATCTCGCCATGAATTCTAAGCACCATTTTTTGGCTTAAAACGTAGTTAAAACGCTCTCAACTAACTGGTAATCGGACGTCTTACTTATGTCAAAAGGAACTATGCTTCACGCAAACTGTATATATGAACATAGTTCCTTGAAGCATAAATACATCCAATTTGTTGTCAACCTCTAGAGAAATAGCATTCCTCTCATCGTCACTGCGTGCCATAAAAATAAGTCGCTGAACTGACTTGTCCACGGTAAATACGAATATTTTTCCAAGTCAATTCAGCATTATCAGAATCAGTCAGCTCTTCCTGAAAAAGTATTCTCCTAATTTTTTCTGGACATCCTATATTCTCGAGCGCTTTATCACATATCGACGGTGAAACTACCAAACCACGTATCTCGGTTTGCGACGTCGCAGACTTCCTGTCATACTTTATTTTTTAAATGAAGAACTACTTAACATCCAGTCTTGAAAATTTCTGTGATTTTTCCTCTTTGTGCGGAGAAAATTCCGTGAAAATTTCAAGGAATGATATTGATTTGGTCCACTTCAAAAAAATAAAATGTGAGCGTAGATTTTTAAACACCGCAAACGAGATACGTGGTTTGGTAGTTTCATCGTCGATATGAATGAAACAATACGAGAACGCCGCGGCCGTAAACTGTTTATTTTCATAGTTTTTTGCATTCAATTAAATAGTCCTAAACCAGTCACACGTTTAGCGGTCTAATCGAAGTAAGGGCATCCAGTTTTTGTCTCCTGTTATTATCCTCCGCAGCGAGTGTCTCTCAAGTTCCTATCGATAAAAGCATTTAACGTATTTATTGATAAAATCAAAGGAATGCGAAAAACAAAGACCGAACAAACATCCGTTAGATAGAGATTAGCTTACCGGCTTCGATAGACGTCTCGCGTCGTCCGCGTCCGTCCACGGATTGAAAATTACGTAAAATGTGACACACATTCCTGAGTCTTTTTTTCCTTTCGAAAAATTTAAGCTGCGACTGGGCTCCTAATAATTTTGACGAAATATCGCGAGTCGCAGTGCCAATCGTTTCCTTCTCAAAAGACTGCCGTTGCCAAAAGTCGTAAGAAAATGGCCTATTTTACCTCGTACGCGAAAGTGAGGTCTGTCTACGCATAGAGTCCCGTTATACTGAGAGTTAAGGCAACCCCCCTTCATGGAGTCACAAACAGGAATACCGCTCCCCAAAAGTCCCCAACGTCCCTGATTACCCCCGATATTCCCGGAAGTCCCCACTTTTCTTGTTCAGGTCCCCAAAAAATGACAAAAATCGTCCTCAACACCGGCATTTTCACATTTTCCCGCCGGCCGCGGCGAGGCTGTATAACCAGGGATAGAAAAATTCAAATGTTGCTTGGTTTTACGTATGTTTTCATCGGTTCAACATGACTCGTAAAATTAGTCGTATAAAATACGCCTGTAACGCTCTAACTAGCTCCGTTTCTCTCATTATTTCGGGAAAAAAAGTACCCGATTTTTTTAAAAAACACCCCTAAAAGTTCCCGAAAGTCCCAAATTTTGGATTTTTTTAACTCTTAGACACCCTGCTTATGTTTCTTCCATGCCTACTGTAAGCTTGAATCTAAGAACGGTATCCTCTCAAGTAATTTTCTTGTTAATTAATAATAATTAAGAGTTTGGAAAGAAGTTTTCGGAGATGGTCTGTCGGCAACGGTGAGTTGAGCTTGAGTTGAATGCGATGGAATCTCGCTCTGGTTACCGTGTGCAGTAACCGGTTGCTCATTATCCAAAAGTCTCGCAGAGGATACGTGCCACAGCTCAATATCGAAAGTGAATGAAATCAACTGATGTAATGATGCTCCATACTCGAAGCAGCATTCACAATGTGCCATTCCGAAATTAATTCTTGCGTGCGAGCCATGCACCATCATAAAACGTGAAATTCTCGCACAACTGATGGGCAGGTCAGTTGATGTTCTCCATCGCTCACATTAGCTTAAAGTACTCACATACAATGTATAGTATACATATAAACGTTAACCCTGACGTACCAAGGAAAAACGTCGTATGAACATTCGAGAGTTGCCAAATTTCCATTGATACATCATGCATTTATGACAACATCGTGCATATTTTTCCTTGGATTTTCAGATATTTTAGATTGAATTGCGTACAAAATTGTCTGAAAATTTTGTAAAAAAATATTCACAATTTTTCCTGTAAATTCGGTTTTTATCAAAGGAAACTTGGCAACGTCTGAAGGCTCGTACGGCGTTCTTCCTTAGCACGACAATACTGTCAGGCGGTCGTGTCAATGTATCAAATCACTGGAAATTGCCGCCGTAAACTGTGATCTGCCTTCCCCTCTAAAATTTTAGGAGCCACCATGGCCGGCAAGCTCAATTTTTAGGAACCAAATTAACTTTTCGCATTCGCGTCACGTGCAACGGCCGCCTCTCGATTGAAAGTTTGAAATAATATTCGGGGTGCGTGAACTTTCCCGGATTTAACGACATTCTCTGGCTCTTCAAATTATTCTGGACGGATTAGCCTTTACAGGAACCTAGAATTACCAATTGTTTTTTTTTTTTCATTTTTCCCTTTTTTCATGAATAAGTTTCAAATAGCCCATTGGCTAATCCCACGCTTCTTACTCCAGCCCCGGGTATGACCATTGCATAAGACCATCAATCTTCGGTCAGTTGGCCGGGACCTCTTGCTCTTGTGCTGGAATCACACGCTGAATTTGGCAGCTGAATATAGAAGTCAGCAGTCATCGCTCAACAGCTGAAATTTCGCAAAGTCGAGTTACTTTCATCTAGATATGTATCAAATTTATTCGAATAGTTCAGACGAATCCGACATTATCCGATGTTCGCTGAATTTTGCGCGACACGCGCAAAATTTAGGCATCGGGCCGATGACTTCCACATTGAAGCCTCATTCAGCTCCCGCATTCAGCGTGTGCTTGCGGCCATAGGGCCAGCGCTACAACCACCACACCACAGGAGGCCAACCAACATATCCCCTCCATTTTCCAATTTTCTTTTTTGCCTATCGTTTTGTCTATGAATCTCAATAATCGGGCCGCCGCCTCACTGAACTCTTTCAGACGTTACAAAATTCTCGTTATTCCAGACGTCCAGCGCGCGGAGATCTCTAATCGTGAGAGAACTCTACGTCGTTGTGGTCATCCGCTTGACCGCGACTTAACGGGTCAGAAAATGGGGCTGGACTGACCCTCGCCAACTCCGGCGGAACGATCTGATTCACTCTCCTCATTTTTCTCCCATTTTTTCCCGACTAAACGTCCTTATTTTCCAACCAAATCGAGCGCGACCAAAACAGCCTTGGGTCCGATTGTGGAGTTGACCAGTCCTTTTGAAGATGAGACATGAAGACACGAGACGGGCAAAAAACGCCAAGAAACCTCGTCGACGATTTCACGCTGACCGCGCCAGTCGCGCCACTGACCCATCGCCCCGAGCCGCGGCCCATGTAAACAAATCCTCATTAAAACATTCCCTCCTTTCGCAGTTTCTCAAGGACAAAATTTCACTCATCGGCCCCGCGAAATTTTCATTTTTCCGCGAGGACAATCACAGGGCTCATGATTGAAATTTAAAGACAAAGCGATTGACAAAGAAGACGCAGGGAGTATGGAGTGAATCTATCGGTGCAAATGGGTGGTTCCTGTACAGGGTGTCCCAGGATTAAGTACGAATATTGAAGGAGTCAATTCCTCGGGTCAAAAACAGACGTTTTTGCAGTATAGCTTTTTTTCCTAACACGCTTTCCCTGGGGGCCACAGCCCCCCAAAGTCGGAGGAAAAAATATCGTCTTATTAACACGAACAATGTCTATTAACGTATATTCATGAAAAAAAAACTACCTGTACTTAATTTAGATGATCCGTTGTCGAGTCTTTCGTTATGACGTTCTCTGACACGAAAGAACAGGATTTCTTTGATCTTTTGCGTTCGCGTAGTCTACGATTCTTGGTCGTTTATAGTTTCGGCTCACCATGAGCATGAGCCGCTGAGCGTCAATAAAAAGTGGAACTCTATCTCCGTCGTAGGCCGTGGCCAGGCGTGAATCGTCGATTATCGATAGTTAGAGTTACCCAGTTGACGCTACGGAAAAGAATCGATTATTAAGGTAAACCCTGTTTTTCGATCCTTTTCCACAGGTTTAAATGGCAGATCAATCGATGTATCGCAAAGCAACTGGTCGTAGCTGAAGTAGCGTGTTGAGGCAGCGCGACCGCGACCGGTTTCATTCCCCTAAATTAAGTTTCTAGTCGGTTTTTCTTTATCTCGAGGAAACTTGTTTTCGCCCTATCGCATGGGCCTGGGCATGGTCCACACCTCAGCCGCGGCTCAGGAAAGTTCATCCGGAGATCCCGACCCGACAAGCGGCTCATTACAGTAAAAACGCCGTGTAAGCATTCAAATGTTGCCCAATTTCTTCTTTGAAAATATTTATTTTCGGAGAAGGGTATGAATATTTTTCCTTGAAATTTTCAGACTTTCTAGATCCAGTCACGAACAAAATCCTGTGAAAAATTGGAGGAGACATATACACACAATTTCCTGAAAATTCATGATTTATTGAAGTAGACTTGGCAACGCCTGATGGCTCATATGACGTTTTTAGTTATCACGGCATTGCAGCTGACGCGATGCGATGCCGAGGAATCTAAATTGCTCGTCTGGGTCTCGCCGCAGCCGTAACGTGCAGCGGCAGCGATGCACTTTGCGATTTATCGATTGATCTGCCATTTAAACCTTTGGTAAAGGGTCGAAGAACAGGGTCTTCGCAACAAACAGCTCAGTAATCGATTCTTTACCATAGCTTCGAATGGGGATATTTCGATAAGCGATCATTCACGCCTCGCCACTGAACGTGCCGTTTTGTGATAAATCCATTGATCTGTCATTTAAATCTATGGCAAAGGATCGATTATCGAGGTGTTTGCGACTAGCAACTTCATAATTCGATTCTTTGCCATAGCCTCAAATGAGGATCAGTGTTAGTCGATGACTTGGACCTCGCCACCTCTGCTGCGCACCGGCTCGAATGTGTTTGTTGGGTACATTGCGTTCCACGCTCCTGGCACTGAATTTCCCTAGCTCCTGTCCTTTAGGAGGTCTCCTACTCTCATTTAGTATGCATCGTGATTAAGGAAGGATTTAGGAGGACTTAAACATTCCATTTCAAAATTGACAGTTCTTGTTAACCGCGAATAAAATTCGGTATTTTTATTCTAGAAATGAGTCCTTACAAGAGATTACAAAGATTCGCCGATTCAAAAAATACGTAATACAAAAGAAAACACTGGGGAAAAAAGTCGCTTGGATCTAGAGTCTAGATTCTCAATAAAATTGACAAGAAAAAATACTCTTGATTCAATCCGATTTTTCCTTGAATCGAAGAGCCGACCGTCTTGATTTAGGCAGGTTTCCTTTTGATTCAAGCAAAGAGTTCGATGGAATCAAGAGTTTTTTTCTTGTCAATTGTGTCTAGACTCTATAATCCAAGCGACCTTTTTTCCAGTGAAGATTTTGCGAGTTTTGTAAAACCCAAGGTAGGTAGACGCATGGTTTTCATTGTGAATAAGGGCTGTTAAAGGAAGCCCTCAAGATCGGAAGAAAAAAAGGATGATTTTTGTCAACTTTGAGTAAAATGCAAGAGTATAAACCCCCTATGACCAACCATTCGCTCCATACGTAGGTTTTCTATTTTCTAACGCGAAAGGACGTCTCTGAGTATGGAGTCGGTGTCGTATAAGACGCGACGCGCATACGCATCAGCTTCGTCTCCGGTTACGCACGTCGGCGCCGAGTCGTGTTTAAGGTGGATCTTCAGAAAAATGTTCGGCGTTCTGCCACCACGTCGCGCTAGCGGTCAAAGTGGGACTGCGACAGACTGCTCCGCAGCTGTCTTTGTCAGTCGGCAGTTCGTCACTCATGTCACTCACAATCAGCGCGGCTTGAACGGAACGGTCGCACGCATTTCTCCTCCCCTTCTCCTCGTCGGCCGCAAGGCCGCCCCGTGCAAGGGCCCGGTCGGCTGGCTACTCGGTCGGGTCGGTTGCGAATCAGAATTTACTTCTGCTTCAAATTCGTGCGGCCGCGAGATATTTCGTCATAGTCTCCGCGCGCCCTTCTTCACATATTTTATAGTAATCGGTTTTATGCTCGCTAACTTACCGCCATGTTCGTTTCTAGGAGGTTTCTCACTGCCCGTGATGCCTAGGAAAAACGAATGCGAAGAGAAGCAGAGATCATGATGAAATAATAAGTTATAATCCAGTGTAGGTAATGATAGATGAGGCACGACACGCAGCAATTAGGAAAAAGAAGAGAAGAGGATGGGAGACTATGGGCGGAACTAATTTAGGGGGGAGGGGGGTTAGCGGTGCCCCCCCCCCCCCCCAATCCAAGAATCTACTCAGTCCCTCCCGAAAAATATGAGATTTTTCTAAATAAGTCTGCGGGATATTTTTCACCTCCCTTTGTAATTTTAATTCGATTTCTATACTTGTTGGTAGAACAGCAAAAAATTGTTCCTGAGACGACCCAAGTTCTCGACATTTTCCTGCGGGAGGCCCTGACCCCCTCTTTGGAACAGGGGAAAACCCAACATACCCCTTGAAGGAATGATTTTTATATTGTCACATAGACCTCCCTTGACGAGGTGTCCTTCTGACCCTCCAAAAGTAGTTCCGCCCATGTGGGAAATAACGGGGGGGGGGGGGGCACGGTACGCTTGTTCCAAGAAAAAACTTTTCCAATAGGATAGGTAGAGCAATCTTTTGCAACTACCTATTGGAAAGTTTTTTCTTGGATCAATGTGCCTTTTCCTGTAGATAGTCACACGGATTTATTTAAATTTTATAAACAAGGATAGGACGTAGAAGGATGGTCAGTTTGCCTCCTCGCCCTCCCTCAAAAAAGAAATTCCTGGTTCCATCCATGCTCGCATTGCTCGCTGCTTTCTAAAAGCCAGCAGAAAAAGCAAGAGAGGCATTCCAGTTCATGCTTTAGAAGTTGTTGGTGGTAACAGCATGAGGATACGTATCTGTCGCAGGACTTGTCGCATTTGACTAAATCAGGCATTTTGTTAAATGCCTAGGCAAATAGTCAAATAATCTTATTTCGATTGAAATTCCGATTATTTTGCTAATTTTACACAAAATAATTATTCTCTCAAGTAGATAAGGAGATTTTGTAAAAATTAGTATCAAACAATTGTAAATAAATTAAATCTAGTCCTTTAAACGAGCTCTCATCTCGGGATTTTCAGCATGTCACATAATACAGACTTTTTAAAATTCTGAAAGTTAAAATATATGAGGAGCATTCGGAGCGCAAAATACAAGATAAGTTGGTAGTTTTGATGCATTATTACTTTCAATTTTCAAATTAATTAAAACTAGATGATTCCTCGTCAAAAACTCACGAGTCTTGGTAAAACATCAAAATTTGACTATCTGCTTGGGCATTTGATGAAATACCTGATTTGACTATTTGCCTGCGACATATCCATATTGATGGCTAAAGTAAAAAAATCCGTTCCTCAGATTGAGATGTTGCAAATTCCTGCTCATGTTTCAAGTATCTTTCTTTAAAAATTAATACAAATTAACACCTCTTAATGAAGTTTTAGTAAATTTTATTCACTCAGTCAAAATATTCGAAGAGGATTTCAAGGAAATACATTGATTATATTTTTTTTCCAAAGCCATAAAACATGCATGATCGCAAATTTAGTAACAAGCCAATAAAGTTACACATTTTTGATCTGTAGTCACTGATATAATACATGCACCATGATGAAGCTCATAAGAGAAGTAGATAAGACCTATTGCAAAGTTCCTTTCAAATGACGCCTTGAACAGTTTTTGGAATTTAGGAAAAAGAGGGAAAAAATCAAGGCCCACTAGACGAGAAATTAGTTCACTTGTCCTGTTACTGATGCTGAGACCTCTAAATTTTTTATGACGGGTGTAGGACTGGATACTAGCACAAGAATTCTTTCCCTTTTATTTGGAGGGACAGGAGTTCAGCTGCTGAAAGCCAAAATTATGCAGAACCTGGCAAGGGAGGAATGATTTTCTCCAAAATTTTGATATGAACTTAGACAAGTGAGTATAAATTAGGTACTTCAGTAGAGAGGCTTGGAAGAAAAGTGGGATAAGTGCAGTTCTTGAAAAAATTGAGATATTAATGATTTCACATACAACTAGTCTTAAAATATATCATACGAAAAATTCACTACTAAGTAAAATCAAATTTTTTATCATCTTTGTTTGAACGAGCAAAGTTTGAACTTTCTTTCCTCAATAGAGCTCTGCGTGATTTTGAAACTTTAAACATACATTTCTTGAAATAACAAAAACTACTCTTTTTCCACTTGCCCTCTAAGTCTTTGAGCTAAAGTGTCAAAGTCCATAAGAGATGGGTTGCCATTACCATGGCACAGGCTATTTTAAGGGAGGGGGGAAAAAAACAAACTCTCTCAAATTGAGAAACGATCATTCTTTTATTTCTGAGTCTAAGAACTTACAAATAGCTAGTATTACTTTCACCAAACTCGGAGCCTCTTTTCTCTGACATCTGTGCTTGCATTGCAAAATCAGCTCGAGTGAAGAGTAAATTAGGAAGACCAAACCACGTAAAAAAAATAAGTTAAACTTTGAAACGATTATAGGTACATACAACTCAATTAAAGTAGAGGAAAATAATTTTATTTATATTATTAAATATAAACTTAGCACTACTATTACTGATATAATTCTATACCTTAGAAGGAAAAGGATACCTACTTCCAGTTTTAAGGGATGGAGATGGATACAAAATGCAGTCTTGCTGGCTGATGAGTAAAAAACAATTTTATTACGGCTCAAAAAAAGGGACTTTTAGAAGTGGATTCGTTTCATTTCAATGATTTATTCACTAATTTATTTTTATTGATCGACAATCTCTTGGTTTATTTCTATAAGCAGGGTAAATAATATCCAAATGAAGAAGGCTCCTTTTGGCGCAGAGGAGTACCTTTCCAGACTTTCTTTCAAATATAACCTATGGACAAAAAGACAAAACGACTTGATACAAAATCTGCTAAAGAATACAGGTACCAACATACACAGTCAAAAAACACGTAACTCCAACTGCTTTGCACTGATACAGTTAAAAGTCTCCGTCAACGGTTTATTATATGAAAGAAAACCAGGAAACAATTTTCTTTGAAATTTAACACAAATTTCCTCCTCCTAGGTTCCCAGAAAAATTCACAAAAAATTGCAAGAAGATACTGTAGTTCGTTTTCTTAAAAAATGAATAGGTAAAAAAAAATGAAGAATTGGAGATTTTTACATCTTGCAATCGAGGTGCATATTTTTCAATAAAGGGGTCAAAACGTAGAGTGACTTAGAACACCCGCAACAGGCTCTTACCTAGTATCGGATGAAGTCCTGGACTGTAGGAATGAGAGGGGAATCGACTACAACAATTCCAGAATATTGTCATTTGGAAACCTAAAAATTAGAGCTTTCAAGAAAATTTTGAAATTATTCTATCGAAATCAGGAACTATGGAAAATGGTGATCAAAATTGCCACCGAAAAGTCCAACCCCTACCTTGCATGAAGGACGAACCTCTGAAGTTGGGGGACAGAGCTGCTTTCTTCAAAATGTTAGGTCGCTTAGTTGTTGTAGAGGTTTGAGAAAAGAGATGCTTTCCTCGGTAATGGACCGGAATAAAATTTTTTAGATCCTATGTACCCCTACCGTGGCTTTGCTGATGGGGTTTAGGGGGGAGGGATATCTCAATCTTTTTGAATTTACAAGTTAAGGACTCCCTTGTACCAGACTGCAAAGCCCCGGGGAGCCAGAGGACTGTCAAATTCGGATTACTCGGGGTTGTTTACATGGAAAACATATTTTTCAATATTGAAATTATTGATAATTTCAATACTTTTGATAATATTGATACTTTCAATAACAATGCGGCGATTCAATAATTTCAAAATTTAGACAAAGACCTCGACTTTTGAAATGAGGACCTCCTTTGTGTCTCCCAAGAGGAGCCAAGGGGGCTTCTGGACCATGAAATTCGGATTCCTTGGGATCGATTCCCTTCTCATATCTACTGTCCCCGATTCCCTCCTACCTAAGTAAAATAACTGAAAAAAAGAATAGTGCAGGTGGTCTGGTCTGGGTCGCTCGGTACACTCAACAGAAATAATAGTTTAAAATATGAAGATGGATAAGTGTCAAGTGATTTTTCGTTTGTGATGGCCTCTAAGTCACCCGGCCAGCTTTTATGCTGCGAACACAATAATATCGCAGAGTCCTGTCCTAACTGTGATATTAGTATTGCATCTTGGCCAACCAAAAGACTTTCCTTTACTTGTGTGCACAATAAATGTTACGTTGTGTGCAAAAGCTGTGCTAATTTACCAGTTTTTAGTAGCAATGTTGCTATAAACCTTCCAACTCCAGTGACCAAGCTGAAACTTTTTCTACCTCCGTGAATATGGATTTATCCACCTCCGAAGAAATTTATCTCCCACTAACGAAGATAAAAAAAAAATATGACGATTCAAAGGTAGGTCAGTATCATTTCTTCTGTTTTAACAGAAAAAATTTAGTCACTATTTAAGTGCAATGAAAAATAATGTAGACGTAATTTATAATTGAATTCATCGATGTTTAATGTGATTCTTAGGCAGAATATGAGTCTCTTGTGATGTTTTAGACGCTCTCCTCCAATGACATCGGGGTCATGCTAATTCAGCAAACACCTTGTCGGTAGGTAGATTGAAGGGATTTTTTTCCTGGCTTAGGTTAACTCCCAAATATCCTACTAGAAACCTGAAAGAAATCTGTAGTTCGCCTGTTCTGAGCTTCTGAGGAGCTTACTGAGAACCCTCTAATTTGATGTGCAATGCTAAACATAACTAAGTGAAAAAAATTAAATCAAAAGAATTAAAGAAACTATGTGGCATGCAAGTTCTGTGCACATGGTGCATCTTAATTTAATTCGGTTTCTTGTCAGATTCCTAGTACGATTTTTACGATCAGTATGGAGGAGCAAATTTCACTTGACTCTGGTGTCTTTCATTGTCCGTCATGTAATGACTGCCAATATAGAAAATCTGTTGAAAGTAGGTATGTATCTGAATTTTGGCTGGTTTTTTTCATTTTGTAAAGCTTTTAGGCACAGTGTAATGACAGCAAAGTTACCTATGCAAACTTAATTGGTTAAGTTCATACCATCTGTACGGAGGAGAAGTTTCACTTGGCTCTTAGGTGTTTCTTTCGTCTATGTACAATAAACAGTGTTTAAAAATCGCATTAAAAATTCCACGTGAAAATGTGCAATTTTCTTGCTCTCAGGAATTTTTCAAATAATCTTACAAGTGATAGCATGGAAGGATGAAGTAGTCAGGAACTGCAAGCCAGTTGAAAATTCGAGGTAGGAAAAATGCTACAGGGCTCTTAAGATTTCCACTCTACATTTGACTAGGTAGCCGGAAAAACTTTGGATTTAGATGCCAGAATTGCAGTAGCGTACCTTCTCTTTTTCCATTACTGATTGATTTTTTATCAACATGCTGCAGCAAGGAAAGCACAATAATATTGCAGCAGTATTTTCCTATGATAAATGATTGGATTCTAAGTATACGACTTATTTCCATCGATTTTTTTCTTGGTTGAAAGTAAGAGACAGTGATTAATCTAAAGAAGTGGACATTAGAAGTCCTACGATTTACTGGAGTCAGTATTGCTGATTTTACAAGTCTATTCATAAGTAATCAAAATAATTTGGTTCAGAGAAACCATGAGGATAGATTTTTACCCGTGCAAACAGCAAATATGGCCCCTCTCATCAATTATTGGAGGCTGGAGGGGTGAAAGAGAAGCACAGTGAGTACAGAGATAATCTCCTAGAGTAGATTTTTACAAATCTCTTAACGTATTATTAACCAATTGTCCACCCTTTGCTCATTCTTACAAACATCTCTGATGACTCAGGATATAAGAAATAAATTAACATTGCTGCAGATAGTATTGTGTAATTCAATTAAATCAGAGCAAACTTTCTAGGAGATACCAAGAATAACAAACTTTAATACTTGTTTTTTACTCATTAATACGTCTGTAAGAGGGAATTTCAGGATCAGTTTAGATCTCAATTTTGATGTTATTACTTTTTCTAGAGATCACCAGAAATCTCAAGATCAATAAACATGACTTAAAAATTCAACCTAAGCGTGTTGAAGAGTACATTTTTTTTAAATGTTGCCAATGCACTTGGCAATGAGTATGTTCAAATGATCTTTTGCAGTCAAAAAAATCCTGACTCGCACAAGAAATTCCATGACATAAGTTGATCAGTTCGAATCACTGCTTTGAACTATTGAGGTCTCACTAAGTCCCCGCAATGACCTCGAATAAGTTTAGTTCTAATAAAAGTTGCTTTTCTTTTAATCCAGAAAATGCTCATCATTTCCTTCGGTCATTTCTCTAATTTTACTTATTAATTTCTCCTCCATATAGATGGAAAAAGAGAGGTCTTATCAGGCCCACTGGAGTCTCGAGATGGCATCACCATTCACCATGATTTTTGTATAAAGGATTCTAAGTATTATGGAACTTACAGGCATTTAGTTAGAGCTTGTCGCACGAATCCAATGATACACTTTTGTTTCGCAATGATGGAGACTTTGAGAAGGTGCATATGACTGCTTTACAAAAGAAGCGGCAAAATCATCTATCATCACACTGTCAGATTTAGAGAGAAGGTACTGCAAGCCGTAGCCTTTCGTTTTAGAGGTGTTCAGGAGCATTCCATCTACAAAAAAAAAAGAGGAAAAATGCTTATTTAGTGCTAGAATCTTGCCACATGAAAGACCTTTTGCTTGCACACATTGAGCCAGATCTTCAAGACATCATTGGTGGGAATAGATGGCATAAGCATATTTAAGAAATGGGCCAAGATTTGGATGCTGCAAATAATCAAATTAGAAGCAAAGGCTGCAATAGAGGTGTTGCATGTGTAAGGGATTTGCGATTTGAAGATTGATTCTTATGTAAAAGTTCACGAGAAACACAATGATGCCACTGGTTTTCTCTGAAGTCAACTCCCAAGCTCAAAAAAAGCTCTCAAGTTGAGGCCAAAATGGAGGGGATATATCACGTTATCTTGAGAGCCCGCCTCTACATCAAGACAAACTCTCCATGCAAAGATACGGAGCAAATACATTATTGACAGGGCTGCCACCTTATTTGGGGACTCTTAAACTGAAATCACGGCAACCCTGTCAATGTATTTGCTCCCTATCTTTGCATGGAGAGTTTGTCTTGATGTAGAGGTGGACTCTCAGGACAGCGTGGGATATTCCCTCCATTTTGGCCTCACCTTCAGATCTTTGTTTGAGCTTGGGAGTTGATTTCAGAGAAAACGAGTGGCCCCATCAAGTTTTTTGCGAACTTTCACATAAGAATCAACAGTCAAATCGCAAATTCCTCACACATGCAACATCTCCATTGTCACTCAGCTCTTTCTTTCCTGACAAACAGAATTCATTTGTTCTTTCTAATACCTGGTAGAGGACAGCTTAAAAGTGGCTGGGGTAGGAAAAGCGTACCACTCCTACATCAAGAATCTAGCTCAGGTGCTCTATCTTTAAAACACAGGGTAAATGTTTCTTTAACCTTCGATTGTCGTAAAACTTTTTGAATATAATAAAAGTGTTTGAGCGTATGAAAAATAATGAAACAATGAAGTTAGTGTAGAATTTATATTGAAGGGCTTGAGGCATGTATTATCGAACGTCTAGGACCAAATTGAGATTTTGCTCCTCAAAATTTTTCAAATTTATGTTTAAACCACAAAAGTCAAAGCGACTATGCCATTGTTTTGACTATGAGGATTTCCTTCGGTAATGAGAGGACTTGTCACTGAAACTTGAACACTTGAATCCCCTCACCTACAGTTCCATAATTACTGTTACTTTAACGAAATTGTGCACTTTTCTTGAAATGGAGATTAAGTAGTTAGACAGATTACTTAATTACTGTGACCTTAAATTCCAACAACGACAAATTTATACAAGCCCACCATTATTCCTAATCATTGTCGGCCTCCTGTGGTGTAGTGGTTGTAGCACTGGCCCTATGACCAAGAGGTCCCGGGTTCGATTCCCGGCCAGGTGATCTGAGTTGGATGGTCTCAGGCAATGGTCACCTGGGGTTGGGGTAATAAACGTGGGATTAGCCGATAGGCTGTTTGAAATTGGTAAAAAAAAAAAAAAAAAAAAAAAAAAAAAATTCGTCAGAGACAATAAGTGCAGTGCCAGAGAGTCTGCAGCCTGCCTATCGTATTTCTTCATAACTTTCTCCAGCAATGTAACGTCCATAGTTGCATGATTCTCACGGAGGGGACAATACAGGATACTTTTCGAACAAATTTCATTACTAGCAGTTGTGAAGTTAACAGACAGATACACATACAGATATACATGAGAGGCACTGTCACAGTGCTTTCTGACACTCACTAACGTCTACCTGCCACGGTACCTTGTCCTCCCACAGCTCTGCGGGGGAGAGCTGACATGAATTTTTTTTCTCTCAAAAATTCAAAGTCGAAGGAAAATATTTTGATCACAAAATTAGTACTTTGACTTACTCCTAAGCATTGAGCCTTGTGGAAGAGAAAATTTCAAACTACCTTCTCTTGGTGCAAACTTGAGGCAAGTTGGTGTGTTTCTGTTAAATTCTACCCATTTCATCAATCACTTAGATACACTATATCCATGGAGAAAAAAAGAGGCGGTCGCATTTCAGGTATCTTGAATTTTTATGATGATGTAGGTTGATACGGACAATTGTTATCACTGATTCTCTTGGATTATCTTAAAATGTGGTTGACGGAAAAAAGTCATTTTAAGTCTCTGATTAAGTGCTTGAAATTATATTTTGAGTTGATCTAAGCAAAACAGTACGGTTATTATGGTCTGCGAATCAAATTTCGAATTTTGCTGTAATTTCGAGCCATATTGTGCCGACCTTCATTACAGGGTAAATAATCCTCAAGATGCGACCACCTCCGTATTTGCTCTATGCACTATAGCCATTTTTGACAGATACTCCATCACTGGATCTGGATGGCGGGGAGGATCTTGATATTACTGATCTCTACTAACTATTTTTATAGTATGACAGCACTGTAGCTGTACTATGTGCAATTTATTGATGCGTATTCAACAATACAAACTGGTAATGAACAGTGATGATGTGTTTGAGTGGATTTGTACGATGCGAATTATCTTTCTGTGTCAAGTAGGTACTGTAAATGAATTACCTGGAGTGAGATACGGCAAATATGATTGGTGTGTCCGGCAAGGTATAGACACCAGTAACCAGTGTTAAGGTAAAATGTGGGACCTTGATGAAAGAGAGCTCCGCAACCCAGCAAGAACCAATTTTGGTACGGCACTGAACGATTCGCCAGAAGATAAATTGAAGGCGAAATAAAAATTATCACACTAAACACAGAATACTAGCACACTTATTCCTTCTTTTAGATCATACGACACGATCAAAATGATTGCAATAAACTTGAAATTCACCGCGCGAGCTTGTGAGTTTTTGACTATGATGAAGAACGGACATATAACCTAAAATGTCAACAAACCTGTTGTTTGTTGCTGCGGCGGGCAATTAATTTTAAATGACCGACCGAATGAAAAAGCTTGTTGTCCGGCCGGTCGGATACAGTACTTTCTCCGTCGATTCGCGATAGAATTGCATGTTTTTGGGCTTGAATGAAAGAGGAGAGTCTGATCTTCAGACTGACATCCTTGGATTTTGAAATTAAGTGTTCTAATTCTTTAAATTTACCGTCAACTGAGAGGATCGTCGGCCGAGGGCCGAGATTTCTTGTGGGGAAACAGTACTTTCTCAACCACAACACCTTGCATTTTGATGATCAAAGGCTCAAAATATTCGCAATACTCTAATCTACAGAGTGACATTTTCCGATTTTGAAATAAAAGCTCAGATTCTTCAAAATTCAGCTTTGACTGCAAAAATTTGACGAAAAACGGACATCGACGGTGGCGTCCCCTGGGCGGAGAAATCTATAAACAAAAAAACTGAGGATCCACCTTAAGTAAAAACATTGTAAGAGCATTCCAATGTTGCTAAACCTCCTCTCAGGAAATATTTATTTTTTACAAAAATCCATGAATATTTTTCCTCGCAGTTTTCAGACTTGGTAGATCTAATTACGAACGAAATCTTTTGAAAAATCGGAAGTGAAATATTTACAAATGTCTTTGAAAATTGGTGATGTTTTAAGAAACAGGGTTGCCATAGTCAGAGAAAACCGGGAAATGTTAAGGAATTTAAAAAAGTCAGGGAAAACCGGGAAATGTCACGGAAAATGACGAAAATGTCAGGGACAATGTGTTGAAGCACCTTCGTTTGCTTTCCAGAATGGGTTTGAGATTTTGATCAAGAAATTTTGCCTGAAAATTGTTTTCAATTATGCCTTCTTAACCATCCGTCACATCTTCAATTGTCAGTGAATTTTACCAAAATGTGTCAGGGAAATCAGGGGAATTGTCAGAGAATTTCATTTTCTAAATTCCACAGGGTGTACCAAAAGTCCGTCCCACCCCTGCTAACTTTTGAACGAATTGAGCTAGGGTAATGAAACTTTGGGAATGTTCCTATCTCAAAGGGGACCATCTTCTTTAACCATCTTCAATCTTTTGGGGGGGTCAAAATGTTGGTCCCCCCCGGGGGGGGGGGGGGGGGGGCAAAAATTTGACCCCCCAAAATATGGTCCCCTTTGAGATAGGAACATTCCCAAAGTTTCATTACCCTAGCTCAATTCGTTCAAAAGTTAGCAGGGGTGGGACGGACTTTTGGCACACCCTGTATGGCAACCCTGTAATTACGAAATCTCTTGAAAAATCGGAAGTGAAATATTTACAAATGTTTCTGAAAATTCGTAATTTTTCAAGGAAAATTGGCAACGCCTGGTGGCCCATGCGTCGTTCTTCCTTAGCGTGTCAGTATGTGAGCCCATCTCGACGTCAGGACGTATTATATGCGATATAAGGAAAGTTGAAGCTGTCGCGGACAGTGACCGTGACGTCTGTGTAAGTCGAAGTAAGTGAGCCCTTTTGTCTCGGCTCAGCCACCAATAAGAATAAGAATAAGAACAAGTCCGTCGGAGACAATAAGTGCGTCCGATTTTTCAGATGCGTCGCATGCTCCGAGAGCCCTTCACTTTCACGGAATTCTCACGCCATCGATCCTTCTGTCCTGTCCCGAGTGTCCCGTCTGTCCCGTCAGCGACTTGCCAAGGGCGCTCGCAGTGCGAGTTATTGCTTCGGGTTGCGTTGTTCTCCATTGAAGGGGGCTTTTGCCGCCAAAGAGGAATGTGGGTTCATTGCTATATGCTACCGTGGTAAGGAATTCCACTAAGTTTCTCTGTCGTCTGTGGGAATATTCTGCCTCAGTGAGCTTGCGTCCTCAATTACTGAGAAGAACACAGTAAAACAAGTCTCTTGGATCCAGAGTCCAGACTCTAAACAAATTTGACAAAAAAAAAAAAAAAAAAAAATACTCTTGATTCAATCGGATTTTTACCTGAATCGAGAGCACAGCCTCTTAACTTAAGTGGACAGAAAAAAAGGCAACCGCCCTGGCTACAAAAGCTACTTTAGCTACTGAAAAAGTCCTGTAGAAGTACTGATTTTCGGGCAACCTGTTTTAGTGGACACCCTGAATGCGAGGTCCGGTAGTATAGCGTTCTCTCACGGGCTCCTCTCTTGGAAGGAGCTTTAACGATCGTCCATTGAGACGTGACGTCATGTTGGTAACGTTGCATGGTGGCAACGATCATGGTGTCAACAAACCAAAAATCTGATCATGGAGTCAACGATTGTTGACGTCGTGATCAGGCAGTAAAACGCAAAAATGGGCCCTGAGCATGGTGTCAACGATCACTGTGTCAACAAACAGAAAAATATCTTCCTTGTGAGTAAAATTAAAAAATTAAGTGTACAGGAGAGGTCTGGGTCACGTATAGTTGGATTAGGTTAGTTTAGGTCAGGTAAGGTAAGGTTAGGTTAGGTTAGGTTAGGTTAGGTTAGGTTAGGTTAGGTTAGGTTAGGTTAGGTTAGGTTAGGTTAGAGTGAATAACACAAGAAAAACAAGACTTGAGATTTAAAAGGTGTTATTGAGGCAAGTTTTAAGTTTCGTTGACGTCGTGATCGTTGACACCGTGATCATTTTTCATGAGGGTCAGAATTTTTTATTTTTGGATGATCATGGTGTCAACAAAAACTTAGAAAAACTGTTTGTTGACACCATGATCGTTGACACCATGCTACGTAATCGTCATGTTAGGGTCGTTGTATTATTCGCACGCTGGAGAGGAAACGCTACGTAATCGTCATGTTAGGGTCGTTGTATTATTCGCACGCTGGAGAGGAAACGCTCATTAGCGAAAACGGAGCCAAGAACAAACACCTGGCCATCGCATCGCACACCCAACACTCCCGCACTGAGGAAGAACGCCGTATGGACCTTCAGACGTTGCCAAATTTTCTTTGACAGAATAAGAATTTATCGGGAAAATTGTGAGTATTTTTCCTCCATTTTTTCAGACAATTTTCTTCGCAATTTAATCAAAAATATTTGAAAATTTCAAGGAAATATACGCATAACTCTAAAAAAAAATACACTTTTTATCCGGGGAAATTTGGCAACTCTCGAATGTTCTTACGGCGTTCTTCCTTAACACAGTTGAATAATAGAAGATCCCGGCAAGTCCCAGTTGAAGAGGCTTCCCCGAGCTCCGGTAGCGCTCACAGCTCACCGTAGCGCATGCTCTCCAAATTAAAAAGAACCTTCTAACTCCAACGGAAATCAAATATGGAGTTACTCTCTTTCTGCTCGGCATGATTAGGATCCTCGTAAGCGAGTGAGTTGCGGCCGCCGCGTATCTCAAGAGCTTTCACGGAGCTTTTTATCGTTCGCCAAATCCGCGTTTCGAGTCATGTGCGAGCTTTGACGGATGCACTCGCGCAGTTGCTGGATTGTCAAATAATATGGGTTTAAGTTCTTGAAAAGTCATGGAATTCGCCCAACTGAAGACATTTTATTCTGATCCTTTTACAAGAAAACTGGGCAATTTTCTGCTTTGAGGGGTAACCTCCACACCGGTTAAATTTAAAAGTTCAGAGTCCCCTGTGCCCCATCAGAAAAGTCTCTGAGGACAACGGGACCCTCAAATTCGGATTCCTTGGGGTCGATTACCCATGAATACACATTTTTTCCGAGTCTCCACGTCAATTTGACGAACTTGAATTTTTTTGAAAGGGGGCTCTGTCCCCCAATTTTAGAGGTCGGTATTTTGGACACGGATGGGCCGATTTTGGATTTCTTGGTGTCGATGTAAGTTAAAAATTTCCGCACGTTCTGATTCCGATGAAATAATTTCAAAATTTTGACATAAACCCTGACTATTGACGCACGGACCCCCCTTTTACGCCCCGAGGGGCGCTAGGGGGGCTCTGGGACCATGAAATTCGGATTCCTTGGGGTCAATTCCCTATTCATCCCCGCGATCCTGGACTTCGTGCGACTCAAATTAACCGAAAAAAAGACCTGGTACGGTAGGTCTGGGCCAACCTGTATATGTATTGAACCGCTTTAAACAGAAAGGAATCAAGCCACACATCAGTTATTGCCGAAACCATTGAATTTTCTCCATGGTACCCTGTAAATTCCTTAACATTTTCAAAAAGATCCATGCAAACGTTCTCTCGTAAAAAATTTAATCGCCCGGTAAAATTTGGCAATAGCTGACGTGGCTTGATTCATCTCTGCTAGACCAGGTCCTATTACACCTGTCATAATAATCGGAAGGTATTCAGCGAAATTTTCCCGTCGTAATGTCGCTTGTTAGTGTATTTTTTTCGGAAATTACACTATCCTATCCCCCCCCCCCCCCCCCTCCAAACTTGAGAGACAAAAAGGCAACGTAAAATGAAGTTTGGCTGACCCTGCTTAAATTGGCCTGTATCTTGCAATTAAGAACTACAATCTCTGGCTCATCCGTGAAAACAATTTTGTGTATAGGGAAGCTGATGGTACGGTACATACGCTGTTTTTGGACCGACAATGAGCCGGAAATTGTAGTTCTTCATCAGAAAATGTAGTCAAATTCGCTCAATATTTTGCCCCAAGTGGCAAGGTTTACAATCAATATCGATTGTTGTTAATTCGAAGCCTCAGTTCGGAAATTTGATTTGGGAGCACGAGCTTGGAGTAGAAGAAGGCCAAGTTCCTTTTTATCCCTCGAAAAAGAGAGAACTTGAATTTGCTGCGCATTTGTGCATTTCCCGCCGGGCTTACCTGCCACGCTCGCGTGATAGAATTGTACGTATTTTGTGCCAAAAGGAACTATGTCTTAAGCGAACCTTATGCATATAGTTCCTTTTAGCATATAAATACCTTCAAAATTTTGCCTCATCGGTTACATCTCATATGGACTGCATTTTGCACTTTGGAACTATAAATTCTGGCTCTTCTGGAAAAACACTTGTGTGCATAGGGAAACTAATGGCACATACGTTGTTTTTAAACCGGGCCAGAATCTATAGGTCCAAATTGCAAAATGTAGTCCATATGATATATCAGGTAACATTTTTCTATCAAATTGAACAACATCTCTTGAATACTTTTAACTTTTGATCAAGTACCCTGAAAATTCGCTCGTATTACAACGCAGCGTAACTTTAAGGAAAAGGTTTTCCCTTTTTGCGCGAGCAGGCTGACTGCGAGACCTCGCTCTTTTGACGTCAGAATATTTTCTGTCGTTTGGTTTTTTTCAAAGCGCCGGCGCTCCAAACTATTTGAATATTCTATGAGCAATGAGCCGTTACACTGCCGTCTTAAAGAAGGATGCCCGAAGAGTATCCGAATGGTGTCAAATTTCCCCTGAATAAAATATTTATTTTTGAAAAAGTTGATGAATATTTTCCCCGGAAATTTTCGCTTACACTAGATTGAATTGCAAAAAAAAAAAAAAAAAAAAAAAAAAAAAAAAACAACTTCTTGGAAAAATTCGAAGGAAAAGGTCGGTAAGTTTTCGAGATGATTCATACTTCATCTGGTGAAATTTGATAAGGTTCGAAAGTTTCTACAGGGTAGCATAGGATTTATTACATCACATGGGCGTATTTCTGCCAAAAGGAACTATGTGCATAATGACGTGAGCCATAAGATCCATAAGAAAATAAGCATAACAGAGCTCACGTCATAATGCACACAGTTCCGTTTAAAAGGACGTCTTTCCAGATGTTTTGTCAGTCGTACCCAAAACAGCATCCCTATTTCGGATTCTTCGCATTTTTTTTCTTCTTTTTCTTTCCCTGTGCGTAACTTGACGGATTTAACTCTGACGAATCTGATTTTCGGCGGGACTTGAGTGTCGAACGAGGTTTCAAGTTAGTTCTCTGCATGCGTTAGTGACGCTAATTGGCTCGTGGACAAGGTGCAGTAAATCTGAATGATAATGACCGATCAGGTGAGGTGACAATCGCCTCTCATGGTCATCCCACTTGAACCATTGTCAAATCGAAGCATAATCACTCTCTTCTGCCGTTTCTCTCGAATCCACCGGTGACATGTGCCGTTTTCACGCTCTCGATCGAGCAGCCACATTTGTCAAATTTCACCGCTGGACACGGAGGAAAATAAATCTTTATTAATATCGCAAGGAGAGATATTGTCCGTGTCACAAAAGAGTAGACTCGCTTATGAACCCATTGTCAAATTTCATTACCTACCTCGAAAATAATCTTTCTCGTTATGATGCACATGTTTTGTTGAGTTAAGAAAAACAGTTCCTGGGATTTTTCTATCCTTATCACAACAGAAAAATATCATCATGACAAGAAAAATTAATTTTTGTATGGGTTGATATGGTTCCGATCGTTTTTAAATCATTTGTTTCTTCAAGACAAAAAAAAAAAAAAAAAAAAAAAAAAAAATAAGCGGAAAACCATACGTCAGAAACCGTTTGTGAGATGCAGAGACAATATATATATTTCAGAAATCACGCCGTAAAAATGCAAGTAATCTGTTAGGCATTAGCGATTTTGCAAGTTGGTAACATTGCTTTCCTCCATTCAAATCCATTAAAATCATCGATTTAAGGTGAGCCAAGGAGCCTCACCCAGAATCGATTGTTTTACATACATTTAAGTTGAGGAAAACCCGTGTTGCCAACATTTAAGAATCGTTGATGGTAATCGGGTGAGGCAAAATACAAGCTCGTAGATCAACGTTGCTTTTGACTCAGTGAGCAACTTGTTGGTGATGAAGGCGTGTTGCATGCGACTATTCGTGCTCAACGGATGCCCGGGTTGCATCTGAGGAAGATTGAAGGCGTTTTGGCTTTTCCAACGCCTCCGCCAACGATAGAGCGTGCAGCACGCCGTGCATTTTGTGTTAATGGTGAAGGCGCATCACCTACAACTATTCGTGCTCAACGGATGCCCGCGGGTTGCATCTGAGAGAGATTGAAGGCGTTTTGGCTTTTCCAATGCCAAAGATAGAGCGCTCAGCGCGCGCGCTTGCGTGGCTAATATTTAGTCAATGGTCCGATGCGGTTCTGATCAGTCCGTTCTCATTCATGGCAAGGAAGTAAATAAAATCCGCTTAATGATGATAAGCACTTTGCCAGACGTGTTTTTGCAAATTCAGTCAGGTTTGCCGAAGCAGTTGCTCAACTCTTAAGTCACCCTAAGGCGAATTAGACAAGCCCGTGTCACACTATCAAAATACTCCATCAAAATGCCTAGGTCAAGTGCTGTGATTGGTCCAAGTCATCGAACTAGCCAATCACAACACCTGACCTTGATATTTTGATGACCAGCTTTGATAGTGTGACACATAACAGCAACCCATGCACGAGACCCTACACAGGGTGATCCAGGGTTAATCCCACGGATTGCATGAGCCGGTTCACCCCCAAACCCCCTCTTTAAATTGAGATTTCAATTTTTTTAGATCATGTATGAATTCAGTGCATGAAAGTACAAGAGAGTACAAAGTTTTATGAGATTTGGTTCCCAACCGTCGCCAAAATTCAGGCAAAACGATTTACTTTCCAAAACTTGGGGGGGGGGGGGGGCGTGGCTCCGACCGGGGGCACTTTTGGAAAAAACTTTATTCAACACGAAGTCTTAATTTGATCCAAACCATACAACACGCTCCTTGAGTCTGGCCGTTTAACCGTGGATCACCGAGTTGAGTTAGTCGGTCAATTTCCCATTAATTGTTAGTCTATAAGGACCACCCATTTCAACCAAGAGGGTCGCTCCATACTCCGTGTGTCTTCTCTTTCTATCGCTTCGTCAATCAATTTAGGTAATGAGGATCCAAAGCTTAGAGAAGCTTTTGGAGGCTTAAAGGTGATAGAATAAGAAAGAGGCTTTAAAGATTAAATAAGCTCTAAAGATTAAAGTAGCTTGAGGCCTCCGGCAAAGAAAACTCCCACTGCGGTCTAGGATGGGTGGAGGTACGGCACGAGTTTTGGCAGTTCTTTGTGAAATTCGCGAGCGCCAAAACCAACGCAACGTCACCCGGCGCGGCGGCGCGCGGCGGCGGCGGGCGGCGGCGGCGGGCGGCGGCGGCGGGCGGCATCGCGTCGGCGTGAGCGTCAACGACGACGGCTCACAGTGGATCGGAGAGCTCCGACAAAATTTGGAATCTTCAAACGCTTTTAACTCGGTTGATACAGAATTTTGCAGTTTTAAAATTTGTTCGATTGGTTTCCTCGTGAAATTGACTGCTGTTAGCACCCCTTAAAGTTTAAAATGTGACGACGTAAACATGAAAATGGAGTTTTAGTCGAAAATTTCATGTGCGACCTCTCTGATTAAGCGGATCCTCTGTGCGGCTGGCTGCCATTTCCTGCCGCCGTTTTTGATATTTCTCGCGACGAAAATAAATCCTCGCCGTATGACTCGTCCGTCCACTCACACCGACGACGACGACACCTCAAAAAACTTGCGCGAAAATACGCCATCGGCGTACAATGAGTCCGGTCTGTGTGAAAACTTGATAAGCTTTTATCTGCTTTACTACAAAACTACCAAGTCTAAAATAGGTATCATCGCTTCTCTCGTGGGATTTCCTTCAGGGGCATCCCTTACCATTTGGAGGGTATGGATTCCATCGACATGAATCCATCGAAAAGTAAGAAAGAGAGCCGACTGATGTGATACGATCGACGAATCCGTGTGTCCATCCACATAATCTGTGCATCCATCGACAAACCGGTGAGTCGACTAACAAATTCGTGCGTCGATCCACATACCCCGTGAATCGACCGATGAATCCGTGAATAGATCGAATATTGTCGATCGACAAACCTCGTGGATCGATCGAAAACCCCGTGAATCGATCGACAAACTCGTGAGTAGTTGAAATTTTGTCGATGGAATCGGTGTTAACTGCATCACGTTGATCGGTTCTCGTTTCATTTTTCGATCAAATCCATACCCTCCTTAAAGTAAACATGAAAATTTTAAGTTTTAGTTGAAAATTTCAATTCACGTGGGAGCCCTTCCATGAACTCGATCCACTGTGCGAAGCCGGCGAAGTTTCAGCGGTGATTAATCTCGCTCGTCCACGATGACCCCGAGGCCCGAGTGTCGCTGTCGATCACCCCTCATTCAACCAAGCTCCTTTCCCAATATCAATAACAGCCGAGATCGTTAAACTCACCCGTCAGGTGCCGCCCTTGCAGCCGAGTTTTGAAAGTTATAGACAAAGCTATAGACAAAAAATACAACAAAGAAAATTGAGTGATTCTATTCGCGTCGAAACGGATGGTTGCAATGACAAACGAGCCAAGTAATTGACTACGTAGTGGCAACTCACGAGAGATCCTATAGTTAGTCCATCATTTTCCCCTTTGTCTATGACAGCTTCTCGCAACCAATAGGATCGCTTCAATTTCTCGTCGTCGTCCTCCTCTTTGTCCATCGATTACAAACATCAGCAAGCCGATAGTTTTTTCTTGCTCACTCGAGGGTCACCACTTCAGCAGGGCGATTCAATTTTGGAAAATTTTGTCAATTCGAAAATTGGTAGTGACCGCCGAAAATGTCCAAATAGTGTAAAATCCAGGGGGAAATTTAGTTAAGTTTGGATAATATACCGCGTTGGAAGTCCTCAAAACATGAAAGACATAGCTGCTCGAAGCAGCAAACACAAATCATTAGTCAGCGACAAGGTTTCATAGATATTTTCATTCAAGGGATCGATTTTTAGGGGACTCGAATCAAAATATCAATTATTAGATTCGAGACGTTGTGATTTTTGCTATTTTTCATTAAAATAAGGAAAAAAACTGATAGCGATTGAATTGATCGACTGATCGATCGCACTGATTGATATTTTTTGGTCAGTTTTTCTTTGGGATACATTAACTAAATCTTTGAGTTAAACAGTACCCGTTCTACCCGCTATAAAATAGGCATGAACCGTTAAACATTTTTAGATCTGCCAAATAGGTTTGGTTGACATAACCGGAAGAAAAGTAACCCGAAAAAACCGTAAACACATAATTTTTAACTGAGTTATCTTGAATTTCTGCGACACAGTTCACGATTAAATTAAAGTCCCTTTTCCTTCCGGTGGAACAAGGCCGGCGGCTGTGACGTCGCTTCCTACTGGACGACTCCGTCAATGCATGACTAAGCTGGACACCCACAGCCCCAGGCAGTGGCTTCGAGAATCAATGCGTTCATCTTAGTCATGCTCGACAAATGGACGTATTTACGTTTAAAGGAACTATATGTGCATAAGGTTAGCGTGGAGAATAGTTCCTTTTAGCATAAATACGTCCAAATGTGGTCAAGTAACGCGCGCTTTGGCGCGATGATCCAAGTTTTCAGTCACCATTACAGTGGCGAGGCGTGAAAGATCGATTATTAATACTTCTCTAATTGAAGCTTCGGTAAGAATCGAATAATGAGGCCTGCGTTGCGAACACCGTATTTATCGATACTTTCCCACAAGTTTAAATGGCAGGTCAATCGATATATTGCAAAGGACGCCACGCCACTGAACCATTAGACCATTACGCACCGTGCTCCATGATCTTGCTTTACACGAAGGGCACTACACTACTGCCGTGCTAATGAAAAACGGCGTATAAACCTCCAAACGCTGCCAAATTTCCTTTGATAAAAAACCCAATTTTTATGAAAATCTTAAGGACATTTTTCTCTAAATTTTGCAAAGAATTTCGTTTCGCAGTTTAGTCAATGGTATCTGAACATTTCAAGGGAGAACATTCATAACTTACCTCAAAAATACATATTTTACCGGAGGATACTGCCTAGTTAGTCTTTTCCTTACTTCCTTCGTCGATTGCAACCTCTCGCTTCACCCACAAGATCGCTCCATCTGCCCTTTGTCTATCATTTTGTCCATCAATGTCAAAAATCAGCCCTCTCATTTCATCGAGCGGTTTTTTGTGGTTAGTGTAGTACACTGAGAAAAAACTATGGCTTATAAACCTATTAGAGGTAAATATGGAACACCACTAATAGTAGTACCTCTACATATAATAATAGCACATATACCTTAGTTATGGTACCTGTACCTCAATTAGGTACAGAGACCTTAGTATGGTTCACAGACCGAGAATCATTAGTTTATATACGACTATTATAGGTGTTCCATATTTACCTCTAATAGGTTTATAAACCATAGTTTTTTCTCAGTGTAGGGCGGATAAGGGGGAAAAGTTCCCAGAATCGTGCATTTCTGGAAGAAAGCATGACACTTTCAGGATATCATCTTTACCTATAGAAGGTTCAATTTCGCAAGTGAGCCCAAAATTCTGAGGCCATGGGGGCCGGGGGGGCAGGGGGCCCTGATTTCGCTATGTTTTGCCGAATTTTCGCGTTGGATCATCGTGAGAACGCCGTTAACAATGTAAAATGTGATCAAAACCTGTGTAAACGTCATTAATAGGTTCTCTCAAACAGTATCCTAAAATGCTAGCACTGTCCGATCCCGGAGCACCCCTCAAAATGCCTAAAATTCAAAATGGCGCCCATAATAAGGCCTCCGGAATATCGGTATTTTCACTTGTGCATATCCTGTCATGTGAGGTATCGTTTTCCATGTAATTTTGGTCGCAGATTTCATATTTGAAGTCAAAACAACCCCCCGGTCAAAATTGGTGCCCCCAATCCAAGATGGCGTCCAGATTTGAAAGGCAGGAGGGTGCATTTTTTAAACTTTTACGCGATAAGGCAAGTGATATGTCATTTCCTATGTAATTTTGGTCGTAGATTTCATTACTGAAGTCAAAACAGTCCTCCGGTCAAAGTTGGTGCCTCAAATCCAAGATGGTGGCCAAATTTTAAAGGCAGGAGGGTGCATTTTTTCAAATTTTTACGTGATAAGGCAAGTGATATGTCATTTCCTATGTAATTTTGGTCGTACATGTCATTATTGAAGTCAAAAAAGCCCCCCGGTCAAAATTGATGCCCGAAGTCTAAGATGTCGGCCAAATTTGAAAGGCAGGAGTGTGAATTTTTATGAGAAAAATAATCACGTGAGATGACAAGAGAGGTAGGTATCAATTCATACGCATTTTTAGTCAACAAAACGAATCTAAATGAAATGTAAAAAAAATCTTTCACACAAAAATGATACGAGATAATTAAGAGGGTGATCAGTTTGGCCGTCCACGGTAGGAATGATGTTAACAGGAGCATCTATAATGAGCTATTTTATTCATTTTTAAGCCCATATAATTTCTCAATAAAGATAAGGGCATTTCACGCGACGCACCTGCCGTACCCTCTCCAGTCAGTATAGGAGAAAATCCTAATCAACACATGCTGATTCACATTCCCAGTGAAGCTCTTCAGGATCTTCCTCCTACGGTTCTGTAAGTTTTTACAGTTGGAGTCTTCAGAACTTCTGCATGAGTCTAAGAACGAAAACATTATTTTCTTGGTGGTACTACAGCATGGTGTCACTCCCTTTCTTACAATTACACCGGATAATTTTAAGCGGGGATTCCGGAAGCTGGAGGCAAGTCACTTAAAATAGGATGAAGCTCCTTGTTTTTATTCATCCATCCCCAAAGACAAGCATCCAGATCACTTCATCCCATCCACAGTTGAGTATAAAAGTAGCTCCTAAATTAATGTTACCTACTTCATTGCTGATGATATCGAGGGTAATTTCTCTAATTGAATGAAGACTTTGAAAGCTGGAAATTTTTCCTTCGATATATGATGACGGAGGTCTTCGAAAGTCACATTTTTTTGGCTACCATTGAGGAGTAATATATCGACGGTGAAACAGCAAAAGTGCGTATCTTGGTTGCAGGATTTCAAAAAATTCGCTCCTATTTTATTTTTTGAAAGGGGACCAAACCAACATCATGGCTTGACATTTTTACAGAATATTCCTCACATAGAGAGTGAAAACAAGCAAAGTTTTCAAGAAATGACTCCAGTATTTTTTAATGAAGGAACACAAGTATGACAAGAAGTCTGCAACACCGCAAACCGAAATAGTATTTAAGCAGTTTCACCATCGATCTACTCTTTTCCTGCTCTTTATGTCCGTTCATGGTTTTGATTAGGTTCCAAGAACCTTTCTTTAGATTCTTGCAGGTAAGGATCACATAAAAGCGTACAGAATAAAGTTGCTGTTCCTATTTTACGGATGTGAGGGGTTGAATGGCAACCAGTAAACGCATGTAAGAACAGCTATCATCTCGGATTTTGCGCGTTTAACATCACTTTGAAAATGCAAAGAAACATTGGTGTCTGCTCATCAATTTGATGGAACATAGGTTTGTGCAATGGATTCGTAAGTATGCCTATGCTTCGATCGCACTCGATTGAGTAGAGACCCACCAACTGAAACCGACTGAAAGTTTTCTAAATTATTTTCGGTACTTATTAATTGTTCATCCTCTAAGTCTAGGGCATCTGAAATTGAGTTCAGAGTTTTTGTGCAGTAACCAACGAGACACCTCACTATTAGTGGCTCATCATTTTTCACTTGTCAGCCATGATGGCAATCATCTTGATTATCTCGTATCATTTTTGTGTGAAAGATTTTTTTTACATTTCATTTAGATTCGTTTTGTTGACTAAAAATGCGTATGAATTGATACCTACCTCTCTTGTCATCTCACGTGATTATTTTTCTCATAAAAATTCACACTCCTGCCTTTCAAATCTGGCCGACATCTTAGACTTCGGGCATCAATTTTGACCGGGGGGCTTTTTTGACTTCAATAATGACATGTACGACCAAAATTACATAGGAAATGACATATCACTTGCCTTCACCGTGACTTGCCTCCAGCTTCCGGAATCCCCGCTTAAAATTATCCGGTGTAATTGTAAGAAAGGGAGTGACACCATGCTGTAGGTACCACCAAGAAAATAATGTTTTCGTTCTTAGACTCATGCAGAAGTTCTGAAGACTCCAACTGTAAAAACTTACAGAACCGTAGGAGGAAGATCCTGAAGAGCTTCACTGGGAATGTGAATCAGCATGTGTTGATTAGGATTTTCTCCTATACTGACTGGAGAGGGTACGGCAGGTGCGTCGCGTGAAATGCCCTTATCTTTATTGAGAAATTATATGGGCTTAAAAATGAATAAAATAGCTCATTATAGATGCTCCTGTTAACATCATTCCTACCGTGGACGGCCAAACTGATCACCCTCTTAATTATCTCGTATCATTTTTGTGTGAAAGATTTTTTTTACATTTCATTTAGATTCGTTTTGTTGACTAAAAATGCGTATGAATTGATACCTACCTCTCTTGTCATCTCACGTGATTATTTTTCTCATAAAAATTCACACTCCTGCCTTTCAAATTTGGCCGACATCTTAGACTTCGGGCATCAATTTTGACCGGGGGGCTTTTTTGACTTCAATAATGACATGTACGACCAAAATTACATAGGAAATGACATATCACTTGCCTTATCACGTAAAAATTTGAAAAAATGCACCCTCCTGCCTTTAAAATTTGGCCACCATCTTGGATTTGAGGCACCAACTTTGACCGGAGGACTGTTTTGACTTCAGTAATGAAATCTACGACCAAAATTACATAGGAAATGACATATCACTTGCCTTATCGCGTAAAAGTTTAAAAAATGCACCCTCCTGCCTTTCAAATCTGGACGCCATCTTGGATTGGGGGCACCAATTTTGACCGGGGGGTTGTTTTGACTTCAAATATGAAATCTGCGACCAAAATTACATGGAAAACGATACCTCACATGACAGGATATGCACAAGTGAAAATACCGATATTCCGGAGGCCTTATTATGGGCGCCATTTTGAATTTTAGGCATTTTGAGGGGTGCTCCGGGATCGGACAGTGCTAGCATTTTAGGATACTGTTTGAGAGAACCTATTAATGACGTTTACATAGGTTTTGATCACATTTTACATTGTTAACGGCGTTCTCACGATGATCCAACGCGAAAATTCGGCAAAACATAGCGAAATCAGGGCCCCCTGCCCCCCCGGCCCCCATGGCCTCAGAATTTTGGGCTCACTTGCGAAATTGAACCTTCTATAGGTAAAGATGATATCCTGAAAGTTTCATGCTTTCTTCCAGAAATGCACGATTGTTATGCTTATCCGCCCTACTAGTGCGGTTTGCGGCCGATTTGAGCCGCGAGTAAAATCGTCGATGAGTTGTGTGATGAGCTGATTGCGCTGATTTTAAGGTTGTGTTTACCCGATTCGCAGTCAACCGCACGGCCGTGCTAAGGAAGAACGCCGTAAGATAGCATTCGAGAGTTGCCTTTCCTCTGAAGAAATGTTTATTTTTGAGAAAAGTACTGAATACTTTTCCTTGAAATTTTCAGAAAATTCAGGGCATATTCCAAACAAAATTATCTGAGAAATTGGAAGAAAAATATCCACAAACTTTCCTAAAAATTAGTGATTTGTCTTAGGAAATTTGGCAACGCTTGAAGGCTCATAAAGCGTTCTTTCTTAGCATGGCATCGCAGCCCACGAAATTGAGGCCTTTCCTCTAATTTGTGGATGGAATCGTTTCTTCTCTTTGATTTGGAGGTGTAATGGAAATTTTGACGATGGAGAATTGGACACTCCGAAAGTCGCAAGAGAAACATCGCGCACTCGGTCGGAGCTGCGCCATATCACAAGCCAAAAGTTGAAATATGAGGTCAAATGAAAACGAGACATAATTAGGAGAAAAAATGCAGAGGCGATGACGGCCAACTCGATTCGACCACACGACATAGATTCTGGAGTTCACGACATTGCGGACTGTTTACAAACAAATCTGCAACATTGATGTCAAATTTATCCTCGAATATTCCGTGTTATCAGTCCATGAAGAATTTTAAAAAAGTGTGTATTTTTACGCCCGTATACGTAGCACTGTTCTTGGCGGGGAATGAAGAAAATTTGGATCTCTTCACAGGTCAGGGAAACCGGGGAATGTCAGGGAAAATTTGTTAAATCACCTTCATTTGCTTTCTAGAATGGGTTTGAGGGTTCAAACAAGAAATTTTGCGTGAAAACTATTTACAATTATGCCTTCATAACCACCCGTCTCATCTTCAATTGTCAGAGAATTTCGCCAAAATGTGTCAGGGTGATTAGGGAATTTTATTTTCTGAATTCTGTGGCAACCCTGAAAATTCCGTATTCGCCGGGCTAATACTGCAGTTTTCTATACGTTTGCAAAAGGCGGAAAATGTCAACTCCTTTTGCTTTGCATTATTCCCTGAAATGTAACCGTTCATAAGTAAAGAGGCCTTAGCTCATAAAAAACTCCAAATTGAGTTATTGATGTTAGAAAATACAGGGGAGTGTTCGACGAACATTTTGCGCCGAAAATGCCCATTAACAACCGTTAATAAGTTATACGACGATTTGAAGTTTGCAGTACAAAAACCATACCCTTTAGAAAAAACTAGTTGAAAAATATTTCTCTGCCTTCGCGGAACAAATGCTAAACCTGCGACAACACCGCGTAACCATCAACACGCGGGTCTCATGGGTGATTCAAACTAACGGATCAGCCACTGAAGATTAACGGAGCCCCGTATTAGCACTCAAAAAAATATCGCAGAGACAAACATTTCACGAAGAGCATAAGCATTTTGGCGGCGAATTAAAACGTATACGATCTATTCGTTTCAAATTTTGGACGATACGTATGCGGAAGGGTTCCACGATAGGAAGCTTTCGTCCAAGTTTTCATTTTCGTTACTGTCATAACGGGTTTCAAGTGTCTGAAATGAGGACCCATACGTGCTCTATGCCAATCCAAACGTTTAGCAACCATCAACGATCAAGCGAATTTCTCCGCTGCGGTGGAACCGTCTCCATTCTAATGGCCCGAAATTTATAGGACTCAAGTGTAGAATAGACACACCCCCCCCCCCCCCCCCCCCTAACACAGAATTTTCCAAAGTTAAACGCGAATATTTTCAGAAATGATTCTTAGGATCAAATTGATCGCGCATGTAGCAAAAAGGAACCAGCGTGCTTACATTCTATTCAAAATCGTGCAACTTCTTCTTTTTTTAAAAAAATACTCAATATGTGTACATAATTAAAATTTACACAATTATTTTCTCTTAATATTAACAATCTTTTTGGTAATGAGCAAAAACTATTTGCTATTCTGGGAGATTTTTTAGATAATTGTGAAGAAGTAACATATTTACAACACAGTAATTGCGCTGGTTCCTTTTTGCACACAGTTAGTTTTCACACAGAAAATCCCCCCTTCAGAGTTACACCTCTTGAAAATTTTGGTTATGAAACAGTTTTGTCTTGATTGTGACGACGGCTTGGAATGATATTCCATGAAAATAAGCATTTCTCTGTTCGTTCACAAGCTGAACACACTTTGAAATAAAAAAAATCTATATCTTATTTGGAGGGGGGGGGGGGGGGGCGTGGATTTTGGAAAAATCCAAAAAAAGGTGAATTTTTGGGAGAGCGTTTAAAAAAGAAAAATCCCATTCTAATCTTAAAAATTGATTCTGAAAAGCCCCGCGTTTAAGCTTGGGATTCCCTGTAAATTTTCTTGGGTTTTTTTTCTGAGTTGACAGCGGCATGATATGAGTACAATCTCACACCTATTGCTGGGACTTTGCGCGTATAAGCATACAGCTCAGAATGAAGGCGTTAGAAAATTACGGGCGGCAGCTCTACCATGCTAAGAAAAAACGTCGTATGAATACTCAATAGGTGCTACATTTCCTTCAATTAAATGTTTATGTTTATGGACAGCTATGAACATTTGCTCTTGAAATAGACAATTATTTAGACTCGATTGCGAATAAAACCCCGCGAGAAAAATTGGAGGATGAATATTCACAGATTTCCCTCAAAATTCGTATTTAATCCAAGGAAATTTGGCCACGTCTGAAAGCCCATACGGCGTTCTTGCTTAGCATGGCAGAGCAGCGGTGATTTAGTGACATTTGCATGCACGAACAGCGATGTGCGCTTGAAATACCTGCACGTGTTGAGCTCACTGTTGCCAGATTGTACCGAAAATATCCCCATTTAAATTCTCGTTAAAGATCTACATTTAATCGCAAAATCTGGCAACTTTGGTCTCTCGTTGGCTGATTCGCGCCCAAGATCCGCTGTAATTTTCTCCGAGGTTTTTCGGCCGGCTAATCGCTCGACCACACCGTACAAACGCTTCCTTTAACAGATGAGATCGTACATACGGTCACACACTGCCGTGCTAAGGATAAACGCCGTATGAACCTTCAGGCGTTGCCAAATTTCCTCTGATAAAACACGAATTTCCTGGAAAATTTATGAACATTTTCCTTTTGATTTTTGTTCGCAATTTCACCTAAAGATTCTGAAAACTCCAAGGAAAAATATTCATAACTTTGCTTGAAAATAAACATTTTATCGAAGGAAATTTGACAACTCTCAAGTGCTCATACGGCGTTCTTCCTTAGCACGGCAGCACAGGGGAGTGAGTCGATCGCGAAAGTTGGGCATGGTGTGAAAACTTTAAAAGCTCTTTTGCATACTTTTCCAATTCCAACACTGGGAAAATCTAGGATAACGTGGAAAATTCCCGAATGATAAACATATCTTCATCAGCTGAATAATGCATTTTTGACGATTGACTTAACCTCTGAACAAGAATAAACCACGATCCCGGAATGATCCTGGCGCCTGCGGTTGATGCTCTTGATAGAGTGCTACAATGTTGCAGGCCTGTCGCTCCGATTTGCAACTGGATGTTGAGTTTGTCGGATTGTCAACACCACCGAGGTTGCACAACCGGTCTCATTAAAGAGTTTAATAGGTCAAAACCAGTGTTTATCCGTCCGGTCTCAGATGCGGTGCCGGTGCGTTGACAGAAATATATCGATTTATCGATTGATCTGCCATTTAAACCTATGAAAAAGGATCGATAAACAGGGTGCTCGCAATGGACACTTTAATAATCGATTCTTTTTCACAGCTTCAAATGGGGTAATGTCGATAATCGATCATTCACGCCTCGCCACTGTCATTAATTGATCACCTCGCCCCCGAGGAATGTCGCACTCTCCTCTCTTCTCGCTTTTCGCGCATGTACTTCGCCTATTTAATAATTTTTGCGACTTTCCGCAAAATGAAGTATGAGCCGTCACAAGGAAGTAGTTAGAAAATCGTAGAATTGGCAATATTTCCCGTAGAATGTTGTCGAGGAAACATACACATGTTTCCATGAGATTTTTCTGCTGGTTTTTTTCTTTTAAATCCAGAGAAGAAATATTCTCAAAATATTTGTACAGTGTTTTCATGAAGATATTCACGTTGGAATTTTTTCAGTGTATTTTGAAAGTAACCGAAAATTATTTTTAAAATATTCCGGCCAAGTATCTAGACGAGGTCTGGACACTCCAGGAGGGAACATGTGAGAGGTTTGAAATTATTTTAAAAGATTTGAAGCGTCTCAAACATGTTTCAGATCTTACTAAATTGATTTTGGTAATTTTTTGCAGAGTCGGCCGTGGATGTGAGACATGGCGCGGGAAGGAGGGGGGGGGGAGTTCTTGGAGACTTGATGCTTCCCTTCCATCGAAAAATTAAACTCCGTACCACCAAACTTACTAGAAAGCAAATAGTATTGTGTCTCGATTATTCCGTGGACCATTATTCTCCAGTGCTAATGGAAAACTCCGTATGAACATTGGAAAGTCGCCAAATTTCCCCGAATAAAACATGTTTTTGTGGGGAAAGTTATTCATGTTTTTCTCTTGAAATTTTCAGATATTTTAGTTGAAATTCCGAACAAAATTGTCTGAAAAAATGGAAGAAAAGTAATCAAAATTTTCCCGGTAAATTCGGCCTTTATCGAAGGAAATCCGGCAACCTCTGAACGGCATTTTTCCTTTGCACGGCAGTACGGTACGTCGCGTCGTGCATTTCCATTGTCGCCCCCCCCCCCCTCCCCCGACTTACCCTTCCCCTTTTCGCTGAGGCCCACGATGGCGCGAAATCTATTTTTCGAAAGTTAAGTTTTAACTATGATCTGCAATCTAATCCTCAAAACAAGGGGTAGCGAAGAAATGAAAACAAAGAGGCGGATTAAAAAAAATCAAAATTGGGTTTGACGCAACATGTTGGCATTTAGCCCGTTATTTTCTGAAGGTCTCTGAACAATAAACTTGTATGAAATCCGTACGATCTTATGAGGTGGGTTTCTCCATTTGACTGTCACCGTCCATCATGTAGCATGTGCAAAATGTTCTCACGTCAAAAATTGGTATCATATGTTCGTATGAATAAATCGTCGGAGTTGTGTGTGAACAACTGCATTTCTTTGTCGTTCAAGCTCCGAGTTGCACCATCATGTTTTGAATCGTGTGAACTGCTCGTCTGTCTACACAGTCTTGTGATTTTTCCTTATTTTTGAGTACGATTCTCTCGTGCCTGGTTGAATTGACGATTCCGAACATAGCATTATGCAATATCCAAAAAAAACAGCGCTTCTGAGAATGATGCTTTGCCACCCAGTTCCTCGGGATTTCAAAGGGAGAGCTATAGAGTTTTTTCTGTCTGCGCAATAATTCGTGAAAATTTGTTAGGAACCTTTTCCATTAAAATTTTTTTCCGACATCTTTGGCAGCTTTAAGAACATATCTATTTCACCATTTTTTTTTTAAACTTGCCCCTTGGTTCATTGTAATACGTCCCTAAAATAACTTTGTTTACGTCCTTTTAGATAGAAGATCTCAAAATATCCATTTACAAGTAAATTAAAAAAGAAAAGAAAAAAAAAACCTTTTTTTTCTTCCTCTTTTTTTTTTTTCTTTTTGAAGACGAAGAAATGTCTACCGTCATAGTTTCTGCATCCTTATTTTAGATCAAGAAAAGATTTCAAATAAAAAACAAGAAATCTGTTTGATTTCAGGAGGTCCATTTCGAGGTCAAAAATCCTAATTTGCATTTTTAGAATAATCAGACTTTTTTACATTATTTCAATTTTTCTTCCTCCTCAAAAGGGAAGAAAGAAAAGGAATGGAAGTGTACTATTTTTCAAACGATTCGTTGACGTATGAATGGCGTAGCGTTGTGCATGAAATGAATCCACCCAATGACGCAGCTGGAGCAAGCATCGCTTGAGGTGCCGACACTAATGCGACGTGAAAAATCACCCCCAGCGGAACAGGAGCTTAGGTGTCAGAGCCTCGTTTATTAGTGTCGATAAACACAGGCGATAACTCGTCGCTTGGCTGAGGGCTGACATACGGGCGTAACTACACATTGAGATGAGCCCGGAAAAGCATTGGAATGTATGGAGGACAGGGTTCATTGCAAAATGTATATAGTTACGCCCTTTTGTCCGGTAGGCGACGAACTGATAAGCCAACGGAAGCGCGAATTACCCAAGAACAGCCTTTGATATGGTTCCCGCCCAACTGAGAAGTTGCAAAATATCCGCCATCATAAGGCTCCGTGTGAACTGAAAGGAACAACTAGGGCAGTTTTAATGTAGAAACGATTTTTAGCATGCGCCCAACCGAGTATTTTACAGAGACATCCATGAAGTTGTAGCACGTATGCCGTATGTGCGCACTGTTTTCCCTCGAACGTGCCTTGACCTCCGTTCCTGGTGATGAAACAGCACGGCGAAATGGATACAAATTAACGAGTTCCTAGGTTAAGAAATTGCCTACTCGAGAAAATCGAAGGCGCGTCTTCCAACGCGGTGACAGTATTCTCTTACAGCACGCACAGCGGAATGATGCGCAAATCAACGTGCTCTCTTTCACTCGTAAAAATTGAAGGCGCACTCTTAGATAGCGATCATAAGATTGTAGCCTTCCAGTCTTACAAAATCGAAAGACGTTAAAATACTTTGAAATTCCAAATTAAGAGCCCTACACGATTGTTTATAGTCTTATTATTTTTCAAAGTTCTCAATGTTGGTAGGGTTAATTTGCGTACCTCGGCGGTGTAATTATATTATTGGAATTGAAACTCAAAGCTACACACGAAAAGACGAAGAGAAAACGGGACGATCCTGTTGGTGGAGGCGGGTGGTTATGGAATGGACAAAGTAGGTGAGTAAAGTACGAACTAACGGCAACCCACCAGAAACCCTATAATTATTCCATCATTTCCCCCCTCAGTCTATTTAAAAAACACTACCCGTTTCAACCAATAGGATCGCCCCATTTTCTCTTCGTCTTCTTTTCTGTCGTTTCGTCTATCAGTTTCAATAATCAGTCCAGTAGGAAACGATGAATACATTGAACAATGAATGAATGAATGAAAAAAAAAAAAAAACGATGAATCGGGCTTGGAGGACAAGGCGCATAAGTGCAGGTTTTGCTATTTCGAGAAAGACATGTTTGAAGTTTCGTAATTACATGGATGCTTACGGCGGAAAGAAAGTTCAAACTGGCATTTTGATGTTAACAAATTGGAATTTTGGAGCGAATTTTTCACAGAATATGCATTCTGATTACTTTTACTGTAAATCAATTATATCTTTTTTTTCTTTCTCCAAAAAGTGCACTGGAGCGCCTTGTCCTCCAATCCCCCCAATTCTGGCGAGCGATAAGGAAAGATATATTTTTTTCTTTTTGCACTGGAGAACGGAGCGACAACGTTTTAAAGTGTCGTGATTTATGGAAAATGTGAGATGGGGCTGAGGGTCGATAACTGTCATGAAAGGCGCGGAAACGGGCGCCGCACAGTGGATCGAGCAATCAGAGAGGTCGCACATGAAATTGTTGACTAAAACTGCAAATTTTAATGTTCAATTCGTCCCATTTTCAATTTTGAGGGGTGCCCCAGGAAGAAAATTTCACGAGGAAACCAATGGAACTATGTTTAAATTCTCACAGTTTTGATTTGACGGAGTTATCAGCTTTTAAAGTTTCCAAATTTTGTTTGACCTCCCCCACTGACTCGATCCACTGTGCGGCGGGCGGGTTCAGCAAAGGGATGCGCGACGACGGGAGTGAAGGACGAAGGTCGCCGGTGATTGAAGAGAGCCTCAATATCGATGCGGATATTTAAGAGCCTCCGTGACTTCCGCCTTATCCACCGCCTTGTCCCGACCCATCTCACGGAAAAGTGGTTCCTTGATTTTTGGCACAAAGCACTCAATGAAGCTCAGGCCAAAATCCAGATAGAAGGCCCACTTTAGCAGGGTGTCTACCGGTCCCCAAAAGTCCCCATTGCCCCCAATTATCCCCGATTTTGGAATTGTGT
Source organism: Bemisia tabaci (assembly GCF_918797505.1). NCBI lineage: Eukaryota > Metazoa > Arthropoda > Insecta > Hemiptera > Aleyrodidae > Bemisia > Bemisia tabaci. The sequence continues at coordinate 581,203 of NC_092800.1, read as the reverse complement.
CCCCGATATCCCCAATTTTCTTGTTCAGGTCCCCAAAAAATGACAAAAATCGTCCTAAACACCGGCATTTTCAAATTTGCCCGCCAGCCGCGGCGGCGCGGTATTATCGGGAATAAAAAAACGGCACTTAGTGTTGCTTGGTTTTTCGTATGTTTTCATCGGTTCAACATAATTTGTGATATTAATCGTATAAACTAACTAGCTCCCTTTTTCTTACGATTTCGAGAAAAAAGTCCCCGATTTTCTTGAAAAAACACCCCTAATAGTCCCCGACAGCCCCTAATTTTGGTTTTGTCTAATTATTAGACACCCTGTTCAGGCAATTTTTGCCGAATTTGGCGACTTTTTGGTCCGAACTTTCTTTTGGCGTAAAGTTCAAATTCGGATTCAGCGTCAAAAATTACGCAGGAATCACTGAGAACATTGCAATACGAGACTTTTTTCCTTATTTGCCAGGACCTACTCGCTGAGCACAGTTTGAATTTAAGGATTTCGAGGGTGAGGCCCTTTCCACTGTCCAGACGCTCGAATTTTCCGTTGTGGTTCTTCGGGGAAAATGGGTTAGAACCATAGGTTTTTTATTCCATATTCTGAATGTACCAGGTGAGTAGATCACGTGGTAATTTATTGCGTATTTTCAATGCCAAAATCCTAGGCTAGTCCGCTTTTTAAAAAGTTCAAAATCTCAAAGGAGTTTCAAACGCGCCGGCGCCGGTATGGAGGGAAAGTTATAGCAGTCATTTACGGGTGCCCACCCCGATAATATTTGCAGATTATTTAGTAAAAACCGGAAAATTTCAGGGAATTTGGTGGTTTCAGGAAAAATCTGGAAAATCGGTCATAGATCAGGGAATTCTGATTGCTCCAAATGTTTGATTAAATTGATCAATTAAGCTGATTTTTTTTAATCCTCAAGTTCATTACGCAGCTAGGTGCCAAATTCTGATAATGGCAACTCATTGTCGCAATTTATCAGTGCTTGCGGCGTTGTTTAAAGCTTATCCCACTTTGGGTCTCTCTTCTTGGGATACTACCATCTCTTATGCTGTTTCACGCTGTATGATTCTTTCTGAGATGGGATCAGATGGGTATTACCTGCTTAAGTCGTAACTAGTGACTGCAGGCTTCGCCAATTGGTTTTCCGATCGTGTCAATCATCATTTCCCTATAGAACTCAGAAGAATCATAGGTGCAAGCAGAGTCCTATGGGCGTTAATGGTGTTTTCACCAGTCTATCAAAAACGGGATTGCGTCTGGAATGTGTAGTTATTTCCAGGGGAAAATAAATTTATCTCCCCACTGTTTATCATCGTTTCCGGAAAGTATGACCGAACCATCGAGAGAGAAAAAAACGCGGTAATTAATGCCTCGGTATGACGTATACAAGGGTTTGTAATTTTTTCCGTTGAAACGACCGGCAGAGACATCTACCGGAGGAATACGCAAACACTGGGTCACCGCACAGTGTTCAACACATCGCTGCGCTCAGATCAATCGAGGAAATGTCTGAATATTTAATCGGTTGCTACTGCTGCCATTTGTTATGATCAGTATTTTTCAGATTCGTTTATTATTATTGTTGTTGGGTTTTTATCTTTTGATTAATTTATCCCTTTCTTCTTTTGGGAGATTCATGATTTTGCGATGTTCGCAATGTTTTCCTCGAAATGAGGTACAGGTTTTTATGAAATTTTTCCGCTTCCTAGATCGGAACATGGAAGATTAAATTAAACCAGACACAGACAAGAAGGCTATCCAGGATACACAAAAAATTATTGCTCATTTCCTATTTTTTCTAAAAAGAAGAAAAAAATAGCCATCACTATTTCTCGTTCGAAAATGCTTGTTCAAGGGAAGATGAAGCTCAACCTCAGGTTAATTGCAATGTCGCGAATCGACATGTGAACGTATTTCTGCTAAAAGGAACTGTGTTCATAGGTTTTGCGTGAGACTTAGTTCCTTTTAGCATAAATACGTCCATGTTACCTTAAATCTCCTTACCGTTCAGCTCATGCAGGTCTTCAGATCGCAATTTTTTTAAAAGGAAAAAAAAAAAGTTTTGTTTCCTTCGCGGTATAGCCTGGAAGGAAACCTGAAAACATTGCTCAGATGAAAGACTGAAAAACTCAACCGAGAAGTACCTGCAAACCCTTAGAGTTATTTCAGACGTGATCTTCGGAATGATGATTTATCGAACGAAACAATGGACCACTAGACAAGGTACGATTTTAAGCAATCTGATACATGTTTCTTAACCAAAATTTTACGTAGAACACGATTTGCACAACAAAAATTACTGGGACTAACTCCTAACGAAGATAATAACGTTTTTATTTCACATTGGTTACGAGGAATTTGAACTGCCCGCTCACAAGAAACTCAAAGCTCTACGTGAGTCAAATCGCGCACTACAACGGTTTCAACAAGCTTCTCAATCGAGCAATGTTCATTTCCCACCATGTAGTGTTCAAACTATAAGCAATTTGCTACAGCTGAGCCAAAGCGTCAAGATTGAGGTCGCCAGATTTTTATATCGCAGAGACTGTCATGATAATGTTTAGCGCGCGATGTGAATTACGTAGAGCATTGAGTTTTAATGAGCGGGTAGTTTGAATTCACGTTTCAGAAATCATTAAATATCTTCGTAAGGAGTTGATTTTGGTAGTTTTTGTTGTGCGAATCGTGTTCTACGTGAAATTCTGGTTAAGAAACATGTACTAGAATACTTAAATTCGTACCTTGTCTAGTGGTCCATTCTTCCGTTTTCCGTAAACTTTTCCTATTCTCCCTGAATTCTTGTCATGAACGGAATGCCGACCGGTGAACCGCGGAAAATGGTCAAGGAGGAAACGTCACGCCGTAAAAACATGAGGAATTCTCGGCGACATAACGCATCACTGATCGATGAGGGATTCTGAGAAGAAAGAGTGAAAAAAAGAGTCTATCTGACCGATTTACGTATGCCGCCAGCGTAACATATCGACGGTGAAACTACCAAACCACGTATCTCGTTTGCGGTGTTTAAAAATCTACGCTCACATTTTATTTTTTTGAAGTAGACCAAATCAATATTATTCCTTGAAATTTTCACGGAATTTTCTCCGCACAAAAAGGAAAAATCACAGAAATTTTCAAGACTAAACGTTAAGTAGTTTTTCATTTAAAAAATAAAGTATCACAGGAAGTCTGCGACGTCGCAAACCGAGATACGTGGTTTGGTAGTTTCACCGTCGATATGTAGATCAGTTCTGCCGTGCTGAGGAAAAACGCCGTATGAACATTCAAGAGTTGCCAAGTTTCCTTCGATAAAATGTTTATTTATGAAGAAAGCTATGGATATTTTTCCTTGGAATTTTCAGGAAATTTGGATGAAATTGCGAACAAGATTATCTGATAAATTGAAGGGAAAACGTTCACAAATTTTCCCGAAAATCAGTGATTTATTAAAGGAAATTTGGCAACGCCTGAAGGCTCATACGGCGTTTTTCTTTAGCACTGCAGAGTTGTTGCTCCAGGTTCATGAGGCCATTCAGTTTCTGGTTAATGGTCAGAAGGAGTGACGAAACTTGACGAGTCTTAAAATTGATACTTACCTTGGATTTAATCGTACGATGTTCGGTCATTCCATGGAGACAAAAGCCTCGGTTCATATGGAACAACAATTTTTTTGGTGCAGGTAACCGGAGTTTTCAGTCTTAGGAATTTACTAGCCGTTCTGGGCGCGCTTCGCGCGCCCGTCACGCCTAGCCGGGGGCTTCGCCCCCTGGACCCCCAGTCACTCGCTGCGCGAGTGACATTCGGCTCGCTTCGCGAGCCGATTTTGTAGTAGTTGCAAATTTTTTATCACTATATTTTGAAGATTTCATAGAAAACATTATGAAGTTCTCATTCCACAATTAACTTGTAGAATAATAATGGCAGGGCAAGAAATAGACTATATCTTATGGACGGTTCCCACTTAGTAAAAACAGCCAACACCACGAGAAGGTGAGGAACCATTGTTAGCCACTTTTTTTTTTTACTTTTCTGAAAAAATTTACTGAAATTTTAGTTGCGTCCCCTATAAGGAAACACGGAGAAAAAAATTTTGTGCATGGAACCCGAAGCTGATTGTGAGATCATATGGATCTCTGAAGTTTTCGGATCACGCATCCGAAAAGTTAAGGTCCATCATCTGCCGAAGTTCGGGTCAGACAACTGAAGTAGTTCGGTATATACCGAAGGTTTCAGGTCACACATCTGAAGTACTCGGTGCATACCGAAGTGTTTCAGATTTCTGACCCGAATTTCGGCAGCTGGACCTCAAGTTTTAAGAGATTCATATGATCTCAACGTCGGGTCCCATGCACGAAGTTTTTTCTCCGTGTGAGTATTAATATAAATTTCAACACAGTCAAACACAGTAGAGAACCAAGGAAATCACAGTAGAACAGAGAAAAAATACCGTCGAATAAATAAAGAAAACTATTATCGAAGAAATTCTAATTATTTGGAAAGTAATTCGCTGGCGTAGGTAATCAATGCGTAGCTGCGTAGGAGCATGAGCGAGATTTATCATCAACTGACCGCTGCTGGCCGGTAGGTACCTGGGTGGGCGAGCGACAATACGTAAGCGGTGGCATATGGTTCGATTGACAGAGGAGTGGGGAACGGTCAGACGTAGGGGAAAGGTTCAGGCTGAACCGTTCAGCACAGCGCAGCGTCAGTCACCGGGTGGGGAAGAGAGTCCGGGAGGGGACACTTCCCCTCGAGTGAAATAGAAAAAGGCAGAATCCTTCGAAGTTTATATTAATGATAATCGGTATTGGCTCTCCGGTCGGGGTATCTTGCACGGAGACGCGGATGGACAAGTTTCAGAAATTTCTTTAAGTTTCGGAAAAAGTAAGAACTCTCCCAAATTACGTAGCTAAGTTTTTTCATATTTGTAGAAATCTCTTGAAACTAATGAACTCTAGTTTTTTTGTAGAATGAAAGTTTTTTTTCACAAAATCGCAGTTTGCTGTATTAACGTCTATTTTTCGGTCAGCGCTTGTTCTGTACCCTCCCACGAAGTCGTAGCTCGCTTTAGAATGTCGTTTTTCATCCATCTTATCTTTTGGAGCCAAATTCTCACTAATGAAGAAAATTTGGAAGTTTTTTTAGACTTGTGAAAATTTTGCGTGAAGGTATTTTTGTGCATTCCTGCTGCCTGGAACCTGCAGCGGTTCTCGAGCATTAGTGAATCTTTCCAAGCGTGAAACTAATGGATGATTTTGGAGTGAGATCTTCAGGTTTTGGTTTTTCCCCCTGGAACCATCAACATCAACGGGGGTAGGAATTCACCTGGCCAGAACTTTACTCGTGGCTCAAGTCCCGGACACGATGAAGAGTTCCACAAGTTGGCACTTATTTGGCACTCGCGTCGGCGTCGGTGGTGAATTTTCTCCCGGCGCGGGGCGTCGCGGCGCCCAGGTCGATCGGAAGTGCGTCAGCGGTGTTGCCACACTTCGTGGGAAATTTCTTGCTCCTCTCGTATACATTTTCATCACGAAAATGATGTTCCTGAATCATCATAAGCGGAGCTTCGCGAAAATGTGGGAATCAGGATTTTTCAAGGGACGAAACTGGACGTAACTGGCAGGGTTGCCACAGTCAGGGAAAACCGGGAAATGTGAGGGAAAATCAGGAACGAAAATGTCAGGGAAAATCTCGTACAAAAATGTCAGGGAAAATTTGTTAAATCACCTGCATTTGCTTTCGTAGAATGGGTTTGAGGTTTCGAACAACAAATTTTGCCTGAAAACTATTTTCAATTATGCCTTCTTAACCATCCGTCACATCTTCGATTGTCAGGGAATCTCACCAAAATGTGTCAGGAAAAGCAGAGAAATGTCAAGGAATTTCATTTTTCAAATTTTGTGGAAACTCTGAACTGGGGAAATGAGGAAATTTGTGTGAGAAGGCGTGTCACAAATCAGGGATTTCTTCTGTTTTCATTTCAAGATTGGATCTTCATACTTTTTTTCCTCTCAATGTTAATATTGCAATTTCTTTTATACAAAATGGACAATGGTATACGCCAAAAACGATTTCAATTTGATGGCTTTGCGTGAACTATTTGCGTGAACTATTTGCGTGTTTGAAGGATTAAACCGGAGATGAAAAAATCTATTGGTTTTTTTTGAGAACCTCAACATTTTCTGGGAAGAATCTAGTTTTTCCCATGAGAGTTGGAGGACATTGATAAGAAAACCCTGTGTAGCGCAGCGCACTACTTGTAATATTTTGCCAAAGTGACTTGAATCTTTGATGTTTATTTACAAATTCATTTTAAGTAAAGTGGATTTTTTTGTACACAGTCCCCATGGGGAGTTCACTAGTGGCGTAGCGTGCTTTGCAATATAACGATTGATCTGCCGTTTAAACCTATGGAAAAGGATCGATTCAAAGGGTGCTCGCAACGAATACCCTAATAATCGATTCTTAACCACAGCTTTAAATGGGGAATTTCGATAATCGATCATTCACGCCTCGCCATTGGAGTCCTCTCACGCCCTGGGACTAGTGTATTTTCGTCGGAAAATACACTAAAAATTGATGTCAGCCAACAAAATAAGTAAAATCTTCAACGTCTTAAAATCTTAGTGGAACCATTAGTTATATTTGATTATTTCATGTTAAAAACAAATTTGTAAAGACGAAAGCAGTCTAGAAATGTAGGTATGTGTAAATTTGTTCAATTGTTAGTTTACAAAAACAAAAAGAAATAAAATGAAAAAATGATGCCGCTTTTTCGGAAATTGTTTTTTATTTCGGAGACCAAGATTGCCCGTTTTTCTGTTCCTTTTATTATCTGTCTCTCTCTGGCCTAGCGTTAACCGAGGTTTCTGTTTTCTTTTGTTTCAGTCCTATGCAGCGATCGCGTAAGCCAAATGACCAAAACTTATAATGACGTCGAGGCAGTCACAAGGCTTCTGGAAGAAGTGAGTGTTCAACTTTTAACTCCCTCGTAATCCATGTAATCCCTCTCGTTCAAGAGCCCGCTTCGTTTCATCCCTTCTTACATCATTTTAACCTGTCGGTGCAGCTTGCGTAATATCCCGCATTGACGGAGGCGCTCTTTGAAATCTAACGCTTTCTTAGGAGCATTTGCCGAGGAAGATAATCCCTCCCGGTTGTGATGTCATGTCGGAAACCCATCCAAGGTCAACTCGTCCGCGTCAAGGGTAGTTTTTCCATGGGGTTGATGTCAGTCGTCTGGATTTTCTCGTCGCATACTGCCATGCTAAGGAAAAACGCCGTATGAATCTTCAGGCGTTGCAAAATTTCCTTCGATAAAACCCGAATTTACTGGGAAAATTGCAAATATTTTCCCCCAAAATTTTCAGACTATTTAGTGCGCAATTTAATCTGAAATATCTGGAAAGTTCATGGAAAAATTATGCTTAAATTGCGTCAAAAATACACGTTTTATCAAAGGAAATTTGGCAACTCTTGAATGTTCATACGGCGTTCTTCCTTAGCACTGCAGCATAGTACTGCGGGCTGATTATTAAAATTGATAGACAAATCTATAGATAAAGAAAGCAAAGGGAACATGGAGTGATCCTATTGCTTAAAACGGGCGGTGGTCTTAGACTGAAGTCTCTCGTGTGTTACCTCCTCTTTCCATTGCAACGATACCTCCTTCCACCAGTACTGTCATGCTAAGGAAGAACGCCGTATGAGTCTTTAGACGTTGCCAAATTTCTCTCGATAAAAACCGAATTTACAGGGAAAATCGTGAATATTTTTTCCAAAATTTTCAGACAATTTTGTACGTAATTTAATCTAATACATCTGAAAATTTCAAAGAAAAGTGTGCATGACTGTCGTCAAAAATACATGTTTTATTAAGGGAAATTTGGCAACTCTGAAATGTTCATACGGCGTTCTTCCTTAGCAGGGCAAAGTAGAATCGCTCCATTTTCCCTTTATCTTCTTTGTCTACCAATTTCAATATTCCATCCGCACCGCGCTGAGGATGATCGTTGTATGAACATTGATGCCAAATTTCCTCCAATATTTATATATATTTGAAGCAAGTCTTCAATATATTTCTGCGGAAATGTCAGTTTCTTGAAATCAAATTGCGAACAAAATTCTCCGAAAAATATGGAACAAATATTATCATAGGAAATTTGGTATCTTCCAGAAGCTCATACTCGAGTCAATCAGAGGGGTCGGACTTGAAACTTTTGACTAAAACTGCAAATTTTGATGAGTTAGTCATATTCTAAACTCAAAGGGGTGTTCCTAGCAGAAAATTTCACGGGAAAACCAATGGAACCACTTTTAGAGCTTCAAAGTTTCACATAAACGGAGTTATAAGCGTTTAGAGTTTCCAAATTTTGTCCGACCTCTCCTATCGACTCGATCCATTGTGCGGCATCCTTTCCTAGCGCGACTGAGTAGCTTTCATGTGCTTCTTTCTTTATTACATACTATCGAAGCGCAAAAGTGGGTGGCTTACATCACCTACGTTTCTTGTCCACATTAATCGGACAACATTTCACAATTAGGTACTATAATTTCCGGCTCATTATAACAACAACATATCGACGGTGAAACTACCAAACCACGTATCTCGGTTTGCGACGTCGCAGACTTCCTGTCTTACTTTATTTTTTAAATGAAAAACTACTTAACGTCTAGTCTTGAAAATTTCTGTGATTTTTCCTCTTTGTGCGGAGAAAATTTTGTGAAAATTTCAAGGAATGCTATTGATTTGGTCGACTTCAAAAAAATAAAATGCGAGCGTAGATTTTTAAACACCGCAAACGAGATACGTGGTTTGGTAGTTTCACCGTCGATATGTGCTATCATCATCATGTGCTAAATCAGGTACATATGTATGTGGACATCACTGAACGACAAATCCAATGTAGGAAAAGTCATCCCCCATTATGAGGAGTATCACAAGTGTCCTACAATGTTTGCCAAATATTACTTGTCGTTGGGGGTTTTTTGCCCTCCCCTAAAAATTGTCGAGCGAATTCATCTGAAAATTTTGCAAAATTTTACTGGTCGTCTAAAGAAAATTTTGCAAAATTTTAAACGAAACCATGTAACAGTTTTCTCCAAAAAATGAATAAAATGTCAGCAAAAATTTAGTGACGTGGGGCTAGTGATGAATTTCCTGAGTGGGAACAAAATGGTACTTTGCCGTAAATTACATCAAACATCAAACATAAAACCTGGCATCGGGCAGTTTCTACCCCAAACCGCAGTAATTTGTACAATGTCTGTAGAATGTTAGACACGAGTCGAATTGTTAAGGTTACAAGCTTAACTCAGGGGTAATCATTAAAAGCTTCTTAACATGAACTCTCATTCCAAGCGCTTTTGCAATTCTTTTTGACTAATCATACGAATTTTCAATAAAGTTGCATCTGGGCACGCAAGAATACCATTCCTCCTGCTCTTATGTAAACTCGGTATTGTGTTCAACGGAAAAAACAAGAAATCATTCCAAAGATGTGCTCTTTTTACATAGATGATGAGTTCTTCATTGACTCTCATTTTATGATCGTTGTGTTTTTCTCTCTCATCGTTCAAGTGCATCTATAAAGCATATCCTATTCTCAGTTTGTGACTTTTCTCAGTGTGTTCTCGTCTCCTAACTACTAACAGGTCAGTATATCTGTATTTACTTTGAGAATTAGCTACCACTTAAGTTCTATTTTCAGTGCCTCAGCAACTAACTTTCACCAAATCGTAACTCGATAATTATCATAATTGAATCGACGTATGCGAAAACGTCCAATGTCCAAGACAGTGTTTCAGAATTGGAGTGGACAATTTCGTTGTAACCTAACGACACAAGATGGTTTAAGACGTTAGGAATGTAGAACAATTTAATAAATAAATAATCTCCTGAGTGTAATTAAATGTTTACAAAAGAGATTGATCCTATTCATCAGTGTCGTTGGAAAAAAGAAACCCACTGCAATTATGAAACCCTGCATTGAACAACGGACGTTTTCGCATACGTCGATTCAATTCAATCTTCTGTTTTTGAAATTTATTCATCTCGTATATTGGTTGCATTTATGCAACGCATTTCAAGTTCATTACAAAAATGTCAAGAGTATTTTTTTAAAAAAAAGTATCTTTTTTTCCTTATGAACTCGCACTGAAAATGTTCCTTTTTTATCTACCAACTTTCAAAGCTCTGCTTAGAAAGAACTTTGATCTCTTATGTAATTCTCAACAGAAAATGTGATAGTGTGGTGTATGTAAGGGTTTAAGGTGTTTTTTTTCTCCTTAAATGTTGAAAATCTCCTTAGAAGAAAAAAGGATGAAGAGGGTTTTAAAAAAACTTGTGCAATTCATTGATAGTGCGAAAATTTTAAAATCCAAAATCAGAATAAAATAGCATCAATGCTAAAAATGAAACCCTAAAATTAAATACCGGGTGAATTTCTGAGGAATTGATTTGATTTCAGGAACCCTTAAATTGGATCTCATTTATCACAAGAGAACCAGCACGATTACAGTATTTTTCAATCTGTTAAGCTCCCTCTTTTCCTTAAAAAATCTTTAAAATATTTTCCCTTCGGAGTCTTTGTTTATCTTTACGTTATACTTTCATTCGCAACTGACAATAAAAACAATCTAATATCCTCTAATTTTTCAGGTTTGCAGTTGTGGTTTAACAAATACAGTACAGATTTAAAAAGCATTCAATCACTGATTAAAGGTAAATTATGTTCTTATTTCTTCTTCCCTTTACTTTTACTCAACATTTCATTCTGAAAGAAAATTAAACATGTTTCGAAGAATTGAATATTTCTCTCAATGATAGAGAATCTAGGCAGGGCGCTATGATTCGGAAAAGACTATAACTTATGAAACTAGGTACTGCTTCAGTTGTCACCATCTCTCTCCTACATTTTGCGTTGTTTCTCTTCATTTTTAAGTCTTTTTTTTTTCTATTTTTATTGTATCAGCCTTTTATTAATTTCAATCAAAACTTTTCTTGTTTTTAGTCCTTTCACATTTATGTTTGTAAGGCTCTTGTCTCAATTCTTCTCACCGTCAGTTCCTTTTCTTCTCGATTTTTACTCTTTTTCAGTTTCACATTCCTCCCTCATCAAAGTTTTTTGTAATTATTAGTAGTTTTCACTATTGATAATTCGAGCTTGCTCCCAGACTATTCATTTTAATCAACTTAAATTCTTTTTCCGAATCTGCTCTTGGAAATATTTTGGCTTATCCGAGGGCTGTACTCATTTTTTCCAAGTGGCTCTTAGTTTTGTTTTTCCATTTTGCGAACGATTGGAAAGCGTCAGAATGAGTAAACATTGGAAGTTTTTTAAAAATTTCGAGCTGGTGTTTTTGCTGGAACTTTCCTGAGATATTTTGAATTGTTTCATATATCTAGTTGAGAACTTTTTGACCGCAGTAAGTGAGGGGGAGAAAGGATCATTTTTTTCAGTTTCTGTTTGAAACAGCATGTTTCTTTTTAGTCACCTGCGTTAGTTAAGTAAGTCAGTGAGCTTGGATTCAAAGTACGTGGAACTGTTACGAGTACGAAAGATCTGTATTTCTTTACTCTGATTGCTTCAATTTCTGACTCGTGACATCAGGATTTTTACCTTTCTTTTCTATCTATTAAACCCTTCAACCTCTCAATTTTTTTTTTTTTTTTTATTTCTTATTTTTTTTAAATCTCCCGTCTCATTTCATTTCGGAATTTATTTAGTTTCTGGTCTTCTCTTAAGTTTGTCATCATTGCTTGGTTAACATATTTTGAGCTGTTATTTTTCAAGTCGTCACATAAAATCTCAGGTTTCCTTCTTTTCGATATTTTCCCCTATCTCCTTGATATCGACGGCGAAACTCCCAAACCACGTATCTCGGTTTGCAACATTGTAGACTTCCTGTCATACTTTATTTTTTGATTGGAGCACTACTTAACGTTAATTCTTAAAAACATCCATGATTTATTTTCGCCGCTTGGGGCAAATCCTGGAAAAATTTCTAGGAATAATGTTGAGTTGCTCTCCTTTAGAAAAGTGAAATAGAAGCAGAGACTTTTGAACACAGCAAACGAGACACGTGGTTTGGAAGTTCTATCGTTGATAGCCTTTATTTCTGTGTCAAAACATTTCTACAAGGAAATATATCTTTTGTTTCGATCGAACTTTGAACATGAATTAATTCAGTCAAGGCAACAGGATTTTGCTCCCAGTTCTATCTGCCATAAGTTTTTTATTTATCACTTTTAAATCATTATTTTTATTTTTTTTATTTTTTTCTAATTTAGTTTTTTATTGGCACATTTTGTAGGGTACATTTGACAATACTCAATGGCGGTACTCTAGTATGCAATCTTTTCTCATGATAGAAAGTATTCTACTTTAAGTTTTTTCCCCTCAATTTATGAGTATAGCTTTCTGATAAAAACGTATTTCTCGACCAATAGTCATCAGGGAAGCCAGAAAAGAAATGTAAATGGAAAAGCCAGCAATTAGAATACCATCTTCCTTTTTTTTGTCTATCAGGAGGGGGAAATTTTTCGGTTTTTAAAATCTTGTCGTTCAATATGAGGTCAGGAGAGACATCAGGAATATTCACTCTTAAAGGCAGTTCGATTATCTAAAACATCTTTTTTGATTTGTTGCAGATAATCAGCAAGTGGACCAGTTGAATCGGTTTTCATCTTACTCATACGGCAAATGTAAAGCAAATTTAGACAACCATCATATCGCCTGGACTAACGTTAGGTTCTAAAAAATTTAAAAAATTTCATTTCAATTGAGTTGGTGAACATGATCCAATAAGTGGGTTGACCTGCTACGCAATAACCTTATTAGGTCATTCAAGTGAAGTGCCAATGAAAAAAGCTGACTCCAGTATTTTATAGACTTAAAGGAGAAGGAATGTGAGATGGTAAAGGCTGTGCTGATGATCAAAAAAAGAGAATAAGTAATTTTAAAGTATGAACCCTCTGAAAATTGACCTTTATTTAATATGATGTCAGTACTTTTGATGCCTCCCAAAAATTTTATTCAAAATTACCAAAGCTGCCTATAGTTAAATGAAACGCAACGTTAAAATTCAATGGAGCTCATAGTTTGTTCGAGGTTGAAACGAAATTGATTAAATCCGTTTTTTGGAAGATCAAATTTTGCAATAGAATCTTCTTCAATTTGGAACTCTTACTTCCGCATTCAGATCGACTTTTGGATCAAATCTCCCAATGAAAGTTAGCGGTTTTTTTGTTGTGTTTTTAAATTGTGATCTTTGACTGAATAAAAATTGACTAAGAATGGTGTTTTACGGTTTCAATTAATTTCATCAGTCCTATCAAGTGATCAGACAGGTTAAAAAAAGAATGAAAAGGAAATTTTGTACACTATATTAATCATTCTCTAATGTTCTCAAATGAATACATGATTTGCTGTCTTTAATTAATTAATTAATTAATTAAATTAAATTATACGTTGCTCCGAATTTCAATTGTGAGTTTTTATTCTGTTTTTGCTTCAGTTTAAACCATTGCCACTCGTCTCTAGTAACTGACCAGGGCTAAGATTAAGAAACATGCTGTACAGAAAGAAAAAGAGGAAAAATTGTATATTTTTACTTCTCCCTCTCAAATCTTTAAAACGATTTCTTCCAAACATTTTCGGTCCCAAATTTTTGAATTTACAATGGTGAATCTTTTCCTTTCCGAAGTTGTACATCGTGTCTCTCTATCAACTTCGATTGTCAGGTATCAATTAGTCTGCAATTCACCAACCTCTCCTCTGAAAAATTGTATTCAACAAAATCTTCTGTTACAAACTTTAAAGCAGCCAAAAGTGATAAAATATCCCTAAACAAATCCAGTTTTCTTCTAGTTTAATGATATGTGATACACAAACTGTAATCATGGAAGGAATAGAAAGGCGCTTTTTTTATATTTGATTCACGCAGCTCTCCTATGGTGTAAAGTGGCGATAGAAAAATCTCAGTTTTAAAAATACTTGTCCAGCTTTCCGTGGTTCCTTTCTTCTCCTTTTTTTTTTTGTTTGCTTAAATTTTAAATATTCCGCTTACTTCCAAACTTGGCTGCTAATTTGTTTCATTCATTTTTCCTCCAATACTCAATTATCCCTTTCATTATTAATTTCTCTCCTCTTGCTACTATAAAATTATCCACCCAGCTCTTAAGCACAGTTCTAATGATTCTCTTATGTACTTACTGGTAGTTTTTTTTACATTCGATTATTAACCGTTTAAAAATATTTATTGCTTTGTAATAAGTTACTTCTCATTTGTCTCATCTGTTTACCTTCAATGTCATTCCTTTGAAGTATAACGACTTTAGTCACCAGAGATGTGGCAGTGAAGTGTTTGTTGCTGTAAATAAGCAAGTTTCCAATGTTTCCGCAATCAGTTTAAAAATACGATCATTTTACGCTACCATTCATGATTCATGAAAGCAAAATGTTAAAAACATTTTTGACTAAATGAAACTAAATCTCTCTCTAAAGCAAACTCCTTCAGACCCAACATCAAGATAAGGCCTTCCATTGAACTCATCTACTCAGAAAATTAAGATGATCCATGCGTGTGATATAACTGTCCTTATTGCAAGATTGAAACGAATTTGGACAAATTTTTTATTATTATATATATTATATATTATGAAAAATGATGAATAGTTCTTCCGCATGAGTTCAAAACGCTTCTTCCGTAAATAGAAACAAACTGAAGGCTTCAATAATTTATGACATCCGAAATTGCTATTTAATTCTGTGTCAATCGCACAAATCTTTTTTCAGCCATATTTGTCAACCTCGTCGCTCAGCTCAAAATTTCGCTTGGTTCTTAATCGTTTTTGTTTTTCTTTGTGTTCGCAGAAAGAAAAGGACATAGAATTAACAGCTCGTATTGGAAAGGAGCTTCTTGCACATAATCAGAAATTAGAGAGCACTGTTGCCGCTCTAGAAGTAGAAATCAAAGCTGCTAATGAAAAAATCACTCAGTTGACGTATGATTTGCACCGAAAAACAGAACTCATCAATGTCCTCACGAATGATGACTCGTGTTCAGAAGCAAGTGAGTATTTGGGGGCATTGGGAGTATTTTGACTTGTTGCGCATGTTTAGCATGCAAAATTAAGGAATGATGACAGTCTAGACCTAGAGAGCTATGGCTGACCAAAGGATGAAGATGAAATCTGCCATTCAAAGCAAAAACGCTGTAATACTATTCTAGGTTTATTCAACTTTTTCTTACAAGATATAATTCAGGTAAAACAAAGAGTATTCATCTCTCATAATTTCAGAATGATTGTGGCATACTACTGAAAACTCAAACTGAAACAATGAAGTATTTTGGTGATCAGGCTCTCTCAGAACAGAACATCGTATAGGTGGTAGAACTCCTGAACCACATTTCTTGGTTTGCGGCGTTTCAGATTCCTGTCCTACTTTATTTTTTAAGTGGGGAACTACTCAACGCCAATCCTCCAAAACTTCCGTGATTTAACCTCGTTGTGCAAAGGAAGCAAATTCTGAGAAAACTAAAAAGAATGATGTTGACTAGTTTTCCTTTGAAAAAATGAAAGAGGAATGGAGATTTTGAGACATCGCAAACAAAACGAGAAAAAACACAAAATCTTGATTGGTGTTACAGTGTTTGTGTTATGGTCAGCAGGAATTGTGTCTTCACTTTTAAATAGGAGTCTCATCACTCTTGCCAGTTCGGCAGCTGTGAAATGTGGCAAACTACTCAAGTCACGTTTGTGGGTTGTTTTAAAACAGAGGAAGTCTTCCTCAATTTTTTCTATGCTTCCAGTTTTTTCTTCAAATGGTTACCATTAAAATCACGTTTTTGGCTTCAACAAATCACATATTTTTTTTGCTTTTTTCAAACGTACAACTGTTCAAAAGAAATCCAGGTCAATGAAACCTCTGTAAGTCATTCGAATCCTTACATTACTCCTACAATTTAACACATTTTTTCTTGCTTTCTACAAATCCTCTCTAGTCTCATACCTTTTTTGTTTTCAGGCACACCAACCGGTGGTGTTAGTCTGGAGTTTATGCAAAGGCGAATCGGCCTCTTGGAAAATGAAAACAAAATATTGCGGGATGAAACATCACAACTTGCATCGCAAACTGATGAGATCGAGGCCCAGGAAGCAAAATTATATGCTGAGTTATCAGGTACACTCATAATCGGTGCTTTTTGCGAGTCAAGTCTTCAATTGAGGCGTCAGCTGGAATAACCACCTATAGCTGAAAACATAGTTTCGAGAAAATCGCATTTAAAGGTTTGACTCTGAGATGCGTTGCTGGGTTTTTGCAGTAGGAAAACTGTATAAGCATTTTTATGTAATTGGTAGTATCCCTTAAACGACCCACCATGTAGTTTTTGGAAATATTTTAGTTTTCACTATAAAATTGACAATAAAAAGGTTGTTATAGGTGGTTATTCCGTAGAACACCTAATCTCAAGGTAAAATGGCTGAATGAGAATAATGTGTCCATGGAGGAAGGTCCCTTTTCCTGTAAATGATCACAATTTTTAAGCAGGGGTTTAGATACCCTGATTGCTAGCTACTTGCTGCAGTCAGGCAAATTTTTTAGAGGCAAAAACCTTTTGATTTCTCCAAAATTAACTTTGGAATTCTGTTTTTTTAAAAATTGTTCACTTCACTGAAAAAAAGGACCCCGCACGGTTCTTATGGAAAATTGCCCTCGGTCAAATGCGTTGAAACTTCAGTATGTTGTGCAGCATGTCATCATGAACAAAAGTTCCAATAGGCCAAACAAGATCCCATGTGCGGTTTTCGAGATATTCGCCGTTTTATGTGCGTAAACGGAGGTTTCGCGCGCTCCCGCCGGAGCCATACCATTGTGCGGCGCCGCTCGTGCCCTTCCCTCCCAGTCACTCTCCGCTGCCCCGCCGCCCATACCTTGGCTCCTCTATCGCTCCAACTCCGACGCTCACGAGGCTGCGCCCATCATTACCGCACCGCACCCGCACGCCGTCTTCTTACGCGGACTCTTCTTCGGCCATGTCGCCTCTTTTTCTCATCGATCCTTTCTCTAAGTCTTCAAAAACGTTTAAGAAGTCCATTTTTACTAAACATGATAATGCTAATAACACAAATAATACAAAAAGAGAGGAAAAACAAATGATAATCCATGCGAAAGTACGTAGGAGAGTTGGAATGCCTAAGAGACGTTAAATAAAACAAACTTTTTTTTATTTTCTTCCCTCTTCCTTTCTTTCTTTTTTTTCTTCATTTTTCTCATGTGGAAGCAGTGAAAGTAACTTCTGTTGGAAGATGATGTTGATGTTTTTTCTTTTTTTTTTCTTTCTTTCAATAATGACGATTACGATCGGCGATCAGAACCCTCGACCTTCGAAAGTTACTTAGGGATTTTCTTGCAATGGTCTTCCAGCCGCATCTTTAATGTCTTTTTTATGGAACCTGGAGAAAACTCGTACTCACAAAAAGCCGCGTACGCGCATGAATGTTACGGTCGACCTGCAACTCTTTTTCATCATCTCTATGGAGTTTGTCTTGGATGTACGATCTGATTAGAGGATAGCGACTTAAGATGTGACCATTTACGCCTAAATGGACATCTCTCTTCCTTGAGTTCAGTTATTAATGATCCCTCTCTCCTCCTCCATTGGTGCGGTTCAGCTAAGTCAAGACTAAAGCAAACTTAATTCCTACTTGAGCATCGTCAGCCGACTAATTACCCTCAACCTCCGCCACGTCATTATTGAAAGAAAGAAAAAAAAAAAGAAAAAACATCAACATCATCTTCCAACAGAAGTTACTTTCACTGCTTCCACATGAGAAAAATGAAGAAAAAAAAGAAAGAAAGGAAGAGGGAAGAAAATAAAAAAAAGTTTGTTTTATTTAACGTCTCTTAGGCATTCCAACTCTCCTACGTACTTTCGCATGGATTATCATATGTTTTTCCTCTCTTTTTGTATTATTTGTGTTATTAGCATTATCATGTTTAGTAAAAATGGACTTCTTAAACGTTTTTGAAGACTTAGAGAAAGGATCGATGAGAAAAAGAGGCGACATGGCCGAAGAAGAGTCCGCGTAAGAAGACGGCGTGCGGGTGCGGTGCGGTAATGATGGGCGCAGCCTCGTGAGCGTCGGAGTTGGAGCGATAGAGGAGCCAAGGTATGGGCGGCGGGGCAGCGGAGAGTGACTGGGAGGGAAGGGCACGAGCGGCGCCGCACAATGGTATGGCTCCGGCGGGAGCGCGCGAAACCTCCGTTTACGCACATAAAACGGCGAATATCTCGAAAACCGCACATGGGATCTTGTTTGGCCTATTGGAACTTTTGTTCATGATGACATGCTGCACAACATACTGAAGTTTCAACGCATTTGACCGAGGGCAATTTTCCATAAGAACCGTGCGGGGTCCTTTGTCATCTATCTTTGAAATTTTCCTCATGTCAATCCGATGCCTTACACTGAATGTCACGATTGGTAGATAATTAGGCCTGTCATTTACTTCATCCATTGGTTTAAGAAACATCTTCTTTGACAATGGAACATTTTTATTTCCTGAAAGTGGACGCTCCACATGCGAATTTGACGATGGAGGTCAGTTGGCTCTGAAAGATGCATGACCAATGTGAACTCTGGAGTAAGGGATGAATGGAAATGAGAGTCAAGCTTTATATCTCGACATGGAGAGTACCTTGACCTTCCAGCAGCCTAAGATTTCTTTTTTAGCTCATTCTTCAGAAGTCTCAAGGGATTGGCTCAAAGTAGAATCTTTCTAAAGGAGACAATTCTAAGGTGAAACATGTTTTCCACTGTTTTCCCCTAACTTTTATCAAAAAGATGCACTTTTTTCTCTAATGGCAATGACTTTAATGAAGTTTTTGTTCTTTCCAGAGCAATTAACCGCTGCCAGAGTAGATGTCAGTTGTTTAACGGAAGAGGCGGACCGATGCAGAGAGGAGGCAAGAACGGCACAAAACTTAGCCAGTACATTACAAGAGAAACTCACTGTTTTAGAGCAAAAGTACAATGATGTAAGTATTTTCTCATCTACTCTAAAAATTCATTATTTTAACTACTTGCCAACTTTTAGCCTTGTAATACTGTCTCCATGCTCCATGAAATATTATCCTCTAATGGCAAAAGCTAAAGGTGTATTCAAACTTCCATTTGGCATAATTATCCCAGAGTGTCTACCAGTCTGAGAAACCTGAAAAACAGATAATTTTCAGGGAGTTTTGTTAGGTCAAGGAAATGAAGAAAAATTCAGGGAATTTCATGAAAAAACTGGAAATTTGAAATCTGAGGAAAACATCAGCGCTCTCCACATAATCAAGTAGTGTCTTACAATTATTTTAATGCCCGGAGTTATGTTCTGCATAGTGAACAAAGGAATAATTTTCAATCAAAAATTGCCAATTCTTGTAAGCTGATGATTTTTACCCGAAGAAAAAAGGTTCACATTCAATGACGTTCGTAGTGAAATTAATGCCAACATTGTTTCCTTTTCTGCTCTATTTATATAACTGTTGATGTGGAAAGTCAGAAAAATTTGATTTTTTTGGCCAGGGAAAAACAGGAATAGTCAAGGAATGTTTTCCTGTTGAGTCTGTAGATGTAGATACTCTGCACTTTGCATGTCTATAATATTTTTTAAATATTTACAGGTGTCTTTTTATACATTAGCAGAGTTCTTAACTAAATTAGTCAATATTCTCTCAAAAATTTCCTCTCCTTTAATTCAATTCATCAATTTTAAAAGTACACAATGTGATAAATCATATCGTTCTGTCTCCCTCAGTGAATTTTACTCCAAATTTTTGTGGTTGTAATCCGGTAATAATTTAGTTCCTGTCCATTTTCACAGCTGACCATGTCAAATGAGGACCTAAGCAATATCCTTGGTTTTGCAAAACAAACCCAGGAAGAATTAACTACTGAATTAGCAGAATTAAAAGAGAGGTATGCCGAGGTGCTTGGTTTCTTACACGACACTCAAGAAGCCCTCAAACAACTGCAGAAAAAGAATCAGCCAACGGCCAAAGGTGGATTGCTTTACGCTTCGCTTCAGCCTCAAACTTACCAATCGGACTCATTGGCCATGGAGTTGGAAAGCTCACTTTTTTCGGAGCTCAGTTTGGATTCCGGAATCAGTACTGAGCGTGGACTGTAAGTCAAAGATTTTTTCTTTAAATACCTTTTAACAAGTAGCGAATCCTCTCCAGAAATAAGGACCCTCTTGCAAGGAAGCAAATTCAGAAAGTTTGTTGAGTCAGATTAAAAATCCAGTATTTAAGTTTCTCTCTAAAATTTTTGAAGTATTCAAAAAGTAAGTTGCAAGCAGATTAGTTAGAATTTGTGCCATTAGAGGCCGTGCATAAATTCCACAATGCTCAAGGGGGAGTGGAGTTGAGAAGAGCCTTACGCTATTTTGTTTTTATGTTTTGTAGGATTGGAACGTACATCACAAAAGCATTAGAAGGGAGAAAAGGAGCGGTAAAAAATGCTGAAAAAGTGCGTTATGTAATTTATAAATGCTCCCTTAATGTACCTAAAGTTGCATCATCAGTCGACAGGTTTGAATCATAAATAAACATCGTAATACCAATCAAATTTTGTTGAATTACTGCTTTTGTGTAATTTTTAGGAAGAATAAAATCATCAGTTGACCCTTGCATCAAATAAACAGTATCTTTATCCGAAAGCTCAAAAAAGCCATTCCTCTTCCAACATGAAATTGACAACATAAAATTCCCCTTCAAATTTGCTAATAAGTATTCTTTCTCAGTCTCTCAGTATTTTTTTTTATATTACAGACCTCATTATAAGAAAGTGTTCGACACTGTCAGATGTGCCTCACGAGGAAGTACTATTTCCAGCGGTCGAAGTTCCGATTGCAGCCCATATCCTGATCCATTGATGAAGCCCAGTCTATACAAACCTATGTCTAGTGACCTTCTAATGACATCGTCGTCGCAGCCTCGTATGAGCTCCCACTTCTCCAACTCCGGCTCAAGATCTCATCGTCTCTCATCAATAACATTAGATTCCGCAGGCTTGACTGATTCCGATTCTAGCATTGATGACTTCTACAACTACCCGTAAGTCCTTTCCTATTTTTCAACGTTTTCAAAATACTAGGTTTTATACTTTGAAAATAATTGTTTTAATAAATGTCTAGTAGTGTTAAAAAATGAAAATTATGCAATTGTGCCAAATCGAACATTGAGTCTTTTCAAACTGTAATGTTAAAAATAAAAAATAAAAAAAAAAAAAAAAAAATGTAGTTGAGGTAAGAATGAAGGGGCATCAAATGAACAGTTTAAAAATTATGCTGGAGTACTGCTGTATTAAGAGTGCATTATCAATCATTATTACATTGAATGCTGTCATTGAATAACCTCTTGAACGACATATTTGAATCTGTAAATCATCATAACAACAGAAAGGTTTTCATTGACCTGATAATATAAATATCAGGAACACTCTTTGAACTAAAAAATTTGGCTGTGTGCCAAAAAATCAGCTGAAAGATAACAAAATTTGATGGTTCGTTTCAAGAAAATCCTGGGGGAGTTGGAGAAAATTTTTGTTTCTTATCAGGGAACAAGCTCTTAAAAATCAAGAAATGAGAATGGTCAAGCATTCAAGACACCATGGTCTTTATAGCTCTTCATTTGTTGACTAAATGTAATCATCAATTATAACATTGAGCATTTTTTATGCAGGTCATCTGCGGCTGGCGTTCCTGGGATTCCTGGCTCTGAAGATTTGGCCGCTGCACTTAATAAACTTACACCCGGTGAAGTCGCGGCACGACGCCGACAACTAAGCAGCGGTGTTTTCAGTTCGCATGTCTTCGAACCATCAGAAACCCCACGAACTCCTGACTCGATCATGTCCACGGGGAGCAGTGGCGCTTTCCCCTTCGGTTTCGGCATGAGTATGAGCACTCCTTGGCGTCTTCCTGAAAAATTGCAGGTTCGTAATGTTGCGTTCCAAACTCTTGTTGAATTTCATTCATGGCAAAAGCAACCGACGTGTCAATATACTCAGAATTTAGTTATTGCTAACATTATTCAAAATATAAATGTTAAATGATCCATTGTCGGATGTCAAATCTCAATACGATGAATTTAAAAAGAGAAAAACACGCACCTTGTTTTGCAGATCTACAGACGTCCTCTTATTTTTGGTTTTTTTTTAAAAAAAATATTACATATTAGTTATAGTGACAATTTAGTTAATTTCTCTTTGCCCACTCAAGAATATCATTTGTAAATTTTGTAAAAAAAAAAAAAAAGAAAAAAAGAAAAAGAGGTAGAGAATATCAAAGATTGAAGCACGAGTTTAACTTTGAGAACACAACAGTACACTTGTGTATTTTTCCAGTTCAATCGTCGAAAAATGTACACAAGAAAATGGGTCAACGACTCAAATACCCACAAAATTCTTAAGACGTTTTAGTGTTGCCTCAACCCCTTCATCAACCAGGAAACACACAAACAAGAATGATACTAACATGAAATCAAAACCCTCAGATTTTATATTTTGTAATTTTTGTATTTTCCTGGTTGACAAAGTGGTCGAGACCACCCCAAAACACCCCAGGCATTTTATATGTATCCTACCCCTGTTTACCCATTTCCTTGTTCTCACGTTTGTTTTTCTTTGAATCATTCAGGCTATTTTTGTGTATTATTTTTTTAATCCCTGATAGGTGTTGGATAAATAGGAGTTCATCCTCTATAAGAAAATATATTGTATGTTTTCCTATGAAGCTATGCATTCTTCTCTTTAAGGAAGAAAAACAAATATATAAGCTGAGGGGAAATAGGGGGAAGCTATTAGAAGACAAGATTTTTAAAACCTTAGCAGGAAAAAGAAAAACAGAATTGTACTGATCAGTACAACTCAGATTCAAACCCTGGCAAAACTATCTCTCCTGTCCAAAAAAAAAAAAAAAAAAAAAAAAAAAAAAAAAAAAACGCGACAAATAAATAAATAAATAAATAAATTTTCTCACTTTGTCCTCAGATTGTGAAGCCCATGGAGGGATCTCAAACTCTGCAACAGTGGAGTCAGTTAGCAACACCTTCAATGGGGGGCTTACTCGATGAGAAGCCAGGAATCAAAATCCGCGGTGGTAAAGACCTAGAAGCACTTGGTCTTCACGTATTCACATTGGACGATGTTGAAGAGGATGATGAAGTGATACACCCTGGAAAGAGCT
This sequence comes from Bemisia tabaci, assembly GCF_918797505.1. Classification (NCBI taxonomy): domain Eukaryota; kingdom Metazoa; phylum Arthropoda; class Insecta; order Hemiptera; family Aleyrodidae; genus Bemisia; species Bemisia tabaci. The sequence goes on along the minus strand of NC_092800.1, from coordinate 557,960 downwards.
TCCAAAATTCCGGCACAATTTATACTTACACCAACAGTACCGTTATGCATCCTGATGATAATACCAGTGTCTCGGCCAGGTAAATATTGCGCTCATGTAGCCGCGTTTTTTTCTTTTGTTACCCTTGATCTTCTGCGCAAGCTTACAACTGGGACTACTTGTTACCACAACAGTTTAAGTTACAGAAGAATGCTTCAAACATTGTTTCCCAGATAAAGGAACGAATCTCAATTCTAAGGTTGTAAAATTTACTTACACAGTTCCTTTGCTCACATGATAAAGACTGCGCAGTATCTGTCCAAATTTTGTCAATTTTTGTATTTTAATAATCCATCAAAAATTTTTTGAAATTCATAAGGATAAGTGTTCATTAGTCTGAGTAAAAATACAATTGTAAAAGGAAAGGCCAAGTGAAAAGTAGTTATGGTCCTTTGTCTCGAAAATGACAACATGTCATACTAATGTCAAATGTAAAAATTTCCAACTGAATTTTATACCCAGTCTTTTTTTTTTCATTTTAAGACATGCTCCCTACCTGCAGAGAAATCGATAGGGCTATGCAAGTGAGCGAAAGTGCAAAAAGCGGGCATAATGTTTGGTACAGATAACCAAACCGAAAGTTTTACATAGGTGTGATCTGTGAATATTTTGAGACAAAAAAAGACGCTTAAAATTGTGGAACCACATCAAAGTTTCGACAGTGGAAAGTTTGCTGCTCAGAAAAACATTGTCTCGAGAAAAAAGTTTTTAAAATTTATTATATCCATTTTTAAGGCAGGAAATGTTCAAATCAAAGAGTGACTTTATTCCCTGTATCGCTATAAATTGAATTCAATCACTCTTAACTCATTTTTTAGATAAGCAGAAAGAATTTCTGTATAAATCTATAAATCCGATTTCTCCTTGCAACATAATTATGTTTTCTCCCCAGACAAATTTTCTCTATATTGTAAGATTTCTATCTCCATGGAAGGTCACATACTTGCATTGTCTTTGATGCTTTTAATTTTCTTCTAACTAAAGGTGGAACTATCACAACTAATCACTTGTTTTTTTTCATGTTCGCAGCATCGCAGGAAGTAGGATGTCGACGGCAGCCAATAGTCGAGCGAGTAGTGTAGCGCCTACTCCTTTGTCTCGTTCGCGACGCAACTCGTGTTCGACATTCTCAACTGGCCTGGGTCTTGCCAAGTTACTAAATGAGCGAGGCATTCAAGCTGCGACTCCTTCAACCTTCGTTACTCCACGTTTCTCTCCAACAGCGACCCCTTGCAACAGCCCCACGAGGTCTCGCAGCCCCTCTCCCACTTTTAGTCCATTTACTTTACCAAGTAAGTTACAGGGTTATTTAGATTTTAAGGTGTTTCTATGTGTGATGGTTTCCAGGAATTAAGGCCTCAACACCAAAAAACTCAAAACAGAGATATTGTTAGCACCTCTTAAATGAAATCTTATGCCAAAAAATACATTCTATTCTATGCTGCCACTTCAATTCTCTACTGACTTAGTCAGTTAGATCTTTTAAAAGAAAAGGTAGCTTTATTGTCTTATTTAATTGATTTTAGTCGTCAGCATAAGTTATGAGAAGTCTCAAATCTTTTTTTCCCCTGTTTTTCATAGGTTACTTAATGTCCAGTGGTGCTAAACTTCTGAGACGAACTTTAACCGGGTCATCATCTCACAGATCGCGAAGTACAAGTCGCCATCGTGATTCTACACCTGACAAAAAAGTAAGTGATCTAAGATGCATCGTTTTCAATGCAATTTTCTGGAATATTTTGTCATCGATATTTTTACAAGGGTCTCGAACAAACGAATCACATTTAGGAAAAATAAACCAGTGCAATTCCACTGTTGTTAAATTGTTGCTTCTTCATAATCATCTAAAAAGTCTCCCAAAACAGCAAAAAGTTTTTGCATCCCACCAAAAAATGGATAATTTTAAAGGAAAATAATTGTGTAAGTTTGAATGCTGAACACATATTTTGGACTTTTTAAAAGAAAAAAAGAAGTTGCACGATTTTGAAAACGCTGTAATCACGCTGGTTCCTTTTTTGCTAAATGCTATCCAAATTAACGGTGAAATTGCAGAAATGCGTTTCCCGGTTTGTAGCGTTGCAAACTTTCTGTCATGTTTTATTTTCTAAATAGAAAAATACACAGTATCATTTCTTAGTATCTCTCAGATTTGAAATTAGAAAATATTTGTATTCTAAGCCCATCCAGTACTCTGGATTATTGGTCTGTCAGATAATTGGAAAGTTTCTGTCAAATATGAATTTAAAACCTATTATTGCACCATTTAGATTACTCAAACACTTTACGCTTTTTTTTTTAAAGAAATGAGCCTACCTAATCTTGTCATATTTCACGTTTTTTCAGCCCCTAGGAGAAATTAAACTTGTAGAAACGATTGAGCGAATTGGTGTTAATACCCTAATGTCAACAACAGCATCGGACACAAATATCTCAGATATCTGCTCGCAGCTGAGCAAGCCATCAACAATCGACGCCACAAGCTCGTGCCTTGGGATTCCTGGAAAACCAGGAAGCGGAATCTTGGAATCCAGGCTCAAAAGTTTACCGAACAATGCGAGAAGGCGCCCGACATCCGGGAAGCAACGCCAAGACCTGGGCGTGGTTTTAGGGTCTGTCTCTAGTCTGCAGAAGAACGATGCTGCAAACCCACCAACAACGGCAGCTCAAAGCACCTCCTCGCCCGCCCTCGGAACGCTCAACAAGGTCTTGTTCGGGAGGAAGGGCGGTCTCCTGTAGAGAGAGGAGTTGTAGAAATCGCCTAGACTTTCTTATTTTTGTTTCCATGTTTTTAGGGCATTTGTTTTGTCGAAGGGGTGTCCAACTATCAGAAAAACAAAATGTCAGACCTACCTATTACAAATTTTGCGTGTTCCGGAAAAAATTATGACTGAAATTATGAGATTATCCCATGAGTGTTTTTTTTAGCAACAGGCGAGGTAGACTGATTAGTGATTAATTTTCTTAACCGCAAAATTTGTTTTTTTTTTCCGATCGCCTCAGAAAATTTTCGTCTCTTGGTTGTAAATTTTTGTTCTAACCGGAAAATTTCTTTTTTCATGCCATAATTTACAGTTGGTAACATTTTTTCGCGCTTACCACATTCATTAATTTCTCCCTCTTTTTTCCCCCAAATATATCCTAAATACCTGGAATATTTTTATTTATTGATCAATCACATGTGGCAATACCGTGTAACCTCTCTTGTACGTTTCAAGTTTATTATTTTTGTGTTTTAAAACTCAGAAAAAGTCAGTTTCAAAATATTTACATTAAATTTATGTCAAGTTTCAGTCAAATTGTGTAAAATTATGTGTTCTTTAGCGGAAAATTTTGAAGGATAAATCCTGTACAATCTCTAGTAAAGTAAAAAAAATTGAAGGAAAAACATTTCACAGATTCTTTGAAAAAAAATTAATTTGTAGAAATATTAACAATTATCATTGAAAGTTTCAAGTTTGTGTCAGAACGACCGCTGTAATAAATTTTAGTACACTTTCCTGATGATCAGTCAGTTAAAATTTGCCCCTCTCTTGGACGCCCCTTCCACAGCTACTATAGTTATTTAATTTGTGATAATTTTGATTAGATCAAAATATTTTTATTACTTGTTCTTATTGAACAGCGTGCGGTAAAGAAAAAATAATAGAAAATGAGATGAAGAGAAGACAAAGTAAATAGACTTGTTTATATATTTTTTACTAAAATAGAATTCCCAGCATTACATTAGTTGAGCAAAATATATTGTTAGCATAATTGTCTAAAGTTCCATCAGTTTTTAATTTTTTGTGATTTTTCTGTTTTCTATTGTTACATTATTAGAAGCCCTGTACCAAGGTTCTATTAATACTTATCCTATTTCAGACCTGTAGTTCTGTAACTGCTAATGATTCCTAACCATCAGAAGAAGTATCAGTTACCTATTACAAAGGCTTAGATTGCTCCGACTTCAACATTTTAAGAGTTGATTCCTTCAATTGGAAGGGCTCCTCGCTTCCATCCTCTATATCCAGAAGGCGCTTTTTCATCATAGTGAATCATGAAAGTATTTCAGAAGAACAAAAGAAGCCAAGTATTTATCTTAATTTTCCTCCAAGTCTGTTTCCCAAGCTGAAAGGTGAGTTTTTACTTAGGATGGCAAATAGTGGAGCTCATTATGCGATAATCTCTGGAAGAATCGAACCGATATTTTTCTCAAGGGCCTGAGCGCCAAAATTCAAGTTTCGGGAAAAACGGATAATAATTTGCTGTTGGGTGTACGTTTAATCTTTCCAGCTCAGTTTCAATAGGTATTTTTTAGACACAAACATTTTTTGGGCTTGAAAAACTGAGTGCACATCTAATGTCATAGTTTTCTCCTTTTCCCTTGAAACATGCATTTTTGCGCTTGGGTTGGTAAGAAAATTATTGGCTCAGTTTTGCAACATGAATCGTCTCGAACTTGGTTGCCGCATCGGCAAACCAGTACAACAGTGCCATTTTACTTCCGAAACATTTTTCGCTAGACATACCTTCGGATGGAAGTTTCCTAGTTCCACCTAAAGTTTTTATCCAAAGAAATTCAAGAAATGTTGAAATAGTAGCTAATTAAGTCTTTTTATTGTATTCCTTGTAATTCTACAGTATAAAAATTCAAGCTAATTATATCATCTTAATTGTTAAGTTAGTCTCTGAAGACATGATTTGTGGCATTAATGGAGATCAAGGAACAAAATTCCCTGAGTACTAGTTAAGTAAAATTTTAGTAATGCTATATCTTATTGTCGTAAAACCGTAGGCTTTTGTTTTTTTGCGATGACAGGATGAACCTGAAGTATTTAAAGTACCCAACCAAATGATTTTTTATTCTTAATTAACCGAATAACCTCAATGATTTAGTTTTTGAAATCAACACCCAAGTCATGAATGGCATTTTTAGCTTCATAACTTCCTTTGGAAAGTGCTGTTTTCACTTGCTGCCGTGGCAACTGACAATTTATCCGTTCAGCTCTAGAGTCCGCCAATTCAGCGGCTAAGTTTCGCTTTCCTCTCGCTTTTTCCGATGCTCTCTGTTAACTTGAAATTAGCCATGCAATAATAATTTTTTCATAGTCCGGGAATTCGTGCTTTTCTGTTACTTTACGATGCTGCAATCAAAGATTAAATTTTGTGTTCGTTTGATGATTCGGTTCGTCAGCTTTTAAAGGGACAAATTTTTGGCCATGATAATCGACAGTTCCGATTGTTGGCAGAATATATGACTCTCTACCCAGAGCTTTTTTAAAGGACATGAAAGCATCCGTTTTCATTGGGTAGGCTCTATTCAGGGTAGAGTTTTTTCATCATCCCTGGAAGTCAAATTTCTGCTTCATTTCAGTTTTAGTTCCTGCAGTGTTATTTTTCAATTTGAATGATGTTGTCCTTTGAAAATTGAGGATTCGAATTCAAAGTATGAACATTTGATAATTTTGGAAACAGTTATTTTTCAAGTTACAGAACGAAGCGAAACAATGTCGAGTGATACTGAAACAGCGCCCAAGTATTTCTAATTTTTATGTTGTTCGGGTGTTCATACGAGGTCTGTTAGATTAGCAACCGGATTTTGGTCATAACTAGCCCACAATGCGTCCGAATTAGGTTTTCTTGAGCTTTCCTGATAGCTGGAAATATACTTAAGAACGCTACGTTCACAGATTTTGTTTATTTTGATTAGTGTTTATTCTGTGTCATCTTGAATACGAGTAAGTCAGGTGCGTTTTGCGATTTTCATCATGCGATCATTGATGGAGCAAAGATTCAACATTAAATTTTGTTTTAAACTCGGTATACCTTGTACCGAAACTTTTGGTATATGCTAAGTAAAGTTTACCATGATCATTGTATGAGATGTTTCCACTGTTTTGAATGGGTTAAATGATTCAAAACTGGTCAGGAGTTCGTCAAAGATGAGGAGCATGGGAATCGACCCTCAACGGCAACTGACATTTGTCAAGTGAAAGAAGTTAGGGCAAAAAAGCTCGAAAATGGTCGTTTCGAGCTTGTTGAACAGAGTAATATTTCTGAAGGCTCTGTACATACAATTTTGATAGAATATGTAGACACGCGTCGAGTTTCAGGTACATTTGCCCCTTGATTGTTGTCCGTTGAACAAAAATCCAACCAAATGTCAATTTCCCTTTAGCTGCTTGAACGTTCCAACAATGATCCTACATTTTTGGATAGGATAATTTTCGGTGACAATACTTTAGTGTACGGCTACGATATGGATACGAAACTCCAATCGTCCTTGTGGGTTGAAAAATATAGTGCAAGACCGAAAAAAGAGAGACAAGTTCGGTCAAACATAAAAATCGCAAAACACTCTTGAGGTTGCCTTACTTCAAGCCACATACCAACAAAGCTGATTAGGATTTTTCAAATTTGTGAACGTAGCGTTCTTAAATATATTTTCAGCTATCAGAAAAGCTCAAGAAAACGTAATTTGGACGCATTGTGGGCTAGTTATGACCAAAATCCGGTTTCTAATCTAACAGACCTCGTATGGTATTGTTAGGCACTGACTCTAGTTATAGGGAGGTTTAACCAAACGGAATTGTACACAATGAACTCTTACAGGGTGGATATTTATTTTATGTCGAAAATTTTTACCCTTGTGAGTTTTTACTTTGGAAAGATTTGATTGTGCTTCTCTCAAGGGTTATCGTTCCTTGGAGCAAGATGTGTGCTTTCGTGCCATTTGCGCTAAAGTCTTGCATTGTTTTACTAGCTTCATTTCATGTTTGCAATCACTTATGATTCCTTCAAAAGTTTTAATCCATAGGTTGTAGGTTTCGGAAGACTGTTAGGTTAGTGTATCTCTAAGTTTCCTTTTGTTGATGTTTTTGGAATTGAAGACTTGCTCACTCTTCGGAAAATTTTGAACGAGAGTTTCTTCCTTTTTCTGTAATTTTGTGCTAACTGCCAGAGCTTAATGTGTGTGTTTGATAAGCCTTTTTTCTAAGGTGCAAAATCAGAGTTAAAGACTTTGGTGAGCATGACGTAAAATTTCCAAACGGTTAGGAATCATCTTCCATAAATTTTAGCATCCATTCATTGCGATGTGTCCAATTAAACCTGGTGGATTTGAAGTTGGATTTCTCAAGTTTTTATGTTCGCTTCTTTTATTATTTCCATCCGTCAGCTTCTCTTTTTTCAACCGGAGAGGAAGAAAGAGTAAATGAAGCTAATGAAAGCATCTGATAGCTAATTTTATTTTTTGACGCCATTCCTTGCTAATCTCTTTCCTGTTTCTAATTTGTAACGTTGCTTCAGGTTTGTATAACAACTTTCCTCTTGCATATGACTCAATCAGAGTATCCCTGTGCTGCTTTGTCGACCAAGAGCGTGTAATTTCTTACACTAGCAAATCTTTTTAGAACGTTTTGCCTGAGATAAACATACTCTTTGTTTCTTCCTGAATAACTGCCGTAATCTAGCTAGAAAATCATACTTGTGTATTATTCTTCTTTGCTAGATAAAAATGTATATACTTGGTGTCAAAAACTAAAATTTATATGCACAGGTCAGCCAATGCTCAGAATTGAGTGCAATAATCATAGAAATCTTGCATTTAGGTTGATCCACGTTATCAAAAATTTTCCTGGTTCAGTCGCTGCTTTGAAGACTGCAAGAGCAGTGCGATCAAATCAAGAAAATTTTTAGAAACTGTTTGATAACGCTGGAAAAATTAAATTATTCACTCAAGTATACACGGAATTATTTTTGCCCGTGAGTAAGAATGTGTTCCGTAAAACATCCTTTGTCTGAAACTTGGCAACATTCTCAGCCTGAGATTGGATTTTTCAGTTTTTGGGGTCCAACATATGTCCCTGATATTTGATGGCATTTATTATTGAATGCTCTCTCCAGTGCTTTTGATGCTTCAGACTTGTTTTGTCTCCTCGTGCCCTAGTTTTTGAATGTCACTAATGTACCTCAAGTTTATTTTTCTATAGACTAGCGTGGCTAAATAAAAATACTATTAATTTATTAATGGAAATGTTACCATTTTTGGACTTGATGCTTTTCGGTCGAGTTCAAAGTTGTATCATACTTGTTTTCAAAGTGCTATTTCGCCATAAGAATCGAAGAATATTTCTGTGTAAGTGTTCCATAAATCTATTCTGAGTATATGTAAATGTTTGCCCCAACTGTACAGAATTGTTAAGTTAGGTAATGAAACAATTTTAAGCTAGAATTTTTCCTTTAACTTTAGAAGAATCAAGAAACTGGAAAGATGAATTTTTATTACTTTTTTTTCTGCTAACGGCCACTGATGAAATACTTGTATTACTAAATTTAGGGAGTTCCGACCCGCCTACCTCGTAACGCCATTGTACTGTAGGTCACTATCCTGTAACATATGAAAACCAAATGGCATAATTCGAGCTCTCCTTGAGCTTTCTCCTCCCTTAAAGCGTTAAGTATTTTATGAATGGCCTGATATAATTATGATAATTCTATTTTCCTTTTGATCCCATGCCTTAATTTACTTTTTTTCCACAATTTTGCTCACAACTATGCGTAAATTTTTAGTGATACGGGAAGAAATTAAAAAGTAATTGGGGAGAAGCTTCATGCTAAATTTGTATCATCATTGGTTTTTCTCTAGTCTCTGTCTGTCTCTATCCGAAGCGTCTGTTATTTTTTCTTTAGGTGCTTGCTACTTGTTTTTATTGTTATTGTAACAAATAATGTACTACTAATTATTTTATTTATTTTGTTCCATAATTTCAGAAATCCTCTGAAAATAAATTCCTTCTAATAAATAGAATCTGAATTTCCTCTTGTTTTTTTCATGTTCAGTGTTAAGTTTAGGAAAAACAAGGAGTTTCATCGTTGAATTCATCGTGTGAGAAGCTATAAGTTTTTCTTGAGAGATTGTAATGGACCAGTACTTGATCATATCGCAGAATAATTGAAAATGTGACTTTAATCCAAATGCTTATTCTTATGTCTCAAATTAACATAGATAGGGACTGACATCATCCACCGCGTAGGTGTATATTGCCACTTTCTCCCCCATCTATTATTTGTAATACAGTCGTACCCTATAATAATGTTTTCGAAGGGGAATCTAAAATAGAATGTTGTTTCCGGAAAAATGTTCTTTTGAGAAACGCTATTATAGGAAACAACTGACTGAGACTCAAAGAAAATGAACGTTGTTCATTTCAAGGAACGTTATAACAAGATCCGACTAAAGTTGCGTATATTACTGAAATTACCAAGGTGGATAAAACAAATCTAGGCACCAACAAAGTGGGGCTGCCGTCTATGGTGATTTTCACAAGAAGATATCTCTGTCCATGTGTGGTGTAAAGTTGTTGCGATAGAACTGCATTTATTACTTTTATCCAATCTGTGCAAATTGAGTGTTTTTAAATAATTCTGGAATATGAGCAACTGATCGATTCTCAACAAATGTTCATATTTTCATGAAAATGTTTCCCAAGAGATAAATCCAATATTTTTATTTGCACAGTATTTACATGAGTCTGAACTCGCTCATGGATTTTATGCTTTGAAAGAAGTGAGAGAAGGCTTTGTAAGAGTTTTTAATTGGATGAATGAAGTTAAATTTTCCAAAAAATAAAATTATTAATGATTTTGAGTAGACGATAGCCTGTGTCACACTATCAAAGCTAGCCATCAAAATATCAAAGCTCCATCAAAATATCAAGGTCAGGTGTTGTGATTGACTTATTCGATGACTAGGACCAATCAAAGTACTTGACCTTGACATTTTGATGGAGTATTTTGATAGTGTGACACGGGCTTATGTTTCAAAGATTCCTTTGCAAGAAAGTTTGACCCCAAGAGTTCAATTTCAACCTTTCCAATTTCAGTGTAAACAATTTATGGCCCTTTGGATCAAATGTAATCTGAAAATTTCAAACTTGTTTTTTCTGAAACAGGAGAACGTCTCTTACCTCCTCCGCTCACTAGAGGTCTCAATTTTTTCGACACAGCTATTAAAACTCATTAGCCTATGACCGACTGCTAGTTGATTATTTCTGTTAAAATGTATTTTGGGTACCAAAACACAGACTGACCTATGAAGTGAAAGTGAATCCTGAGAAAACGTAAAGTGAGAGACTGAAGAGAATGAAGAGTTCGCCTCCATATGAGCGCACTAAACTAGGACGATTCTTCAAAGTTTTGTTTGATCTTGGGTTCCATAGTAATTTAAAGAAATGCAAAAAAAATATTTTCAAAAGTACCCTTGAACAACCTCTATATTTTTTATTAAGAAAGGAGTTAAAAACATCACCCGGTTTCTGCCTAGCTCAGCATTATTTTACGTAAAGATTAATTCGTGTGTAAATCATTCTAAAATGTTGGATGTAACAGATTTCCAAAAGCACTAGAAAAATAACCCCTGAAAATCTTCTAATGCGTTTTGAAGAAGCAGGACTTTCAATTGAAAATTATCTGCAATTCATCTGCCCTTGTTGGAAGCCCCCTCAACCGGAATTGAGCTTATATTTGAGAAAATAATTTGATGGAAGAAAAGGAAAATCATTAATTTCCAAGAAAATTGTGTCAGTTTAGATTTTTATCAGAAGGAGACTTCTCTCAACGTGAACTTTTAGTTGAATTTCAATAGTGAATTTTCCTCGCTAATCGTCCTGGCCAGGACTAGAATTATCAAACAATTTGCACCAAAAAACTTTTTTTCAATGTGCAAACATTGATCGTCTTGGTCTAAAATGTTCAAAAAACATGTATTGATTGAGGTACTTCAAATTAATTTTTTTTTCCTCCGAAAAATAAACAGTAATATCGTTCCATGTTCTCACAGAATTTTCTTTGTAAGCCTTAGGAAAATCGAAAAAAATTCCAAGAAATAATATCGATCAGCTTCCTTTAAAAGATTTTGATTTGTAATATGCCATTTAAAGTTCAAACCTTGGAACGTGCACCAACTGGATGTGTGCAGTACCCCTCTGCTCATCGAAATCAATTTTTCGAAAAGCTGACTCCGTTTTTTAACTGTTTATCTCACCCTCACTGATTATCTATTCAAAAGAGGCGAACCAAGAATTGATATTTATCAAGTAAATATCAAGAATACATTTTAAAATGCCACTTGTACCATCAATTGGCATCCCCTTCATTACCTCTTACCAATAAAGAGGGTAAACCCCCCTTCAGTTTAGGCAGCTGGAAATTTGCCATGATTCCTCAAAAACAATTACAGTTTTAAGATGACATTCAAATACTTTTCACAGTAGGGGAACATTCTTGGAATCTGATGGGAGAAAAAAACAGTAAAGGTTAATTGCATAAATAATTTTAAATCTTATTTCTCAAATGGAATTTTGTTTGTTTTTCAGAATGAGCGTGGATCCATGGAGCGAACAAGCAACGTACTCAGTCGATTGTCAAAAAAGAGCAGCGAGTCAAATGATGTCCAACTGGCGTGGTCGTCTACAGAGTCACATCCGGAGTGGTTCCAGCTTTCTGGACACCCGGATTGTTTTGCGGTTGCAGGACCAGGCACTATTTGGAAAAAATGTAGCGACTCAACGGAGAGAGATGTATACGAAGCCTTGTCGAAAGAGCCCACGCTGAAAAGTACGCTTCACCTAATCTTGCTTTCATTTTCTTTCTAATGGATTAGTTAAGCACATTACAAGATCTAATTTGTATGGTTATACTATATTCTACTCTTTATAGTATTTCATACTATAAAAGAGGGAAAGGATGTATGCGGGAAAATACAAAATTAAGGGAGTACTCTGGTTGAAACTCAGTGGACAAATTTTTTCAACTTTTTTGGTTTTTTGATAATTTATAAAGAATCTTTGCTGAGAAGGTAGTATAGTTACAGTTTCTTTAATCTCGTTCAAGTTAAAGTTCATGAATAAAGTGGGGAGTCATCTTACCATACATTTTCTTCCAAAATCAGGCCTCTCTAAAAAATAAGCTTTTGCAATTTTCTCAATCTCTTGATGGATACATCCACTTCGATACCTCAATCAGCTATACATGCTAATTAATAGCTACCTATCTCAGTTATTCCTATCCAGCTTTTGTCTTTAAAATGACATACAGTTTATTTTCTATTATTTGTTGAAGAGAATTTTTGATCCAGGACTCTGTATTTTTTTATTCCATCTCAAAAAAACCCAAAAAATTAATGCTTTTGTAAAAATGTTAAATTAATTATTATTATCACTATGTGTTTTGTCAGTATGTGTAACATGTGTTTCACAGATTATTCTGCCAGTTTAAAAAGTTTTTTTCTTCACAGATGTGATACCTCGTCATCTGCGGACAGTAGAACACGATGGACAGACTTTCATTGAACTTCAAGATCTCCTTGACGGATTTGAGGACCCCCAAGTGATGGACATCAAGTTAGGTGTGCGCACGTTCTTGGAATCAGAAGTTCAGAACACCACTGCAAGACAAGATCTGTATAAAAAAGTAAGTACGAAACAAGTCACTCCTAATTTTGTCACGAAAAAGTTGGCACATAGGATATTCTTCCATCCACACACAAACAGGAATATTAAGTGCCAAAAAGACTATTAACTACCTCCATTTACAAAACAATCTGCTCAATCGCTGATAGAGGCTTTTCGTGTCAACCCAAGTAGCAAAATGAAAATATTTTATGGAAACAAAATTAATGAAAATAATTTAGAAAATAAAGAATAAGTAGTTAGCATTATGGTTATTAGACAGAAAATTTAAAGTGAGTGCCACTATTTACCAAAGAAAATAGGTCTATTTCCTGTCTACAAAATGGATCTATTTTCCGTCTAGAAAATTGATAGGGCTATTTCCTTAAGAAAAATATTAAAAAACCTGATGGAAAATAGAGAAAAATTGGATATTTTCTTTATCTATCTCCTAGAAATTTAAAATTCAGAAAAGAGAAAAAAAAAAAACACAGAATGTAGACAACAGAATTGTCTGCTTTCCTTGTATTTAGTGTCCGGAACATAGACAGAAAATAGAAGTTTTTTAATAATTTTCTTACTTCTACTTGATAATCTATTTTCTTTCCATTTTCTTTCTATTTTATTTCTCTGTCTAAAAAATAGACCATTTCTAAATTAGTGCTAGACAGAAGATAGAACCCCATGCTACTTGGGAATATTTGCTTGGAAAGGAATTTAGAACTGAGTGAAAGTTTTCTTTTCTTTTTTCCATGATCTGTGAAGATGGTAGCGATTGATCCTGATGCTCCTACTGAAGAGGAAAAGCAACTTCAAGCAGTCACCAAACTACGGTACATGCAGTTCAGAGAGAATCAAAGTTCTACTTGCAGTCAAGGTTTCCGCATAGAGGCTATAAAGGTTAGTTATCCTACATTTTTTAAATTTTCAAAGCCAGAAAGAAGGTTCCACATGGAAAATGATAGAAAAACCTTTCTCAGAAGCTTATTTATTGCTTCTTGGTCTTGCAAAACTGCTCTCCAATCATCATTCTCTTATTATATTGTTTTAATTGATTAAATCAGTCGTCATTTTCCAATCTATGAAAGAAATGAGCACCAGGGAAGGAGGGAATCTGCGCATATTATGTGTGCATGATTCTCTTCATTAGAATAGGTGTAATTTTAGGTCCAGCCAGACCTGCTTTTCTCGCAGCAGATATGATTTTTTACCCTGTATAACACAGAGTGAAACCTCTCATTTGATAGAAAGAGCCTCTGGCCCTAAGAATATGAATTTTGATACATTTAAATCGAACTTTATCAGTTTTTTTAGGTCATATTATGCCCAATCATTAATTTTAATCCAAATCCTCCTTTTCTACCATTTGTTGTGTTATTACAGCCGGGGTTTTACAGGAACGGCCATTTGAATGCTTTATAAATGCAATCGGAAACAAGGCTTTCTTTTCTTGCATAATTTTACAAACATCATTTTCAGACCAAAATGCAATTTTGCCTTTTGTCATTATTGTTTCAAATTTAATAATTTTCCAAATTTAGTCATCTGTAAGGGATTTGAACAGCCCACCGAAAATCAATTCCAATCGATCACCTATAGCTACACCACACCACTTATCATATTGTTTTTCCCTCACTTATTCTTTAGTTGAGCGGAGAGCCACCTCGAAGTAACCTACAGAGGGTGAAAAGTATAGAGGACGTTCAAAACACACTGAAACTTTTCCTTCAGGAGAAGGAAAAAGCTCGATCTCAATTGGTCACAATTCTCAGGAATATCAGGAATAAGCTGGAGCAAACTCAGTATTTTAAAACCCACGAGGTAAGCCATTCTGGGTCCTGTTTAGAATAATTGCAATTAGTTTTCAATAAGAGCAATAGGTCAGTCATAGAATCATGTTTTGATACTGCGTCCTTTGAAAAAAAAAAAAAAAAAAAAAAAACATTAACTGAAACTTCAAGACTGTACCTATGCTGTTGTACTAAGATAAAACATTGTATGAGCTTTCGGGTATTGCCAAATTCCTTGTTATTAAGTATGAACTTTTAGGGAATTTTGTAAATGTACTTCTTTCAATTTTTCAGCGAATTGTCCTCACAATACGATCTGAAGTAACTGAAAAGAAAAATATTCATAACTTTTTGCAATAAGAAGAATTCATCAGGGAAAATTTGGTAACGTTCGAACGATTGTACAATTTTTTCATAGCACGGCAGAATGGGTAATAGGTACCAACTACATGTAGCACCACGGTTAACAGCATCATTCACCGTGCTTTCTAACAAACCTCATGACCAATTTATTGTTATAACTGAAACTCTTGAGACCTAATTGTGATGATAAAATTTTTTTGACTTCGAAACTTCAATCAAATGGCCTTTTTTATGATTAGAGATCTCAAGTATCTCACATTTACGCGGTTAATTTTTGATCGCTCAAAATTTGGTTAATCCTTTTTAGGTGGTTGGCAGCAGTATTCTAATCATCCATGACAATTCGAAAGTCGGCGCTTGGCTCATCGATTTTGGGAAAACAAGGCCTGTACCGGATGGACTCTCAGTCAATCATCGAACGCCCTGGACCCCTGGGAACCACGAAGAAGGCCTTCTCATCGGCCTTGATAACTTGATAAACATAATAGAAAATTTAAAACTAAAGGAAGTAGCCGTTCAAGTCTATGATTAATTTTTCAACTCAAGTAAAGCCGTCCTATCAGTATCGCCAAATCCACCTGAATTTCTACTTAATGTACTTACTTCTGTATAAAATGTGAATAGTTTTTGTATGCTTTTTCATAAAAATACTTTATTAAATCTGTTTTTTTTTCTTTTCCTGAGTAAAAACCTGACCACTCATTGTAATTATGAAGGTGGAGATGAAAGAAGTTTTGTTATGCTCCACAGCCTAAATTCTTTAACAGGGTGTCTAGCATCAGGATCATCCCGATTTTCCTGATTCCATCAGGATTTGAGGTCATTCAGAATTTAATCCCAATTTCATCAGGGTTTGAGGAAAAATCTGTCGTAAAATCAGGGTTTGAGAAAAGTCAGCTGTCCGATCGGATTTTTTTTGCTTTTGCATACGCCTATGCAGAAATTTTAATTTTTCTCTGCAAAAAATCAGGATTTGATAAGGATTTGGAAAAATTTTGAAATCAGGATTTAGCAGTTAGAAATCAAGAAAAATCAGGATTTCCCAAAATGGAAAAAAACTATTGGACACCCTGTTTAAGATTCCACAAGACCATGCAGGATTCAAAAAGCCTCTTAAAGGTTACTTGACTTTTCTTCAAAGTATTCTTAATTGTTGGTGAGGCAAATTTTACTGTGAATTTTTTTTGTATCACACTGCAAAGTTATGTGATTAAATCACAAGAAAATTGAAAAAATAATGAAATTAAAATGAAAAAAAAAAAAAAAAAAGAAGAAGTAAGACTCCAACAACTGCCCACATTAGAGCAGTCCAAATTTAGATACTATAGGGTGTATTTAGTATATTGAGAATTTGAGAAATTAACAGATGAAGTTTGCTGAGGAGCTATTGCTTGTCCAGGAAGATTCATTTCTAAGGCATCAACATAGGTAATCAAAACGCAAAGTATGGCGTAAAATTTTGACCGAATTTTCATAGGCAACAGTACTAGGAATTGCTTAGTTCAGAAAACTGAAAATAAACTTTCGTAACCCTTACTTAAATAGGTTTTGTTGCCGCTCTGAACAAATTGAGCTTCAACCTCAAAGCTCATTTTAACAAATTTCATCATAATCAGTTATAACTCACATTGACATCTTTCAGTAAAAGCAGTTTCTCCTAATTGCTCCTAATTATTGACTTCATCAAGGAATGGATGTTGCCGCTTTCAAAAATATTTTTGGCAATTTCACAATTCAACGCGTGAATTTTAATTTTTTCCAAGTCTCAGGAATTTGGAGTCAAAGTAAAAAATCTTTGATTTCTAACAGTATCGGTAAAAATCCAAAATTTATTTATTGTAAGCAATGTCTTGCATCTTCATGGAATTGTTTTCATTCGCCAAATCAAATAGTACATACCAATTGGAATGAGTTAATCAGGAAAGGAACCAACCCACATTTTGGAAAAAATTGAGTTATGAGTGGTTTTGAACTCAACCACTGCTCTACTATCTATTGCCAAAAATTCAAAGTTTTTGTTGGAGCAAATTTTGCAGAAATTGAACTTAAAGTTTATCTTTAACATTGAATCTTATGCAGGAGCCAAACTTTAAACCTCTTTTTCTTGGTTCCACCCCGATGTGGCTTGGTTCCTTTCTGTTTAACTCCGTCCATTTGATACCACACATGTTATGTTCGTGCTGATTTCAATATTCAAGGTGTTTTATGTGTCAAGTAACGTACTCTGTTGGACTATAGCATAGTACTATACTATAATTGAATTGACGTATGCGAAAACGTCCGATGTCCAAGCCTCCAAGGCAGTGTTTCAAAATTCGAGTGGACAGTTTCGTTGTAACTTAACGACAAAAGATGGTTTAAGACGTTAGGAATGTAGAACAATTTTATAAATAATCCCCTAAGTGTAATTAAACGTTTACAAAAGAGATCGATCCTATTCTCAGTGACGTGGGACAAAAAAAACCCACCGCAACTATGAAACCTTGTACCAAACAACGGACGTTTTCGCATACGTCGATTCAATTAATATAAATGAAGTAATAATTACAAAACAATTCGCCTTCAAATAGGTACATGGCAATTGTTACTACACATGTATTGTGCGCGTTGATTTCAATATTGAAGGCGGTTTATGTGTGCATGTAGCGCACTCTGTTAGAGTACAATTGAAATATAGATTAGACGAATCTTCCATAGATGTCGTTCGTCATCCTAGTACTAATTTCCGGTTCACTTGTCCGTTTCTGGCCCTCATCAGGGAATTTCTGAAAATGAAACGTAGTGTTTTCCCCAATTTTCCCGCCCCCCTACCCTCTATAAATCCCAAACACAAATATTTTCTCGATCGCGAGTGCTATACGTTGTAACTTTTGAGTTCTTTCTAGTTTAAATAGTGTGGTGCATCTAATTTTATATCAATTTAATGTTTAAACGAATTGTTCATCGGTGCGTGTGATAACGATGTGGGAAGTTTCATTCGTTAGCGGCAGGTCCATAAATAGCGGTGGTTTTATCTTGCAAACCATGCATCCTCTGTCCATGATCGAATCCGAACTCGAATGTTTTTGAGTGTGCTAAAAATACTCTCCAAGTGTTATTATTATTCGTTTCAATCATAATTAATGTCAAGCGAGCCTAATCCTTTCAGTTATTTCAAGTCTTCTATCATCTTCACCTCAGTAATACCGTTTCAATGTCTAACGTCCGTTCGCTGCATTTCAGGGTAACGTATTGTCACTTGATTGCATTCATAACTAGTTTTTCCTCATTGATAGACAGTATTATTCTCATCCGTAGTTCTTCACACTGCTGAGTAAACCACTTCAATCTCTGCTTTGGTTGTCGCTTCACTGCCTCTGGATTGTGGTCATCGAAGCCAGTGTCTAACCTCATTTTTGATCTGGAACCATGCCCGAGGGTCTGCGTTGCCAACAAGATGGGATTGTTCTTTTACTTGAAGGCTGTGTTATAAAATTTACAATGTTGTAAACTGGTTCAATTAGTCATGCTTCAAATCATTCTTAAAACAGGTGAATTAAGCTGAATTCACACTATCAGACTTTTCATCCGACATACTTGAACGTAAAGTTGGACGCAAAAAATTTTGATTCAGTTACCATTGCAGTGTGATATCGTCATTGGCCTGCGGTTCGTGAATATACAGCTTCGGCTCATGTTGGTCAGAAGACACCATTCCACCTTTCTCGAAAAGTTGAATGTGACATCACATTCAAGTTTCCATTGAATTTTTCATCAAATTGTCGTTTTCTCTCGTCAGTATCACACTATCCAACTTTTCATTGGACGAATTGCATCCAAGAGTTGGATGAAAAGTTTTATACAGTGATTAAGGCTTAATGGATGATTTGCCGCTGATGATCCCAAACCTTATGACATATTGTGAATCAATGGTATCCATAAGATTCATCGTGCTCTGGAGGTCAATGGATCCTACGTAAATGAAGACTCGAGATATGAAAAACCTTCAAATTTCTCAGAAAGGGTGGAATTGGGTCTCCCGGTGCCTTGCGTCCATGGTTTAACAAGTTCCATTCTGGGCGTAAATTTTGTTGGCCAGTTTTCGTACAGCTGAAAGTTGCAGGAAGAATATAGTTTGTTGAAGATAATCTGTTCTTTCAAGCCCTTACTCTATAATCTTGTACCTGAAGAGGCTTATCAAAAATGCCAGGGATCTTTTACCATGTACCTACAAGTATTCATTAATTAGGAAGTATAACTCTCTTCAGTTTTCACAAAAATGCGCTAGATCCCAGAAGGTTTGGCACTAATGAAAGCTATCAAGTCAAAAATTTTGAATAGTTTTATCTTTCTTAGTCTAGTTGTAAACCTCAGCAATAAAAATATTTCCTACCCTTTTGTTAATAATGAATTTTCCCCCTTTTTTCTAGAATTTACCTAAGATTGGAGTATGATCAGATATTCTGAAGATTTTGTAGCTGAGTTCAAGTATGGAGTCGAAAGTATTTCGATGGTTTCGCAACGACGTGAAAGTAACACCATTCAAGAAGGTGAATGCAACTTCGCCAAGCGAGTTAGACAGTTGTGTATCCGAAACTGATGCAGGAGATGACAGCAAGAGATCAGAGGATCATAACGACTGCCTATTGTCTCCTGACTCCAACTCAATATCTGATGTGTGGGAGGAGGCGCGGGATGGTGCGACCAAGTCTGGCACCCCTGTATCAGCACTGGACTTCTCAGTAAACGACTTTAGTGATTTAAGTATCAATTTAAGTAATACGAAGAACTCACCTAGTCCTCAGCTTAGCTGTAATAATTTGACTGATCTTAATGTCACATGTGACTCTAAAAGTAGCATTGATATTAACGGAGCAAAGTCTCCAATAGCGGAGGGATTGAACTCTGGTCTAGAAATCACAGGAGAAACATCCCCTGAATTAAAATGTGATAGCCCTAGTAAGTTAAATGGGGATGATCCACTTATAGTTGACACTGTTATACTTGAAAGTGCCACTAAGTTACCATGCGAACTTGAATTCGCTAATGGGAGCGACAGTGGCGTGGAAACAAATGGCAAATATTTCAAAGAAACGGAGATTGAAGCGTCCTGTAACTCGAGCCAAATCAGTCGCTCATCCTCTCCATATCAATTTGACTCGGAGGAGCTTTTATCCAGCTGCAGTGCTGCCAACAGTCAAACATTACATTTTTCCGACACTCATACATCATTGGACTACAACTATGGTGAAGGCACTAGTGAGGCAGGTAGTGAAAGTTCCTGTGTCACAGGCTCAGGGTCTCTCAAGGATGCCAAAATTAAGAAGAAAACTGTTGAGAAGTCTGTTGTTCGCGGGAGACCGCCGTTTACTTCAAATGCTTCTCCAAGAGATACTTGCCGTAAGAATATTCATTTTTCGACTATGAATGCCAAAACCTCAGCGAAGCTTAGAGAACCAAGCGAAGTGCGAACAAAGCCCACCAGATCATTATCTAGCTCTCGATCAAAAATAGTTCCTGCCATCGATGACGGACGATGGCCCTATGCTCCCAGCAAAAGTCACACGGCTGTTTCCAGACAGAAATCTAACACATCACATCCGACTGACAAGAAGTCTCCGTCATGTTCTGCTGCCGAAAGCAAAGCAAATGCTCAGGTATTCACCACTTCATTAATTGTGTACCCATTTGAACATCCATTTACATACTTTCAATCAGATTCAAGTAACCTGAGTTTCTGCTAGCTGAGCTAGCGCTCAGGACAAAAAACGGCCATGAATTCTAGCTTGGCAGCAAAAATAGGGGTCCACCTACTCTCTCAATTTTTGTCCACAGGATTTCTCCTAATTTTTTCGGTTCTTAGTTTTCTAAATAATTCTTGCCAATGACACTCTCAAGTTTAACTATGATCAGTTTCTTTCTTTTTTTTCTTCTTTTAATGAAGTGAAACTTTGGAGCCAGAGAATTATGTTCTTTTGGCTTCATCTTGACCTAAAAGTTCTCATCATTGAGGTACCTTTTATTTGAATTAGCTTAAATCTCTAGGGATGTTAATGAACTTCAATCATTCATTATTTATTTAATCGAATACTCAAAGTAGAAGCCCAATGTCAAACCTTAGAAAAATTTAATAGTTGGTGCTTACCCTGAAATAAGATGGAGATTTCGAAGATAGATGAAAAAAAAAGATGGGTGAAGATTGGGACGACTGGATACAGAAATTCTAAAATTGTGTTTTGTGCTATATTTTAGAGTACAAAACAAAACAATCTAGTCAGAGATTAAATTAATTTTATTTCTAGTAATTTAAACTATTATAGTCAGTGCCTAACATAAATACCAGATGATTTTGAGCGTCTTGGTTTGTAGAATGGAACTAAAAAATCACCAAATTACATATCAAAATGAAACTTGCAGGTTGCTAGGAATACTAGATGACCTAAATGCTTTTATCATTCAAGGTCAGCAGATCGGCAGTAACTATCTTAAGGAAGTTAATTGATGAGCAAACAAAATTGCCTCATAGCAAAAATTAGCTGCATGCCTGCCCTTTCTCTCCATCTTCTTAATCTTAGATTTCCTTATTTTTTGTTTGCTTTTATTTATTTATTTTTACTTGTTTTTAAAGGTAATAGAAAAGTATGCCACTTTGCCGCGCAGGAGACGGCAGAAGTCGAACGAAAACCTTGTGCACTCTCATGACTCTTCATCACGGCACAGAGATCCTAGTTTGAATAAGACTGAAATCTTGAGGCGAAAGCACCGAGATACGAATCTCATGACCTCATCTTTGACTACTAACTTCAAAACCTTACCGCCATACCCTGGAGTTCGGAGCAAATCCAAGACTAAAATCTATCACGAGACTTGTACTCAAACGACTTTTACAGCCGACGATATTGAACAATTAGTTGCCGGAAACCCAGTCACAATCAATGAGCGTCGAGTGGAAACGATGGATGTATCACTTCAAGTAAGCTCTTATTGAAACTTTCACACTGCCTTTTTTCAGCTATCTCTTGAGTAGTTTTTCCCACCGTTAAGTAAATATAATTCCACTTGACTAAGTCAGGAATCAAGTACTGTAATTATGTTTTCTCATCCAAATCCTTGTAGAAAATAGGGAGCGCAATGGAATTTTCGGGATTCATCTCTTTTATGAGGTATTATTATTTAATTTCTTGATACCAGGGCTGTTTTCTGCATGAAATACTGATTCGGAGACATGTCATGTGGAGGTTCAATTAATTTCCCTGTCTATAAGCTTAGAAATTGTTATATCAAGGACATGACTCTTTATATCTTGAAATCAAGGGTGTATAAAATTCTTCAGAGCAAAGATAATTTGCCATCTCAACTTTAAAATTTCTTTCTCCCCAAGAAAGTTTATTCACTCTGCAAGGAGACAAAAATACATATATCCTGCACTGAAAAATTTTAAAAACAGCTTGTTTTTACATCATTCTCATTTTTTGTAGAAGAAAAAAGAAAAATAATCTAATTTTTACTAAAAATTTGTCCCCTGGGCCTGCAAGTCTCCTCACCCCCATGCACAAGCGGGGGCTTACATTTTCGAGCATTTCCTGCATCCCTGTCTGAAAGTACAAAATGTCATGTATTTTTCCTGATAAATTCAAGTCATTATACTGTGTCATCAATATCACTAGTTAACGAAAATA
Source organism: Bemisia tabaci (assembly GCF_918797505.1). Lineage (NCBI taxonomy): Eukaryota > Metazoa > Arthropoda > Insecta > Hemiptera > Aleyrodidae > Bemisia > Bemisia tabaci. Next base: position 535,682 of record NC_092800.1, on the reverse strand, counting down.
AAACGAAAAATCGTAAAACTTTTTCGCCTTGGAGGCTGCACAAGAAAATGATCAAAAATTTCAAGAGAATCAAGAAGAAAGGAGCAAACGCAGTCGCGCTGATGATGCTCCTCGGGCAGAAGCGAAACACGTCCGCAATTAAATTAATTTGACATGCAAGTGAGTCTTTTTTTTAAATTTTTTTTTAATATCACCAATTCTTAATCAATGAAAACGTATCCACAATCTCATCATGATGCTATCAAATGTGGATGAGACCCATTATAAACACTCTGAATCTTAGGCAGTTTCGTAGAAGGAAATTATCTCATGCACTACTTTAGACTTAAAATTTACTTATATTTTTTGATCCCAGGTTGATTTTAGAAACGAACAAATTGAAACACTCCAATCATCGGTCAAACAGCTGAAAGAGGAACTCCTGAAGACCGAAGCGGAAAGCACAGCTAAAAAACAGGAACTGAACAAAACGAAAAGAGAACTCGAGTCATCTAAATTGATGGCAGATATAATTCAACAACAATTCAAAGCTTACGAAGACAGAATTTGTAAACTCTTGTTGAAGAAAAGTAAGTGAGCTCTATATATATCTAGTGAAAGAATCAGTTATAAATGTATGTTAAAAATATGGTGATATTTTAATCAATAAGCTGTCATTAAACAAAAATCTGATGAAACATTTAGTGTTAGTGCACCTAATCACTCATTCAAGTGAAACATTTTTTTTTTTCAACCATTTTGAAAAGTTGAGAAAATTTATGGATGTATTCTCTTTTTTCGTTTATTTCCTCATTTGAATCGTTGCTCACATAACCCATTTTCCGAGTTGAGTATGGTTTAAATCAATTTAAATCTATTCCAAACATGCATACTGACTCTTCTCCCTCTCTTAGAATTTGAAAACTGATTGAAGATAATCTGAGAAATGTTATGAACTCTTAAAGTGTATAAATTTTATATTTCGATGGCCAAAGTGCAAAACAACGCAATAGAGCTTCGTATCTCTACTGCGGTGTTTCAAAACTTCCACTCCTTTTTGATTTTGTTTGAAGAGGAACAAGCAAATTTTATAGTTAAAAATTCAACAGAGTATCTTGCCAACAGAGAAGGAAAATCAATGAAGTTTTCAAGAAATTACATTGACCACTTTTCCAAAGAAAAAATGAAAAATGATAGGAAGTCTGCAATGCCTCAAACAGAGATACGCGGTTTCGCACTTGGGCCGTTGATCTGTCCTTTTGAAAGAGGGAATTAGGACTATGTGAAAGGAATTTTAAAAATCCATAATTGCTTTATTCATAATCGAGTGGATTCTCTTTTCAGTTTCGGATGTGTCTGGCGATTACCTCTCTGAATTAGAGCGGCAAACTCTTTGTATGAATGACATTGTGAAAAAACAACAAGCAGAAATAAAAACCCTACATCACACATGCTCTAAATTGCAGAAGGTCAGTATATGTCTTCGTTTATTTTAGTTCTGAAAGTCTTTGTGCCCTAGTTATCACTTATTTTTTTAATGATTGACAGCAAAGAAATATTTTCTCTAACTTCTGCCAAGAAATTAAAAGATTTGAGCCCTGTTTCTCTATTCTTATTTTCTCCTTTTCAGTATGAAATTCGCTCATTCTGCCAACTTGAGTTCTTAACTCATGAAACAAGGAGAAGGGGAATTTTGCTAGTCGCTATGAATTTTGAGATTCTAGTTCGTTTTTATTATTTTTCATTTTTGGTTTGAAAACTTTCAACAATTAATTTGAAAATGCTCTACACGGCGGTATAAAAATCATGCACCACCCATGTAACTTTTGAACAAATTTATGTAGAGATTTTAAATTTTAGTGCTCATAGTCAAAGGAGACTATTTTTAGAACCACTCAAAATTTTTGGAGACCACAGAGAGGGTTACTGACTCCAATTTTTTTTTTTTCTAATAGTAACCCTCCACTCGTGAGACATCATTTAAAAGAACATATTAAATGCGATTCTTTCGTCCAGATTCCAAGTTTTTTCCTGAAATTTTTCATCTAGTATCTCCTATAAAGTTTCATTTTTTATTATTTTTCCAATTGTTTATCAATGAGGGGGGTCGTCAAAAGTAAAAACTTCATTTTTTAGGGGGGCCGATCCGAAGTTGGAAAGTTGAAAAGATCGTATCTTGTTTGCGCTGTTCCAGTAAGTATTCATGCAAACAATTTATTTTCCATCGGAGAATCATTGTATCATTTTTATGTGAAAATTTTAGTGTCTTTTTTTGCAAGTGTACTTAAACATGTTCAAATTTGTTTATTATTCTTCCGGCCAAACCTACATAACATCTTTTAACTGGCAGCTCTCAGAGCACCCTATTCTCATATCGGGCGGAACTATCTCTTGTGAGATACGCGAAACCTTTACGGAGTTGGTGACAGTTGGTTAAAGTTTGGTATCTGTTTGCAGATTTTTTATCTCCACGAGACACAAAAAAAAAGTGTACTTAAACAAAATTACTGAAAATTTCAGGCAAATTTATGTGCCGATTCTCTTGCAATAAAATGTAATGTCTGCAAGGATTACTGAAAGAGTCTAATTAAGATATGTTCCTTCATGCAAGAGGCGACGATTTGCCAAAATGAAAAAGTTCCTAAGAAATAAATCTTGATCGTTAATGCTTTAACAAATATTGTTCCAATAAGTGTTCTTAATGAATTCTCCGTTCTAATTATTTTTATTTTTTCCCTAAAGGAACTGGATAAGACGACCGTGGCCCAAAAATCAATGATCCAGTCTCAACAAGAACTAGAATTGGAATCGTTAGAAATGCAAGATTTTCTACAGACAGAAAAACTTGCGCTAGCAGACTCAATAAAAGACCTTGAAAACGAGGTAGAGCTTTGATGATTTTTCACTTTACCCAAAAATGAATTTAGTGATAGTCTTGAAATACCCAGAAGAATTTCCCCGTGGTTTTTCTTTTTCTTGTTTTTTTCAGTGTGACTTTATGTTATATTATTATTTTTTCCCTGTCCTCATTAATGTTCATTTTGCCTCTTCCTAAGTAAAGTAACATACTTCAAAGTCTTTACCTTGAAGTCTTTACCATGGGTTTTAAGTCCTTGTATCTGATAATTTGACACGGAAAAACCCTAGAATGTCAGTTGCAATATTCTGCTGGCAGGAGCTCTGCCGTGCGAAGGAAAAATGTCGTGTAAGATCAGGCGTTGCCAAATTTTCCCCGGAAAATCACTAATTTTCAGGAAATTTTTTGAATTTTTGGCTACCAATTTCTCAGATAATTTTGTTGGTAATTTGATCTAAAACGTCTGAAAATTTCAAGAAACAATATTCATAACTTTCCTAAAAAATAAACACTATGGAAGGAAATTTGGCAACCCTCAAATGTTCGTACGGCGTTCTTCCTTGGCACGAATCCTTGCGCTTCAGTTTTTGGAGCCTTGGGAACCTCTGTGCCCCCAAGGCTTTCAAACATTAGCATTAAAGCAATTTTGCAATTTTTAATTGTTTCGTTTAATCTCAGAAAAAGCAATGTACAAAGGTGAGGATTATTTTTCCAAACCTCCTTTTTTTTTAAAAAAAAAGGAAAAAAATTGTAAATAAAAAGTACAAGGCTAAATTCAAATACAAAAATAGATACTTCCTTCAAAAACAAAATAAAATCAGAATACAAATAGACGTGGATAGGGAAAATACAGTTGAATAAAAGGATTGTATTAATTGAAATGGACTTATTAATTAAATACACAATTTTGTTCATAATTGCACTGTAAGCAGCCTTGAGCTGCAAATTGCAAAGCCAATAGATACCTGATGTTGTGAATTGCAGATGGCTCTTTTTTTTTATAAAGTTTTAGTTTTGCTTCAAATTCAATCATATAATTTTTAAGCTTGATATACTTAATCACATATTTGAATTGACAGGTCTTGAAGCAGAAACAGTTAGTCAGGGAGAAAGATAAAGAATTATCGTTGCAAAAAGAAGAGTATTTGAAGCTAGCCCAAGTTGCTGAACAGAGGAGGTACGTCTCATTAATTATATTTTTCTTTTTTTCATTATCATAAGGTATTTTTATTTAAAATTATCATTTGTACATTAATACTTATTGCTGGAAATAGACTTAAAAGTTGTCCTTGCTAGTCAACAAAAATTGCCTCAGTTTTACTTAGTTCCACTGTCAACCGAACTAAGCTTATATTGATGGCCAAAGTGCAAAAGCATGTATCGCCATGTGCGACATTGCACACTTTCTGTCATACCTTATTTCTTATTTGGAAAACCAGTCAATGTATTTTTTGATTTTTTTTTTATTTTCCCAATTTGAATCCAATTGATTTTTTTTTTTTATTTCATATCATTGAGAGCCGAATATGCGAAATAAATATTTGAGATATTTATAGTTTTCATAACTTGGAAACTTTTATTTATCATTTTCACTATTTTCTAGGCAAGAAAACGAGGCCCTCCAAGCGAAAGTGAACACAACCGAGCAGCGAAGTAAAGCATTTCTCCTAGAACAAGGTGCCTCGGTCTCAGGAGCTTCAGTCGCGCTCTCTGGTTTAGGAGATCGGTTGGAAAGCCTCATCGAACAGTTGGTGGTTGCCTACAATATTTCGGAGACTGATTTAGAGGTACGTTATGTTTTATTTTTTATTTAATTCAACGGCACGATAGAAGAACAATTCGTTGAGAAAATTGCAATCAAGGTTCTTCAATGATGGCGGGTGATGTATCTGTATACTTACGACCACTGTCCAAGGCTAAAGAAATCGTAGGGCAGGAACAGTTGAAATGAAGATATGAATGTCTCCGCACAAAGTGTCTTAAGGAAGAGTGAAAATAAGAAGATACCCAAATATTGAACGGTATTGGGAAATTTGGTTTTTTAATTGGTTTGAAGGGCAGAACTCTGAAAACATTTTAAGTAAATGCTATCCAAGGTCTTACTGTTTCATGTTTGTGGCTCAAAATCGTCAACTTATAATGCAAGTTTTTGCTCTCTTTTAACACCGAAAGGAATCTAATTGCTCGTAATTTATTATATGGGATACTGGAGGATGAATTAGCCAGTCCTAAAAAAGCAAAAAGAAAAAAGGAAACATAGTGTTATGGTAGCTGTAATTTTCCTCGTAATAAATACTATGAGATCACAAAATTTCTGATGAAAAATGTCCGAGGATCATTTTTGCGATATGGTTGCCATTCATTATCTTAAGACAGCAGTATACCTAATTTACTCATGTCAAGATGATTCTAAATTTTTCTGGCAGCATACTGGATAATTTTCCTCATTCTCCTTTTTCCCACCCTGTTTTTTGTTTTTTTTAACTACAGAACTTGTGTCATTTCCTACGGACAATTGCACGAGTAGAAAATTTACCCAAATTATGAGGCTTTGAAAGGAATAATTCTCCGAAGCCTTTTGTTTTAATGTTTATTCCCTTTGGAGGCAAAACCAGTTTTCACAGGGAGTGTAATTTGAGCACACATAATGCTTTTGCACATGGACAGCAGAATTTTTGGTGTATCCCTGGGATAGAACCGCCTCAGATTTTTTAATCTAGTAGAGTAAAGAGTTTGACCGCGTTGCGTCTTTGTTACTTTCCGCACAAGTTTTGATTTCCGCTTTCACCTGCTCTCGCCCTGTCGTCATGTAGTGTGAGTAGGATTGCTGTGCTTTTCATCCGTCCTTTTATAGTGAGCGCAGTTTTTTCGACTGGAATATTTTGAAAAAGTAGAAATCTCAAAGCTTTATCGGATGTTTTTTTCCGTCTTGTTGGGTGGTTTTACTGCATACATCTCACAAGATTCAGAAAAATGATTTTTTACTCAATTAAAGCCACATCTTGGTGCAAAGATTTTGAAGGGGAAGTAAAAGTAGGAGGTTGTTTCCGGAAAACAGTCATATTGAGAAAAGTTTTAAGGAGATACGATTGTATACTATTTTGGACTCTCTGGCATAACTTGTACTGGTTGTTGAACTGCATTTTATTCTCATTGCAAACATGAAAGTCTTGACGTTGAACTATGATAATATTGATGAAAGAATTTTAAGAAGAGCGCCAACAAATTTAATTAAGTAGAAAATTATCTTCACTCGTATAAATAATATCTCACTGGTGTGATTTCTTTCTTTTTTCAACCCAGGCTCTTCTTAGGTAAGATATAACTCATAAGTTTACAGCATTTTATGCATTGTGTTCGTTCAAATCATTATTTTTTGACACTGAGAATGCATTCATAATTTCTTATTTTATCAGTGATGACATCCTAGGGTTCATTTTAGAATTATGTTTTATACTTTTAACGCGGCTTCTTTATTATTACATGGTTTACCTGTGTTTTGCGCATACATTTTCTACCCTCTTTTTTTCATTGTGTATTTGTCCTATTATGCTTGTAGCTTACCGTTTCACTTTGTATATTTTTATCAACAGATTTTAAAGATATTGACCTGTTTTTTTCTTTCTTTTTTTTCCTGAAAGTACTAAAATTGATTGCATGGCTAGTCAAACGTGAAAGATCTTGAATAGGTTTCATACCTGAGACATTTTCAGTTATTATTATATCAAGGGTAAGACCGCCAAACCATGTAATTCTGTTTACGATGTTTCAGATTTTCTGTCATATTTTTTTATTTTTTAAATGGAAAGCTATTCAATAGCAACTCTAAAAAACTGCTGTGACAATTCGTCTCAGTGAGAAAAAAGTTCTGTGAAAAAACCAAGGAATGACATAAATTTGTTTTCTTATGAATAATATTAGAGGAGCAAAAATGAAACACCGCAAACGTGATAAGTTTGGAAGTCTCACCGTCATTATGTTTTTCAATAATGTGTAATGCATATTTTTTGCAATCCTTATAATAATGCACAGACTTTATCCGAATTGGATGTGTCCATATTTTAAAAGAAAAAGCGCACTTTAATTTCATCAAGTAGTCCAGAAAAATAATACGAGAATATGCATGTATCCTATCTTATCATTCATGATGCCTATATCCATCAATCATCAGTGCTTTTTAAGTTAATTGTGGTACCGGTTGAATATTCTGTGAGTTATTTTATCTTTCAATAAATAATGCTGAATTAATGACAAAAATAATTCTACCAGCTCGATAATTTGAATTGTTACTTTATGTTCCGCAACCAATCAGTTGTTCTAGTAGCATTGCTTTTAATCGTAAATTTGTTAACTCCGGTTACAACATATGCCACGTAACATGATTTTTAAACTTTCTCTTAAATGAAGTAGGTATTTCTGCAGTCTCTTGAATGTCATGACATCACATGTTTTGACATTAACATGTCCTCAAGGATCCATCACATATCCGTCAAGTATACCTTGGGTTTCCTCTTTTGCTTCTCTGGAAAGAATAAACCTAACAGCAATCTCTAATTTTAGCAGTGAGGACAAGATCTTTGGATTGACTGACTGTTTTTGATGATTTCCGAAATTTGTAGGTTCAGTCCTTTCAGGAAATAACATGAGCTTTTCCTCACAGTGAAATAACTCTAAAATGCGAATCAATTTACTTGATGGAAATTTCGAGAATTGCTACTCTGAAGAAATTTCAAAGAAATCCTTAGGTGATAAATGCCTTGCCCTCCTCATCAAAATAAAGATTGACCGTTTCATTTAGATCCTAAAAATCTTGAACAGTGATAGGAAGTGACCTGCAGGCTGATTGTTTTTGCATTGATAACTCAAATTGGTACGCAATTTGCGTTGATTGATAAACAGCCTCAAATCACATTGACAACTAAAATGTACCTTGCATGTTAGTCATTGATGTGGACCTAACTCAAAATTATGTTTTTGATCGTCAGCTATGTTGATTATTTTTTCCATGACAGGAACATCGCATGGTTAATGTTATCGATAATTGAGACAGAACCATCACTAGGACCTCGGGTTTTCGATCGATGCGAAATTGTTTTCACCAACTTATTAAACAGTTGATATGAGAACAATCTGGCAGCAGTTTCTCATCTGGCTTTTGGCCAGTATTTTATAAAGTTTCTAGGAATAATTATTCAATTAAAGTGAGAGGAAATATACTTACCAATTTTTCCGAAATTCCTGATGATTAATTCACAAATTCATTCAAATTTACATTTAATTTTACATTATATATTCTCAAAATTTCTATTAGTAGTAATTTGTCTTGTTTTTTATTTTTCTACTCCAAAAATAATAACTCGTGTTATTTCCCAAAGGTAAAAAAGTGTGTTTCCCATAAGTGGCCGCAGAATCAGTTGAAACCTTCAATCAATTAGGCCTATTTGCTGCCAAAAGTAGGGGTTCTCATGCGGTTTGTCATTCAATTTGGGACTTTAGTCTTTTTTTTGGAGTATGTGTGGAAAGTCTTCATTTTTGTGGACTTATTGTTTTATTATTGTTGTGAAATTATTGTTTATCTGTGCATTTTCTCTCAAAGTACGCTCTTCTATTTCTATTTGACATGCATGCCTTTACTTTGAATTAAATGTGATTCATTACGTTTCATGTGTTTTGCATGATTCACAGGAAGTAATTTTTCACAATGAAGCGTTCAGCCAAAGTTGTAGCAATAGTGATGGAGGCAGCAAAATTCAGAGCCCTCTTGATGGAAAACTAGACATTATAAATAGCTATAAGAATTCTGTACTCTCAGTGATAAGAAACTCCTCTACTACTCAGTCGTCGGATCAAATCTCATTATCTGGTGAGTTAAGCTCATATTACTATCAGACGTAATAAATTCAGGTACTCTATTTGAGATTTACCATTTCGTTTTCCTTCTAAGAAAAGTCTCAGTGTCTTATGTTGCCCTAAAAAAAAAAAAAAAAAAATTGTGGTGCTATTTGAAAACACATTGCCTAGTAATGTAATTTTTTTTAAATCCTCTTGTTAATTTATTTACTGACATATTTTTCTGACTCAATAATTATTGATAACACTTGTTCAATTGTATAATCTGAAGTATGTGCCCGTGAACAGTTGCGAAAAAAATTCTGGCGAAAGGACATTTTCTGATCAAGTGGTTATTTTTTTCTTCCGTTTTCAGCTCCAAACGAGAAAAAACAAAAAAGTGTACTCAATTTTGAAATTTGTACTGTTGTTTTCTCTTTAGTGAAGAACAAAGAGCGAAAGATTATAAAAATAATTTTGTTATTGCCCTCTGTACTGTTGGGAATCACTATTTTGAATGATAAATGTTAACAGTAAAATTATCATTCTATGTTCGACAATTGAAAAAAATGGTGCAATAAAAGGAGCCTCTTTTCAATCGAAACTGAAAGCCAGTCGTGTAAAAATTAATATGAGGATTCGTTACTTATCTTAAACATGTTTTATGTTCTTCAGATGCTTCTCTAAATAGTGGAAATAACGATCCAGTACCACCCAGCAAAATCACGCTTAAACTAGGAGGAGACAAAAAGACAAAGCCATATGAAGACAATTCATTTGAGACTGAAAACTTAGTTCCTTACGATATTTCTGACTCCCTCCTTAAGAAGGAGCACTCAAGTAACGATCTGCAATTGATGTGTGATTCGTTTCAACTCGACGGCATGCTCGGCCACCAGCAACTGGATAAAGTCTGTTTCGAGGAGTGCGAGGACGATAGGTTCTTCAATGAGTTCTACCCGAACCATTCATTAGTCGACCAAGTCATCGAAATCGACAATCTCATCGCTAAGCTCTTGAAGATCTTTAGTATGCTCCAGGATAAACAAAACAGCAGGTAACGCCTTTTCCTCACTAATATCATTTTAAAGCTATGATTTCAGACGGTCTCCGTTAAAGAGACTTTACTGCCGAAAAATTTGAAATTGAGTTATGGGCACGTCTCCTCAGAGAAGTGTTGAGCCACCATTTTGGCACAAGAATGCTCATAAATATTTTAATCAAACCAGAGGAAGGTGTCTGTAGGTCCGGAAAACCTAGAAAACCGGGAATTGCTTGGGAATTTCTTCTAGTCAAAGAAGGCAGGAAATCATATGAAAAAATCTGGAATTTTGAAAAATATTGAAACTTATAATCTGAAAATACATCAACACTGTCCACTCAATCGAACTGGGACTCACTATGGTTCAGGGTTCAATGCTCAAAGTTACTTTTTAAATAATGAATGGAGGAATAATTTTTCGACTAGTAGGCTACTCCCCCTGATGCTTTATGGTCCGACACCCCCCCCCCCCCCCCAAGCGCTTCGCATTTCAAGCGGCATTTGTTACGTGTTACTAAATGATTTTTGTTATAGAGTATGATGAGGAGCACTAAAATTTTAGCTAATTGAATGATTAATAAAAACTGAAGAAAAGAGGTTCACTTTTTTCTGTATTAGCAGTACAATCAATTCCAAGTTTTTCTTTCAAGTTCTTTGTGTGTGAATTCTTGTCATATAAGTCAGGAAGCTTTGATAATTTTGGTCACAGGAAATCTGGGAAAGTAAGGGAATATTTCCCTGCCATATCTGAAGACCTTTTCCAGAGTAATAGCAATTTGAAGTTTGCAGTTCAAGTAATGTCGTTTTAAAAAGAGCAATACCCTGCTTTAATTGCTCCATGATAGTAGATTTAAATTTAACTTTGCATTGTCAATTGGTGCAAAAATGAATTGAATTGCTTGCACTGTATTCCTCGAACAGTTTTTTTTGCTAAAAACTTAAGTTTCATCAGGGTTCCTTTTCAAGTGTGCAATTACATCCTAGTAGTGTTCATTGTCAAGATTTAAAGGAGTCGCAAAATTAAGTCATTTTTGTCCCAATATTATCTAGTAAATATTTCTGGAATTTCATCATCAAATATTATCACAGTATTTTCCAAAATGTATTCAGAAAATTTGAGCAATAAATTTGCCTGAACTGAATCATTTCAGTATTTTCCCATGTATGATAGTTTTTCAGAGATGTTAGAGAAATAATAAATTAGCAATGTTTCATCTTCTTTTGGCCTTTCTGTAGCTTGTAGCAATGTTGCAATAATGTTATCTCTTATACCGCTGTGCTAAGGAAGAATGCTGTATGAGCCCTCAGACCTTGCCAAGCTTTATTCGACAAATTACGAATTTTCAGGAAAACCTGTGAATATTTTTACTCTTTTTTAAAAATTTTATTCACACTCGGATGTAAATCATCTGAACTTTTCAAGAGAAATTATTGCCTATCAAAAATAATCTTTTTAGGAGGAAAAATTTTGCCACTCTCGCATGATAGCATACAGTGTTTTTTCTCAACTCAGCAGCATAGCTCCCAGTTTTTATCTACTTGCAGCCTCTTAGTAATAGTCAAATAGTCACCATATTCTGCTTTCGATTTGCTGGAAACCCTGTAAAAAATCCCTGCCAGATGATTCTCCAATACATGGATGTTGACTGTGTTTACAGGATTCGTAACACTTCAATTCCTTAAATTTCATCGCTAGGTTTTCATAGCTGTTGAAATTTTTAGCTTTCTAAAAGACAAGGAAAACGCAACATTCAATAAAATCATTAAAAATGAAAAGACCGACTTGAATCGCTTCCCTATCCAATTCATAAACGTACATGTATCTTAAATTTTTCTGTTGCTCATATCATCATGGAAATTTTTTTGTTCCAGTGAGCCCATGACATCTGCTCTTCAAGTGCCTGAAGAAAGAATTAATTTAGCAGTAAAAGTTAGCAATGTGCTCGATCAAATGAAGCAACTGAAAGCACAACTGCATCCCTCCGCGAAGGCAAAATCAAACGGAGAGGTGGACTCAAGAGAGGTAAAAACTATGTTTTCTCATTTTATTTATTAAGCAATGCTTCTTTTTTTAAAACTCCGCCATGGCACCTGGAAACCGTAACATTATTATTTTCAAAATGATGTTAGAGTAACTAATAAGATTTGGAGGAAAACAAAATAGCTGCATGATTTGATCTGCCGTCAGTCTTAGCATTCTGAAAAATGAGTGCTTCTTTAGACTGCGATTTTGGATTTAGAAATAAATGTTGCCCAGAAAAATTTGCATGGCAACCCCCTCACTGAGAAAATAAGAATAGACCTGTCAACAAGGTGCGAATTTAAGTATTTTGGTACTTGTTCCTTAACTAAAATTTCCACAGTGACAGTGTTTTTAGGAAAATTGACATTTTCCGGAAAATCCTCACACATTTTGGGAAAAAACACATGGGCCTTTCAAACAACGCTGAAAATTTGTTTCAAGTAGTCTTTCCCGATCTTTGTCTCATTGAAAATTTTTTTTTTTTTATTATTCGTAATAATATTTTATTCACCCATCATTGAGAAGGACAGCATATCCACCTGAAGAAAATTGTTTTTTTCATTTCAGTAATTCATATGAATTGGAAAAGTCCCAATTCATTTTATAAAGCCACAACATTTACAAATGATTCATGGCATTGCTCTTGAGTAGCCACAATTCCAGAGAAAGCTTTATTGACCTATTAGAAGGAATATCTGCGGGATTTTCATTGATACATTTTTTTCAGATTTCTTGCACTACCTCTGTGGTATCAGATGAGCCAGTTGCACCGAAGGAAGTTATGAATCATTCATCTGATGTTCCTGAAAATAGCCACGATAATTGTACTAATGGCTTAGCCTCCATGGCAGAGCGATTTTCAAGTTCTCTCAACGCTTCTTCCTAGCTGCAAACTCTGCCCTTGCAGAATTTTCCCCAGCTTTTGTAGTCAATTCTCCCTCCTCTGTACGGAAACTTTTTATACCCATCGTTTTATCATTTTTCTTTTACACACTGTATCCATCATTTTATCAAGCGTCAATTTTACAAGGCTCAATCATTTTCCTTCTTTTATATCCTATTTTAAATCTTTTTATTGAAGATTGATTTTTAAATATCCCCTGTATTTTGATTTTATCGCTGTAGATCATGATTAATCTGAAGAATCACTGAATTTTACCCCTTTTGTTTTGTGATAGTTTTATCAATTTATATTTCTCTATTTTTTTATGTAGAATAACGAATTTTAGACATATCTCGAGCTTGCATCTCTTTTACTGTATACTTCTCCAACCGTACTGGTCATGTAATAAAAAACCTAGTTTTACCCACCTTGAATACTCTGTTTTTTTCCCCCCGGAGATTATGTACTACTCAAGTTTTTAGCAACCCTGGAGACCTCTGAAACTTTTCCACAGATATGGATCGATTTTTGAGACTGATTTTCTGGAACTTCTTTTGCACCTCCCATAGGCCCATGGGGTCGGGGGCCTCCTAGACTCCATTTTAATCATCAAAATTTTTGTGCCAGTCGAATTTTCATCATGATGTAAATGGACCGTTTTCAAAAGAGAAAAATGAGAATGTTTCATAAACTGCTGGTCGTAGAGCAAGAGGAAAAATTTTTTCAGCCCTCCCTTTGACCCGTCAGACTGCTTTTGTACCTCCCCTAGGGCTCTGGGGTCGGGGGCCTCTTAGGATCAATTTTAATTTTCAAAATTTTGGTGCTGGCTAAAGCATCAAGGAATTTAAAATGGCAAATCAAGAGATATAGTTTTGGAGAAAGTCGTTAAAGATCAGTTATCATCATGCCTATTATTTTTGTTGGTGATAACTGATCTTAAATAGTTGTTCAAAGCTTTTTTTTTTTCTTGGAAATGATACCAGCATGCATTTCTCAAAAGCTCAAAGATTAAATTTTTGACTGAAGTTGGAGAAACTTGCGTACTGGGAGTTCTATCTTTAAAAAGTGAGCATCCTTTCCACAAAGGTAGTTTTATTTGTCAAGGATACCAAAAAATATATAACTTGATTGATAAAAATTAGGGTGATTTAAAAGGAAAGAGAGAAAAATAATGAAAGAAACTCGCATTTTACTACACTGAAAATGGTAAAATACTCATAAAACAATGAATTTACAGAAAACAACATCAATTTTTAAAACAGTTTTTACTTAGCGCATTCTTGCTTGAATGTATCAACATATTTAAGTCCTCCTGCAGACACTCAAAAAATCGTTTAACTTAGGTAAAACTTGTTCATTGAGCTTAATTCCACTCGACTAAAACTAGACTGACAGCCTAGTTTAATGAGCCAAAACAAAAAGTTCAATTGTACAGACCAGGCCTTGGAGACAGTTAAAAAGAGAGGTTTTTCAGACAGACAGCACCGTGTACCTAAGAGCATGGTATTTAAAACAACAGAAGTTCATCCACCATCAACGTAAACCACTGCCATACAGAGTTATGGTTGTCATACCCCAAGCAGTGAATAGTCCTCCGCCTACAGTCCACTTCCATGCAAGCTTTACTACTTCAAATCCTCTCTTTTTACGCCTGCACAAGTAAAGAAAAGAGAGAAAGAAAAAATTGTTAAAAGATGAAGAAGCAATCAAAAGAAATCGATACAACATTATATGAATAAAATCAAGGCAGGTTAAATGTATTCAAATTTCTTGGTAAAAACCAAAAGTTTTCTGATCAAGTTGATAACAAGCTGGTTTGCTGCAAAATTACCTGAGGAGTTAGCGTTCTTCATCAAAAGGCGCTGCTGTTTTCTATTTCAAGGCATGCGGGTGAATTATCACGAGTACTCGGACCTCGGTTCAGGGAGCTCCGACGAGTCTTTAGATCGGGCGCGATTGATTCTACTTCTCAAACTATGTATGATTAGACTTTAATCTTGAAATTTTTTTTTCTGTCCAAAATTGAGAAAAATCGGCAGGGGTTACTTAAATGGACTAAAATACCAGGGTCAAAATCGAAAGTTCACTGTTCGGGCTGAGATGAAGTTAGTCCCCTTGGAAATGACACGCAGAGTCCGGTTTTCTGATTTAAAATGCTCCTTGAGTTCACTGAAGCTCACAATCTGCGAATACTGCATGTTGGATCATGATTAAAACCGGTCCAAAATACTCGTTTTTGTGCTCTGGGAAACTTTTAAGCCGAGAATCAAGTCTTCTTGATAATTTTCCCACATGCCTTGTTTTCTGATCACGCAATCCAGGGGATACATGGAGTTTTTGGACCGGGTAATCAGATTTCATTCTCTATAAAATATTTTAATGAAACGTCACTATGAACCGTAAATTCTTAACAATTTCCAAAAATCGCCACACATTTTTTGGCTTAAAATGATCAATTTTAGTCTGAAGTAATCATTGCAATTTTGAAATTGTCGCTTACTTTCTTACCCCCGGCGTTTAGGTCTCCAGAGTCTCTAACTCCGCCATCTTGGAGTTTTAAAATTAAAAACTTTGACTGAAAATTCGACCTCCAAGTAGAAAACATCTACTACCACCAAGTCTCACGAAAATGAATCGAACAGGATCCGAGATAGCATTTTAGGCCGCATCCACTATCTTGAATTTTTGAATTATGAAAATTTGAGTTTAAATTCAGGGTTTCCGTCAGAAAATGCCACCTGGCACCGAGTTTCAAGAAAATCGATCGAACAGGAGTCGCATACCGCACGATAAACGCCACCAGTCAATTTGCCTACGTTAGTGCGCCTTCGATCTCGTCTGATACTTTGCAATACTTCCGAGGTGATATAGTTGCTCAGAGCGCCTTCAAGAGTATCGACTTGACTTGATGGCAGAAGACCACGATTGCCGCCGATATTACACTCTAGCGCGTGCGTAGTTACACATTTTCTCATCACCGACGGTGAAATAAAAAATATCCATACCTCAATTTGCGACGTTGCAAATTTTTTCACTGACTATTTTGAACGAGTAGAAGAACACGAACACTTAAAATCTGCCGTAATTTTTCCGAGATATGACAAAAAGCATTATTTGAATGTGCTGCTAGCGAGCTGTTAAAAACAATGACTGTTGAATTTGAATGTTTCATCAGTCTAATGTCTAAACTTTATGCTTAAATTAAACGGGAGAATAAGAAGTGGTAGGTAGGAATCCTCAAACAAACAAAAACAGACCCGAAATGTTATAACTCTGGACGTAAATGGGCCCGAAGAGGTAATAAGACACCGAAACGTACTAAATGACAATTACTGTTATTGTCAGCTCGCTAGCAGCACATTCAAATAATGTATTTTGTCACATCTCGGAAAAATCACGGCAGATTTTAAAGTGTTCATATTCGTTTACTCATTCAAAATAGGCAGTGAAAAAGTTGCAACGTCGCAAATTGAGGTATGGACGTTTTTTTATCTCACTTTTGGTGATGAGAAAATGTGTAACTGCGCACGCGTTAGAGTGTAATTTCAGCGGCAATTGTGATCTTCCGCCATCAAGTCGAGGCGATACTCCTAAAGGCGCTCTGAGCAACTATACCACCTCGGAAGTATTGCACAGTATCAGACGGAATTGAAGGCGTACTAACGTATGTAAATTCACTGGCATCCGTGGAGTCCTATGGATCGTGCGATATGCGACTCCTGTTGGAAATGGAATAAAAAATAAATACATGAATAATTTAAAAAAAAACAAACAAACAAAAAAACAAAACAAACAGATTCATTTCATAACGGTTGAAGAGCGAGCCGATATCGAGGTTTAAGTTAACTGAGAGTACATCGATTTGAAACTGAACTTAAAAAGGAACCTCTATTGCAAAGTCGGATAATTTTGAAGGCACCAAGATGACACTCTCGGCCACATCCGCCATCTCCGACTTTTGAATTTTAAAATTTTGAATGAAAATTCAACCTCATGTGAAAAACATCCATTGCCCAAGTCTCACAAAAAGGAATCAAATGAAAATTTGAGTTGAAATTAAGGTTTTCCGTCAAAAACTACCCCCTGGTACCGCGTTTTAAACAAATTGATCGAACAGGAGTCGCATATCGTACGATGAACGCTACCAGTCAAGTTGCCTACGTTAGTGCGCCTTCAATTTCGTCTGATACTGTGCAATACTTCCGAGGTGGAATAGTTGCTCAGAGCGCCTTCAAGAGTATCGCCTCGACTTGATGGCAGAAGATCACGATTGCCGCCGTCAATACACTCCAGGACGTTTCTTGAAACTCGGTACAAGGTGGCATTTTTTGACGGAAAACTTGAATTCCAACTTAAATTTTCATAATTTAAAAATTCAAGATAGTGGATTCGGCCGAAAATGCCATCTCGGAGCCTGCTCGATTAATTTTTGCGAGACTTGGTGGCAGTGGATATTTTTCACTTTGAGGTCGAATTTTCAGTAAGTTTTATACTTCAAAACTTAAAGATGACGGAAGTGGCTCAGAGTGCTATCTTGGCACCTCTTCGAAACTATCGAAAATTGGTAGGTATCTGTCTTAAAAAGTAATCGTCATCAAAAATCTCGGGAAGCAATTGAACTTTTGAATGACTGTCAAAAAGTACAAATGGGTCATTACAGGGGGCTTGCTCGATTTTATTTTTGGACTTCAAGAAGAACATTAGAGTTGAGACTCATTCCACTTAATACTTCAGCATGTAACATTTTTTAAAAAGACAACGGACACAATACCAGGAAAATCGGTGTAGGGTAAATTTCAATACTTCTTGATATGATGATCCTTACAACCTCCTAAGCACGATGAGGTTTAAAAATCAAACTTCCTAACTGTCAAACTCAAGAAAAGCAGAACTGGAAGGTGAATTTTTCAGCGTTTCGGTTGAGTTTTCCAAAGAAAATCCTGAGTGGGACGTATACACTAATTTCACATGGGATTTGGTGGCTTGGGCAATATAAATACACCATTTTTGTGAAGACTTAGTTTTGGAGATAAACGCGGCATTACAGAATTCCTGTCATACTCTCCTGTTTTCTTAGAGGATCAGACAACGTTGGTTCTAGAAAATTTCTTTAATCATTCTTCGCCATTGGCAGAATATTCTATAAAAATTTCAGGCTAAAAAGTTGCCTTGTTTCTCCTCAAAAAAAATTAAATAAGAACGGACATTTTGAAATACCGCAATGGAGATACGTTGCTTTGCACTTAGGCCATATATTTATGAATAAATTTTTGTTCAAGAGATGTCTCACTTGAGTAAAGAAAAATCACTAGAAACCTCAGAAATATTCATGTGGTAGTTTTCCTTCTTAACAAATAAAATCTAATAAAGATATACTGAAACAGTGCAATCAAGTTACATTCCTTTATGACGGAGACAACACAACGCAGCAATGACAAAAGGAGAAGAAAGAAGTTAAATCTTACATTATGGCAAGAACACCACCAGTCGGGAGTCCAACTATCGCACCTGCTACCATGCCCAGAGTAGCGCTGTTCTTTATTCTGGTAAGAAGCGGTGGTTTGAGGTTGGTAGCACGCTCATCTAACATTTCGATTTTGATTTCCTTTTCTTTGAAATCCTAAGGGAAACATTAGATAGTTTCAAAGGATAGTAAAAGGTATTTTAGCTCTTGCACTCACATGAATTGAAACATGAGACATGCACAAAAGGTGATGATTCAAGAAACTTGTCAAGTCTAGCATGGCTCATGGGCTCTTACATTTCCGCTTTTATCGCTAAACTTTCTGAAGCTAATTCAAAGTGTAAGCTAACAAAACTGGAGAAAGTCAGAAACAAATGAGCCATCCTAGACACTATGAACAACAAGTATTAGAGCTTAGTAGTTGTTGAGTACTCGATTGAAAGTGTCATAACATTGAATTGAAGTTTTTATATTATTAAACATCGGGTTATTTTACATGCACATGGATTAATATGGGTATTAATTATTCCGCCTTACCCTGTAATGGGGTATTTGAAGTAACTACTTAGTTCTACTAGTGCACCTACTCACTTATCAGTTTCGAAGCTCATATTAGTGGTTGGACTGAAATGAAATATCTCATAATTACTTACTATGTATAGAAATTTCTGTTAATTTTTTTCTACCTTTCAAACAAAAGACATAGTAAATACCTACATTTGATCATTAGAGACAATATTTTCTTGGTGGCCGGAAACTAGGGTTGCCAAACATCCTTGCTTTCCCCGACATGTCCTTCTTTGGGCACCCTGTCTTGGGTGTCCGGGGAAGTTCCAGTAAAAAACTCGCAGAAACGTCCAGGTTTTTAACCCTCTATGGCCTAGCGTTACGAATTCGTAACAATATATTTTTTGGGTTTAGAAAAATTGAATCTTTCTTTTGTGGCATGATTTTGCAAAATTTCATTAGTTTTTCCTTCAGGTATTTGGGACAACTCATTCCCTATAGTTTAAAATTTTGAAAAAAAAGTTGGTCTTCTATGTTTCTCATCCAAGTTATAAACTAGATGAGTGTATCTACCTCAAAATCTGAAAATTTTCAAATCAATTTTCACCTCAAAATTTATTCATGCCACAGGGGATTAAGGATTTATCGAGGAACTTTTTTTCTCTACAATTTTTGCTCTTTGTAGGCTTAGATACACTGTTCTGTTGCCATACAATTTTGCCGTTATAGCACTAAAGTCACTCTTGCTTTTACTCTTCCGAGAATTCTCGGTAACATTTAGAATCATACCTTTAGAGAGAATAGCCTACCTTCAGATTCATTACTGATTTTGAACAGTGGGTCAAAAAGACATACGTTTGATTATAATTTTGAATTTGTAGCGCAGAAGGTACATCTTTGACCTAGATTGCTCAAGAGAAAAGAAGAAAAAAAAGTACAAAAAATTTGAAGTCCGCATGTAAGTAGCGTAAGAATGTCCTCAATTTTGGCTTGGCCTATCATCTTTTAAAAATTTTGGATACGACAACCCTATCAAAATACCTGGATTCATTCTCATTATAATGAAATCTGTCAGGGAGTATGTTAGGTATTGAAGCGGTTGCAATATCTGTAATCATGATCTTTTCCAAAAAATTTATAACAACACTTGTTAAATGCTGAAAATCAACTTACTTCCGCACCATCTTCTGGATTAGGATTGCACTTATTATAATCGAAACAGTTATCATTTTATTAATAACTGACAGGCAAACGAACAAAAGAGTTTAGATTGGAAGGATACCTATCAGTGACTGAGAGGCGAATGAAAGTTGCACAGCAAGTGCTGAGAAATCATTGTGAAATGCTGTAAGTAGATCGTGATTTGGTTTTAATATGAAGGCAAGTTTACTTTTGGATTAGTAATTGCAAGATTGATTGATTTATTTGGTCAATCAATGATGAAATTACAGGTGTTGCATCATGATGTCGCATTACCTGAGATTGATATGAGCACCCGCTGGATGAGCCAAGAACTTCGACAACGCACCAGGATTTGGCTTTGCTCACATTACTTCTAAATCTGTAACTTCACGGACTTGTAATTCGAACTATTGATCCGAAATCCACAGGCAGACGAAACTCTTGTTTTGTCCACACGCTGTTATCATTAATGTTATCATTCTATACCTAACCTAAAAAAATGTAAACAATTAATTAGGCCTGAATTAGACCAAAGCGCTACCTGGCCACAGAAGTTTCAAACACCTAGAGTCTGGAAAAGTGGCGGCAAATTTGAATATTGCGCATAAACCGTGTCCTAAATGGTGTTCCTTTTTTAATTGTGGCAAGCTTTTTAGGGATAATCTTTCAGAGTGATTGGTTCTCTGACTTTTTTTTATCAAATTTTGCATTTTTATATTCTCAGCAAAAATTAAAATCTCATTTGGAGCATTCAATCTCAAAAGGTGCCATTTTGAATTTTTCACAAAATAAGGGATTTGGTGGAACCAATATACCTAAGAACAGCTTGAAGTTAATTTTAAAAAAAGAAAAAAAAAAAAAAAAAAAAAAAAAAAATTAGTCGGCACTCATTTCAAATAAAAATTTTATTTTAAAGAAGACTTGTAAGATTTTAAATGCTGACGAGGTTTTTTTGGCTCTTGGGAAAACTTGAAAAAATAAAGAGATTGATTGGAAACCAACGTTACATTTATTGTCGAATAAATTAAACTTTTTACAATAAATTATTGTTCATTATATTGTCTTGTGTCTTTTATTACAGGAGTCTTATCTAACCTTTCAAAGTTAATTCTTCGATTAAATGCATTTTTATGTTTACGATCATTGGTGAAACTGTGCTGCTTTTCAGACTAGAACAAGATTGCAATAATTTAATTCAAATGGGGGAGGGGGGATTGGGTGTGTGGTATTTGACTTTTCTAAAATATTTTAGCACAACGTTGAACAAAGTTCCTAATACAAAACAATAAAATTTTAATGCATTGTCTCTAGATATCAATTGTAGAATGTTGAAAAAACAATTCAATTCAAACATAACATCTTGCCTGAGGCTCTTTAAACACCGATGATGAACATTTAAGGAGGGAATTAGTACAGGACCGACAACACAGGTGAGGAGACTAAAATTTTTAGAATTTGAAAATTCAAAATGATACGAAAGACTATAGAATTCTATTTAACATACAGATTTTGAAATGAGCTTAGAAATTTTAGGCAATCAATCGAGGATTTTAAATATTTATGTACTACTCAGCGACTGAGGTTTTTTTTTGAGGCTGACAGAATAATTGGAATTTTTATTTTGAAAAGTAGCTTGAGCATATGAGTCAATTCAAAAAGATAAGACAATTTTACATTAGTAATTTTCATATTATAAAAAGAATTTACATTCATTCTGGTATTAAATTATCACTTGTAAAAGTAGGTATGTACACAAAATTTTCAATGACTTTCAGAAGTTTCTTTAGAGTTGTTTTGCAAATTCACCTTCAAATATCCTTATTTTCTTGAAAAATTTGCTCTTCAATGTTTACAATGTCCTTAAAGAAAAACAAAATGTATGACATCTTCATTAAATTGGAGATGATTTTAAGGTATGTTAGAATAAGAATTAATGGTGTCACAGATGGTGTTTCAAGGGATGAAAAGACTCTAAAATGGTAAACACTTAGTTTTACAAAAAATTATTACGTCTTTGAAATACTAGCATATAATGTCACAGCTCATCATTCACAAAGTACGGAGTGAAATAAGTTTAAAAAAAGAAAAAAAAGAAACCACATTGGCAAGCTTCATAAAACTGTTTTTCATAGATCATGATTTGATTAAAATTGTCGAGAATCAAAAAAAATGGGCATCGAATGAGGGCCCTTGAAAAACGAATGGTCTAAAATTCAATTCCTGTCATAAAAAGTTAAAATCTACACTTACACATACAATTATAATTACATCCATAAATAACAATAATCGTAATCGTAAAATAATAAATTTTCTGCTAATACTGGAACAATGTATTGAAAACAACAAACTTAACAATCAAAACTTTTAGATAAAATTTCACTTGATCAAAGGAAGATGCCGACAGCCATGTTACACTTTTATTCAGTGCCTACGATGAAATATCTATCAAATTCTTCACACACTCAAACGAATTTTTAGGAAATGAGACATTTTGTCGTCTCCTGCACAAAGGAACATATCTTGCCTGGACTGTTTCAATATTTTTCGAAAGATTTTATATTTTCATGCAAGAACCATCGCATGAATCAATCTGAAAATTTCAGAGTCTTTTCTCACAAAGGTAAAGAAAAATCATCAGAGTTTTCAAGAAAATTCATAAAACAGTTTTCCTTGAAAGAAAAAAAAAAAATTAGCAAGTATACTGAAACAGTGCAATTAAGATACATTCCTCCGTCCGGTAGTTGTTGATTTGTTGACATGGCTGTGCCTAAATCTGGTGTTCGGAGGTTGAAGTATAAAATATTTTTAAATAATGAAATTATGAAGTTACGCTATTAGAGAATCGTCTTTGATACTTTTCTCAGTGAGAGGAATAAAAACATATATATTAACCCAATTCTTCAATTACACTCAAAAGAAATTTTAATTTAATCCATTTCATCTTCATGCTAAGTTTTTTTATTTAGTTATTCAAGATAGGGTGAGACTCAATGAGTTCTTAAAAACTTTGAGCTTGGCTCCTGGAGCACAAAACATTAGTGCTGCTTAAATAGTCAATCTGTAAAAATAACTTACTTAAAATAGAGAGCTTTTCCATTGAATCTTGAGATTAAATGTACTAAAACTTAACAAAGATAATACATGGAGGTGGAATAACTTCGAAAATATTTGTCGGAACTTTCAATCACTGCTTGGCTAGCTCTTTTTTGATTTCTTGGGTTGTGGCTTTGACTTCACTCCACGAGTATTTGACATCTTCGGCGTTTGTGAAACGTGAACAGACGGCAAAACGGAGGAAGAAGACATCCTTGATTTTTGAGGGAACCATGTGGATTTTGCCTTTTTTGTTGATCCTGTTCAGCACTTGTTCGTTCAATTCATTGGAGCCCTGCAAAGAACAACGACATGTTTACTTATCCAAAATGAGTCAATAAAAATACAATGAGAAAACGCAGCTTACAGTACTGTATTTCTTGCCCTGTCAAAAGTTTTCTTATACCATTGAAATGAAGGGCAAAAACGAAATTTTACTTTTGTAAAAATGGCCTCTATATACATGACCAAAACGCTAAACCATGGGCATCCGTTTGCAACTTTGCAGACATCTTTTCATACTTCATTTTTTTTTGGTTCCTGGTTATTTTTGTTGATGTAAATGCTTGAAAACATCCTTGCAATTTCCTCTCTGTTAGCACAATTTTCGGCATAAATTTCAAGCTTTAAAGTTTGTATGCTTTTCTTTGAAAAGCTAAAATAGTGGAAATTTTGGAACCCTGCGATTAAGATACGTGCTTTTGCACTTTGGCCATTGACAGAGAATTCATAAATGACCCGCCTGCAGAAAAAGGGACCTTATTTTCAAAAATTGTTTTAGCAACACTTTAGTGGTGATAAAAACCACCAAATTTTCGCTAAAAGATAGGCCATATTACATAAAAAGGCACTGAAAGCAAAATGCTGATAGAGAAATTGTCTAAAGTATCTCTTTGCAAAGTGTGTAAATTTTTCAATTAAAACATATTGTTCCAAATTTAATCCTGATTAAGCTCACCTTAACTCTGAAGCAGACAAGACCCATGAGTACTTCGTTGAATAATTCAAACTCCTCATCTTCATTGACGTACGCTTCAAACTGATGGGCGAGTCCAATTTGATGACGAATGTGGGTTTGAAGGTTCTTTATTCCATACAATCGCAGAACAAACCACAATTTCAATGAACGGAATCGCCTGCCGAGTGGAATTTGCCAGTGCTGAAATATAAAATATGAGTCTCAGTTAATTGATTGAGTACTGATGGAATTATATGAGGCTATTTTATTGAACCTCGAACAGGCTAAACATTCCAAATGATACCATCTACAGAGAGGGGAAAATTCGGAGGCAAAATTCCGTGTAGCAATTTTAGTGGAGTAGGCTTGAAATATTTGATTTGAGACCGACAAAAAATCCTCTCTGGTGTATTTTGAGCGATTTAAATGATTTCTATGCCAAAAGAGGATGAAGTTGCATTATAATTCAGTGATTTCTTATATTGAACAGCTAAAATCAAAACTTGAAAAAACTACAGTTTCCGAAATGTGAACTTGAAATTGCAGTAACCACAGTTTAATTATTATTTTTAGGCATTTTTTGCCTCTTAGAATGTACACAGCAGTCTTTTTTGTGCTCTTCTACCGAGAAGTAAATTTCTAGCTTTCTTGGATTAAAGTTCTTCTTGTGCGTATTGAACTGAAGCCAAAGAGGATAAAATGAGTTGATCTTCATTAACACAAGTCGGCAAAGCTTCTGGTCAGCATAAAGAACTTTCCAGTTACATCATCATGAATAATCGGTTGATAATAAATCAGCCATGAAGAAATACCTGATATAAAGACTCGCTTACTGATGATGTTTTCCAAATTGATTTATGATTTTGGAGCAACCATTCAAACAAGTTCCTTTTTTAAAGATGGACATCAAGGTTAAAAGTATACTTCTAGAAACAGAGGCAGGTATGAAATGTTGGACTCAGATGCTTCATACAGAAGAGGAAAATTAAAAGTTGACTTGTATATGCTAATAGAATAGTATCTCGTTATGACGTTTTCCCGTTCATTTTTTCGAGTCTTGGCCAGTCATTTGTCGTTATGGCATTTGGTGTGGTGGCGGAATAATGTTCCACTTTCAATGCCCATTTGATAACGTTGTAACAAGAAAGATGAATAAAATTTTTCCTTACCCTATAATCAGGAGCAGCTCCTTGGTGGTCGTGCTTCAGGTAAAGAGGATCAACATTGAATGCATTTACAACTTCATCTGGATTTTTTAACCTGAAAAATTTAAAAATAATTTTGATAGGTAAATATTTTTGTCATTATTCACTTTTCCACAAGTCAAGAGAATTCCCTGCTTTGATAGAGTGAAAGTAAAAACATCATTCCTCTCCCTTTTGTGCAATTTATTACTTTCGTTGACGGAAAGTAAGTTCACCAACAGACGCGATAAAATACTTGCAATTGAGCAGAGATTCTTACTTTCACTGAAGTTCTCTCAAAAATGTACATAATCTTAATTCAAGTTTCTTGATAAATATATTGAAAATAGTGTGGTGAGTACTAACAAACACGGTAAAAATAAGGCAAAAAGGCAACATACAGTATTTCAAGAGTATCAGTTGGAGCAGAACTAAGAAGCTCCAGGAGAACCTTACAGAAAGCATTCTTTCCATTAATTAAGAAAAATTGAGGCATTTTTTGGTAAAATGGCGTATTCGGTCTTACGCCCTTTTACGGAAGATTATCTGAATCCTACAGATGTTACCCATCCAAAAATACATAGTTTGTGAACAGAGGGAAGTGAAAAATTGAAGATGGAGCCGTCGGAATGAGGGTGACTTGGCTAAAATTATATGCATCAGCCAGGAGCCTCGGCAATTAGCCGAGATGCGGCGAGTATTCTCCATCTTGCTGCACGAGCCGCGCCGAGTTCCCGTTTTTATTACTTGCATTTTCCTTTGAAAAAAATGCCTAATCAGTGATTTCAGTCTAGTTTAAATGTCTTGGTGAAGTTATAAATACTGACAAACTCAAAAGGGTATTATTTTTTTTAGACACTACTACGGGTCAAAATCGAAATTTAGCAATGTTGTCATTCTGCGACTTGTTCGTGAATGTTAACAACATGGAGTTGGAAAACGTTCTCCCAGTTTGCGGATATAGCTACAGTGTAAGCGATCGCAATTTTTGTGTACACGGCTGCGTTATGAAAAATATACCGATTATCAAAACCGCCGCAGATTATTGCCGAATGCCGCAAAAAACCGGACGTTTTCTGGACGACTTAGGACATATCTTTCTTAAAAGACTGATCAGCCATCTTTATTACTCTTCAATGATTTCTGATGATTTGAATTCTTACAGCTTTAGGCCAAAGTTTTGGATTCATTTTATTACAGGATTTTGTTCCTCTTCCTATTTTATTGAGAAAAATCTGATATATTTTTCATTATATTTTGATGAATCAATACAAGAACAGAGGTAAACTGAAATAGAATTGGCGGAAAGAGTTTTTCGGTAAAAGGGCGAATTTATATTAATCTTGCATTCGCAATATCTCAGCAAGTTGACATGCTAGATACTTGAAATTTTGGCTGGTATAATTCAAAATAAATACCCGTGGTCCCGTTTTTAATTTTTTAAAAAATATTCACAGGTGTCGGAGATATACCTTTTGAACTTTCAAATGTGTTTTTCTCAAAACTGTAATTTTTCGAATACGCCCTTTTACCGAAAAAATGCCTCAATTGTAAAAATTAAAAACATTGTTCACCTTTGTTGGTGTGAACATTTTCTTTGCAAATACGTTAACTTCGTGGTGAATTTAGAGGCATTTTTAAGATAAGGCATTTGGTGAAATAAAAATGTTCTTTCTCCCGATTAACAATTGTACTTTTTCTTGAAATTTATTATTTGCTCCGAGATGGGAATTTGAGTGAATGAATGAATGAATGAATAAATAAATAAAAGAATAAATAAATTAATAAAAAAGTTTTCAGCATATAAAATAAACATGCGCTTGGAGAATTAAATACAAAAGACGAGATTTCTGTTAAAACTTACCACATGGCTGAGCAGTCAAAGTTTACGAGCATCCACTTATGAGGATTAAAATTGAATGACTCAGCGTACTCTACCCCTTCTAACAAATACTGATACTCGGGACAAATGAAGGCAGATCCTGCAATCAAGTCAAGAAATTAAAATGCAATTGAAGGCAGAGAAATAAAATTTTAAAGTAAAACGACGAGTGGGCAGTATGCCAGATATAAAATTATGAAGTTTGCTTGAGAAATTTTGAACATACGTATCTTAATTACTGTGTTTCAAAATTTACTTGTCCACAATATTTTTCCAGAGAAAAAGAGAATTTCATAGCATCCTGAAATTTTTACAAAACATTTTCTGATATAAACGCAAATTAGAGGGAGAAATGTTGATAAGGTATCTTTTAAAAGAGTAAAATTTAATGGGAGTCCTCCAACTTGGCAAAGAGTTTTTAAATGATACTCATGAGATGTGAATTTTTTGTTTCCATGTGAACTAAGCCACCGGAGTTGTGAAGTTAACCAGGAAAATTTCTGTTCCCTTAAATGTATTTTGAAAAAATTGAAACTTAAAGTGAGGTTATAAACCAAAATAATACTTGCCTGCATACGCAGCATCAACATGAAGCCAAACTTCTTCGTTTTTACACACTGGTCCAATTTCTTTGAGCAGATCAAATGAACAGCAGGAGGTCGTTCCTAGAGTTGCAACAACCTAGGGGTGAGAGGAATTAAATTAACGGAATCCATTTCACACCGACAAATGTATTGTGTGGTAAAGGAAAAATTTTG
This sequence comes from Bemisia tabaci, assembly GCF_918797505.1. Taxonomy (NCBI): domain Eukaryota; kingdom Metazoa; phylum Arthropoda; class Insecta; order Hemiptera; family Aleyrodidae; genus Bemisia; species Bemisia tabaci. The sequence continues at coordinate 508,041 of NC_092800.1, read as the reverse complement.
AGTACGCATACACTATTTTCTTTAATAAAGCATTTCTTTTCCATGATGGAAGAATTGAAAAAAATTTATCGTACCAAGTTATAATTACAGAGAAAATTACTTAGATCAGATGAAATTAGCTGACGATTTAAAAACAAACCTTAACTGATTTTTGGTAATTAAATAATATGGTAATCCTCAAATAATTTAGTGCTTTTGGTCAGATGAGAGTGAAAAAAATCTAACTTCACAACAATTTACAGTAACGAGGAAAATTCTGTGATTTCAGCCATATCGATAATAAGAATGCAAAAACGCCAATATTGATTGTGGTATTCAAGAATCTCTCTTACTATTTTAATTTTTAAGAAGAGACGAGACTGACATTATGGCTTAAAATTTTAACAGAATATAATTCACACAGAGAAGAAAAATCTCTGAAGTTTTCAAGAAACAATGTTGAGTGATTTTCCTATTGGAATACATATAAAATAAGACAGGAAGTCTTCAACGCTGTAAATCGATTTTTGCAGTTTCAAGGTCAATATGTTTTAATTGATGAGAGCAAACGCTCAATATTGAGTCTGAGAGGCTGACAGAGGTACAAAGACTTTTTTTCCTTGGAAAAACTCCATCTAAAATGAGTGACTGATTAAGGTTAAATGTTTCACTATTAACAGTGCGACTAAAACCTTGTTAAAATAATTTTTTTAGCAGCTTCAAATGAGCTTAATTTAAATAAACAGCGTACTGTAGTTTATATAAAACTGCAAGGATTGTGCTTCAAATTTCTGACAAAGATTTTAACACGATATGCGAAGGAAAAATTCTTACATAGAAAGGAACGAGACCGTCAGCTTTGTCTTTTTTGATAGCTTCTTCTAAAGTGCTGCCTTGTAATCTGTACATATCGTCTGTAGGTAGGAGTCTGAACGGGACGCTTCCCAGAAGACCTGCTCGTTCCACCGAGGAGTGGGCTTGTTCTGTGCAAAAGGAAACTTCATATTAGGAACACTTTCAGTAAACAGTCAAATGATTATTTTTGCTTTACATTTGCACTTTAAAGAACTCTGCAAAAGGCGGAATTCGCTCCAAGACTTCCCGCTCATTAAAAAAACCATAATCTACTCAGGTTAAAATACACACTAGATGTTACTATAACAGTCTCTGTGGTATGAAAATATGGCAACCTCAACCTTAGCACTTCAGATCAGCTGTTGCAAGTTGTTTTTACTTCTTGCAACACAGGGCGGATAAGGAACACTACTCAATTAAGAAGCCTACCAAAAATGTTGTAGTGCACGCTTTGATCTCCACTCTAATTTTTCTTGTGATCCAGAAATTTAAATTTTTTTTTAACAGATGCTTAATAAAAACGTTGATAGCTAGGTTTGGAATTTATGGCAGCAATTTTTGTCGAGCTACTGTCGTGTTTGTGTTCTATTTGAAATTTTGACATGAAAAATACTTTGAATGCTTAAATATGCGCCTTGTCTGGGTGTTCACTTGTGTTCAAAAGAAATAGCACCGATTTAATTTTAACTTCAAAGACCTCAAAATAAATAAGATCCAGAATTTGATAACTGTTTCCGATTTTGCTGAATAAAACAAAATACTCAGTATTGTACTTTAAGTGCAGTTTGGGTTCTTTTTTCAACTTCAATAGCTTTCTTCTTCAGCAGGTACTAAGCGACATCATTGCTTACTGCACAGAAAATAATCTGACAAACTCACTTCTCATTAGCATGCTGCTTAAACTGCATCTCATCCAATCATCACTTGGTGAAGAGTTGCCAGGAACTTCAAAAATATAAACTGTGCAAAAGGCGTCAACTTTAAAATTCTGGATAATTTAGATACTAAACAATTTAATGGGCAAGCAGGGTTTTTTTTTAAATTTTTTTTAAAAAATATTTTATTTGAAATTAAGAGAAAATTATACAAAACATCAGAAGTAATTTTCCAAAACTATGAAGGATTTAATAGATGTTTGGAAAAACTTACTGGAGCAGTACGCTACCAATTTGGAGGCGATTTCAAGATCCGTCCAATCAGGATGCTGTTCTTTTGTTCGGCGGATTGCTCTGGTTTTGGCACCCAGAAGGGCAACGAGAGTTGCCTCACTAGCAGTGCCCTATTGGACAAATAAAAAAATAAAAATGAAGGAAATTAATAGAATATGTTCATTGTTTGGTTTTTGACCTTAGAAAACCTTACAAAATGTCAGCAAGATACAAAAGTTATGTACCGATACAGAGTCAAGAATGTGAAACATAAATATACGTAAAAATGAATTTGCATCCAATGATTTCTTGCTAAAATTGAAGTATATTTATTTCTGGAAATTCTAAAAAAGAATAACAGAGAGAAAGGGTCAGAATACTTCGTACTTTTTTTTTTCACAAAAGTCTTTGCTACTCACTCGAAGGAACGTACCTTAATTGCGCTGATTCAGTTGAAGTTACTAGGTAGTGTTTTATTTGTTTCTTTATATAATAACCAGTCCAGCCAAACTATAACCGTTACATATATTTGCCTGAAATTTGTGGCTATTTTTCTTTACACTTGTGAGAAAAGTTATTGAAATGTTCAGACAAATACTTGAAACAGTTCAAGAATGTGAAATATAAATATATGTACAATTTATTTTTTGAAATGAAATGTCCGTAGAAATACTGAAACAGCATAGACAAGATTCATTTTTAAGTGCAAAAGAGGACAAAGTGTCTTGTGACAACCAATTAGATACCAAAGTATCAAAGCTGAACAGTATGTTAAAAACTCAAAACAGAACTTTTTTGACAATGATCAAAACCGTTTTGTATAGTTAAGTGGCAGAAATAAATTTATACATTGCAATAAAAGTAAGAGAACACATATTTCGAATTACAGCAATTTTTCAACTTCTTTGTTTATCGCGGATTCTTTCTAAAAATAAAGCTAGGTTTTCTTCTTCTCCTTCCCTCTCTTTTAAAGTATTCATATGGTTTTAGAATTTTCTCATGTTTGCCAGTAATCTGGAGAGATTAATGATGATATCAAGTTTTATGCAATCAAAGAAGAAAAGCTATGATTTTTAGACTTTTTTTACCTGAATAACACCACCACCTCCTTTCTTTCCACTGGCCAAAAAGTCATCGGGGAGATTAAGCATCTTACCGAGCCAGTCCATCATCACAACCTCGAGTTCTGTGCAAGCTGGACTTGCGATCTACAGAGGAAACAAAAAGAAAATAAAAGAAGATTAACAATACGATCAACTTCAGACCCAAACAGAAGCTATTAATTCAGCCTGAACCTTAAATTTCTCTGAAAATCGTTCTCTGCAATAGCTATAAAGAAAATTATTTTTACAGTCGATTTCTTAGAATAGGAGAGACATAATCTTTGCTTGCGATAAAAACAGTTGAATTATGAGCAAGGGAAAAATAAGAATATGGGAAGGTTTTGCTTTCAATACAAGAGCGCCTTTTGTTACAGCAAACCTTGTAAAAGTAATAAATTTTAAACCCAAAAAATGTGAATAATAAAGAGGTAAAAAAAATAGAATGAATAAACTGGATTTCTTATCCACTTTTCTAATACAAAAACTACATAACTTTTCCTTCTTGATCCATTTTCCTACTTTTTTCATGAGTTTTTTACAATATTTTTCACTTAAGTGTTCAGTATTTCTTGTTAACCTGAAGTTTATATTTTTATTTTCACTTTTTCCCTATCAGAATGATAGGAGCTATTCAATACTCATAATGCAACCACAGATAGGTAAACCTAACATTGAAAATATGTTTTTTGGGTGTAAATTAGACCGTTTACTATGCTCTAGAAAAGATTCTGAGATTATTCCAAGTTTAAAAGAGTCGTATAAAAGCTAAATGACTATCTTCCACCTTTCCAAAATCTGGGGGAACATTTCCTTAATGAAAGCTAACTGCAGCTACTGTTCTGCAGGAACTGATTAGAAGAACTTGCTAAAGTAGACGAAAACTCACCCAGGTAAATCCAATGCAAGCAATGGCGTCACTTAACATGTCAGCAACTATGGCAGGGTAAGAGCAGGCTGTCGGGAAGTATGCATGGAAGCGGGGTGAATGCCAGTGAGTTACCTAAAAATGTCAAAAAAAAAAAAAAAAAAAAAAAAAACAACACGATAAAAAAATTGAAGAAGTTCGCTTTGAAAAATATCATAGTTAAAAATAGTTAAGAGAACGATGATTATCTGTTACAGCAACTACAGTAGATAATTTTAAGACTCTATTTTCCCCTTAAATCTGATCTTTGATTTAAAAAAAAAAAAATTAATTAAAAAAAAGAAACTTCCTTGTAATAAGATGAAAAATTATAGTTAGAAGAGCTGTGATAGTTCATGACGGACACTGTTAAATGAACTGCACATCAAAGTTCTTGAAACTTCATATCAATAAAAATAAAATTTCTGTTGATAATGGGCTGATGGACCATTATGTACATCATTTTTCGGCCGAAGTATCACAAGCGTCATTTACGACTGGACCCTATGTTGGTGGACATTTCAATATTGTTTCAATTTTTTTTAGTTTTCTTACTTAGAACCCTTTTATCTTCTTCGTGTATGGATTCATCTATGAATTTCAATAATGAGCCTGTGAGCCTGCTGTTGCCTTTTTAAAACTTATTGAAAAATGAACTTACTCCTGGCATAATAACTCTTTCAATATCTTCCATGACATTATGCCATGATTCTGGTTCCTCTGGTGCAGACTCCGGGATCAAAGGTCTCAAGTATCCTGGCTCTAATTTAGGTAGAACAGGCCTGAAAAATACTCATTTCAATTAATACTTAGGATCAAATAATGAATTTTTGGAGCGAGCATTTCAATTTGGGTAAGTCATACTTGCTGTGTCGTTTCTGGATAGACATACAGGTACATTCTCTAATAATAACAGTTTTTCTTTTGCCTAGAAATTGTCATTCCCTCAATTAAAAACGTGTTTACATTCCAAGGTTGCAAAATTTACTTACACAATTCCTTTTCTTCATGTGGAAATGACAGCGCCATTTCTGTCCAAAATATTGCTGATCTTTAACAATCAGATATTCAGGGAAAAATCTGAAATATTTTTTAAAAATGACCTAAAGTTACTACCCCCCCCCCTCCCCCCAAAAAAATTATGAAAGGAAATTGACGACGTTGAAATGAAGTTCCGTTCCTCTGTCTGAGAGACCACAAAAATTCATTGATCTTATTTCTGTTTAATATGAGATTAGTGCAAATTAAGAAGTTATTGTAAAAGACTACGTGTGAGGCCGTCTTTTCTCACTTTTTTGGGGACAAATTATGGAAGCTGTGAGGGAAAGCTACTTAAAATTTTTTTTCAGGAAAGCAGATCTGTGCCCTGGCGAAGGAAACAGATGATTTTCAAGATTAAAATTGTTTTGCGAAGAAAGCCTGCAGCTGCTTTCAGAAGTCTTCAGAGTTTCCTTTCACTTTGGTGCACTATTTGAAAAAATCAAGAGGCTTGGCCTGTGCTTTTGAACAGGTTAAAATTAATGTGTTCAAGATTCCATTTACGAGACAGTATGCTTGGTCACTTCAAAAAAACTTCTTTGCATTGAACGAGATTTGACGAAAATACACGAGCCTCTTTTTGCAGTTAGCGAGAGAGAGAGAAAATGATTTATCGTAAATAGCAATAATAATGCAATTCATTTTTTTACCTGTCTCGAATTGTTGACATGTATTTGCTAATATAATCAATCATCGCCTTTGCAAAGTCTTGGAACTCCGCGACCTCCATGTTTGGGGTAACTGTAAGAAAACAAAAAATGGCAATAGTTAATTTTCCGAATAAACAAATGTAGGTAAATTTGAATGGATATTTGATGCTGCTGTACCAAAGAAACATAATGCTGTGCGTATGCTGCTTATCAACTAACACAATGAAGGTACTTATCAATGTTCGCATCGTAAAAAGTGGAAATCAAGCGCACAACTCCCTGGTAAAAATTAGCAATAGAATCTGTGTTCCAAAATACCACAGACCTACAGCCGGCTGTAAGATTTCCAATAGCTTCGATAGCCGGCAACACAATTTCTTATAGCCTTTTATAGCCGATGGCGACTAAGCAACAGCCTAGCGATAAAGTGTATGCTAAATGTTATTAATTACGGATGCTAGGACTTAGTGAGTTTTTGGACTACCGCTCTCTTTTTGGGCAGTAGTATCTTGATTTATTTTGCGAGGAAAGCTCCGTACTTTTGATGGATGCCTGCCATTTCGTATGACACTGTGCAATACCTCTGGTGTGAAATAGTTGCTTCAAGCGCCGTGGTACGCTGCGGCGCCGCGCGGCGGGCGGGCAGCCAGCGCGAAACGCGCATCGGCGCCTTCAAACCTAACAGGGATACTTTACGCATTGCGCAATGCGTGTAGTATCCCTGTTAGGTTTGTAGGCGCCAGTGTGCCGCCGCTCCGCTTTGTGTTAGGTTCTAATATTTAATCTCGTGGAGTCAGCGTTTTTCAACTCAAAACTTTGAAATGTTTGCACACTCTGTATGGATTATTCTCATTTTAATTGATGAAAAAAAAAAAAAAATATGTAGTAAAGGAAAATATAATGTGCGTTTTGTAAATATTAAGGTGATTCCGTGCAAACTTGAGGATTTACAAAGCACACGAATTTCTACACAATTTCTCATAGCCTTTTATAGCCGATGGCGAAAAAGCAACAGCCAGGCGATAAAGTGTAAAGCCCGGCGATAGGAACTATAGCCCGGCTGTGTAATTTTTTATCGCTTCGTGTAGCCCGGCCGTATGATTTTTTCCACTTTCTACAGCCAGCTACATGATTTTCTATCGCCTTCTTCAGTCGGCTATAAGAGCTCCTATGGTATTTTGAAACGCAGCTCCTATCGCCAATTTTTACCAGGGCTATTGAATCCGGCGTAGGTATGTGATGCGGTATCACGCGAAAATGAAGGAAAATCTACACTTTTCACCTGCCTCAAATTGAAATTACTGACGTTCATGAATGCGGGTAGGGTACGGGTTGTCTCTGGGTACGGGGTACAGTGCTCGCATTGTAATGTGAGGAAATCAAGCGCGCGACTATTCGAACACCGGAGTGGGCATGACAAAACAACAGCAACTTCTTTCTTCATTTATTCATTTAATAATATTTACTCTCTTTCAAAAAGGTTAGTAGGACTGCAGGCATTTTTTTGCCTTTCTCTTTTATTTTTTATTTTTCTTACTTTACAGATTAGTATTTTCACATTAATACTATATAAATCAGTGTCTAATATTTTGTTTTCACAAAGTTGCTAGGAAAACCGCGTGTTTTCCCTCATATGGAGGTGAAAATCTATACATCGTAATTTTTTACTTATTCAAAAGATAGCGTACTTCTGGCGATACTCAGATGAAAATCGCGAAATTTCTTGTGTTCTTACGTAACCGCTGGAAAAAGCGCGTCATTTTTTAATGTTCCTACACTGCCGTGCTAGGGAAAAACGGCGTAAAAACATTCGAGAGTTGCCAAACTTCCTTCGATAAAATGTTTATTTTTAAGGAAAGTTACGAATATTGTTCCGATACATTTTCAAGAACTTTAGGTAAGATTTCAAACAAAATTATCCGACAAATTGGAAGAAAGATATTTACAAATTTTCCCGCCAATTCGTGATTTATCAAAGGAAATTAGGCAACGCTTTAAGGTTCATACGGCGTTCTTCCTTAGCACGGCAGTATAGTAGCATAAAAATGTTTGATGAATCAAGACTGGTCAAAGCGAGCACCATGCGCGCAACCATTCAAACTCCGAAGTATTCATGTGGTATCACGCAAAAATGAAGTGAGATCTAGCCTACTCCGTGGTCTCAAATTACTGACGAATGTAGGTGTTACGCTCGCATTGTTAAATGGGGAAAACCAAGGCGCAACTATTCCAACTCCGGAGTAGGTAAGTGGTATCACCTAGAAATAAAGGAAAATCTTAGCTTTTTAAAGTTCGAGTTCCTTCCTAGGAAAACGTTGCACTCGATCTCGATGCGCTGGTTTCATCCATTAGTGATGAGGCCCAAACATGTTTAAACAGGGTTGCCACAGAATTTAGAAAATGAAATTCCCTGACATTTCCCTGATTTCCCTTACACATTTCGGCGAAATTCCCTGACAATAAATTGAAGGTGTGACGGATGGTTAGGAAGGCATAATTGAAAATAGTTTTCAGAAAAAATTTCTTGTTCAAAATCTCAAACCCATTCTAGAAAGCAAATGAAGGTGATTTAACACATTTTCCCTGACATTTCCCGGTTTTCCCTGACTTTTTAAAATTCCCTGGCATTTCCCGGTTTTTCCTAATTGCGGCAACCCGGATTAGTGATGAGGCGCAAAAATGTTTAAATTTTTCGGGGCCTCGAGGAAAATTTACGGACTTATTCGTGATTTCGGGACGGATCTAAAAAAATTAAGGACTGTTTTGGGAGTTCTAGGACCTGTAGACACCCTTCGCGGTCAATTTCGGTGGCTTTTTTCATGGATCGGAAGAAAGTTTGGGGGTGAATCTTATCAACTCTACGAATAACTCTCCTTTCAAAAGACGCAGGTTCTTTTTCAAACGCTTACTCATGCACAATGATAATGATCTTCAGCGGCGATTGAATCGATGAAATGAGCGTTCCGATCGATAGATGGATATCCGAGTTAAAACTATGGTTCCGTCTGCGCCGGGTTGGTGACCTTCCGGCTAAGAGGGTAGGTTGTCAGATTTGTCAACATATTCACACACTTCACACTATAAAAAATTGATTTAGGGCTACGATGTGGCATCGATGGCGCGAAGGAGTGCACCACCGGACCTTGGGCACTGATCTTGACTCACATTCATGCCCACAGGTGAGTGCCCAGGCCGCCAGCCCTCTCTATCCTGCCGTGCTAAGGAAAAACGCCGTATGAGCCTTCAGGCGTTGCCAAATTTCCTCTGGCAAATCACTAATTTTCAGGAAAATTGTTGAATACTTTTCCTCTAATTTCTCAGATAATTTTTTTTGTAATTTGATATAAAGTGTCTGAAAATTGCAAGGAAAAATATTCATAATTTTCCGCAAAAATAAACACTTTATCTAAGGAAATTTGGCAACTATCGAATGTTCATACGGCGTTCTTCCTTAGCACGGCAGTATCCTTCTCAGGAAGAACGCCATATCGGCATCCGAAACTTGTCAAACTCCCCCTCATAAACTATACGTTTTCCGAGGAAAGTTGTGAGTATTGAAATTTTCGGAGACCAAGGATCGATTTGCCACTGAAATTCGCAGAAAAATTGCTGGAAAAGAGTTAAAAAGATTTTCCGAGATTTTGTGTTTTTTTCAGGGAAAATTTGGCAACGCTTCAATGTGCATACGTCGTTCTGTCTTAGCAATTAGGGCAGCTTTGCCCTCCGACGCTCACTTATGTTGCCACGTACAAAGCGTAAAGCGTCACTTTTTCCTCGACAAATCGTGTGAAATACCCCGGGTTTTGCTCGTAATCAGGCAGTACTAGTCAGTAATCCATTATCGTTATTCCCATATTTGAAGCTATCCTAAAGAATCGATTACCTATCGGTTTTCACATTGTTTGTCGATCCTTTTTCATGGGTTTAAAGAGGGTAGATCAATCGAATATCGATATATCGCAAAGCAGGCTACGCTAGGGTGCGTCAAAACAAATGAAAGTCTGAAATGTTCCGCTCCCCAGGCGGCAATCGATGACGTTTGGTAAAAAAACATGTTTGCCAAAATTTGGGCCAATTTCAACCATTTTAAATGGTGCCAAAGGTCAATTTTGTGACGAAATTATGATATTTTGGTTTAGACCTCGATTTCGTACAAAAAACTCGATTTTACGCTGAAATCGTGCGTTTACGAGAAAAATGCCAAAGAACTCGACTTGTAGAGAATGAAATTTTACATTAGGAGGACGTCTTTGTAACCGATAAAAAACAAATTGAATTAGAAAAACTCAACTCGGTATTTATTTTTTTGGTCCTCAGAATTTCCGAGGTCTTACAAAGTAGAGGTTTAAAAGACTCATTTTTCACGAAAATAAGTCGAAAGAGGGTATAAATGAACTGCAGGCAAGTGTTGAGGATGCAAATGTCATCAGAACTTCTTCAGTTTCAAAAAAAGTTCCAACTATTTTGTACAATCCTCCAAAAAGTGTACGGCTCGAGAAGCAGGATCGTGCTATAATAGTAAGGGGAAAGTGCGGTTTGACCGGGAAAAATTGCGTTACAAACTTTCCCTACCTATGTAATCGTCATCAGTAGGTCCTCCTGAACAACTTCCTAAAAGTTAAAAATGGCCCGACCCCGGAACACCCCTCAAAAAAGTTAAAATTGAAAATGGCGGCCGTAATAAGAGGGTCCGGGAAATCGGTATTTTAAAATGCCCATTCTGTCTCATCATGCGAGGTATCATTTCCTATGTTATTTTGGTCGTAGATTTCATAAATGAATTCCGCAAGGCCCCTTCTGAGCTTACGTTTTTCTCGATAGTCGTATGTTTCCTTAAATTTCCGTTATTAAATACATTTATAACATCAAATTTAAGTTTCTTGGCCATAAATACATGAAAATAAAGACACTTCACTTTCCTTGTTCCTTCGGTGAATATTTAAAAAAATTGGCCTCCGGCCAATTTATGCGCGGCGCTTCGCGCCGCGTACCGGCGCTACGCGCCGGCATTTGGGGGGCTTCGCCCCCCCCATCCGCTTAGCGGATTGGTGCGGGGACCGCACGGGACTTTCTCGCTCGAGCCGGCGCTTCGCGCCGGCATAGACACTTTTACTGGAATATTTAGAAAAATACTGCCAATTTTACAAAATCATAAAGTTTGATTGGAATTTTGATCACAGGATAATAGTTATGAAATTTTTATTCAAACCACTGAACTTTATTGTAAATGTCTTCGCGATATGTGATGAATTCATATATTCGGCCTCGACTTGTTGATTTTATGAGGCATCTTCAATTAAATATGTAATTGATTAACAAAGTCTCCTGTCAAAGATGGCGATCCGTAAAAATCTTAGCTTTTCTACGATTCATTAGGATCCATTAGATTCATTGACATCATACTTCAGATACGATTTTATATTATAATCTCTCCTTAAGCACGGTCAAAAGCCATCAAATATCTACTTGAATGGGTAGAATGACTATTCGATGTTCAAATAGTCTTAAATCTAAACGGTTTTCGCTTAGCATCTCCCAAATTTTAAATTTGGCGGGCGAATCTACCTGCTGGAAGGTTCACCACACGCCCGCCAGGAGCGCCATCTCCTTACCGCGTATCCCTGTAATTCAAAGCGAAAACAATAGAGAGCGCTGAGAGCGCCATCTCCTTCAACCAAACCTCGGGTTCTAACAATTTATAACCTCCTTTATTAAGTAACAAGCATTAAATCAGTCATATTTGTGCCGTATTATTATATTATATTTGTGCTTAGTACCTCGTAAAAAGGAACCGCGAAAGATGGAATCTGCCGGGATTCTAAATTCATTAACAACAAACATATTAGTATTTAATAAAGATGTAAGTGTCAGTTCTTGCGTCAGCTTGATGACTAATAGTAACTATATATTGTAAGTACTTACCTACCTAATTAGTTGTCTAATTTTGCTTGGTGTATACCTACGGAGTAATTTTGGAAATAGTATATGATGCATTATATAATGCATTTGAATTCCTAGGTTTCACCTGACTCAAAGCGTTTGCTGCTATTATCTAGAAGCGTTCCGACTCATTTATCAGAGAATTGAGCGTTTCCTATCGGCCCCTCTGCAATTATGAGATTAGTCCAAGAATCCTTTAGGAACTTAAATTAATGACTCAGATGGTGCTTTTGAGCCAACTTTCAAAGAATTAAAGGCATTTTTTCAAAATCTACAGTCCATGAGCTCTCCGTGTGACCGAAGTGCTCTCCTCGCTATATGACGCGTAACCCTTCAATTTTTAGTTTAGTCCAAAGACCTCATAGGAACTTACATTATTGAACCAGGTGGTGCTCTTATGCCAACTTTCGAAGAAATGAAAGGCATTTTTTTTCAAATTTACAGTCTTTGAAAATGAGTTGTTTGTGTGATGTCGCGGAGCAAAGTGCCCTACTTTTGGGCCTCGTAATCCCTTGAATTTTGAGATTAGTCCAAAGATCTTTTAGGAACTTAAATTAATGACCCAGGTGATGTGCTTGATGCCCACTTTTAAAGAATTAAAGGCATTTTTCAAAATTTACGGTCCCTCAAAATGAGCTTTCCGTGTGATTTTGCTGAAAATGGACCTTTAACCCAATTTGACCCTAGCCCCCCCAAATTTTAGCGTACCCCAAAATCGTTGGACGTGCATAAGGAGACCATAAATATGGTGTTCTGTGAGAATTTTGAATGAAATCGAACAGATAGATTCTGAGATATCGCTGTAGACAGATTTGGGGGACGCCGGACGGACGGACACACATTTTTTCAAGTATGGTTATTTTGACTCCTGGGACCTTAAAACGTCTAGAAATGATGAAATTTCAACTTTTTTTTTTTTTTTTTTCTTGGAGGATGACAATACTTCCTCTCTACCCTAGGGGAGCGAGAAAGTAAAAATGCAACCTCCTGCCTTTCACATTTGGCCGCCATCTTTGATTTGGAGCGCCCCCTTTGGCCGGAGGGCCTTGCGGAATTCATTTATGAAATCTACGACCAAAATAACATAGGAAATGATACCTCGCATGATGAGACAGAATGGGCATTTTAAAATACCGATTTCCCGGACCCTCTTATTACGGCCGCCATTTTCAATTTTAACTTTTTTGAGGGGTGTTCCGGGGTCGGGCCATTTTTAACTTTTAGGAAGTTGTTCAGGAGGACCTACTGATGACGATTACATAGGTAGGGAAAGTTTGTAACGCAATTTTTCCCGGTCAAACCGCACTTTCCCCTTACTATTATAGCACGATCCTGCTTCTCGAGCCGTACACTTTTTGGAGGATTGTACAAAATAGTTGGAACTTTTTTTGAAACTGAAGAAGTTCTGATGACATTTGCATCCTCAACACTTGCCTGCAGTTCATTTATACCCTCTTTCGACTTATTTTCGTGAAAAATGAGTCTTTTAAACCTCTACTTTGTAAGACCTCGGAAATTCTGAGGACCAAAAAAATAAATACCGAGTTGAGTTTTTCTAATTCAATTTGTTTTTTATCGGTTACAAAGACGTCCTCCTAATGTAAAATTTCATTCTCTACAAGTCGAGTTCTTTGGCATTTTTCTCGTAAACGCACGATTTCAGCGTAAAATCGAGTTTTTTGTACGAAATCGAGGTCTAAACCAAAATATCATAATTTCGTCACAAAATTGACCTTTGGCACCATTTAAAATGGTTGAAATTGGCCCAAATTTTGGCAAACATGTTTTTTTACCAAACGTCATCGATTGCCGCCTGGGGAGCGGAACATTTCAGACTTTCATTTTTTTTGACGCACCCTAAGGCTACGCCGCCACCAGGACTAGTTACTTCCGTTGCTGTCACAGGCGAATAGTCAAATCAGGCGTTTGGTCAAATGCCTCGGCAAATAGTCAAATTTAGACAGTTTACGAAATTTTGTAAATTTATGGCGAGGAGCTCAAGAGTTTTCAATATTTCGGGGGAAAATAACTTATCAAATCGATGAACTCTCCTCATTCTTTCTTTTTCGGATTCTTCTCATAAATGTTAAAATTTTATGACATGCTGAAAATTTTGAGATAAATGTTGGTTCAGGGGCTTAAAATCGTTTCAAACACTATTGTATGATCCACATTATTAGAGAGAATTCTTTTTTACAGTAGCAAGGAATTATTGAGTCTAGAATTAGGGAAAAAATCAGAAGTTGAATGGACGTAAGAATATTTGACTATTTGGCTGGGACACGTATATTTGGCTTGATTCTACCCATGCCGTCTCTATTCGATGAACGATGGGGAGTGATGCATCAAGGATGCCAAAGAATTAGCGCCGCGAAAAGACTCTGCTAGAATTAGAGAAGGCGGCGGAAATCGGCGGCCTCATTTGGCGTTATAGCATAACGCACGAGGCATAACGCGAGGCCCAAGCCCAAGGCCGGTCCCGGGAGCAGGGCCCTTAACGTGAAAGTCACCACGCAATCTTCATGTCACTTGCTCCGTCGTTGAGGTTGCGTTGGTCTCGTCTTAATGACCACCATCGGGGCATTATCCGCCGTGGACAACGCGTCGCGTCCTTTTCCCCACGAAACAGTTGAAATATGGCAATGCCGTAAGAGCAAAAATTAATACGATTCTCATCAGCTGAGTTTTTTCATAACCTCCGGTGTAATATAAGATAAAGTCGATACACCGAACCGAGTGTTCTTATTTCGTAAATCCCTTATTTTTCCCTTCATTCTGGATTCTGGAGCTTCGACTCACATCGTAAAAACGGAGAGTGCATTCAAAAGCTTCGTACATCTGAACCCTCCGATAAAAATATCAGTGGCTAAAAACGGAGCTCATATCTTTGCCTACAAGAAAGGAAATATTCCAGTGAGGATTGAACCAGGATTTGAAGGAGTCCTTAAAGACGTATTGTATTGTCCGGAAGTCCCGTACAATTTGCTGTCTGTAAGAAAAATTCAGGAAGCTGGATTTGATGTGATCTTCAATCAGCAAGGAGTAACAATAAAAAAGGGAAGTACGGTTGTAATGATCGGTAAGCCATTTAACAATTTATTCTCTGTGAACTTCATGATTGACAAAACAATGGCTTACAGTGCATCATCTTTTGATAAGTACAAATTATGGCACGAAAGATTAGGTCACATAAGTAAAGCTAAATTTTTAGAGTTAAAAAGGTATCAGCTTATTGATGACGTAGATCAAATTGAAAATGTTATGCCGAGCGAAAATTTATGTGAAGCTTGTATTAGTGGTAAGCAAACAAAATTGCCATTTCAAAATTCTAAGGATAAAACGTATGTGCGAAGACCGCTCTTCATCGTGCATTCGGATGTATCAGGTCCTATCACTCCTCCGACTCATTTAAATCAAAATTATTTTGTAATTTTTGTAGATGAATTCACGCATTATTGCGTCACATACCTGATTCAACACAAATCAGATGTTTTCTCTGTTTTTAAAGATTTTGTTGCAAAGAGTGAAGCTCATTTTAACTTAAAATTAGTTAATCTATATTCCGATAATGGTGGCGAATATTTTTCTAATGAGATGAAACAGTTTTGTGTGCAAAGAGGCATCACGTATCACCCTACGATCCCGCGAACCCCACAGCAAAATGGAGTGTCAGAGCGTATGATAAGATCGATTACAGAGCGAGCTCGTGCAATGCTTAGTGGAGCTAAGTTGAACTTAGTATTTTGGGGAGAAGCTGTTCTTACAGCAACATATCTTGTAAACTTATCGCCAACGAGGGCCTTGAGTTCAGCTGTGACTCCATATGAAGCATGGCACAATAGAAAGCCGCAAATAAAATTTCTGAAAGTGTTTGGATCTACAGTCTATGTTCATAATGACACTAGAAAAAGGAAATTTGATGAAAAATCCTTTAAAGGCATTTTAGTTGGTTATGAACCAAATGGGTATAAAGTGTGGGATGCGGAGAAGAAAATATTTGTCAGAGTTAGAAATGTAATTGTCGATGAAACAAATTACTTAGAATCCAGACCTGCGTTAAAGTGCTCTGTGGATACAGAGAGTGAGAAAATAACTGATGCATCTGACTGTACGTCAAAATCAGAACTGAGAACTCAAGAGGGAACTGATGCAACTGACTGTGCGTCAACATCAGAACTGAGAACTCAAGAAGGAACTGATGCATCTGGCTGTAAGTCAAAATCAGACCTTCATAAAGAACTTGAGATAAAGAAAAGCGCAGAACAGGATTATAACTCTAGTAAAGACAAAAAGGGTGATGCAAGGATCTATGTAGAGATGGATAAAAACTGTGTTTTGAAGCCCCAAAATTGTGAGAATGAGTTTTTTTGGGTCAAGGAGGAGTGATCTAAATGAACTTGATGAATTCATTTTACAGGCACAATCCATTGACTGTGATGTACCCAAGACTTTTAATGAAGTTGAGAATAGAGCTGATAAAATTCAATGGCAACAGGCTATTAAAGAGGAGCTTGACTCTCTCGAATTCAACAAGACTTGGAGTCTTGTACCAAAGCCTGAGGATAAAAATATTGTTGATTGTAAATGGATTTTTACAATTAAGAAGGATGAATTTGGGAAACCTAAAAAACATAAAGCGCGGTTAGTTGCTCGTGGTTTCAGTCAAAAATATGCTGAAGACTATGATGAAACTTTTGCTCCTGTCACTCGAATAGCGAGTTTCAGAATTCTGGTGGCTTTTGCCAACCAATTTGATTTGCTAATTCATCAAATGGATGTAAAAACAGTTTTTCTAAATGGAACTTTGAGAGAGGAAATTTATATGAGAATTCCTGAGGGAGTTTTAAGTGATGGTAATCAAGTGTGCAAGCTCAATAAATCTTTATACGGTCTAAAACAAGCCGCTAGATGTTGGTTTGAGATTTTTGATGTGAAGCTCATTAAAGCAGGGTTTAAAACTTCACCTGCTGATCGGTGTGTTTATTTTTTGGACAAAGGAAGTGTTGATAAAAACATTTATGTTGTTTTGTACGTTGATGATGTCGTAATTATTTGCAAAGATACGGAAACAATGAATAATTTTAAACGATATTTGATGAGTGAATTTCGTATGGTGGACCTTGGAAATATTAGATTATTTCTGGGAATTAGAGTTGAGAGATGCGATGGGATTTTAACTTTGAGTCAATGTGCTTATATTGATACAGTTTTGAAGAAGTTTAATATGACTGATTGTAATGCCGTTGACACCCCACTTCCAAGTAAATTAGATTTTGTAGAACTTAATTCAGTTGAAGCGAACGAAGCACCCTCTCAGAACCTCCGGTGCAATATAAGAAAAAGTCGATACACCGAACCGAACACCGAAAAAAAAAAAAAAAAAAAAAAAAAAAAAAAAAAAAAAAAAAAAAAAAAAAAAAAAAAAAAATCTCAAGTTTTGCATTCATGGCTCAGGAGAACTCGAATAGTTCGGACAGTGATGACAACCTAACCTTCATTCTGGATTCTGGAGCTTCGACTCACATCGTAAAAACGGAGAGTGCATTCAAAAGCTTCGTACATCTGAACCCTCCGATAAAAATATCAGTGGCCAAAAACGGAGCTCATATCTTTGCCTACAAGAAAGGAAATATTCCAGTGAGGATTGAACCTGGATTTGAAGGAGTCCTTAAAGACGTATTGTATTGTCCGGAAGTCCCGTACAATTTGCTGTCTGTAAGAAAAATTCAGGAAGCTGGATTTGTTGTTTTATTTTGTTGTTTTGTACGTTGATGATGTCGTAATTATTTGCAAAGATATGGAAACAATGAATAATTTTAAACCTGTGTCAAAATTCAAGTGGACTCGTCAAAATTCAAAAATTGTTAAAAATTTAAGTCAAAATGTGTCATAATTCAAGTCAAAATTCTAAATTTGTTTGCAATTTTTCGGTCTGGTGAGGTTTTTCTGGGTTTCCCTCATCCGTTGCAACAAATGTTGGACCTGCATGTTTTCCCAGTGAGCATTCATTAATAATGAAATTAATTTTTGAGGAGGCGAGTTGAAATATGGCAATGCCGTAAGAGCAAAAATTAATACGATTCTCATCAGCTGAGTTTTTTCATAACCTCCGGTGTAATATAAGATAAAGTCGATACACCGAACCGAGTGTTCTTATTTCGTAAATCCCTTATTTTTCCCTGCATCCCTACGAGAAACGACGTAACTTAATTGCAAAGTTGCCAAATTTTCCCTTAAAAATTGCATTTACACGGGGAAAATCTTGGGCATTTTCAACTGAAAATTTTACTCCTTCTTTTTCTGATACCACGCAAAAATCAGACAAATTTTGGACAGAAATTGCGCAGGTACTTTCTTGCAAAGAATCAGTTTGTTCGGGTCAATTTTGCAACGCTGGAATGGAGTTACGTGCCTTCGTCCGAGAAACGACGAACGGTCATCGTTGGGACGCTCATGCAACTAACCGCGAGGCGAGGGGATCTCGGAAAATCGGATCTTCCAAGACATGCGGGTCCCATGCCCAGAAGAAACACTATTTTCGGACTTGGTGAATTTTCCGGACCACTAGACGCCCTCCTGACTTTCATGGAAGAAAATAATGTATTTTTTTCTGGATTCCTGCTACAATTATGGGGTGCCCAGGAAATCTAGTAAGTAGACAGTGTTGATTATGCATCTGGCTCCGTATGCCAGCCACGTGATAACTGTCAGAACGACTGTCAGAAATCAAGTCCCGGCTCCTTAGTATCCTAGATCATTAATCAGGACTCGAGTAATGGATACCATAATTTTTGAGCGCATTTCAAGACTTGCTGCCCTGTTTTCGCACATTTTTGGGCCAAGTTATGGCATCGAAACCGTGGAAGGCTGTGAAAAATTTGGTCGTAATAATTAGAGTTGTTGATTACGTGCGTCGGTGAATGTGAAGAAATAAGCGCGTTATTACTGGGAGGATCCTTGAAGCGCGAGCGACGCACAGTGAAGCGAACCTTTGAGAGGGGTCGGACGTGGAAATTTTCGACCTTACTGCTTTTCTGTCATGCTAAGGAAAAACGCCGTAGGAGCCTTTAAACGTTGCCAGATTTAATTCAATTAAAACCGAATTTTCTTGGAAAATTGCCAACATTTGTCTTCAAAATGTTCAGATAATTTTGTTCGCAATTTGATCTAAAATATCTGGAAATTTCAAAGAGAAATACGAATAACTTTCCTCAAATATACATGTGTTATAAAGGGAAATTTGGCAACTCTCGAATGTTCATACGGCGTTTTTTCTTAGCGCGGGGGTTTTCATGTTTATTTCGTCACATTATGAATTTTGAGGGATGTTTCGACGAGGAAATTCTACGAGGAAGAAATTCAATGGAATCACTTGTAAACTTGTACGTCTCGTATTGATAATGAGTTCCTTCTAGCACAAATACGTCCAAATAAGACTACGTAGGGTAAAAAGGTGAAAGATAAATGACATGTTTTAATGATTAGTAGATGTGTCCGAAATTCCCTGGCTTTTCCAGCAAATTCCCTGACTTTCCCTGATTTTCCCGGCTTTTTAGACAGCCGGCTACCCTGCCAATAGGACAATTCCATTTACCCTTAGACTACTTGGACTATCAATTCGAAACATGAGCCCACTGAGTGATGGACGAACATGCGTGCTCGTCGAGAGGGTGAGCGGTCGAGCACGAGCGCGCTTGGCCGAGGCTGATGCGTGCAGCGGCTAGGCGTGGAATGATCCATTATATCGATATTTCCCCGTTTGAAGTTGTGGTAAAGAATCGATTATTAGGGTGTTGGTTGCGGACGCCCTGTTTAGCGATCCTTTTTCATAGATTCAAATGACAGATCAATCGATATATCGCGAGATATGGACGCGTATCAGAGACCGGGACCGGGGTGGGAGATCAAGGTTGGATTCCGTGTCAACGGCAGCCGCTGTGCTTTGTATAGTATGCAATATGCATGCCACTTATTCATAGCCAATCCAATCCAAACCAAAACAATTTATTAAACCGCGACCACGGCTCCAACCCGCACGACCAACCCGGCTTCTCGCTTTTGCCAACTCTCCAAGGATCCCTCTCATCGGTCGTCCCCCTCCAGTAGCAATGGCTCTTAAAAAAAATTTTTACAAAAAAATGTCAAAAAAAATGTAAAAAATGTGTAAATTTTAAGCAAACAAACTCTTAAAATACTCGTTTTAGGAAACCCTTTTGGGGAATTCTTTTAAATAAAAAAATAGTCATATTTCAATTAAAAGAAAACGTAAAATTTACGTAAAACTCAACAAACTATAACCTCAATTTTTATGGGCTGCGACTTTTCCTGTTACGCTTTTCTGTTCACCACTTTTTCCCCCTCGTTTTTGCCCGCAGGAAGTTCATAAAAAAAATTCGCAAATCTTACTTAAAATTTACGCAAACAAATTTACTTAAAATTTTTCTTCAATTTTATGTAAAAAAGCCGCAAAAAGGGTTTCCTGATACGAATATGTCAAGAGTTTTCTTTACGTAATTTTCAAGTGGTTTGGGTGCAAATTTTAAGTTTTCTAAAAATTAACAAGTTTTTTACATCTTTTCTCTACAGCCATTTTAGCCATTCTTAAGAACAGGAAAATTTTTGAAGAGGAAACATATATGAGAATTCTTAAATTCGTATCATGTCTAGTGTTCTATTGGCAAAATCACACATTTTGAGAATAAAAGCGGCAGCGTTTGAAAAGGACTTCCCTTTCACGTTGGAGCAAAGTTCAATGAGACCTAATACTTCCTCTCAAAACATGCTCGGATTAAAACGCTTGTCTGAAACAATATCTGTGCGAAGGACGTCTTGAGGAGGTGTACTCGTCGCCGAGTTGACCTTTCTCTTTCCCTGACGTGACGTCATACGTCATCGGTGGTCGCCATCGGGACGTTGTTTCGCTGGAGAAAAAAACTTCTTCCGGAGTCATACCGCCCCCGTTGCCAACGTCGTGCCGCACAGTGGATCGAGTCAATCTCGTGCGGCGGACATGAAATGTTTTATTAAAACTGCAAAATCAGGGTGTCTAGCATCAGGAGTATCCCAATTTTCCCGATTCCATTAGAATTTGAGGAAAAATCGGTCGTGAAATAAGAATTTGAGAAAAGTCGGCCGCCTGATCGGATTTTATTATGCTTTCGCAAACGCTTATGCAGAAATTTTAATTATTCTTCGAAAAAAATCAGGATTTGCACAAATTATGTAATCAGGATTTAGCGGTCAGAAATCAGGAAAAACCAGGATTCCATCAGGATTTCCCAAAATGGAAAAAACTAGACACCCTGTTTATGGAAAAGAAAATACTTTTCAGTTATTTTTTCAGGTGAAAGACCGTTTTATGAGGGTTGTCCGCGTATATTCAAGTTTTAGTGTATTTTCCGAAGGAAAAATACACCATTTTTTTACCCGTTGTCTCCACTGTGGAGAAAGGCTTAATCAAAGCGACGGATCTTCCCGGTGCAGAGCATAGGATGAGGAAACAACGCTGGAGCCAGAGTCTCGACCGACGAGTTTCTCAAGAGACTCAAATCCGGTGATTGTAACAACACCACCACACCGGACCGGCCAGTGAGATAAATCGCCTTGGAATATGAGTAATTAATTTCAACAAGTGTATTTTTTCACTGCAAGAGCCGCTCTCCATGAATCAAGCTCATTTCAGCCGCCGCGACAGACGCGCGCCCAGACTATACACACGCCTCTGACCCTCTCACCACTCGCTCACCAGCCGCTGCAACTTCGGCTAATTGACCTATTCAGCGTCACTCCTAATCGCCGCGTATTTATCAAACAACTGGGGGTAGGCAACCCGCCTTACACGCCGGATCCTCCTCCAAAAAAGTCTCCCTCAGTGCCGTTTTCCCCAAATAGATGACAGTGGCGTGGCGTGCTTTGCGATAAATCGATTGATTTGCCATTTAAACCTATGGGAGAGAATCGATAGACAGGGTGTCCGCAGCGAACACCTTAATAACCGATTCTTTACCATAGCTTCAAAATGGAGAAATATCGCAATCAATCATTCGATGGCTAAAGTGCGAAACCACGTATCCATATTGGGGTGTTTCAAAATTTTCGCTCCTATTGTGTTTTTTTCAAAAGGAACAAACCAACTCTGTAGCTTGATATATATACAGGATATTACACAAAAAGAAGAAAAATAAAGGAAGTTTTCAAGAAATCATGATGACTCAATTTTCGAAGAAGAAATCAAGTATGATAGGAATTCTACAACGTCGCAAACGGAGATACGTGGGTACGATATACACCATTCCGACAAAACAGTATAATAACCAAGTCAACGTTACTACGATTGTCCAACTCCTCCTTTTTCCTACAGGCACCTAAGAGCACGTATTTCATACATTTATCTGTCAAAATATTATGAACATTATGGAAATAATCAGAGACAAATCGCAGGAAAAAAAAATATAAATTACTTTAAGAGAATTTGCAGGTGTCTGAAATTTGATGAATTTCGTGTTTAAGTGGAAACTTCTGAGTGAATTGAACACGATGATACCCTTGGTTCATGAATTGAACAATTATTGGAGAAGATATGACAAAATGATCTGATCTGCTAAAATACGCGTGTTTAAATGGGAAACGCCGCCAGATGACGTCACTAAACGGTGAATTTTCTCACTTTTAAATCTATTTTTATACTATTTCCTACATCAGAAAAAATTATAAAAAAACACAGTAAAGTCAGCTCTTTCAGATGAAGCAATAAAAAATTTGCATGCAATTCTCCTTCTTGGCAAAGTTGAAGTAAGTGTAACGTATACAATTATACATCGTTGGTCCAACTGCAGTAACACGCATCTCTGTTTGTAGAGTTGTAGACTTCGTGTCATTTTTCATTTTCTACATTGAAAACTACTTAGCGTCATTTCTTGAAAACTATGTTTTCTTCTAAGTTTTCTTCATTATTTAAAGAATATTTTGCGACAATATCGAGCCGTGATATGACTTCTGTCTCCTATTCAAAAATAACAGAGGAGCAGAGATTTTGAAACAGCACAACCGAGATACGCATTTTTGTAATTTTGTCGTCGACATGCTGAAACGACATATCCTCATTGGTAACATTGAGAAAAGTTATGTCCGAGTTATGTTTTGGATCCAATTCGATATAACAGATAATCCAAATGATATCACGACTTAAAGAGTTAGTTTCGGTTGAAGGACACATTGCAATTCGATGTTGATCGTCAAGCGCCTTAAATACCTCGATGCAACTATTCGTGCTCCACGGTTGTCCGTGCCGTATACTCAAAAAAATGAAGGCGTTTTGGTCTCGTTTGATCTTCCGATGATGCGATGCGTGGATGTGGCGATTTTTGCGCCTAATCGTAGTCCTGGATACTTAGGTATGTCGATTGGTCGGCATATGCAGGGAAGCACTGCCTCCCCCGAATAATTTATGGAACAATGGAGAATTTTGCACACACAAATTTTATTGCTTCATCTGAGAGTGCCTCATGAGCTGAGTTCGCATTATGTTTCATAATTTTTTTCTGACAAGGGAAAAATAGATTTAAATGTGAGAAAATGTGCCGCCTTATGACGTCATCTGGTAGCTTTTTCCATTACAACACAATACATGTATTTTAGCAAATTAGGTTATTTTTTCTTATTTTCTCCAATAATTGTCCAATTTTGAAACCAAGGATATCCTCGTACTCAGTTTTCCTAGTTGTATCATTTTAAACATGAAATTCACAAAATTTAAGACACCTGCAAATTCTCTATTTAGTTCATTTTTTGAGTCGACAGAGAGCGTATTGTTTCATTATGCTTCAGCGATTTTGCGCCTTGAACTTTTATTTGGGGGGGGGGGGGGGTTGTCTACTGTCTACCCCACAGGAGTGGTATCAAAAAATGAGCTCGCTCATCCTGTGTCTCACGATCCCGGCGCCCTAAACTTGAACATGGCACATTATAATTTTGAATGGCTTTTAATCAGAATTGCGTTTTTTGAATTGTGAAATAGCCATATCTCCGTTCGGTTTGAAATTTTTGGGAATTGCTTTCCAAAAAATGCTCTAAGAGATCTCCTCTGCTGTGGTACGCGAAACTTAACTTTGAATAGAATTTATTCATTTTTCTCATGAGCGTTTACAAATTAAAACATTCGGGGTTTCCATACTTATTCCATTTTCTGAGTATCCGAATTACCGTGACTTTTTTGCTTCTCTCAGACTCCGAAATGTTTGAGTTCCCTGACTTTTCCTGATCCTCAAACAAAACTTTCATTTATATTTTTTCCTTCAAATAAACGCTGATCACGAAATCCCACAACTTTTTCGATTCACTCCCTGATTTTTCCAAAATGTCATGAATTCCCTGACTCCCCCTGGCTTTCCAGGTTTACCAGACCTCCGGAAACTCTGAACATTAAGTCGGGAAATTTCTCTACGGATTTGCTAACTTCTTGAAACGTTAAACTGCTTGACTCATTTACGGTGGTTGGCAAAATCAACCTTGCGTTTTAAATGGCCGTGCATCCGCTGATATTACACACAGCAACTCAGGGCATCAGAATAGATCTCATTATTTTTCGAGAATCGAGAGAATTGAATGATTTAAACACATAATTTGGTGGCAGGCAAAACCAACTCATTTCCTACAGTAAAAATCGTTCGGAAGGAAAAAAACTCAAGTTGACGATTTAGAAATCAACCTTATACTCTTCCGACCGACAAAAATTGACCTCAGTATTAAAAATTGAATTTCCTTTACTGGAATGGCTCACAGACAGAGTTGTCGAAATAAAAATAAATAGAGCCAATCTTGATATGAATGAGAGTAAAAAATGACAAAAATGTTCTGTATTGGGGGGAACGTCTCCATTTGGCAACGCTGCGATGAGGTTGATCTTCAGAGATCAATTACCGTGTAATTGAACGACTGTAATGCCGCTCGGTGCAGTTTTAAGTTAGAATTATTCACGTTCCTCGGTAGTTATATTTAGGAGGCTTATCAGACAAGAACTCCGTCCTCCTAAGGAAGAACGTCGTATGAGCCCACAGAGGTTGCCAAATTTGCTTTGAAAAAAAAATGAATTTTCAGAGCAATCTGTGAATATTTTTCTTTGGTTTTTTCAAAGAATTTTATTCGCGATGCGATCTAAGTCATTTGAAAATTTCAAGACTTTCCTCAAAAATGAACATTTTACCAGAGGAGATTTGGCAGCTCTCGAATGTTCATACGGCGTTTTTTCTTAGCACGGCAGTACTGGAGTTACTGGACCTTTGACAAGAAAAAAAGTTACGTTCAATCGAATCCTGAAATGGCTCACTTTTGGAAACTGAGCACCAATTCTGAGAGGGCCGTAAGCGTATTTGTCTTTTCGAGTTGACCTATTGACAGATTTGAATGTACGCATCACGAAAAAACCTTTTGTTAATGATCCCCCCTCCGCCTTACTTTTCGAGGATATTGTGCATGAAAGTTTCTTGTTCAACATCTCAAACCCATTCTGGAAAGCAAATGAAGGTGATTCAACACATTTTCCCTAACATTTTCGTCATATTCGTCATTTTCCCGGACATTTCCCGGTTTCCCCTGACTGTGGCAACCCTGTGAAGCACAGTGACCCTTTGATAAGATGACAAGACTGCACATGACAAAAAATGTAATCACAACACGAAGAAAAAAAGAGGAAGAACAAATGATTATGGTGAAGCTTTTAAAGAGAAAGAAGATTGAAAAATATAAAGAGCTTAGCGTGGATTCGTGAGAGCGCGGAGCAGGGCAAATGAATTAAAAGTTAAAAAAATCTTTTTTCTTTTAACTGAGGCTCTCTTGAGGATGGAGAGCGTTCCTCAAAGATATTTTGAAAGTTAGCAGTCTTTAATTAAAGGGAAACATAAGAGCAGTTAAAATTGTTGGGATTGCCTTGATTTTCAGTTTACTGGGGAGTATGAATCCTTCAAAATATATCAATTGTAAAATTTGGAAAACACTTGCTTTGGAACGTTGTCGCCTTCCTACACCACTTGTTGAATGTAATGTAAGAAAACCAACAGGTCTAAATCTACAAAATTAGGCTTCTTTCACTGCCTACAAAATTGTCTAAATCTTGTGAGCAAAAACAATGTTTTTGTCTGCCATGGAGAAAAATATCAGTGAAATCGGAAATGTTGAGCGACTATAATGGAGATGAGTATTTTTCTAGCTTCACTGCCGGTGCGCACAGAAAGTTCCCCGAAATATTCTAAGAAAAAGGGCCAAGAACTACTTACTGTTACTTGGACCAGGGTCTCAAATATTAGCACACTTATAACTTTCTATTTTTTTCAGAATCTTCAAAATTTTCCACTTAATTTGATTTGTAATTTTCACTTGTTTTTATTTGAAATTTGTTTGGATTATTATTGAGTGGAGCTCGATCCAAATCGTAGAGAATAAAAACCAACAAGATTCATACAATTTTCGGATGAGAACGAAAAATGAAACACAGATTGAAGTCACTTAATATTTGGGATAAAATACGTCACGCAACTGTCTTGACGTTTCAACGCTTTTAGAGGCAACTTTAAAACACGTCGAATAGTTATTATGTTGATGTGAGAGCATTTCAAGTTCATGTAACCGTTTATATAATCAGCCAGAGATGAAGCCGTTTTAAAATTAATTTTCTGTGCCTAATCAAACCCTTGATAAAACTGATTACGTTCAGCGGCTAAGAGAAAAAAAAAATCCTACTTTAGGTATACTTAAAAGTCTAAGCGAGAGTTCATGGCTATTTCAGAAATGCTTGATACGATGTTTACACGACTTTTATTAAAAGATTCCGAAAATCAGAGGTCACCCGAAAACACCATCCGACAAAACCTTTCTTTGAGAAAAAACGATGAACCAAGACATCGATAAAAACTTTAAAGCATTTAGACCGAAATAAACACAAAAGAACCAAATCATATTTTAAAATAAAATGAATTAAGCGCCGTTTTGAGCTTAACAGTAGCAGCACATTTTTCCTGTGAAGAATTCGAAATCGGGGGAAAACATTTTGAATCTGAGAATGACCATTTAATGTGGTTCCTTGGCACTTGAAGGAGCGATTCGACAGTCGATTGATCAATTAATCATTCTTGGATTTTAGGACATTTCTTAAGAATATTCAATAGGATTTTAGGACATTTCTTCAGGACATTCTTGGTAATAGGACATTTCTGAAGAATATTCTTGGATTTTAAGACATTTCTAAAGAATTTCCGAGCATTATATCACGCGATAGTATGCCAGGTATTTGTACATAAAAGACCGAAAAATACTTTGAAATAACGCCGGAGGAACGTCCCGAGTGAATACCACGAATCGAAAAGCAAATCGATTTGCAATATCCACTCGGGACGTATTTGTGACGTCATTCCAAAGTGTTTCTTGGTATTTTGTACACAAACACCTGACATACTATAGCGTGATGTGATGAGCTGCTCAGAAAATCTTAAGCAGTGTCCTAAATTATCAGTTTATCGATCGACTGTCATATCATTCTCCAAAAAAGAGTATGGAGGAGGAGTAAAACTTGAAACCGATTTTCCTCTGTTAGATCTTAATGTCTTCGAATCCGTTGAACGCAGTCAATTTGTGTGAGCATATGATCGAAAAGCGAATATGAGCACGCGAAAACAAGTTCATTATCACAGAGACACATCCAGCGACCCGGAAAAATATGAAACCACCAATTGAACCAAGCCGCAATGGCAAAAAAAAACTACTCACAAACGGTGCCCTCCATGGTGAATAGGTGGACGAAAAAATAAAACGACGAAAAAAATAAAATCAAGAAAGAGGAAGAGGCGATCTGACGGTCAGATTCAGCCGCGGTACACTATCACGGACTGATAACTGATTGGGATGCGAATCAGATCAAAATACTCGGGAGTGAGTGGAGGAGGAGGTGAAGTGGCTCTGCTTCGAGTGGAGGGGGCAAGACGAGTTTATCGAGGGAATTCCTCGTGGAATCTCGGTCGTTGTAACCCGTGAGTCATACATCATACAATTACGCAGACATGCTCCGAGGAAATTCCCGTCGCTTCTTGGGGCTGGGGGGCCTATTCGGGAGAGCAGGGGGTAGTCGCCCCCCATCTCCCGCGTTAGAGTTTTTTTCCAGAGCAGGGCGTCCACTGAAACAGGCTGGCCAAAAAACAGTACTCATACAGCACTTTTTCAGTACATTCCCGAGAAATTCAGTACCTCCTCGTGAAACAAATTCAAATACAAACAACAAATTCCGGACTTTCTTGCGGAATTTTCGTACTTTTTTAATACTTTCGGACCGCTCTTAAAAAAGCAGTACTATTTCTGGATTTTCCGGACCTGTAGAGTTTTTCCTTACAATAGTAAGGAAAAACTCAGAGCAGATTCGGGGAGAAATTAATACCGGAACTGTCGGATAAGTTACTTACAACTAGAGAACTACATTGCACAATCTTAGGTTGCTATTGGAAGTATTATACGCCTTTTCACTGAAACATGCCTGAATTGAGTTTTTGCACTTTTGCAAAATTTTAAAAATCTACCTTTATTTCTGGAACTGTTTGGGCGTATGTGTTGCGGTTAGCATTAAAAAAAAAGTAAAAAAAATACTCCCTATAAAAATATCTATGATGTTTTGATGGTTAATTTGTCGTGGTCATAATTCGATTTTGATGGTTCGAATTTTTTCCTAGTCTCTCTAGGGGCCGTTCAAAAATGACGTTAACAACTTATGGGTGTCAGGGCCGGATTCACCTAATTGCCGCCCATGGGCCGCCTATATTTTGCCGCCCCCTTCTCATTCGTTTTGAAACTCGATAAAAACCATCAAATGAACGTGCCAGCGGGGGAGGAGTGCATAAAGACGCATTTACTCGTGTTGAACACATTTTTTGGGGAATCCCTGTCAACACTACTAGCTTAAGTTCACGAAACTTTGCGCGAAAGTTAAGTTCCGTAAACCTATCTCTGTGTGAACAAGGCCTTCCACTCATAAGAAATGAACGAAAAAATTATGAAAGAACAAACATAAATGTGGTTCAATGATTTTAACTTCCGCGCGCCGCGCCGCGCAGACCGCACCGTGTTGGACGCAATGCGCGAAGTATTCATGCATTCTTGTAGGCGCTATCCGTTTCACGCTGACCGCAATGACCGCACTGTGTTTGATGCAATACGTGAAGTATTCGTGCAGTCTTGTAGGCGCTAATATGTGTTACATGCCGATCGCCGCGCCGAGGAGGGCTTCTCCTTTTCATTTCAAGTCCTCGTTATCATTTTCTCTAAGTCGCGCCGTTCTAGGCCAAATTGCGTGTTTGGTTTCTCTCGTAACTCGAATTATCGAGGGTGGTGTCTCTTGTATCACTAAGAGACGACAAAATTAGAAATTACTGTACTCTCAGGAAATGAGAGATAATGTCGCCTTTTCTCGTTTGTAATTTTGTTTTTATAAATCCGATTTTTTTTATACTTACACTTTAAAAAATTGCAAATTTTTGCCGCCCCTTAGATTTGCCGCCATGGGCCGCGGCCCATGTGGCCACCCCCTTAATCCAGCCCTGATGGGTGTACGGCATTCTGTCACACTGAGCTGAACCCAAAGTCAGGCTAAAATCAGCACGAAGCGCCCGTTTTTCGATCAATTTGTGAATTAAATCTGCGATTAAGATGGAAATTGAATTAACCCAAATCTGACGCAATTTTTAGGGACTAGTAAGGGCACCCTGACATGAAAGGCGGGAAGGGGGTGAAAAGTTGGGAAAAAACTAACGTGATATTGCCTTTCGTTATTACAGTCAGTGTTGAAACACGGTAATAATTGGCACGAATTGACAACCAGCTTGTTCTCGGTTGTATGCAAGATTGGTTACTTCAAAGCGTGGCGTGCTTTGCGATACATCGATTGATATGCTATTTTAACTCATGGAAAAGAATCGATGGACAGGATGCTCACAACGAACACCTTAATAATCGATCTTTACCATAGCTTCAAATGGGGAAACATCGATAATGGATCATTCACGCCTCGCCACTGGGTTACATAGGCTTGCGCCGAAACCGAAACAGGACTTGATCTTGTAAACCTCTTTTGCCTAATGGCTGACATGCGAGAGTATTGAAATTCAATGACTCACGACACACAAGACGAACCGTTAGAGTACATCAATATCCGTCTTGCCGTTTGTATCTACCTCACTTTCTTTTTCTATTTCATCGACTTCCTCCTTGCTTCACTCCTCAAATCCGTCATTCTTCCTCCTTTCCTTCGACGGATATTCAGCTAAAGCAATCATACCACGAGTCAGCTTTCTCGCCCAACGGCTACTTTTCACCAGGATAACATGAAACGAAAGAAAATTATGAAAGTTTAGGGTGTCTACTGAGAAAGGTGGGCAGGAATCAGTGCTTTCACAGGATTTTTTCCGAGTTCGCTCAAAAAATAGGATATTGAGATCGTGAGCGAGGGTGGAAACTTGAACTGTTCAGTGCTATATAGCAGTCAAAATGCATTGTTCCTAGAGCTGGGAACAACTCCAGCAAACTCCAGCTGTGTTTTTCTCAAATTCGCAATATAAGGTTCTGAAACGGAGACGGAGAATAAAGCCTTATTAATTTTTTTAAGATAGATATTCAACTCATTTGAACAAAGTTAAACAGAGAGGACGCACTAAATGCCATTTTTTCCAAATGAGTTGGTAAAGGTGTCAAATTTATACATTCTTAGATTTCGTAACATCAAAAATTCAAAGTCGGGGGAAATACTATGAGTGTGAGGGACAGTCGTTAATTTTAGTCCTCAACATAGAATCTACTGGAGGAATGAAACTTCCCAGCTTCCTTTCTCGGTTCCAACTCGATGCAACTTGATACGTTTCGGTTTAACTTAAACAGAATAGACTACATTTTGCGATTAAAAACTCTAATTTGGTCCAAACTCAACAGAAACGCACCAAAGCGCATTTAGAGAGGGGAAAAAATGAGTTGGGAGTAATAACGAATTCACTCAGTCGCAAAATTTTCTCCTGTTAAAGTTCCAAGCCGAGAAAAAAAATCTCAACATGAAAATAGTCGTTAAACGTCGTCATTTATTTTAACATTAAGCTTTATGGAGGAATAAAACTTTGAACCTCGACTTCTCGATTCAAACTTGATCCGACTTGTTGCGCTTCAGTTAATCTCAGTCAATTTTAAGTTCCCTTCTTTAGGGGCCTAAATGCCCAACTTCTCAAGAAAACGACTTCATGAGGCCTTTTAGAAGAATTTTAACAAGAAAACTTCAGAGAAACGTCGTAACATTTCGACCATGAGTAAAATCTTTTCGAGTGCAAGAAAATCGGAACGACAAAACAAAAGAAAAAAACGCAATAATGTATTTTTCCTTCGGAAAATACACTAATAAACGGAAAGCTCAATTTTAATTTCTTCCCTCTTTGAAGGCCCTGAATGCCTGACTTATCCAAAAAACGAATTCATGAGGCACTTCTGCAGAATTTAACGTGAACACTTCATTGGAACGTCTTAAAATTTCGACCCACGAGAAAATTCTGCTCGAGTGCAAGAAAATCGGAACGACAAAAAAAAAAAGAAAACAAAGAAAAATAAACGGAAAGCTCAATTTCAATTTTTTTTTTAGTTTTTTCCCTCCTTGAAGGCCTTAAATTCATATAACTTATCCAAAAAACGACTTCATGAGGCATTTTTGAAGAATTTAACGTGAAAACTTCAGAAGAACGTCTTAACATTTCGACCATGAGAAAATTCTTTTCGAGTGCAAGAAAATAGTGACGATAAAAAAAAAAAAAATAGACGAGAAGCTAGACACGAAATTGGGGAAGTATCACGGTGCATGGTGACGAGCATCAGAACCCTGAAGCGAGGAAATCGGGAAGAAAAGCCCTTCGGAGTGGTGGTGGGAGGAGGGGGGGACAAGGGGCACTTAAGCGAGATAAGAGGAGTCCTACCTGTTGATATCGGCGGCGGAGTGGAGGCACTGAAAATCCCTGCTGACTCGACTGTAGCGACTCCGGCTCGGGCCGGGGCCGGGTGCGGCGGGAGGTATCCGGGAGGGATGCAGGCGCTGGAGGGGGCGCACGATGGATCGAGTCAATAGGAGAGGTCGGACAAAATTTGGAAACTTTTACTGCTCATAACTCGGTTTATACAAAACTTTGAGGTTTTGAAAGTGGTTTCATTGATTTTCTCGTAGAATTGTCTTGCAGAAGCACCCGTTAAAATGTAAAATGTGAGGAAATCAAGAGGAAAATTTGGAGTTGAAGTCAATAACGACATGTCCGACTTCTCTGATTGACTGGATCCACTGTGGGGCGCTCCCTCCGCTGCCGCCCCCGATCAATCGCTCCAGAACAATACGTGCAATTTTCATTTACTCTCCTCATATCACGACCCGCTCGTCCCGGCCCGCTTTCGGGGGTTACCAAGGGCGGGGCCCGGGGGCCGCCTCTCAAGTCGCGCATACCCAAAAAGGGTGCATTTCCACGATTGAATATCATGCCATTTTGGAATGGACCACAAGACAGGGGGAGAATTGAACTAAATTTTGCGTTGAGCAACTACAATGTCTGGCTTTTTTTCAATGCGATTTGACGGGTTTATTTTAAATACGAGCTAAATGAGCTATCTCTTCCGTAGCTTGGGGGAATAAGTAGACACACCTGGATTGAGCGAATTTTGCCGTCCATCCAAAGAACTTGGAAATTATTCGCCTTCTTTTGCCATTTGATGACGTCATCAGCAGGCTTCATTAATGGCGTCATATATGGATAGACATATATCAGGGTGTCTACTAAGACAGGCTGGCCAAAATTCAGGACTTTTCCAGTACCTTCATTTGACGGAATTCGAAACATTTCAAAAATTTGAATTTCTCTCTCAAGTTGCGACAAAAATGGAAAATTCCGGACCTTCTAGCGGAATTTTCGCACTTTCTTGGTACTTGCGAACCGCCCTTAAAAAATCAGTACTACTTCCGGAAATTCCGGACTTGCAGACACCCTGATATATGGACTGTTTTTTTTTTGTTTTGTTTTTTAAAAATATTTGTGGAGAAATCGACGACGAAACTTGTCTTGTGATAGCCTTTGAAAGCCCGTGCCTGGTGGAATAAGTCGAGCAGGAAAAGTGGAAAGGTGAAACTTGGAGACGAAATCCTTGCGAAGCGTTGAAGGAGCAGTAATAGAGAAGGGACGGCGACGGGACGGGTGCTGAAGGGATAATGAAATTAACACTACAGTTTCCAGCCCCGTCGGAAAATTAATTCTCAAGGCGCACTGGTTATTATATGCGCCAAAGCAATCTCCCCGATAGGTTTTAACAATTATTGAACCCTTCATTTTAAGAGGGCTTAAACCGCACGAGTTTCACGATTTTGTGCATCGAGAAGATTCCAAGAATATAGTCAGTTACCTAAAAACGTGAAAATCTACAACTTCTATAAGAACCTTGGCGGATTCTGTACGAGTTATCTTTTGCCATCACAGTTAGATGAGGCTGCTATTTTTGATATCACTCTTTAAGTTCCAACACTTTTCAACGAAAAAAGATACTGAGAATTTATAAAAGAAAGGCTCCGGTTGGGAAACTTTTAGCAATGGACTATATGTGTTGGATGGAAATGCAAAAGAAAGTTTAAGAGATGAGGCAGAAACAGCCAGCCAGTCATGAAATGGAGCCCTTGCGAAAACGCCGTAAGGTTCCATTAAAAGCCAGCATATATTCTAATGGGTGTTAGGGTTATTTTCTAAATGCACATAGTTCCGTTTGACAGAAATATATGCACGTCCATGTAATGTTGCTTACATTCGCACTGATTGTGAGTCCACCGGTCATTCCCTGATTTTCCAGGTGTTCTAGACCCCGAGAAACTCTGTTCACCCATAAACACAGACTTTTCATGAGCCAGGGTTGCCACAGAATTCGGAGAATGAAATTCCCTGACATTTCCTTGATTTCCCTGACACATTTTTGTGAAATTCGCTGACAATTGAGGGTGTAACGGATAGTTAAGTGGGCATAATTGAAAATAGTTTTCAGACAAAATTTATGGTTCAAACTCTCAAACCTATTCTAGAAAGCAAATGAAGGTGATTTAACAAATTTTCTTGACATTTTCGTCATTTTCCCTGACTTTTTTAAATTCCCTGACATTTCCCGGTTTTCCCTGACTTTTCAAAATTCCCTGTCATTCTCCAATTTTCCATGACTTTTTTAAATCCCCTGACATTTCCCGGTTTTTCCTGGAACCATGGATATCATGTTGCTTGAATTGGCACTGAGTCCACCGGTCATTCCCTAATTTTCCAGGTGTTCTAGACCCCGAGAAACTCTGTTCACCCATAAACAGACTTTTCACCAATGAAAAAAACGCGGTGTTGCCAACTTGCGAGAATGGCTATGCCGTAAAAGGACCGGAAGGAGCATCTCCGGAACAGATCACGGGTCTCATTCAACATAAACTGACAAAACGTAATGGCAAGAGGTACTCACCGCAGAAAGCGATTTTGTCGAGCCTTGGACGACCATAAATAGACCACGGTCATGAGGTACCCTAAAAAAATACAAAACATTGAGTAAGCATCGTTATTATATAACCAGAATATTCCGAGTCGAAATCAATCTATGGACAATTGCGTGACATAACTCGACTGGTCAACCTCAAGTCTGATGCACGGTCAGAAAAGCTGAGCTCCTCATATTTTGATTTAGTATTTGGAGCGTGAGAGTAAAAACTGTTGACATTTCCGACGATCTCATCGAATAAAAAATTAGGAAAAGTTTGCTAAGGACCCTACATGTATACCTACTAGGAAGCTACGCGGCCCAACCCCATGATGGCGTTCCTATTCGCGCTTTCTGAGGCCCATAGAGCGGGCTCATAATGGGAATATCTCTTATCGATAGCAAGAAAAATCATAAAAATCAACTCGGTAGATCTTCAGAAAAAAATTTGGTTTCTTTACGGCGCTGCGACTCTGAACTTTAATCTCGATTTTGATTTTGCATTAAACCTTGTTTGGTGGTCCACTGAAGCTGAGGTTGATTAAAGCAAAATCAAACTCCAAATCGAGATTAAAGTTCCAACTCGCAGCGCCAAAAAGAAATCTATCATTAAACGCGCACTCGGCTCTGTCTTCAATCTCGAAAACTTAAAAATCTCATTTTCGCACAAACTGCTCTCTTCTTTGGGACGCGGACGGTATCCTGCCGTCCTAAGGACAAACGCGCTGAATAAACTTTCGAGAGTTGCCAAATTTCTCTAGATAAAACATGTATTTTTGAGGAAAGTTTTTCATATTCCTCTTTGAAATTTTCAGATATATTAGATCAAATTGAGAACAAAATAATCAGAAAATTTGATGAAAAGTGTTGTCAATTTTCCAAAAAAATTCGGTTTTTATTGAAGGAAATCTGGCAACGTCTGAAAGCACATACGGCGTTTTCCCTGAGGATGGCAGTATCAAACCCTGCGGGCCGATTATTGAAACTGATAGACTAAGCGATAGACAAAGAAGACATAGGGAGTAAAGAGCGTTCCTATTGGTTGACATGATTGGTTCTTATAGACTGAGGAAGAAAATGATGGACTAACTGTCAGGTTTCTCGTGGGTTGCCGTTAGTTAGTCCATTACCTACCTTCTATGTCCATTGCCTCCACCCGCTTCCACCAATAGGATCCCTCCAAATCCCTTTTATCGTCTTTGTCTATAGCTTTGTCTATCAGTTTCAATTATCGGCCCGCTGGAGAAAGGAAGGCCATTATTGCCCAACAGAAGTGATTTTCTCTCCACCTCGGCTCCTTGCTTTCTTAATCACGTGATTAATCGTTAATTTGCGGGTTTGCGAACAACTCGAGACAATGAAAGTAATTGCTGGCCCAACAACTCAAATCACTTCGCGCTGATCGCGAGTCAAACTAACACTAAATGGACGTACTTCTATCAAACGGAACTATGTGCATTATGACGGGAGCCCTGTTATGCATATATTCTTACGGGTCTCAGGGCTCATGTCTTAATGCACATAGTTCCGTTTTACAGTAATACGTTCAAATATGCCGAACGATGTGGTGGTAGCGCTGAATACTCTGCAGAACTTTGTTTTGCACTTGGAAACCGGCGCCACTTGCGTCATAATTAAATGAATAGCTTTTAATTTCATTCGAGCGGATTAATCTGAAACAATCGCGCAAATTGCAAAAAACCCCAAGCTACTTCAATTCAACACTATTCCCTCTTTACATCTGTAACTTCTCAGCTTTTCGTGTGATTCTGACTCGGAAATTCAAGGAAGAGAACGAGTAATGGAAACTCAATATTACTCTCTTCTGCCGTGCTAAGGAAGAACGTCGTATGATCCTTCATGCGTTGCCAAATTTCCTTGGATAAAACAAGAATTTTTTAATGAATATTTTTCTTCCAATTTTTCAGAGAATTTTGTTTGTGTTTTGATCTGAAGTTCCTGAAAATTTCAAGGGAAAAAAGTTCATAATTTTCCTCAAAAATAAACATTTTTCAAAGAAAATTTGGCAACTCTCGAATGTTCATACGGCGTTTTTTCTTAGCACGACAGAATTTAGAGAAAATCATTGACCGCTGCGCGACCGAGCCCCCCAGAGTCCGTTTCACGGGGCCATACGAGTTTCTCTGAATAGAGCCGACCCTTTGAGCTGCAAAATTCTCTTTCAATTATTGGAAGATGTTTTTTTCCGTTCGGCGCAAAATCAGCGGGGAGAGTGTCAGGAAGTGTGATTTTCATTTAAGACATATCCATGGCTAGAAGGAGGAACCACGTATCTCCGTTTGCGATGTTGAAGACATCTTGTCACACTTTATTTTCTCGTCGAGGAACTGGTTAACGTGATTTTTTAAGCACTTGCTTGGTTTTTCTCTTCTGCAGTAGACTATTGTGTATAAATCGGACCACATTTTGCAATTAGGAACTACGGTTTTTTAATCATTCCTAAAACCACCTATGTGCATAGGAAATTATGGTGTATACGTTGTCTCTAAACTGAGCCAGAGGGTGTAGTTCCTAATTGCAAAATTTAGTCAACTTTCAAGGCATTAAGCTGACTTCGAAGAAATAAAATGGGAGCGGGGATTTTGAAACACCGCAATAGAGATACGTGCTTTCTCACTTAGGCCATCAATATGAGCCCGTCTTCTGGCAACAACGCAATCGTAAAACGAGGCTACGCACGGTGGATCGTGTCGGTAGGAGAGGTCGGACAAAATTTGGAAACTTTAAAGCTTATATCTCCGTCTATACAGAATGTTGAGGTTCTAAAAGTGGTTCCATTGGTTTTTTCCTGAAATTTTCTGCTGGAAGCACCCCTTAATATTTGAATTGTGACGAAATAAACATCAAAATTTGCAGTTTCAGTAAAAAAGTTCTTGTCCGACCTCTCTAATTGACTCGATCCACTGTGCGACGCGACGGAACAATTGGCGCGGTTGCTTCAACGCTGATTGCAAGAGAAAGAAAAAGTTGAGCGGTGACCACTCGATGACGTTGTCAAATTGTGAAACGGTTTCTAATCGCTTTGACCCGTTATAGGATAGGCCGAGGAATTCGGTATAATTAGCCTCTGAGGCCAGGATTTCGAGCCCAGTTCCGATGTGCAACGCAGAGTGCGTGTCCACATCAAGAAACTTCAAATTCAACTTGAGCTTTTTCAGAGCCTCCGGAGCAGGGCCGGATTAAGGAGGTGGCCACATGTGCCGCGGCCCATGGCGGCAAATATAAGGGGCGGCAAACATTTGCAATTTTTTAAAGTGTAAGTATAAAAAAAAATCGGATTTATAAAAACAAAATTACAAACGAGAAAAGGCGACATTATCTCTCATTTCCTGAGAGTATAGTAATTTCTAATTTTGTCGTATCTTAGTGATACAAGAGACACCACCCTCAATAAGTCGAGTTACGAGAGAAACCAAACACGCAATTTGGACTAGAACGGCGCGACTTAGAGAAAATGATAACGAGGACTGCTTGAGATGAAAAGGAAAAGCCCTCGGCACGGCGATCGGCATGTAACACATATTAGCGCCTACAAGACCGCACGAATACTTCACGCATTGCATCAAAACACAGTGCGGTCATTGCGGTCAGCGTGAAACGGATAGCGCCTACAAGAATGCATGAATACTTCACGCATTGCGTCCAAGACGGTGCGGTCTGCGCGGCGCGGCGCGCGGAAGTTAAAATCATTGAACCACATTTATGTTTGTTCTTTCATAATTTTTTCGTTCATTTCTTATGAATGGAAGGCCTTGTTCACACAGGGATAGGTTTACGGAACTTAACTTTCGCGCAAAGTTTTGTGAACTTAAGCTAGTAGTGTTGACAGGGAATTCCCAAAAAATGTGTTCAACACGAGTAAATGCGTCCTATGCACTCCTCCCCCGCTGGCGCGTTCATTTGATGGTTTTTATCGAGTTTCAAAACGAATGAGAAGGGGGCGGCAAAATATAGGCGGCCCATGGGCGGCAAGTAGGTGAATACGGCCCTGCTCCGGAGGAACGGAGGAAGAAAAGAGGATAAGCGTAGAGAAACACGAGAAATGATACTGAAAGGAGGAGGGAAAGAAGGACGAAAAACAATGGAAGCTGTTAGAGTTAGTTAGGTGAGTAGTTAATTAGTTAATTACGCCGATCAGCGGGCTGATTGTTGAAAATGATAGACAAAGCGATGGATAAAGAAGATACAGGGAGTATGGAGCGATCCTATTCGTTGAAATGGGCGATTCCTATAGACTAAGGGGGTAAATGATGGAGTAACTATGAGGTCAATCGTGTATTTGTTTGGATCGGTATAACGGAGAGTTTATGTGCTGTCGGCGCCACGCCATTTAGCGTCTATAAGGGAGAGAGGAAGAAGGAAGATAAGTAAAAGAGGAAAAAAATGGAGGAAAAAGAGAAAGAAGAAAACTGAGAATTTTCTCTCTTCTCCTTCCCCTCATTTTCTCCTCTTCTTTCCCTTTTTATTTTTCATCCTTCTCGTTCTTCCCTTAAACCTTCTCTAATCACAATGTCAAAGTAAACAAGCCTGCCTACAGGAAGAAGCTAAATCCTTTCAAAGAATGACAGTAGATACGGACTTGACTCGGACAAGAAAAAAATTTGCAAGCACAGTTTAAATAAGATTCGTTGATTCAAGTGGTGCATTGTTTTCAATATTTTCCAAAACGAAAATGACAATAAAAACAAATAAAAAACAAATTCGACAATAAAAAACAAAGAAAGCGGCAGAGAGCATAAAATCCAAAGGCACTTGACTGGGTGAGATCCAACCAACCGTCTCAACCGAAGCTTGGTTCATTGTCAGCCGTATGATATTAAGCAAAAAAGCCACAAACGGACGTATTTCTATCAAACGGAACTATGTGCATTTTGACGTGAGCCCCGTTATGCACATATTCTTATGGGTTTCAGGGCTCACTTCTTAATGCACATAGTTCCAGTTCCGTTTGACAGAAATACGTCCAAATGTAATATGAAGGATGAGAATCGGTCACGAGTTATTTTCAGAACACCTTTATCGCATAAGACTCAAAGACAACGATAAATGCCCCTGTGAGCAGATAGGGACAATCGAACACAATCCTCCTCCATTGCTCAAATATAAAACAACCAAAAAATATCTACAACCGGAAAAAACCGGATTCTCAAGTGATCATCGATTCAAAAACTATCCTGTCACGAACAGAATTAGAACTCTGCCGAGAACTCGAATCCCACTTAACCAATAATCAAATGTCATGCTAAAGTACTCCTTTACTAAGCGGTGGCTGTTCGTCTCGACTAGGGCCAATTGACCCACATCTAAAGTGTCCTAGCTCGCATAAAAGAAAAAAGAAAAGAAAAAAAGAAAGCGAGAAGGTAAAAACAGAGTTAAAGAGTATCATTAACGAGCAGAGATAGGGGAAGACAAAGCGCTTCCAGAAAAACTCCTGTCTCGGCTGATAGATGCAACTATACGTGCTCAAAGGATGTGCGTGGAGGATCCATAAAAAAGAGAAGGCGCTGCGCTGGCAAGGCAAGGCCAAGACCTGTCTTTCCACGGGCCGGTTCCCGCCCCATCCTCGGTAGCGATTTTGAGAGTTAGTGACACTAGTCGAGTCGTTCCTCCGGTTAAATCCATTAAAAATATCGATTTTAGTCGATTTTATCGAAAAGTCGATTGTTTTACATACTTTGAAAAGAAACAGTGTTGCCAACTTTCAAGAATGACCACTGTTAGTGTGCTTTGCGATATATCGATTGATCTAACATTCAAACCTGTGGAAAATAATCGATAAGAAGGGTGTTCGTAACGAACCCCTTAATAATCGATTATTTATTATAGCTTCAAATGGGGAAATATCGATAATCGATTGCTCACGCCACGCCACTAACCACTGTCAATTCTTCAATTCTCTGCACGGGCGGCTGTTTTCCCGAATTCATTCATGCACGTGAAGTAGAACCATTACTTCATTTTTCATTTAAAATACCTCACTTGCAACAATTGCAACATTGAACACTGACAAATGCTTCTGCACCATTTTATAACTTTAAAATTTATAAAAATCTAAAAATCGAATCTTTTGGGCCGCTTTGCTTTCCCTCCATGCGCTATCACTCAGGATGTCCCCTCTTCTTTTTGAAGGCGGAACCGTTTTCACGGCATATTTTTCAGCACTTTTCATTGCTGATGGCAAAACTTGAGTTAGCTGTTCTTCGAAGGAATTTTTAAGTGCTTTTTTTGATGTCGACATAGTTTGTAATCAGTTCGATCCCAGGAAACTTCAAAGAACTTTACGGAAAAATTTCCGAGAAATTTCGAACTTTTTTACTTTGAAAGTGCTTTCATTTCAGATTACTTTACGCGCTCATTTTGAGTTATACCTTTTTCTGTCCACATTATTCCAAGAGACTCCCGAAAACTGTTCGTGACATTCTGTTATTTAGATGCTTTTCGGACAGGCAGACTGTTCTTAAATTCTGATTTTATGACCGATTTTTCCTCAAATCCTGATGGACCTCAAATTATGATAGAATCGGGAAAATCATGATGCCGGACACCTGACACCCTGATTCCGCCTTCAATTTCACGTCTTTGATCCCTTACGATACACCTCGGCAACGGTGCGGTAGGAGTTGAGTTTTCATTCTTGAAACTGCGAGCAGAAGTGGTTCGGTCGTGGGCTTACTCAACTTTTCCATTATTCAACGCCCGCCGTTGTCGTTTCCATGGATACCTTGACCCCGTTGCCCACCGCGTCCCCCGCGAAAAAAGGCTACTTCCTCATCCCCCCCCCCCCCCCCCCCCCAGGGGCCACAAAACCCTCGACGGGTATAAATCTGATGGAAATTAGCGCCACTCTTTCGAGGTAAGGAAGAACCTCGCATGAATATTCGAGCGTTGCCAAATTTATCTTGATCAAATATATATTTCTAGGATAATTTATAAATGTTCGTCCTTGAATTTTTACCACACACTATAAATAGATGAAATTCTTCGAAACATTTTACACAAAATTCGAAGGAAAAATTCTCAAGTCTTCCGAAAATTTGTATCTTACTAGGAGCGACTTTGGCAGCGCTCAAGTATTGATACGGCGTTTCGCCTAAGCATGGCAGCTCTGTGTTCCACTCGAGACTGTTTGCCAGGAGACTAATGTAATCAGTTTTCCATTTTCTGAGCTAGAAGTTTTTCCAGCGCGTTAAATTTAGGAAAAGAAACGGTTATGCAGTTGCTTCATGTGTAGATGCGATTACATCCAATTTTGGGGAATCAGTTAAATTTCAAGAATGAGACGGCTAGTGACTTTCTACAGCCCTCCTTTTCAGTTTCCTTGGCAAAGAAAAACACATTGCGCAACTTAGCAACGCTGGATGCGTTTTCCGTAGGCGAGATTTCCTGTTTCCGAATTCCAAGCTCGTGCTGTCCCGACGCTCTGATTACTTTCCTCAATCAACGAATCAACAGTTTAAATAAAAAACGCGCCCGACCCGACTGTCGAGAGGCGCCATCAAGTTCAATCCCTAAATTGAAGGGGCAACAACGTCACAAGAGCAAGAACGAGACCTTTAAACTTAGGGTTCCCGCCTCAGTGGCGTCAAAAGCGTTAATCCAGGAGCACTTATACAGGGTGTCCCTGTCCCTCTGTCCCAAGATTTAACAGCTGAACTCAAAAAACGTGTTCTACGAGTTAAAATAGTCCTTTTGTCTTCAGACGACCCTAGCAGCAATGCCTCTTAAAACAAATTCTACGAAAAGGTGTTTAAAAAAATGTAAAAAACTTATAAATTTTAAGAGTTTGTAAATTTTAAGTAAAAAAACTCTTAAAATACTCGTTTTAGGAAACCATTCAGGGGCATTCTTTTAAATAAAAGAATAGTCTTGTTTTAATTAAGAGAAAACGTAAAATTTACGTGAAAAACAACAAACTATATTCTCAATGTTTATGGGCTGCAACTTTTCTTTATATACTTTTCTGTTCACCACTTTTTTCAAAACCTCGTTTTTATCCGCAGGAAGTTTATATATGTAAAAAAAAAAAAAAAAAAAAAATAAAAAAAAAAAAACCGCAAATTTCACTTAAAATATACGAAAAAGAATTTAAGTAAAATTTTTCTTCAATTTTAGGTAAAAAAAGCCCCAAAAAGGGTTTTCTGATAAGAATATTTCCAGAGTTTTTTTTTACATAATTTTCGAATGGTTTTGAGGTAAATTTTAAGTTCTCTTAAAATTTACGAGTTTTCTACAACTTTTCTCAACAGCCACTGTTACTAGGGAAGTTCTCCCCCCCCCCTTCCACAGTCCTTACTCCCTCACACACAAACAAAAGCCCTCAGTAGGGACAATGGTTATCCAAATTATAGAAAAACTAGGGGTCTATTTCCTCTGATTGCTTCGCGCCTTAGTCATTATGCGGTACTCGTTACTCGGATGATTTTATATGATAGAGAGAGGTTGTCATTTTTTTCTTAATTTTGGAGACATTTATCAATAAACTTCATGAAAATGACTGTTTCCCACCATTTTTGGGGCTG
Organism: Bemisia tabaci; assembly: GCF_918797505.1. Taxonomy (NCBI): domain Eukaryota; kingdom Metazoa; phylum Arthropoda; class Insecta; order Hemiptera; family Aleyrodidae; genus Bemisia; species Bemisia tabaci. The sequence goes on along the minus strand of NC_092800.1, from coordinate 465,357 downwards.
AATTCATCCATGGTCTCCTAAGTGTATTAAAAGCTCAACAATGGGGAGTTACAGTTGGGTTCTGAACCTTTCAAGGTCTTTTTCTTCAGGGTCTGATTGCGCATGAGGCCACACATAAAAACTGGGATAGTCTCCGGGTTTGTAGCTTACCCAAATTGATGGGGGGAAATCTCCCCGATAAAACATGAAAATACTAATGCCCCCGAGGACGAAACAAGACAAGACCGAAAGTAAGAGAAAGCACGGACAAGCGCGTCCGGTTGTCATGACAACGCGTGCAACGCGGGAAATTAACTTCCTCTCCGATTGAAAACGTCCCAACCTCTTCTCCCTTTCTGTGTGAATGATCGCAAGTGTTCAAACACTTGAATCTCCGAGAAAAAGGGACGGTGAATGACAAAGGACCCAGCTTCAGCGCCCTAAGAATTGAAAGTTGAAACTATACTGGAAAATTATTCCAGGATAGAAAGAGGTGAAAAAAACCTCTGATCAAATTTAAAAGAGGAAAAAACTATAAGTGGGATATTATTCTTTAAAGCAAAATGATCCGTAGCTCCTTTCTAGGAGAATAATCAGGATATTATCCACTCCATGGGGAAAACCATATTTTATACAGGAAATAATTATTGATCATGCGCAGCTCAGATTGCCCTATATAAACTGAAATATTTTCGAAACTTTTTCGAAATACTATGACATTGTATTTTGTAACTTTTTTCTGAACGTTTGCATGTTTCATCCTAAATTATGTCCGGACCACCGCAGGATGTTGTCAAAATACTGCATTTTTATTTTCACAATGTTTAACAAATATTTTAACAGAGATATTTTCAACAAAACATTGCAAATAACATATGTTCCCTTTTCAATTTTGAATATTTCACTTAAAAATCTTGCTAAAACGATTTTTCAATCATACTTTATAAAAATATTGCCAGTATGGCGAGTGACCTGTAATTTGTATGAAATATTAGCAATACATACATATGAGTCGCTTTCATAGCGCTCTTTGTCGCTTTACGACACCTAATCGCCACAAAACTCGGTCTTCCCACAGGTCATCAGGGAGTTGACACTCCCTCATCTTATTTAACACCCTCTGTCGCCAACCTCTCACTGGGCGTCCCGTACGTCTCCTCCCAGGAGGAACCCAATCAACCATCTTTTTTGGCAGCCTCTCTTCCGTCATCCTATTGACAGGACCGTACCAGACAAGTTGTTTGGTCATGACGTCGAACACGATGTCATTAACAATACTTAGTATGAAATAATGTCAATATTTTAAAAATAAATAACACTGACTAGGAGTAATCAGCCAAAAAAAAACGGCGCAGTACAATTGAGTGATTACCTAAAATGATTATTAAAGAGTCGATGAATCGATGAATGGTAAGACATAATTTTCCTTTTCTTCAACTTTTTGTTGGACCTCAGATGTGAGAGTTGATGTTATTTTACTTCTTAACAAAAAAATTTCAAAAAAGAAGTGAAATACATAAAATCCTGGATAGCAATTACACACGTTTATTCACGAGACTTCTGCTACTCATTGACTAACAATTTCCCAGGATGAGATCATGTAAAAAAATAAAAAATTGTAATGCTCCTTTTCTTCATTCGAGTCATTTTATTCTTATTTGAAGAGATGGATGTACAAAATAGATGATGCACAGTACGGTATAAAGAATAGGAAATTCGTTATCCGCAATAAAATCGGACCCTTACAGTGATTTGAAGTTGAAAGCAAGTAAAAAAAAAAAGAACTTCTGATTATTGAATCAACCATTAGCAAGCAGATGCATACCTGAAAGAAGTAAAATATTTGAGAAAATGATTTTTTTTAAACGAAAAAGCTCATGAGAACGGAGATATTTAGTACGGAAAAGCATGGGTAATTACAGCATCGGTGATAGTACAACCTAGTTGTAATATTAAGACTTTAGGTCCCTAAATAATTTGAAATACGCACACAAATATACAGGTAATTGAAAATTATGTCCCAGGCGATCAAATGTTACGGTTTTCGAAGAATAAAACTTTACGGGCCCGTCCGGGATTTGAACCCGGGACCTCCTGCACCCAAAGCAGGAATCATACCCCTAGACCAACGGGCCACTGCGAAAGGTGGGGCCGAAATAGCGCGTTATAAAACCACTCGCGCTACCGCGTGGAGTAACAAAAACTTGTTCACCTTTCACTTGGGTTGAGTGCTGCACAAATTGCCTCAAGAAAAATTCTGATCATAAAATCAGTTTGTTGACTTCAGATACAGAATCAGATTACATAAACATACCGGCCCGTTGGTCTAGGGGTATGATTCCTGCTTTGGGTGCAGGAGGTCCCGGGTTCAAATCCCGGACGGGCCCTATGTTTTGTATAAAATGAGATTACAGAAACTGCCAATGAGATATAATGAGGCTTTGCATCTTCCAGATAAAGAGCATCAATGGCTAATGGGCAAAAATTGCCCGCATAAACTTTACGTACTTCAATTTTGAATTTACTTAATTCATTTCCTTCGATTGTTTTAAATTATTTTTTCACTAGTTTCGTCGATTTTTTTCATTTTTTATTTTTATTTTTCTGTTTTTTCCCCCGAAAGATCGAGTCTTTATAAGGCACTCCTGTGCACAAAGCTTTAATTCTGTTTGATATCTTTCTTTATCCAAAAGTGAGTTTCTGAAAATTCAATTTCGCACCCGAGGAATTTTGTGCGGTGTTGATTCTGATATATGCTTTGGGTACTTTCATCCACTTAGAACACAAAATATTAAATTGGAGTTTTCAATTTAAGATAGAGGGAGAGAGAGGAGGGGAGGGGAGGGGGACACTTTGAAGGTGTTTTTCCGCATGAATTTGAATTCAATTTTCTACTAACAATAAGTTGCTTACATGTTATTTGCAGGCTACAAGCAATAAATCTACACAGGGTGTCTCAGAAGTCCGTACCCCCCCCCCCCCCCCCCCGCTGGTACCTCGTTCGAAAAATAATAAAAAAAAAAATGTTCGCACAATTCGTCACCATCTTTTTTTTTTTTGTTTCAATACTGCGGCCAAAAATGGTGAAAAATTGGAAATTTAGCTAATTATCGATGGATCTATCGGAAACTCAGTATCTGGGGGGTTTTTTTAAGACGAGAAACACGAATCTGGTGAGATTTCTTTTCAAAAAAGCTGATTTTTTTCAAAATGACGGCTCTTAGAATGGCGAAAAATTGGCATTTAAGGCGTTTACCGATGGATTTGCATCAAATTTGGTATCCGGAGGTATTTGGGGAATAGTATAAATAAACCTGTTCTCATTTTTTAAATTCATCAAAGCCTTTTCAAAACGGCGGGAAATTGGCATTGTAGCTTTTTTCGATGGATTTAGCTGAAGCTTAGTGTTAGGTGGTTTTTTTTGAGACGAAAACGACGCATATGGTAAGCTTTAAATATAACTTATTTTTTGCTATAATGACAATTTTCCATCATTTTGAAAAGGCTTTAATGAATTTAAAAAATAAGATCAGATTTTTTTTACTATCTCCAAATACCTCCGGATACCGAATTTGATGCAAATCCATTGGTAAACGCCACAAATGCCAATTTCCCGCCATTTTGACAAAACTTATTAGCTTTCCTAGAAAAATCTCACCAGATTCGTTTTCTTCGTCTGAAAAAACCCCAGATGCTGAGTTTCAGATAATTCCGTCGGCAAAAAGGTCAAATTCCTTCCCATTTCCCGCCATTTATGGCCTCCATCTTGAAATAAAATAAAGATGACGACTTGCAGATTGAGCGAAAAATTTCCTTTTTTATCTTTTTGCAAACGAGGTTCAAGGGGGGGGGGGCGCCCCCCCATAACTTTGGATATGCCAAAAATTAGTTCTCTTTGACCTAGAAGCATTCCGCAAGTTTTGTTTCAAAAGCTCAATTAGGGAAAATTTTGGGGAGTGTAAGGATTTAGCAAATCCTTAATAGGGAGCAATGTCCCTATTCCATCAGCGACTTCATAAACGGGAAAGGTTGAAATCATTGTCGTTATATATATACAGGGTTATCCAAAAGTCACTAACCACCCCTGTAACTTTTTTCCAAATTGAGACAGAAGTTTGAAACTTTGGCAATGTTCCTCGGTCTAAAGTGGTAAATTTTTGGTCCCCCCAAAATTTTGGGGGGCAGCCCCCCTAAGGGGGGCGGGGGCTAACTTTTTTTTCAAATGGCAACCCCCCTTTGTGATACCTCATTCGAAAGATAATAAAAAAAGAAAATTTTTGGCGCAAACCGCAGGTCAAAATGTTGATTTTTGACAAAATGGCGGCCGGTCAAAGTTCAAAATGGCGGAAATTTGGCATCTCCGTTTTTTATCGGCGGATTGGTCTGAAACTCAGAATCTTAGGGTTTTTTGGGACGAGAAAAACGATTCTGGTATCGGTTTTCCAGAAAAGTCAGTCCTTTTCAAAATGGCGGCCTAGAGCGAGAAGTGGATATTTAGGCTGCTTATCGTTGGATTTGCATGAAACTTGGTATCCGGGGGTATTGCGGCACGAGAAGAACGAGTCTTTCATTGGATATCTGAAATTCCGACGAATTTCAAAATGGCGGCTGAAAAGTGGCGATAAATCAGTTTTACGGCTGTTTACCGATGGATTTGCATGAAATTCGATATCCTGGTGGTTTTTGGCTGGATGAAAAGAAATCTTTCATTAATTCTTGAAATACTAAATAATCGATATAGCATTTCATGCAAATCCATCGGTAAACAGCCGTAAAAGTGATTTATCGCCACTTTTAAGCCGCCATTTTGAAATTCGTCGGAGTAAGATTTCAGAACCTTGCAGGAGCCCCTCATGCCCCTTTTCCAATGAACGGTGCGATGAGGTGAACGACATTGATCAAACCGCTTGACTGCATCGCGCGGTGCCGAATTTCCTACCATGTTCGATTCGATTAACATAGGTTAAAAATTGCATTGCGCATGGAAATATCGTACATCACTTGTTGATTATGATGAAGAATATATGAAAAAAAATTCAAGTCAGAGCGTCGAGGCTGCGTTCTTCTGTTAAAAAAATAAGGACGACGGAAATTTGGGGTATCTTAAGTAGTTAACCGTAATCTCGTCAAATCCGCCATGGTGTGAAGTAAAATACCTTTATAGCGAGATTATGAAAAGTGGATGAGGGGGTGATATTGTTAACCTTGTAATGCAACGGGTCCAGGTTCAAAAGATTTTTTGCGATCGAAACGCATAAAATTTCTGTTTCAAAACTGTGTAAATGCGCCTGCATACGTAGTTTAGGTAAATATGGTTATATAAGGGGATAAAAGCTTATTTTCTGTCATTTTGCGGGCGGAGTCTGATTAGATGTTTTTTTCGGATCCTAAACCGTAAGCTCCGTAGAGCCCAAGATACCTGACCGTGAGCCAATCAGAGGTGGATCCTCTAGTGTGAGATGTACATATAAATGTTCTTTCCGCAGCGTCTCCCGTGAATGGAAAATTTGCCTACAAAATATCATTTTGACAGTTTTTGGGGCAAACCTTTGGTAATTTTTCGTAATTCTTGGACATTTTTACGTTGACAACCCCCGTAACCCAGGTAGCAGTGATTCGATCGGAAAATGTACCGCAATTTCATCCACGCGACGGCGGTTTATCGCGAAATTATCGAACGAAAAATCGTGATAAATTGAGATTAAATTTCGATTTTATCGAACGCGACTTTTAAAGAGATAAAATTGCGACAAGATTGAGAATAATCGCTCCGATCTTGATGATCCTGACGATTTTATCGGCAATCAATCGTAAAATAATCCCAACTTAATATCAAAATATCGCGATTTTTTTGCTGAAAACTGCTACAATTGGGTAAGATATTTTTGGCCGGAGATGGCCTCCACCTCCTGACGCATGGAAATTGCTAGCGACGTCACTGTTCATACTTTCAATACAAAAGGACGAAGGTAGGAAGTTATAACTTGAATTCCTGGTTGGCTGGGGTGACTGGAGTGGACGCGGGAATACTGCCATGCTAGGGAAAAACTCCGTATGTACCTTCAGACGTTGCCAAATTTTCTTTGATAAAATACGATTTTACTGAGAAATTTGTGGACATTTTTCCTCAAATTTTTCAGATAATTTCATTCGCAGCCAGATCTAAATCATCTGCAAATTTCAAGAGAAAATATTCAAATATATCCTCAAAACTGATGATTTTATCGGAGGATATTAGGCAACTCTCGAATGTTCATACGGCGTTCTTCCCCAGCACGGCAGAAAAGGTGAGGAACTTTGGCGTGAGTTGGCGGTGTAAATCCAATGACCAGCGTCCATCGTCCATCGACCATCGCGGCGGTTGTTGGACAAAAAAGCGAGTGGCCGGGTCGCCGGGGCAGAGAAAGGATCCGGCGACTAGATAGCATTGGTCGGAACAAGGTCGGATTTCCTCTCTCTTCCACTTGGATACTCCAACACGGATTCGTCGGGCTAGCCACGGATAGGTGACTGTGACCGCCCAATGGATGGATTCCGAGTAAACGCCCATAGATTATAAGAGGATCAATGTATTAATTAGTCAAAATCAGGCATTTTATCATGATGCCTAGCCTAGGCAAACGCTCGAATTTTGACTGCTTACGAGATTTTGTGAATTTATGGCAAGGGGCTCACGAGTTTTCCATGTTTTGGGAAAAATAACTCATCTAATCCAGAGAAAACGCCTAAAAACCATAAATAAATAAAAGAAGAAGAAGCAAAAAACAACTCATCGAATCTATGAGCTCTTCACGTTTCTTCTTCCTCGAATGCTTCTCATACTATAAAATGTATCTCATACTCTGAAAATACTGTTGTAGGATGCACATTCTTACAGAGAATTCTTTCTTTCACGAGCAGCGAATGATATTGTCTACAATTACGAGAAGAATCAGAATTTCAATCTACGTAAAAATATCTGTCAAGGCATTTGACAAAATGCCTGATTTTACTATTTGCACTCATAGATGGACGTATTTCTGTCAAACGGAACCATGTGTATTATGGCGTGAGCCCTGCTATGCATACATTCTTATGGGTCTCAGGGTTCATGTCTTTATGCACATAGTTCCGTTTGATAGAAATACGTCCAGATATCAGTAATTCATAATATGAGAGAGGCGAAAAGCTAAGATTTACCTTCATTTACGCATGATACCACATCACATACCAACTACAGAATTTGATTAGTTGCGCGCTAAATCTGCATTTGACGTTTGACGATGCGCGCGACGATGCGAGCATGATACCTACATCCATAAACGTCAGTAATTCGAGGCAGGCGAAAAGCCAAGATTTTCCTTCATTTTCACGTGATACCACATCCTACACCTAATCCGGAGTCAGAATTCTCCGAATAGATGCACGCTTTGCGAGTGGCCGGCGCGCGGCGCATTGGTGTGTTCGCGGCTGTTTTTTCAACGAAAATGCAAATTTTCCGCTCAAAGAATTGGTCAATAAAACCCATAGATTTGGTGGATATAACTCAAAGAAAAACTAACCTAAACATATCACCCACATGTTTAGGTTACTTCATGCTCTATTTCCTGTATTAACATAACACGTCGGTTACTTTTTCTTACTGTGTGAGAAATCTTAGTTCGATTTTTGCGTCCGTGAGCTCTCGCGCGAATACTGCCGTGCTAAGGAAGAAGGCCGTATCAACATTCGAGAGTTGCCAAATTTCCTTTGATCAAATGTTTATTTTTGGGGAAAATTATGAATATTTTTCCTTGAAATTTTCAGGAACTTCAGATCAAAATACAAACAATATTTTCTGAAAAATTGGAGGAAAAATGTTCATAAGTTTACCAGGGAATTCGTGTTTTATCGAAGAAAATTTGGCAACACCTGAGGGTTCATACGGCGTTTTTGCTTAGCACGGCAGAAAAGCAGGGGACTTCCGCGAGTGGATTCGATTGGCACCGTTCAGTTTTCGAGCATCCGTTATCCTTTCCCGACAGGAGTTGCCTCCGGAGTGACATTGGCCTTGGATAGATATTTCAACTATAAATCCTGGCCGGAAAAAGTGAACGGCCACGTTGCCGCTCAGTGCGCGGTGGAAAGGGTCACGCTCGAGTCATCGATAGATGCGATACATCGATTGATCTGTCATTTAAACCCATGGAAAAGGATCGATTGACAGGGTGTTTGCAACGAACACTGTAATAATCGATTCTTTACCATAGCTTCAAATAGGGAAATATCGATATTCGATCATTAACGCTTCGCCACTGATCGACTCAGACTCAACAACGGGTCAAACCTACTAACAGACACACGTGCTTCTTCGTCGAAATTTTAACGGGGCGAAAATTCGACATTTTCCGAATTTTCATAGAAATTTTCTTCATCGAATTTTCGTAAATTCTCAAAATCGGATTAGTCGCCAATCGTTGGTCTCATAATAGTCATGTTTTTCGAGCCTGTTAGCTCACATCTTCCCTGTTGAACTAAGGAAAAACGTCATATATGAGCATTGACACGTTGCCAAATATACCCTCATAAAATATTAACTTTCAGGAAGAATTATGCACCTTCCTACTTGACCTTTTCCGCAATGTTTACTAGAGTTTCATTTCGGATTTTCCTGATATTTTAAAAGAGATTTTCTGATTGATTCGCAGGAGTACATTGATACTCGTTCAATTTTACAAACTGATAGATTTAATGAATTGGCTCAAATGTTCATGAAGTTAAGAGAAGTTTCACCGATCAGAATTTTCGGATCCATGATAGATTTTCCTGATATTTTCCGCTTTTTACTAAAGGTAGACACCTTTGGTTCAGATACTTCAGATTACATTGACAGAAAATTCTCTGCAAAATTGGACGGAAAACATTCAGAAATTAGCTGTCCAATCAGAAGCCCCTGAATGGACTGCAGTCGCGACCTAACGCGCCATATATCGATGGCCAAAGTGCTGTACCACACATCTCTGCTTTGGTGTTTCAAAATTTCTGCTCCTACTTAAATTAGTCATAGAGACACAACCCAACATTATGCCTTGGAAATTCTATGGAATATTCTGATAAAGAGAGGAAGTATCGAGGAAGTTTAAAAGATATTACGTTTCCTTGTTTTCCAAAGAAAAAATAAAGTATAACAGGAAGTCTGCAATGCTGCAAACGGAGATACGCACTTCGGCCATTGACATTTAAGTACGTTCGTTGTTCCTGATTGAGTTTTGAGAGAGAGCTGTTCAAAGGTTTACCTGTGGTACTAGGGGCTTCAAATTGTTGGATTAAAATGCAATGTCTTCTGTTTTTGGCACAAAAATGACTTTAAACATCTCGCAACTTGTTTTTGGGATCCTAAGGAGCAGTCTCTGTTGAAAAGTCCAATTCTGATTTTTGACCTGACTTGGTGGAATTTATCCTCACATTGACAAGTTTTCCTTTTCGCACTTAGGAATCTCTTCCTGAAGGAGCCACAAATGTAAGCCACTATTCATCAGACATAGTATCAGTCTTTCAGGCATTGTGATTCTCAGAATCTCAATTTCAGAAAGTCTGGGCACATCAAAAGATTGATGTCTAAAAAACTTATTCTGGAACAAGTGGCGCTACCTTTTTACAAGAGATGAACTTATGCGCACCTGAAAATGAACTATGCTGCTGAAACGCTTCCTTGTGGCTGCAGCATATTTTTTATTACCGCGTGGGAGAAGTATGTGATTGCCAGCTTTTGATTCTAGGTTATGCTACTTCCAATTTGAAAAGGACAACTACATACATAAAAACCGCTTTTACAGCATTCTTTGGCGCTCTGCAACACCCAGTTGTCAAAGTCCCTTATCCTCCCAAGGCCCTTCAGGGAGTCGGCACTCTTTCATTTCCTCTATAACCCCACCCTTCGCCACCCTTTCACTAGGCGTCCTTTGTCTCCTCCCAGGAAAAACCTAATCAAGCATCTTCTTCGGCAGCCTTTTTTCCGTCAACCTGTTTACATGACCATAAGAGACAAGCTGCTTGGCCATGATATCGAATATGATGTCAACAAAAAACTACTTGAACAAAACGTGACAACTCGATGCAGGTAAAGATGTTTCTACTATTTTGTAAGGCACCAAAGGGGAGGAAGTTGGATAAATAATCGACAAAAATGCCTTGTGTAATATTCGAATGACCCAACAAAATTTGATCGATTTTCACTGAGACCAAGATGAGAAAGAAAAAATACGTGTTACGAACGAGCATAAAGAAAGAAACAATGACTATGCTGACAAAGAGTTTGAGAAGAGCAGAGAATTCGAATATATAAGATGAACAGTGTTGAAAAAAGTGGATATACTGTCTTACCTGCAAGGAAGATGCCAAAAAGCCTTAAAGAAGGAGATGCAAGACTGAGAATGACTCCATGATAGAGTGCCTCCTTCAGACAGACATTTCTGTTCAGTGAGAAACACCAACTTGACAATCCATTGAGATTTACAAAACTTATGGGCTCAGCCCAGAGTGCATTTAGTAATTTTGAATTGAAACTTTGCTTTTAGAGCTATCGGTACTTCTCAAAGAGACAGATATGCGATGAAATTCTATCATCGGGGGAGAAAACTGCATGAAATATCCGCTCGATCAATCGATAGCTGTTAGAATGCAAAAATGGCAGGATAGGGTCACTCAACCTCTCAAAGGATATGATATGCGAGGGTAAATTCGTTCCATTCCTGAATTCTTCTTGCAGCCATTTCAAAGGATCCTCATAAAATCTGTCTGCTTCATCGGAATAGTTGGGCAAAGTTTTCAAGTTCGGCTCACATGTTAAAAATCGAATGGAAATGTTTGCATGGATGTGACTGAAAAGAAAAAGAGAAAAGCCAGAGATTACAATTTGGAGGCAAAAATTCAACTTTTTTGCAGATTGCACTTGGATAAGAAGGAAATGGGTCGCAGTAGAGGTAGTATGCCACTAATAACAGTTTGTAGATAGCTAAGACACTTCCTTCTGTACACGCAGGGTGAGTTTGAATAAGACTATTCTGAAGTAAAATAATGCTATTGGTTGATTGCTTAAGGTGATAATCTGTGAAATGATTCGAGTTTGAAAATGATTTTCCAAAAAAATTACATTTCCTGGCACCCTGTGAAAGATTTGCAAACATAGAAAAACCAAACGATACGTCCAACTGATAATATTATTGTTTTCTTTTATTATTCCTAGAGAAAAAATATTAAAAACCGATCTCCTAGGAAATGAAATGATTGTTTTATGAACTTCTGAAGATTTGCATAGGTGAAGTAAAAATGTTTACATGTCTAAAATAAAAGAAAGGCTAGAATTATTCTGACTAAATTTACAAGAGAACATTTTTAAGCCAATATTAAAAAGAAAATCCAGCAAACAATATATTCTTTAAAAATTGCAAAATTTAAAAAAATAAAAAGTTAAAAAGACGGATAAACTCTTTTTTTGTGAGATGTTTTATTACCTGTACAGAGGCGTCGAATGGCAGGGAGTTAGAATTAGGAGGTTCGTATTCGGTTTTACAGGCACTTTGTTTAAAATTGTTAGTGCACCAATTTGATGAAACATACCAAAGAATATCAGCGTCCCGAAATTAATGATGGCTGCACAAATGATGAGTAAATTAGCAAAATTCCTGGAAAAACAGAAGAGGATTATAAACAAATTATTTCACAAAAAATTAAGATGTGCCTCCTCCTAAAGTTGATCAGATATTGAATTTGGGGAGATTACGACATTGTTCAACTGATTGAGAGTCAAAATTTCCAAACATCTTTTTGAACTAGATAGAGGAGGCTCTAGAAGTTAATATTATGAAACGAACGTTTTTGATTGGCCTGAAGCGTAGAACATAATATGAGGCAACAACTCATGGTTTTGACAGGGCTCCATAATCTCACGTCACAACGCAGAGATTGATTCTTCGTATGAAAAGACAAAAAAATCTATTGGGAAAATATTTTTCTGGTTGAAATTGGATTGAATTATTGATGCATGAAGAGTCGTTTTCTTGGCAAAAATTTAATTAAGCGGAAAAAACGGGGAAAAAGTAGGCATTCTCATTTTTGGCTCTCTTTCCAAAAATGAATTATGTACATTATTACATAACCCCAAGGTAGGCATTGAAATATACCAAATATTTGAAAACTTGAAACTATTTAATTATAAGAGGACTCACTGATTTTTTATGCGTCTGAACCATGTGAACAATCGGTTTGAAAGGATGAACATCATAGCAGGCATAAGAGGCAGTAGAAAGCGGAATTCTTTGTGAGGTATCAGGCTGCAACAAAAAACAGCATTAGCTTCCTGTGAGAGGAGGGTTTTCTTTTGTCACTGGAATTTTGTTTCACAGGGGCATAGAAAACATTAATGGGTCAGTTGAACTGGTCACAGAATCGTGTTTTGAAGCTTGATGTTTGCAGATCAGCTAAAAATAACAGGATCTGTCCAAGCAGTAACTTTCTATGTTCAATATTAACTGAGATATCACACCTTGAAAAATTTGGTTTATGACATCATGCACCGCCGTAGTAACACCCTTACTTTCTACCACCTTGCTTTCATCCGCGTCAAACGTTGAGTAACCAGAGCAAATGTGTACTTCCCTGACTGATGAAAGCAAGGTGGAAGAAACCAAAGGTGTCACTACCGTGGTGGATGACGTCATAAACCAAATGTTTCAAAGCTCAACATCTTGGTTAATATTAAACATAGAAAGTTGCTGTCTGGCCAGATCTTATTATTTTCAGCTAATCTTCAGGAATCAAGCATCAAAAGACGATTCTAGAACCAGCGCAATTGACTCATAGAGTATTTACTATCACATGAGAGGGTGAAGTTGAGAAGGGTGTTAAAAGCAAAATACCTTTTGGAAAAAGTTAAATTTTGCTTTTAGTTGTCATTACAGTTGGGTCCTTCCTAACCTTCCAAAAAAAAAAAAAAAAAAAAAAAAAAAAAAAAAAACATGTGACTCTTAAGGATGAAGATACGGATATTTTGTGGTAACATTTGAACATGTGTCAACTGCAATACAAAAAGAACTTCGCCAGAAGAACAGTAGACCACAATAACTCTGTTTATCTAACTGGCTCCACACACAAGTACATATTTTTTAATTTTGGGTAGTAATTTTTGTAAGTGCGATGATGGTAGTATTTACAGCATATCGATGGTGAAACTGCAGAAATGTGTACCTTGGTTTGTGGCAATTTAAACATCCTATCTGTCTTTATTTCCGACATGGAAAACTACTAAACGACATTTCTTGAAAAGTTCGGTGATTTTTCTTCTTCACGTAAAGAATACTCAATGAAAATTTCAAGCCATGATGTTGGCTCAGTCTCCCTTTAAGAAATAAAATAAGAGCGGAGATGTGGAAACACCACAAGCAAGATACACATTTTTGTAGTTTCACTGCCAATATGGTAGCTATCTCTATAACTACAGACTATTAGGTCATGAATTAAAAGACAAAGAATCGGCACTTTAAAAAAAACATCAGTAGATAGAGGAAAAACAGTTCCGCTGATTGTATCATACTTAATCAACCAAAGTTTTGGGACGATGCACCCATTTTGTTTGCGTTCACACCTAATTCAACTGACTTACCGATTCGCCTGTCACATTATTTCATCCGATAAATTAGTTGGTCTGAATGCAAATATTGTCCCATCAACATTTGCCCATTGCAGTGATTAGCCCAAGAAAATAATTATTGTAATAAAACATTACATACAACAAGCTTTTGAGAGAACTCACCTTAAAATCAGAACAGAAAATAGAATAGATAAAGTCAACTTTCTGTAAATGGGCGTAAACTCGATTGGACCTCTGATTAGAGGGAGAAGGAAGGGACCCAAGACGACAGGCAATCCTTGAGTGAGGTACCAATGAAAGGAATGCGACCCGTAATGCACTCCAATATTATGAAAGATGTTGAACCAAAAAAAGTTGAAGCTGGTGAAGACCAGGCTACCGTGAAGATATGAGTCCAACAGGGTTGAGATGGTGAGGGCTGTTAAACTGAAACAGAGAAAAACTATGGTTAATTTGATTAAAATTTGAACTTTAAAATAGAGGGCTTCAGACAACTATTATTTTTCATTCCTTGTCCTTAATTAAGGCAACATTCTTTGTGACTGTTCAAGGAAAAGGGACTTTCATCCCTGGAAGTAAAATTCTCAGTGAGAAAATCATTATTGAAGAATCGATTAAAAAATCAGATTTTGAGATTTCAATGGAAAAATCTGTAGTTTCCTGTGAATGTTGAGAAATGAATAAGTAAATTGTGAGTAATATTATTTATTTTTTAGCTGATAGAAAGCATACAGTTACTTTTTTTTTTTCTTTTTCTTTTAAATCGAGTTATTTTATTACGGTTATTTACAGGAGGAACTATGGTGGACAGGCCATAGCCCGAAGGCCTTTGATACATACTAAAATGAAACCTATCTGTTTTATTTACATTATTTTTATTTGTTTCCCCCCTTGTGTTTAATTCCCTATACAGTTACTTTGTAATTTGGCAATTTCAAGCACTAAACTTTGAGAATGAGACTTTTTAATAATTTTTTGAATTAGGAAAAATAAAAGATATACAATTGTGAGTGGAAAACTCAAAAAAATAAAACAAAAACAAACAGACTAACTAAGTAGGTAAAAGAAATAAATAAAAAGAAATCATAGACATAATTTAAGGTGAATTTAAAAATACACACAAAGCTCATAAAATAAGAGGAAAAACTGACGCATTTTTGAGATACGTGAGATGCCTGTCCCTTATACAGGAAATGTTCCAAAACAATTATACTTATTACAATTAATTTATTGTATTAATAGTAATTAACTACTTTTAAATTATTTATTAAATTAATTAAATACCTGGCTGTTCCAGCCATAAGCCTATCATGGGCTTCTAAATACAAAAATTGATGGTCTAAGTTCGAAACTGTGTGTCTCTGTTTGCAGACTTTTTGTCATATTTTATTTTTCCTTTGGAAAACTAGTCGACATCATTTCAACTTCCTTGATTTTTCGACTCTGTTAGCAGAATTTTCTGGACCAATTTCAAGCCATAAAGTTAACTTGTTTCTCTTCAAGAAAATAAAATAGGCCCCAGAAATTTGAAACGCCTTATGGAAATGATTGAACTTACCACTACATTCAGTATAGTAAATTCTGTATTTTTTTTTCTTCTTTTCTTTCACTTTCTATCACAAAAAGTTAAGTTGATTCGATTACTGATAGAAATTTTAATAAACTCACCCAATCGGCAAATAAGATGTGATCAGAGCTGCCAAACTATTTTCAACTTCTAATAGGTGGAAGACACATAACGGTAGCCATACGATTGCGGCAGTTGGGCGCATTAAACACAGGAAACTTACAAACCACAAAAACCGAGAATCTAAAAGGAAAAAATCAAAATCAATTGTAAAATTGATGCTGAGGCTGGATATGAGTAGAATAAATGACAATACTGAAAAAGAGGAAAAAAACTTTTCATGAAAGAAAAAGTCATTTCTAGTCATTCTTTACTTTTTTTTTAACAGAACTAGTCGATATAATTTCTTAAAAACTTCCTTGATTTTTCTTCTCTATAGCAGAATATTTTGAAAAAATTTCAAGCATAAAGTTGGCTTGTTTCTCATCAAACAAATAAACTAGGAATGGAAATTTTGAGACACCGCAGTTAAGCCACGTAGTTCCGCACTTTGGCCATCGATGTTATTTTTAAAATGAGTTAGAAATATTAGGTCCTTATGCCAAAAAGTGGTCCATTCAATCTCCAATAAGCTGTATTTTTAGATAAGTTCAGTACAAACCTGGTCTGTGTTGTTTCTTAAAAGGATAGTAAAGTAAAGCGATTGCAGTGACATTCAATTCAACTGTGTTAATTAAGGTCCGCGTCGAACAGAAGGCTATAAACCAAGAAGTGTAGTATGCATAAAGTGCAAAAGCCCCTTGCTTCAGGTTTGTTTCCCGTCGAACCCATTCTACAAAACATGAGTCAGCATAAGCACTGAAAACAGCCTGAAGGATCCGAGGAACATTAGTCTGCAAACGGAAAAAAAAAGATTAACTCTAACATATTTCAAACAATGAAGATTAAATAATTCTTGAGTCATTTCAACATGATAAGAACTTTAAAGAAAAAAAAAAGAGGACCCTGATCACCTCAAAGCATTGAGGACAAAACAAATGAAAATGGACAGGAACGATTCCCTAGAATACAGTTCAGATGGAAAATGGATGGAATATCACAAACTACATACTTTGATCAGTTTCAGGTGGAAGAATGTTATTCCATTCCTCAAATTCAAAGAACCACTGATCTTCAGATTCAATTACATCTCCAGACAATTATGTGTTAAAAGTTTAGAGATTTCTTTTTAAGCTTACCGACATTAATAATTGGGGGAAAGCTTTGACCTTGCTAAGTCAAACGTGCTTGGATAAAATTCTAAGCTTTTCAATTCAGCTATCAATATTTTCTCTGATTGAATAATTGAATATTGAGTGCTGACTAAAAAACCGTATTACCAAGAGGAAAACGGAGTCCAGATGCAATACTCGAAGAATCTTGTAAATAAGGGAAATGAAAGCAACATATGCATAACTTCTGATGCCATACTGCCACTCCCACGTCAAATAACCATTCCTGGAAAAATAAATACAATAATTTTTCAATTTCTTTATTTATCACAAATTAACTAAACAGTAGGTACCTACAAAAAGAAATTTACACTAACAACATTGTTAAGAGCTAATTACCAGCTATTCCTCTAAACTAATGATTAGTGAGGGATTTTTTCTCATTAAATTCCTAGAGGTCTTTCCAAATGCATACAACCATGACAGTGCTAGAACATTGCTCTGAGGGTACCTACTCATTTTTATTTATTTTTTTTTTTTTTATTACTAAATTCCCTGGTAAAAATTGGCAATAGGAGTTACTTTCAAAACACCATAGGAGTTCTTACAGCCAGTTATAGAAAGCAATAGAAAATCATATAGCTGACTGTAGAAAGCGAAGAAAATCATACAGCCCGGCTATACGAAGCGTTAAAAAATTATACAGCCGGGCTATAGTTCAGATTGCTGGGCTTTACAGTTCCTATCGCCGGGCTGTAAAGTTTCTATCACCGGGATATACAGTTCCTATCGCCGGGCTATACAGTTCTTATTATCGGGCTATACAGTTCATCGCCATCGGCTACAAGAAATTGTATAGCCGGCTATAGAAGCTATAGAAAATCTTACAGCCAGCTGTAGGTCTATAGAATTTTGGAACACAGATCCTGCTGCCAATTTTTACCAGGGTTCCAAAAGATGTGAAAATACTACGCATACGGCATTTCTTTTTTTAATTGAGCCCAGAACCTCCTGCTGATAGAGCCAGTGCTACATTCACTGCATCACAGGAGCGTCAGTGGCATTTCCAGATGCCGCACAAAAGTCTCAGAAGAACGGAAATAAGCGGCCTGAAAATGTGATTTCATCGCCTCATCGATACTCCGGTACCGCCAACCAGCGACTCAATATAACTCCATGGATAAGTATGAGCTTCGGTAGAGCTAGCAATAGATTAGAGTATTTTTCTGCTGCAAGGCAAAAGAGATTAAAATACAAACCCAAAAACAAATTTATGGGCAACCTCCAATGACTGCCAATACTCATCGGGGGAAAACCAAGACTGGACGATGGCTAAATTCAGCAAACGGATGATGAGAGCCGCGTGAAAGGTGTGCTTGTTGATGATTACTTTTTGAAGGTATGCAATCAGCATTTTGGGGGTGGAAGCGCAGAATCGTATTAAAAAACACTGAGTACCTACACAGGTAGTGACGGTAAAAACTACTTCAGTAAAGGAAAACAAAGAGATCGAAGTGACTAAGAGATTGAATTTTTGTCAGAATGACTGTAAGGAACCACTTCAACCTTCAATGACTATTGACTTGACATTCCTGTGATTACACTTTACACTTGAAATCCAAGATTGATAACCATCGAGTTGATAAGTAACCCGTTCGGTTTTCAATTTTTTCAATTCAAAATATCAGTGTCCTTGAAATCCACCGGCTTGCTTTTCGCGCGTTTTTTGGTTTTTTCCCATTTTCCGAATTCTTCCAAAACTTTTTACGTTTCGTTGCCAACGTTCCGATTGTCCTCAAGGTAAACAAATAAACATAACCTCAAATCACATGTTTTGCTGGGTGTTATCCTGGTGTTATCGTTCCTGAAATTTAGTTGCAAACTTTGATTCATGGTTTTGTTAATTCGTCAATGTAATTTTCTTAAAAAGTTTTCCTCTCTCCTTATGTCAATTGTTTACGACTGATTTTATTTACCATGAATTTAATTCATAATGTGAAGTGTTTTCCAAGAAAAAAATTCTTTCAGACCCTCACGGCGATTGAAAATGAAAATATAATCCTCCGCAAACATTCTGCATTTTCTCCATACAGGACGAATACCAAATATTGTTTCTCTTCACCATTTACTAAAGTTTCAATAACTTACTCTCAAAACTATTATTCCACTGGTTTGCAGTTCTGCAAAGTGCCTAGAACAAATGTTTCAACAAGAACACGGCAAAGCACAAGATCTTTTTTTGAATCTTCCGGAGCAGATATCAACACCAATGTCTCAAGAGATGTCGTGATATTTGAATATAATAACGATAGACTTTTCGCGATTATCAAAGTTTTTGGAATAAGTCAAATTTTCGTATGGGGGTATCTTGCGAACACAGCTTACACCTGTCTAAAAGATGCTCCTGTGGAAAAACCTCCTCACCGTGAATTGCAGTGGTGGGAGAAAGTTAATTTAGGTGAAAACTGGGTCCGGAATGGTATCACAACGTTATGTGTCATCATGGGTAAGGAAGCCAACCAATCTAATAGTAATGATTTTGAGTAAACTTGCTCTTGAGTTTTTGAAGTTTGTCACATTCCTGAGAATAATTCTAGTCAGTAATGAAGACCTCATGACAATTCATACCTCTGTTTCCTTATGGTCTAAATTTCTCAACTCGAACAATTAGTAAAATATGTAGTGCTCTTGTGGGAGGGGGAGTGGAGAGAGCATTAAATCATTTAAGTAATTTTTATGTTTTTAGTGAAAAAAGGGTTGAAAAATAAAAAAACTAGTGTGGCCTATATCATGAATATAGCTCCTTTTTGGACTTTTCATATAAGGGTGATTTCTCAACAACACGAATAGACAAGTCCCCGTGGGTTCTGAACAACTTAGGGCAAAACGATTGAAAACAAAGTCGATAAATCTATAGAAATGATGTCCCTGAACTTATCCGTGCTGAAAGTATCATTAATTATTCTCATCTATAATAAAATGAGACCTTAAGGGCTGAACATGTCCGGTCGGTTACGCATTGCCAACCCTGTTTTGAAGCAAAAGAGGAATTTCCAGTAATACATCAGTGTTGATCATGGATTTTTGGGTAATACTTGCCGAGAGCAGACTAATGGAAAGAAAATTGCCATTATGAACTGAAATGTTTATTAATAAGTGAGAAAAGTCATTTGAAAGAAGTGTCGCCACATTTGGCAACGTATTTTAGCAGTTGTATTAAGTGCAGCGTTTATTTAGCCAGAGGGAGCCAGGAGTTTCAAAAATGTCTTAAACTTGTTCGCTGTAGTCTTCTCGACCACACCTTTACTGACAAGGAGGTGGAGGAATAGCAGCAGGTGATTATGTTGCTGTGTTTAGATATAGGGAACTGTTGATTATTGTGTAAAACTCATATGACAGTTGAATGTACTTGAACGAATGTCAACATATCTGATGAAGGCTTTAACAAACCATTACCATAAAATGATGAAAGAAGCAAGTTGTAGCTCTATCTAATAAGAATTATGAAATTCTGTTTTTCATTACTCACAGGTTTTGGCCTTAGCCTCCTTGCACATGCACTTAGCCTCCGAACAGTGAAGCAGATTATTCTGCACAGAGGTGGCAGAGATATCACCATCCATACTTACTCATCTTTTGTAGGCAACAGATTTAGAGTCCCTCTTCATATGGTGAGTATTTTTGAACCTTCCTTCTTCCTGAAACTTCCCCGATCGTAAAACTTTTCAATATGATCATGCTTTAAAGCATGATTTTCTTTGACTCATAAAAGTAAGAAGGTATTTAAAAGCATAATTTTTCCTTCGGAAAACATGATTCCATTTTGAAGTGAATTCTGTGGCTTAGAGTCAAAAATTCATAATTTGTATTTCATAAAGGGTGAGAGTCTAGTTTTTAAATTTCAAAACTAACTTCATATTTTTCTATCAGCAATGCCAAATAACTTTATCTTTGCTTGGGAAAACAGGAGCAGTGTTTGAAACTCACATTTGAGGAGCCATGTGGCCCATGAGGCTCGATTTTTAGGGGCCATCAAAGATTTTTTAGAGGCCAAATTGACTTTTTTCCCTTATATCGCTATATATTTTAGTGAAAAGTTAGACTCAAGATGTTGTAGGTGCAGAAATAGTAGCTGTAACTTAAGGAGGAGAAAAACTCCAAAAATCATCAACTAGAAAAATTAGGATTTTTTTTTGGGGGGGGGGGAACGGGGATTTTTAGAAGTCACAATTGGCGCAGAGCCTTTATTTAGGCGCCATGACTGATTTCTTTGGCGTATTTGGCGCGTTTATGCCTGTGAGTTTCGAACACTAAACAGGAGATCTATTGTTCCAGTACTGGGAAATATAGGAGGGAAATATTGGTGGTACTTAGGGCGGATTTTATGTTTGTGTGTTACTTAAAAAGTTTTCTTGTCCTCCTGAGAAATTGATAATTTGCAATACGGCACTTTTAGAATACCTCAATTCCTTTTTAGGAAATATTCTTAGTTTTTTTACTTTTCAATCAGAAAGTTCAATGAAATACCTAGGTAGATATTTTTTCAATGGGTCATAATCGATTTTCTTTTTGTTATTTTGAAAAATTTCAGAGTACCTGTCTTAGAATTTAAAAAAATCCTGAAAAAGTTTAAGTTTAGTTTACTGACAATGTAAAAAATTTCTTGTTGCTCAGGTCAGTATGAAATTATGAATATTTCTTAAAATGTTCAACCCATGTTTCATATTTTCATTTTATGATCTTTTCTCATTTGAAGGTGAGCTGTTCTGTTAGTCGTAAAGGTTCACCCCATCACCTTCCTTTGAAAATCAAAGGGAAATGGTTTTATTTCACATTAGACTCAAGAGGAACGTACCCTCATCCTACTCTCTTCGAATGGACTGCTGGTTTGAAAAGAAGTCTATAAGCGTTAGTAATTTTTGTCCTCAAGACTCTTGGTGAGATTGTTAGTTTACTTCCTCTTCATGTTTTGTGTATAATAAATCGTTTTGAACTTGTTTTTCATACTTGCATTTTAATAAAACGTGGTCAATCTCTGAAACATTTTTTTGTGAAAGGTGATTTCTCAGTTGCCAATGTGATGTGGCATTTTTTAAAGTTCCTGAGCGGTTTTATAAAAGAAATGTAGAAAATTTAAATTGGGGTTTTCAGATTACAGAACGACAGAATAAAGTAAGCCCCACAAAGTCAATTCAACATCCTAAGTCAATGTTTTGGAAAGAAAATTAGCAATTTTCAATATCACTCATCTGTGAGTAATTATCGTTTTCTGCATTCGAACAGCTCAAACTTCCTGCAAAGGTAGTTGTATGAAACCCTATCGTTTTTTTAAGGGGAGTCGAAAACCGTTTTTCCTTCCTAAAAAATTGTTTTCAGTTTGTTTCCTAATCAAATTCTACAAACCCTCAGCTGTAATATGAAACCAAGTTTTTTTAAAAAGCTGATCATTATTGAATGAGTTGTGTAACATTTTGTGATGCACAGAATGATGCAATCCTTCTGTGTGTCCAAAACTTCAAACAGGTTTTTCTCAAATGACCTTTTCTATTTTATTTTAAGGTACACTATTCCTAAGATCTGCTGAATGGATTTTCAAAAAAAAAAATCGTTTTTTTCCTCACCTTCTTCTTTAACTACTGACAAAGAGGTTTTTCCTTCTTTTCTCAAAGAAAAATATTTGAAAAAATGAAGGAGTTTGAAGGCCTCTTTTGCTCTTTTTTTTAAAAAAAAATCATGAAAATTTCAGTTTTCATAATTTTTAATAATTCTCTCGTCTAAAACTTGGGCATAATCCAAGAAATGAAACCAAAAAGAATGTTTTTGAAAATCAGTCCAGAACCTGAGAAAAGTGTACTTAAGTATCAGTACATTTTCAATGGTGATGGTTAGGATTACTGACTTTCCTTCATTTATGTACGAATGATTATGTGCATAGCTATGGGGTAACTGACTAGAAACAAAGGAAATCTCGTGTGATGTAAAGAAAAAACTCATTAAAATAAAAAGAAACTTTAATAGGAAATCATAACAACAAAAAAGATCAAAAAGTAGTAACAACTCTTTTTTTCAATAATAAAGCCTAGATTACAATTGTGCAAGCTTTCAAGTCACTGGTTTTTCAGTCTTGAATCAAAAACATTAAGTGACAGTTATCATTGTGCAGAGGCATTTTATGAAGGAATGAAATGCCATTATCCTTTTTCAAATTTCCAAACAAGAAAAATTATTCTAAAAATTTATTTGATGAAGAGTTCTTAGAAATCAAAATTCAAAATGACTAGATTTTGAATTTTACTCTTGCCCGAAAAAGCTTGCAGGATCTTGGCCTTAGCTGAAGTTAATTCGATGTTTAAAGTAAAAAAAATGTGTATTACCAACTGCAGTGTTGCACATTTTCACTCCAAGTTTGCCTCTTTTTTTTCAAAAGAAAACTAACTAATAGTTTTCCTTGAAGTTTTCTGTAAATTTTTTTTGCACACTGAGAAAAATTCACGGAACTTTTTGAGATGTTTAGTTCACATCTCTTAAAATAACTGAAAATAATCAGAGATCATGAAACTCTGTAATGGAAGTATGCACTTCCTCACTTTAGCAATGTCCATGTGCGTATGACGCATTTGAGATATTATATACAAATCGAGTGTGAATTTGAATACTGGCCTTTCTGAGCATGCTTTTTGTTAAGACAAGTGTCAAACTTACATTTCTCAGCTGGCTTAGCAACTTGTGTCAAAGATTAAATAAACAATGTCGCCATCGCAGTCAAGGCATTGTGGGTTTGCTCTCAGAAACAAGTTCTTACACACTTGACATTCACAAATAGAGCAAAAACAAAATGAAGTTCTCTGACTTTATCAATCTGATTATTTTGGACATGATAAAACAGAGTATTGGTAAGCAAATTAAGAAGTGAAGAGGTACCCAGTAAGATTGGTACCTAAGTTTGGGTACTACCAATGTGTTTGCATAGAACCCTTTTTTTTTTAAATTAATTAGGAAGTCTAAGAGAAACAATTTGAGAAAAAATAAAAGCATCCCTGTCATATTGCTCTCATCTCAAGAGTATTATTTGTATGTTTTTTTGCCCTACAAAAATACACAACAACAATATGAGTAAGAATAATAACATAAGCAAACAAATAGATTTTGTTTCACTGTTTTAAAAGCACTAATGAGTTTGAAGAATAGGAGTCAGTTTAAAGAGTTTGCAGAAAAGTCTCCTGTATCTTGAGTTTACTCATTTTTGAGCCCACTAAAGGTGATAATCAATTGGATTGCATTTTGCAAAAAGGAACCACTAACATTGCAATGATGCTAAGATTGTGCAACTTCATCTTTTGCAATGAAATTGCGGAAATCGTGAAAAACTATGAAATTTAGATGGTAATTTTTGTCTTAAATTTACAGTTTTTAGCGAGTAAAATAGAAACTATTAATGGGTAATCGGGTTTTTCCTCCAAGTCAAAAGAAGTTGCACAATCTTAGCTACATTGCAATGCTAGTGGTTCGTTTTTGCAAAATGCAATTCAATTAGTCAGGACGCTACTGAGGCTATCTGAACTATTGCCACCGATATCTGAAAAGCAATTGGCACAAGAGGTGACATGCCCCCAAATGCATTTTCAGTCTGTGGTCAAAATCAGAGTAATCATTGATTCGGCTGCTTTAAGAGATTAACGCTTGACATTAAATGTTTTATTAAATTCAGGGAATACCTCACCTTGTTTCTATGCGCTGCAACAAGTAACACATTGTTTTTTTTTTGCATAAGAAGCAAAACTTTAGCCATTTTCTCACCCATTTTTCGAAACTACAATTTTTCAGTTGAAATAGTGTGGGCTGTCCCAACATTAATTTTTAGTTTACCTGCTATCTTTTTGTCATACTTTCAACAATCATGCAACACGCACGCATGCCTTACGCACGCCTCACGTTTTTAGACGCTGGCAACACCCAAGAGCAAGTGGGGCTATAACTCTTCTTCACTGACTCTTTTATGACCACCCTTAAACTGATATATCAACTTATAGACCGTGGTCTTTTTATATGATTGCCATATGCTACCTTTGACAAGTTAAAAAATTCCTTAGACTTTTCCCTCAAAGAACAAGAAATTTGATGTTTGTGCGTTGGTCTCTCAACGCAGTTGAATTCACGATCACACTAATTTTGACTACAGACCACAACTGCGCCCAGAACATGTCATTTGTGTAGGTTCTGGATCAGATTGGTGACGATGATTCAGGCAGCGTCCTAGCTGATAGGTTTTTACATTTATCCAAACCAAACGTGACAAAGACTTGTGATAGGCGACTTTTCTATGAAGTCTTTGAAACCAACCTCATAGGTTTCAGTATGATTTGTCTCTCATTTTTATCTCCACGATGAATCATTTGTTAATTTAGTTCTTGATTTATTTCCATCATACCTCACACAGATCAATTCTCAGAATATAACTTAAAACAAGTGTAAATTACGGAATTTTACGACAAGTGTTAGGGCAAATTAAACAAATGACTTTTCGATTGCTTCAGAAGATCAGTCATATATATTGCCACACTGTAGTTAAGTGAGAGAATCAAAGTAGATAAGAATGAAAACAGCACTGTTCTAATTTCTGCGAGAAAGATTCTTGCGAGGATTCCGTTGCTGATGAACATTTGCGAGTTCGATTTATGAGGAAGTACCGATTGAGAACTGGACATACACTCTCTAATACTGAAGTTTTTTTTTAAAATTAGATTTATCTTTCACGCTGAAAACATCAAGACCTAGTTACAAATGAAAAATAAAACTAGACCAAAGCGTTTGAAATAAACAGTGTGCTACACTAACAGATTATGTAAAGGTTTTTCAATGAAAACCCATCTGAATATTTGTCAACTATTTTGTACTTACCGTTTCAATGTTTAAAATAATACAGTGGTATCATTTACATTAGAAAACTTTACGTATCACTCATTACAAAAGACACAATATAGATTCATTGGTGAAGTCAGGGAAAAACAGGAAAATTACTGGTTTCTAGCCATTTTTTTAAAATAGGCTATCTAAATTAGGGTGGTGTTTAAAATATATCAAACGAGCAAACATGATAAAACCAAAGTGGTCATTGTGTAAGTTCCTTTCTTCTTCCAAAATTATCATGGCAAATGACTGCTGATTTGTCAGAGAAGTAGTAAGTATTATCAAGTTTCAAAGAGAATATTTTCTTTTTCTTTTTTTTCTGGAGATTGGCAGCTGTAAATTGCAAAATCTTAAAAAAAAGGTTAGTTCGTAGCCCCTTTTGATCTTGTTGCGATGAATAGCCTGGAAAAGAAAAATTGATTACTCAAAACCTACACAACATGGAGGGTTAATAAATTTTAACCTATTTTATGCTGTTCTGTAAATTCGCTGACTTCAGCAACTTATCTTACATCAGACATTACATGAAAGCGTTGGTGGAATCTGTGGGTCTATCTTCCGACAGCATGTTTCTCAGTGTGATATGTTTTGAATATTTGATTCAGTACTGATGAGGTATCAGGGTCGTTTAGCCACAGGTTGGCCGCTGAGGGACTGTCCACTATTGATATAAGAGCTGAAACATTAAGAAACATTGGTTGTTCTTTGTCAGTCGGTCACATTAACATGGAAAAGTAAAACTCACTTCCAGCGCCAGAGGCTGGAAAATTTAATTTTGTCAAAAGGGTTGCCACAGCATTTGGGAAAATAATTTCAGTAACTTCTTCTTGACACATTTGGTAAAATTTCCTCACAATTGAAGATATGCCTAAATGGTTGAAAAGACAAAATTTGAATAGTTTTCAGGCAAAAATTATTGTTCAAAACGTCCAAACCACTCTAGAGAGCAAATAAGGGCAACTCAACAATTTGTTTCAGATCTTTTTGTAATTTTCCCTAAATGTTTAAAATTTCCTGGCATTTCCTCACTGTGGTAACCCTGTTTCTGGTCACTGGTTAAAACTATAAAAGCATAGGGAATTATCTAAAAATGAATAATATTCTACCACTTATCAGTATTGAGTGACGTATGTAGATTGGAAGTTAAGGTACATGAAGTCAGATGCTGACTCTTCTATACCTTACGTAGGAAATGATCCTTACAACAGGACTTTCAGATATCAACTCATGAACGGGATAGTATGAATTATTACATAGCAGTTTCCACCATTAGATGTACTTTCTTGTGAATAAGTGTTTGAATGATGTTGTTTCCAGAACCTTGATGAATGAAAATAAAAAAGATGCATGTTACGAGTTTATCAGGGTTGCCACAGAATTTAGAAAATGAAATTCCCTGACATTTCTCTGATTTCCCTGACAACTGAGGATGTGACGTATGGTTAAGAAGGCATAATTGACAATAGTGCTCAGGCAAAATTCTTTGTTCAAAATCTCAAACCCACTCTAGAAAGCAAATGAAGGTGATTTAACAATTTTTCCTTGACATTTTCGTCATTTCCCCTGACATTTCCCAGTTATCCCTAACTTTTTAAAATTCCTTGACATTTCCCGGTTTTCCCTGACAACTGAGGATGTGACGTATGGTTAAGAAGGCATAATTGAAAATAGTTTTCCGGCAAAATTTCTTGTTAAAAATCTCAAACCCATTCTAGAAAGCAAATGAAGGTGATTTAACAATTATGCCCTGACATTTCCCGAGTTTCCCTGACTGCGGCAACCCTGGTTTATAGACTGAAATTTGGGGGAGACTAAAATGTAAAAACCAGCACACCTAGGAGAGTTTTAGGATTATTGAGACCAAGGATAATTGCAGGATTTGTGTGAAGTGCTTTGTAAACAGGATCGTTGCGATCCAGCCCCATCTGTTGGCTGCTCCCTGCTCCCAGGTTGATTCCTTCCTCCAGTTTGCTTCCATCAGAAGAAACCTCAGTCTGAAACATTACACGACACACTAAGAAAATAGTTTCATGCTGTGCAAGTTTCATTTGTCGAATTACCATTCTTATGTACTGGATAAGTTAGAATCCTACAGATTGTAGCTCAGACGCTTCCATCTGGTTTTGCACTTCATTCAGTTTTGAGTAAAATAGGCCATTAGACAAGGCATTAGTCAAGGCATTAGTCAAGGCACTAGGTAACATATTTTCTTTTCAAAATTTTACAATGACAAGAAATCACGCTCACACGATGAGAAGTCTAAAGATCAACTTCTAAACAAGATATAAGAGTTTACAATTGACATTGGTTAAATCGCAAAAATACAAATGATATAATTTGTATGATATATGTTAAAATATTTGTTAGTACCTCCTTTTTTTTTTTTTTTTTTTTTTTTTTCGTCAGTAGAATATTCTGTACTAGTGCCAAGCTACATAATTGGCTTATTTCTCTTGGAAAAAATAAAATAGAAGCGTAAAATTTGAAACATTGCAATGGAAATACTTGATTTCACAATTTAGCCATTGATATGTCATCGAAATAGTTCCTAGGAATTCTCTTGAAACTGAGTTAGCTGCAAAGAATGATAAGTGGAAAATTAAAAAATACATAATAATAAATCTCCTTCAGTACATGAGCTCAATTTTTAGAATAAAAACTAAATGTTCACAGAATTTCTACCGTGTTTTTGAATGTTTGAGGTCTATGCTATAAACTCAAAACTGAAACCACAATGGATTGTTACCATCCTCAGCAAAATAATGTCAGAAGATTTGAAATAGTGCTTCAAACCTCTCCTGAAACTTAGCTTGACATAAGATAGGAGTGGTGCAAAATTTAAAAATAAATAATCACAATAGCCATAACATTGTTTATTCATGAGCTTGATTGCATGAATACAAAAAACCAGACAGAATTTCTACCTTGTCCGGTTGAATTTGATGAAATTTTTCGTGCCGTGCTTTGAACTTCTCCTGAGACTATAGTTTGATCGGAGAGAAATAGAGAAAGATAAAATAAATGATGAAAACCAACTATCAAATCTGCAAGCTTATAAAATTAGATAGACATTGTGAAAACTTACCAACTCAGATTGGTCACTGTCAGTCTTGCTCAGCAATTCTGGGGAACTGCTCCGTGCGAGGCCTGAATCGACCAGAAACTGTAGCATTTTATCGTTTCCAAGATCATTATTGTTGCGTTTTGCATTAACTGTGATACAGATTTTTAAAAGGTGGCTAATTTTTTCTGCTAGACTTGCATTGGCATTTTCCGGAGGGTCCAAATCTATACTGTTTGGAATGCTTGTGTCTGAGGCTTTGAGAGTTTCTAATGACCCATCTAACAAACATTCAAGCGCCTCTGTTGCATTTTGCCTGAAATCAATGAAGAATAATTATGTATTCGAAAGGCAAATGAAATTGCCAGGTGTGATGATTGAGCTTCAGGCAAAAGGAAAAATTCACCAGGATAGCAATTTCAGCTAAGTTGGGAGAAAAAATCGGATAATGAGGTTTTTGACGAAAAACTCGGTTCTCACCAATAAGTAAGTATCTCAAGGAATAAGTTGCAAGCAATCTGATTCATTTTCATGCCCAACAAGAGCATAAGTTGCACTATAATTTGACAATTCTCGACCTCAAACATAGTTAGAAACTTAGTTCTTTGTGGTTCCTTGTTTTGCAGGTAAGAATTATGTTTTTTAATTACAATTTCAAACATGATCAGTCATTTTTGAGTAATTTCCTCCTCTAATAGATAGTACCAGTGACTTAAAGTTGAAATTTTTCAGCACCACAATACTGATATACTTACCAGGGGGATAGTCCCATATATTGAAAACAATAAAATGGTTGAAAAAATTCAATAGTTATTTAGCTGTGGGTAAAGTGCTTTAGTTAACTGGATAAATACACTGCTGTGCTAAGGAAAAATGCCGTATGAACCTTCAGGCGTTGCCAAATTTCCTTTCATTAAACGCAAATTTCCTGGTAAACTTGTGAATATTTTCCTTCACACTTTTCAGATAATTTTGTTTGCAATTTCACCTAAAGATTCTGAAAATTTAAAGGAAAAATATTCCTAACTTTCCTCAAAAATAAACATTTTAGCAAAGTACATTTGACACCTCTCGAATGTTCATACGGTGTTCTTCCTTGGCACGGCAGTACTGTACTAGGTACTACAGTTAATAGATGGATGTATTAATTTTCACTTTCTTTCCTGATAAATGATACAATGATACAGGTTCAAGACCATTATGAGGTAGAATGAAGGAATACCTACTTTTTCAAAGCGAGAGCAGCAATGACTTGCTTCTTAGGAAATCCCATTTCCTCCAGTTGTTTGACAATTTGAGGGTCAGGAGCATTTTTGGAATGCAAGTCAAGTTTTGATACTATCACCTCGTAGATTTCATTTGCATCCGGGTTTGCTGATAAGATTCGCGATGATGTTTCAGCCAGGGAAATGAACATTCTCTGAATATCGTTTTGAGTCTGAAAGGCAAGTTGGTTCATGAGCATACATGTAAAGAAGATAGTAAATGATACAAATTAAATGTCTTGGGTAGAAAATTTATTGTGTGATTTAGAGAGCAGATGAGTCTCTCAGTTTCAAAAGAGATAAGCTGATCTTGCTTGTCTGAGAATGAGTGTTCTATTCACTGTGTTAGGAAAAAAGAAAAATAAGAAAAAAAAATCTAAAAATAACTAAGCTGATATGAGAAGTACTAATTTTCTCTTTGACGGCATTACCATAACAACATTTTCTATGTAGGCAAGATTTTAATGTCATCGGAAAAGCTGAGCACCGATGAGAAAAGAACTCGTCTCAATGAAAATTTCAAAGATCAGTTTTGAGAAAACTACCCTACTGTTAAACCAATAAATTCTAGAAAAAAGATTATCGTTCTCCATGGTTCGATATCAGAAGCATTGAAGAAAGGTATCGCAGATTAATCTGTTCTAGGAATGTGAGGCCCCTTTCGGGTGAAATCTGAATGAGGTGGTGCGCCATTTGATAACATTGCCACTAGTATGCTAGAATTCTGTAGGCAGGTTGAAATCAATAAGCGCTCCCTATTGGCTGAACCCTTGTTAGGCTACTTATTTCAAAGAATCATAATTGCACATATATTTCCTGAGAATTTTGAGAACTGGGCAAAATGTGCCTTGAAGTTAAAGTATTGTGTCGTTCCGAAGTCTGCTCTCTGAAATCTTGCATTCTGTTCGCCAACAATGAAGACCTTCTGTCATACTTTATCTTTAATTCAGATATTCATCAATGTAAGCTTCCAAAAATTTGTGTGTGATTATTTCTCTGAAATTCTAAGAAAATCAGGCATCTCATTACTTTGAAGAAATTAAATTAGAGCAGTTACTTGGGAACAACACCAGCAAAACACAAGGAATTTGCCATTAGCCATCAAAATCTTCAGTTCAGCAGACTTGTAATATTTAACATGTCTGCGGAGGAACCTTGCTTGGATAGAATTAGATGTTCAAAAGTAGGTACTAATGAAATCATATAATTTAATCCATTTCCTTAGATCCTTATATCCGTTCGGAAGATGAATTTGGTGGCCTCTAGATTCTGCAGCCTTGGGAAACTGAATTTTTACTTAGAAGGTAGCAACTTACTGAAATGAACATTAAGAACTCTAATACCTATCTAATACAGTGACACTTACATCTGATGGTCGGTGAGGCTTCGGGATAGGACCATTGGTATTTTGTGGAACTAGATGTTTCGTAGCCTTTTCGATTTCCTCCATTGTGGGACCTCTCTCATCTTCTGGTAATACTTTCTTTGGTTGGATATTTCGTTCAACAAGTAAGATTTCATCTATGGAAACAGCACAAATTATTAGGTTATTATTTAGGAATAATTTAAGTACCGTCAGATAAAATATTGTTTTAATAAGTAAAGATCTGGTTCCTACAAAAATTGCTTAGGGTTGGAATGGCTTTTACTGATTTCCTGAAGAATTGATCCCACAGAGGAGTGCCAGAATGAGGTACCTACCCATACAAGTAGATAAGAAAAACTTCTCAACAATAAGTTACTTCAGAAGAAACTTTCATTAGCTAAAGTTTTCAAGCTCTGGGCATCAGAAGTGAATTTAATGTATGAGTTGAAGATATGCAAATCAAGGAGTAAAATTATGTTGTTAGAAATAAGCATACAAAAGTAGTTAATGATAAAATAAATGTTAAAATCATTATCCGGAGCATGAGACCCTATATTAACATTGAATCAGGTCAACTTCATTAACACAGAAGAAATCAAAGAAATGTAAAAAAAAATTCGGATTTAAGTTAATAGTAGAGCTTGATTGACTGCATGGCATGGCAAACGCTACCTTTATCGCTTAAATCCTCCTCTAGGATTGTGCAAGTTCCGTTGAGAACTTTCTTCCCAGCAACGTCAACAAGGTAGTAATTTGCACTTGATTTAAGACTATCTTGGGAGTTGTAAAACCGACTAAGGATTGAATTTTTCAACTTGTCAACTGTTGTATTTACAGGCACTTCCAATGTCCACACATGTCCTTCCAGGCCAACAACAGTTAATTTAACTTTCTGGCTACATGACGGTTCGTCCTCTGCTAGCATACTATGCTTCGACGTTTCACTTTTCTCCTCATTTTTGGATTCCTTGTCACTGAAGAAACCAGAGTTAAACTTCTTGCATGCCCACGCTATCATTAATAATTGAATCAAAGGATCACTGCGCTAAATTAACACTAAAAGTTAAGTTGAATTAAGAATTCCACAACAACACCTGTCATTCATGAAATCATTCAATGTAATGTAAACAACTGGATCAGCTGATCCCCAGTCACCCCAAATCGCTGTTGCTAAATTAAAATAATATTCCTTATTTGTCACGCTTCTATCAATTTTGTTTTTTATCTCGTCACAGGAAATTGCAAATGAGCCCTTAGTTTACGTCAAATAATTTTTTTTTTTTAATTCCTCTTGAAAAACTGAATTTTTATGATGATATTCAAACAACTATTTTAATAGTGAAATGCAAATTTATACATTTGGCAACGTGAAAAATAACCAAAACAAGTATGGCGGATGGCAGAAGGGGGCGGGAATTTTTTTTGCAGGACGAGTTTCCTGGTTTCCAGAGAAGTGGCGAGTGCCAGCGAGTGCCAGCAGCGCCAGCCAAGGCGCCAAACGAGAGCACGTGGTCTTGTCAGAAATATTTTAGCTCGATTATCGGTTGATTCTCTGTGTCTGAATCATTGTAGATCTATTTAGTGTGAACTTGTGCAACTCGTTACTTTTGGATTCTCATCATGAAGTATATTTTAGTGACCGGCGGTGTCATCAGCGGCGTCGGTAAAGGAGTTGTCTCCAGTTCGTTTGGAGCCATTTTAAGAGCCTGTGGACTCCATGTGACAGCAATAAAAATTGACCCTTACATGAATATTGATGCCGGGACCTTTTCACCATATGAACATGGTAATGATTTTTCATTTTTATTCAAATTATACGCTTCCAACCACTGGCATGATCAGGCGTTGCCTACGAGAATGGAGAGGCCGTAACTAGTCAATTATGTGACGCCAAGCCAGTAGATATTTACCAAAAACAACAAGCATCTCCGGGTCATCGGTACCTTGATGAGCGAGGCAGTTTCTGCATGGACCAATCAGAGTGGCCCTCAATCTGCCGAAGTTGCGTGAAGCGGCCCTCGATCAGCCGAAGTTGAGAGAATATGAGTGGAGTAACGATTTTCGGTATTACGCTTTCAGTTCCTCGATTATTAGACAATGACATATATGGGTCAGTTAGTTTTCTACAGTGAAATTTCATCCTCTCTTGAAAAGGTTCCTATGAATTTTTGCATCAGATCAACCGTCGAAAAGATATCGGCTCGAAAGAAACACGCTTCAGGCGTTCTCCCTTAAGAACACATGTTAAACCGCGGCTGAGTTTCATCTACTAGCATGACGTCACAGAAACGTAGTTAAGGCCTCTCTATTCTCGAAGGCAACCGTTCAGGATACCGCATCAAGAAGTGTACTTATGTACCTGGCGGAATTCATCATGCCCATCTAGTTTATACGATTTAACTCCCTCACACATTTTACTTAGCCTGCTGTCGATGAATCTTCAAGTCTTATGTTATGTCAGGAAGCCCAACTCACATGGTTCAACTTTTCACCGGTCAAAAGTGGACGAGAGGCTGAATGGAAAGTTACATGCAACATGATGTAATTCAACTGTCATTGCCTCATGATATTGTGAAAGGGCATTCAGGTATCTCAGTCAGCTTTCAGCGTTGCCTAAAAGAGTGGAGCGGCGTAACTACATTTCTGTGACATCACGCCAGCGGGTGAAACTCGCCTGCTGCACTACCGATGCCTTCTCAGTGGTTGATCTAATTCAGAAATTCATTAGTACAGAGAGAGAGAGAAATTCATTTATTGGTTGCCATAATTGGGAACAGCTGGATATTAATGGTTTTAAGAAAATAGTAGTTAGGGAACTGATGAGGTTTCAAGAAACTAATTGGGGTGATGGAGAACTGTTGCCCAAGTGTTATAGATGGAGGGAATTTGGATTATGAAATAGGTTAGGGCAAGTAGGGTTGGTAGCCTGAATTGAATGGGATTAGCCCTTGAGGGCTATTTGAAGCTCAAAAAAAAAAAAGTACCTTTCCAAAAGCGGATGAAATTTTTCTTCAGAAAACTGATAACTACATAAATGACATAGTCTGATAATTGAAGAAATGAAAGCTGAATACCGCAAATTGTTACTTCACTTAGATTCAAATGCGCTGTTCATGCAACTTCGGCCAATTGAAGGCCCCTCTGATTGGTCCATTCGGCGACTGCCCCACTCATTGATGCTCTGATGGCTGGGAGATGATTGT
This sequence comes from Bemisia tabaci, assembly GCF_918797505.1. Lineage (NCBI taxonomy): Eukaryota > Metazoa > Arthropoda > Insecta > Hemiptera > Aleyrodidae > Bemisia > Bemisia tabaci. Next base: position 431,192 of record NC_092800.1, on the reverse strand, counting down.
TGTTTATGGGAAATATCCACTAGTTTAATCTTAAGTCCACACCAAGTATGTTGATGCGCTTTTGGAGTGAAATAGAAGAACAGCTGTCCTCCCCTCAGCTTTGGAAGTGAATACCAGAATCAAAATGGCAGATCTTCTGTCTCAGTCTAGGAGTACATAAGCTTATTTGGTGTGGATTCTATCTAAATTCAAAACGGACATACATAAATGGTAAAACTTTTTTCTTCTTTTTTTCTGTGTACAGGAGAAGTTTTTGTCCTCGATGATGGCGGCGAAGTGGATATTGACCTGGGAAACTATGAGAGATTTCTCGACATCACACTAAATAGCGACAATAGCATAACAACAGGAAAGATAAACCAACAAGTAATAGCAAAAGAAAGGAAAGGAGAGTACCTTGGTAAAACTGTTCAAAGTGAGTGTTTCATGAGTTTCCAGCAGATCTTGGAATGTATTTGTTAATTTTTTTCATTCATTGTGAATCTTTAAACGCAGTCTTGAAAACTTTTATCTCATAAGTGTTTAATAAATGTTCAAGTCAGGGATTTCTGAATTTGTTTTGTAATGACTGGAATCAAAAACTAATGCCTTCCTGACCGGGAGCAAATATATATGGGTCATATTTTGACCTCTATGATTTTTGCACTTACTCTGTGAATTTTTCCGAACTCATCCACTGTGTTTTTTTGACAGTAACAATCTCAGTTATCTAATCCTGTGAAGACTTGGGAAATTTTGAAATCAGGAGAGTTATTTGCAACCCTCTAAAGAGGAAAGGCCTCTAGAGCTAGTAGCTTTGTTTTGAAAAAACTGATGCAAGATCAAGTGCATTTCACACCGAAGTGAATTGGTTCGTTTTTCAAAAGTCCATTTCATTTGTTTATTTTCTATCAGTGGGTGTACCTCATCTAGAGCCCTAGAGATGTGAATTTTAAAACCCAGCAAAAAATTTGTCACAGCCAAGTACCTAGTGAGAAACATTAACTCTCTTTCATCACCAATCTTGAGCAGATTTGTATTTTTTGCATCATCTCTAATAATTCTACTCATTTTTCAGTTGTACCCCACATGTCTAATGCGATCATTGATTGGGTAGAAGATGTTGCTTCTCGCCCCATCAAAAGTGATGGTGATGACGATGACACTCCTCCCTCAGTTCCAGATGTAAGCATTTGTATCTTCCTCTTTACAATAATCTTCACAACTGACTTCTGTCTTCTCTTTTGGATGCGAAACTTGTGTAAAGTTCATCTAAAAATGACAATAGTTCTTCTGTATAAAAGGAATATAATGTCAAATTACCAAAAATCCAGAGAGTTTCAGGTTTTCCTGCCAGGCAGGAATTTTTGTTTTTGGGAACACATCTTTAAAAATAAAATGTATGGAAATTTTCTGGTTTCACAAGATTTAGTTAGGTATGTATTCATAGTTGTGCCTTCAACATTACAGCCTCCCTAATTAGTGTAATTACCATGCCTGCAAGATGCCTTAATGTTTAAGAAACAACAAAGAAAATCAGAGCTGCTGAAAGTTATTTGCCCTCCCATTTTTCAAACTGGTCTTCTCTAATTAGATACTCCCTCCTCTCACTGATTTCTTTTTGTATTTCCGAGTTGCCGTTTTTAGCGATGAGCATACGACTTTAACACACAGAGAAGCTCTCTGCATCCCTGATATGCACCCTTCAGAGAAAGGGTGCAAAACCTCTGCACTGCCCAACCAGCCGTCCTCGCATAGTGATGTCCTAATGTAAGAAGTTAACAAAAACTGATTTCGAAAGTGTATAGGCCATGAAAAAAAGCCTTTAAAATGGGGAGGCTGACTTGCATTAACAGAAAAATCGTGATAGTTGGTGAGTAAAGTGAAGATAAAAAAGAGGGTTTATCACTCGAAAAATGTTGGGGAAAAAGTTTTTAAAACAAGAAGCTTGGAACCCTTTGCATCCTTGATGGTCACAATACGAACTGAGACATTATCTTCAAAAACCAAAACTCGTCATATTACTTATGTTAGTCTCATGGCTCTCACTTTTTATTGAACTTTTATTGAACTTTGACTTCAGGTTTGCATAGTGGAATTAGGTGGCACAGTCGGTGACATTGAAGGAAGACCATACACAGAAGCTTTTCGTCCCTTTTCACGAAAGCATCATGGTAGCTTCTGTGTTGCTCACGTATCTTATGTACCCCAGGTAAAATTTTGTCATAGTTCTTGAGCTCAGGTTATCATAAAATTCCTATGTCAGATAAATGTTGTCGGCACTTTTCCAACCTCTTACAGCTTGTGACAACCAGTGTGAAAAGTGTGATGAACAAACGGATTCCTGTATTGCTTTAACTTCTGGGACTTGGACTCGAAGAGGAGCAAAAATAAGACAAATTTTTCATTCTAGTACTCTTTGAATGTTTTTATTTTTATTTTCTTAACTCTATCAGGAAATATCAACATGATGGACTTTCACGGTAACCCTTGCAACCCATATCTCATATACGTATAATCCAAATAAACGCTCAGTTTCTATTTTAATTTTGTGGAAAGAAACTACCCAAAATTTTGCTTAAAATTTGGCGGAATTTACTCTCATATGGGCAAGAGAAATTCTTATCATTTTGGAGTAGGGAAGTTGGTTGATTTTCTTCCAAAAAATTATAATGGACAACAAGATTTTGTAACACTGCAATGTAGATTTAATTGTTTTGCTTAGCTCTATCTATCTCATCGGAGCTATTTTCTTCGATGAGGTATACTTGATAAAATGAGAATTTAACTCAGTTTTTGGTACCTCTTGACTCAAGTAAATTACAGGCAACAGGATTTTAATTTCCTCGGTAATTTGATCCTCATAATTTTTTCTGTATTCAAAATTCATTTGTTTGTTTTGCAGCCTGCATCAACTAAAGAACACAAAACGAGACCAACACGTCAGAGTGTAAAGGAGTTGCAAGATTGCGGGCTGTTGCCCGATCTTCTCGTTTGTCGAAGTGAAAATCCTATCCCACTACCAGTGAAAGAGAAAATTTCAAGTTTTTGCAATGTTGGACTCGATGAGGTGAGTTCCCTCCTCAATTTGCGAGCACTCGGGTTTGAGTAATCGTGCTTTCTCATGTTTTTTTTTTCTTGGAGTCAATTATGTGCATATTTGTGCTAATTTATTCCTTGTTGTATTGAAAAGTTTTGAATATTCAGTTGGAAGTCTTTAAAAAGTTGTTAATATTTCTGAAAGTCCTTAAATTCTTTTCTCTCAAGCCTCATAAATCTTGCCCTGCATACCTCTTTAAAAGAATGCTTTTAGATTACAGGAGAATATTCTTGCTTTTGTATGCCTGTGAAGTAAATGAATTGTATTCTTGTATTCTAATTGTCAGCTTACTTTTGCAGGTCATCTGTCTGCATGATCAGAGCTCAATCTATTATGTGCCTCTAGTTTTGCGAGATCAAGGCATTCTAGAATATTTCCAAAAGCGGCTTTGTCTTGAGTACAAAGTCCCGCTTTCAACAAATGTCCTTAGCAGCTGGGAAGCTCTAACCAAGAAACTGGAGACTGTAAGGCGTGAAGTGAATATAGTATTAGTGGGAAAGTATATCAAGCTTCATGATGCTTACGCATCCGTGATTAAAGCGTTGCAGCATGCTTCATTGCAGGCAAATTATAAGCTGAATCTCAAATTTGTAAACGCAGAAAATCTGGAGGTCGATGCTGAAAAGACGAACCCAGACCTATTTCATGAGAGCTGGATGACAGTGTGTAACAGCGAGTAAGTCTTTATTTCTGTAGTTCTTTCCACACTACGGGCTGATCATTGAAATTGGTGGACGAAGAGAAAATTGAGCACTCCTATTGGTCAAAGCACATATTAAGTGTTGACTGAGGAGGAAAATTATGGACCAACTACAGGGTCACTTGTGGGTTGCCATTAGTTTGTCTACTACTAACCTCTTTTGTCAATTGTAACCATCCACGGCCACCAATTGGATAACTCCATTTACCTGTTGTCCTCTTTGTCTATAGCTTTGGCCATCAATTTCAATAATCGGCCCGCTATTCGGTGGTGGTGTCATGAATCCTAGTTAGAAATCGCAACTCCCTCCAAATGTGATGGGTGAAGTGTATATTGTACGTGGTGAATTTTGTGATGCCACTTTTTACAATGGATCAGCCCTTTATCCGCTGTGTGCCTCTGTTTTCTTCCAATATTTTAAAAATTACACACCAAAAAAAAAAAATTATATTCAAAACATGTATTAGGGACAATGTGAAAAGATTCTGGCTGTTGAGATATCCATTTCTGGAACTTCTATTCAAGTGACAGTTTGAAAAATTTTGCTCAAGTTCATCAAGGCATCGGATTGTGACATGAAGTGACCAAAAGCAATTCATTACCAAAAATTGGCATCAGTTACTATATTTTGACAAAAAGAACTTGTACTTTTCATATTGTATGGAAATTGTTTAATTTGTTTAGCTTTTATGGAATTTTGTAATATTTTATTTCAAAGCTTTACTTATAGGTGAGAGTTCTAATCATCCTGAAAGCAAAAGAAATTCTTAAAAAATTAAAAATAATTTAAAATAATTATTATGTAGCATTAACATTGTTTGAAATTCTAAAAATCTTTTTAATGCTTAAAAATTGCCACTTTATCAGTAATATTCAACTCTCGTTTGTTTTCAGCGGTGTTATTGTTCCTGGAGGTTTTGGCAAACGAGGAATGGAAGGTAAAATAGCTGTGATAAAATGGTGCCGAACATTGAAAAAACCATTTTTAGGCATTTGTCTTGGCTTACATGCAGCTGTAATTGAGTTTGCAAGGTAAGTCTCCATGTATTTCAGTCTATTGTAGCATCTTTAAAAAATTACTCTGATGGTGGAACTACAGGAACGTGAATCACAGTTTTCGACATGGATTATTTTTTAAGTGAAAACTACTCATCATCAGAAACTTTTGAAATTTCTCTTCTATGTGAGGAAAATATTCTGTGAGAATTTCAAGAAATGATGTTGGTTTCCTCTTTAAAAATAAAATAGTAGCTGAAATTTTGATTGTTTTATCAATATATGCAATTGATATATCAACGGTGAAACTGCAAAAATGTTTATCTTGGTCGCTGTATTTCAAAATCTCTGTCCTATTTTATTTTTAGAGGGAATCGGAACCAATACCATGGCTTGAAGTTCTCAGATTATGCTCTATAAAGAGAAGAAAAATCACTGACTTTTTAAAAAAAATGACGTTCACTAGTTTTCTATGTAGAACATAAAGTGTGACAGGAAGTCTACAGCGCTGCAAACAGAGATACATATTTCTGCAGTTTTACCGTCAGTTGAGGCACTGGATGCGAAAAGGGTACTTCTCGATCATTGTGTTTCAGAATTTCTGTTGCTAAGAATTAAATGTGTGATTTCTCCAGAATTCTTTCTATAGAAAATTGTAGAATCGTAAGGAATATTGAGTGAAATTTTTTGTGCAATGGAAGCATTCTCTTTCCTTACAATGAATGAAATGTCAGAGGAGACTCTGAAACCCTGCAACCAAGAAGTGCCCTTTTTGCATCCAGTGCCTCAATTTAGATAGTCCTGTATTATTCAGTTTCATTCATTTCACGGTTGAATGAACTGAAAGTCCCTTAAACCATGACATAACTCACAAAATGCTTTTATTTATAATTGTTCCCTCTTTTTTCTTCTGTCTGTTTTTGTGAGGACATCTGTCCTTAAAGTTTTTCCCTCCACAAAAAAATAATAATTTTTTTATGCCTGAAAAAAGACACACATTGTGCGTATAAATGCTCTTTGTCTGTGGACCTCAGATCAATGTCCCATATGCTAGAACAATTTGAATGAAGGCATTACGCAATACAGTTATTCCTCCGGAAAAAGAAGCAGGAGAGCTACACCGTTTAAAAATATGATGATATACCCGATTTTGAACTCTCTTTTGTTCGAGTTCAAGTTTCCAGAAAACAATTCACCTCCATAACTATTTTCGGCTGAGTGGCACAAATTAGTTGAAACTTGATGCATAAATGGTCCAAATTAAAGCTTTTTTTTCATTCAAACCGCAAACATGTCAACTAGCTTTAGTCCCCTTTCTCTGAAGTCTCAATCAGCATGGTAAAATTTTCAGAATTCTTTATTTATCGGAAAATATATTTAAATTTAACTGAATAGACGACAAAAAGATTAAAGAAATTTTAATCCAAATTTTGATGAATTTATTCCAACAGGAATGTGTTGGGTCACAAAGATGCCAATTCTACAGAAATGGATCCAGAATGCAAACATCCGGTGATATCAGACATGCCTGGCCACACTAATATTGACATGGGAGGCACCATGCGGTTAGGAAGGCAAACCACGGTATTTTCGAAGGAGCACATGGACTACTCAGTCGTCCGTAAGTGGCTGCTTGTATTTTCCTTCAGGAACTTGTATATCTACTCCTCATATGCATTTATCAATAGAAGAAAAGTACAGTTTTAGGGAATTGGAGAGAATGTAGATCCCAAAAAAAATTCGAAGGGAATATGGTGTACTGGTGCAGGTTAAATTTCTAATCCTTGGTTGTTAAATTATGTGCTTTCAAGCTCAGCAAGCTAAAAAACTGGAATTTTTTACGCTAGGTGCAGGAATTTTCAGATCATGTCATCATGATTGTTCATGATTGTGTGCCTGCTTGTGTAAAATAATTAGGCAGGTCATTTAATAATAGCATAGCGTTAAAATTGCGGTGGAATCGGCGAAGTTTTGTATACGTTTGGTAGCATGTCGATGAAGGACGCAAATAGGTCACGGCGTTGAGAATTCTGGGGAAAAAGGGGTTCTTTCTGATGAGGACTTAAGTTAAATAAATAGGAAGGTTGGAACACAAAATAGAAAGGCTAAGAAGTTTCTGTACCCCTGTCTCTATGCATCAATCTCTGAGTATTTGCCATTCAACAACAGGAATGTAGCTGTATTCTCATACAAAAGTAAAACCGGAGAGTTGAAAAAGTTATTTGACATGCCTAACATGACCCTCAATCCAATTTCATCACTTGACTTTGCACCTGTAACTTGTTTCAGGAAAACTCTATGGCAACAGAAAAGAAATAAAAGAAAGACACAGACACAGGTACGAAGTTAATCAAAAGTATTTGCAAGAGCTCGAAAACAATGGCCTATACTTCGTGGGTAAGTTGTAACTTCTCGCTTTTTCTAAGATTATTTTCTGCATGCTAAACTTGTTTCAGCATTAATCAAAGAGATTTTTGAACCAAATTTCCTTGTGCATACCTTATTTTACCATTCAGCAGCCCCTCAAAAGTTTTTTTTCCTACTTTAAGTAACCCTCAAGTGCTAATTCTGCGCTTATCCCTCAATCTCTTATTTTACATTCAACTCAACGATAGCCTTGCTTCAGACAGTCAAACTCAGATTTCCTGACAAGTAATTGAACCTGGTATCTCGTATCTTGTATCTCCAGGGCACACAAACACAGCACCTCAGGAAACTAACGTTTGGAAGTTGGCAATTGTTGTTGCAAGAAATGGTAGGAGATAAAGTCTCTAAGTCGAAAAAGAAAGAGGTTTTTTCTATTTTCCTCGATCCCCATGATATTAACATGTTCACCATCACTACATTTCTGTTAAAGGAAAATTATTGTGTCTCAAAGGATAGTTGTGACCAGGGCTGTGCTATTAATCGAAATTTAATGGTAATGGCAATTAATTTTTTTAATTGTAATCGCAATACTACTGAAAAATTCATTGCAATCAATCTAATGTTTCACAAAATTTTGAATTTCCTGCTGCATTCGTTTTGCATCTTTTCTATGGTAGCGCAATGTTAGTCTTCGGCAGTAAAGAATTGTTCTGAACCTGTTGACAACCCTATGAAAGTAGCCGCACAGTGCGTTTGCTGCACTCCAATGTCGATCACAAAAATGTTTCGGATACTTTTGATAGAGATAGGTAGTATATCAAATAGATACAAAATTCTAGTTGTCATCAGAAAGACAGAAGTACCTCACTGCGAATTCTGTGAGGTTATTCTAACTTGCACTCGGTGTGCCGTGTCTGCATAATCAGGTGTAGAAAATTGAGAATGAGAGTCAGAAATTAATTTTATTAATGTCGACCTAAACTTGGCTCTCAGTAGTTCCAGCTGAATCATCAACTGGGGAAAAGAAAAACTTGAAGAAAATTAACAGCTTCCGAAGTCTTTTGAAAAATTTGAGTCGTTCAGGAGAATTTTCTACAATTTACTACCAAAATTACTGAAAAGTTGACAGGAAATCCGTTGAAGACAGCTTGGTAATATTTGGTTTGTTATATACAAGTATATCTAAAAACAGCTTACAGTAGAAAAATAAGGGGGAAAAACGAGAAACAAGGCTAAAATACACAATCAATAAAACCGAGACGTTTTGACTCAAAACTGAGTAATTTTCAGTCGGAAATACTATAAAAATTTAAAAAAAAAAAAAAAATGAAAACCTGAGCCTTACATGGTGGTGGCCGGGATCTGAGAAAAATGATAACAAGCAAGGCACATCGAAACAACTTATCGGGTAGTTTGAAAATCTTTATGTTCATTTTGAGCCTGAATTAAAGGCCACCAAAAAACTCCCTGGCAGTGAATGTGTTTAATTTCTAGGTTTCATATCGGAAATTTTTTGCGAACTCGACGGGAGTATTTTAACTGGGAGTTTCAGTGGTTCCAAAGTTGAATCTAAGTACGATCTTTGTCTGTGTATGAATTGACAGGGACTGATGTGGACGGACTACGAATGGAAATTCTAGAGCTTGACACCGACAAGCATCCTTACTTCATTGCAACGCAATTTCATCCGGAGTATCTAAGCCGTCCGATGAAGCCGTCTCCGCCTTTCCTAGGATTTATTCTAGCAGCAACCAATAATCTTGAGTCGTATCTGAAATATGGTCTTGACCAACTATCGTAAAGATCTAATCAGCCTCAAGTCATTTCAATAAGTACCTTCCTCAAAAACGCTTTGATGCCAATTTTTTTAACGCATTAGGATTTTAGATAGCTTTAAGTTAGTTTTCGAAATTGAAAAACAATTTTACCCATTTTCCGTAACCCGTGCTGTAGTACTTTGGATCTATGAGTATGATACAATCAAGTCTTAATGCACGGTGTTCAATAATCTTGAACAACTCTCCACCTCTTTAGTATTTTCCGAGCTTGCCGTAACACTTAAATCTGTTCAAATTTTGCAGAAAAGTTTAATTTTTGCTAACACCATCTTATACCTGTGACTCGCTCTGATAAAATTTCACTATCCAAGAAGTTTTTAGTGTTGAAATCTATACTTTTGCAGTTTACCATTTGGTTTTTTGGTTCTCTTAATCAAAGTTTCTCTAATGCTACTGTTTTGACTTAATATTTTAGTTTTTTGGGTGCTGATGCATCAGCATACTGTAATTGACGCTTGAAATTTTTGTGATAAATTTCTATTTTAATGACCATTTTAATGACCGTGAAATTCAGTGGTACGCAATTGACCGGTGTGATTTTAAAAGTAATTATTTTAAGGAATTTCAATTATTGTGGCAGTGAAAGATAATTGTTTTTGTAGATTTTAGTATTTGCATGTAACAAGGTAAAGTTAAAAACATATTTTCTGTGTCATGTAGCCATGCAGAGTTAGCTGTTGAAGCATTTAAGTAAAATAAGTACCCAATTTTTTGGTGTGCATTTTGATCAGCATAGATTTGAAATTGTTAATTTTATTTTATGTGAGATTTTTCTGGACTGATCGTAACAGAATGAAATCGGACTTTTATGCTTTGCATTTATTTTTAAATAATCTAAAGACACGGTTTAACAGCACCAAGTATGCAAGGTTTCTGAAGAAATCAAATTTTTATTATTTGCTGACTATCAATCATGATTTGATGCTCAAAGTTTCAAATGAACTCTTAATATTAATTTTCTTTACGTTGTACCTCACCGTGAAGATTAATTTTGAAAAAGGAATACTTCTTAAGTAGCTTTTAAGTCAAAATCAATGTGATAAGTATTTTCAGAGATTCTGTGTCTTGTTTTAGTAGTGGTTACTTTTTTATCATTGAAAAATCAGATTGAAATATACCTCTTTCTTCTTAAATTGATAGTACCTGTCTTTTCTCCGATAATATTTAGAGTGATGCGCAATCTGCTGAAAATAACTTCCTTAAGAATCAAGTGGCTATCATCAAAATAGCCATGGTATATTTTGATGGACTGAAAATCCATTTACATATTTATATTACAAACTGCTCAAAAATGTCCCAAAAATTAGAGACTCTGAAACATTTCTTCATGGAGCCAAACCATTATAAGTTCCTAAATCTGCACATAGCTTTCATATAGAAGCTATTTTGAATGGAGTTACAGCAAAAACATTTTATATCATAAGGTGGTACGTTTAAAAAAAACCGTATGATATTGAGTTTGAAAGTGAATAGACAATTGAGTCTCACGGAGGAGTAAAACTTTGAGCCTCCCATTTTAAAATAAATATTTTTTTTTAGTTTGTCTGAAAACATCCAGTAACCTCATGAAAGTAACCTAAACTCATCCATGTAACCATGCTGAATGCTAAATGGTTTCGACAGCTACAAGGAGTCGCAGAATTTCTCAGTGTTCAAAATTCGCGGCTGAAATAATAATTATGAAAACACTCGGCAAATTCAATCGTTTGATAAAGAAAAAAAGAACAGTTCATCACAGTCCCGTAGAAAACCCGTTTTGAAAATTCAGAAAATTGAACCCGTTTGAGACGATATTTTCATACGCGCCTGATGACGTAGCTAGGCGCGAGAAACTCCGGATGCTGATTGGCTGACCTCAGCTGCAGGCATCTCCTTGTTTGAATATTGACTTGGTCGGATTTTGATCGACTTTTTCTCTCCTAACTACAGAAATATTTTATTTATTTTTTTTTTTGTAAACTTCTTAATACGTACATTCATCTTCGGTTTTTTCACGAAATTTTTTGTACTCAAAACCACCCCGCCAAAATTCCTCACCAACACCCCATTGTAAAATGGTTGTTCTATTCGAAAAGCGCCTTGCGTTCGTTCATAAAATAAGTACCGCTTTCTGGACTTTTTGACCCCCCTCCCTCTCCTCTCAACGCTTTGAGGCGTAGGTCCCAATCTTTAAACGCGTAAAAAACGGCGTGAGGCTTCGCACCCCCCCCCCCCCCCCCCCCCATACCCTAGAGCGTTGCGTATTCTACGAAGGGTCATTACTGAGTTAATCGGTTCCGGAGCCAAGGTTTCTTCCCTTGGGACGGAATCGCGGTTCATCGACCCCCGGGCTGGCGGCCCCCTCCAGAATCTCCAATGCGGACCCCACAAATCCCTGCGGCGCGCTAAGCCAACTGCCCCTCCGCCAGGAGACTGGGGGGTGTCTGAGATTTGGCGACGCTGGCTCGGAGGATCAAAAGCAGGATATCCCTGTCCCGGGGTCCCCCCCCCCCAACACCCGTTGACCCCCGCGCGTGCCGGGGCAATGGCACTGTTGCCAGATTTATGCACTCTTTTCCGTTTCATGGTGTCGAGAACCGGGGAAACCCGGTATCAATCGGGGAATGACAAATTTTTGTCAAAATCAGGGAATCTGTTCCAAAAATCGGAATCCCTTTTTCTATCGCGTAGGGATCATTTGGACGTATTTCTGCCAAACGGAACTATTAGCATTAAGACATGAGCCCTGAGACCCATAAGAATATATGCATAACAGGGCTCACGTTATAATGCACATAGTTCTGTTTGGCAGAAACGACCCATTCGTCGTTCCCCGCACGAAGGAACGTACTCCATTTCAAGGTTGCCAAATTGACTCAAACAATTCAGTTTTTTACAAGAATGCTCCTGTGCCATTTCCCTCCAAAATTTGCCCGATTTGAGAATGAGATCAGAGTAGAAATCAGCGAAATTTCCAGTTGGAAATGCCCGAGATTCTCCTGATAAAAATGCAAATTGCGAGGGAAAATTAGGCAGCATCGGAATGCAGGTATGTTCTTTCGTGAGGGGAATGAATTGTCAGGATTATAGAGGAGCTTTCATCGACTGGATTAACATCTATGACGCTTTTGGCGCTAAGAATTCTCATGTGCGCCAAAGAATCAGCTGAAAGATTGAAAAAAAAAAAAAACGAAATACAAAAAAATTGATTTTTATATCTGGAACTCCGGAGACAGGTAATGAAGTTTTTTTTCAAGACGATCCAGGATAAGTGGGGGAAAACTTTTATTCTTCATGGTATTGCACCCACGGGACGTTTCATGGGATTTGTCCCAAGGAAAAATCTCACGTGCGAAGTTGGGAAATATATTAAGTAGTCAATCAGCTAGGGTGTCTAGCACCAGGATTTTCCCGATTCTATCAGGATTTGAGGTCAATCAGGATTTAATCCCTATTTCACCAGGATCTGAGGAAAAATCTGTCGTAAAATCAGGATTTGAGAAAAGTCGGCCGTCTGATCAGATTTTTTTATCGAGCTATTATTGTGAAGTTACATTCGCCTCTTTTTCTCCGCAAAAAATCAGGATTTGGAAAAATTATGAAATCAGGATTTAACAGTCAAAAATCAGGAAAAATGAGGATTTTCCAAAATGAAAAAAAATTGGACACCCTGTCAATGCTAATCAGAGTGCCAACTTAAAATCATTGTGGAGTCCCAGGAAGGACTGAAAAAGAAGACGAAGAAATTTTGTTGTGTTGTTTAACTGGGAAAAAACGAGAAGTTTCATTCCTATAATTGGAACTTGGGAAAAATCCGTGGAGACTAGGCGTATGAGGGAGAAATGAGGGAATGAGCATGTTGAAGCACTGATGGGCCTAGGGCAGGGTTTAAATCCCTGTAAAATATCTTGATTTGATGGTAGAACGTGGCAAGTTAGGGCGTCGACGCGCGCATCTGCGTCGCGGGATCAGCTGTTGGCGCGGCGGCGGGCGGTGAGCTCAGTGCCTCCGAGCCTGCCTCACCCGCTCGTCCCTTTCTTCTGGGCCGCGGCAAGGGCCACCCTCCGATTTGGGTTGCATCAGTCCCTTCGCGCGTGGTCCCTTTCTGGCCCCCTCTCTCTCCGTCTCCCGTGGATTTGAGGATGCTCCAACACGCATTCTTGTGAGTGACGCAATTTTCAATTTATTCCCTTTTCAGCCCAGGATCTAGGTCGCTCCAGTTCTAGGGTTTGTCCCCGTGGCCAGGGTATAACCTAGAATTCCAGAGCTCAGTCCGAGGGAAGCAAATCCACAGCTCTATTTTCATAACAACCCAGCTGTCTAGGAATTTGGATTCATTCACTCTCTGCCAACGATCAAATTTCGTCGAGTTTCTCGAGTTACTGCATCGACGGGGGATTTACCCCACAATTAATTAGTTAGTTATTTTATTTGTAGACATTCAGCATCCTAGGCTATTAACGTCTTTACAAAGAATTTGGAAGATGGGTGTATATTTAAAATTTAGATTTTTAAATTAAGGGAGGCAAATAATTTCAGTAGTTAAGTTGTGACATTGGGTTCATCGCATGTCAGTGAAATTAGACGGTTTAGTGATAGGGAAACAAAATGCATGGATTTATTTTTAAAAGCATCCAGCTGTGCAGGGATTTAAAGACCCAACTGTCGTGTTACTTCTGAATTGTTGGGGGTTGATTATGGTCTAGTTTAGGATCTGTTAGCGTGGCTGAGGTTATAACCCAGAATTGGATGATTTACTCGGTGAAAGGGATTTCTGTTTATACGACCACCCAGCTGTGTACTGTGTAGGGATGTATGGACGCACTTTTGGTGTCAGTCGAGTCGCTCCTGAAATCTGCCAAAAAGACAGTCGAGTTTTGCAATATGTTTAATTCGTGGCGGCCGAGAAGATTTCCTAGACTTTGACAGTTCAGAGAGAGGGGACGAATTCATCAGGGCATTAATGCACCAATCCATTTGGACAGGGATTTTCTGTAACTGTGTGTAGATCTGAACCCATCTGTAACTGATTATCAATTGTAGATGAGTTTTTTTAAACAAGTCCAAAAAGTTGGTCGAGTTTTGATTAGTCGGCGTGCTGGCTGTGGAGATGATAGTAGCAAACTGGATCAGTGAAAGAGAGAGATTCAAAGGACGCGAGCAATGAGCATAGGTACTTAAATACCACCTTTCTCTGAGGAGCTATCAATAGCGGATGTATTTATTATCTCTGATATAGGATAAAGAAATTGGTCGAGTTTTGATAGTCCCTTGTAGTATTCAAGGAGGCAACCTAGGATCAGGCAGTTTCTAACGAAAAAGAAGCAAATTCCCCGTGAAAGAAGAGGTGCTGGTTGGAGAAGGTCTGCAAAATTCTAAATTCATCTGTATTCTCAGACCGAGAGTCGATCTCATCGTTCTTATCGTTTTGTTTATGATCAGCGAATAATCTCAATTTTGTGAGCGAAGAATTGACTGATCCATGAGTAACGCTACAAACGTTTATTCCTCATTTACAAGTTGATAACGGCGATTTTCGGTTTGGTTAAGGTTCTTTCCACGATTTTGACAAGAGAGTAGGATCTGTACAGGGCCGGATTTACCTACTTGCCGCCCGTGGGCAGCCTGTATTTTGCCGCATCCTTTTTATTCGTTTTGAAACATCAATATGGAAACGAGCAATTGAACGTGCCGGAGAGGAGGGGTTCATAAGACGCGTATACTCGTGTTGGACACATTTTTTGAGAAAGCCCTGTCAACGCTACTAGCAAAAGTTCACGGAACTTCGCGCGAAAGTTCAGTTCCGTAAACCTATCGCTGTGTAGACAAGGCCTTCCATTTGTAAGAAATGAACGAAAAAATTATGAAAGAACCAACAGAAATGTGGTTTAATAATTTTAACTTCCGCGGCCGCGCTGACCGCACTGTGCTTGGTGCAATTCTTGAAGTATTCATACAGTCTTGTAGGCGCTATGGGTTTCACGCCGCGCCGCGCCGATCGCTGCTGAACGCACTGTGTTTGGCGCAATGCGTGAAGTATTCATACAGTCTTGTAGGCGCTATGGGTTTCACGCCGCGCCGCGCCGATCGCTGCTGAACGCACTGTGTTTGGCGCAATGCGTGAAGTATTCATACAGTCTTGTAGGCGCTAATATGTGTTACATGCCGACCGCCGCGCCGATGAGGGCTTCTCCTTTTCATCTGAAGTCCTCGTCATCATTGCTCTCTGCGCCGCGCCGCTCCAGGCAAAATTGCGTGTTTGGTTTCTCTCTAAACGCTCCTAATCAAAGGTGCTGTCACTATCACCGAAAGACGACAAAATTAGAAATTACTATACTCTCAGGAAATGAGAGATTTTGTCGCTTTTTCTCGTTTGTATTTTTTTCTGAACCCGATTTTTTTTATACCTACATTTAAAAAAATTGAAAATTTGCTGCCTCCTAAAGCCGCGGCCCATGTAGCCACCCCCTATGCGGCTTTGGTCCTGTACCTATACGTGGCAGGTGCAT
This sequence comes from Bemisia tabaci, assembly GCF_918797505.1. Lineage (NCBI taxonomy): Eukaryota > Metazoa > Arthropoda > Insecta > Hemiptera > Aleyrodidae > Bemisia > Bemisia tabaci. The sequence continues at coordinate 415,724 of NC_092800.1, read as the reverse complement.
TCTTAAACTTGGCAGTGATCCCTAAACAGAATTCTGGAGGGGGAAAAATCGTAAGACACGGAATACACCGACTTAAAAACTGAGGACGGCTAGAAACGATGGGAGGCGAAGTAGAGGAATGAGCAATCACAACAAATTTCATGAAATTCGAAGCGAATAAATCTCATGAAACATCTTCATCTCTGGATGTTCCATCGTTTTACCTGTGTAGACAGGTGGCTTAACGGATATAAGCCAGAAATGAACCGCTTCAAGCAGAAAGGAACCAACCCACATAAGCTGTTGGCAAATTTAACTGAGCAATTTCATTTTTTACATGAAACGCTTGTGCGAATTTTTTTGCAAATTTCAGTGAATTTCCTGCTCAGTACGAAGCAAATTCCTTAAAATTTTTAAAGGAATCCGCACAATGTTTCTCTTGTAATAAATTAAATTGCCTAGTTAAATTTGGCAATGGCTGATGTTGCTTGGTTCCTTTCTGCTTAACACGGTTGAAAAAGTGGTTCGCAATCGGAAAGTGAAGTCCAAGACGTCTACTTACACTGTTCCTCATTTGGCTGAAAGCAGTTGACGGCGCGGCGCGGCGGACAGTAAATCATTTCATGGCCGCGTTTATTCGGGAAAATCGGTCGTCGGATGGGACGGAGCAAATGAATCGTTTCCGCAGATGGATAACCCGATAAAAACTGCATTTTTTATTCATGATTCCCGATGGCTCCAAGAAGGGCGGACTTGATACTTACTTCCGCACTCTGCTGCCTCAATCAATGGATTTTCGCCATTTTTCTGCTATCGGACAGAAACTCCCAAGTTGTCAATTCGTGTCTCAAATTCATCGAAAAAATATCGGATTACAGACGGAATGGACTATGTTTGCAGGGTGTCTAGCATCAGGAGTTTAGATCAATCAGGATTTAATCCCGATTTCATCAGGATTTGAGAAAAAATCGGTCGTAAAATCAGGATTTGAGGAAAGTCGGCCGTCCGATCGGATTTTTTTATCTAGCTGTTTTTGTCAAGTCACATTCGCTTAAATTTTCTCTACAAAAAATCAGGATTTGAAAAAAATATGAAATCAGGATTTAGCAGTCAAAAATCAGGAAAAATCAGGACTCCATCAGGATTTCCCAAAATGAAAAAAAAATCTAGACACCCCGGTTGGGCTCTAAAGAACCACTGCAGTGAGGAAAAGTAACAGACATTTTGTATTAGTATGGGAAGTAGAACACAAAGTAAGCTAAAAACGTGCGGTTACTGTATTTACGGTTGGTTTTTCTTTGGGTTACATTTACCAAATCTTTGGGCCGAAAATTTGAAAGCTCGTCAAGAATGAGGCACGAGCCGCCAAGATGGAGTCAGGATTGCGTTGGGAAGCAAGAGTATGTACATTACTGCTGTGCTGAGGAAGAACGCCGTATGAACATTCGACAGTTGCCAACTTTTCCTGTATAAAACGCATATTTTTAAGAAAAGTTATGCATATTTTTCCTTGAGATTTTTTAGTTATTTTAGATTCAATGACGAACAAAATGGTCTGAAAAATTGGGAGAAAAATATTTAAAAATTTCTTAATAAATTCGTACTTTATCAAAGGAAACATGGCAACGTCTGAAAGTTCATACGGCGTTCTTCCTTAGCATGGCAGATTAGTTTAGCAGGATACTTTCTTCATCCCCAGATGTCTCCAAGTAAACCACGGTTTTGGTTTGGTCCATTTAAACAAAAATTGGTTCCATAAACCGAGTCCTTTTCGTTGACCCGACCAAAAAGTAACTCAGAGTAGGCATAAACACTGAAACTTTTATCTGTCTACGTGTCTATCCAGGAGGAACTAACTTGTGGCTCCTTCGTGTCAAATGTAAATCTCGGATTTTTAGCATAATGGAACCACACCATCTCCGCGTATTTGTCCAGGAGCTCTGCTGTGCCAGGGCTCAATGTTGAAATTGATAGACGCTTTTGAGGCGATCGACATAAAAGACGGAGGGAAAATGGGGCGATCCTATCGGAAATAGCGGGTCGTTGCAATGGACAAAAGAGATAAGTACTGGACTAACTAACGGCAACCGACAAGAGACACAATCAGTCTCTCATTTTCCTTCTTATAAGAACCACCCCCTTAGTCTATAAGAACCACCTGTTTCAACCAATAGGATCGGTCCATACTCCCTATGTCTTCTTTGTCTATCGCTTTATCTATCATTTTCAATAATCAGCCCGCTGCTTGGCCTAAATTTTGCAGCAGTAAGAGGCTATTTGAACGTATTTACGCTAAAAGGAACTATGCGCATAGGGATTGTGTGTATCATAGCTCCTTTTTAGCATAAATACGTCCATTTCAGACTCGGTGCCGCGGTCGCGGTCGTTTCCCGGAACTCAGCCGCTTCGAAGCTGAGACAAGGCACTCTTTCGGCTGCTTTCTTTTTACACCAAATCATTTGTTCATGTCATTCGTTTTCCTGTTCAGATCGCTGCTTGGGGTTTTTATGGACGAGTGAGAAAAAGTGGTTTCTTTAATGCAAAATGTACCTCGTCCGAATAGAAGTGGCATATCCAAGGCGAGAATCGGATTACACCCTCCAATAAGTTAGCTTCATTTTTGGCTCATTCTAGAAACAGCATACGTGCTCGTTTTTTTAGTGTCTCTCTCTCTAGATAGGTGCTTTGATAGATGAGCCAGAAAGGCTTCTAATCGCGAAATGTAGTTTAATTAATTGCTTATTCAAATTAAACCACGGTCACCGCTGGTCGAAAAGTGAGCGGACCTCTAGAGATTAAGAAGCGGACTTTGAAAGATGATCTGCACTACAGATCAATTTATGTATTTTGTTTGATGGAGCCAAAATCACCTAAGTGCATTTCACGCTTGACAGAAAACTGAACAGCACAATGCAAGGTGTCAACTGGTCCGGAAACAGTACTGATTTTTCGAGGGCGGCCAGGAAGTACTGAAAAAGTACGGGAATTCCCTATAAATGTCCGAAATTTTTTGCTTCATCCCACGGATGTTTTTGAAAACAGCTTGGAAAATATGCTATCCGTTGCGCAATGACTCTTAGCCGCAGTATCTTCCCACTAGATTGAGATTGTGAAGGCAGTCTGTCCTCAGGTCACCAATGAGCTTCGAATTTCCTGGCTACGTCTTTTTTCTCGCAATTTGCCCGTGAATTTCGACAATTTTTTTAATTTTATCACTTGAAGGTACCAAAAAAGTACTGACATTTTCTGCCTATGAGGTACTGAATTTTTTAGATAGGTGCTGAAAAAGTACTGTAAAAGTACTTAATATTTGTCAGCCAGTTTTAACAGACTTCCTTTTTCATGCGACACGATAATCCCGATCTGGGGGCATGGCAGTTTTGAAAACGCCTTCAATTGTGGCGTGATACCTCACGCATATACTTGAGAGTACGAATAGTTGTATCGTTGCGCCTTAGCAGTGCGATGGAAGATGATATTGAAGAGGCCTTCGCGCTGGCCTTGTCAGTTTTCTTTTGCCGCTAGGTATTGCAGTTTTGACCGCATAATATAAGTGTGCTCATGCTAGGATTGCATTCAGTAAATAGATTATTCTTATAGAAGAATTAAAAATGAACAAGCAGTAAGAATAAAACTAAATAACATGAACACAAATCAAAAATCAACTCAAAAGTACCGAAAAAGTACAAAGTTGTTTCTGCTCATGAGGTACTAAATTTTTTTGAAAGGTACCGAAAAAGTATTGTCAAAGTATTACATTTTTGCCAGCCATTTTCAGTAGACACCCTGTAATGCCTCGAAACTCGAAACTAAATTTTTCTCTGACCATCTATAAAACATATATATATATATTTTTTTTTACAAAATTTCAAGTTAGAATGCTGCTTTGTTTACTTGTAAAAAACCAACATATGAGAAGAAATTAGGCGAAGTCCATCGTTAAATCATGCGTTTCTTGTGGGTGTTGGGGAGGGGATTGGTTGGTGTCAGGCCAGCATCACATAACTAACGCGGAGAGTCCAGCGGGCCGATTATTGAAATTGATAGACAAAGCAATAGACAAAGAAGACATAGGTAGTATGAAGCTATCCTATTGTTTGAAATGGGTGGTTCCTATAGACTGAGGGAGAGAATGATTGACTGACTATTGGGTCCCTCGTGGGTTGCCGTTACTTAGTCTATTACCCACTCTCTTTGTCCATTAATTGCAACCCCCCGCTTTCATCAATAGGATCTCTCCATACACCTCGACCTTATCCTTTCTCCTTATACCTTTTGTCTGCTTTGTCTATGGCTTTGTCTATCAATTTCAATAATCGGCCCGCAGGCTTGTCTTATGAGAAAGAGAATGCGGGATAGGGATTAAAAATCGGAAAGATGCCTCTGATAATTTAAAGCCGGTCAGCTGCGGTATCGTGACCTTAATTTAAAGAAGTTGATGGTCAATATCTCTGGTGCCCCATTGACTTTTCGCCGAGCAACGAGAATGAATCGACCGGCAGCAGCGGCCATTCTTCAAACTCTTGAAAGTTAGCTACAGTGATTTTCTTCCATTTAAATGTATGTGAAACAATCGACTCTTGGTCTAAAATCGATATTTTTATTGGATTTGAATGGAGAAAAAACAATGTTGCCGACCTGGTTATTTCCGGTCTCTCTTCGGGTCTTAAACTATCATAAACATGAGTCCGAGGGCCGATTTTGGCAAGTAGTCTTGGTTTCGACTGCAAATCCGCATTTTTCGCCAAAATCGGCCACCAGACCCACGCGTAGATTATTCTTAGACCTGCAAAGAGACCAGAAAAGACCAAATCACGATGCATTTCGTGAAATGCAGACCTTCAACGAGCACTAAGCCTAGATTTGAGGAAATTCAGGGTGGGCTCAGAAACGGCCCTTATTGATCAATACCCTTCCTCTTAACCAGAGGATAAATCTGTAGAAAAATCCCAAAAGTTCATGATCGGGCCTTAAATCCATTCTTTAAAAACTCGATTTCTGAAGTCTCTGCTTCTAGGAAAAGACGGGACGGTAGCTTGGCCGTTGGCGATCTCCTGGATGTAACTTTTTGATGGATCGTTTGAGCACTTTGCATGACGTCAAGTAATGGCTCCGGCTCCGGGAGTGCTAAGTAAACATCTCCGCGTCACTCGTGTTTTCTCACCGGATTCACGACTCTGCTCGAACCCTCCGGAGGTTTTCCTCGTCGACGGCTCGATTCTTGATTCCTTTTCCAATGACCTTCATCGATTAATCGCCTTGCTTCTTAGGAATGTATGGATCCAAATCGAATACCCAATCTGTCTCAAGAACACGATGACAAATTCTAGCCCAGAATCGTGCCCTACCCTAGTAGCAGTGGCTGTTGAGAAAAGTCGTTAAAAACTCGTAAATTAAGAGAACTTACAATTCACTTCAAAACCACTCGAAAATTACATAAAAAACTCTTGAAATATTCGTATTAGGAAACCCTTTTTGGGGGTTTCTTCACACAAAATTGAAGCAAAATTTTAAGTTAATTTTAAGTAAAATCTACGTTTTTTTTTATAAACTTCCTGCGGGCAAAAATGAGGGGAAAAAAGTTGTGAACCGGAAAGTATAAAAGGAAAAGTTGCAGCCCCTAAAAATTGAGGATAGGGTTTGTTGTTTTTCACGTAAATTTTACTTTTTCTTTTAATTAAAATAACGCTATTTTTTATTCAAAAGAACTCCCCAAAAGGGTTTCCTAAAACGAGTATTTTAAGAGTTTTTTTTACTTAAAATTAACAAACTCTTAAAATGTACAAGTTTTTAAAAAGTTTTTTGACAAATTTTTGTAGACTTTTTTTTTAAGAGCCATTGCTACTAGGGTTGTTGTGTAAAATGACGAAGAACAGTCTGTGAAATTGAACGTGTTATTTGCAAAAGGGCGTAGCAGCCAAAAGTGAAGTTCCGAGATAACATCAGAACACTTGATTTCTCCGAGATTTCCTTATTTTTTGGTTCAAAAAAATTAAATGACGTTCTACGTAATGTCTGTAATATGACCACACGGACAAGGGCGAAAAAATTGGACAAGCAATCAATTTTGTTTAAAAATTTCGGCAGATATGCTTTTTTCCCACCAAACTGCTCAGCACAGCTATTTTTATCAGTATCATGACAGTGAAGTAGCAGACGTGTTCGACGATTTGGTCCCATTAATTGTGGTTTTTAATCATGAAAAAGCACCCCGCACTGAAAGAGGTGGCTCGGAACTTACGTTGTTTTTCCTCTGAAGCAAATTTTCAATTTTTTTTTTTTTTTTGAATAAACCCTCAAGGAGCTGTGTCATGGTAGTAGAAGGGCTCCGGAGCATGGTGCGTCCACCCTCAAAAATGAGTACTCAGTCAAGGACTCAATCTCTGAAAATTTGACGGTTACGCCCTTTTTCAAATAACCTGTTCAATTCCGAATCGGAACTGCCCAAAAATTACCTCGCGGTAATTTGGCACCATTGAAACGCAGCCACGATTCTTTTCGCGCGGGAAACAACGAAAACGGTAGTGCTGTCATTTTATTTCATCAAAAGATTCCGAAATAATTCCGACCTATTCCGATTTGCTTAAGCTCCGAGAAAAATTCCGATTTTTTCAAAAATTCCTGGGAAGAATTCCGAAATACGCCCGGATTCAGTTCCGAAGATCGTCAAATTTGATCAAAAAGTCCCTCAATTTGATCAAGTACATGGTCAAACTGGCGAAAAACTGCAAATTTCGAGGAAATTCCGAAAATAGCTAAAAATTCCGGGGACTCAGAAGATTCCGGGAAAAGTTCCAATAATCTAAAAAGTTCCGAATTCCGGAATTGATTCCGGGAAATGGCAGCACTGGACGTTATGACACACCCCCTTCCCCCAAGGCAAACGCACCGGTCGTCTCAAATCTTTTTCCGGAGGCGTGGGGGGGGGGGGAGTGGGGTTCTCGCACCGGAAACGTAGCGGCGGCCGAAGTTAGGGCAGGTCAGTCAGCTGCATGGGAATTGATTTTAGAGGAACTCCGAGTGACGTCACGGCTCCTCTTCACTCCCCCCTCCCTTTCCACGCCTTATCCACCCCTCCCTCCTCCCTTCCTCCCCCGTCATCCTCGGGTGGCCCGGGAACTGCATCGGGACGGACTCGCTCTGAGCCGGAGCTCATTCACCGAGCATTTCAGCGTTTCAGTATTTGAGCATTTGCCATTGAGTAGCCCGTTCGGGCCAGGTTGCCAGTTTGTTGTCCGATGAAATGTGCATGGATATTTCTTGGGGTTTAAACGGAGGAAGCTCTGATTTTCAGCTTTATTTGGCAACAATGCCGGACTAAGTGGCCGCTAATGCGATGATATGTGGATATTTTTCACTGGTTTAGGGGGAAGTGCTAATCTGGCAACAATGTGTTCAGGTCTCGCCCGGGGACTTGGTCCATGCGCCGTCGATCGAACACCACCATTTGGACCGCGTTAAGCAGAAAGGAACCAAGTCACGTCAGCCATTCTACTTAAAAGTTAATGGGGCAACCTAACTTTTTACATAAAACAAGGTGTCTAGCATCCGGATTTTCTCGATTTTACCGATTCTATCAGGATTTGAGGTCAATAAGGATTCAATCCTGATAAAATCAGGATTTGAGGAAAAATCGGTCGTAAAATCAGGATTTGAGAAAAGTCGACCGCCCGAGCAGATTTTTTTATCGAGCTATTCTTGTGAAATTATACATTCGCCTAATTTTTCTCCGCAAAAAATCAGGATTTGAAAAAAATATGAAATCAAGATTCAGCAGTCAAAAATCAGGAAATATTGAGATTTCATCAGGATTTCCCAAAATGGAAACAAACTAGACACCCTGTAAAAACTCATTTTATGTAATGAGAGTACATTAAAATCGTCTGTCGATGTCATTTATCGATGGATGACTCCAATTATCAATCCGCTGTTGGTTGGTCGAAGTTCAGTTGGGCAGATGGAGGAGAACACGATAAAAGTATCTCAATGGTAAAACTGGAGTCACGGTTGAGGAGGTTGAGGTAAAAGTCGAAGAGAGAATAGGAGCTCGACTACGCAGTGGACGCCACGCAGCTGCGCAGGATTCAAGTGAATGAGCGGGGCTTTTGGGAGCGGGAAAGAGATTTTATTGCCCAAGGTCGGGGTCCCCTTACTTGTTGCGTAGTTGCGTGAGTCCTGAACCTGACAAATATTTACGCTCACGCTAATCCACGCTCAAAACAAAATCATTTGTTCAAGGTAATTTCGCTCGTTTGTCGCCCCTGGTTTTTACTCCTACCAGTTTTTTTCATGAAGGCCATCAGCAAAGGAAGTTTGATGCAGAGAGGAAGAGGGGGGGGGGGGGGAGAGACAGAGTCCCCGGGAGACTTCAAAAATTGCGCCGTAATAAGAACGGAGGGGTTCGGAGGACAAGGCGCATAAGTGCAGTTTTTGAGAAAATTGAGATTTAATGATTTCAAGTGAAACTAGATCTAATGTATATTTTGTAAAACATTCTCTCTCAAATTCCAATGTTTAAGCATCAAAAAGTCAGCTTGAACAGGGTGTCTACAAGTCCGGAAAGTCCGGAAAAAGTACTGATTTTTTAAGGGCGGCCCGGAAGTACTGAAAAAGTGCGGAATTTCCGCAATAAGGTCATTTTTGTCGCAAAGAGCGAGAAGTTCAAAATTTTGAAATTTTCCGAATTTCGTCAAATGGAGGTACCGAAAAAGGACTGACTTTTTCTGTTAAGGAGGTACTGATTTTCTTGGGAACGTATACTGAAAAAGTGCTGTAAAAGCACTGATTTTTGGCCAGCTTGTTTTACTAGACAGGTTGTTGAACAGAAAGTTGAACTTTCTCTCCGCCAAAAGGAACCATGTTATTTCGAAACTTCAAACACGTATTCTTCGAAATAGCAAAAATTGCACCTATGCGCCTTGTCCTTAAAGCCCCTCAATTCTCGGTAATTTCACCGCGATGGGTTATTTTTTTCCTGATGTTAAAAATTATTTGAGAGAGAAACGAACGAATCGACATTCGAGAGGAAAGGACGCAAATCCCATTTATCCACATCTTGATGTAATTTTGCACATTTTCTCTGAGCACAGATAGTTGAATTAGTCAGATGTTGATCCTATTGGCGAAACTGGAGAAACTTTTTGTGAGGGGCAAAAGGGCCTCTCATCAAGGATGGGTTGAGGGCCACAGAACAGAAGGGACATTCCATCACGTCCGCTCCAGCTCCAAAAAAAGGTTTGGCGGATTTTTCCAGCGTCAAAGAAGACCCTGGGGGGCCTTCCTTGGAAATTCTGGACAAATTGTATTGTTTTCGAAGCAAATTTGAGTTGTTTCTACTAAAAATTTGATCCAATTACAATGCCAAAGATAAAAAATGTGTGGGGCATTTACTCAGCAAAATCCGGCACATTTCTTTGGAGGGGTCGAGTGGGCGGAAGCCCCCCTTTTTCCGCCGATGGTAGCTCAAGACTTTGGCAGCAGATCTTCAACCTGGATTAAATAGTCATTTTTACATGAGATGCTGCGCTCGCCTCAGTCAAGTTTTCGTGGCTGCTCTTGCATTATTTAATGTACGGAACTTTTGTCTCTTCAATTAACCTAAATAATGCCTATAAATAATGAGAATAATGCATTTCAGTAATTTACAGATAGTGCAGGGCTGAAAACAACTGTCAGCTTTTTTTAACGCGAGAAAATTTTGTTCCAATATTTCTTGAACTTTTAAGCAGTCTGTCTTCCCTTTCTTTTTATTCCATTTTCTTCCAATTTTGTCGTCGTTTTATTTTTACTTCCTTCTTTCTCACTTTTCTTTAAGAGCACGGGAAAACTTGATTTGAAGAGCGTCCTGTGAAATTCCGAGAAAACGGAGCGATGATTATTGTCGATCGGGGGTAACTTGTCCTTTTTTTTATTTTTCATTTCATTTGAGATTTTTTCTATTCTCTATTCATTTATCTACTTTCATTTTGGCTAGTTTAAGTGTGCTATTTCGCCAACTAAGGCCCATCAGATGAAATTAAAGAGAGAAGAGTCGGGTTAGATGTTAGATAGACAGCAGCGAACATTCATGCATCCCCAAATGACAAGATCCAAGACTACCAAATTTCGTTACCAGGGTAACGGATACTGGCTGGGGAGGGATTCGCATTCCGAGATGTTTTGGCCTGTGTATAGCCGTTGTGTCAACCACTAGATCAGCTGAGGTTTTCACCCTGTTCTTTGTTACAAAAATGGGCGGATGCAGATGATCTTGCGGAGCTGAGGTTCCAATTCTTAAGTTCATTAAGTTTTTGGCAAAGACTCCAATATGACGGAAAATGTGTTCAGAATTATGTATTTTCTTAATTTTTTTATTCTCTTTTCAAAAAGTCTTATTTACCTTCTTCATCCACCTCCAATCTGGGGGCCACTACCGGCACACCGGTTGGAAATGGTGTGGACACTGGTAGGTCCGGCATCGAGATATTACGATTAAAGCGCGCACTGTAGTGAACTAGCAATGCGTGAAGTATTCCTGCCTCCTTGTAGGCGCTACTGTGCGCGTCGCGTCGACCAGCGACCGGACTGCGTGTTTGGTGCAATGCGTGAAGTATTCCTGCAGTCTCGTAGGCGCCCATATTTTGCGTTTCGCTCCGGCGACCGGCGGCCGCACTATGTTTTGCGAGATTAGAAACGATGATACAGCATTAGATTTGGAAGAAGCTAATGAAAAAAAGAGAAGATAAGTCCGTGACATTTTCAAAAAAATTACGTTCAGTAGTTTTCCATGTAGAAAATGAAGTATGACAGTAAGTCTGCAACGCCGCAAACTGAGATACGCATTTCTGCAGGTGCACCATTGTTAAAGCGCAAATCCCTGACTCAAGCAAGAACGCCATTGTGATCTCTCTGGCTCCCCTGCTGACTGATTGTTGATATTGATAGACAACGCAATAGACAAAGAAGACAAGAGGGGTATGGAGCTATCTTATCGGTTGAAATGGGTGGTTAGTATAGACGAAGGGAGAAAAATCATGGAGTGACTAAAAGGTTTCTCGCGGATTGCCGTCAGTCAGTCTGATATTTACCTGTTTTGTCTATTGCAACCACCCGCTTCCATCAACAGGGTCTCTCCACATCCTTGTTGTCTTCTTTGTCTATAGCTTTGTATACCAATTTCAAGAATCAACCCGCAGGTCCCTGGACAGTGGGACGGAAATCCACGTAAATACCGTGGATCCGGGCCGAGGAGGGAGGGGGGAGGGGAGGGGGACCAATAGTGGCGATAGACCCCCGATGAAAAATCGAAGTGCAATTATGAACAAGGCTACCGCTAGCGTCTTACACGCTATCTGCCGCGGCCGGGTGTCGACTTGGAGGAAGACCGGGAGTTGCCGTCCAGTGGCGGGGCGTAAATGATCGATTTTCGATATTTCCCCATTTGAAGCTATGGTAAAGAATCGATTGTTCAGGTGTACCCTGTCTATCGATCCTTTTCCACAGGTTTAAATGGCAGGTCAATCGATGTATTGGAAAGCACGCGACGCTACTCGTCGCGTCGTGAGTCGTTTCCCGCTCTATTAATCACCGCGTTTCGGTGTATCTAGTCGTCATGAGGATGGTCACAGCCACACTAACCCCAAGCTCAACCACGGAAGCACCGCACCGACCACCCCGACCCAATGCCCACCGCTCAAGGTCACCGAGGCTCCCCCAACCCCAACGGAGCGCGGAAAAGTTCGAGTCATCAGGAACACATAGCTCCAGTAGGGTGTCCTATTTTGGACGTTGTAAAAAAAAATTGTGAAATCCAACAGAGATACTTGCCAAAAAGTTGTCTCATGGAGAGGAAAAAAGCACGAAAAAATCTCAGGGTCATAGCTAAAGGTTTAGCGGTCTCGCAAGGCACTTAAGTTACCGAAGTTACCGATCTCTTATCTTGGCGATCTTAGCAATGGGCCTGTTGCAAACTTTTGCTAGAGCAAGAATAAGAGTTGTTCCTTATAGATTTTGTCTCAAAAATCACGATTAGTGCATCGGAAAACCCTGAATTACATTCCTAACTTGACAATCTGCGTAAGAAGTTTGCGTTTTTTTAAGTTTTCCGCTTCAAAGTGGACACTTAAGCAGTTAAGCACAGGTGAACATTTTGTTGGAGGAGTCGTTCCATTCAATCCCTGCCTAACATGGCCGCGAGTTGAGGAGAGCACGAGGTCAATCAAGGCGGATATCTATCAACGCGAGAAAAGTGTGAATGTAAACACACCGATTGTTATCAGGTGGTTAGAATCATCGTCCCGTTACATGTGTTTTGGCGAATTGGCGTCGGCTTTGTTGAATATTGCGTGGTATCCTTGTGAGCAGGGGTTGGATAGAATGACTCCTCTCACGAAATGTTCACCTGTGCCGTGGTATCGTTTTTGAAGCGGGAAGCTCGGAAATGAGCACATTTCTTACGCAAATTGTGAAGTAAGAAGTGCATTTCAGACTTTGCCGATGCGCTCATCGTGATTTTTGAGACACTCTCTATGAGTAACAACTCTTATTTTTGCAGTAGGAAAAGTTTGCAACAGGCCCATTTCGCAGGTTTTCTTTTGTAAAATGCAATCTAGCTAGGAAGTCGCACATGGGTATGATGAGCAATTTTCGTAGTTGCCTCTCTGGCTCATCCATGAAAACACGAATCAGTGGCGATGCATGAGTGGTCGATTATCGATATTTCCCTATTTGAAGCTGTGGTAAAGAATCGATTATTAACGTATCCGTTGCCAACACCCTCTTTATCATCCTTTTCATAGGTTTTAATGGCAGATCAATCAGTACATCGCAAAGCACGCCACGCCACTGTTCGATAGATTAAACATGTTCTGCATTACTTTTTATACGAAGACGCGTCTCATGGAGTTGGACTATTACTCCGTCTCGTGAGTCGTGGTCCACTCCAGCTGTCTCGAAAAAAGCTCTGAGCAAACTTTTTGTCGGTCTCCTAAATTAAGCAGATGCTCCTCGGTAAACGAGGACCAATTGGCGATGCACAAATGCAGCCTCATTGTTGTTGTCATTGTCATTGTTGCCAGATATTACTGGAAAATTAGAGCTCTTCTCCCTTCGGACGTATGTACATAAAAAGGAACTAAATCCATTCTAACGTGAGTCCTGTGGTCTGTAAGAATACATGCTGTACAGGACTCATGCCGTATAATAAATATAGTTATTTTTGATTTAAATGTGTCGATCTAAACCCATGTAAAATATCCAAATTTCACTACACAACGTGGCAGCCTCGAGTTTCGTCCCGCGAGGCTCATCCCGAGCTGCGAGTGGCAAAAAAGGCGCTAAAGACCCGGGACCCGGGCGGCGTCACCGAATTCACCCTCAAAATTGGTAATTTTTGCATCAGAGCTCTTTTGACAAAAAAACACAATACCCCTGCAAATCTGAGCAAATTTTGGGCAAAGGCTCTTGAAGCGATTACCCTCTCTAACCCCCCGGCTTAAAGGAGGCCACCGGGACCGGGTTATTTCATTTTTTGTATCAACTTTGGGAGCCATGCCAGACGCTATGGTGACACTGCAGCTGGATCCTTTGCAACCAACTAATGCAATCGAGGTCGATGACTGAGAGTGATTTGGACGCACTTGGGTACATCAAAAAGAACTATATCCATTCTGACATGAGCCGTGAGATCCATAAGAATACATTCATGACAGGGTTCATGTCATAATGAATATAGTTCCTTTTTTATTTAAATGAGTTCATTTCAGAGAAGTTGGGCCCGGGCGGGGGCGGGGGAGCGTGAATCGAGACGGTCGTTTGTAGGCACCCCCTTCCCCCCTCCCCATGCATCGTACCATCACCCTACTTAACTCGGTACTTGACGATACATCGCAATTCACGCCACGCCACTGATCGTCAGGTGAATCTGAGTGTTGACTCCTCAAAGTAGGTAACTTTTACACGTCCAGCGGGGAAGATACCTACGGAGCACTGAGTCCCAACAAAAAGTGGCAAGCCTGCTAGTATAAATGCTCGGGTATGGGTCAGAAACTGTAGTTCCTCATTAGAAAATGGAGTCAATTTGTTTGTGCAGGGACGTAAGCTCTTCCTGAATCCTGAGAACACTCGAACTTGAAGTGGGAAAGTGATCTGTTGGGACGAACAACAAATGGCACAAGTGGAGAGCGCGCGTGTCTCGCAGTCGCCGAGAGGAGAAAGTTGCGTACTTTCGGGTTTTTTCGAGCTTACACCTTATCGCGTTTACACATTTTACTGGTTACAACCAGATTCACAGGTAGCATCGCCGATAAACACGCCCTTATCTCCGCATATTTCCATCAATCCAGTCAAGTACAGCGCCACAGATTTCAGTTGTTTGTCGATCAGGAGCCAGCTAATTCGCCTAAAAATCAAGTCTCAAGAAACTTGAAAACTAAAATTTCGCGTGTAGTAGTTTGAAAAACTGTCAAAATCCCGGATCTCCCGCCACCGCTCTTTGCACGGTCATGACTGTTGAATCGTTGGAATATCTGTGCACGCATTTGTTGAAAAGCAAGCTGTTCGTGTTTTTCAAGTTCGGGAATACATTTTATGTGTTTGGAGTCTGATTTCATGGCAAAGAAATGTTGAGTATTTTTTGCCGCGCCCGTAACTGTATTACAAGTGAGTCTGGCGGCTTTATTTTACTTCTCCAGTGGCGTGGCGTGCTTTGCGATATATCGATTGATCTGCTATTGAAACCCGTGGTAAAGGATCGATAAACAGGGTGTTCGTAACGAGCACCTTAATAATCGATTCTTTAACATGACCTCAAATCGGGATGATAATCGATCATTCACGCTTCACCACTGTGTTTTTCATAATTTTCGGAAAGAGTGAAAGGGATAGCAATAATCTATTTAATTTTTTCTGTGATTAAGCAAAACGGGATTTGGGATTAAGATGTCTACTAATCGTAAATCTTTTGTGCCTTTTTGTACGGATCTGTAAAAGTTTGTACAGATTGTACGATTTTGGAATACGTCCTGGTGACGTAGCTTTCGCTGAAATAAAATTCAATAAAGCAAACGTTTAGTGACTTAATCGTTGAAGGAGTAGCTCGCTATGGTAACACGAACCCTCCTTAGTTGCAAAGAGCCTCCCCAAAAAAGTGATCCTTTTTTGGAAACGCGGGGATTATATCTTAATTTGAGTTGAGTGAAATCTTACTATGA
Organism: Bemisia tabaci; assembly: GCF_918797505.1. Taxonomy (NCBI): domain Eukaryota; kingdom Metazoa; phylum Arthropoda; class Insecta; order Hemiptera; family Aleyrodidae; genus Bemisia; species Bemisia tabaci. The sequence continues at coordinate 400,557 of NC_092800.1, read as the reverse complement.
CTAATTGTAGGAGCTACAAGTTAATGGTAGTACAAGAAATTGTTTTCTGCCATTCATAATCAGCTGCATTCAACTTGTGTATTTTTTTTGCTCCTCGAGAGCTTAACGGAGCCTGCCGATGTGTAAAGCAGCTAGAAATGGATTCTCTTGTGTTCTTAACCCCCCCCCCCCCCCCCCCCCCAAGTGGCGAAGCGTGAATGATCCGTCATCGATATATCCATCCCCATTTGAAGCTGTTGTAAAGAATGATTAAGGTGTTCGCTGCCAACACCCTGTTTATCGATCCTTTTCCGTGGGTTTAAATGGAAGATCAATCGATGTATTATGCGAATCACGCCACGCCACTGATATCCTCACCATAGAGGTCCTCGTATTATAGGTTGGGGTCCAGATTGTTCTTCAGTGGTCGCTTTCATCAGCCAAAATGATATTTTCCAACGCCTTATTACAAAGCGTGGTCGGTGTAATTTCGACATACAAGTTTCACGGTGGAGGTAATTTCGACAAAAAATCAGCGCGGTCCAAGTAGGTAACTTCAACAGAAAAAGAAAGGTTCTGTTACACGATCAAATTGAGCCATCAAACTGAAGCTCTGATTGGTGGAAAAAGACCTGAGGTGAGGATGCGACCAATAAGAGGCCCAATTTGATGGCTCAATTTGATCGTGTAACTGGACCTTACAATCATGTAAAACAGGATCCAAAAGTCACTGACCACCCCTGTAACTTTTTTCCAAATTGAGATAGAAGTTTGAAACTTTGGGAATGTTCCTCGGTCTAAAGTAGCAACTTTTTGGTCCCCCCAGGCTCCCCCTAAGGGGGGCGAGGGCTAACTTTTTTTTTTCAAATGGCAACCTCCCCTTTGTGATACCTCATTCGAAAGATAATAAAAAAAGAAAATTTTTGGCGCAAACCGCAGGTCAAAATGTTGATTTTTGACAAAATGGCGGCCGGTCAAAGTTCAAAATGGCGGAAATGGCATCTCCGTTTTTTATCGACGGATTGGTCTGAAACTCAGAATCTTTGGGTTTTTTGGGACGAGAAAAACGATTCTGGCATCGGTTTTCCAGAAAAGTCAGTCCTTTTCAAAATGGCGGCCTAGAGCGAGAAGTGGATATTTAGGCTGCTTATCGTTGGATTTGCATGAAACTTGGTATCCGGGGGTATTTCGGCACGAGAAGAACGAATCTTTCATTGGATATCTGAAATTCCGACGAATTTCAAAATGACGGCTAAAAAGTGGCGATAAATCAGTGTTACGGCTGTTTACCAATGGATTTGCATGAAATTCGATATCCTGGTGGTTTTTGGCTGGATAGAAAGAAATCTTTCATTAATTCTTGAAATACTAAATAATCAATATCGCATTTCATGCAAATACATCGGCAAACAGCCGTAAAACTGATTTCTCGCCACTTTCTCGCCGCCATTTTGAAATTCTTCGGAATTTCAGATATCCAATGAAAGATTCGTTCTTCTCGTGCCGAAATACCCCCGGATACCAAGTTTCATGCAAATCCAACGATAAGCAGCCTAAATATCCACTTCTCGCTCTAGGCCGCCATTTTGAAAAGGACTGACTTTTCTGGAAAACCGATGCCAGAATCGTTTTTCTCGTCCCAAAAAACCCTAATATTCTGAGTTTCAGACCAATCCGTCGATAAAAAACGGAGATGCCAAATTTCCGCCATTTTGAACTTTGACCGGCCGCCATTTTGTCAAAAATCAACATTTTGACCTGCGGTTTGCGCCAAAAATTTTCTTTTTTTATTATCTTTCGAATGAGGTATCACAAAAGGGGGGTTGCCATTTGAAAAAAAAAAAGTTAGCCCCCGCCCCCCAAAATTTTGGGGGGACCAAAAAGTTGCTACTTTAGACCGAGGAACATTCCCAAAGTTTCAAACTTCTGTCTCAATTTGGAAAAAAGTTACAGGGGTGGTCAGTGACTTTTGGATAACCCTGTATAAACGAATCACTAGCGCAGCTGCAGTTATTTACACAAAAATCAGTTTGCGAACAGTAATTCACAGATCTTAATCAAAATTAAAACCTTGCAGATTTTGCAACAAAAAATATGTACCTGCAATAATTTTTACTCGCAGACGCCGCGACTTTGAATTCTCGCACAACCAAAAGCACGCGCACGTTATATAGCGCCTTCAAAATCGTAGAGATACCTCAAACGCTGCACCGTTTCTCATACGTTCCATGACCTGTCAGACGTTGACAAATTTTGTTTTTCAAAATATGAATTTTCAGGGAAATCTGTGAATGTTTATCTTCGAACTTTTCAGGGGATTTTATCAACAATTGGATCTAAATTATCTGAAAATTTCAAGAGGAAGTATGTGTTATTCCTCTCAAAAATTGAACATTATTTACCGGAGGAATTTTGGCAACCCTTGAATAATCATACAGTGTTCTTCCATAGCACGGCAGTGTTCTCAGGTTTGCCACAGTCAGGGAAAACCGGGAAATGTCGGGGAATTTTAAAAAGTCAGGGAAAACCGGGAAATGTCAGGGAATTTTAAAAAGTCAAGGAAAACCGGGAAATGTCAGGGAATTTTAAATAGTCAGGGAAAATGACGAAAATGTCAGGAAAAATTTGTTGAAGCATCTTCATTTGCTTTCTAGAATGGGTTTGAGATTTCGAACAAGAAATTTTGCCCGAAAACTATTGTCAATTATGCCTTCTTAACCATCCGTCACATCTTCCTATGTTATGGGGAATTCCACCAAAATGTGTCAGGAAAATTTCAGGGAATTTCATTTCCTTAATTCTGTGGCAACACTGTGTAGGTGCGCAACGTCCACCCGCGATCCACGAATCGGGCGATCCATCACATTTGTTGCCTCTCAGCAGAGGGTCTACTAGTGCAGACTTTCTCGAAGTAGTAATGACTTTTCAACGGCGATCCGGAACTACTAAAAAATTGCGGAAATTCCTCGAGGAGCTCCGGAATTTTTCCTTCATACTACGCGTCCTTTTTATTAGGCCTTGGAAATATGCAATCCCCTGCGCGTTAATTCTTAAACTATTAGTCGCCCGCAAGATCGCGATTGTGCAGTCAGTTGACCTGTAAGCCACCAATTGAATTTTGTGTCTTCGTCATTTTTGCCGCAATTTGAGCGATACTTTCGAATTTTCACAAACGGAGCTATTGAAAAACTACTGAATTTTTCTGTCGAGGAGATATTGAATTTCTTGGGAATGCACTGAAAAAGTACTGATTTTCGGCCATCCTGTTTCAGTGAAGAGTCTGGACTGGGACTTTAGGGAGTATCTGAATTTCCACGTGAGCCCTGCGGGCCGATTATTGAAATTGATAGGCAAAGCAGACGAAAGGTATATGGAGAGATCCTACTGGTGGAAGCTGGTGGTTACAATGGACAAAGAGAGTGGGTAATAGACTAAGTAACGGCCGCCCACGAGGGACCCGGTATTCAGTCCATGATTTTCTCCCTTCGTCTATACTAACCACCCATTTCAACCGAGAAGATAGCTTCATACTCCCTATGTCTTCTTTGTCTATCGCTTTGTTTATCAATTTCAACAATCAGTCAGCAGGGGAGCCAGAGAGGTCACAATGGCGTTCTTGCATGAGTCAGGGATTTGCGCTTTGACGATGGTGCACCTGCAGAAATGCGTATCTCAGTTTGCTTCGTTGCAGACTTCCTGTCATACTTTATTTTCTGCATGGAAAACCACTGAATGTAATTTTTTTTAAAATGCCAGGGATTTTTCTTATATCTTTATTTCATTAGCTTCTTTCAATCCAACGCTGTATCATTGTTTCTGATCGAGTGCCGCCGCCGCGCCGGTCGGCGCGAAACGCGTAATATGGGCGCCTACGAGGCTGCAGGAATACTTGACGCATTGCACCAAAACGTAGTGCGATCGCTGGTCGGCGCGACACGCATATCGACGGTGAAACTCCCAAACCACGTATCTCGTTTGCGGTGTTTAAAAATCTCCGCTCCTATTATTAATTTTTTGCTGGAAGCGAATCAACATCTTTCCGTGTAGTTTTCACAGATATTTCTTCGTACAGAGCAGAAAAATCACAGATATTTTAGGAAATGTACGTTGAGTGGTTTTTCTTTCAAAAAATAAAGTATGACAGTAAGTCTGCAACGTTGTAAACCGAGATACGTGGTTTGGGAATTTCATCGTCGATATTAGCTTCATACTCCGTATGTCTTCTTTGTCTATCAATTTGAATAATCGGCCCTTGGAGGCTCATCCGGAGACGGATGTACGGCCCGACGTGAGAGGAGCGAGGATTTTGGACGGCCGTTGGTTTGGTGTGAAGCCCTGTTAAATCAAGTTGGGGCTTGATGAGTTTCGTTTGTTGGTTGTTTCAGTTTGAGTTGAGGACGGAGCATGGTAGTCGGGTTGGAGGAGCGATGATAATGGACGAGCAGCCGCACCAGGAGCTGGTGAAATGCGTCGTGGTCGGCGACACCGCCGTCGGCAAGACCCGGCTCATCTGCGCCCGCGCCTGCAACAAACAGGTCTCCCTCTCCCAACTCCTCAACACACACGTCCCCACCGTCTGGGCCATCGACCAGTACAGGATCTACAAAGACGTAAGCACCGCAAACATCAACACAGGCTTAAGGGAATTTTAAAAACTCACGCAAAACCGGGAAATGTCAGGAAAAATTTGTTAAATCCTCTTTCCTTCCTTTCTAAAATGGGTTTGAGGTTTCCTACTACAAATTTTGCCTGAAAACTATTTTCAATTTTGTCTTCTTAACCATTCGCCGTATCTTCAATTGTCAGGAAATTTCACCAAATTGTATCAGGGAAAACTATTTTCTAAATTCTGTGGCAACCCTGTCAACAACAACTCAACCACAGATAAACTACAAAATCTAAATGTCAATATTTTCACAATGGAGAATTTGCATGCAAATTTTTTATCGCCTCATCTGAAAGTGCTTAAAGAGCTGATTTCACAGTATTTTTATAATTTTTTTCTGTTATGGGAAATAGTATAAGACGTTGATTTAAAAGTGAGAAAATGCGCCACCTGGTGACGATATCTGGCGGCATTTCCCATTTAAACACACGTATTTTAGCAGATTAGATCATTTTGTCATAGGTATCTTCTCCAATAATTGTTCAATTCATGAACAAAGGGTATCCTCGTGTTCAGTTTACTCAGTAGTTTCCATTTAAACACGAAATTTATCAAAGCTCAGACACCTGCAAATTCTCTATCGGACGTATTTCTGATGGACGTAACCAGAGACAGGTTTTAAAGAAAAGGTGTGCTCCAGGGTGGAGCCATTTCCATTTTTCTACGAAATCTTTTGACGGGTAGTGAAAAAACATTTAATGCTGTTTGCTCTCAAATGGGAGAGAATTCCCTTAAGGTGATTCGTCAAGCTCAAGTGACGTGGTCGAACTGACTTGCGATGTTTCGCATCGATTAGGTCAAACATCTCGGCGGATTTTGAATTTTTAGCAAAGAAAGGACGATAGTCCCCGCGCATAAGCCTAAAGAATCATTCTAAACCCAAAAATCGGCAAAATTCAGAGAAATGAAAGCAGAATAGTGTTTGGAAAGAAACCTCGCATTAGATATAGAAATCGGTAGCTGAATCGATTGCGAGGTTTTTTTCCAAACTTTATTCTGCTTTCATTTCTCTGAATTTTGCCGATTTTTGGGTTTAGAATGATTCTTCAGGCTCATGCGCAGGGGTCATCGTCCTTTCTTTGCTAAAAATTCAAAATCTGCCGAGATTTTTGAGGCAAAAGACGCGACACATCGCATGCCAGTTGGACTACTTCTTTTGAGCTTGAAAATAATCACCTTAAGATTCGAGGGGTTTTTCCTGAGCGCGGGTGAATGCGAGGGTGCCAGGACTGGCAACGGAGGAAGGAGCCGCAGCCTGTGAATGACTCGACTCGTGGATCATGGTTCATGGGCGTAGTTGAGAAAGAGCGACTCCGGCACCGGCACCGCTAAAGGGTTGATTCCGAGGTCAAGGTCAACACTCCACGCTTTCACCCTCCTCCCGGTGCCCCTCAGCCTCAGCCCCGCGCCACCGCCCTTCCAACAAGCGCCACCGAAAGCTGCGGTGTAATCTAGTTCCAGGGCCGGACTGGCCATAGGGGCGGGGAGGCGATCGCCCCCTAACAATTTGCCGCAGAAGCCCTGGAGGGGCCCCCGCGGCGATTTTTTCGATTCGTCGTTTTTTTGTTCCCGGTAATGTTGTAATTTTCCAATCTTTTACAGTCACTACCATGCCTCAAAATCCTTGAAAATTTGTCTCTAAGAGACATAAAAAAGTCACCTAAAGTTTTTAATAAAGAATATACAGGGAAATCTAGTGGGCTCCTGGGGGCCCCAGAAATGATGAAGGGGCCCTCCGAAGAATCTTGAGAATGGGTTACTTTGAAGTTCAAACACTCTTGAATTTGACTCCAAAAATACTTAAAATTGCGCTTAATAGAGTGTGAAATTTTTAAAATTTTCCGAGGGAGGGGCCCCCGAACGACGCAGGAGGGGCCCCCAAATCTAGGTCGCCTCCTAACTTTTCGACTGCCAGTCCGCCCCTGTCTAGTTCCCGTTACGAATGACGAGCAAGAAGGCACTTGTTCTCAAAATGAGGAAACGATGCACTTCACATTTTCAAAATCCCTATCTCTTTCTTTCTCGCTCACTCGGGGTTACTCCCAGCGCAGTGCTGCCGTCCTTAGGAAAAACGCCAAATGAATCTTCAGGCATTGCCAAATTTCCTTTGATCAAATGCGAATTTCTAAGTAAGTTCATGAATTTTTTTGGTGGAGAGAGGTATCGAGAAACGGGGGGGGGGGGGGGGGGGGGCACCTCCCTACCACCATGCAGCCCAGCCTCCCGAGGGCGCTTTACGCCCCAAGGTCGCAAGCCTCCCACTTTAATTAAATAAGTAAAAAAAAAGATTTTTCAATGAAACGAAATTTTAATCCAATTTTGAGGCCCTCGACTGTTCCTTTAAACAATTTGGGGGGGAAGGGGGGCTGGGTCAGGCCAGTCTTACGTAATAAAATGAGAGGGGAGGAGTGTGTCAGAGGCTGTCTTACGGATGCCTTATAGGGTGTCTAGCGTCAGGATTTTCCCGATTCTATCAGGGTTTGAGATCAATGAGGATTTCATTTCGATTTCATCAGGATTTGAGGAAAAATCGGTCGTAAAATCAGGATTTGAGAAAAGTTGGCCGTCCGATCGGATTTTTCATCGAGCTATTTTTGTGAAGTTACATTTGCCTCGCGTGAAGTGATGACCTCTTAATGTTTCTCCGCAAAAAATCAGGATTTGGAAAAATTATGAAATCAGGATTTAGCAGTAAAAAATCAGGATTTCCCAAAATAATAATAATAATAAAAAAAAAAAACTAGACACTCTATTACAGAGAGGAGAGGGGGTGGAAAAGTCGGCTAAAATGTCTTTTGTAATACTTGAAGAGTCCGTTGGGTAAATATTGAATTTTGATTGCAGGTGCTGGAAAGATCCTGGGAAGTTGTGGATGGAGTGAATGTTTCTCTCCGTCTCTGGGACACGTTTGGCGATCACGAGAAAGACAGGAGATTCGCCTACGGCAGGTAAACATCTCATCAACAATTTTTCACGCAGTGAGCACCTTTCATTTCCCACGAGTCGGAAGACGATCATTTAGAACTTTGAATAGGCAACTAAACGTGCTCTGCTGTGGGGAATTGCCTAATCTACTGTTTGAAGGCGATTTAACGGCACGAAAAGAACGCAGTCGGGCCGTCATTGTTGCCGTGCGGAATTTGTACGGATCACGGCTGTAGGAAAGTATTGCCTTCCCACAATGCAACATTTCAAAATTTCTGCATATAATTTAGTTTTAAGAAGAAGAACAAATCGACAGTGCAACTTGACATTTTTACAGGATGATCATGAAAATGGTGAAGGGAAGTCAAAGAATATTTACAGTCATTGTGTTGACTGATTTTTTCCTCGAAAAATAAAGTGTATGCGGAGATTTAGAAACGTTACCGTTGAGATGGTGTTGGAAAACAGTCATCGGAACGTCATGAATAAAGGGATTTTTCAGTGAAAATTTTGATAAAATTGACATCATAGTCTGGTTCTCTGGTTTTCCAGAACTTGTGCACTCTAAAACTTAAGTATTGAATTCTTAAAAGCAGATGTAATTTTTTTGTAAAAATAGAGTAGTTTTGCCAACAATCCAATTCTTACCTACTTTTGTTTCCAATATCAAAGAGCTCTAGTCTCATATAAATATTTTCTCTAATTTTACTTAATTTTTGCGAATTTTCAGATCGGATGTAGTGCTTCTCTGTTTTTCGTTAACTAGTCATGTCTCTCTTCGAAACTGCAAAGCCATGTGGTATCCAGAAATCCGCCGATTTTGCCCGCAAACCCCTGTTCTCCTGGTTGGCTGTAAAAATGATTTGAGATTCATGTATAGAGACGACAGCTACTTAACATACTTCAGAGATAAAAGTCCTTTCGTCCGGTAAGTTCCTGAATGGTCACGTTATTTCGGCCATGCCAAGGAAAAACGTCGTATGAACATTCAAAAGTTGCCAAATTTCCTGGGATAAAACTTGTACTTTTAAGGAAAGCTATACATATTTTTCTTTGCTATGTTCAGATATTTTACCCAGTAAATTCGATTTTATTGAAGGATATGTGACAACGTTCAAAGGCTCTTCAAAAGCATTTTTCCTTAGCACAGTAGTAATAGCGTGTAATATATAGAGAAATTTGGAAGAAAGTGAAGAAAAGAGAAGCTACTAAGAAAAAAAAAGAAAAATGATCTCAAAACAGGGAGCCATTTACAGATTTTTGTGAAATTTTCTGCCGGCAAAGGAAACTCTATACCTCGACTTTTGTTTGCTTTCCACCAAGAAAGAGGAAAGAAAAGAAGAGTCCCACCCAACCTCAAAATTGATACTGGAAGAATTATAGCCTGTAATCTCCGTTCCTATCTCTTTTTATTTTCCTGACCCCTTTTTTTAAGTGTAACTAAAACTCATATCAGCACAAGCTTTTTGGTGAAGTGTAATTATTCTATGAAATGATTTTCCTAAAAAGCATTATTACGTACTTCCAATGTACTGTACTAATATTTTTCCCGTTTTTGCTTCAGACCAACCAGAAAATGCGATCTCGTAATGCCTGATGAGGCGCGGGCAGTAGCCCGAGAGCTTGGTATCCATTATTATGAGACAAGTGTCCTTACCTATTTTGGTGTCAATGAAGTTTTTGAAAATGCCATAAGAGCCGCTCTAATTGCCCGGCGACAACAGCGCTTCTGGATGACAAATTTGAAGAAAGTTCAACGTCCTATTTTACAGGCAAGTGTTAATTTTTTAATTTCAGTTTCCATCTGTAGAATCGTGCAATTACGAATTTATCCATAAATAAGCTAGATCTTGATTTTCACGTGATTATAATAACTTTTCCTCTAATAAATTTATGCAGAAAACTCACACCTTCTCCTTGATACGAGTTTCTTGAGTTCAGTGAGAAAAAAAATCAGATAAAAAAAACCGGTAAACTTTGTTCTATTATAACTCGTACTTATAAACTTGTGGTACATAAATCTGAGGTAGCTCAAAGTAGAATTTTATAAGGACATCATTTGTATTTTCAATGCTACAATTTCCCAAGGGTGCATCAAGTGCCTAATCTCATGATTTTTGGATTGTGCCAAACCAGAGACAAATCTTGGGGCAAGAGACAATATTGACAGTGAAACTACCAGACCCTGTACCTTGTTTGCAGTGTTTAAAAATCTCCTCTCCCATTTTATTTCTTGAAGGAGAAAAAATCAATATAATTTCTCGTAATTTTCACAGAGTTTTTCTCGCACTGAAAAGAAAAAGATTGGAAGTTTTCAAGAATTGACGTTGAGTAGTTTTCCATTTAAAAAAATAAGTATGACAGGAAGCCTACAACGTTACAAATAGAGATACGTGGTCTGGTAGTTTCACCATCGATATGTAGTAGTACTTAGTATTGATGAAATAGTATTGATGAATATTTAGAGTAAATTATGTATATTAGATTTATAACAATTTTTACTTTGACTTTGTAATCTTTTGTTTTGTTTTAAATCAAAAGAAACAATAAATTATTATTATTATTATTATTATTATTATTATTATTATTATTATTATTATTATGTATTTAAAATTGTGATGAATTTTTCTTTTGTTTTTCCTCATCACTAACATAAATGGGGATACATCGGTGACTTTATTGTAAAAATTGGAAGTTTTACCGTGAGGTTAAAACATTGAATTGCATAAAATGGTGGTTTTGAAACTTTTTACACTGCCATAATTTTTCTAAAATTCTTTTTTCCGAGTTGAAGTATCCCAAAACCAAATAAATTTCTAGGTAACACAGCAGAAGGAAATAAGGTCGTAAATTTTGACTTTGTGTTTTTTGCTGGAGAATGAGAGGTTGGTTTTAAAAGACAGCAATATTACTGTGATTTTTGTCATTGACTGTGAAAGAGTCTTGTATTATAGTTGTGAAGTTATCGTAAAAACTTACTTTTTCTACGATACGTGCCATCATGTTTCAAAGTCTTCATTCACAAGAAGGTAATCTTGGGCAGGATGACTTAGACTCATTACTTTGTTTTTCATTTTAGGCTCCATATTGTCCTCCGAAACCGTTGTTACCGGAAATATTCGTGCAAGACTCTGTTTTTGAAGATAACTTAGTTGAGCTTTACAAACAACAAGCCTACACTGACGTAGTTTTTGTCACTGGATCAGTCGGTTTCACAGCACACCGTTTTATACTCTCAGCAGCCTCTCCGTCTTTACATCGGCTATTACTCTTGAATGATAATGCTGGCAATGAGGTTGGGCGCAGTGCCAGCGAATCAAGTATGGTTAGTGCAATCATGACAGCAGTAATATACACTTTATCATATTCCTCCAGATACTGAGAGTGTAGCAACAGCCATAACGCTTTTTCAATGAACCTGAGAGTTAAGAGCCCTGCTTTTGACATATTATTCTATTTAGCACAGGTTTCAAGTATAATAAGAGAAGATGCAAAAAGCGACTGTAAAAATTTAATTTTTCAACTCAATAAAAACTTTCGGAAACTGGCTTAAAACCTGGAAGGTCGAAAAGCTGTTATTATATTCGAAGCTTTATAGCCATCTCCCAATAATTCATCTTCATCCTGTAAATGTTCGTTTTTTGTGGCCGACAAATTCACTCTCTTTTGATTGCTCATCAATATTTTTTTCTTTCTTTCTTTCAGGTTTCATCATTTGGAGAGACAACACAAGGCGATTTCAATGAAGACACCGAACACCTCATACGAACAGACAAACATTCAAAGTTTGTTGTTTTTCTTTTCCTCTTTTCAGTCTTATCTGTGTCTCACAGTCACAGAACACTAGTGAATCAATAGACCTACTAGTATACAATAAAAGAAAGGATTTACTCAAATGATCCGTTTTGGAAAAACATGCGATTCAAGTAAAAACAATCAAATCTCAAATTTTTAATGCCAGTCCTTTTTTAATAAGCTCAAAAACTTCAGGACAAAATTTTTTAGTACAATCTGCATTTCAATGATGTAATAAGAATTTGGAAGGAACTGTGTTCAAGGCCAGCATCAGCGCTGGTTACAGATTACTCTCAGTGCATATTTTTTTTTTCAATGGAGCAGAGACCAGACATATTTAAAGGGTTCTAGTGTAGATTTTGGCAATTGAAATTTTATGAAAAACCATAAAGTTCATTAAAAATTTTAAAAAAATCCCTTTTTAAGGGGAAAAATCTAATCAAAAGTTGAAAGTCCGAGTTCGCATAGCAAGGCGCAGCCTAAAATTGCGTTCATCTAATCAGTAAACGCTGTCTCCCCGCCTGGCTACGTCATCCCGGTTGGCCATAAATATTGATTCATACGACATTTTCTGGCATTTTTAAAACGGGATTTCTTTGCCATTGAACGGTTTTAAAAATTCTGAAAAAATTCCTTGAGGCTTTGTTCACCTGGTACTTTAAAAAAATGGACTGAGAAAAAAGGTGCCACTGACCTATTGTCATCTCATTTCCTAAATCAATTTCCCCTTATTATTCCCATTATTTCTTGATCTTTACAGATTATGGAAGCAGTTGAAAAGGAGATCTAGCTGTCAAGTTTTATCGTCAAGTAGTTCTGCTTCAGCAGACCATTGTAAAAAATTTAACAAAGACTTATCCCACCCAGCCTTTACATCTATTAAAATTCAGCAAGTAAGTAATTTTTCATTAATTTGAACGCATTGAGCCACAACTGAAATCATAGGTTTCAAAGTTAGGGTCTCATTTTTTCTTCTCTTTTCTCTTTCTTTCTTTCTTTCTCCCTTTTTTTCTCTCCTAAACTAAACATTGTTGGTTGAAGTTCAACAACATGCACTCAACTCTTTGTTGTCGATTTTCAAAGTATTATATCCACTTTTTTTTTTGTTTTCTTGAGACAAATGAATTGAAATTTTTCTTTCTTAGTTTTATAAATTATGTACTGAACAAGATTTCTGACACTTATATTTATTTTTATTTTATTTTATTTTATTTTTTTTAAAAAGAAAAATAAAGCTGACAATTTTGTTTTGAAATGCCGCAATTGAAATAGGTATGTATGTTTTAAAACTTTTTCCTCGATTTTCACCCATCCCAGCATTACTATCTGCTACACCTTACTTTGGCACTTAATATGTGATTGAGAAAAGATATTGTAAGTTACAAAATTACAGAGTCCTATAAATATGCTGTTCTCAATGCTTATCGTAAGCTGACTTCATTCGAGAATTATTTGTTCAAACAATAGCTTTTTTCTGCACTAAATTTAGTGAGCTCATGGAAATCAAGTTAGAACTGTCAATTTACAGCAAGGAATAAGGAAGATTCTCATCATTACCTGATAATTTTTTGGAGGCGCAGGAAATAGCATTCCAAAAGTTAATTCAAGTCGTGATACGTTCCTTTCTGGAGTTCTTAAATCTTCAAGTACAAAATTATTAATGTACCCGAAAACCTATCCTTTGACACCAATCTAGTCAGTGATTACGGATGGAAACAATTGGACAGTGAAACTCCCAAACTTTGTATATCATTTGCGCTAATTTCAAGGAAGTTCTTAAGAATTGATGTTGAGTAGCTCTCAATTTGAAAAACGAAATATGACAGGAAGTCTGCAACGTTGCAAACCAAGATTCGTGGTTTTAGTGTTGAATTCCAATCTTCTTTTTTCACGGTCAGTGCATTTGTTTGATTGTTCAGGTTTTTTTTTCATTTTCAGTGCGAAGGCTCAGATCATGGTGGGCATGCAGTTACGTCCGTTCAAACTATTATAACCTTAAGCAAATTAGTAACTTCGCAAGCCATGCAACACTGTCTCCAATTTCTCTACACGGGCTCTTTTGATACCCGACTACCAGTCAGCACATTACAGGTCAGTTTCTTGAAACTTCATTTTTCAATAGTTTTTCTATTTTGGTGATCATTTGTAGAATAAATAACCTTATATGCAGACTTTAATGGTGTGATGCTGCTCTCTTCTGAGCATGAGATACGAGAGGAAGAGAAGGGAGAGAGAAGGTAGGAGTGCGCAGGTGCGACTACATAGAGAGGGGGAAGGGAGACGCATTGCGGGCCAGCACACAAGCGGCGTGGCAGCAGGTTACTCTTGAAAGGACCCGCCGACGAGAGAGATCTCAGTACCTATTTCATTCATTCATTTTTCGGACAGCCAGCTGATTTGGGTAAAAGGTTTGTAGAGCCTAAATCTGCCTTTCATCGATATTTTCCCTTGCTCCCATTGACACTTCTGCTAACTATTCGTTCCCGGGTCGGTGCCAACGGCGACGACTAGCTCGGATAGTTGGAGTGGAGGACGAGTCTGTTCGGTTGCGATCGCAATGAGGTCGCGGGTGATCAGACCCGCTGTCATAATATGGAAGAAAGCTTACAATCCAGTCATCGGTACTCTTGCATTAAGAAGTGTTTCACGCACATTTTTGTGGGAAAAAATAGCAGGAAATTTCAGTACCTTGGTTGTAAAATCTTCTCAATGCTTCATTCTTTGCTGCCTGACTGTTTGCTAAGGGTTCCAAGAGCAGCCTGGCCCTCCAAAAAAATTATGATCGTATGCCGTGGCTCAATGCTTACCAATAGATGCCTTCAAGGGGTAAATAAGCCCATGACTCCTCATATAATTCTTCCTCTGATTCCAATTCAATGCATTATTTATTTTCCATCGACAGAAGCCTCCACAGTTTTTGCTCAATGGTAATTAATTTATTTATCAATTGTAAAGTGCAAATTTTCCATTTGCTGCGTATGTGCTTTTTTTTTCTCCCATACTCAAAGAGTTATTAGGATCATGAACCTAGTTTTTCCCCAAAAGATCTCCTTTCTTCTTTTGAATTTTCTTAGCAGTTGAACGATATCTTGAAATCGGTTTTTGTTTAAGTTTGGTGGAACCTTTAATTTATTTCTCTCTCTTCAGGAAATTCGTCAAGCTGCAGAATTTATGGACTTAGCAGAATTACTGGTGTTTGTATCAAACGTCCAGTCCCATGAAGAATTCTTGAATACAGCATTGAAGCAGAGGTTCAAATTGGTAAGATACTTAGTGAAAATTTGGGATATTCATGAAAACAACGGCAATATGTAAATATTTGTATTATTTACCGCAAAAATTGGATCAAGCAGCAAATTTTATAGCCGTTCTTTATAGCAGAGGTAGTAAAATGCCGGAGAGATTCCCTGAAAAATGCTTTCTACGGTTTTTAAATGTTGAACTGAGAGTATTTCAAAATCTAGTGGTAAATAATAACATTCTCAATTTTTTCAGGACAAACCAACCTTGCAAAATATAAAAATGATGAAAAATATCAGACGTTATTGTACTTTTTCTTTGTCAGTACATTAAATTTAATCACTAAAAATATAAAAGTGTTTTTTTTGAGAATTCTGTAAGAAAGTAGTCAGAAATTGAATGAGGAAAAAAAGGTAGTATAAAAATTAAAAATCCTAAACTCAAGAAATGAATGAAAGCAAGTGCCAATGCGTGGTGAGTGTGGTACCCCATGGTCCTTTTTTAAGTCTATTTTGACACTTTAAAATGTTAACCTTAAAAATAAAGCAAGGGGTCCCGAGACATCTGTTCTAATTTAATTTTTGATTTTGAGTTTTTCAATTTTCTAATTCCCTCTCTTTCCTTTTTTATCCAGCTCATAGTTGTTTAGTTTAGCTCGTTTCATCCATTAATTTCGGCTTTGCCTATATTTCTTTCAGTTTCATACCTAGTAAAAATTTGTCTTAATTCTGATCATTGTATATTCTGATTTCAGACTTTTAGATCTAGGTTGAATGAAATCTGTCTTGGTGAAGGTGCCTTCTCTGATGTGCTATTTCAATTAGATGATGGGCTCTTCGCTGCTCATCGCGCTTTACTCATGGCTCGCTGCGACATGATGAAAGCAATGTTCTCAGGAGATTTCCGTGAAAGCAATGCCAAAGTGGTATGCTTCTATTTCCCCACCAAAGTACCCCTAGCAAACAGTTCCTAGACTCACTACCCGAGGACCTTTCAACAGTAACAAGCTAATTTCCACAAAATCGAAAATTACTTTAAACATTACATTTTTTCTGGAGTACCAAAGACAACATGTTGTTTAACAGACTAAGTGCAATAACAGATAATAGAGTAGTGTCTATAACGTCCAAAAGATAGCATTAGCAGTGCGTTCTAAAGCAGTTTTCTGAATTAAAAATGTGAATAAGTCAAAATCAATTGTTTAACATTTAGCTAGTTGTGATAAGTCTTCACTTATTTGCACACCCCACTTAGAGTTCAGAACCTCTCCAGTCTTGATTGTATATCATTTGAGAATGCAGAGAATACGCGAAGAAGTGAGAAAACATCTTCTTAGAGCTGTGTCACATGAACATTTTGACACATACGATTTCCTAAAATTTTAAAAAACTACACTGGAATAATGATCGTTTAAAGTACTTAGTTTTGAAAAAGTGTGTTTAAAGTTTCATTTACCATGTTCAGGGCTCAAGATCATCGGATTTTAATTTAGCTTCATGATCTCAATTGGTAATCAACAAAAGTGAAAACAAAAAACAAAAATGGGCAAAACCGCTTGCAGCTTAATCCTCAAGATTAAAAAGCATGTTTTCCATCTGAAACTCAGAAGGTATTTCAATGAAATTGAAGAAGAATTTTTTTTTTTTTAAAAAAAGAAATGACGTTTTGCATTTAAGGTTTCTTTTACTGAAAATGGTCATAACTTCAATTTTTTTCAGATTCTCTTTCCTGGAGTCAAGGAGGAAACTTTTGAACAATTAATGACTTTCTTGTACACGGATAAAGTTTCGTCTGATTTTCTCTATTGCAAAAAAACAGCTGCTGTTTCGCAGTCGAGACACCATGTTCTTGATATTTTAGAGCTAGCCAACCGACTATGTTTGCCAAGATTAGTTAACCTCATCGAGAAGAAAATAGTGGAAGAACTGATCTCATTATCAGGCACAAATGAATCTGAGATAGTCCAACACTGTATTCGCTTACTCGAGCCCTGTAAGGTATGCATAAACACTTTACAGTTAACACTGTAATTAAGTATCCATGACAAGCACTTTATAGTGCAGTTGTTCAAGACCATTAGAGTTTTGTAATGTCTAGCAGGAAAAATCATAAGAGTTGTTTACTGTCGTATCCAGTTGCCAAATTAAGTATGTTCGATTAGAAAGAATGGACTACAAGCCAAGGTATGAATTTAAGCATAATAGCACTTGTTTAATCTTCAAAATTTTCTGGAGAACTTGATTTGCACAACAAATTCCACAGAGTAGGTCTTAACTAAAATATTAACATTTTCAATCAGCATTGGTTACCAAAAATTGTAATTTCCCGCTCACAAGAAAAACTAGAGTCGAAGTGAATGTAATTGCGCACTACAACAGTTTTGGCAGGCTTTTCATTGAGTGGTGTTTCTCACCTGCCCTGTGTTGTTCAAAGTGCTAACAACTAGCAACAACTGAGCTGAAGCGCAGAGATTAAGGTTGCCACATTTTTGTACTGCAGAGATCTTTACGATAGTGTTTAGTGTGTGCTTTAACTCAAGAAAATTATTTTTTTTTTTTTTTATTATCAACAGAAATTTTAAATTTGTGTATGAAAAATACGCTATTATTTTGGTTAGGAGTTACTGTCAGTAATTCCTATTGTACGAACTGCGCTCTACATGAAATGTTGATGTGAAAATGAACATCTTATTGCTTAAATTCGAACCTCTATTGGTGGCCCATTTCATTTCCACTTCAAAAATGTTAAAATGAGTCATGACTATACATGCTAGACTTGTTAATTGGTTCCTTTACTGGTTAATGATTTCCTTTCTATAAATTTTTTCATGCCTCGAGTCAACGCTGTTGGATTTTATGGATTAAACTCACTCACTGATGGCATATCAAAAATAGTTAAGCTGTTCAAAAGCATAGTTTTTTATCCATGGGTTAAAATTTTGAACTATGGTTTTTAATTTTCAAAATTGTCTAATAAGCCCAAGACTTAGGTGGTATTTTTAATGCTTCTAGTTACACAATGCTGATCAACTGGCAGACTGGTTGATGAGTTATCTTTGTGTCAATTACGATAAACTTTGCAAACTGTCACCCAAGCTCTTGCGAATGTTACATCCGGACAATCAGCTCTATATCACAGAGCAGAGGTGGCCTCCTGTTTGGTAAGTATCTATTTCAAGATATATTTGGACGAATTGAACATCATTTTGCAATTAGGAGCTACACTTGCTTGCTCAGTTTAGAAATAATGTATACACTGTTAGCTTTCCCATGCACATAGTGAAGAATGGTGTTTTTATGAATAAGCCAATAGCTCCCAATTGCATAATACAGTCTAATTTATGCTGACAGGAACTATGCGCATAGAGTTTATCTGCAACACAGTCCCAGTCAGCATGAATATGTCCATTTGATGCATTCATCTCTTATTTTCCTTTATTTGTTCTCACACTTAAATTTAATATTAATGCACTGTATTAAACTACAAAGCATAACTTTGAATATGTATATTGACGACTGAGCTCGAAAAGTGCAGCTCCCTCACAATATCTCAAAATCTCTGCATATGTTTTAGTTTTTTCAAAATTAAATTAACCAAAATATCACCTCAAAATTTCCTGGTAATATATTTAAATGAGCCAAGAAAATTCATGGAAAATTTAAAATAACACTATTGGTGAGTTTTCTGCTCAGAAAAGTAAAACTTTAGTGAAGATTTGGTACATTGGAATCAGAGATAAGCATTTTTGACTTTACTTGTAGTGAAAAGATGGGTACAGGTTTGTGCAAAGCAGTGAGTCTGTATGCTTTTTCATGACTCAGACCGTGAAGCAACCAATGTTAGCTTTTGGTGGAGGGAGCTCTAGTTGGTTCGATAAGGTCATTCTCAGTTAAAATAGGCATTTGTTGTTCTGATAGAAGCTCAGAAAGTTCCAAGAAAAAAAAACTGAACCCTTGGACTATCAAGAACGGAAAAACAAAACATCCCAAGTGCCAACAGGTGTGTCGCTAAGATTGTGTGAGTTGTTCTTCTGTCTTCTGAACTTTTCATGTAGAGAATGTTCTGAATTTTGGTCTAAATGATTACTAGAAATTCTGCTTTTTGGTCAATTGAAGACTCATTAAATGGAGAAGACAATTGTGCAATGCTCTGAGTATTCGCACAGTGGTCAATGGAAAGAAACTATTGTTTTTAGCTTGTCTCAGTATTAAAAAATTACGTAAATTAATTAATTTGTGTCAGAATGGAAAAGGACAACCCCTCACTTCTGACTGAGAACACATGAAAAAACTAGAAATTCTTTTTTTTTGACCAATCAATCCCCCTCTCCCTCAATTTTCCACTCTCCTTTCAAAGGTCCCTCATCAAAACTAGGTTTCACCAAAAGTTTTTATCAGGGGCTGAAAACATCTCTTTTTTTCGTTTTTACTGACACTGATGTTATAAAATTGGAAGGTTTTAAAATCATGTAAGTTTTAACTTAAATATCCGTATTTCTGGAATTTCTGTTGTGAATCTTAATTTTTATGTTTTAGGTATTTAAAGGACTACGACAACTATGAAAAGTGCAAAAGCGAGCGTGAAAAAGAGGACCGACTGTTGTTCAAACGAAGCTCCTCGCCCTCCGGGTGCCTGTGCTTCTCGAGCAGTAGCAAAGCAAGTCGAACAACGCCTGCTAACCATATGTCTTTGACATCATCAAGTGACCGACCGCCTCCTCAGATTGTCGTCGGGTTTACGCTTGCATGACCCAAAATGTTAACCTTATTTTTCATATTTTGCTTTGTAAGTGTCATGCTATTGTCCATCATCATTTTTTGCATAGAGCTATGGGTTTTATAGGGATTCGTTCAGAGGATAGAACATGTCATAGCTGGTGTATAGGGCCGTTCGGTTTCCTGACTAATGTCACACAACAAAGAAATGAGAAGAAGGGAAGGATCTTGCATTGTGACACTATGCAAAACTGAGGACAAAGTGGCCATGATCCCCAAAAATTCTTAGCAGAAATTTTTCAATAGTATCAGGAAAAATATCAGCAAAAAAATCTAGCAAAACAAGAAGTAATTTTTAGAGAATGCATGAAGAGGGCAAAAGATAATAAAAAATGTTGAAGTTGCAGTGTGATTTAACTCTCGAATGGATCTTAGTTTTATTTGAATGTCTTGTTAATGTGAAAGTCAAATATTTTGTAAAAGTGTTTTTTTGAAAAACTGAGTTAAAAATATTCCAAAAATATTTGTTCGCAGGAATGTCAATTTTGCCACAAATCTAAAAGACTATGGGGAAATTGAAAACTTTTCTTATACTACATGCGTCCTAACTTCTTTTCTAATTTTTTTTCATTTCACCCATCACAAGTACATGAGTAACTTTTTCACCTTTGTAATGGCTCATTTATTTCAAACACTTTTGTTCAAAAATTAATAAACTTCTTATCAAACTCATTTCAACAAATTCATTTTCAGAAGTGAACGTTCGAAAAAAAGCCCTCCTGAACATGAAATGATTTTTTGTGTAATTTTGGGTGTCTTTTGACGAATGTAGGTGTCTCTTGAATTTTTAAGGTCGATAGTTGTCAGTCAGTGTTGTTAATAATCAGAAACTTCCATGAATTTGTCCCTCTATGAGCTGTAAGTTTAAGAATCAAGATCTCATTTTCATAGCAAATTTTTTTTCAAAGCATTAATGACTAATCGGAGGATATTCAATCTGCTTTGATTACAAGTCTTCTAATTTGAAGCAATTTTTTAAATTCTATATTTGTGGACAAAATTTACATCAATGCTTAAAGTCCAAACCTCCGTTCCTGACATCACAGAATTTCATACTTTATTTTTTCCTTGGAAATCTAGTCAATGTAATATCTTGAACACTTGATTGATTTTTCTACCCTGGTAGCAGGAGGATTTTCTTGTCAGATGCCTTGTTTCTTTTCAAAAAAGTAAAGCAGAGACTTTGAAACTCCAAAATGGAAGTACGTCGTAAGTACGGAAGTAAGTTTTGCCATTGATATGCGCCATTATTACAAGAACTTTTTGTTTTTCAACTTTGGCCGATAATATTTGGATGGATCCAAGTAGAATCAGCCTAACTGCATCTTATGTTGTTTAATTTCCTCTCATAATTTACCTTCTTTACAGACAACTAAACTACTTAATATCTTTAAACTTCCAGTGAATTTAAAACTGTAGATTATGAACATCATACCTGTAAATTTTCAAATTTTAATGTTACTTTGTTTATCTGTTTAAAAAATAAAACATGAGAGAATATTAGGAAACATGGAATGTATTTAGGCCGTTTCTGGCTAAATCCGTCCATTTCATCAAATCATAATAAATTCAAGTAGGTTGTGCAACAAATTCGAATACTGGTAAAAGAGCCCATGCCAATATTCAGATAAACTCACAATCAATATCTAAGTTTACCAATTTTGTGTTCTAGTTCTCAGCTTTATGCCGATTACTTCTCTCATTCTAGAATTCAAATTTTTCATTTTAGCGTTTCTTCAACATTTCTCTACACTCTGTAACTGATCTACAATATTGTTGTAATTTTTAAAATTTGTACTCTTTGCACCGTAGGTACTGCTGTAGACTCTGGTAGTCTTTTATTCTCTGCTCATAGCTAGGAAATTACTAAATAGCCGTACTTTTTCCAGTTGTAAGATTCAATAGCCTCAGTAATGCTGTTTTCAACTGCGTATTGTATACTTGTAGTCATTCAGTTGATGTGTATACATAATTTTTAGCAATACCTAAATGCAATTGGTTCAATTATTTCTCAATTATTTTGCTGAATTAGCTTAGGGTCTCGTGTAAGCATTCCAAGTAGGTACTTATGAAGTTTACAATTACTATAAATATTTTAATGTAAAGACACTCTTAGTGATAATATGACCTGTGATAATTTTCGATAAATTAGAGCATTTCGCTAATTGCAATTCTTTTTTGGTGCCAGGTAAAAGCTTTTGAAGCGCGATATATTTAGGGTGGCAACTCCCGGCAGCAACCTCTTTGATTAGCTTCAAAGTATCATCCCCATCTGTAAGAAAAAAAAGCACCATAAATCGACTCTCATATTTTTTTTGTACTTTTCTGGTTTTTTAGTAATTTTCGTCTCTCCTATACTCTTCTATGAGAGTAGAGTTTAGTTTCTCAATTATATTATATTTGTATGGAAGACATCAAATTCTATATTGTAGTTCAATCAAAGGCATTAAGTTCAAACGTAAGTTAAGGAAATAGCTGATCGGCAGCAGGAAAATAATTCTTTGGAATCTCTCCTGAAACATGTGAGTTTTTCTTAACTTATTCCATGAGTTTTTGGTTTCTCATTTCGAATTTAACTTGTGTTTTTCCAGTTCTGTTATCTTCAGTCTTACGCTTACACCTTAATTTTTTGCTTTTCCGCTGCTAATTAAATCAACATTAGTTGCTTTAAATCATCCAAACTTTCTTGAATGTACCTAATACTTTTCTTATTTTGTTTAATGACTTTATTTGATGAATGAATATCTTCAACTTTTGATAAAATAGATGGTGATATTATCAATCCTCTTTTTCAAAACAATAGGTTAGTCCTTTTCTTATGCTTCTACTCCGTGTCAAATAGTTAATCTGTTCCGCATTGCGTTCATCTCGCTAGCTTTACTCTTTCCTCAAATCAGCCTTTTGATTAAGATTATGATCCGAGTAAAAAGATTAAAATTAGATGGACATAGGCACTAGAGAGAATTATGTGATTGAAAATCTATGCTTAAATCAGAACCGAGTCAGAAGGTATTTAATGGTTGTCTTCCGAGGAAAATCTTTTTGTTTAGAAGTTCAGTTTTAGAAAAATATTTATTTGCTAAAAACAGACCAAAATCATCAAGCAAAATTTTGAATTTTTGCAGTCGTTTTCTGAATAATGCACTTGATTATTTGATTGCTGCGTCTCCTAGATACCTAATAAATTTTGACTCTTAGTTTATCACGCAACCATCAGCCATGTCTCAACTATTCTATTAATTTGTAACTGTAAACATTGTTAACTTCCATTTACATTGTTTTATACGTTTTTATTCTTCTAAGTATAGCTTGTAAATTTTATTCTTAAGATAATAATCCATACATTGAAAGTAGGAAAGTTTCGTAGACTTCTTGAATAATTTTTGGAACAGTGACTGTATTGAGCAGGAATATTCTGTAAAGTTAAAGCGAGTAAGTCCGCCATCCCAAAGCAGCAAGTTGGCTACCAAAAGCAGCATGACGACCTGACATAGGAATTCTGATCAAAGTTCCTTTGTCGGATCCTTTCGCTGATGACCAAAGTGACCTTAAGCTATTTAGCTTGTTATAATGACAAGACCTCAAAGGAACAAAGTTGCTCGATGTGATTTTGAAAATTGCACTTGCTTTTTTTTTCTTCTCTGTACAACAAAAAATTCTACCGCACAGGGAAGAACCCAAACTCAGTCAGCAGATCGAAACAGAGAAATATTTTATGTTTGATCAATAGAAATTCCTATCAATAATTCTCTGATGAGAATTCTTATTGAGTCAACAGGAATTCTTTTTGTTTCTGATGGTATTTCTATTGTTTCAATTATCAATTTAAGGAGATTTTCAGTTGACTCAACAAGAATTCTTGTCTAGGAATCACTTATTGGAAATTTTTTTTCGAGTGTATGGATCAAGTTTAGATTTTGGGGATTGCTTTAGATCTTGGAGTTTACTGTAAAAGAAACCTTTTCATCATACCCCGATAATTTTTTTCAAGATTAAAGTACTAATTAAATCAATATTTCTAAGTACAGCACCTTTATATTCAACTTGGCAGTGGTAGAAATAAGCTCAAAGCTTGGAAATTGAAGCAAGACTTGCAGAGTAAATGAACTTTAAGTTTAAACTCTTGCCCATATTATATCCAGGAGTAGGTAGGCTCTTTTAATATTTCCGATCAAACTTCTCTCCTATTGTCTTTAACAATGTTGGCTTCCCCATGTTAGAGAGAAAGTTGTCCTCTTTTTGTTGAATTTGTTACCACTGATTTGTGTGTACATGCGGTAGGAGAAAATTGTGCAGTACATATACATATTTGGGGTTCCGAAAACTTTGTAAAACACTATGGGGTTTAAGACAGACGTCATAAGAAGTATGCTTTGAACAGCTGTCACTGATTTTTTCCATCAATTTGAAGTTATTTAGTGCCATATATTTTTAAATAGTGAGTTTAGGTTACTGAATTTTTGCTTAAATTTAATTAAAATAAAGCTCTTTTCTATTTTATTCCATATGATGTGTACTTTCCTCTTTCTTTATTCCCAACATTTACACAAAGCTTTGAAGACATTCAAATATAAACCAATCTCTTGTGGGTAAGGCTTCAAATTAATACTGCAGTGGGACCTATGGGGGAGTGGTTTTGTTGACTAGATTAGGAGCAACACAAGATTTTATTTTTTAACCATTTAAGAAACTTTAACCTAAACTTTACACAACATTTTAATTGCGGAGACCTGAGTGTAATCAAATAAAGACTGGTGCTCTTCGCCTCTCAGTCTGGCAAAACATGAAGGAGTGGCCATGCATCTTTTTATGGCAGGAAACTTCTGTTTTTTGAAAAAGTCCAATCCAAAGCACAGTCAGAACTGTCTGCAAAAAGTATTTGCACGCAATTGAATTAAACACACCTATTGAATTATGTTGTCTAATACTTTTTACCTTACCGCAGGTCATTAAGAGCTAGGTATAATCCTCTGGTCTGCTCTCAGTACAGTATGGTAGAATGGTACGAAGACTGCGAAGTCTAGCTAGTCCACTGAGATACTATCTCATTATTAGGTAAATCATCAAATTTATCTCGGGAATTGAAAATTTTAAATAATCTAGATGAGGAGTTTTCTGTCAAGAGTCAATTATGTAATGAAGACCCAAAGTAAAGTAAATTCCTTGCAGGAGCATCCAGCCTTCATTTTTTTCATTTAAAATCATGAAAATGTTCAGGCTCTTGATGCCAATTTAGGACCTTTTTTTCCATTTGATACAATTTTGGCAGTAAACTTTACTCGACTACTTTTTGGTCAATTTTGACTCCTCATTTCAAACCTGGAGGCCAACTCATACTTTAGCCCAGTAAAACACAAAGAAATGAGTTTACAAATTCAAATTCAAATACGTATATTTCACTTCAAGCACAAATTTCACAGCCAACTTTAACAAAAATTACAGAATATAAAAATAAATTCATCCTACCACCCTTTAAGTAAGACTTGTGGTGGGTGGTGCAACCAAGGAAAAAAAAACACAATGTAACATATTTTTAATCACAGACTCGATTTCAAAATTTTCAACAGAAATAAATGATAAAAGTTAAACGAATTTAAATAATAATTAATTTAAGCAGCAATAATAAAAATTAAAGGTGTAAAAGAAATTTAGATAAATTTACAATTTGAAAAAGTTTGAAACAGTGATGTGTGAAGCAAAAATGGGGGGGGGGGGGGGGAGTAGAGTACACGGCGCTTAAGTGCAGTTTTTGATAAAAATCGAAGTATTATTGATTTGAATTAAGTAAAACCAGTCATAATGCCTAGGTACTCTGTAAAAAATTCGCTCCCGAATTCCAATTTTTAAGCATGAAGCCAGTTGGAATTTTCTTCCTGCTATAAGGATCCAATGTTATTCCGAAACTTCAAACACGTATTTCTCGTAATGGAAACAACTGTACTCATGCGTCTAGTCCTCCAAGCCCCTCAAATGGCACATCTCACTAATGTTGATATCAAATAGCATGAATGTGTACAGCAGGACTTTTCACCTTTAATATGCGGTATCCATCAGTCAGGGGTGGTTTTTGAAATTTAATTGTTCAATTTCATATCATCATTTCAATCTCCTTCACTATCTTTTATTATAATAAACGTAAAATTCTTTTCTTTTTATATCTCTGCACCTGTTGCGCGCGAGCGACGCATGAGCGTTATTTTAAATTATGCGCGCGCGGGGGAAGTAGTTTATAGAGTGTCAACTAGGTGCCGCTCCTACTTTTAACGTTGCCAAGTGTACATCCGCAATAAGTCAAGGACATTATTAGAAGTATGTAATTAGAATTCTTTTCCCTCATTTTCTTGCGTGATAAATTTTTCAAAACCCTTTAAGGATTTCTTAGAAGAGGGTTTCTGCTCAATTTAGAGATTATTCAAACCGTTTCTTTCCCAGACACGAGTTACAATCGTTCAATGTATTTAGTTTCTGTATTTCAGGTATTCGGCAACATTGCTATTTTACACTATGAGGCGAGTGGAGGATCTACGAAGGTGGGGGGGGGGGGGGGGGGGAGAGGAATCTGCGAACCCAAACAAAAATAAAAATAAATCTTCGTACGCGTTATCTCAAAACTGAGAAACTGAGAAAGGAAGTTGAGTGAAGTGCAAGTGTGTGAATATTCACTTCAGAATGCGAGCAACGTGATCATGTGTTCTCTTTAGTTACTTAGTGATTTCCTCTTTAATTCAATTTGAGCGCGATCTGTCGGCGGTATTACCGCTATCTTAATCCTGTTGTGCGTAGGTCCTGTTACTCCTGTTATCGCAGTGTTATCAATCCAGTTATCAAGCTAGACATCGAGCTAGTATATATTGTTCTCCACAATTTTTTCGATGGCAAGTACTTTCTTTTTACAAATTCTGAAAATGTCCTCCTAATGGCATCCCTTTTCTCAGAATGGAGAATGTGTGTAAATGACCCATAGACTAATAATTTTATATCTAGGTAATTGATCGGCAATTCAAAACACTTTGGGTCCCTAAAGGCGACTGTTTGAAATGTGAACGGGTGAACGTAGTCTCCCAGACTCTGCAGAATACTCATATCTCTATCAGAGGTGTCTTTCTCTTTAATTTGATCTCTATGAAGAAGGAACCCAAAACACCAGCATAATCAAGCTTTGCACCACATGGCTGTGGTTGGTGCCTCTGAGAAAAGATAAGCATCGTAAACTTGAAATTGATTTTAGAAAAATCCAAATCACTGTGCAGGACAGGCAGGAACTACAATAATTGTGGAAGTGGTTTGTCAAAAGCTACTAAAAATAGGTGCAACAATTGGAAACAGTTGTCCGTTCCACATGGTGTGGTAGATGGAGGATGGCGTACACTGCTGTCTCCATCAGATGAAAATATTTTATGGACTTACCTAAATTCCGTTTTGAGGTTAGCGAAGAACAGGCGCACCAGCACTTCTTATGAATTCATGCAATTATGCGTTCATGTTCCCCAGCCTAAAGTCATAAAAACTTGAGTATTTATCTTTAATGAATGGTTATTCATACGTAATTCAAAGTCAGAAACACTGTAAAAAGTCATCATGGATTATTTCCTGTCATTGATGTGATTTAGAGATAAATTTCAAAGGGCAAAACCAACCTGAATCATTAGACCTGTTGATTAAGGAAGAAGTAGAGTACCACATATTTTCTTGTAAAAATGTACTCCCAAGATACAGGTAGAAAATTTCTATAGGTAATGAAGCAGACTTATTAGTGACAAAGTAGCGTGAGTCCATATCAACTCAGTCTATTCAAATGTCTTAACTATCAAAACCTACATCGATCTGTCAACTCAGCCATTAAAACCAGACTCATCATCTGGCACGGAACTTGCATTAAATTTCAAAAAAATTCCCTTTCGCCTCTTTCTTCTGTACTTACAAAGTAAAAACGTATTTTGCTTGTGTTGTTTCAGTATTTTCTTACCATCATTTTATTTTTTTTTATCGGAGAGCGGTCACACGAATTGGCTTGAAATTTTTAGCGACTTCAAGTAGCTTGTGAGGAAGAAAACCTTTGTACTTTAAAGTACTTAAAAGCACATCAAGAAAAATAAGCTCACAGAAAAAATTCCTTTGTGTGGAAGTGTAGCGATAGGAATTCGATACCTGATTTGACTGGAGCAGAAGTAAGTTTGACCATTGCAAAGTTTGATGTAATGAATGGAGAACATACTAATTTCTCACTTGAAAACCTCGGTGAACTCTTCGCGGTGATCTTGTAAATCTTCAATGTCTCCCCAGTATTCTCTTTGAAATAAGAGAGTATAGTACTATTTATTGTTATGCATGATTTTCACCCTGTCCAATGGTCTATCATCAATCTTATGTACTTATTTTTCTGATTTTTCTTTAGATGGCTGCTGCTCAAGAATGTGGAAATCAGTACTCTCTGTCCAAAAAGGAAGATACTTCTATGAGAAGAAGTGGAGGTAGAGGATATCCAAAACTACGTGGAAGAGGAAATATAACTAGAGGTCGCAGTAGAAGTTACAGTCATCATGGTCAAGCCTCTTATTCCTCCCCAAACTCATCAAGCTTCAGATTTCAGAACCCATTTTTCAGTCCAGATTCTGATCCAGTAGGCACAGCACGTGATCTCACTAATTTTGACCATTCCGCCAGCAACTCTAACGGTTTCAAATCACAGAACCTAGTTTTCAGTCCAGATATTGATTCAGTAGGTGCAGCACATAACCGTCTTACTATTTCTGACCGTATGGCCACCAACTCTAAAGGCTTCAAATCACAGAACCGATTTTTCAGTCTAGATTCTGATGTAGAAGATACAGCATATAGCCGTTTCACTAATTCTGACCGTTCCTCCACCAACTCACCAAGCTTCAGATTCCAGAACGGATGGAATAAAAAATTGGATTCCTCACCGAAAAAGTTTAAGTACTTTCCCGATCCATACAATGCTGGTAGTAATACAAATTCTGATGAAAAACCCAACTTTCCATTTAAAAATCAGAAGTTTTTTCCCGAGCCTCGTAATGTTTGTTGGGGTGGTGATGCCGATAGAAACCTCAACAATAAAAAGCACCGCAACTTTATTAAGGCCACAGGTGAGAACAGTTCAACTACGACCAATGCAAACAGAGTTACCAATTCTAGCCCAACTTCTGATGAAACTCCAAGCTGTTCCTGTAATGATGTTAGCTTGAGTGATCTGTTAGCTGCTCTGAATGATAAGTTTTCTGAAGAAATGAATATGATTGAAAGTCTTGATTCTGAAGTTACCAACACATGGTGCTATATAAAAGAGATTGCAGATGTTGGTATCGAAGATATGGATCTTTCCGGTTTTCAAAAACAAAGTAATTTTGCTGAAGAAAATAACTTTGCTCAACCTTCAGTTTCAAGGTAATGTATTTCTATTTAAATGTGACAATCTCCAGTATACCTACCTACACTATTGTATGAGACATTCAAATAAGGGCTTTATTATGCATTTTTTTAATGTCATCTTTTCATGCGTTGCAGCATACTTCCTCCTAAGATCACTTTAAAAGGCAAAAACTCCAGTCCGATTGTTAAATCAATGATACTGTGCCAATATAAATGGGCAGAGAAAATGCAGAAGCATTACTTCTGACAATAATTTGATGGTTTTTTGGAGGGAACAATACATTTAAGAAAAGCACCAAAACTCTCACTGTATTTTTTAAAATTTTTGGAAAGAACTCGGATCTTCTCTACAATTTTTGAAAAAAAAAAAAAAAAAAAAAAGACCACACCGAACTGTAGAATGTTATTCAACCTTAAACACCCACCTCCACTATGGAAAGACCTTCCCATGCTATTTCAAAGATTTAAAGCATAATTTACTGAATGCTGAAAGCTAAGTGTTGGCATAAAATGTTTCTTATTTATATAACTTTAAGTATTCATTTTCTGAATCCGTTGGTTTCTATTTTTACGTTAATTTTCCAAATGTAAATCTCACATATTGAAAATTGTGTCATCTTTAACAGTCGCCATCATCTGTAAGTAGTTGAAATTGACGCCGATGAGATGAGGCATCTGGTGTTTGGATATATGATTATCAATGGAAAAATTATTATTCCATGAAATTTTAATGAGTAGTGAATATGTTAGAACTACTGTTTCAATTATATTTGAGCCCCATCCAAGGTTTTTTTTTATCAGTTCCTAAATCTAGTATTTTTTTTATTTTTTTCAGAGAACGGACAGCTTCTGATGAAATTGAGGTATTGTGGCAAGAATTTGAATCTTTAGAATCCAAACTCTTCCAAAAGAGAAATGGTGAGAAAAATAGCAACTTGAAATCAAAACCAGCAAAAAATTCACAAGACGAGCAAGAAATTTTAAAATCGAAACCAACAAAAAATTCACAAGATGAGCAAGAAATTGAAGGTCTAAAGACCACCATTGGAATTTTAACAACTCAACTTCAAAAAGACAAAAATAATTTTGTAAGTGAATTGAACAATTATTTGTATCACCTTTTTACAAAGAGATCAAAGTTATATGCAAGGGAATTTAATTTCTGAAGTTTTATCAAAAATAGCCAAAAGAACCAACAGTTTTACTAAGCTTTGTGGAATGAAAAAATTCAAAATTTTCAAAGTCATAGATCTTGCTAGATAATCGAGTGAAAATATTTGCATCCTCTGTACTATCCATCTAGTTATCGCAATAAACAAAATGAATCATTTGATCCACTTCTCTGCTTCCGGACTCATTTTTCTAAAAAATTTTACTTTCCAAATTTTGTCATTATTTTTCAAGTATCAATCAAGTTTCAAGTAAAAGTGTGTTTCTGAATGTATAAAATCAAGAAATGCAATCCCAGGATTGCAAGATCGGGCATTCCCTGCTCTGCTGCTGTAAGATTCTTGAATTACATCGCTGCTTACCAGCTAGTTGTCGTTGTGCGTGGTCAACTTTTTTTCATGCTAAGGTCATATTCATCCTTTATAAACTTTATTTTCAGAATACCAAGTTAGATAAAATCCAGAATCAGCTAGAAGGGCGCATAGAAGCTATCAACGCCACCCTCAAGAAAGAACGGGAGGTTTGTAATTAAATTATTCAAATTATTTTCAATGGTCATACTCGGAAGTCTCATAATCTCTACTCTTGTTTTATTTATTGCATATTGGCAAGGGGCCAACTTCTTATGTTATTACCTAGTGTTAAAGAATATTCTATCAGGAGAAAATTCACAAAATTTTTTTAAAAAACTACATCAATAAGTTTAAGGATTAAAAAATAAAATAAAACAGAAAACAATCAGTAACATTAGAAATCGAGACACTCTTCTGTCTCGGCTACCCATCAATTTGCTTTCTTATCCTTTTCTTTCCTTGGTTTTGAATTAGTTAGCCTCTTCTTTGATATAAGAAGATGTGTCAATTTTCCGAAAGTGTGTGAATTTAAGTCAGCTATGCACGAAGGAAAGGAGCTAATTCATATAAAAGCAGGAATCTTTAAAATTTAATGAGAAAATTACTTCTAATTATATACAGGGTTATTCAAAAGTTACGCACCACTGGCCATAACTTTAGTTCTAATTATGATATCGATTTGCGGTTTGTGGCGTCCTTCCTCATATCGAGGGGGAAACTTTTTGAGGTACTTTTCAGCTCTTCACCCCCCCAGGGGGAGGGGGGGCGGGGGGCAACTCAAAAATTTCAAATGGCAACCCCCATCATGTGATACATCGTTAGAAAGAGCATGAAAAAAGAAAATTTTTGGCGCAAACCGGAAGTCGATCTGACCCCCCTGTCAAAAGTTAGGGGGGTCCAAAGGTTATTTAGGGGGTCCGTACCTTCATTTTTTAGAGTAGCTTCGGCGGCTCTTGGACATATCGTTTCTCTTTTCAAAGAGTCCTCGAATACCCCAAGTCTGATACCGAAGTCTTCATATTGCCCCCGGGCCACCACAGCCCCCCGTAGGGGGGGATGGGCCTGTTACAATGAAACATTGAATTAAAATGCGAAAAGTCACAGAAGAGCTTCTAACTTAGTATCAAATCCGAGTGGAACTTCTTGCCAATGCTAACGCAAACGCAGCCTGCGACTTTAAAGTGAGTTTTCAAAACTCTTAGCCCCCTGCCCCCCCTCATTTTTGGTTGCAGAGCGGGTAAAAACCGGGAAATTCACTACAAATAATGCCCGAAACTAATGTCCAACTTGAGGAGGACCCTTGAAACGTTGCGATCAGTCGGAGAATTGAAATAAAAGGACTGCCACCCCCTTAAAGTGCGGAAACATCCAAAACATCCCCGCTGCCCCCCTCATTTTTCGTTGCGGAGCGGGTAAATACCGGGAAAATCTCCAGAAATGATGCCCGAAACCACTGTAGAACTTGACGAGAACCCTTGAAACGTTGCGCTCAGTCTGAGAACTGCAACACAGGAACTGCCGCCCAATTTAAGGACGGAAACATCCATAAAACCCCCGCTGCCCCCCTCTTTTTTCGTTGCAGAGCTGGTAAGAACCGGGGCATCATTTCTGGCGATTTTCCCGGTATTTACCCGCTCCGCAACGAAAAATGAGGGGGGCAGCAGGGGTGTTTTGGATGTTTCCGCACTTTAAGGGGGTGGCAGTCCTTTTATTTCAATTCTCCGACTGATCGCAACGTTTCAAGGGTCCTCCTCAAGTTGGACATTAGTTTCGGGCATTATTTGTAGTGAATTTCCCGGTTTTTACCCGCTCTGCAACCAAAAATGAGGGGGGGCAGGGGGCTAAGAGTTTTGAAAACTCACTTTAAAGTCGCAGGCTGCGTTTGCGTTAGCATTGGCAAGAAGTTCCACTCGGATTTGATACTAAGTTAGAAGCTCTTCTGTGACTTTTCGCATTTTAATTCAATGTTTCATTGTAACAGGCCCATCCCCCCCTACGGGGGGGCTGTGGTGGCCCGGGGGCAATATGAAGACTTCGGTATCAGACTTGGGGTATTCGAGGACTCTTTGAAAAGAGAAACGGTATGTCCAAGAGCCGCCGAAGCTACTCTAAAAAATGAAGGTACGGACCGCGGACCCCCTAAATAACCTTTGGACCCCCCTAACTTTTGACAGGGGGGTCAGATCGACTTCCGGTTTGCGCCAAAAATTTTCTTTTTTCATGCTCTTTCTAACGATGTATCACATGATGGGGGTTGCCATTTGAAATTTTTGAGTTGCCCCCCGCCCCCCCTCCCCCTTGGGGGGTGAAGAACTGAAAAGTACCTCAAAAAGTTTCCTCCTCGATATGAGGAAGGACGCCACAAACCGCAAATCGATATCATAATTAGAACTAAAGTTATGGCCAGTGGTGCGTAACTTTTGAATAACCCTGTATCTGCCCCAAAGTTCGTAGGATTTTGCTGTCTCTCAAGTAGGTAATTAGATTAAAGAATTTTATAGTTCAATCTGTAAATTGCAATCATACCAACCCATCCCATAGCAAGGGTGCCGAAAGTTCCTTGTAAAATAGGAAGGCTAGATAGTCTTTCTATTTTGCCAGCTGCCCATCCCATTTTTCAAACTGGCCTTCCCATCTTGAAAATTCTTTGCCCCCCAAAACGTTCGAAGTCATGATCTTCAAATTGATGACCAAAAAGCGAGACCGCGTATCACCATCGCAGTGTCTCAAAATTTCTGCTACTTTTTTATTTGGAAGAAATTTTCTCTGGTTTTAAAGGTTTCTAAAATGCAAGGGGTTTCAAGGCATCTATAGGTTCATAGAAAATTTAAAATTTGATGAGAAACCTCAGTATCTCGCATTTCCCACATCAATGTTGCTGCGACAGGTGTCATTCAAAGGTCTGACCGGACCTTGGGTTGACACTGCATCATCACTATTTCCCAGGTTTAATTTTGATTTCTATGGTCTGTTAAGTTGCCAAGGCGTTTAACATATTTATTTGTTATGCTATTAATTTTTCCTTTTTGTGGCTAATTTTTTTTTTTTTTTTAATCCCCTTCTGCTCTTGTTATCTCTTACAGTTGAAAATCTTTTCCTCTCTTTACACTGTCGTTTTCAACTCCAGTATTACGGCTCTAATATTTATTGTATCTTGATAATCTGGATTTCCTCTTTGGAACATTTCCTTACTATATCTTTGGAAAGTTCCACTTTTTACAAATTTTCTCTTCAATTTTTTTTTTTTTTTTTTTTTTTTTTTCTCTTAAATGTAATTGATGTCTCCCCTCCCCATAAAAATTCTGAAAATGACTCTTTCAATCACTTCACACCTAATTAGTAGATTAGATGTATTATGCTCACAAGGTCAAAGATTCCTTTGATCTTCGGTCTTTCACTCTAATTGTGAATGTAACTTTTTGTATTTCTCCTCTTACAGATCAATAAGGAACTACAAGAAAAAATGAAGAGAGGATATGAAGGTAAAACAATTATTAAATAACTTCCTTTAATTTGGACAAGCAATAATGATCCAGCCACCCTGAATTTTTCCAAATTTAATTTCTACACTAAACCATATTGTGTCTCAGGTCCAGTGATGTGTACTGTCAACCAAATATTTCATAACTTTTTGTATTTGCCTGAAACAATTCTAAACTGTGTGCAATACTAATCATGCCAATGAATTTCAAAATATCTGTGATTGCTCTGAAGTAATAACACTGAGTGAAGTATTGTCCTTGCGGTGGAATTGAAGTTGGAATTTCATTTATGAGAGCCTTACAAAGGTTTCGGATGCATGCACAATTAGGCCCATCTTAAAATGCAGGTGAAACAATTCAGATAATTTATGTGTCGCTTAAAAGAGTAAAGTTGTTAACTTCAAACCATCATAATTCCACTTGAATTCGACTTTAGTGGGCATACTTTTGGCTAGGGGCATACTACAGTCTTCAGTTGTGTTTTGGTCCTCCTGAGCATTAAGCCACTGTTTATTTTGGTCCATAACTTGCACTTGTAAAAATTAGCGTTGTGATCTTTGTAGAATACATACTACTCTATAATTTGGTATCAATAACTCAATGTTGAGTTATTGTAAACCAAGGTTCTTTTTCGAGTGTATGGTCAAAAATACATGATACAATCATACACGATGCGAATACTAAGCACATGTTATTACGTTTTACTTTTGTAGACATGATTCAAACTATCAAGGCTGAATATACAACCAAATTGGATGCTCACAAGGCTGAAAAAGAAGAATTAGCGGAGCAGCTAAACCTTCAGCTGAACCTGACTGAGTCCCTAGCGAAAGAGGCTGAAGACCTCAGGACTCAAATGGAATCAAACAAGAGGCTTACTCTTCAAACGATCAAAGAAACCTTGAAAGATAATTGCGAGTGCTCAATTTGTCTTGGTATTTGTACTAAGGTATGCAAGTCCTCTCTCTTTATTTTCCTCACAATTGACATTGAATTTTTGATAAGTAGATTTTTAAAGACAATTTTTGGTAAGGGATCCTCTTTGATAAAGCTATTTAATTACTAAATGCAATGGACCACCAGATAAGGTGCAAACTAAGCATTATGATGTAAGTCTTTTTGTCGAAATGTCAAGTAGAACACAATCTGCACAAAGGGAATCACTGAAAGTATCCTCTAACAAAGATATAAACGTTTTTCAATGCATAAATTTAAAACTCCCGCTCACAGAAGGAACAATAATCTATTTGAGTTAAATCGCCCTTTAAACGTCACCATAAGAGCCTTTGCAGTATGAAAATGTGACAATCTCGATCTCGGTGCTTTGGCTCAGCTGTTGCACGGTTTTTAAACTTTGAACAGCTTTGGAAGGAACACTTCTTGATTGGGTTGCCAAAATGATTGTAGCATGTGATTTAATTCCAGTAGATTCTGTTTCTCATGTGAAATGGAATTTCAAATTTTTCATATCAAATGCTAAGTAAAAGGTTATCATCTTGGTTTGGAGTTAATACAAGTTATTTTCGTTGAATGAATCGTGTTCTACTCAAAAGTTGAAAGAGGAAACGTACATCAAAATGCTTAAATTCGTACCTTGTCTAGTGGTTCATGGCTATTGATTGTTTGATTTACAGCTCTTTCACTGATAAAGAGCTATTATTTTCTATCGGAGTCAGGAAACATTTCCTTGTATTCTGTCTTTTCTTTGCTGAAGAAGTAATCTCTCTTGCCTTCTGCCGTCTTATCTATCTGTCAATGTGTGTAGGAATGTTGTACAATGGTAAAGAACCCAGAATTTTAAGTCTCTTGAGCTTTATTTGGGAATTTTTATTAATATTTTAAGTACCACTAACCCGAAACCCACTTGTACTACTTATGACATTTTCTTCACCTACCTCCTTACTTTGTCTTGCAGATTTTTTTGCGTTAAAATTATTTGATTGTCCTCGAAAAACTAGATCGAAGTCTGTTTGAAGCCCCTGTGTTTTTAATTGGTAGAATCTGACTTGAAAGCATCACGCCGTACATACTTGCAGTGTAGCGTTGCGCTGTTCCAGTATTTCCTTTTGACATTTTCCATTTTTCATAGGAGATCTATCGCATGAATTCCCCTGAAATTTCTAAAGATTTCTCTTTATGCTTGCAAGAAAAGACAAAATTTTCAGACTAATGTGTGGGATGGTTCTCCTTAAAAAGAAATAGAAGAAATACAATGAAAGATAATGTTAATGAAGCAGCACAGACTAGCTATGTTCCTTTGTGAGAAGCAACGAATTTTTGCTTGAATCAACGGTAGAATATAAATTTAGGTGAAAGTTTGTTAGTGTTCTTCGATACTTTGTGAATTTGTATTTGTTTTGACTGCATGAACCCTGTATAGTAATCTTTTATTATTTTTTCAATTTGTTTTCTCTCAGGCTGTGATAACATCTTGTGGTCATACATTTTGTAAGAGATGTTTAGAGGGATGGCAAGCTTGGCGGAACGAAAACCAGATGTGTCCCAATTGTAGGGCAGTTTGCACTTCTAGTAACATTTATTTTTTCAATGAGCTTATTACTCAGCTTCAATTGAAGTTCCCAAACATGGACTGGATTCCTTCCTCATGATATTGTGATAGTTATTTTAACTTTTCTGATTTTTCTATGTTTTCCTTTAGTATTTAAAGTAAGTCACTTTGAAGTGATCAACTCAATTTTCAAGTTACCTCTTGTTGCAAATTGTTGTACTTGTTTCTTAATTGTGGAATATTAATTTTACCAGTAGAGAGGCCGACTATCTTGACCTCATCAACGTTTCCTATCAATGATTCGAATGTTACTCTTGTTGCTGCCTTCTACTCATTTAATCACTGAAAAAAGTTAATCCCTTTATCCAGGGCGGAGAAACACTAGCTTCAGTGCGTTAACTTTTTCTATTAACGGTTTAAATTTAAATAAGTTGTTTCATCAGATTTAAATTTTATCATCTGTATCAGATGTACTTTAAAGGACTGTCAAGGCGCTGACAAAATTGCTGAAGTCAGCACTTGAGAAAGAAGGAAGCCTTTCAAAAGGTAGCAATTTTTTTCACCCCCTTTTCAGCGGTGGAAAAGTTCGTCGAAGTTTGGCTCAAAATTTGTCTTGTGGTGCCAAATTTTCAAACTAAAATGTTACAATGTCGGCCAGTTAAAGTTGGATTTCCCATAAATTTAGGTAGCTTTGACCTCTTGCATATCCAAAATCATGCCTTCGCATAGTCTGTGCTCAATTTATTTTTAAGTGCTGTGTCCTTAGAAGCTGTGGACCAATCTAGAAGTCAACGAACATTTCCATTGCCAAAAGAGAGATGCAACCTAGGGAAATGTTTCAAAATCTACCAGTTAGCAGTTTTATGTTGAATCATGATTCTAATTAACTATTTACTTGAGCAAATGACATACAATTAAAGTTGTGCTGCTTAAGTAAATTTCTGTATCTGATGTATTAGTTTTGTTTTATCATCCCGATGGCTAAAGTCGAATAATCTGCATCTCTCATCGCAACATTATGAATTGCCATCCGTGTTCAAAGTGGTTTCAGAGGAACTAACCAACATTTTTTTTGAAATGTTCTGTGAGTTTTCTTTGCTCATTTGAAGATATTCCCAGAAAATTTCAAAGAGGTATTTTCGTTTGTTTCCTCTCAAAAACATCAAAGATCCTGAAATATTGCCAAGGAGGTCCACATTTTTTTACTTCAGCCATTGACGCATTGATTTTCAATGTAAAAGGCTCAATAGACCTACTTACATTTAGAGTTAAGTTAATTAGGAAAGTACGATGAGAGCATTTATATCCATTCTTATCTACTATTTTTTTTACTACATCAACTCGTTCAATTCAGTTCAGTCTAAGTCAAGTGATATGTAACCTTGGAACTTAAAGTCTCCAGGTTTGAAATGCTCCTTGTAAAGGTTGTTACTTTTACCTATTTTTTGTTTATCTTTTATTTAATTTTTTTTGTATTACTCTATAAATTGCTTTGTATTATAGATATATTTTAAGGCAGTTACCTCTTACACTAGGAAATAAGTCTGAGAGTTATCCAGGAAGTCCTGGCACATTTTGATCTCATTCAAAAATTATTCCTGGTAGAAAATTTCTGATTTCATACACATATGATTAGTCATACGCTCAGTCTTAATGTAAGTCCTAATTCATCATAATTTTTGAGACAAGAAGTGCAAGAGGGCTTTTTGTCTATGCTGCTATATCAGCAACCACTATGTAAACAATTTCAAAACCAGTGGAGATTTGCGTCTGAAAGACTATACGTTCATCAGCAAGATCATTTGTTCTTTATTTTTACGGAGAATACAACTAGATTGCATCTGTACAAAAAAGCCAAAAATGTTGCGCTGTTACTAAGAGTATACTAAAAAAACTTGTGTTAGATTACACATAAACTGGAATAAGGTCTGAAAATGATAAATATACTGTAATCTTTTATTCATCACTGTATCATTACTTATCTTTGGGTGTATGTAGTATGCACCTGTTAAAATTTTCTAATTTTCTTGCAAGACGCAAAAAGGTGCATATCATGAGACGATGGCAATGATCTTGATTCCTTGTTGCAAAACGCAGTCCACCTTTCCGATAGTCAACATGGAAGTTAAACAATTCTTTGGTCAATCCATCCAATTCTGCATCCTTGCATTTTGGAACTCTGTCAACCGGGTTTTGAATCATAATTTACAATGATGTTTTTGACAAGATCGTTTGTGTCTACCTTATCCAATGGAGTATCTCTTTTAATCGAAAGGAGGTCATGCATTTTGAAATTTAAGGAAGTCATTGAAGGAGACAAAAAGATATACAAACGATAAGTTCCGAAGAGTCAGTCTAAATGTTCGAAATGCAACAAAAAGATCTTTTACGCACAGAAATTTAGGAACTGCCGTTTCAACCGCAAAAATGCAGAATTTTCAACGGTGACTATGTTGAAAAGTTATTTTCAGGTAAAAGGAATGGATGCATTTATTCTTGAGAGGAACATATTTTCTCTTACTGGCTGACACATCCCACTTGTCCCTGATTTTCAATGATAAGAATTTTCCAACTTTGAATAATTTATGGATACTACCTACTATTTGATCAAGATGTGGTAGGCTTTATAAGTAACTTTATTACTAGATCAGGCTTATCGAAAGGTATCTCAAGTTATGTTTTAATTTTTTTCTTTTGTCAAATTCTGAAAGATTCTGAAGCCCTTTGCATTTTGAGTGGCATCACAAATTTTGTTTAAGCCAGGATTTTATAATTACTAAGTAATGCAAAATGTCGCAATTCTGATTTATTTTTTGTAAATTCCATTCAACTGTGTGTGCCATTCAATATGTGCCTTATCAATGTTTCAGTAAATTATGAAGAATTGTAAAATGTGCTATTTTTTTAAATTTTTTAAGTTCGTGATAACTTTGTTTTGTACTTTT
The DNA here is from genome assembly GCF_918797505.1 of Bemisia tabaci. Classification (NCBI taxonomy): domain Eukaryota; kingdom Metazoa; phylum Arthropoda; class Insecta; order Hemiptera; family Aleyrodidae; genus Bemisia; species Bemisia tabaci. The sequence goes on along the minus strand of NC_092800.1, from coordinate 361,328 downwards.
TGACCTATTGCCGTTTCAGTTGGTGCAGCGTATGGTCTTCCCATTCCTATTTGTATTTCTACTTTTTGATGTACGAGCATTTCTGGCCTTGATTTTAAATACATTTCGGCATATTAATTGCTTTTGTCGTCCTGAAATCGTTCATGCTTTTCTTTAGTGTAAAATTTTTATTCAAGACCATGTCAAAGGACTGTTGTAACTTGAGTCAAATTTGTAGGAAAACTACACTTGTCAAGTTAAAAAATTAGAATTTGAGCTTTTTATAAAAACAACGTCTTAATGGATCACTCACTTACTATTTTTTTACAATAAATTCTCATAATCTATGAGGCAAGAGAATTAGCGCAGAAATTTTTTTGGATTTCTCTGACCCAGGGAAAGTATAGAAAAAACTTTATAAAATGCAGTGCTGCCACCAACAAGAATTTAAATGGAAGCGTTCAGGAGGAAATTGATATCTTAAAATGTAGACCAAACAACATCAAGTTGAAATTGAAAAAGAGCAGTTTTATTTTTCTATGAGACTCAATGTAAAAAATCAAAAACCTCTATTTTTTCCTCAACTTGGAATAGTTAACAAGACAATTTGCTTGATAAACTCAAAACCACTTTTCTCTAAATTTCGTCCAAAATTCGGCTTCTTTCCTCCCCCGAAGAAATAATTCCTTAAACAGTCAACAAATTCGCGGCTACTCATCGTCGGCCAAACAAAGTTCATTGTTGCTCTTACTTAACCCTTTTTTAAGCGGAAAGTCTACCTTCAAAACGCATTTTTTTGGGTTTTTTTTTTTGCATTTTCTTTTTATATTTGGATTCTGCTGAAATGAATGATGGATAAATTTTTTTTAAGTGCTCCAGACGTATTTTTAATATTTTTTCAAAGTTGCTTATTCATAAAAATTAATGAGCATGAATATCTGTTGATATTGAAAACTTTACTTTTTAAGAGTTTTGGGATCTTGGACCAAGTGTAACTTCAGTTCTATTGCTGCTAGAAAGCTGTTTTTTTTTGAAAAAAAGTACTCAGAATTTAATTTTCTACAACTTGTAGTATTGGTGTGTTTGCATATGTATTCAGTGATTATATGTAAATGACAAAAGTCTAAGTGCACCTGAGAAAATATTGAGGCATGAAAAAAAAAGGAATGAACAGAAATAATCCTCATTACTTAAAAATAATGGAAGTTGTAGAGTCAATATATCTGATTATTTAAAAAAATGAAAAAAATTGCTCTGAAAGTCTAAAAGGACTGAAGATACAGTTACTCTTAAAAACCTGCTCCATTTTTGGGCTAAATTTCCTGCTCACCAGTGCCCAAATGGGTGAAAAGAGTTGAGAATTTACAGGAAGCTTACTCTGAAGTACTCTAACAAAAGTAGAATAGTATAAAGGGGGGAAAAAAAAAAAAAGTTAAGTGTACAGGGAAAAAAAGTGTTTTAAGGTAGACAACCCTCTTAGCTCTATTCTTGTCACAGGTCGTTCTTGCTTAATAAAAAGGAGCTCCATCCATAAAAATTAAAAATTCAGTGAATACAAGAACAATAAATCAGGTCCAATCTGTCACACTTGGAGAGCTGCAAGTTTTGCTAATGGGTAGCTTGTATTATTTACATATCGATGGAGAAAGTGCTAAACCACGCATCTCCGTTTGCAATGTTGCAAACTCCCTGTCATACTTTATTTTTTCTTTGGAAAACTATATCAATGTAATTTCGCGAAAACTTCTCTGATTATTTTTACCAAAAAAAGAGTGTTGTTGATTTAACATTCTAGATGTAAAAAAAGTGTGCGAGAACTTGTAAATTGCTGAATTACCTGCCACAGAAGGTAGTTAGATTTGCATCTTGGCATTGCTAGAGTAACTGCTTTAGCGGGTAATTCAGTATTTTTTAAGTTCTAGTACACTTTTTTTTACATACAGAATGTTGAATCAACTTCACTTTTTTTTCGGTGTTATTTTCTCTCCTAACAGAATTCTGTACCTACCCATTCATTTCAAGGTATCAAGTTGCCTTACTTATCTCTCTTCGAAAATGTTGAAACACTGCAATTAATGGAGATGCGTTTTCTAGCGTTTTAGCCTTTTAAGTAGGTACTCAAGTTCCGTATAAATTTCCTTTTTCGGACTACATTTTGCAATTTAGAACTACAATACCTGGCTCATCTGTAAAAACACTTGTTTGCACAGGGAATTTAAACTAATAGCACATACGTCGTTTTTAAACTAAGCCAGATATTGTAGTCCCGACTTACAAAATGTGGTCCAATTAAACATAAGTATCTTAACCACAATGTAAATTTTATCTACGGTGAAATTCCCAAACCGCGTATCTCGCTTGGGGTGGTTTAAAACCTCCGCTCCAATTTCATTTTTTTAAATGAGAACTAATCAATATAAATCCTTGAAGATTTCCCAGAATTTTCTTCATATGGCACAGAAAAATCACGGAGGTGTTGAAGAATTGATATTGAGTCGTTTTTAATTTAGAAGATAAGGTACACGGGTATGACAGAAAGTCTGTAACTGCGCAAACCGAGATACGTGGTTTAGGAATTTCACCGTCGCTATGAGGCCAGTGGCGACTCTTGAAAGTTAGCAACACTGCTTTTCCTCCATTTAAATGTATGTAAAACAATCGATTCCTGCGGCTCGATTGTTGAATCGATATCGAATGACTTGGATCAATAAACAGCATGGCTCAGGGTCATTCGATAACGATTCCACAATCGACCCGCTGGCGAGGCAGCTTAATTGCCTCATCTAAAATCGATATTTTTAATGGATGTAAATGGAGGAAGAATAGCGTTGCCAACCTGCAAAATGGCCACTGTATAACCCTACTGGAAAGGAGCTATTCAAGGGACGACCATAAATCGTCGCTCCTCTGACTTAGGTATATGAGCCCCAGAAAATATGGATTTATGTAAGACAGGGCTCCCGTGAAAATTGAGATACGCTCTTACGTCAGAGGAACGACGAAATAGGGCGTTAAGTGCATCTAAATTAATTGTTTTAACCTAAGTTAATAATTTACATCTAAAAAGGTAAAATAATCACAGGAGATATTCTCATGGCGTCGACGCCCTTCTCCGGAAGCGGAGCCATACTTTTTCAGCAGGCTGTACCGTGAATGAGTTCGTGTCGAATGTGATCTTTTTCGGTGTCTTGGGGGTTGTATGAATTTCGTATTTCGAAACCAACCTAACCATCATCATCTTCACATCCATCAATGCCAGTCGCATCGCTGAAACATTCGTTCGAAGTTGATCAAATCACATGTTTACAATAAAATAGGTGAAGAGTATTACGCTGGCTCGGGGGCGTTTCAGGCTTTCAGGTGATTCGATGGCCGGAGGATTTTGAGTCAAAACGAGTCAAAACGAGTCAAACGACTTGCGATATACCGCATCGATTAGCTCTGTGTTTTCAGATAACTATCAATCTTCTTGAATTTTGAGATCGCATTTATGTTTTCACGAGACTAAAGAAGTTACGTACGTAATCATCAATTTTGATTTACAAATTCAGTGGAATTAAGGCAGGGTTTTCTTTTTTCCGGAAAAATATACCGTTCGGTCGAAATCTCAGGCGAATGTGACGTTTTTCCTTTTAAAAAATCCTGCCTTACGTACCTACTCACGTTGAATTTGTCAATCTTTGGCAAGTAAATTCTTTAATCACGTGACGACAGAAATGCGATTAGGTACGCGAAATGATTTGTCAAATCGCGATTTAATCAGAGTCGTTTAATTATTTGGTTACTTAAATCAATTTTTTTTTTTTTTTTTTTTTTTAAACAATTTGGCTTTCGACCGGTCTAATTGCGATGAGACCACGTCGTTTAGCGATTCCTCTGCCAGGCCTTTAGGTCAAATCTTAACATGGCAGAGATCATTGAGGAATAAAGGCAGGGAAGGGATATGGTAAAAAAGAAGAAAGCGCAGCCCATGCCTCTTCAAATTTGAACGGGATTAGCTGATAAGCTAGTTGAAATACAAATTAGGGAAAAGGGGGGGGGGAGAAAATCTGTTGTGACACGATCAAATCGAGCCATCAAATCTTCAAAATCAGGTCTTGTGATTGGCTTCCCTGATGACTTTGGCCAATCACAGCATTTGATCTTGATACATGAGCTGATGATTCTCACCTATGCAAAGTCTAGGCCCGTCTCCGAAAGGCAAATAGGTCCCGGGGAGGATTTTTTCCTTGTTCTCTTCGGAAAAGCGCTCCGGGTCGAATTTTTCGGGCTCGGGAAAATATCGAGGGTCCGTTTGGAGGCCGTAGGAGGAGACGAAGACCTTGGTCCCTTTCTCGATGACGACGTCCGAGTCTGGTAACTTGAAAGGCTCCGTGCACGTCCGCACCAAAATCCCCGACGCCGGGTACAGTCGCAGCGTCTCTGAACAGAGAAAACATACTCTCTGAAACCCAAATTACATTGCAAACCCAAGAGCATAATCGCCACCATCGCCCCAAACAAACTTCTCTTGCTCACATCCAAATTAAGGTGACTCGTCCCGGTTTCTGCTACGCTCCACGTACCTCCAACGTGCCATTTGTCGTATCGATCAAGTAAAGAATCTCGGCAGATTTTCCATTTTTAGCCAAGGAAAGAACTCATGTCCCCTGTGCATGAGCCTGCATAATCATTCTCAACCAAACAATTGGAAAAATTGAGAGAAATGAACGCAGGATTCATTCTGGGGAAAACCTCGCATTTGATAGAGAAATCGACTTCTGTTCCACCTTGTGCGCGGGTTATCCCTTAAACGAATCCTGCTTTCATTTCCTTTAAGTTGTTTGTCACGCCGGCCATAAACGAACTCAAATATCGATGGTACCACGCGAAAAGGAGCTTATTTACCTCGATTGCAACGTTGCAAACCTCGGTTAATGCTTCACATGCATTCATTATTTTTCAAAAGATACGCGCTGATTCTCCGAAAAATTTAAAATAATTTTCGAACGATTTTATTTGAAATCACGGGAAAGTTAGTTGCGACATTATACTTCGTCCTATTTTCCTTTTTTTTTTTTTTTTTTTTACCGAAAAAAAACAGGGTCCTGGATTCTATAACGTAGGTATTAGGGTAGTTATTCTGGTTTTTTTTTTTTTTTTACGGTGGAAATTAGAAGAAAGTCATAAATAATGACGCGTCTTCTAAATGTCGCAGCGATTTTAGCGTTCGTCCACCCAGGGAAGCTTGGTAGGGCGCACAAGACATCTTCGCAGTTCGATGCGCCTTCAATCCGGCGGAGCTGCAACATGCTTACATCCGTGGTCAAATAGTTGTATTTCACGCCTGCCGTAAAGGAACTCAAATATCGATGGTTCCACGCGAAAAGAGGCTTATTTACCTCGATTGCAACGTTGCAAACCACGGTTAATGCTTCACTTAGATTCAATATTTTTCAAAAGATACGCGCTGATTCTCTGAAAAATTTACTATAATTTTACGAACGATTTTAATTGAAATCATGGGAAAGTTCCTTGTGACTTCATATTAAGTCAAATTATCCTTTTTTACTTTTTACCGAAAAAAAACCGGATTCCCAGATTCTAAATCGTAGCTATTAAGATAGTTATTCTTGTTTTATTTTACGGTGAAAAATAGAAGAGAGACATAAATAATGACGCGTCTTCTAAGTGTCGCAGCGATTTTAGCGTTCGCCCAGCCAGGGAAGCTCGGCAGGGCCTCACAAGACATCTTCTTAGTTTCACGCGCCTTCCATCCGGCGGAGCTGCAACATGCTTACACCCGTGGTATAATAGTTGTATGTCAGGCCTGACGTAAAGAAACTCAAATATCGATGGTTCCACGCAAAAAGAAGCTTATTTACATCGATTGCAACGTTGCAAACCTCGGTTAATGAGAAACAACTTAATCAGCCAAAATACACGTAATAAAAGAACAACTTAATTTGGGGAAAAGGCTGCAAATAAAGAGAAAGGAATAAACAAAACCCGGGACGTTTCAAAATAATAAAAATTTCATTATCAACCGGAAAATAAAACAAAAACGAGCCGTCGCTCCGCTGTAATTGCGAGACCGAGACTGATTACCAGGTAAACAGACTCGGCACAGTGCAGCAAAATCAAAGCACACAAGACAAAGATTACAAAAAAGGATGGAAATTTAATCACCAGCTCCCTCTGGGAGGAAAAACTGGTGATAAGAGGCACAGAGACCATCAACATCAGCGCGGTAATTACAATTACTCGGTTAATGCTTCACTTTGATTCAATATTTGTTAAAAGATACGCGCTGATTCTCTGAAAAATTTACTATAATTTTACGAACGATTTTAATTGAAATCACGGGAAAGTTCGTTGTGACTTCATATTAAGTCCTATTATCCTTTTTTCTTTTATTAGCCGAAAAAAAAACATGGTCCCACATTCTAAATCGTAACCATTAAGATAGTTATTCTTGTTTTATTTTACGGTGAAAAATAGACGAGAGACAAAATAATGACGCGTCCTCTAAGTGTCGCAGCGATTTTAGCGTTCGCCCAGCCAGGGAAGTTCGGTAGGGCGCACAAGACATCTTCGCAGTTCGACGCGCCTTCAATCCGGCGGAGCTGCAACATGCTTACACCCGTGGTATAATAGTTGTATGTCAGGCCTGACGTAAAGAAACTCAAATATCGATGGTTCCACGCAAAAAGAAGCTTATTTACCTCGATTGCAACGTTGCAAACCTCGGTTAATGCTTCACTTTGATTCAATATTTGTTAAAAGATACGCGCTGATTCTCTGAAAAATTTACTATAATTTTACGAACGATTTTAATTGAAATCACGGGAAAGAGGGTTATACAAAATCGGTGATTTTACCCCCCCTCTTGTATTTTGCCCGGAGTTGGATATGTTTTTCCCTTGTCCCCTGTCTTGTGCGCCCTGCCGAGCTTCGCTGGCTGGCGAACGCTAAAGTCGCTACGACACTTAGAAGACGAGTCATTTTTTTATGGACTGTCTTTTAATTATTGACCTTAAAAAAAAAATCAAGAATAACAACCCCTAATATCTAGTTATAGAATTTTGTCTTATGTTTTTTTTTTTTTTTTTTTTTCGGTTTAAAAAGAAAAAAAGGAAAATAGGAGCCATTATAAAGTCGCAACGAAAGAGGGTTGTACAAAATCGGGCGCGATTTTTACCCCCTCTGGTATTTTGCCCGGAGTGGATATTGTTTTTCCTACACAGACACGCCTTTTTTCGGCCGCGTGGCAAAGTTCACCCGAAAATTTTTTCCCGTTCGATTCAAGCGTTGCCAAGTTGAAAGCAGGCAAAATTCTGTAAGTCGGCGTTAAAATTGACGCTATGAAGTTGCGGTTTATAAAGAAAATTCTCTAAAAATTGCCGCACTTTTAGGAAAAAATGACCATCAATTTAATGTCGCGATGATTTTAAAATGGCATTGTTGCCAATTTTTTCGATTTTTTAATCGACTAATTTTAACAAATTCGCAAATTACCCAAAAGTATCTTCAAATTTTTGAATAAAAAGTGTCTAATCGATAGTTCGTTTGATTCCGCACCCATTGATTTATTTAGTCCTGTGGGAGGAAACTCTTGGTTCGCGCGATATCATCATGTTTGTAAACAGCTTTATGGGCGACGACGCTTTTTGAGTCCGGGCGGATAGAAATTTTAGCCTCCAAAAACACAGGTCAGCATTAATTCCATGATTTCCTATGTAATTTTTGGCGCTGAATCCGAATTTGACCATTTCATAACAAAATTGTCACCAAGAAGTTGCCAAATTTGGCAAAAATGACTTAAAATCGGCCTTTTTGGCGGATTATGGCCAGTGACTTGCCAGGAGTTGATTAGACGACAAAATTGGTTATTTCCACAGTTAAAACTCGTTGAAGTTTCTACAAGCTGAGTCAAATTCTTTCTGCTCACGGCAAAATTAAACGCGCGACAAGCAGCAAACTGAAAAAAAGACACCAAAATCGGCGCTTTTTGCGGTTTTTGTCCTTAGTTTCTTGTTTTCCGATTAAGAGAATGTTTCTTGACTAAACCAATGAACAACATGAGCAGAATTTAATAAAAATGAACGATCAAATAAAATCGAGCATATACCGATGTTGCCAAGCTTAAACAAAATACTTGAATTTTGACTGGTTTTTTCGATATTAGCCCTATATTCTTTGTTCACTTCTTATTTTTAAATTATTTAAATGCATCTCTCGTGCAAAATAATACACTTTTGTAGAATAATTTAATTTTCAACTTAGATATAAATTACTAGGGTATTTATTCCAGAGAGGAAAAATTCATAAAACAGTGAGTTTTGTCGAATCGTGTCAATAAATCACATTTTGAAACAGTAATGGAAAACTTTCTGCTAAAAATTAATGAATAAAGTGTACTCCTCAGACTGACTTCATTAAAAAAAGACAAGACGCATTGCGATATTGCCAAAATTACGTAGAATCGTTGAATTTTGGTGGTATTTGACCGTTATTATTCATCGCCCTATATTGAGTATATAATTTTATTTTATAATTCTGAGAAAATGGAGTTTAATAGAAAAAAGCAACAATACCAAAGTGAAGAAGCCGCTCAGGAAAGTGCAATAAGGGGCTTAAAAAGGAACAAAGGCGCTCCAAATTACTGAGGACCTGTGGGAGGACAAGGAACTATGGCGGTTAGGCGTTGCGGGGCGCGAGAGACCACTGTTAAAGCAGCTCCTATCTATGTATGTAACAATACAATAGTTTTTCGTTACACTCTGTGTAATTCAGATTTTCCTAGGAAATGTTTATTCAGTCGGAAAACAAGAAACTTAGGACAAAAACCGCAAAAAGCGCCGATTTTGGTGTCTTTTTTTCAGTTTGCTGCTTGTCGCGCGTTTAATTTTGCCGTGAGCAGAAAGAATTTGACTCAGCTTGTAGAAACTTCAACGAGTTTTAACTGTGGAAATAACCAATTTTGTCGTCTAATCAACTCCTGGCAAGTCACTGGCCATAATCCGCCAAAAAGGCCGATTTTAAGTCATTTTTGCCAAATTTGGCAACTTCTTGGTGACAATTTTGTTATGAAATGGTCAAATTCGGATTCAGCGCCAAAAATTACATAGGAAATCATGGAATTAATGCTGACCTGTGTTTTTGGAGGCTAAAATTTCTATCCGCCCGGACTCAAAAAGCGTCGTCGCTCCATAAAGCTGTTTACAAACATGATGATATCGCGCGAACCAAGAGTTTCCCAGCAGGCTATAATAAATCAATGGGTGCGGAATCAAACGAACTATCGATTAGACAACTTTTTATTCAAATTTGAAGATAGCTTTTTGGGTATTTGCGAATTTGTAAAATTAGTCGAATTAAAAAATCGAAAAATTGGCAACAATGCATGTTAAAATCAATGCGACATTAAATTGATGGTCATTTCCTAAAAGTGCGCAATTTTTAGAGAATTTTCTTTATAAACCGCAACTTCATAGCTCAATTTTAACGCCACTTACAGAATTTGCCTGCTTTCAACTTGGCAACGCTGAATCGAACGGGAAAAATTTCGGGTGAACTTGCCAACGCCGGAAAAAGGCGTGTCTTGTGATAGGGAAAAACATATCCAACTCCGGGCAAAATACAAGAGGGGGGTAAAATCGCCGATTTTGTACAACCCTCTTTCGTTGCGACTTTATATTTGGTCCTATTTTCCTTTTTTTTCTTTTTACCGAAAAAAAAAAAAAAAAAAAAACATAGACCTAAATTCTATAACGTAGATATTAGGGTTGTTATTCTTGATTTTTTTTTTAAGGTAAATAATTTAAAGACAGTCATAAAAAATGACTCGTCTTCTAAGTGTCGTAGCGATTTTAGCGTTCGTCCAGCCAGCGAAGCTCGGCAGGGCGCACAAGATATCTTCGCAGTTTGACGCGCCTTCAATCCGGCGGAGCTGCAACATGCTTACATCCGTGGTCAAATAGTTGTATGTCACGCCTGCCGTAAAGGAACTCAAATATCGATGGTTCCACGCGAAAAGGAGCTTAATTACCTCGATTGCAGCGCTGCAAACCACGGTTAATGCTTCAATTTCATTCAATTTTTTTGAACGATACGCACAGATTCTCTGAAAAATTTAAAATAATTTTACGAACGATTTTAATTGAAATCACGGGAAATTTCGTCGCGACATTATATTTAGTCCTATTTTCCTTTTTTTCTTTTTACCGATAAAAAAAACATGGTCCTAGATTCTATAACGTAGGTATTAGGGTAGTTATTCTTGTTTTTTTTACGGTGAAAATTAGAAGAGAGTCATAAATAATGACGCGTCGTCTGAGTGTCGCAGAGATTTTAGCGTTCGTCCCACCAGCGAGGCTCGGCAGGGCGGTCGAGATATCTTCGCAGTTTGACGCGCCTTCAAGCCGGCGGAGCTGCAACATGGTTACATCCGTGGTCAATATTTGCCATTTTTTGGGTTGATAATGATCCTGCAGGCTCATGCGCAAGGGAAATTGTCTTTTTTTGCTTTTTTTGCAAAAATTTCAAAATTTGCCGAGATTTTTTACTTGAGCAATACGAAATATCGAGTGTCGGGTCGACTACAAAACCGGCGGAATCACTTAAATTAAAACTCACTGCCAATCTAGAGCACCTTCAATACCTTCATGGTTCGGACTTAGACAATACTTACCTTAAAATTTTAGACAATATCTTAGACATCCCACTCTAAGACACTATGAGCAATGTAATCGAGCGAGGCAAAAGTTGAATTCGGAGGCCAACGCTATATTTCGCCTTTATGGTGGTTGATGAGTAAAAGCAGGAATATATTTTAGCTCCTTTAGTGTACGCAGGGTCCTGCAATCTTAATTTATTGTGTACACACTATTAAATTATGTGGTTACACTTTCTTCCCTAAATAAAAGAAATAGTTAGCAGTTTTTTTTACTAAAATTCAGCGGATCGCCATAATTTTCGCCAAAAGTAAGCACATAGTATCTAGGAACAATGCACTTCCAATACTTCTACTTATAACAATTAACAAATATGTAAATACAGAGAGGAACATTGGTCGGATTTTATGTGATTTTTATTTTTTTATTTTTTTTAAATATTTTAAATGATGGAAAAAATATAAAGTGTACAGAATCTTCAAAATCATGGTTGGAAAACGATAACTCCGCAAGTCTGAATTATCGCACCAAAAACAGTGTGGCTGGCGCGAAACTCTTATAAGCGCCTAGAAGACTGTAGGAATACTTGACGCATTGCGCCAAAGACAGTGTGACCAGCGCGGCGCGATTGGCGCCTACAAGACTGCAGGAATACTTGACGCATTGCACGCTCACCGTGGTGCGCGCTCGTTGTGAATTCGTCATTTCTCGGTGTCTCTTTGCAGTTTGGCCATAGATCGGTTTAAAAAATATCACATTTAAAATATTGTGTCGTGGCTATAGGGATGATTTAACTCACCATCAATAACTTGGTTGGCATATTTAAATTCCTTCAAAGTTTCGTATTCAATGTCATCACCCAATTTTTCTTTCACAGCTAAAATTTCCTCGTGGAGTTTGGCTTGAACCTGAGGATTCCGCGCCAGCTCGTATAGACAGAAAGTTAGTGCCGCCGCGGTAGGTTCGTAGCCCGCCGAGAAGAATGATCCAATCACTCCACCGATGATATTGTCCGTGAAAACAAGTTCTAGAAGCCAAAAAGCAACATTATGAGCGTCATGTCAGTTGGGAAAGCTACGAAAAGTAGACGGCATGGTTTCATTCTCAGAGATAGATTGCAGGCAAACACAACATACAATTGTCCGAATATTTTCAGAATCGAATTTTGGGATCAAAATAATTTTTTTTGTATCAGGTACAACATTTTCCAACCTCTCTCTCAGAGTTACAGTCCCTCCCGGAAAATTCGCGTCAATTATCATTTAGGTTTTTCCCAGGTCAATTATTTGTTCAACGTGTAAAGGAATAAAGAAATGTCACTGTTCTTGGATTTTTATTCATAGCTGTCATAACAACCAAGAAAAAACGAGTTTTTGGCCCAAACTTTAAGGGACTGAAGGTTTAAATGGCATAACAATTGATATAACGCAAAGCACGCCACGCCACTAACGTTGAGTGAACATTTTTCACATTTTTTTTTTACACAGATCCTTGAAATCCGGAAAACCTCTAAAAAGAATACTTTGAATTTTTTCTTACTCTGTATCCCTTGAATTCATAAAAAATCTCTCGCTCGTTAGAAATCTTGACAATTATGTATGGACAGTTACATAGTCAACTTGGAGAAACATCAATAAACTTTGTTAAGTAATAATTTGTAAGCCATGGTAATTTTCCCTCTCGGTTTGAAGATTATCGTGAGAAAAGTCAAGTCATTACGATGCTTCGGTTGACTTCTAAAAAGCAAAATAGAAGCAAAGATTTTGAAACACTGCAATTACGATACGCGATTTTGGAGTTGACGACCTGTTTTTATGATAAGATGGTGATCATCTCACCGGTATCATTTCCTGCGTCAGTCTTGGATGCCTTTTCAGATTTTTGGAAGTCGATGAGAATTTGGAGAAAATCCGTGCGGGCAGCTGCTTCGCTTTCTTTAAGTGAAGCTGCCTCTTTAATGGCCTCCCTGAAAAAGTTCTCAACTTCGGGTCGCACAGCTTTCCATTTAAGAAGAACAGGAAGTTTCGGGTGCAGTAAATCCAAAAGAGTGAAGATCATTCGCCTCGCATCAAATCTGAGATGAGAAAATGGATTTTTAAAAGTAAAGAAGAGAGATCATTCAATCATACTAAAAGTAAAACGGATATGCCCATTGTCCAGGTGCATGAAAGTCTATCCATTGCGAAATGCAATACAATCCATACTGGATAAAAAAGTATCTTGGATCCCGAGGCCAGACTCATAAAAAAATTTCAAGAAAAATACTCTTGATTCCATCGGATTTTTGCATGAATCGAAAGCCAAACCTCTTAATTTAAGCGGACCTCCTTTCGATTCAAGCAAAAATCCGATTGCATCGAGAGTATTATTTCTTGTTAAATTTTTCAAGAGTTGGACTCAGGATTCAAGAGCCTCTTTTTTTCGGTGCATATAAAAGCCCCTAAAATAGCGGATTAAAATTAATCTCATCCCCAAAACTACAAAACTTGAACAATTTTTTATTCGAAAAATATTTCCAGGTTTTCTGATCAGCAGCCTGATTGTTGAAATTTTTTGTTTGTCGGGATGATATAGATGACATAGGTTAAAAGGCGGAGTGAGATTGGTCGGCTATGTCTTATCGCTGCTTTGTCGTGCCTTTGTCAGGTGGAATGGACAACATATTGTCTGCAACTTAAGAGGTGCCGTTAGCTTGTCGTGAGTTCAACCCGACATAGGCACGACAAAGCAGCGATAAGACATAGCCGACCAATCTCACTCCGCCTTTTAACCTATAATGTCATCTATGTCGTCCCGACAAACAAGAATTTCAACTATCAGGCTGCTCAAAATGGACTCAAGACTCAGGAGACTCAAAATGGTCATAGTTCTGATTTTAATTTTACTCTTTGAAACGCTTTTTTTACTCCATTTCTTTCTTTTTGGGTTTTTTGAGCCCAAGGTCTGAGGTGGATGGTCACTTGTCACTGGAAAAAAAGTAGCTTGGATCTAGAGTCCAGACTCTAAAAAACATTGACAAGAAAAAATACATCTGATTTAATCGGACTTTTGCGTAAATCGAGAGCCAAGCCTCTGAACTCAAGCGGATTTCTTTTTGATTCAAGCAAAAATCCGATTGAATCAAGAGTATTTTTTCTTGTCATTGTTTTCGAGAGTCTGGACTCTAAAGTCAAGCGACTTTTTTTTCCAAAGATGGCGCTTATTGGGCGATAAAATGCCATGAAATGGCGGCCTTACCTGAAGAAATCCCTGGAGAACCTCTTAAACTCGGTTTCCTCATCGTGGATGGAGTCGCACTTAATGCCCATGGCACAAGCCCCGATGACCTCAAGAGTGTAGTTGGACATAACCTTGAGCGCATCGAATTCAACATCTCCTTTATCACCGATGGCTCTCTCCATGTAGGCATCCATCTCCCGGGCGCAGTCCTTCAGGCTGTGGAACATGTTCTTCAGCTTGGCTGTGCTGAAGGCTGTCGCCGTCTTGTGACGTACTTGCCGCCATTTCTCTCCGTTTAAGGTGAAAAGGTGGTTTGACAGGGGATCCAATGTTGTGTCCGGTGACTTCAATCTGAAAATAAAAATAAGAGATACACCGTCTCTCAAAGTTATAAGTGAATATTTTTAGAATTAATTTTTCGCATCAAAATTAGGATTGTTTTTGTCTATGTAACTTTTTCTTAAAAAATCCTCCCTCCTTCTCACAGTTCGAAGTTTTGGCAAACAACTCGTAATGACAGTGTGAAATGAAAATGCATGGAAATTGGCATTTTATGTTCTTTTTCACGCTGAATACATTTTGACCTCACAATCAAAGCAGGATGATATTTTCAAGGTACTTTTGGGGGAGGAACTGTAACTCTGAAGGGGCTCGTCACATATTCATTCTGCTTATTTTAAAATCAAAAATGTTTTTCTTTTGCATATTCTTCTCTTTTTTTTCATTTTAACATTAGTTTTGAAATGGTCAACTTATTCAAATTGTCCAAATCACTTTTCCGGTAAAAATATGAATTAAACAAATCTAATCACGTATTTTCAAACTTTTGTTGATCTCTTCCCGTCGTATTACAGCGAAATATTTCCTTAAGAAACCGCATTTTTTTCAAGCTGTTTCCTCAGCGTTTTCTCGATTTTTAGAAAATGGGAGGGGGGGGGGGATTCAGGCCATCGTCACGTAATTCAACAAAATAGAAATAAAAACGAATAAAAATTTGAGGTTACGAATGCGTTACAAGGGGAAAGTGGAAAAAATCGTATCAAAAAGTGCGTTTTGTTCAGCAGTGCCGTGCTAAGGAAGAACGCCGTAAGAACATTCGAGAGTTGCCAAGTTTTCTTCGATAAAACCGAATTTACTGAGAAAATTAAGGATATTTTCCCCCAAAATTTTCAGACTATTTTGTACGCAATTTAATCTAAAATATCTGAAACTTTAAAAAAAATGTGCGTCAATATCGTCAAAAATACAAGTTTTATTGAGGAAAAGGCGACTCTCGAATGTTCACACGGCGTTTTCCCTCAGCGCGGCAGAGCAGAAATACGTGCAATTATGGTAATATTCTGGGATGAATTTCAAACCTGCCAGAGAAGCTGGAGAAGCTCTTGACTAGGACGATCCTGGCAAGTTCGGGGTCGCGGACGACCAAAATAGGCTTGGTAAGTTCCAAAGAGCCCACGTAGGGGTGTCCATCGAAGGCCTTGTACACGCCGTAGAAGTTGTCGGTGAAGGAGTCCATTCGGAGGACAAGCCGGAAGGTGCGCACGATGCTCTGTGCGGGGCTTTGGCACGGGACGCCTCGCTTGCTCCAGTAGTGGAATTTGTCCCGGTAAACGTAGAGCAGGTAAACCATGACACTCAAGAAAATCAGCAGGACCGAGTGAGTGTCCATGGCTGACTTAACTATTTCCAACAGTTCCATTGCTCTCGGTTAAATCTGCAAAAAGGATATCCACAATTAAATCCAAACGTCTTAGCTGAGTGGACTAACGGCCAAGGTGCCAATTTAAGCAGACATGTTTCCAAACTATGGAGAATTTGCACAAAAACATTTTATTGCTTCATCTGAGAGTGCCTAATGAGCTGAGTTCGCAGCATTTTTCACACTTTTTTTTCTGACATGGGAAATTGGAGAAAAATAGATTTAAAAGTGAGAAAATGTGCCGCGTTATGACGTCATTTGGCGGCATTTTCCATTTAAACATATGTATTTCAGCAAATTAGGTAATTTTATCACATTTTCTCCAATATTTGTTCAATTTTAAAACCAAGGATATCGTCGTACTCAGTCTTCCTAGCATCAGGTATAATTTTCAAGATGAAACTCACAAAATTTAGGACACCTGCAAATTCTATATTATCCGTCCGTCTGTTTGGTTCCTTATCTGGATTGATAGAGGTACGGTTCTATCAGAGGAAACGGTGCACCAAAATTCGTCCACAGCTCCGCAAAAAACAACAGGCAGCGCACATTACGACGCAGGCAGGTTTCACTTAGATACTGCTGCGCCTCGGTTCAAAGAATAATTAAGGACGTCACGCGATGATCAGCAGTCAGGTCAGTATTAGTTTCATTTCGAGTGCACACCTTTGACAAGTTTTACCCTGCGTTGACGAGATAAAGGAGAAGTGGTGAAAAATACGAGCGTGCAGATTAGTCGGTCCACTTGAATCATGTATTACATAACATATTTACAGAAAACTTACAGCCTGCGCCTGTCGAACAGTAATTGCGAGGCGTGAATGATCGATTATCGATGTTATTCCCCGTTTGAAGCTGTGGTAAGGAATCGATTATTAAGGCGTTTGTTGTGAACACCCTCTTCTATAGGTTTAAATGGCAGATCAATCAATATATCCCAAAGTACGCTGCCACGCCACTGCTGTTGAACTTCAAGTTTCAGGATTTATTTCTCATGCGGGGGAGTTTACCTATTTTAGACATTGGAAATGCCCTCATCGTTAATTTGAGCCATTCCCCTCTCCCATATGAATTAATCCTTGTTATTTCTACTCCACTTGATCAAGTTTGCAACTGACTCATTATCAGTTAATATCAGGTCTGCACTGTTAAAAATTTCGAAGTGAAATCCTGTGCCGGAATCTATGTAGCGCCCCAAACCCCCGAGTGATATGAATGCAGAGACACTTTTATGCAGCGAAATCTACTCTTTTTGCGGGGTGTCATATACGCTTTTACGGTGCTAATTCCACTTCGTATCCATATAACTTGGTGTTTTTGGGCGCTATATAGACTCCAGCGCCGATTTTTACACCTCGATTTTGAACTGATGTGTTCCAAGTGGAGAGGATTGTAAATAAAGCAGCTTTTTGTACAGGACCCGAGTGTAAAATATCCCAGTCTGAGAGTTTCTTACGGACGGAACATTACAAAAACAAATTGTTCTAAAAGGTATTTTTTATTTTTATTTTTAATTCAATAGGACGAATTAATCTATTGTTTCGCAATGCTCAATTGGTGGTCGTACAAGCAGGGTTGCAAAAATTTATAAAATTTAAAATTATCAAGTTTCAAGGGGAACATCTGTGGAAATTCCCAACATTATGATATAAAATGAAACATAGTTTTTTAGTACCCATCATCAGCCAAAGCTGAATAATCTTATACAGCTGCTAACATCGTTTTGAAGCATCCTTATTCCTCATACCAATTTTTACCACTCTTGGTGCACATATCGACGGTGTAAGTCGGTAACTCGGTTTGCGACGTCGCGTTGCAGACTTCCTGCCATACTTTATTTTTTAAACGGAGTACTACTCAACGGGAATTCTTTAAAACTGCCGTGATTTTTCTTCTCTGTGCGAAAAAAATTCGGCAAAAACTTCAGGGAACGATGCCAATTTGTTCTCCTTCAAAAGATTCATACTATAGATGCGGAGATTTTCGGACACCGCAAACGAGTAATATGTGATTGCCGACTTACACCGTCGATATGAGGAAAAGGGGTACAAATCCAAAATTAAAAGGCGGGGGGGGGGGAAGGAATAGGATTTCCTTGTGTTGTCGTGTATTTTTAGTGCGCATTTTATTTTTAGTGTCAAAAATTTCACCATCATTTGAGACCTCATGAAATATTCCACAAAAAATTCCAATCATTCATCAGTTTATTTTGTTCCATGTCACCCTCCTTACGAAGGATTAAAAGTCAGCCACTCGAGACTGCCTGAATAATACTGCCTTATTGCTTAGGAAAAACGCCGCATGTACCCTCAGGCGTTGCCAAGTTTCCTTTGATATAACACGAATATCCTGGTAAACTCATAAATATTTTCCTTTCAATTTTTCAGATAATTTTGTTCGCAATTCCACCTTAAATTCCTGAAAATTTCAAGGAAAAGTTTTCTTATTCTTCCTAAAAAATAAGCATTTAATTGAAGGGAATTCGGCAACTCTCGAATGTTCATACGGCGTTTTTCCTTAGCACGGCAGAATAGCAGGCAGCGCCGCCTACACGAGTAACAGCTAATAGAGCGCAGGCGATACAGCTCGGAGCGCCTTCAATTCTTAGCGTATGCAACGAGGACATCCTTTGAACACGAATAGTTGCATCCAGGCGTTAACATACCGTTGCGGCGCACAGTGGGCCGAGTCAATCAGGGAGGTCGGACATGAAATTTTAACTAAAATTGAGAATTTTTGTGTTCATTTCGTCACATTTTAAATTTCAAGGGATGTCTCCAGATGAAAATTTTACGAGAAAACCAATGAAATCACTTTCGGAACCTCAAAAATTTGTATAAACGGAGTTATAGGCGTTTGAAGATTCCAAATTTTGTCGAACCTCTATTGACTCGATTCATTGTGCGGCGAGTCCATCGCTGCCATGTGAAGGAAAAACGCCGAACCGAACGTTAAAATAATATCCGAACGTTGCCAAATTTCCTCTGACAAAGGTTTATTTCCAATATATACGACATGGATATTTTTCCTCCAAAGGCTCCGTTAAATTATAGATCGCACTGTAAATGATTTCGTGAAAATTGTGTGGTAAATTACGCATAAAATATTGAGAAAATCACGTATCTACTAACAAGGTTTTGACAACGCCATATTTTCCATACGACGTTTTTCTTTCAGCAAGGCAGATCGGTAAAACGAATGCCGACAGTCGAAAAACACGTTCCTTGTTCGTTACATTGAAATCTCCGCTGCTCTTTTCTCTATTCCTCTGATAGTTTGTTTTCGGGGAAAATGTACACTTTAAACTTTGAAAATTTTCGTGATTCTCTTTAAATTTTAGTGGTAATATTTCGGAAAATGTCGATGCAAAGTCTATACTCAATTACTCAATAACTATCTAATATAACAATAAAATAATTTCATTTAAATTATTGAAACTTTGCATTACGAAGAGCAAGCATGAGCTTAGATCAGCACGTAACGTGAACAATCCCCTCTTCCCGACCGTTTTTAATACCACAATAAGTGGACTGCATTTTGCACAAAGGAACCAAGAGCATTCCAATGTTGCTAGGATTGTGCGACTTACATACCTTGCGATAAAATTACTGAAACCTTACTAAAAATTAAATTTACAGAGGTAATTTTTGTATTGAATTTATATTTCTTGGGAGTAAAAATAAAACTTGTTTAGGTGATCAGTTTATATTTGCAAGTTAGAAAAAGTTCCACAATCTAAGCGACATTGAAATGCTCTTGTGGTTCCTCTTTGCAAAATGGAATCCAACTGATCAACGAAGACTTCCCGTGGGCTGATTTTTGAAATTAATAGACATAAAATGTAAAGGGAAAATAGAGCGATCTTATCAGCTGAAACGGGTAGATGTAATAGAGTGAGGGGGAAAAGATGCGAGAGGAACGGAAGCGTCTCTCGTGGATTCGCGTCAGTCAGTCTATTACTTATCCCCTTCGTTTATTGCAACCACCCACCTCCATCAACAGGATCCTTTTGTATTCCTTTCGTCTATCGCTTTGTCTATCAATTTCAATAACCAGCCCGCTGGAAAAGTTGACAGGCAGTAAATACGAGTAAGACACTATTGTCAGTAGAGTAATTAGTTCAAATAAGAAAACTATGAAGAATCCCACCAACCAGTCTACGCGTAGATAGTCATCCAAATTGATGTATTGATGCGTGCGTAAAAATCACCTCAACAAACGGAAAAAAAACTAGCTCAGTTACAAAAACCGACGAACGCGACAAAGCCTCGGCTGGGACTGATTGTAAGACGCAAATTCCGCATCTTATTATTAGATCATGGGATATAGTCACTTTTATTTTTCATGCGAGCGAACCACTCCGCATCTATTACGCAATGGATGCGATAGTTTGGAGACGGAGATAATTCACTCTTGTTGCGGGGAGATGAGTGGTCAAGGTCCTTCCTGCCATTCACCCGGACCGCCCCCCCGCCCCGGCGTGCAGCGCGTTTGCGGTATATCGATTGATCTGCCACTTAAACCTTTGGAAAAGGATCGATAATCAGTGTGTTTGCAACGAACACCTTTATGATCGATACTTTACGACAGCTTCGAATGGGAAAATATCGATAATCGATCATTCATGACTCGCCACTGATCTCGGCATGGATCAGACTCGGAGCGGCCAAGCTCGCTCTGTGTATTGGAACATTACGTCATCACTGTCCAACGACTACCAGTGCGGGGCGATAGTGATTTGATTTGATAGTCGATCGGCTAATGAAGTTCTTGCATGTGTCAAGAATTTGTGATTCAAATCAGTGGTGTCATACCCCCTCAGGTTCTCGACGAGCTCCCCCCCCCCCATTTCATTACTTAGCACCTCTCCCCCTCAGAGCAGCCGCGGGTTTCTGGGGAGTTTGAGTGGACTCCTTCCAAGGGATGTGAGGGGGGCCGGGGGGCTTCCCCTGACATAATTTTGATAATTTGATGTTCTCTAAAGGCAATTTGAGGATATAATCAGCAGTTTTGTCTCCTTTTCCACTGCACAAAGCGTAGTTTTCACGAGTAAACATATCACTGTGTTTTAAAAATTAAACGAAACTTTTTCTTGCAGAAAAACGGAGGGGGGGGGGGAGAAGAAATATGCGGGATTTGAAGAATTGGGGAGTAAAAAAATGGGGGAGGGGAGAAAAGAAGAAAGGGGGTGGGGGTGACGGAGAATATCACAGAGGGAAAATAGGTAACACTTTGGCGGATATACTCTAACTGCCCATCAAAAAAAGGTCACCCCCCCCCCGCCCCTTATTTCAAAATTGACGAGGGGCTCGTCTGCAAACATGGCTACTGACACCACTGATTTAAGTAATTTTTCTCTCGTAAAATTTCGCTAGAAACACGGTTTTGCCACAGGGTTTTTTTTCAAAATTTTATTGATGTCTTACGCACTGAAGAATGAAAAAACAGCTATTTAGTTTGTATCCCATCGCATAGGTATATTTTTAAAATACACAAGAAGTATAAGCCGATTTAACAACAGCTTAAGTACGTGCATTGCGATTATAATGACGTTCTTAAAGCGCCTACAAATTGGCTGGATACTTCCCTACATACATAATACATTCAACCGTGAAATGTGAAAATTCTATTAATTTCTTTTCAATGTGAAGTTAGAGTTCTAAATTACTTAAAATGTAAGCTGTTGTTTTATTTGATGGAATGGGTAGCAAGGTAAGGTCACGGAAAATTAGAGAAATTGTAATGGCTCGGGGATCCATACAACAAAAAGAACAGCACGAATCACAATCCGATCGGGCCTCGGAGGCCATCCGGATCGAGCCTCCGAGGCTCGACCGGAGAGGACGGTAAAAGGAAATAAGAAAAGAGTAAGTCACGGGTTTAAGGGTTTCGAAGTGACCCGCCGGCCACCCCCGCGCACTCCGTCACATCCGAGAAAGAAAGTAAAAGCTAAACAATCACCCCAAAGGGGTGAAAACTGGGAAGAACTTACATGTTCTCTAGATCGGGAAACGGTCTTCGGCTAACTAACTGTACGGCCAATCAGGCGTCGTCCACTCTCCCTCCACCAGAGGCGCTGCTCTGGTGAGCGGAGAGTGGACGGAACCCGACTGGCGGTAAATTTGATTTAAGCTGTCTGGCCTATTACAAAATTAAGTTAAATTAAATTAAAAATTAAATTTTGGAAATTTTGATGTTAGGAGGTTGAAAATTAAAAAAAAATAATTAAATAATATTCTTGTTTTTTCATGTACCTATTTGCTCTGATAATTTCACATTAACTTCACTTCGAAAAGATCCAAAAGTGTTTCCTACCCCTGACAGAAAGGACCATGCTGGCGTGTGAAACATAGTACCACGTTATCAACAAGGCACCAAATGAGTCAAAGTGCCCAAAACGAAACAATGTTGTGATGAGACCAAATGTTACCATGATGATGACATGTTGACGTAACATGGTACTATGTATCACTCATCAACATGGTAAATGTTGATGTAACAAAATGATCGGAGCATGGTTCCAACATGATCGCTTTTTGCAGAGTGACTCGTTCATTTTAAGAATTTGTTTAAGTACGGTTTTTTCGTAGTCCAAATTGATGAGTCAATGCCACTAGGCTGCCGTGCTAAGGGAGGACGCCGTAGGTATGCACTTTCAGATGTTGCCAAGTTTCTTTTGATAAAAACCGAATTTATTGGCAAAACTGTGAATATTTTTCCCCACAATTTTCAGAAAATTTTGCACGCAACGTTATCTAAAATATGCACGAATGTCGTCAAAAATACATGTTTTATCGAGGAAAATTTGGCAACTCTCGAATGTTCATACGGCGTTCTTCCTTAGCCCGGCGGTAGGGTACACGACACGAGTTTTCTTTTTTCGCGTCAAAGAAGATTTCGATGGCGAGGCGGACGCGGACGTTATACTTAAAGGAGATTTTAATCAAGAGTGGCGGTAGCCACCCCCGGTCGAGGAAAATGACGTCCTACTATAGTCCCGATAACAAACGGGTGGCCGACACTCTTAGTCACAGGCAATGGAATTCAGAGCAAACGGCGGCACGGATTCCAACGATCTTGGTGTCTATGGACGCAGCTAAGTTAGCCGGATGGCGTATAAGGGTTTCATTAAGATCCATTGAGTTTTCAAAAAGTTATAAGCACTTAATGACCCAAAACGACGAAAATTTTACTTTTCACTTTGCCGGGAAATTTGAATTTCAAGAATCCACGGTCCTGAGAAAGTCACTCAAACTCCGCGATAACGGTAAACCTTAAGTGGGTACCTAAAGAATCGCCATGTTACCGTGTCCACGGGTTTTTACAGTTTTTTAACATTCCTGGTGTTCTAAAAGAGAAATTACGGAAAATACGACTAAACTGCCCGTCATGACCATCTTTAACAACAGATTTCTCGCTTACCCGGCCGCAGATCGTAATGGAGCCTATATAAAGGGCACTCCGTGAAGATATGAGGATTTCATTTTGCCACATAAAAAAGCGCTTTATCTCACGGATAATCCAGCATCCGCTTACATCCTTCAAAATTTTAGCTATAATTTTTGAATTTAGAAAAAAACCAGTAATATAATGGTTCAACGCCATTGGTTCATTCTGTTCAGGTTCGTCCGAGTTTCGGGAACGAAATTCCTGTCGTCGTTATCAACCTCCATCTACTGTATTTATTTGTGAATAATGAACAGATTTAATTTAAAAGTTCAATTCATTTTAGATCCTAACTAATATTACACACTTATATTATTACGCCCACTTTTATCCCGATACACTACTTCATTGGTTTCTTAAAAATCTCAAGTGATTTCTGGTCGGTCGTTACCAACCTCTTTAACTAGTTGTGAATAGATTTACCTAATTTAGAGTCCCTTTATAACCCAGAGTTAAGACAACTCGATTATCAGCTGACTGGCAGCCGGCCTTGGCTGGCCATGGAGGCCGAAACGAGTGCACTCAAACGAACGATATTGAGGGACAAGGATAAGGAATCCTCCGATGTCTGTCATCCAAAAACAACAACATCAACAAAAACTGATCAAAGCCTTAAAATTAGATTGATTAGTGGATAATTTCTTAATATATTTTCATTTTGGTGCGATTAAAATAACAATTCACTCTTGATAAACCACAATTTAGTTATATTTTCATTACTTTTGTTCACATTCGAGGTACCGCCATCTTGGTGCACTCGTTTCGGCCTCCATGAGCGAGAACCAATCAGAATTGGATTTTTTTTTAGGCCACTTTCAGCCTAACCAAAAGTGAGTTGTCTTAACTCTGGGCAAAGACATAAAGACGGAGCACTAAAAGCAAAAAATGAAGCTTCTAGAGCTTCTTTTCAATCACCTCTACTATTGGCTAGAGGATTGGCGGCGAAATCGGGACAAGTTTGAATTCAAATGTAGGGCGGGAACTAATAAATAAAATTGCGGAAACAAAGTATTTTAGGTTGATTTTTGCCCAAATTCAGGTACACACTCATATTTTATTAACTTTAGGTTAGTTTCGGTCCGTCGTCGACCGACTGATTTCATTTGGGAGTAACGTAGATCTAGAACTGTAACGGCCTGTTTGAACCTGCAGAACCACCATAAGCAGAAGAAAAACTAACTTTATCTGAGATTACTGCCTGTTACCGAGCAAAATTAGGTGTAATATATTAGGACGCAGACCGAACTTTCTTAATATAATCGTTTTAAGCATTTAAAACACGTTTCGAAGAAGAAATAAGGAAAAATCAAGAGGACAAGTTCAAATCAAATTTCCGTTTGCCGCCATGGATTCCCGCGCTCATTTACACACTCACACAAATGCGCAGCGCCGAACCTAGCTTCACTTTTTCCCCGTGCTTTTAGATACGAGCACTCCGTCTTTATGTCTTTGACTCTGGGTTATAAAGGGACTCTGTACGTACTCTTATTATTACGTCTCACGTGTTCTCCTGGAGCCCGATATACCTTAATTTCTCTTAAAATGTTCAAGTGATATCTTTATTTTATTGAACGATATGTGACAAAATTTTAAGTGAGGTTATGTCGTCATGTTTATGTCAGTACCTGACCTAAGCGATAGATGTAATTCAGGTAAATTACGTTAACGAAATTACACCGAAATTGTGCCAAACTCTCCAAAGGAAGCAGCATTTACATCACAGAATGTATTCTCACTACTAAAGTCTAAAAATTACTGGAATATGAGCCTCGGCCTTCACATGCGACTGTCACTGAACTTCGACCGAAATTTATTCGCTCTATATCTTGCCATCAACCTATGTGCTCTGGAGTGATTATGCTTCTCTGAAGTGTATGTTATTGACATTAAGAACATGTTTCCTTCATGATTTATCTTGGAATCCTCCCATCTCTTCTACCGTTCTTGTTACGCGCGGCTTGCGTACCTGAGTATGTGAGGCACAATTCCATCCCTTTTCGGAACAATTCAATCATAGGTCAACTGAATGTCACATAATCAAAGGTCTTTGACTGTGAGCATTTGCTCAAATTGGTTTCTTCTGAGTCTCTTTGATTTTGCGTCAGGAGTTGTTAGAAACATCATTTTGCCCAACTTTAGTAACAAGGTCTTTAATGAAAGGTATGTACTCGTATTATTCTCATAATTTCATAAGTTGATGATGAAAACACAATGAAGGCTTCATTTTCTTGCATCGATTACCATGTGAAATGGGTGCGTCCATTCTTCCTCCGTACAAAAGCGTAACAGAATAAATTGCTTATCTGTTAAGAGGACTACAGTAGTAACATACGTAGGTGCCAGTTTCTACCTAGTTCCATTGGAATAAGTGCGATTGTGTCAATCAAGGCTGAATACAATCAAGAGTGGCGGTAGCCACCCCCGGTCGAGGAAAATGACGTCCTACTAAAGTCCCGATAACAAACGGGTGGCCGACACTCTTAGTCACAGGCAACTCCCTTAATCTGAAAATTGATTCGATTTCAAATGGAATTCAGAGCAAACGGTGGCACGGATTCCAACGATCTTGGTGTCTATGGACGCAGCTAAGTTAGCCGGATGGCGTATAAGGGTTTCATTAAGATCCATTTTATATTAACAATTATCTTTTTATCCAGCCAGAAGTATGTCTTCATGATCCTTACTTTGTCTATGAGCCTTGCCTGATCGCATCAGCTCCAGTAAGTGAGAGGATATACCCACCTAAATCGGAATGGAAAGCTTTGTTTAAATCGCCGCCCCTCTTTCTTGCTGCTTATGTGAGGGGATAATCTCCACCCTGTTAATGGATATTTAATCTCAGTTCTCTGTTTTAAATGAGGACCAGTTTGCTAGAGGGAGCCTCTGTGTCATTCACGTATTGAGTGTTTGTTTACATCAAGTCATAAGGTTATGTTTGCACCCACTTATTGCTATTTATACTTATTGCTAGATGTGATACGGAAGTATTATTCCATTTTGACCTAGCGAGTGCTTTCTAAGCTCAGCTCCCAGCATGTAATTACTCCAGTGAAACAGTGCACGTAAAATATCAGGTGTTCGGAGTTCAGTATTGACCTACCTAGTTTCTGCACCGCTAATCGTCCAAGGCTGAATGTGATTAGATCAATTGGTATCATTTATGAGAAGAAATGGAAAGCTCGCATATCACCTTCCATATATTAACTAAATGCTCTTATCAAGGGATTGCCGTTTCGGTTGATGTCTGTCAGTGAACCTTAAAAACTCAAGGAAACTAAGAGGTAAATTTTGCAATATTTTATCCTTAAAATGCCTGTATTACGACCAAATACTTTCTTCGTGGCTATTGCATTTTTTAAAATAACTTAAGGCACTAGGTGGGCAAGTATATGATTTGACAAATTTTATGGTGAAGCGATATTATTCGAAATTAATCCAAGAGAAAGACAAGCTATTTCATTGCATGCGCAGGTATTTTTTTGCAATGGCTGATACTTAATAAGGTCAGTGAGAAATTCTCTTAATAGGTATTCATTGTCAGAACCTGCAGCCTGATTGTCGAAATTGTGTGTTTCTCGGGTAGACATAGATGACATAGGTCAAAAGGCGGTACGTGATTGGTCGGCGCTATGTCTTGTCGCTGTTTTGTTGTGCCTCTGATGGGTGGAACCCTAGACAAGCTAAAGGCATCTCTTAAGTTTCTGACAGTATGTTGTCCATTCCACCAGACAAAGGCGCGATAAAGCAGCGATAAGACATATTTGATCAATAACGCTCCACCTTTTAACCAATGTCATCTGTGTCTACCTTTCAAACACAAACTTTCAACAATCAGGCTGCTGGCACCCTCAAGTTAGGAAGATCATTTTATGCGATAAGTATGCCTGTTGCCAAATTTTCAATGAGAAATTAAGTATTCAGGGGAAATGAAAATATTTCTCATTTCATTGCAATCATCGACAATTTTTCTTTTACAATGCTCCTTAGAGTATGGTGTACCTAGAGTCTGTAGGAACAAAGTTTGGATGTTTGGATGCTCTAAAGAATAATAATCCCAAAAGTCATGAAAATACCTAGCTGGTTTAAAGTCATGCCACACCAAATAGACTCATTTTGGTAAAATGTGTGCTCTACTAGGTACTTCATTCACTGGTTGTTTCATGAATAATTCATCATTCCATACAGAGTACCTATGATTTATAAGGCAACGCTCTCATGAATTTCCATTATCATCTGATAGGTTGCTGAGTGATCAAATTCAGTATCGAAAAACTTGCTGCTAGCATTAATACAAACATAGGTGCGCTTAAGAGGGATGATGTGCGTAGTTGAAACAAATGAGCAAAATTATTTTATCACTTGGAATAAGCTTACAGTGTAATGCCTATGACAATAAGTTATACTCTTTTTCCATTAATTTTCTCACGCAGGTAAATGACAACTCGATAGCTATTTAACCCCTCCCCCTCCCCTGTCACCCTTTTCCTGTGAGCCTTTCCAATAGGTACTGATACATTTGACTACCTTAGGTAGCCCCACTACTTTCAACTACCTATTTCCAGACTGATCACAAAGTCAGTGGGTGCTATTAAAATTTCCGCTGAATGTGTTAGTGCTTTAGCAGATGTTGTTTACTTTCCATTCATTCAGGATTTTCAAATAGCCAATAGTACCTACTTAATATTTTATGGCCACACCTTTCTCCATTCAAAAACGAGCTGATATAAACTACAAAAACCCTCAAAAACATTTTCTGGCAAAAAATCCGGTCGAGGAAATTGACGTGTTACATCTTATTAACCAAAAAAAT
The DNA here is from genome assembly GCF_918797505.1 of Bemisia tabaci. NCBI lineage: Eukaryota > Metazoa > Arthropoda > Insecta > Hemiptera > Aleyrodidae > Bemisia > Bemisia tabaci. Next base: position 333,520 of record NC_092800.1, on the reverse strand, counting down.
TCCCTTTCACCCCTCCAAGAAGGTTGATAAAACTAAGTAAGTAACTATGAGATGGCAAAAAGCTCTCTTAAATTCTCAGGGTCCATCAAGGCCACATATGTCCAAAAACTTACTCTATATGGTTTAAAAAAAAGAAACAAAAAATAATCCCTTAACAATAAGAAAATTTACAAAAAAAAAAAACAAAAACAAAAACCGATTATGTGGTTCACAGATATGTACATAAATCCTTCGAATGAACTTGAAATCACAAAATCGGTCGAGAAAATTTAAATGAATTTTCTCCTTCAATTATGAGTTCCGCAACAAGCACGACTCGCTTGAAGCTTTCCATACACGAGCCGCAAGAAACTAATTTCTTCTTTCTTACCTACTGATTGTGAGGAGAGCGGGAGCATTTACTTTTTCCTTCATTTATCCAGGATGCAACAAGCATGACTCTTGCGTTTGCAGAAACCCTTTCATTAAGGAGATCGCGAGAGCCTTTACCGCGTTCATTTCCAAAAGGGATTACTCCAGAATTTCATGCATTTTAATAATTTAAACGATTCATCTGTTCTTCTCTTCTCTCCTTCTGTCCATTGACAGAGATACACAATTTTTCCGACTCACTGACGCGACCGGCTCGATGCGTAAACAAGTGTGGATTACCTCTAAGGTATAAAAAAAAAAAAAAAAAAAAAAAAAAAAAAAAATCAGAATAACACTTACATCACAGCATGGGTGTGAGTTTTCTTATATCGAAACTTAATTCAATTTCTTTAAGTAACTCTTCTTGTCAAATGGGACCCATTTCGTGAAAATGAAAAAATGGAAAAGTAAACGAAAACTTTTAGCCTCCTCACCATCCAAATCATATGGTAAGCTTACAGTAAAAGCAACCATGATTTAGATGCAGCGAAGTTAATCGAAAGAGTCTGAAATGTACCTATGTGGTAAAATGGGTCCACTGGTAAAACTGAAGCTGGCGTCAGGGATAAAAAGGCATCGTTTCACTGAGAGCATCGAGCCGGTCGCGTCAGTGAGTCGGAAAAATTGTGTATCTCTGTCAATGGACAGAAGGAGAGAAGAGAAGAACAGATGAATCGTTTAAATTATTAAAATGCATGAAATTCTGGAGTAATCCCTTTTGGAAATGAACGCGGTAAAGGCTCTCGCGATCTCCTTAATGAAAGGGTTTCTGCAAACGCAAGAGTCATGCTTGTTGCATCCTGTATAAATGAAGGAAAAAGTAAATGCTCCCGCTCTCCTCACAATCAGTAGGTAAGAAAGAAGAAATTAGTTTCTTGCGGCTCGTGTATGGAAAGCTTCAAGCGAGTCGTGCTTGTTGCGGAACTCATAATTGAAGGAGAAAATTCATTTAAATTTTCTCGACCGATTTTGTGATTTCAAGTTCATTCGAAGGATTTATGTACATATCTGTGAACCACAAAATCGGTTTTTTTTTTTTTTTTTAAATTTTCTTATTGTTAAGGGATTATTTTTTGTTTCTTTTTTTTAAACCATATAGAGTAAGTTTTTGGACATATGTGGCCTTGATGGACCCTGAGAATTTAAGAGAGCTTTTTGCCATCTCATAGTTACTTACTTAGTTTTATCAACCTTCTTGGAGGGGTGAAAGGGAATTTTTTTGGTTAATAAGATGTAACACGTCAATTTCCTCGACCGGATTTTTTGCCAGAAAATGTTTTTGAGGGTTTAAAGATATACTGACAAGTATACTCGAGGAAGACGGATGTAGCTCTGTCCGTACTCTGAAAAGCCGAGGTAGTCGATGGCGCAAATATTGTTTGAAATAAGTAAACTTGCTCTCGGAGAGTAAACAGCTTTCTTAGCTCGGCAATCAAACCAGGCGGCTCGCCGCAACAAACACTCCCGTGTGCTCGCAACAAAGCCGGGGTTTCCAGTCGACACACAGCACACACCTGGGAGCCGTGAGATCCTTGCCCAGTTGAGTTTTACGCTCGGCATGACAAGAGGGAATGACAACGAGATAACTTGTAGACACATTTCCAAAGTCCTAGTAGTATTGACTGTTTTTCAACTTTGAGGTAAAGTAGTTAAAATCTATGCGTGAGGAATGTTCTTTTTTAAAGCCCGGAAAAACCGGGACTCATCAAGGAGTGAAAGATTCTAGGGAAAATCAGGGAATGACTAGGGAATCTGTTTTCCTCCAATGGACCTGTGTCCTCAACTGCATGTACGATTTTTTGCTTAGTGCAGGTTGCATTTTACATGATACAACATGATTTGGTCATTTATGGTCTTGTTTAATATAATAAAATTAACGGGATTAACTTCATTAAAGTAGATAAAATAAAAAAATCTTATTCATTCAAGTTTTCCACAGATTGAGATAAACCAAAAGTGAAAGGGAAACATTCCTAACAAGCCTGAAGGTCAATTTCGGCGAGAGATTTTTCGGCATTCGACCGCAAACCCGCAAAACTAGCAATTTTCGCCAAAATTGGCCGCCAGATCTATGGTTAGGCCAGCGTTAGACCCGAAAATAGACCAAAAATTACCGAAACATGATGCATTCTATAAAATACAGACCCTCAATGAGCAAAAAGTCGTAGAGTTAAGGGTATTCAAAGTGGGCCCAAAAGCGGCCCTCATGGACCCACTCATTTCTCTTTTTTGCCTTATTTTCCTTTTTCTTTGTCTCTCTTATTTCATCTATCTCCTCTTCATTATTTTCAAATCCGTCTTTTCCTTTCCTATTTTCTCCTCTGCTTTAACCTCTTATTTCCTATTCTTTCTCCTTTCTTCTTCTGTCTGTTCTTACTCCTCTTCTATCACTCGAATGTTCCCTATGCAGATGGCTTTTGCGGATGAGCCGAAAATAGTGTAGCCTTATCGCTAAATGTAATGCGTTTCCAGGAATGAGTAAAATAGAGGACCTAATTGTCATTTTAAAGACTCCTTGGTATTCGGCGCATTAAGGTCAGTTTCCTCGTGGATGGTCACGAATGGTAACATTCAATGGAATGGAACACTAGACAAGGTACGAATTTAAACGATCTGATACATGTTTCTTAACCAGAATTTCACGTAGGCTACGATTCACACAACGAAAATTACTGAAATCAACTCCTAACGAAGATATTAACGTTTTTATTTCACATTGGTTACGAGGAATTTGAACTGCCCGCTCACAAGAAACTCAAAGCTCTACGTGAGTCAAATCGCCCGCTACAGCGGTTTCAGCAAGCTTCTCAATCGAGCAATGTTCATTTCCCACCAGGGGCGGACTGGCCATGGGGGCGGGGAGGCGATCTCCCCCTAACAATTTGCCGCGGAGGTCCCGAAGGGGCCCCCGCGGCGAATTTTTTTCGAGTCATCGTTTTTTTCCCGTAATGTTGTGATTTTCTTATCCTTTTTAATCACTAAAAGGCCCCGAATTCCTTGAAAATTTGTCTCTAAGAGACATGGAAGGTCACCAACAGCATTTGTGATGAAGGGACCCCCGATGAATCCTGAGAATGGGTTATTTTGAAGTTCAAGTACAGTAGAATCCAACTCCAATAATGCCTACATGTTTAAAAAAAATGAAATTTTAAAAATTTACCGGGGGAGGGCCCCCGGACCTTCTTAGGGGAGCCCCCGAACGACAGGAGGGGCCCTTACATTTAGGTCTCCTCCTAACTTTTCGACTACCAATCCGCCCCTGTGTGCCGTTACTATGCAGTTTTGACCTTAAGGCCGTAGTTTGAGGCCGCTAAAGCCAGGATTGTATTTTGCAAACAGATAATTTTTGCAGAATAATTAAAAATTAAGAAGCAGGAGAAATTTACACTAAATAATAAACGGAACTCAAATCTACAGTATAATGCAAAGCAATTCGGAAAATCTCGTCATGTAAATACAGAAGATTCGCAAACGCCATCAATTGAAGCGTGATACCTCACGCGTTCCGGAGAGTTCAAATAGCTGTATCCCTGCGCCTTAGCAAGGCGATGGAAGTTTAATATTGAAGTAGCGACCTCGCGTTGTTTTTCGGTTTTCCTGTGCCGCTACTGTAGTTTCAACCGTCAAGGCCGTAGTTTAAGGGCATTAAAGCCAGGATTGTATTTCGCAAAAAGATAATTTTCGCAGAATAATTAAAAATTAAGAAGCAGGAATAATTTCACTAAATAACAAAAGGAACTGAAATCTACAATAAAATGCAAAAAACGAACGTAAATTAAGGGCGTTAAAGCCCGGGTTGTATTTCGCAAATGGATAGTTTTTGCAGAATAATTAAAAATTGAGGAGCTTGAGTAATTCAACTAAATAATAAAAGGAACTCAAATCTACAATATAATGCAAAACAATTTGGAAAATCTCGTCATTTAAATACAGAAGATTCGAAAACGCCTTCAATTGAGGCGTGATACCTCACGCGTTCCGAAGAGTTCAAATAGTTGTATCCCTGCGCCTTAGCAAGGCGATGGAAGTTTAATATTGAAGTAGCGTCCCCGCTTGGTTTTTCAGCTTTCCTGTGCCAATTCCCACCATGTGTTGTTCAAACTATTAGCAATTTGCTATAACTGAGCCAATGCGTAAAGATTGAGGTTGCCAGATTTTTATATCGCAGAGACTGTTATGATAACGTTTAGCGCGCGATGTGAATCACGTAGAGAATTGAGTTTTCATGAGCGGTGATGATGGTTTGAATGCACGCATCAAGAATCATTAAATATCTTCGTAAGGAGTTAATTTCGGTAATTTTCGTTGTGTGCATCGTGTTTTACGTAAAATTTTGGTTAAGAAACATGTATCAGAATGCTGAAATTCGTACCTTATCTAGTGGTCCATTGCCATCAAAATGAGATCCAGGACCAAGAGTAAGTGAAGGGAGACCAAGTCGCGTGCCGGTTAATATCCTCGGAATCTTGTGAAAGATAAGCGTTAAATTTCCGCTTTAAGTGCCGGAGGAATATCCGAAGAAAAGGACCCTGTCTTTGTAAATAGCGCGCTTGAAAAATGGATTGGGACAAAAAAGATCCGAAGGAGAGAAAAGAAATCTAAAACGTTTCTCGTACCTTCCGCTTTGTTTTTACAAGCCTTTGTTTATGTTTTCCATCATTATGTCGTGTAATTGCTCCGAGAGTCTTGGGATTTCATCCTCTTCCTCTCCCCATTCCTCAAACGATGGCTGAATTGTAGAGTCTGATTTTGATTCGTTCGTCGCCTTCCTCCATATTGCTCTCAAAACGTCGAGCTTGTATCCTATCCTGTCCTAATCTACCTGAAATGGTAACCAATGGTGAGGCATGAATGATCGATTCTTGATATCTCTCCATTTGAAGCAGTGGTAAACAATCGATTATCAAGGTGTTCGCTGCGAACACCCTGTCTATCGATCCTTTTTCATAGGTTTTAATGGTAGGTCAATCGATATATTGCAACGCCACGCCACTGATGGTAACCTCAGGTAGCCCTAACTCCTAACGCGAAGAACCGAGAATTGCGAGTTCACGCCTCACGCCGTTGTGCCTTCAATTTTGCAGATACAACACAGATATCCATCAAGCCCGAATAGTCGTATCTCTGCACCGTCACCAACGACCGTCCTTTCCCTTACTCTTTTGTGTCGGTTCCGTTCGTATTGTTTGTAATGAAGCTTCGAGAGTTACGTAAGCAACGCAGCCGAAGGTAGGAAATACGTAATATGGCCTCATTTTTTCCCTTTTCTCCCGAATCCAAGCGAAATCTCTCTTGCATCTTGTAGCGGAGATTGCAGGTTCACGCCACACGCCATTTCGCCTTCAATATTGCCAATGTCACATGCACATCCGTGAAACACGAATCGTTCACTCTGTCGTCGCCTCGTCTTAAACGCGTTGAGGTGTCTCTTATTTCTGAAATTTGAGGAACTAATTTAAAGTTTTTTCAGAAGCATAGATTTTTTTCCTCTTCTTTTTCCTTGTTTTGTAAGGATCCATTTCCAAAGTTATCGCTGAATTTTACTTGAGGGCTGGAAAAAGTAACCTTATTATTCTGATGCTGTGTCAAGGATCTTCTTTAACCTCTCATGATCACAATGTAAACCAAATGGGACCCCTCTTAGGATATTTGAAAATGTAGTATATTTAGACTCTTTCCCGAACGACTACGAATACCTTTTTCTTATGGTTTTAATGTATCTCTCCGGCTCATTTAAAGACAGAGACGTTCTTCTTTTAAACATATTACGTTCTCGTATGATGGCCACCCAGGGGAATTATTCTGAGAAATTCCGAGCCATTAGGGGCAAAAAGTTGAAGTGAAAATCGTTTGTTTTGAGCCCTAGAAAAATCATCAGTATCAGATCTTCTACGGGAGTCCGCTAGTATTAAGTGGCAACATAAATTACTATTTGGGGGGGGGAGCCCCTGGGACCCCTCAGTTATGCGCGAGGCAGTAGTAAGTGGGGTGCTCCACATATGTATGTATCGTATTATTTTTTTTTTGTATCAATTTTACAAAGATACGTAATTCTACTCCGAAGTTCCAAAATCCACGTGCACATTTTCTTTTTTTATTTATACGATAAAACAATTACGAAATGATTGTCCAAAGTTTAAGTGACTTTTGCACGTGAAGAGGAGAAAAATCATTGAAATATTCATTAAACAGTGTCCAATAGTTTACGAGTAAAGATAAAATTTCCGGAGCGAAACTTTGCAAAGTTAAAATGAAGTTAATTTCTTTTATGCGGCGAACGAAGATTTGAGCGTTAGGTGGGCTGTGCAAACTTGCAACGCAGGTCTGCAAAATCAGTTAAATGTGACGACAAAACATCCGTTCCTAAATTGTGGATAATGCCGGGCAAGTTTTAACAACTCAGATCCAGCCACGGATAAGTACTAAATAAAACTTGGCGGTTTTTACGCACAATCGGGGGTGTTGCCTGTTTGCGGAGCATTCCAACTTATCCTTCATCATGGATCTAACATAAGAAGAGTAAGCTTTTTCTCTAATTTCGGACACATTTTAGTTGTAAAGTGGTATTTGCACGCGAGGTAGCTGTGAGATTGAAATGGAAGATGGATGTTCACTCTAACCAATTAAAAATTTCATATTCAAATCCTGCGCGCTGATTTTAATTAGTTCCTTTTCCTACCTCCAGCTGCGTTTCCATGGCGTCTACAGTTACGTTCAAATTGAGATCTTTGATTCAAAAAATTTACATTTAAAAATGAGCTCGTCACATTGAAGAGAGGCGCAAAACTGAACCACCAGACAAGGTACAAAAAGCATTCTAATATATGTTTTCTCTTGAACATTTTACGTAATACACGATCCTTTTCATGAAAATTACTGGAATTATTTTCTAGTATTAAAATTTTATTTAGCACTGGTCATAGAAAATTTCCTTCCCTACCCTCGTTGTTAACGTAAAACGTGCAATAGCTGAGCCGGAGCGGCAAGATTGAGGTAGCCACGTTTTTATTTCGCAGAGACTGTTACGGTACCAATCAGGGTGCGATTTAACTCAAGTAGATTTTGAATTTTTTTTTGTGCTGGAAGTTTGAGTTTGAGTATTTAAAAACATTAATATCTAGTGTAAGAGTCAGGGCCGGATTTTCCTACTCGCTGCCCATGGGCCGCCTGTATTTTGCCGCCTTCTCATTCGTTTTGAAACACATAAAAAACCATCAAATGAACATGCCGGAGGGGGAGGGGTGCATAAGACGCGTTTACTCGTGTTGAACACATTTTTTTGGGAAAATCCTGTCAACACTACTAGCAAAAGGTCACGGAACTTTGCGCGAAAGTCAAGTTTCGTAAACCTATCTCTAATGGACAAGAACTTCCACTCATAAGAAATGAACGAAACAATTATGAAAGAACAAACACAAAATATGGTTCAATGATTTTAACTTCCGCCGCCGCGCCGCGCCGACCGCACCGTGTTTGGCGCAATGCGTGAAGTATTCACGCAGTCCTGAAGGCGATATGCGTTTCACGCTGACCGCACTGTGTTTGGCGCAATGCGTGAAGTATTCGTGCAGTCTTATAGGCGCTAATATGTGTTATATGCCGATTGCCGCGCCGAGGGCTTCTCCTTTTCATCTCAAGTCCTCTTCATCATTTCTCCCTAAGTCACGCCGTTCCAGACCAAATTGTGTGTTTGGTTTCTCTTTGAACTCGAGTAATTAAAGGTGCTGACTCTTGTATCACCAAAAGACGACAAAATTAGAAATTACTATTCTCTCAGATAATGAGAGATTTTGTCTCCTTTTCTCGTTTGTAATTTTTTTTCTGAATCCGATTTTTTTTCTACCTACATTTTAAAAAAATTGCAAAATTTGCCGCCATTGGCCGCGGCCCGTATGGCCACCCCCTTAATCCGGCCCTGGTAAGAGTTACTTTCAAAAATAATCGTTGATAAAAATAAAATGTCAATGGACATTGGCAACGTAAAAACGTTGCGCATTTTTCGATTCAAGCGATATATTTGTCATAATTTGCTACTTGTCTTTCTTGAATGTGATAGGCTAAAAATGCTGAGCAGGCTACGCAAAACGCGTCCAGCTCTCGCAAATCTTCAATGAGCGTGTATAAGTTTTCAATCATTATTATTAAGCGCTCAGCCGATAGGCAGCGCTTTTTGATTTCGATTTGCCTCTAGAATACTAGTATACTAGTGCTAATTCGTTTAAACGGCGCACCAGCTCATCGATGTGTAGGTTTTTTGTGGGGGGGGGGGGTCCAGTTTTAAAATAAATAAAGCTGTGATAACCGTATTTTATGCTTTTAACGTAATGCGCGGGTAGTTACGATCGTTTGTCTATAAGAAATTTCCTTAGCGGTAGAGTAATTCTTATCGAAATTGATCGTTGAAAATAAAAGAAGCCTAAAAAAAACGCGCCTGATGAGCTCAACGGTGGCTATCATTTTCGGGAAACGAAAAAACGCGTTTACGGTTTCCTTGGTAACCTTTGTTTGCTATCAGCTGATGTTTTATTTCCATTTCCCAGCCAAGTCGACGGAGTTTATACTTCCTTTCTTCACTAAATACATTTACTAACACCTGAGCGCTTTTCTAATACGACAGTATTAGAACTTTCCCGCTTGTTTTTTTAGTGCGATAACTGCCGGAGAAAACTTTCAATTCCCTAGAATTTCGGTTTTTTAATTCATATGTTTGACAACTTTGGATTGGGACGGTCTGCTCTGGTGTTACGTGTTCGCGACTCGTGCGTACAAGTTTTAGTATCCACGAAGTTTGAAGGCGCATTCGTACAATTCTCTACCGTCGTCGTGTGGGTGTGGTGTGGTGTGAGACGGCATAGTGTCGCGTCGCGTTGGTGGTGGCTTAACTTGATAGCGCAGCTCGACAGCTTGCACGGTCCTCAGCTTCGTTGAGCCACGCTCCCACGAGCAGAGCGCGACGCGAATTTGCGAAAGGGACCGAGTTCAATGATTTGAATCACTTTTTTTCAACAAGGAACTACATAGGTTGTCCCAAAAGTACTGCAAAGTTTTTTTGGACGAACGGTAGCAGATATGAAAATGCAGTTTATGTAGTCTGAAAGACCGGCCAATTACTAATAAAGCAAGACAAATCCGAGCTCTCTAAATCAAAAAATGACCAAGTTACAGTGTTTTGAAAATGACTTGTAGAGGGGACCCCTACAGGATTTTCAGCTTCTTTTCTGGAATAAAACAAAGAATTAAGGATTCAAGTGGTTTTATTAAATCAATTTTGCAGAATCTTACCAAGATTACTAGCATTAACTCTTCTTCACTGGACGACTGGACACTAGTTTCCCTCTTAAATAACCCTCATCACTTGCCACACAGCGCCGCGACCGTTCTTCCCACTTCTTCAAACATGTTTTTTCGAATTCTTCTTGCCTGATGTTCTTTAAGAAAGTTTCAACTGTTCTTTTTATCCCGTTGATGGAGTTAAACTTCCTGCCTCTTAAGCCCTTTTTCAACGCAGGGAATAACCAAAAATCGCAGGATGCAAGGTGCGAGCTGATACCATGTTACCAACTTCATTCGATCGCGACGATCAGGGGCGGACTGGTAGTCGAAAAGTTAGGAGGCGACCTAAATGTGAGGGCCCCTCCTGTCGTTCGGGGGCCCCTTTAAGAAGGTCCGGGGGCCCTCCCTCGGGAAATTTTGAAAATTTCACACTTTTTAAACGCAATTTTAAGCATTATTGGAGTTAAATTCAACAGTACTTGAACTTCAAAATAACCCATTCTCAGGAATCTTCGGGGGCCCCTTTATCACATAAGCTTTAGGCGACCTTTCATGTCTCTTAGAGACAAATTTTCAAGGGTTTTGGGGCTTTTTAGTGACTGAAAAGGATAGGAAAATTATAACACTACAGGGGAAAAAACAATGATTCGAAACAAATTCGCCGCGGGGGCCCCTTCGGGACCTCCACGGCAAATTAATAGGAGGCGATCGCCTCCCCGCCCCCATGGCTAGTCCGCCCCTAGCGACGATTTCTCTGTAGAATTTTTGATTAATTAACTCTTTGTTTTTTCCCAGAAAAGAAGCTGAAAATCCTGTAGGGGTCCCCTCTACAACTCATTTTCAAAACACTGTAACTTGGTCATTTTTTGATTTAGAGAGCTCGGATTTGTCTTGTTTTATTGGTAATTGGCCGGTCTTTAAGACTACACAAACCGCATTTTGATATCTACTACCGTTCGTCAAAAAAAAAAAAAAAAAAAAAAAAAAAAAAAAAAAAAAAAAAAAAAAAAAAAACGTGCAGTACTTTTGGGACAACCTATGTAATATCTCTGGCTCATCCATAAAAGCACTCATCTTCAGAGGGAATATCAAAGTGGGAGATGAGGAGGAGGAGGAAGAGAACGAGGAGGAGGAGGAGGATGAGCTCGCCCCGCTCGTTCCCCTCTCGCTCTAATTCAGGTTCGGGATCCGATGCGGTTGCGGTCTACTATTCTGTAGTGCTTCTCACATTCTCAGCCATAATTTATTAATTGTTTCAAAATATTTTAGGGTGTTCGGCGAACACTGCGAACCTATGGACGCCACGCCACTGTATTGACACGGGCTTCAAATTGCCAAGTTCCACGATTTTTCAAATCAACGCGAGGCCCTTTACGTCTCTGAGGCATTTCAACACGCACACCATCAGACCATCACTACTTGCAAGGTAATGTCTTTTAAAACTCTCATTCATAATTGCTGCGACGTTGCCAATTTGTCTTTTTTCTCACAGCCGGAAGGGAATCGGGCGGTGGCCGCTCTAAGGTATTGTTAATGACCCAGCATGTTAAAGCTCCGTCCAATAAATGTATACAACAACAACATACATACATACAGTATACACACATGAATTTGAATTACATGTATTTTCATGATCTGCGACCCGTGACCGGTGCTCTTCACACGGTCTCAGTTCTGGGTCCGACATCATGGGAGAATGCAATAGCGTATTTTCATCAAAAAATACACTAATTATTAGATTCGTGGAATTTTGAAGAATATTTACTTGGAATCAAAAATGTGGACGCCTCTGTTCTCTTCGATAACGTGGTTGCGGGCTAATTATTAAAATTGATGGACAAAGCGCCACGCAAAGAAGACAGAGGAGAAATGGAGCGATCCCATTGGCTGAAACAGGGGGTTGTTATAGACTATGAGGAAACATGATAGGATGGATTAACTTAAACTTTAAAGTCTCCGGTGGGTTGCTGTTAGTTACAATCTACTACTCACCTCTTTTGGACGTTGCAACCACCCGCTTCCACCAATGTGGTGGAACGGATTTAGAGTAATGCAGGTAGTATAAGTAATAGGCACCTGCACGGGCGTCGCGGAGTCGCGCGGGACGACGCGGATTGGCGACACGGGTGGCCGAGTCCCTTACCCGAGATGCCAGAACTACCCAAAATCTAAGTACAATCAAGATCAGAAGCCTGGTGGCGCGTGAAGGCGCTTCACCAGAGCCGGCACCCAGGCGGAGTTCGGGACCTGGCCGATCCACCGGAGATGCGTTCGCGAATCTGCTTACAAGTCCTTCGGTCAGCAGATTTGGGGATGCATCTTCCCGTGGGAAAGGACGCCGTGGCCAAACTGAGGAGGCCTGGAAAATCTAGGCAAAAGGCGCGGACCTTAGTCTCCTCGTACCGTTCCGCGTCAACGGGCTAAAGTCGCCACGGGCACTTCCCTCCTTCCGGCCGGTCCTGGAAACTCCCCCTTTAGCGCCACGGGCCTAAGTGGTTGTAACCGCTCACGTTTTAAGTTATCTCGAGTTAAGTTAGTTTTACATCAAATCTAAGTTCTATCGATTAAGGAAGTCGTGCCGTCACGGCCTTAGTGTTTAAGTTGTTAAGTTGTAAGTTAAAGTTGAAGTTTTGAATTACGGATTAAAGTGTGTGTGTATAAACCTATCCAGAGTTGGATTATTACCATCCCGCTCCCCCTCGCCCAGAAGCAAAGGTTTGTGAGTAGAGTTAGAGGCATTGCAATTGGTGGAAGCTAGCCGGGTATCAATCTTCTTTTCTCACATCGAGTCGTTCCTCTCGAATTTTTTTTTTTTTTTAGTTAGAGTTTTAGTAAAAGTTAGTAAGGTTTGAATAAGTAACGTTTTGGTAAAATTTGGTAAAATTTTGGAATTTTGGTAAAGTTTAGTAAAATTTTAGAATTTTGTAAAATTTTGTAAAATTTGGTAAAATTTTGGAATTTTGGTAAAGTTTAGTAAAATTTTAGAATTTTGTAAAATTTTGTAAAATTTGGTAAAATTTTGGAATTTTGGTAAAGTTTGGTAAAATTTTAGAATTTTGTAGAATTTTGTAAAATTTAGTAAAATTTTGGAATTTTTAGTAAAGTTTAGTAAAGTTTTAGAGTAATAGTAAAATTTTTAAAGAAATTTAGTAAAATCCCTGAAAACTTCTCTCCCTTAACAGTGTGATCTTAACGTGTTAATTCTTCATTTCTGACTTTCTTTGCTCTGTGAACTTAGCGAAAAATAGTTCGCCCCCGATACTGCAGCTCAGTTGCGGACTGTGAATAGCCGTCACCGAATTTTTTTTCAGTGACTTCGCGGTTCAAAACTGTAGCTCGGCTACGGACTGTGAATTGACGTCATTAAATTTATTTATTGACTTCGCGGTTCAAGGCTGAGTAAGTCTGTAATTTCGACTAAGGTGATCTGACTTCGCTAACGTCTTGCAGGATTCTGAGGGGTGGAAATTTAGAATTGACACAACCACGGCGTTTCCCTTACAGTGTTACCCCCCCGATTGGGGTTTGTCAAAAAGGGACAAAAATTTGAAAATCGCCGATAAATTACTTGCTGAATTAAATAAACTTTCGATCACAATTTCGGTATTACTAGAAAACAATAATAAAATATCAGTATTTCAAAAATTACACAAGAAATTTTTAGCACAAAAACCAAAATCACGATCAAACAATTACAAAACAACGAGTGGTAACAGAATGAATCGTACTAGACGAAGATTACAAAAGTTGCGCTACCTGTCCTAAGATAAACTCAAAATTTCAAATTTTAATTTCTCAATTTTAAAATTTTTCCTTAGATAAACTCAAAATTTCAAATTTTAATTTCTCAATTTTAAAATTTTTCCTTAGATAAACTCAAAATTTCAAATTTTAATTTCTCAATTTTAAAATTTTTCCTTTCGAATTTACCGCATTAATTTTCATCAAATAATTATACTGGCTACTCAGAAAAGTAAATTCAAATTTCTTCATCCTTATACTCTCCGAATTACCTTGCGACTCTGCATGTCACTGTTGATTTTTTTGTTCCCTCTTCTTCGTAGAACTTGATATCTCTTATCGTTCTTCAAGTGTTTTATGTGTCTTTATTTTGAGTCTTGTTTCCTTGGAAGGCCACCTCATAACTCCATTCATGAGATAGCCTGTACTCCTGGCGTTTGAAGCATGTGTTACATTATACCACAAGAACGTAAAAATAATACCTTAAGGCTAATATCACTTGTTCAAAGTAATCAGAACACAAGGACAGCTCAGAACGGTATTCCGCAGGGAACGACTGCAATCCCCATCAATTTTGTGATTAATTTAGAAGCAGTTTTAGCGGCAATCGGACTCACCGCACCTTCAGAAAACTGAGAGGGCCTTCTTAGTAAATAAAACACATATAAATTGTTTCTTTTCGTTCTCCTTGTTTTGCCTGGTTTTAATTTCATATTTCAGACGTTTATTGAAATTGTTGGTTATTTGCTTTTCCTTCTCGTTATTGCCCCGTTTTACTTTTTCTGTTTCAAACGTGTGTTGAAAATATTGAATTTTTGCTTTTGTTTCGTAGTAATTTTTAAAAAAAAAACGTCGCGCTCGAAAAGGTTATGAGAGTTAATATCTTATTCTCGTCATTTTTACTCTTAAAGTCACTTCGACCTTCCGATTTTTGCTCAGGATTACAATCAAATGCATACGTTTTCAATCATTATCAATGACGAAACTTTTGTTGAAATTAAATATACTGAAATTTTACCACTTTTGAGAGAACAAAATTTAGTAGTTTGGGACGTACCTCTAAAAATTAACACAACTATCGACTTAATAAAGTCTATAGCGCCAAAAGTAATAGTTTGCTTCTTACAAGCTAGATTAAATAAACATATTGAAATTAAACAAAATTACACAATCGAAATATATACAAATGAATATAAAACTATAGAAGACTATGAAGAAACCGTATGCAAAGAGAATGAGAGATTAACACCTATAACCTACGACGAGCACGGAATCCCAGAAAATTTATATAAATTATCTGGAGAGAGATTGGAGGTAGAGTTGAGTAAAAAAGGTTACGTCTATAATTATAAGACCTACACAGGAGCACGAGCGGCTCTAAGAGAGATTATTTTGAGGGAAGATACACCATCCCCCCCGGTTTCCGGTGCTAGAACTCGAGCGCAAACGAGTCAAGAACGCATTCCTGGAGACCCAGACACCGAAAATCGTCAACCCTCAACTAGTACCCTCAATACCTTAAAAACTTTCCAAGAAACATTAAATCGCCTGAGCACAACTTTTGCCGATTCTGGGATCTTTTCAACTCCCGGAAACCCTGAGCCTCGTGATAGTTTGTTAAGTAATTTACCGCCCCTGCCCGAAACCCCAACAGGTGAATCTGAGTTCTTTAATTTTGATAACAATCCGCCCAATCAAAATCCTGAAAGCAATAGAAGCCCGGTAATTAGTATTCACAGTGAGAGGGAAACTTCTGAAAGTGAGAGTTCCGACAGCGAGGCACGTTCAGAAAACGAGGAACAGCATATTGCCGGAAATATGGCCGCCCCTTTAAACCCAACAAAATTAGGTATACCAAAGTGCTCAGGAACCCCTAAAGAAACCGAAAGATTAATCGCGGAAATTAATAGACAGAAGAAAGTCAATAACTGGAATGACGATGTGACACGTCAGTATTTTTACCTCAGTTTACAGGGTCCCTGTCAGACTTGGTGGGAAAACAAGGAAGAATTTTTAAATGGGAAAACATGGGAGGAGCTAAAAGTAATCTTCCGAAATAGGTTTCAAGCAACGCCGGGCACAACCACTTGGACAAAATTCACTAATCGAAAACAACAAGAGGGGGAAAATGCTTTGGACTATTATGAGGAAAAGAACAAACTAATGAAGCTGACGGACATCCCATTAGATGATGCAAAAGCTTTGGATTTTTTTGTGGAGGGATTACTTCCAGAAACGAGATTGCAAGTAAAATATAGAATGCCTGAGGAAAATTGCACGTTAGAACAACTACTTAAAATCATAGAGAAGGTGCAAAAAGTTTTACTTGAGGAGGGAACTTCATCTTCAAGTAGTGCTAATCATGAAATTAAGGCCATGATGATAGGACTACAGAATAAAATCGAGGCCTTAAGTAACTCAAGATTAGAAAATAATGTAGAGCAACTTGTGGTTGCCACAATTGCCAGGTTAACGGGCCCGAACAACACCGCGAACCCCCCCGAAATCACATGTTACGAATGCAAAGGTAAAAATCATTTTGCCAAAGATTGTAAGGCACCCGGTAAACAGGAAAGAAAACCTAGTAATTCCATGAACTCGTTAGGTGGGGGGAGATCGAGAAGTAATTCCAGAGATAGATCCTTAGAACGCACGAAAATAGGGCAGCCTATATGTCAGCTCTGCTCCTCTCCCGGTCATAGCGCACTTTCGTGTGCAAAACTTCAAATTTTCAAAAATGGCGACCATCCAAAAAACTAGGCTTGCCGTACGGAGTTGTGATGGACTCTCCAACTGCGTACACACAGGCGAAAAAAGAGTCATCCTTTAAAGCAAAAGCGTACTTATTGCAGGATGTTCTTATTTTACCCGGGGAACAAGTAACAGCCATGGCACAAGTACCAAACTTTGAAAGAAGGGGCCAGAATCTCTATAACTTTGAGCCCTTCATCATATCAGATGTGATGATTAAGCCCGCGGCGGACTTGCGATTTATAAGCCGCACCAACTTCTATATCACCCTGATAAATAAGCTTACAGCTCCGGTGAAGTTGGTAGCGCACGTCCCTGTGGGTCATGTACTCAAGGTAAACCAACAACCGCCCAAAGAATCAAAATATGAGAAAGAGACGAGCGATCAGAATAAGAAAAACATTATAGAAACAACGCAAGCAAATGTACTAAAAAAGGTACAAGTAAATGACGAGTTGCAAAAAAGACCAGTAATTGTAGTAGGTGACACACGTGTGAAATTGATAAAACATCTTTTGGAAAAAGAACTTGGCAACATCGCGGAACTGCAAATTGCATATAGCAGTGATGCCAACTTGGGAAAAGCGTTGGATTTACTTGAGTGCATGGCCGACAAAAAAAATAAGGATACGATCGCAATCGTCATCGCAGGGTCTAATGATTTCCACGAACATTACGAGTCCCAAACATACGCGACTATTGTTAACAACCTCCCGTTAGGAAGGTTACGAGATTTTAGTGAAAAATTTCATGTTTTGTATACACCTATTTTTCCCAGGTATGACGTCAGACGCATAAATGCCAAAATTGATCTGGTAAACGCATCAATTTTAGGACAAATAGTAAATTGTCCGAGATTAAGTCGCATTAATATTAACAAAGAATTACTACCATGTAATACTTTTGAGCAGAATGGAACAAATCTCAATGAAAAAGGTAAGCAACTAGTGACAAAAACGATCGTGGATGCAGTGCGAGCCATTACACAAGGCGGCGGGGAAATAGGAGTAGTAAATGCAATAGAAAATGGTCATTCAAGTAAACTAAATTGTAGACGTCCACTGCATGTAAAGGGCACAGTCAATTTTAAGGAAATTTCCTTTGTGTGCGATACAGGCGCGGGGGTGAGCCTTTGTAGACCGGAACTAGTTAATAAGGATGACATCAAGCCAGTACGAAATTTCCAATTATTAACAGCCGCTAGTGAAGAATTGCGTCCTTTAGGCGAAGCAAAACTAGAATTTGAATTAGATGGCGAACCATTTGTTCAGGATGTTTTTGTCTCAGATCAGCTTCCAGAGCCCATAATTCTGGGAGTTAATTTCCTTGAGTTTTATAACTGCTTAATAGACTTTGATCTACAAAGGCTTACACTCCGCCGGAACGTATCTCGCGAAATTCACCTACATTTTAATCAAAATGATTCTTCTTCACAACAAAAATCACTAATATTAAATTCCGACGATTATGAATCGACTGTAATAAGTTTCTGCAATATAGCCAATGCAACTTGTGTCCCTCCGCCTCCCCTTGCGAAAGTAAGGCACCCTGTAACAATCAAAGGTAACCAAATCGCCAAAGTACCCATTTATTTTACGAAAAATTTAACGTCACCTCTAATAGCCCTAAAACAAATAAATAAAGGCAAAGTCAAAAAAATTGACATTTTGACTTCAACCTTTGATCCCAATAAAACAGATGAAATTCAAATCAGAAACGACTCGCCGCACTCTATCATTCTATTTCAGGATTCTACAATAGGTAAGGTTCAAGAAAATTACATTCCGCCTACCAGACATGAAAACATTCCAGCAGCACATATTAAAAATTTAAATTCACTGAATATTAATCCAAATTTAACACCTGATGAGAGAAGAAAGGTGATAGAAGGAATAGCCGATTATCATGATGTATTTTTATGGGATGAATCAAAATTTAAAGGAGGGATGGCAAATTACCCCCCGGTCTCCATCCCTCTTACGTCAGATAAAATAGTGTATAAACCTCCGTACCGACTTTCCACAAAAGAAGCGATCTGGCTAGAAAAAGAGGTCCAAAACTTAAAATCACAAAATATATTAGAGGATTCTGATTCAAGCTACGGCTTCCCAGCAATTTTAATACCAAAAAATGACACTTTTCGGCTAGTACAGGACTATCGCTTATTAAACGCGATGGTCAGGAAAAAAAACCACCCTTTACCAATTCTGGAACAGTGTCTTATGTCTTGTAGCGGTATGAAATATGTAAGTATATTAGATTGTAAGCATGGGTTTTGGAATATTCGATTACATCCAGATAGCAGGGACGTGACGTCATTCAGTTGTGTGCAACATCTTCGTTATGCAGTGTTGCCACAAGGATACATTAATTCCCCTGCAGAATTTCAAACCATGATTGATAAAATGATAAGTGGGCTTAAATATACTCATGGCATTGGATACCTTGATGACATTTTATCATGGGCTACATCCGTGAATTCAATGATAAATACGTTGCGTAGATTTCTAAAAAGAATAAGAAAAATGAATTTAAAATTGAATGTACGGAAGGCTCAAATTTGTTGTCAAGAGTTGGACATTTTCGGGTATAGATTAACTAAAAATGGATTAGAGGTTGATCCAACAAAGTGTCAAGGAATTCTAGAATATCCCACGCCAACATCGATTAAAGGCGTAAGACGCTTTGTTGGGTTAATCACTTATTATAGACGATTCATAAAAAACGCGAGCATCCTATGTAAACCTCTGTATGATATCATTAAAAATCCCCAAGGTCAATTCACTTGGACAAAAGAAGCAGATGAAGCATTCAAGTTACTGAAAAATAGGCTGACGTCACCGCCGGTATTAGCACACTTTGATCCGGATTTAGAGATCCAAATCGAAGTTGACAGTTGTAAAATCGGGGTTGGAGCAGTCCTTGCTTTAATTTTTCCTGACGGACCAAAACCAGTGTGCTATTTTTCACAACTTTTCACGCCAGTAGAAATGCGCTATGGGTCGTCTGAAATTGAATTAAATGGATTGGTCAAAACCTTAGAAAAATGGAGGACTTATATTTGGGGAAGGAAAGTTAAAATAATAACGGATCATGCGCCCTTACGGCAGCATACCACAATACAGAATTTTAGTAACAGGTTAGCACGGTTGAGCCTTCGGCTATCAAACTATCAATTGGAAGTGGTACATAAATCAGGTAAACTTCATACAAACTGTGATGCACTATCGCGTGAAATTAAGGGCGCTGATGAGCTGAAATGCTTGGCAGCAACGGAACTTTCCTTTAAAAATGAATCTCCGTGCATTATATGTGAGGCTATTACAAAGTACTCACTTAGACACGACGAACCGGGGGAAATAAACTTAGTTTTATCACTAAGTCCTGTCGATTTGACAACAATGCAAAAAGAGGACCCAGAGTTTGACCCGATTTTTCAGGCACTTAAAGATCCTGATAAAGTTTCCAACAAAATTAAACGCCTTAGTAGACAATTTTTCATTTCCGATCAGGGTACTCTTTATAAAAAGGTATACGGTGCTCAGGGACGAGATAGGATTATGTGTGTGCCAAGGAAAATGCGACCAGAAATTCTAAAAAAATATCACGATGATTTTCAAACCGCCCATCCTGGTCAATATAAAACACTTGAAATTTTAAAGCCACGTTTTTATTGGAAAACGATGCATAAAGATATTAAAAATTACGTCCTATCATGCGTTACATGTCAAATGACGAAGCCTAATAATAAGTTACCAGCTGGACTTCGATCATCAAAAACTGTGGAACCGTATCCATGGCGACATGTCTCTATTGATGCGGCAGGTCCATTTCGCCTTTCGAACGGAAAACGCTACATCCTTGCAGCAGTATGTCACTTTACGAAGTACATTTTCGCGGAAACAACGGCTAGAAATACAGCGGACGCGGTTGCCAAATTTTTGTTCAAATTATATTGTTTGTTTGGGCCCGTTGCTCATTTACACTCAGATTTAGGTACTTCTTTCATGGCTGAGGCCGTCCAAAATTTTCTTTTACAAATTGGGTGCACGTCCAAACAAAACACCAGTTATAACCCTTCTACGACAGGTATGATTGAAACCAGGTTTAAGTTTATAAAAACAATATTGAAACAATATGTAAACACCGCTCAACGTGATTGGGCGGATTACGTACCAATTGCTGTTGCTGCACTAAACAGAACAGTAAGTGTTTCTACGAATTACAGTCCATATGAATTGTTATTCGGGGTACCCCCCACCTTCCCCTCCGATTTTGGATTACAGGTAGCACCGAACGGGGTCCCACTTGATGAACGGTTAACTCGGCTGGCGGAGATAAGACGGGAAGCTCTGACGGCAATTTTAAAAGCACAAACTACTCAAATAAAAAATGCTAATAAAAAAAGACGAGAAGTAGACTTAGAAATAGGTTCTGAAGTTCTAGTTTTCATGCCACAAATAAAACCAGGTTTAATGAAAAAGCTATGCATACAATATCGCGGACCTTACACAATAGTGCGTAAAATAAATCAGAGTATTTATGAAATAAATTTCGGTACTAAAAACAAACCCAAATTAAAAAAAATTCAAGCCGAAAGATTACGCCTGTATAAAAATCCGGCAACGTACAGAGCTAATATTTACAATATTAATGTACTACAAAAGCCGAACAGAGCCTCCCGCCACATTTACTGCTGCCGAGTTAAACGATTGACGCGAAAGGTTTCAGGTAAACGAGGCTACAGTAAAAATGCAACATCAGAAAAAACCAGCATCATGACACTGGATACATGTGCGCCTAAAGTAACACTGGAGCCGTATCCAGTCCCTCAAAGCATCACGTCACTGGTAAATAACCTTCCCCTTCCGCCTCCCGCTGTGACGCAGGAACAGCAGATGACTGATGACGCATACAAAAATATTTTTAAAGAGAGAAAACCAAATTCAGAAGTTTTAACACCAAATAATTATAAAAATCGATTTCATTTACAACTTTTTTTGGAAGAAATTCAAGCCGCTAGAGCTCTTAAAGCGTATAAATTAAGAAATGTGGCAATATTGGAAGACGCAGAATCATCAGTCATCTGTGTTTCTGCACCACACGACGAAAGCTCCCAGATCCAACTGGGAGATAAACTTCGAGTAACATTATTGAAAACACCAGAAAGTAATCATTACGGTACAATCAGAAGTTTTCATGACGGTCTCATGGAAATTACTCTACCACCCTCTTTCTTTTTCGACTATAAAAAGGGGGATATGGCCAATATATCATTTCTGCAAAACAGGTATCCTTTTAAAGTAGCACATAGAGGTATAGATAGCGCGCAAGATTTTTTTGAAAAAACTCTTTTTCCCAGAAAACTGCCAAAAATACCGAAAAACTTCAGCGACCCTATACAGTATATAAAGCCGGAAATAGAAAATAATCCACAGCAATTACAGGTAATTCAAAGTGTGTTAAGAATCTCTTCATCTGTGCCGCTTATTATTTTTGGCCCTCCGGGGACCGGAAAAAGTTCAGTAATTTTGGAAACATTACGCTTATTATGGGGAGAGCGCCATAAGCGCAGCTTAAAAGTACTCATTTGTGCGCCAAGCAATTCAGTAATTGATTCAATCGTCATGAAACTTCTTGAGATCGTACCAGCTGAAGAAATATTACGTATCTACCCCTGTAATAAGTGTAAAAGTTCAATTCCTGACAGTATACTTCAAGAAAAATGTTTTAATTGTGGCCGAGATAATGAAATAATTACCTTCAAGTTAGATCAACTACAAAACCCAACATTTATTGCCTCAACGCTTATTGGCGTCGGTAAACTAGTATCAGCTGGACTAGGGAAAACTCCACATTTTTCGCATATTTTTATCGATGAAATATGTCAATCAAATGAGCCAGAAGCGTTAATTCCAATTTGTGGACTAGCGCACACGATGAATAATCCCACGCGGATTATCTTAGCAGGAGACCCATTTCAACTAGGGCCAATCGTGACGTCAGACTGGGCAAAGAAATTTGGCTTGGGGATATCTTTAATGGAACGTTTGATGAAATTACCTATTTATAAAAGAAATGTGGCAACAAACTCATACAATCCAGCAGTAGTTGTAAAATTAGTCCAAAATTTTCGATCACATCCATACCTACTCAAATTTTCTAATGAAATGTTTTACAGCAATGAACTCATCTCAAAAGGACCACTTAATCTAATAAATCTGGCAATAGGTTCTAATATTCTACCAAATTCTCATGTCCCCCTTATATTTTGTAACGTTAGAGGAGAGGAATTCCACGAATCAAACTCCATGAGTTATTATAATCCAACGGAAGTAAATACAGTAATTAAATACGTAACACTTCTCATGCACCCCCCGGGATTAAATAATCGACAAATCACAGAGGAAGAAATCGGAATAATAACACCTTATCGCAGCCAAGTTATGCATTTAAAAACTAGATTGCAAAACTTAAATTTGAGTAAAATTCAGGTAGGAACAATAGAATCATTTCAGGGTATGGAAAAACTTTGCACTATTATAACAACCGTCAGGTCAAAAAAATCGAATAAAAGGTCCTCAGTGGGATTCTTAAAATGCTGTCGACGATTGAATACAGCCCTAACCAGGGCGATTTGTCTTACAATTCTTATTGGTAACTCAGAAGTTCTAGCAACAAATGACACTTGGAGGTCATTATTACAACAATGCAAAGATGACGGAGTTTGGACAGATGAACTTTCAGTCCAGACTCCCATCAAACAGCGTCTACGGCCGCGAATATCTTAATCAAATTCCACGGCGAGAATTACCAAACTCTTCCTTTCTTTTCTCCAGTGGCGTGCCTTGCGATATATCGATTAATCCACCATCTGGACCTGTGCAGAAGGATCGATTGTAAAATCAAGGGGGGTCGTAGTCGATTCTTCCCATGCCTTCAGATGGGGAAAATTCGATAATCGATCACTCACGCCTCGCTACTGTTTTTCTCAACCCTTCATTTTGTGTGTATACATTTTTCAACTTTACCAAATGAGAAATTACTGAGAGCGACTTTTAATTCTTTTTTTTCCTTTATCTGTGTGCTCAGGAAAAAATTCAAAATCGACGGACTGTTAGAGACCAGCGAGTGAGTTCAAGCATCTCATTGACTCGAAAATACATTTGCTAACATGGGCACAAAGGGAGTTTTGCTTTTTATGTTACTTATGGGTAAAATAGCGTCGCTACGCTCCTGCGAAGAAATTCGAGAAACAAAGATGCTAACATACAGTACACCTAAACAGGCACTTTTCTCAGAAGGCAGCTTCTTACAGCCTTGCATAATCGATTTAATAGAAACATACTCTATCTGCGGTGTTAGATATAAATCAGATACGTTAGCAGCTCTGTTTAGAACTGCTAACGAAAAAGAGTCGCAAGGAAACACGGAAATTAAATTAGCGCTATCAAAATCGAAAAGGGCTGCACCATTAGTAATCGCAGGGGGTGTAGCGATTGCATCATCAATTTGGGCTGGAATTTCATATAGTAGAGTCAATGGGAGGATTGATGAATTACGACAACAAGAAAGACATGACACGGCATATACAAGAAAAATTATGCTGGAACTTGATCACCGCCAACACCTGGAATTCGTAGCAATTCGACGAGAATTTAATCATGTCACGAAAAATACCCGGGATCAAATATGTAAAGCCACCGAAAACTTAACAAGAACAATCATTGAATCGAAATTCGAGGATGAATTTGATGATTTAATGAATTCTCTTAAGACACATGCGGTAACAGCTAAAATTTTGCCACCCCCCATCCTGTATAATTTGGTTGCAACGCTGCCACAACTACACGATACAATCTATGTAAAATCACCGTATTTGATTTATCACACGGGAAAATTTTCGTTCAATCTGCAGGAAGTGGGAGCTGGAGGAGACATTCTTAGAGGCGTTTTAGAACTTCCATTAATAAAAACGGTTCAGGACATTGAGATGAAAATTTTAATAAAAAACGTTGGTAATGAGCTTTTAGTTTTTAATCCTGTGTACGTAACAGCTCACACTATGCTATCAGTTGAAAAATGTAAAAATGAAATCAACACATACTATTGCACTGACTCAGATCTGGTACCCGTAAAAATGACACCGTTAAAATCATCAAGTCATTATAAAGATGGATTGGTGATTTTAAACGACAAGGAGGTCGGAAGTGTTAAAATTAAAACAAAAGGAAATGCTCTCCAAACAATTACGGGACCGGCAATATGCACGAGTGAGGATACGTCTAGCGTTATAATAAATAATAAGGTAATATTTACGAGCTCTTATGCATTTCACTTTAAATTAAAACAAATTGTTTGGGATGTGGAAAAATTGCCTATTACGCTCGAAACCAGCTCACAGGATTCAGAACACGAGGTCACTATTTAGGAACACGAAGTCGAGGGCGTCGGTTCCGGCACTTCCGCGTTCACTTCGTAACTGGCCATCGCAACGCTCGAGCTCGATATAGCAATCCGGGTAAACACGGGGGTCTAACAAATCGACACTGGGTACCGGCGAGGGGGGGTCCGACACTGCACTATGCACTGGCGACGCGTTAGGAGAAACGATTATCCACGACTCTGAAGACATATTGATATCCTACCTGCAGCGCTCTGCGTTATATAGGACTTATTCGACCTCTGACTGGTTCTACTTTCGCATGCAAGCGGCGAAAAATTTGCATCAGCCGAGCACTCGCGTCACGAGGTTAATTGAAAGTTATATGCAGGCCGACTCGAGGCCGCTGTAATGAGGCAATTAAAAATACTCGTCCGAGCTCGGCGCTTGCAGCGGCGGCATGCATGGTTGCAACATCTAAATTTATTCTCTATTTTCGACTTGGTGAAATCTTCGATTAAAAGAGGGTCCGTAGGCCCCTCCACCCGAGCGGTGCAGGGTGGACCCAGGAACCAATTGGCACCTAACCTAATAGGGGTGGGATGGCGGGCTATATCAACCTAACCGAACCTAACCTAACCTAACCTAACCTAACCTAACTCCATAATTATATAATACGTCAAAATTTATTTGAAGATAGTGATTTCAACGAATTGATTCTTCAACTTCAAATTTTCCACTTAAAACCTCTAGCTCTACCATTTTAGTTACTAAACCAAATATTAATACCATTTTAGTTATTAGTATATATAATAATACCATTTAGTTACTCCCGAGCTCTCTGGAAGCTCTATACCTCTCGCAGGCAAAATTCCAGATGGTGGTCGCCCCCATTGTAATCATATATGTATATACATCTCGTATTAAAAATAATTAAAATTTAATTTTTAAATCACATAAGTTAATCGTCACGAATCAGCCTTGCGGCCACTTCTTTTCTTCCAAAACGGACCTGGAACTGTCCTGGTTTCAACGGAATGCATCTATGGACTGGATTTGGGAATAAACATAATAGGGCCGTTTGGATGGAATGGAAGGACTCCTGCCGCAACAAGTAACAGGCACAGGCAGCATCACCACTGACGTCACCCAATCCGTGGACATTATCGCACCAGTAATAGCGTGTGATACCAAAGTCTAGTGTTGCCATTTACTGTCAGCTGAAGCCAACAAACCATTGGAATAATCAGCAAACTGCATCACACATGGGTCCGCTAGCGATATCCAGGATAATACAAGCTGTCCCCTGGCCTCAAGAGGAGAACCGACTGCATCGCGCATTCCTACCAAAGTACTTATAAAGTACGAGATCCAACTGCACATCCGTTGTAGCACTTAAATGAATAACAAGGCGATGGTGAATTATTTTTTTTTTTGAGCACATCAACTACATCACTGCTCTGAATTTATTTTCACCAAATATCGAAATTCACCCTAACCAAAATTCATATTTGCTAATACATCAAAAATACAGGGACAAAGTGATCGCGATTTTTTTTTTGAGCACATCAACTATATCACTGCTCAAATTTTATTTTTCGATAGAAGTTATAAATCACTCTGACCCAAAACAATGTTGTAACACAAACACCTCAACGGTAGAGTATCTGCGTTTACGCTTCAAGAAGCCGGTGTCTCCGCCAGACAGCTCAGACCAGTGCCCAAAATTGATGCTTAAAACCAGCCTTTACGTTACTGACGCAGCCTTCCCCAGAGCCCCCTGTATCACAGCCTTTTATCAAAATCTGGACTAAGCCAACCAGCTACGCATCCCCCTCTCACAACCTGGACAGAGCCAAGCAGTCAGATGGAATTCAGTTTGAAGTCGGCTCCAAAACTGTTCAGTTTCCCGACTTTTACGGACCTGTCCATTGGAAGGGAGGTAGTGACCGCAAGCAACTATAACTAAACAATATGACGAATAGTACAGTAAGACAATCCTATGAATAGTAAGATGTATAGAACCACTACGTTAACCATTTAAACATTTATTACTCTAATTACTAATTCATGATTCACTCTTGTAACGTATGGTGGTGGACAGCGCGACGGCGCGGAGGAGTGTGGATCAGAACACGTGAAATACGATACCTTTCGCAACCGACTCGCCGTCGCGCTGTCTACCACACTACGCATACACACCCCCTTAGGCACGTGGCACTACCGCCACCTCGCCACCACGCGTCGTTCCGCCCGACTCCCGAGCCTACTTACAAAATATGAGGGCATATTTTTGAAAGTGCAAGGGGGGAATTGGAACGGATTTAGAGTAATGCAGGTAGTATAAGTAATAGGCACCTGCACGGGCGTCGCGGAGTCGCGCGGGACGACGCGGATTGGCGACACGGGTGGCCGAGTCCCTTACCCGAGATGCCAGAACTACCCAAAATCTAAGTACAATCAAGATCAGAAGCCTGGTGGCGCGTGAAGGCGCTTCACCAGAGCCGGCACCCAGGCGGAGTTCGGGACCTGGCCGATCCACCGGAGATGCGTTCACGAATCTGCTTACAAGTCCTTCGGTCAGCAGATTTGGGGATGCATCTTCCCGTGGGAAAGGACGCCGTGGCCAAACTGAGGAGGCCTGGAAAATCTAGGCAAAAGGCGCGGACCTTAGTCTCCTCGTACCGTTCCGCGTCAACGGGCTAAAGTCGCCACGGGCACTTCCCTCCTTCCGGCCGGTCCTGGAAACTCCCCCTTTAGCGCCACGGGCCTAAGTGGTTGTAACCGCTCACGTTTTAAGTTATCTCGAGTTAAGTTAGTTTTACATCAAATCTAAGTTCTATCGATTAAGGAAGTCGTGCCGTCACGGCCTTAGTGTTTAAGTTGTTAAGTTGTAAGTTAAAGTTGAAGTTTTGAATTACGGATTAAAGTGTGTGTGTATAAACCTATCCAGAGTTGGATTATTACCATCCCGCTCCCCCTCGCCCAGAAGCAAAGGTTTGTGAGTAGAGTTAGAGGCATTGCAGTGGGATCGCTCGATTTTCCCTTTGCCTCCTTTGTACATAGCTTTGTCTATCAGTTTCAACAATAATCTCGCTTGGCAACAGGCAGGTTGATAATGACACCCAGTTTCGAGAAGCTACTGCGCGTTTGACTTTGCGCGGGTAAGTTGGCGTCACTCGCTTCCTATGGGACCGTGGCTTAACAATATAGTATTCTCAGACTGGCAGCGCACGCTTCTCTGAAAATTACGCGAAATTAGTCGTGTCGCAAACTTTTACGTCGGGAGATATTGCACGTTAAATTTTTATAGTTTTGAGACTTGCACGAGAACTGGAGGATTTGGACTCAAAATGGCGGATCTTTCCAGGTGGAAGCCATTGATTTTTACTAATAGAGCTGTAAATTTTATTTTTATTCTTCCTATTCTCACTTTAAATGCTCACAGGAGTGGTATACGAAAAAATCCATTGTTTCTATCTCGAGGATCTTTCTTATTATTTGATTCACAAAGATGCTTGTTAACCTCTCTCAAGGCTCCGTTTAAAAAAATTGGATTATTGTTGCTATTGTTGCTTTATTCTCATTTAAACCAAATCCTGTGCTCATAACAGGACGGATCGTGGATCGAATATCGTCGTTTACCATACGATGGAGCATAACCACCTGTAAACGTTGCAAAATTTTCTTCTACAATTGCATTTTTACCTGGAATTTTCCGAGCATTTCTATTCGAAGATTTTACTTACTCTTCTCTTGATTCCGCACGTAAGGTCACATTTTTAATTTTTGAATACAAAACACATGTTTAATCAAGGTAGAGAAATAAATCGTCCAAGTCCATTTTAAGACTTTGAGGCCTGGACACACGCTCAAATTTCCGTCAATTTCCGATCAAAATTATGACAAAAATGGCGGTCAAATTTTTGCAGGATCGTAGATGGTGCGCACTAGTCACCATTTGATCGGGAATTGATGGAAATCTGAGCGTGTATCCAGGCCTTTGGAATGGAGTTTTCTTCCTCCGTCTGGGGAGCAGCGATATGACAAGTAGTGGCGATTCCAGCAAGTATTGGCAACACTGCTCGTACTCCTTTTGAATCCATGGAGCATATCGAGTCTGGGCGAGACAGGCTGCCATCGCCTTGAATCGATTGTTTAACGTACAATTCAATGGAGAATAACAGAGCGTTCCCAACTTGCAAGAATCGCCACTGTGCAAGCAGTGTTCTCCTCCTCATAATGATAACAAGGAGGTTTTTTCTGTGTTACGGTAGAGATTTTAAGCCTCTGCCTTACGTTTGACAGTCTTTACCTTAAATTACTTCAAAATCTCAATTTCGCTCCCCTAGAAAAGTGTAATTGTGTATTCGATCGATAAATTAATATTTTCTTTACATATATTTTAGGATTTTTTAAAAAAATTCCGAGTGTCATATCACGCCGATACAAAAGTAGGGCGAGAAATACTATCTACGATATTCCTTGGAACTTATCTTCCTCAACATTATCTTGAATAGAAGGTTTAAGCCAAGCATTTGCTGCATGTGAAAAGAGAGTTGACTTGGATCAAAGATCTTGATGCAAAAACGGTTTTTTTCGCCCCCCACCCTGTTATTTCTTCAAACTTTGTCTATTAATTACTCATACCTGAGCGCTTCTTTTTCCACATTTTCAGACCCCTAAAACATTTTGGAGGGGGGGGGGGGGCGCTAGGGGGGTGGAAGTCAAGACCTATGAACCTCGATATCTTTCGAACGCAGAAAGATACGGAGGTCCGGTTCAGACGAAAAATCGCATAGGTACTTTAAGATTCTAAAGGTCAAAATCCTGAAATCACACATTCAAGTTAACATATGGGCTTTCTTTCATTTTTTGAATCGAGAAAATTTCTTTTAAACAAATCATTTACAAAGTACTCAATTTTTTATTTGAACCGAATTCAGTTTTTTAAATCGTTCGTCTTTTTCCGCATCCAACGAGTGGTCCATTAAGCTGGAGAACCGAAGGATTCGAGAGTTTTGGACAATTGAAGTTTCCGCTCAATGTGCGCCGACCGATTTTCGCGCGCCAAAATATGGTTCCAAAGCTGGATTTAGGTGTTAATAAGTCAGATTAAATGTTCAAACCGTGCAAAATACATTTTTAGGGACTCTGAGGGTCGCTGAGTTCAGAAATTACAGACACTTCTAAAAAATTACTTTTTTCCCGTAGCGCTACTTTAGACGCCCAACTGTTAAAAATCGTCAGAAGCAGGATCGGCTCATGCAGCTACATCCTAAGTACGTGCGAAAAATAAAATAATAGGATTTCACCGCGGAAAAGTCTCTATTCTTTTGATCTTTCGAACAATCACCCGCTGAAAGGAAAAAATTGTTTTTATGCGTGAAAACGATTGCGTATTCATTCAGTCTGACTCATACATCCTCAAAACACGTATAAAATGAAATCGTCACATTTCACCGAGTCCGGAAAAATCTCGATTCTTCACATGGTCATAAAATCATCGACTACGAAGTGGAGATATGATTTTTAAAACCATTTCTTGCCCATCTGAACTGTCTGCTGCGTTCTATGTTAGGGCATTAGGAGTAATTGTTTGGTAAGGCAGTTGGTGTCAAAATAATAAAAGAGTCAGAGTGTCAGTTATGCATTTATATTCGTCTTTCGTGCGCAACAGAGCCATTTATGAAAGATAAATGGTTCTCTTTTTTTCAAAAAAAGGAAGAATCGACAGGACTGTAAATTTTATTTGGGTCCCGACTGATAGGGATATAGGCACGGTACAAGCTTGCTTGAAGAAATTAACTTTCAATTACCCATCATCGAGTTCTCCGCTAATTGGAATCAAAACCTCCCCTTCTTGTTGGCTTGATAAATGAAGCAAGTCTCTTTGAAAAGAAGCCCAGGTTTTTCTCTGCAATCATCAACTTTCAAGCTCCTCTAAATTGGTATTTTAGGTGCTTAATCAATACTGAACGAGCCATCGCCTTCAAGTCAACACTTATACCGTGAATTCTTAATACATATACTATGATAATAACTGATTCAAGACCCTTGAGGATCAAAGATTATCTTAAATCGGATATTTTTTAGACTTCTCGAGAGACTAGCATACTTCTTTTAGTATACGTTTCCGGCTACAAGGCTACAAATATCTTGCATCATAGACGGGAGAAAATTTTCGTAGAGTCCAACATTACACCTTGGTTGACTGATAGGAAGGTGTGTCTGGCGACCGATTGGGCGTGCGATTACATTCGACGGAGAAAATGCAAAAATGCGTATCTCGGTTGCGGTGTTTAAGAATCTCCGCTACCATTTTATTATTGAAAAAAGACCCAGCCGATATAATGGCTTAAAGTTTTCGAGGAATATTCTTTATGAAGAGGAGAAAATCACGGGAATTTGAAAAAAATGACGTATAAAAGGTTTTCCATGTAGAAAATAAAGCGTGGCAGGAAGTCTGTAACGCCGCAAACTGATACATGCATTTCTGCG
Organism: Bemisia tabaci; assembly: GCF_918797505.1. Taxonomy (NCBI): domain Eukaryota; kingdom Metazoa; phylum Arthropoda; class Insecta; order Hemiptera; family Aleyrodidae; genus Bemisia; species Bemisia tabaci. The sequence continues at coordinate 302,460 of NC_092800.1, read as the reverse complement.
GTTTGACCATCGATTTTTTTTGGGGGGGGGGGGAGCAGGCAGTTTTTTAATTTGACGTATTTCTATCAAACGGAACTATATGCATTATGACGTAAGCCTTGTTATGTGTGTATTCTTATGGGTCTCAGGGCTCATGTCTTACCGCACGCAGTTCCGTTTGATAGAAATACGTCCAATTTACACCCGGCCGTTAGCAACCGACCGTCAAAACGGGACAAATTCCTGGTACAGGAACGAGAGATCGGGGGATCGGGCGATCGGAGGGATTACGTAAATGGAAGAACAGGGGAGGTAGAGCCGAAACGGAGCAGGGGGGGGAGGAGGCAAAGAAATTGCGTAGAGAGGACCCTGAGAGAGCGGTCATGAGATTTATTCCCGGGAAAAGGGGCGCTCCCCTTATTCCCAGGGACTATCTTCCGACCCGCATAGGATGATGGGCAAAATCGAAATATGGCGCTTTCCGGGAGGAAAAAGCCCGGTAAATAGCGGAACATACATTTCCCCGGGTACGTATTAAAACGGATCCCCGGGTCCCCGTGCCGGGTATCGAGGGGCACGCTTTTGACGGACGGTTAGTCTGCTTTGATGAGGAGTCTTTTCATGTCTTGCACGTATTCTTATCCCACCCAGTCTAGTGCTCAAAGAGACTCATTCGTTACCGATCAACGCAATAAAGTTCCTTCATTCCGTAAGATATGCAATTTCCTCACCGGAGTGTTAAAATAGTTGCTCCAAGTCAAAGGAAACTTTCATCCACATACCCGAATTAAAATTTCAGGAAGAAGGCACTAGTGCTTCTGAAAATTTCTGTTTTCTTGTCGCCTTAAAAATACGAAGGAAGTTTCAAAATTTCTTCCTTTCGAAACCACGTTTTTGTATTTATTACTGCGGGCTGATCCCAATGGCGATTCTTAAAAGCTCACTGGAAAAAAAAAGTCGCTTGGATCTAGAGTCCAGATTCATAAAAACATTGACAAGAAGAAATATTCTTGATTCAATCGGACTTTTTGCTTGAATCAAAAGGAAATCTGCCTAAATCAAGAGGCTCGGCTCCTCGATTCAAGCAAAAATCGGATTGAATGAAGAGTATTTTTTTCATGTCAATGTTATTAAGAGTCTGGATTCTAGATTCAAGCGACTTTTTTTCCAGTGTTGGCAACACATTTTTTCCTCTATTTAAATGTACGTAAAACAATTGATTTTTGGCGAGGTAGCTTGCCTCATCTATAATTGATATTTGTAATGGATTTAAAAGGAGGAAGGACATTGTTGAAAACTTACAAAATCAACTCTGGCTGATCCTATAGTTGCCGCTGCTAAATGGACATTTCCAATTGACACCTCCAGTTCACACTTTGATTACCACAGGCGAGGAGGGAATACTGATCGAAGAAGAAGCGTGTCAAGACTGTTGTAGTGGGCGATTTGATTCAAATAGACAATTCTTTTTCGATAGTTATTGATTGTTGACGATAGTTGTGAAAAAAAATGCATGAAAATCGGCACTCTCATGCCTTTTATTCGCGGAACACATTTTTGACCTATACTAGAACCGAAGTCATATTTTAAGGTGAATGAGGAGGGGATGTAACTTTGAAGGGGGGATCTTTTGGGAAAACGCTACAGAACAAAAAAGTATTTAAGAAACATAAAAAATCGATTCTGAAAATATTCAGGTTTACATTTGGGACATCATGCTCCCTGTATCAGCGGCGCTTCTTGGAAGTTGGCAAAACTGTTTTCCCTCCATTTAAATGTATAAACCTGGATTCATGCTCCAATTTCCATCAATTTCCGATCAAATGGTGACTGGTGCGCACCATCTCCCAATCAATTTTTTGCGACCTGCAAAAATTTGATGGTAGATGATGGAATCGTGGGTCTCATCCGTCATCTGATTTCCCCACAACAGTGTTTATTTCATGCTCATTTCAACCAACGCGCTGTTTTAATTAATTTTAGATACTAATTTAGATAACTCTCAACCGCCATGTTTGTCATAATTTTGATCGAAAATTGACGGAAATTTGAGCGTGTATCCAGGCCTTAAGCAAAACAATCAATCCTCGGCAAGGCAGTTTGCGTCACCTAATATCGATATTTTTAATGGATTTAAACGGACCAAAACAGTGTTGCCAACTTAAATAAACACCACTGCCCTAATTCATCGAGTCAAGAATTCTCGGCCCGTTCCCGGTGGCGGGAGGCGGGAGCGCTCCCTCACAGATCTGTAGCCAAAGCTCCGGGTGAATGGAGGCGGAAATCACAGCCTCGCAAATTGGACCGGCCCAAGAGAATGCGTGACGCGACGAAGGGGAGATGCAGGGAGAAGGGAGAGGGAGAGAGAGAATGGAGAGAACACAGTGGAACCGAGGGAGTAACTGCTAAACTCGGAAGGAACAAATATTTAGCGGGGCAAGCAGAGAGGTGCTAAGTTAATCTTATACCTGAGGATATATTGATTAATACAGCGACTCAGGTCGAAATATATTTTTATGCCCGAGCATCAGGGGGCGCGAGGGGGGGTAGTGGTGGGGGAGGGGGGAGGAGGGGGGGTTGAGCCGCGCGTGCGCGCGCCAGGGCGCCAACGGCGCCCGCAGTTTCCCTCGTTAGTAGTTGGTGCGATGTTCGACGTTCAACAGGTGAAGCCGAGTGAGGTGCATACTATTAGCGTCCTCCCTCTGCCCAGGTAAGGAACTGTTGCTTCCCCTTCTCCCTTCTCCCTTCTCTTTTCTCGCCCCCCGCCAGCGCGCTCCATTTCCCGCCGCTCGGCAACGAGGGCCCAACGAGACCGAGATACCAAATGGAATTTCACGCCGAATTTCATTTTCCTGACGTATGAATTTTCATTTTCCGTGAATAAGTTCAACAATTTTCCAAGGGCTACGCATGCAACCTCCATCGATTATCCGAGCATTCGACGAGAAACTTTAAAATTTCACTTTTGAGATACATATACCCCCCCCCCCCCCATTGGCTTTTACTGCTTCTATGCGTTTCATGGCATGGGTGGTTTCACGATAACTGAAATAGTTTTGTCGCCGTAACAGAAAACACATTTTTCGGTCATATTTTTTAGTAGTAATGATAATCACTCGATTTTTTTGCCTCAATCTGTACAGAGTTACGTGTTATAACGCTTTTCAACGATTTATCGCTCTAATTTTCCATTTTAAAATATAAATGACCGAAAATCTGCTGTCCGTTCACTGGCAGAAAAAAAGAAAGAAAAAAAAAAAAAAAAAAAAAAAAAAAAAAAAAATAAAAAAAAAAAAAAAAAAAAACACATTGGATTTAGAGTCCAGACTCTTGAAAACATTGCAAAGAAAAAGGACTCTTGATTCAATCAGATTTAAGCTTAAATCAAAAGAAAACCCGCTCAAATTAAAAGGCTTGGTTCTTGATTTAAGCTTAAATCTGATTGAATCAAGAGTATTTTTTCTTGTCGATGTTTTTAAGAGTCTGAACTTTAGATCCAATGTGTTTTTTTCCAGTGTACACTGAATTTTTACCTCGTAACAGACAGCACATTTTCGGAATTTACATAATATTAATTGAGAAGTAGAGCAATAAATCATTAGAAAATGTTATAATACGTAACCCTCTAAAGATTAATGCGACAAAATTCGTGTGATTATCATTTCTACTAAAAATATGATCCAAAAATGTGTTGTCTGTTACGGCAACAAAACTATTCTAGTTATCGTGAAACCACCCATTAATTTATTATATTGATAATTTCCGCGAAAGTTCAACGATTTTCCAAGGGCTGCGCATGCAACCTCCACCGATTATTCGAGCATTCGACGAGAAACTTTGAAATTTCACTTGTGAGATATACATACCCCCCCCCCCCCCCAAAAAAAAAAAAATAAGCTATTACTGCTTCTATGCGTTTCATGGCATACTAAGCCCATTACGGAAGATTCTAAAAAAATTCCTTGAAATTTTGTCGATGGAATTTTACGAACGATTTTATAGGGGCTGCGTGTGCAACCAGCGGATAATTGCAAGTGGTTCAATTCATTTTCGCCAAAACAGGACGTTCAGGCGCTCTGGAACTCGGTAATGGGTCAGTTGCGCTAGTCGCAAAATCGTGTTATGATTCTCGTGGATTAGCTGAAAATAATAAGATCCCTTCAAACATCAAGTTTCCACGTTGAATATTAATCGAGATATCGCGCTTTGAAATATTCGATTCGTAACGCGTCCCACCGCGGTGGTGACACCCTTGGTTTCTTTCACTTTCAAAAGTCGGGGAAACACACATTTGTACTGGTTACTCATCGTATAACTCGGATGAAAGCAAGGTGGAGGGAACCAAGGGAGTCACCACCGCGGTGGATGACGTCATAAACCGAATTTTTTGAAACGCAATATCGCGGTCAATATTGAACGTAGAAAGTTGCTGTTTGGACAAATCTTACTAATTTTGGCTGATCGACAAGAATCAAAACACAATTCTGTAACCAGCGCACCTGACCCATTCTGGACTATACAGGTAGAAAAACTGAATTTGAAATAGCTCAGAATTACTTTTTGGGGATTGGTATCTTCAAAGCGCCGTTAATCTGGGTCGGGTTGACGTTTTGTGACGTTTTTTGTCCCGTAATGTTCGTGTAACACGGCCCGAAGTCTGCGTAGAACCCTGTGCTGAAGCACCAATAACATAATTTTGATTTTTTGTTTTCCAATGTTTTTTATTGTGTTCAAAAGAGCCTTATTGTACTTGTGTTAAACCCTCGTAATCCGCACTCTTCGCACGTAGCATCATACTGCAAATCGTTAATGCTAACTTTCAGTATCTGGCAAGAAAATCAACTAACACGCATCTGGTTCAATATGTGACGAATCAAAACACTCTTAATTAGGAATGTAGTATCCTAAGTTGAAAAAAAATCGACATTTAAGAATTCTATTTTTAAATAAATACCCTCGGACGTTTTTTGAATGAAAATGGACACTTGATCCTGAGGCAAATATGAATTAAAGTATTCTGATACATGCTTCTCAATCAAATTTCGGTTTAAAAATGGTTAGCCCATGAAACTTATGAAATCAATGCCTAACCAAGATATAATTGTTTCTTGGCGTGTGGTTCCAAACCTCCCGCCGATGAAAATAACAGAGGTCTGTCTTAGTCAAATCGCGGTACCGGGACGGTGATTGCACTTTAAACATATGGCAACCTCTGTCTTGGTGCTTAGGATCAGTTGTTGCACTTGTTTATTACTTTGAACAATTCAAGGAGGGGAGGGAACATTGTTCGATAAAGAAGCCTGCGAAAACAGTTGTAAAGTGTGATTTGATTCAGGTAGATTATTATTTTTCTCGTGAGCACGGAATTGAAAATTCCCGTAACCAATGTAAAATAAAATTTTTAATATCCTAGCTATAAGTTGATTTCATTTACTTTTGTTGCGCGAATTGTGTTCTACGTGAAATTCTGGTTAGAGGGTACATGTGTGGGAATGCTTAAATTCATGCCGTGTCTATCGGTCCTAAAAGAATTTTTATTTTGCCTTCAACTTAGAAAGTACACCAGAAAACTTCCTCTGTGCATGAATGGTTATCTATTCGAGTATATATTCCCATTTAAATCAAGAGGAACTATATCCCTTGTGCCATGTATGTATTTTTAGGTGCCGCAGTACCCACTGCAGAGCGTATATAGCTCTTTTATAGATATTAAAATACGTCCATTTGTTCCTCGTGTTGTCCACGAATCGTGCATCACAGTCAAGCATAGTCACATCTATATAGACGTATATTTGGACAGCTATATGCAATGAGGAACTAGAGTCAAATTTTCGATTTTTTTTTTTTTTTTTTTTTTTTTTTTTTTTTTTTATGATGAATTCCGTATCAGGAGGGTATTTACTTACCATTTAGAAAAAGAAAATCCTCAAAAACGATTCTTATCTCGCTTCAGCAACCCCGCAAAATAATTTGCCGTCGCAGGATCACGCGAAGTTCATTTTGCAATTTTGACCTATAACTATGGTTCCCTATTGCGTAATGCGAAACTCGGATTCCCCATTTTGCAATTCGGAACTATAGGCAGGACGGCAAAATGCTATCTCGGCATTTGCGGCTCCTGTTTGATCGATCTTGCTGATTTTTTGTACCGTGCGGTATTTTCGATAGGTTACTCGAATCTCAGGTCAAATTTCGAAAATTCGATTTCCAAGATGGCCTAAAATGCTATATCGGCTCTTGTTCGATCGATCTTGCTGATTTTTGGTTCGAGGGAGTACTTTTGGACGGGAAACTCAAATTCCTAGCCGAATTTCGAAAATTTGAATTTTTTTCAAATTTTGACGATGAGCTTATTTAGTAATTTTTGATTTTTGCATTTTTTGAAGTATTTACTACTCATAACCACAAGAATTTTCGCCGATATTTTTCGAATTTCAATCCACGAAAAACAAGTTTGAGGTTGCGTCTTCTGTGCTCCCCTTTAAACGCGTGTCTCCGAGGAATGAAAGATCCCCTGAGTAAGGTTATTTTCGGCCACATCCACCATCTTGGATTTTCGAATTTTTTAAATTAGACCAAACATTCGAGTTTTCCGTCCCTAGATACTCCCCGGTACGAAGATTCACCACGGTAGAGCGAGCACGAGCCGGGATAGCATTTTAGGCCACATCCACTATTTTGGATTCTCGAATTTTAGAAATTTGACCAGAAATTCGAGTTTCCCGTCCAAAAATACCCCCTGGTACCAAAGATCAGCGAGATCGATCGAACAGGAGCCAAGAGAGCATTTTAGGCCACATCTGCCATTTTGGATTTGAGCATTTTCAAAAATTGACTGAAAATTCGAGTTTCTCATCGAAAAGTACCGTCAGACACCGATTTTCAGAAAAATCCATAGAACAAGAGCCGCGATAGCATTTTAGGCCACGTCCGTCATTTCTGAGTTTTGAATTTAAAAAAATTTGACTTAAAACGCGTGATACCCAAAATCGAAGCTCAGATTCGGATTCCTCGTTAAAAATCGATGCAATTTCATGTATCATACTCGAGCATAGCGTGAAGGAAAGAGACGTAACTTAGGCATACTGATTCGAGCATATGAATCCAACGTGGCAACATGGGTCCCTCAGACACCGAGGTTCAGAAACATTCATCGAGCAGGAGCCGACATAGCATTTTAGGCTACGTCCTCCATCTTGGATTTGAGAATTTTTAAAACTTGACTAAAAATTCGAGTTTCCCGTCGAAAAGTACCCCTGCTCCCGCGGTTCACAAAGCTCTATAACGAACAGAAACCGAGATAGAATTTTAGGCCACATCCAACAACTTGGAGTTGAGAATTTTCAAAAATTGACTAAAAATTCGAGTTTCCCGTTGAAAAACACCATATAACACCGCGTTTCACAAGACTCGAACAAATAGAAACCGAGATAGCATTTGAGCCCACGTCCGCCATCTTTGATTTGAGAATGTTAAAAAATGGACTAAAAATTCGAGTTTCCCGTCAAAAAATACCTACCGACACCGAATTTCAGAAAAATCCATCCAACAGGAGCCGAGATAGCATTTTAAGCCACCTCAGTCATTTCGGATTTTCGAATTTTGAATTTTTTGAATTTTGACAGATTTTGATTTAAAACGCGTAATACTCAAAATCGAAGCTCAGATTCGGATTCCTCGTAAAAAATCGATGTGATTTCATGTATCATACCCTGACACCGAGTTTCAGAAAAATCCATCGAACAGGAGCCGAGATAGCATTTTTAGCCACGTCCGCCATTTCGGATTTTTGAAGTTGGAAAATGTGACTTAAAACGCGTGATACCCAAAATCGAAGCTCAGATTCGGATTCCTCGTTAAAAATTGATACAATTTCATGTATCATACCCGAGCATAGCGTGAAGGAAAGAGACGTAACGTAGACATACTGATTCGAGCATATGAATCCAACCAGGCAACATGGGTAGTGCTCAGTGGGTCAGCGGAGGAGGAAGAATAAGAATTTATCGTGAGAAATTCCTCGGGACGAAACCGAACGCTTAGCTAAGCGCCGGCGTCTCCCCGTTCGGTTGCATCTCGGGCGACCGGCGCGGCGGCGTAGTTCAAACGGGCAGTATGACAGAATCTATACGCGTCGTTAAACCTTTTTCATTCACGCTATTTTAACATATGATACACGAAATCTCATCAATTTTTCACGAGGAATCCGAATCTGAGCTTAGATTTTCGATATTACGCGTTTTAATCTATTTAAAATCGTAAGAGAATTTACAGAATTGTCCTTGAAAATTGATCACACATTAGTGTTTTTTTACGTCATTAAACCTCTTTCCTTCAAGCTATTCTAACATCTGATGCATAAAATCTCATCAATTTTTCACGAGGAATCCAAATCTGAGCTTAGATTTTGGATATTACGCGTTTTAATCTATTTAAAATCGTAGGAGAAATTACAGAATTGCCCTTGAAAATTGATCACACATTAGTGTTTTTTTACGTCATTAAACCTCTTTCCTTCACGCTATTCTAAAATTTGATGCATGAAATCGCATCAGTTTTCTATGATGAATCTGAATCCGAGCTTAGATTTTGGATATTACGCGTTTTAATCTATTTCAAATTGTAGGAGAAATTACAGAATTGTCCTTGAAAATTGATCACACATTAGTGTTTTTTTACTCCGTTTTTCTTCTGTGTTCACGTGATGAAATTAGACCGACAGTTGACTCATCGACTAGTCTAGCCTAATCCCCCAAAATTGTTCTAAAGGGCGAACGATTGTATCAGATAAGATGTGCGGTCCTAGTTTCCGGGCAATTGCGATTTGATGGAAGCTGCGATGAGGAGAAACGGAAGATATCGACGGTGCAAGTTGGCAATCACATAGGTAACTCGTTTGCGGTGAGTGAAAATCTCCGCCTCTATATTATTTTTTTCAAATAGAACAAATTGACATCATTCCTTGAAGTTTATGCAGAATTTTCTTCGCACAGAGAAGAAAAATCACGGCAGTTTTAAAGAATTGCCGTCGAGTAGTTTTCTGTTTAAAAAATAAAGTATGACAGGAAGTCTGCGACGTCGCAAATCGAGTTATGTGATTGCCGACTTACACCGTCGATATGCGAAACTCGGGCGGGTATTAAGTGAAAAACCAGGAAGAGGAAAGCTTTTCTTCCTGAGAAGTTTGTGCTCGGGCCATCTGATGTGGTCACTGGAGCATTGTATAGGAGGTTGCGGGAAACTATTTTTTTGCAGCAACAACCAATTGGATTGCATTTTGCAAAAAGGAACTGAGAGTATTTCAATGTTGCTGGGATTTTGCAACTTAGGTACATTATTTGCAAAAAGTAAACTTTACGATGTTAATTTTCGTCTTTGAATTCATAGTTTATTGGGAGTAAATATGAAACTAGTTTAAATGATTAGTTTGTACTTTCAAGGTAAAAAAAGTTGCACAATCTTACCCTAGTGGAAGTGAGCTATCCGCTGCGGACAGCTAGGTATCCGCAGCGGATAGGTAGTCTGTGCAGGTATCCGCAGGCTCGAGTAGCCATCCGCCACATGAGGTTGCACAGGGTGGTCAGGCAGTTCCAGGAAATGCTGCAGGAGCCTGCGAAGAGTGGCGGATAGGAGGTATCCGCCACCCCGGGTCACCTCAAGTAGGCTCGTGCAGCTCTCCGCAGCTTTCCGCAGCCATTCGCAGGCTCCTACCAGCCTGTGCAGCTCACTAATTACACTGTTTCTGCACACAGTGGGCAGTTTGTCATAAGGAGGAGAAATTCAACCCAAAAATCAAGTTCCTTTCTTAGGAGAATAGTATTTTATTAAATAATTAAGTCAGGAGAAGAATATTTTACTAAACAATTAAGTCAACATTGTTAAAAAAAATTAATTTTGTATTTGAATAATGCTAATCCAAGGATTTCATCTAAAAACTAGTCTCATTTCTGCTTTAAAAATGCCAACAGCCAAGAAAATTCAATTTTATGCCATAAATATATGTATAGGGCACATGTCAAAATTCTGATGAACCGTGAGATGAATTTCACCTTATGGATTCCAGGGCTCATCCGAAAATGGACATGTTCCATGCTGATCCGGGCTAGGCTGAAGCATTTTTTTAAATTTTAAAAGTCCTTTGTAATTCTCTGTGTATCATACTTTTGAAAAGTATTTGTTCACTCACAAATCCAAATTTTAATAGAGGGAGCAAGTCAACATGTGTGATGAGCCATAAAAAGCATGTATTCATATTGAGTCCAGGGCTCATCCTAAAATGGAAAAGCTGCCTTCATGAAAATATGCAACTGTGAGCTGACAAATACTCTCCAAAAGCAAAATAAACCGAATGATTAAATTGTAAAAGGAACATCATTCCAGCTTTTGAGATTGAAATAAGTCTCCTGAGTAAAAAATTAGAAACTTGATTTTCGGCTAATTCCTCCTTCAAAATGGATCATGTGTTTAGAGGAAATTGGATAATAATTCAAATTGAAAGCTCCAACAATCCTGTTTTCAATGAGTAAATAAAGGCTCTCCATTAAAATCAAGTATTTCAGGGCTTACTTGAATTTCTTCACACAGTCACTCACCAGAGTTCTAGGAACATCTTTCGTAATGTCACTCACTGATCACATTTCTATTGATGGAGCTTTGAAAGAAAATCACGGTCCAAAATTCCCCTTACACACATTCCTATCTCTTTCAGCATGCCAATTAATATGTAATAGGTAGCTGTACCTTAAAATTGTTCCTTTGGTTCCTTATAGACTCCACATTCATTCATGTGACCGCAGACAGAGGAGGCTCCAGGTTGGCATGATTTGACTTGGTCTCTCGCAAGATTTTCGATCGCCTTGACAAAACTCTCTGATCTTTCTGCAGCTCTGTGCCTGAAGAAGAAACTTCAAAGTGAACAAACTTCTTGAAATAAGTAAGTAAATAATCTCTCATTCTCTCCTTATTTTCATGACACATAACAAATCATTGTACCTACTTCATGCCAAACTTATCTTCTCACTCTAAAAGTGCATTAATTTAGTTGAGCTGTTATCAAGTAAAATTGCAGACTTGAAAACCCCCGATATAAACTGAGTCTTTGCATGCAAGTACATTGAGGTTACAGGCACAGAAAAGTCAAATGGACTCCTCAAAGCTGAGACGACAGTCGAACAGTAAAAGCTAATCATTTTTCTGGTACTGCAAACTCAATCGCTCTCCTGAAAATCACTGTATCTCAGAGCTGTTTAGAGGTCCTGTCCCATTAAAATGTAAATATGCTGTCATGTTTCCTCGATCAAAGCGAGTATTTTTATTAGATCTGGAAACAGTAAAATTCATACCTCACAATTAACGCTATTATAATTGATAGTTTGCTTACCAACAGGTCTGACAGGGCTCAATTTCATGATACCAATCACAAGATTGATCGGCGTCGAAAAATAAAAACGAACTGAATCTCAATTCCAAAATCACATTGTTAGCACACTTTCCCATCAATTCACCAAGAAATCCTTTCAGTTTTTTGAGAAATTACATACTCACATAAAAAATACAACTGTAAACAGTGCGAGACTTGCATTGCGATGCAGCGATGAGATGAATTTAAGGTTAGAACTGTTAGCTGCCACATCGTGTGAAAAAAACATATCAAAGTCAACTCGTTCAGCATCTCTTACTATTTGTATTAGCGAGCAATTCGTGCGGCTTGGCAACGGTGCGCCGATGACGTATCAGCTGACTGTCCCGAGATATTTTGCGTACTTGCCAAGCTGAGAAGAAAAAATTGCAAATATCGCTGTAGATGGGGAGTGGTAAAAATCGATTATTTTTTAATACTGATTATAATTAAAGATTACAATCACCTTATTTTACTAAAAATGTACTTTTCCTCTTTTTCAATTTTTTTTTTGGCTGAGTATGCTGTAAAAATTTCAAGTTGGCTTTTTTTCTCTTCGTGAAATTGAAATAGGAGGGGAAATTTTGTAACACCGCAGTGAAGATACGCGATTATTAATTTTGGCCAGCGAATTATTACTTTTGCTTTACCATTGCATTCATCAGTTTTTTCCCCTCCCTCATCTTCTTGAACATGAAACAACATGATCTTATTTTCGGGACCAAACAAAAAAAAATTTTCTATATTTGTCGGTAAAAAAAAAAAAAAATCATAAATAAATAAAGGGAGTCTCGTATCGATCAATAACTATCATCTTAAGCAGCTTAGATTTTAGGCTGTTACCTCCGAAATTGGCTTGAGAGACTCGCATTGGAACCTTTGGATCAATTTCCACGGTCATAACAGTCCGTATTTCCCCAATCCCCAACCGGTCGGGCAATTTACAATGAGAGCTAAGCTACAGGTGTGTTGAACAATGTTATCCAAGGTCTGTCTCCAGTGTGGGACATTCCAAAATCACGTAATCCTTCGAAGAATGGATACCGCAAAAGTACTTCTGATATTCCCGGCGCACGGGGTTTGTTGGGGGCATTCATCGAAGCGTTTCGTAACGATTTTGAGTCGCTGGATGTTCATCGACGGAAGTCCCCGTGCTGAAAATTAGAGAAAGGGGTGAAGAGGGAAAAAGAACCTACCGTCTCATTCCTTACATTTGACACATTGACCGATTGTTAACTGGGTCAGTAAAACGACCGCTTCACCTATAAACTCGACTGGCTAAGAAAATAGGTTTATCCCTCAATTTCAGTCCTTACCTTCGAGCCTTCGACGCATAGACCTTTTGTTAAAGTGGGTCAATTATAAAATGACCGCTTCACCTACAACTGCGACCGATTGGGAAGATATAGGTCATTGACCGATACCAGAATTTTTATTTTATTAGTTACAAATGTAAAAAAAATTCCTTGTTTGGTCCCGAAAATAAGATCATGTTGTTTCATGTTCAAGAAGATGAGGGAGGGGAAAAAACTGATGAATGCAATGGTAAAGCAAAAGTAATAATTCGCTGGCCAAAATTAATAATCGCGTATCTTCACTGCGGTGTTACAAAATTTCCCCTCCTATTTCAATTTCACGAAGAGAAAAAAAGCCAACTTGAAATTTTTACAGCATACTCAGCCAAAAAAAAAAATTGAAAAAGAGGAAAAGTACATTTTTAGTAAAATAAGGTGATTGTAATCTTTAATTATAATCAGTATTAAAAAATAATCGATTTTTACCACTCCCCATCTACAGCGATATTTGCAATTTTTTCTTCTCAGCTTGGCAAGTACGCAAAATATCTCGGGACAGTCAGCTGATACGTCATCGGCGCACCGTTGCCAAGCCGCACGAATTGCTCGCTAATACAAATAGTAAGAGATGCTGAACGAGTTGACTTTGATATGTTTTTTTCACACGATGTGGCAGCTAACAGTTCTAACCTTAAATTCATCTCATCGCTGCATCGCAATGCAAGTCTCGCACTGTTTACAGTTGTATTTTTTATGTGAGTATGTAATTTCTCAAAAAACTGAAAGGATTTCTTGGTGAATTGATGGGAAAGTGTGCTAACAATGTGATTTTGGAATTGAGATTCAGTTCGTTTTTATTTTTCGACGCCGATCAATCTTGTGATTGGTATCATGAAATTGAGCCCTGTCAGACCTGTTGGTAAGCAAACTATCAATTATAATAGCGTTAATTGTGAGGTATGAATTTTACTGTTTCCAGATCTAATAAAAATACTCGCTTTGATCGAGGAAACATGACAGCATATTTACATTTTAATGGGACAGGACCTCTAAACAGCTCTGAGATACAGTGATTTTCAGGAGAGCGATTGAGTTTGCAGTACCAGAAAAATGATTAGCTTTTACTGTTCGACTGTCGTCTCAGCTTTGAGGAGTCCATTTGACTTTTCTGTGCCTGTAACCTCAATGTACTTGCATGCAAAGACTCAGTTTATATCGGGGGTTTTCAAGTCTGCAATTTTACTTGATAACAGCTCAACTAAATTAATGCACTTTTAGAGTGAGAAGATAAGTTTGGCATGAAGTAGGTACAATGATTTGTTATGTGTCATGAAAATAAGGAGAGAATGAGAGATTATTTACTTACTTATTTCAAGAAGTTTGTTCACTTTGAAGTTTCTTCTTCAGGCACAGAGCTGCAGAAAGATCAGAGAGTTTTGTCAAGGCGATCGAAAATCTTGCGAGAGACCAAGTCAAATCATGCCAACCTGGAGCCTCCTCTGTCTGCGGTCACATGAATGAATGTGGAGTCTATAAGGAACCAAAGGAACAATTTTAAGGTACAGCTACCTATTACATATTAATTGGCATGCTGAAAGAGATAGGAATGTGTGTAAGGGGAATTTTGGACCGTGATTTTCTTTCAAAGCTCCATCAATAGAAATGTGATCAGTGAGTGACATTACGAAAGATGTTCCTAGAACTCTGGTGAGTGACTGTGTGAAGAAATTCAAGTAAGCCCTGAAATACTTGATTTTAATGGAGAGCCTTTATTTACTCATTGAAAACAGGATTGTTGGAGCTTTCAATTTGAATTATTATCCAATTTCCTCTAAACACATGATCCATTTTGAAGGAGGAATTAGCCGAAAATCAAGTTTCTAATTTTTTACTCAGGAGACTTATTTCAATCTCAAAAGCTGGAATGATGTTCCTTTTACAATTTAATCATTCGGTTTATTTTGCTTTTGGAGAGTATTTGTCAGCTCACAGTTGCATATTTTCATGAAGGCAGCTTTTCCATTTTAGGATGAGCCCTGGACTCAATATGAATACATGCTTTTTATGGCTCATCACACATGTTGACTTGCTCCCTCTATTAAAATTTGGATTTGTGAGTGAACAAATACTTTTCAAAAGTATGATACACAGAGAATTACAAAGGACTTTTAAAATTTAAAAAAATGCTTCAGCCTAGCCCGGATCAGCATGGAACATGTCCATTTTCGGATGAGCCCTGGAATCCATAAGGTGAAATTCATCTCACGGTTCATCAGAATTTTGACATGTGCCCTATACATATATTTATGGCATAAAATTGAATTTTCTTGGCTGTTGGCATTTTTAAAGCAGAAATGAGACTAGTTTTTAGATGAAATCCTTGGATTAGCATTATTCAAATACAAAATTAATTTTTTTTAACAATGTTGACTTAATTGTTTAGTAAAATATTCTTCTCCTGACTTAATTATTTAATAAAATACTATTCTCCTAAGAAAGGAACTTGATTTTTGGGTTGAATTTCTCCTCCTTATGACAAACTGCCCACTGTGTGCAGAAACAGTGTAATTAGTGAGCTGCACAGGCTGGTAGGAGCCTGCGAATGGCTGCGGAAAGCTGCGGAGAGCTGCACGAGCCTACTTGAGGTGACCCGGGGTGGCGGATACCTCCTATCCGCCACTCTTCGCAGGCTCCTGCAGCATTTCCTGGAACTGCCTGACCACCCTGTGCAACCTCATGTGGCGGATGGCTACTCGAGCCTGCGGATACCTGCACAGACTACCTATCCGCTGCGGATACCTAGCTGTCCGCAGCGGATAGCTCACTTCCACTAGGGTAGCGACATTGGAATGCTCCAGGTTCCTTTTTGCGTGCAAAATGAAATCCAAGTATAAAAGTAGCTCCAATAATAATCTTAATTTTTATTGGTATTTTTTCAAGGTGAGCTTTCCTCTTGATAATAGAAGTTTATGCGATCAATTCACGGATTTTTCGAACGACTCACGGGGTTGTCAATCGATTCACGGATTTGTCGATCGATTCGCAGGTTTTTGATCAATTCACAGTCGTCAATCGAATCAGTGCCGATCGAATCACGTCAATCGGTTCACGTTCCAACTTTTCGATCGATTCATGTCGGTCATGTCGGATTCATGACACCGGTTTTTTAATAATTTATCGATCGAATCGGTGTCGATCGATTCACGCTTTCATTTTCCGATCGATTCATGTCAATCGAATCTATAAACTCTTCCGTCCAAATGGCATGTTTATATTTGCCACCATTCTCGAAATATTAGCATGTCTGTAGGTACATCCATAGTAGTAGTGTATATCCATATTTTTGTTACACCCTGTTTTTGGTAGAATATCTTTCCGCAGGGACAATGCACCTCCCCCCTTCCAGGTATGATGGGAGGAAGGGATGTTTTCTCTGTTGGGGTTAACCCTCCAGTGTGTAATAGTGACACCAGGGTCGTCTCCCCTATGCAGTCAGTGCTAAAACAATCTATAGTTCTTAATTGCAAAATGAGCTTCCCCGGATTCTTCATTTTGCAATAAGGAACTATAGCCTTTTTTTGTAATATTTGGCAACAGCGTGATGTCTCGAAGAATCTGTCAATACAGGGTGTTAAAGAAACTCCATAGCTATAAAATGAACCATCTAACCGCAACATTGATCGTTTTGAGGAAAAACGCCAATGGTTTTTGCAAAAGTTGCTCTCCTGAAAACCTACCGTACTGCCTATAGTTCCGAATTGCAAAATGCTATCCATTTATGCTAAAAGGGACTGTGTTGTGTTGTGCGAAAATCCTGTGTACATAGTTCCCTCTGGTACGTCATAGTTACGTCAATGTAACTTAAAAAGTCATGCGATCCGCGCCCAAACTGTATAAATATACGTTTCCCAGCATAAAAGCACTTAATAATTTTCACTTACTAATCCCCTTATAAAATTGTTCTCCTGCAGTTTTGTCAGTTGTCCATGGATCACTGGAAAAAGTATTAGGGATTATCCCCTAAATTTGTTGCACCATACGCCAATTTGTTGGATGATATGGACATTTCCAATGAATCGTGGTAGTGCCAAAGTGCCACAACTCAAAGTGGGGTAGTACCGCTACATTTATTTAGGGTGACCTATTTTATTGCGGTACAACCACAATTAATTGGAAATGTCCCTATCATCAAACAACCCAGTGCTCTTTTCCCCCCTGATATCTCCTTAAAGTTGAGATCATCTTGTGTGACGTCCCCATCCCTAAAAAAAGAAAAATGACTCTGATTTGTGAGAAACTGGAAGGAAATTCTTCATAAAAATGCGTCTTTTAACGGTGAGGAAAAAATACGTCACAAAATTGGTCCATAGCGTCATGATTAGCATGGGTACGGGTGAGATCCAAGAGTCGTGAGGTGCAAGTTGGTTTTCATCGGATGCAATTCCGTGAAATATCATGCGCCGGAAATGAGGGGAAACTAGTTAAATCTAGGGTTCGTCCAGGACAAGGCATGACAACTCGAGAATCAGTGTCGTGTGTAAACTGCGGGTCTTGAGTGCTACCCCGATGTTCGTTTAATTGGCTCTTCAATTCCCAGAAATACTGCGTGTAAATGAGACTGAATTTAAACTTGTCAACTTTAAGCGGCGCGATGCGGTATAGCTCTCTTTCCATACCAGCGCGCAGCGTCGCAAAATACTTGGTACCTACTCTTAAGCATCTTTTCTTCAGTATAGCAGAGCCAATTTACATATATGTACAAAATTGTAAAAATGTCAACTATTTGCAATGTTTGTAACAAAAAAATGTGTGTAGTTTTTTATGTTATTTGTAAATCCATGGAAAAAAACTCTTAAGTTTTATTGATAGCTTTGAAGTCAGAAAATGTTGAATTTTAAAAAAAGTACAGATTCACTTGAGAAAATCGCCTACATCGATTAATCTTACCGGCAAACCTAAGTTTGTCGAATGGTCAAAGTTGAAAATAACGGAAATTTGACATTTCCGTTTTTGTTGACGGATTGGGACGAAACCTGGTATCAGGGGTTTTTCGCGGATGAGTAAAACGAATCTGGCATTGGTTTTCCGGAAAATCGTGTCCTTTTCAAAATGGCAACCTAGAGCGGTAAGAGAATATTTAGGCTGCTTGTAGGTGGCTTTGCATGAAACTAGGTACCTATCCGAGAGTTTTTCGGCAGAAAAACAAATTTTTCATTGGATTTTCGAAATTCTCAATAAGTTCAAAATGACGGCGGAAAAAAAGGCGGAAACTTGGTATTACGGAAGTTTACTGATGGATTCGTATGATACTCGGCCGCCATTTTGAAAGTACTTAGCATTTCAAAAATGTAATGCGAAATAACCTTTTTCTAGCCAGAAACCAATAGATCCCCGAGTTTCACGCGAATCCATCTGTAAACTACCGTAATACCAAGTTTCCGCCATTTTTCCGCCGTCATTTTCAAGATATTCAGAATTTCGGAAATCCAATTAAAGATTTGTTATTCTCGTGCCGAAACGGCTTGAGCATGGGCTGGCCACGGTGTCACAAAAGTGTGCACCCAAATGAACGATATTGAGAGATAAGAATACGGACTCCTCCAAAAACAACACCATCAACAGAACTGATCAAAATGTGACCAAAGTAATTGCAATAAAATCAAATGAGATTGATTTGTGATTAATTTCTTAATCTAATTTCATTTTGGTGCGATGAAAATAACAATTTATTTTTGATAAATTAGAATTAAGTTATATTACCATTATTTTAGTTTACATTCGAGCCTTCGCCATCTTGGTATGCACTCTTTTGTGACTCCATGAGCGAGAACCAATCAGATTTTGTGATTTTGATTTTTTTAGGCCACTTTCAGCCCAACCAAGCCCGACCAGAATTAAGATGTCGTAACTCTGGGTATAAGGGGACTCTGCATCATTCGATATAAAATCGAACTCTTGGTTCAAACCAAAAGAAACCATAACCTCATGTACGAATTTTTCATGAGCTAATTGTATTCATTTATTGAAATTTAGTTACTGACCGGTCATAAATCAATTGACGACTCATTAAACACGAGAACTTTCGATCGTAGAAACAACTGGACGCACTTTACCATCATGGCGCAAAGGGCGCGAATGTGAAACAAGGTTCTGTGTTTGTTTGAATTTGAACCAAGAGCTCGATATCACATCGAATGACGAAGTCACTAAATCAGTCTATGGAGGGACACTCTGTTGACAGACTTTTTTCGATTTAATTCACGACAAGTTGAATTGAAACTGCCCCCCCCCCCTCCCCCCAACGAAATTCGGTGTGTTTCTTCTGAACTTGGCTCATTCTACCTCGCTGCAAGAATGCGTGTTATTCTCATCTGTATTCAGAACTTTCTCCTTTACACTTCCACTCTTGCGCTATACTTATGAGAACGAGGAGCGAGGCATCATAAATTTCACCCCACTACAGCCCACGCCTTGAGCCCTTTGAAAAGTATCATCGGAAATCCTGTCTCGGAAGCTGTCGGGGACCCTTGCTTTATTTTTTCCTCCGCCTCCTCCCAACTTTCAACCGGAGGGCGTTTTAAAATCTCATCTTGAATGGTGTGATAGGCAGATTATGATAAATTATCCTTCCGTCTCCGAGCTTGATACTCCACTAAGTGTTGACGAATTACGCGCCTCAGTTTGCGTTGATTTTGCTAAATCCTCGACGAATAGGTCTCAAACCTATTACTTCATAGCCTGCTGTATTTACACTGAACATATTTTTTTCTTGAGATATTATTTTGACCTTAAAAGTCGTTTCTTGTCGACAAACTTTGGTTTTTTTGAGTTGAAGAAACAGTGCGTTTTGTCATATTTTTTTTTAAACTATAATTTAACGATAACTAAACGACGCTTTTTCAACTCAAAAGAGCTGATGTTGAGTTTGAATACGCACGGATTTCACTTAAAAAAAAAAAAAGAAAATAAAAATTGTGGACCAGAAACGACGCTTTAAGCCAAAATATTATCTCAAGAAAATTGTTTTCAGTGTACCTACATTCTAAACTCAAATGTAGGGCGGGATGTTCGTAAATTTTTTCCACAATCGTTATGGGGGGTTTTTTTTGGAGGGAAAGGATGGGCACGTTTTTACTGTATATATGGTTTTTCCGCTATGAGGAAGTAATATTTCTGGCTCATATCCGTGAAAGCACAAATCTGGACAGGGAAATTGATGGCACTTGTGTCATTCCTAAAAGGAGCCAGGAATAATACTTTCTTGTGCAAAATGTGGTCTGATTTCAAAACCACCCATTTCCACCAAAAGGATTGTCACTGTAAGTAGTGCTTTCTGATACTAAGATAGCACACCCTTCTCAATTTGTGCTATGACAGATCAAAAACGTCAGCAAAAATTGGGTGCATCATTGGGTTTTCTTCTCTCGCCGTTGACCGTTCCCACCGCATGCAGCCTGTGACGTCATTAATGGGAGTCGTTCCTTCCGTCAACTACATTCTTCTCTGTTTAATGTCTCTTTCGGCTCTCCTATCCTGCAGTGCTAAGGAAAAACGTCGTATGAGCATTCGAATGTTGCCGAATTGCCTCTAAGAAAATATTAATTTCTGAAGACAGTTATGCATATTTATCTTTGACATTTCCTGGCACTTCAGATCAAATTACAAAAAAATTCTTCAAAAAATGGGGAGACAGATTTGAACAAATATTTCCGAAAATTCGAGATTTTTCAAAGGAGATTTGGCAACGCCATAAGATTCATACGGCGTTCCTCCTTTGCACAGCAGCATTCATGATTAAGCAGTCTCTCTCATTCGAACCCATATCATTTGAAGGATATCATGGTGAAGGAGGGTAAGAGAAAAAGTGACGTGCTGATCGTTTCGAATAAAATTCGTCTCAGGGTATCCCTTCCGGAATGCTTGAATTGTTGGGAACTCCATTTTTCGTCAAAATATTATCAAATTTAAACATTATTTTGTACTTTTAGCTTGTGTGATTTAGAGATCTTTGAACAGAATTCCAGCTGGTAACGTCTACAAATGCTTAGCTCTGATTGAGACGTCGCAAATCTTCAAATAATTGTGTTATTTGTGTTTCCTATTTTCTAAAGAGAGGTACCTAAGTAGTATTTTTATTTCAAAATTATCTGTGAAATTTCTCTACTTATTTAAAAAAATTACTTTAATATTCCAAGGAGATGTTTTCGTTAGTTTTCTTTTGAAAAATTAAATTACCAATTTGAGATTTTTAAACTTTCTATTTGTGTTGCTTATTTTTAGACTTGAGCCCTCGATTAGTTTTTCCGACCACCTACTGGGGGACATGATGGACATATTATTGGATTTCTCGTGGATTGCCGTTAGTTAGTTATTTCTAACCTGCTTCCACCAATGTGATCGCTTAATTTTCTCTTTGCCTATCGCTTGGTCAATCAATTGCAACGATGACCTCGAAGACCCCTTTTTTGGCATAAGAATTCAATTACTTTCTGCTTAGTTGGGTCAAAATGATGCACACGGGAAAAATTAAATGTTGATTTAGTATGTATATTGTTAAAAACGCATGTCCGACAAGTTTCAAATTCTGATTTTACTTTTGGAGAAATGCTAACTTAACTACGTCCACTGTAATACAAACAAATTCAAATGTTGTGTTAGCATTTTTGTATTGTAAAATCAACATTTGAAACATGACGAGCTTTTTTTTTAAAAAATTTAAATGCTAAATGAGCATTTAATTTGTTTCGTGTAACCTGCTGATTTCACTTGTAAAGCCGTCCATTCATTGCGGATTGATAGAGTTAAAATTTGGGAGGAGATTTAAACGGGGGATCGAGGGGAGGTCACGACCAAGGGCCCCGGGGCCCCGGGGGACGGGAGGGACACGATCCAGTGCGGATGCAATTTTGATGGGAAATTAAAATTCTCACTGTTTTCCCGGTGGTTGATTAGACTCATCATTCACCCTGGGAGCCGGGCGGCCGGGCGGCCGGGCGGCCGGGCGCCCCACTCTACCCCTGACAGGGCGTTAAGCTGAATAATTGATACACTCACCCAACGGCCCCGTCGGTGCCCCGCAATTCGCATTCTGCATCATTGATCTAACAATAAGTTAACTCCCTCCCCCCTCCGCCCCCTCCCCCCGGTTCCCGTCCCGTAAATGTCCGTGTGTGGCTGCGTGACGTACGCCAGTTACTCACCGTTACGGAGTGACGTCACATGAGTACACAGCATTAAGCCGTCTAAACAATAAATTAATCATCGGGATTCCCGCGCTTTGCGTTCTGCCAATTCGTTCAAAGCCTAGTCCATTGGAATGCCCCCATACAGGGTGTCTACTAAAACAGGCTGGCCAAAAATCGGTGCTTTTACAGTACTTTCTCAGTACATTCCCAAAAAATTCAGTACTTTTTCAGTACCTCCATTTGACAAAGTTCAACAAATTTAAGAAATTTGAATTTCTCGCTCAAATTGCGACAAAAATGACAAGAAATGGACAATATTCCGGACCTTCTTGCGAAATGTCCGCACTTTTTCAGTATTTCCGGACCGTCCTTTTCGGACCGGACTTGTAGGCACCCTGCCATACCTACACATCGATGGCTGAAAGAGATAAATGAGGATCTCTGATCGCACTCGCCGACACGGCTTGATTTTTATTCAGTTTGAAAAACCACTAAAACGTGGCCCGAACCGTATGTAACAAGGTGGTAAAATAGTGCTGGCTCCACATAAGCTCTGGGGAATACAGAGACAAAAATAGTATGAATTCAGCACTATTTTACCACCTTGTTACATCAGTTTGAAAAATCCATATAATAGCTCGATGAAAGCATAATAATGATCAGCTTCCAACTTCGGTAAATCGTGATTAGTCGAATGTGTGATAGAAACAATGAAATTATCAAAGTATGTTTTGAATAATATATAATTTTGCGCCCATGTCGAAATGTGCGATGAACCTACATTTCTCCTGTTCTGCTTGTTAAGGAGGCTTTGGTGTATCGCTGAGAAAGGTAGTTCGATTTCCGGATCGGAAAACAAGCTTTTTGCCTACATTCATATTTGAATAATTGGTTGGTGTAACTGTGGGGAAACCAATACTCGTATATAGTTTCCAAAACAAGTCAAGGACAGTAGCAATTCTGTAATTCTGTAAATCTTCATTTAGATCCAACACAAATATCGATTTTAGGTGAGGCAAGCCGCCTCACCAAGAATCGATTGTTTTACATATACTTAAATGGAGGAAAAACAGTGTTGCCAATTTTCAAGGGTCGCGACCAGGGCCGGATTTAGGGGGTGGCCACATGGGCAGCGGCCCTTGGCGGCAAATTTAGGGGGCGGAAAATTTTGCAATTTTTTAAATTGTAGGTAGAAAAAAAAATCGGACTCAGAAAAAAAATTACAAACGAGAAAAGCAGACACAATCTCTCATTTTCTGAGAGTACAGTAATTTCTAATTTTGTCGTCTTTCGGTGATTCAAGAGACAGCACCTTTCATCATTCGAGTTCAAAGAGAAACCAAACACGCAATTTGGCCCGGAACGGCGCGACGCGGCGCAGAGAGCAATGATGACGGGGACTTGAGATGAAAATGAGAAACCCTCGGCGCGACGGTCGGCATGTAACAAATATCGACGGTGAAACTACCAAACCACGTATCTCGGTTTGCGACGTCGCAGACTTCCTGTCATACTTTATTTTTTAAATGAAAAACTACTTAACATCCAGTCTTGAAAATTTCTGTGATTTTTCCTCTTTGTGCGGAGAAAATTCCGTGAAAATTTCAAGGAATGATATTGATTTGGTCTACTTAAAAAAAATAAAATGTGAGCGTAGATTTTTAAACACCGCAAACGAGATACGTGGTTTGGTAGTTTCACCGTCGATATTAGCGTCTATAAGACTGCAGGAATACTTCACGCATTGCGTCAAACACAGTACGGTTAGCAGCGGTTGACCTGAAACGCACAGCGCCTACAAGACTGCATGAATACTTCACGCATTGCGTCAAACACAGTGAGTTCAGCAGCGGTCGGCGTGACAATACTGCAGGAATACTTCACGCATTGCGCCAAACACTGTGCGGTCAGCGCGGCGCGGCAGCGGAAGTTAAAATTATTATATCACATTTATGTTTGTTCTTTCATAATTTTTTCGTTCATTTCTTATAAATGGAAGGCCTTGTCCACACAGAGATAGGTTTACGGAACTTAACTTTCGCGCAAAGTTTCGTGAACTTTTGCCAGTAGTGTTGACAGGGATTTTGCAAAAAAGTTTCCAACAAGAGTAAACGCGTCTTATGAACCCCTTCCCCTCCGGCACGTTCATTTGATGGTTTTTATTGTGTTTCGAAACGAATGAGAAGGCGGCAAAATACAGGCGGCCCATGGGCGGCAAGTACGTAAATCCGGCCTTGGTCGCGACTGGCCAAGATAGTAATTTCCTCCTGGAAAATTTAGCCCACTTTATTATCTCGCAAGTTAGCTTGCAAACAGAGCCACGGGTCATACCGCAAGGACTACATTTTGCAATTGAAAACTACGATTTCTGGCTCATCTGTAAAAACACGGATAGGCGCAGGGAAACGAATGGTGCATTTGTCGCTCCTGAACTAAGCCAGTATTTGTAGTTTCTTATTGCAAAATGCGGTCCATATGAAAGATTCAGGAATTTGATCTTGTTCAAGAGCAGGCGTCAACACGGTATCTTGTGCTGCGTTTTAAAGCGACCCTTATAAACTCATACGTGTGGGGTTGAAAATGTAAAAATTACTGGTATATAACACAAAACCCCAGCGGAAGGTTGCGCAAAATTAAAGCTAACAAAGGTTTGCACTGGGGAATTATAAATTACCGTATCTCGCACCTAGATAGCTCACCATCGTCCTGCTGAAAGGAGCGAGCCGTGAAAAAATCCTCGTATGGAGGGCAAAACTCACTCCGTTGCCAAACCATTCTAGAAGCAAACAGAGACCCGCATTCAGGCTCTTGACAACGTATGCATCTTCTCATTTCAAATTTTAATAATTTGATTCTTCAGTTACCTTTCCAACTGTGAGGTTATGATATTTGTTGCCATTTCTTTTGACATTAAGCCGTTGTTTGGTAAAGTTGGTCACATCGCTCAACAAATAGGTCAAACCCTTACCAAGGAGGCTATAAGCATGCCGGGATGTCTCTCGTAGCATTCAAGAGCATATTTGGACAGCACATTGGGCATTCAAGAGCTACAATATCTGGCTCAGTTTAGAAACAACAAACATCTTTAGTTTCCCTGGCCACACAAGTGTTTATTGCAGATGAGCCAGAAATTGTAGTTCCTAATTGCAAAATGTAGTCGATTTCGAAACTATACCTAGGGACACTAAGATTCATGGACATTATCCCGCGGACGAAATCCGAATTGTCCCCTTGAGATGTTGAGCAAGTATTTTCTGAAAGGTCCTCACAGCACGGCCATCAGGACGCAGTAGAGTACCTTTATAGGGAGAGTACAAAGACATAAAGACCGTTGATAAAGACGGAGCGCTAAAAGCAAAAAAATGAAGCTACTTTTCAACCACCTCTACTATTGGCTAGAGAATTGGCAGCGTAATCGGGACGAGTTTGAAATTCAAATTTAAAGCGGGAACTGAATAAAATTGCGTAAACAAAGTATTCTAGGTTGAATTTTGCCCATACTCACTTGTCCACATATATTTTTTTTTTTTAACTTTCGGTTATTTTTGGTCCGTCATCGACCGATTAATTACATTTGGGAGTAACGGTCATCTAAGACTGTAACGGCCTGTTTGAACCGGCGGGACCACCATGAGCAAAAGAAAAACTAACTTTATCTGAGAAACTTGCTTGTTACCGAGCCAAAATAGGTGCATTATAAAAATTCACAGTTCCAAGTGTCTCATTATATTCGTTTTAGGCATTTAAAACACGTTTAGAAGAAGAAATGTGAAAAAATCAAGAGGACAAGTTCAAATCTTTCCGTTTGCCGCCATGGATTCCCGCGCTCATTCACACACTCACACAAGCACCCAGCGCCAAACCAGGCTTCACATTTTCCTCGTGCTTTCAGACACGAGCACTCCGTCTTTATGTCTTTGGGAGAGTATGGACAACTCGAAAATCTGGAGGTTAGGTTTGATCAGGTCATGTAGCTCTTAGGGCCCAAAAAGGTAGCCGACCCATGAACTCGAATCATCCCGTGGTACCAATTCAAACTCCGAGAGTAGGTACACTGATCAAATATTATAAAAGCACGTATAGAACTTTGATATTGCATAAATTTTCCCAGTTTCAAAATCTTAATCCTTAAAAACACTTGTTTACAATGCGCTGTCGGCCCTATTGATTACTCTTACAAATGCATAGGTTGGCAGCGGCACTTTTTCAGTGATTTTCGTTTTAGCGGCTCTGGTGCTTGCACTAGAGCTGCTATTCCGGACGGTCCCAGCTGGGGAGTATCAATGCAGCATGTTACATTGTAGAGACCGCGCGTTGGTTGATGGGAATCGGCGCCATTTTCGGCTATGTTCCTTGTCATGACTTTATTTTATTGCATACTGTTTTATTGTTAGTCAATGCTATGTTGTGTATTGTATTTTTGGAATCATGGTGATACAGTCAACAATTCAAAACTTGTTTGTGCTTTTATCTCGTGATGGAAAAAATGTACTTTACGTTCAAAATTTGAAAATTTGAATTTTAAAGTTTTCGCGGTTAAGGAAGCTTTAACCACTGGGTTGGAGCTTCCTAGTCATTTACTCGATATCAGCTGATAGCAAACAAAGGTTACCAGGGAAACCGTAAACGTCTAACAACTATCGTGGCCATTGGGGCGATTATTGAAATGATATCGACTGTATGTCGCCGCTTACGACAGGACATAGCCCTATCTTAACTGTGTAATATATCGCAATTCGATATTGTTTTGATTTTTAAAAGGAGCAATTCATTCATACAGTTCCGATTAGTTTTGGCGAACGGGCCCTTAACCTACGGCACTCGGCTCATGGGAATTTTTTAACTTGTCCTGGACGGACTCGTCTGTAGCGCCTCGTTCTTCGTTGTGTGTGTGATTTCGTGAAGAAGTTTCTATGGCAATTTGCTTTTATTTGTGAGCTGTTTTTTCACGGGATTTTTGAATGTTCTGTACGAATAAATTCGGTGAGTACCTCATTTATCCCTCCTTCCAGTAAAATTATTTCAACTTTTCCTTCTCCCTCATTCTGGACCCACTCATGGGCTGATTATTTTCTCATTCTTGAAACTTTAGACTGGCAATTTCTATGCACAATCTATAGCTCATTAACCTATAGTTCAAGAGTTCCTCACTAGTGTCTTGCTCTTCTTTTTTATTTTTAAAGCCTCAATGTATTTATAGAATTTCAAAAATTTAGTTTTTGAGTTGACTTAAAAAATGTAGAAAATATAATGCTGTTTTAATTTTCATTTCAGGTAATGAGTCGACGCAGTCAAAGAATAATTCAGAGGTAAGAAATCTGCTTTTACTCAATATGTTAGTGTTAGTTGATATGCAAAATTGAGGAATGTTTTGGACATCTATACGTTTGATAAGACCATTTTAGGAGTTAATACTTTGAATACCTAATATTTAGTGGTGGCTTAATTTGTTAGTAACCAGAAGTTGTGTGGTCTTCTTGAACTGTAATTTGTTTTTCAATGTCCTGTGAAGTAACTGGATGATAATGTATCATTTTACTATCAGAAAATTTGTTTGCCAACTCTTAATGCGATGATAATAAGTAACAAGTTTGCAATGCTTTGCATTTATTATTTCAGTTCATGGCTATTGTTGTTTCACCTTATAACCAATTGTTTAATTTTCTTGTCATAATATGGCAACCAATAAAAAAATTTTAGCAGAAGCTTTATTAATCTACCTAAGAAACTCTCCATTTTTTGCTTGTTTCAGAGATACAGCTATAACCAAATGCAGAAACATTCCTGGTTTTGATGAATCCACCCCGATCCAAAACAATACTATATGCATTGAAACATCTGCACAATCGTATGACGCCGAGCCAAAGAAGGAAAAGAAAATAGAATCGAGTGAAACCTATGCACTGTAAGTAAAAATTTCAGTTAATTCTATTCTAGTTGCAACCTTGCGTTGTTATCAAGTTTATTGTGTGACTTTAGATGTTCCTCAGAAGGTGGTTTGATCATCCTAATTGCCCATTGGCGGCTTTCCAACTGGCAATACTGCAAATTAACAAAATTTCACCACTTAAAATGTTGTAGTTTGAGCATTAGTCTTGTGAAACAAAATTACACTTTCCAAAATCTCATTATGCATATTTGTTTTTTTACAGACGTGAGTATTATTAAGTTTACTATTATGTTTACTATGCGGCTGTAGGTGCCCCTTAAATTGTGGTTTAAGCATCTTAATTATCTATTGGCTGCTTTCCAACTGTTAATACTGCAAATTGACAAAGGAGGGGTATCGTTAAGGGCCTTTTTTGGGCCTACCCTGAAATTCCTCAACTCTGCGTTTTTTTGGTCATTGAAGGTCTATATTTTACGGAATGCATAAAGGTTTGGTCATTTCCGATCTATTTTGGGGTCCACCACTGGCCTAAACATGGGTCTGAAGGCCAATTTTGGCGAAAAATGCGGGTTTTTCAGCATTCAACGCGCTATTGTAACCGATCCTTTCGGAGGACAAAAAATTCCTTCAAGTATGTTCATTAGGGATGTAAGAGTGTCACTTTGGCCAATTTTCGTCGATGTCAAACTTTGCGCTCATAGTTAAAAAAAAAACTTTTTAGAATTTTGTTCAACCCAAGTGGCATACATGTAGTAGAATTCCAATTTATTTTTAAAACAACCGATCTTATATTTTCCTCTACACAGGGTGAACGTTGCAAATGATATATCGAACAATGATTCTGATATTACGCATCCAGTAAATGAAGCAGAAAATTCATTCATCGAAAATCTTGAAACACATCAGTCGAACTCAAAGCCTAAAAAGAAGATAAAATCAAAGTCACGTGACTTATCGTAAGTACAAACCTGCAACTTTGTTTTTTATAAAAATAGGAATAATTTTAAATTAACTGTAAAGCTTGGAATAAGTATGCAATTTTTCCCTGCCAGGAAATGTGATAGTTTCAAGAATATACAATTTTTTTTCTCTTTTTTTTTATTTCAACAATGGGCAACCTTGACTTTTTGCCGATGGATTCGTTGGAACTCGGTTTCGGGTTTATCTGAATAGGAGGAAAACGATAAGCTGATAAAAAATACATAAAAGAACAGAAAATACATTCGGAATGCTGTAACCTTGAGACAGTACACACCTACATTAAATTGTGCCATGTCGAGGAATTATTTCTACCGGTTTTTGAAAAGAGTTGATCCGTTTCCAGCATTTGCGAACTGAATTAGTTAGTGCTACGGAGAAAACTATTTTCTCTTCGCTGCTACGACTCATTGCTCCGGAGAGAAATTTTTTCTTTTCGGAGCAATTATAGTCTTAGCAGTGGAGAGAAAATATTTTTCTCTTTGGCACTAACTAATTGCCATGGAAAGGAAACTTTCCTCTCCGGAGCAATTAGTCTGTGGCATTACGCAGCAATTAGGCATACGCATTTCGGAGCTTAGCGAGATTCGCAGGTCAAAAACCGAACGCGAGACTAAAAATAGGGGAGACGGCACTATGCTTGGAGTATGTCTACAGTTTTGCAGGCGCTTTGCACGATCATTTTCTTCACAAAGTTCAATGTTTCGGAAATGTACTTCCGGTAGATGAGGTAGCTTTGTACTGATCCTGTTACAATAATGGAGAACTTTTAGCACTCATGGAAAGGCAATTTTCAAGGAACGACTATGAACACGCTCCTCATTCTAACTTGTCGTTGCTTGGCTGACATAAAGGCGTAACAACACTCCGCTTGCTACGGTTGCTTGGTTTCTCTCCGCTGCTACGACTTATTGCTCGTACTGATCCGGTCACAATAATGGAGAACTTTCAGCACTCTTGAAAAGGCAATTTTCAAGGAACGACTATGAACACGCTCCTCATTCTAACTTGTCGTCGCTTGGCTGACATAACTGTTTCCAACTGTTTTCCAACTGTTAATACTGCAAATTGACAAAGGAGGGGTATCGTTAAGGGCCTTTTTTGGGCCTACCCTGAAATTCCTCAACTCTGCGTTTTTTTGGTCATTGAAGGTCTATATTTTACGGAATACATAATGGTTTGGTCATTTCCGATCTATTTTGGGGTCTACCACTGGCCTAAACATGGGTCTGAAGACCAATTTTGGCGAAAAATGCGTGTTTTTCAGCATTCAACGCGCTATTGTAACCGATCCTTTCGGAGGACAAAAAATTCCTTCAAGTATGTTCATTAGGGATGTAAGAGTGTCACTTTGGCCAATTTCCGTGGATGTCAAACTTTGCGCTCATAGTTAAAAAAAACTTTTTAGAATTTTACTGTTTTTCATCATTATCTGAAATGGCTCAAAAAAGCGACTCATCTTACGCCAGAGTTTAACTTTTTTGGCAATGAATGGACGTGGGTGGTC
Source organism: Bemisia tabaci (assembly GCF_918797505.1). Classification (NCBI taxonomy): domain Eukaryota; kingdom Metazoa; phylum Arthropoda; class Insecta; order Hemiptera; family Aleyrodidae; genus Bemisia; species Bemisia tabaci. The sequence goes on along the minus strand of NC_092800.1, from coordinate 272,228 downwards.
ATAACCTTCCTTAAAAAACTCTTTTGGATTCAAAGCCCCCAAAAAAGCCGGTGTTGCCATATTTCATTGCCTGAATGGGCCTGTTGCATGCAAGAGATACAGCCGTGCGAATAGACTTTTCAGTGGTTAAATGACACGAAAATTACATTGGTCACATTAAAAAAGTCTGAAATACACTCCTTACTGCGTAATTTGCGTTGTTAGGAACGCGCTTTTTCAAATTTCCCTAGATAGTCTATTCGCGCTTCTTTTGGCTGCATAAGGGATGACCTAAGTAAACTTTGCTTAAATGCTTCTTAACTTCCAAAATTTTGAAGCACACAATGCATGTATCCAATGTAATTTTTTCTTTGACCAACAGTTTTATGTTCAACCCAAGTGGCATACATGTAGTAGAATTCCAATTTATTTTTAAACCATCGATCTTATATTTTCCTCTACACAGGGTGAACGTTGCAAATGATATATCGAACAATGATTCTGATATTACGCATCCAGTAAATGAAGCAGAAAATTCATTCATCGAAAATCTTGAAACACATCAGTCGAACTCAAAGCCTAAAAAGAAGATAAAATCAAAGTCACGTGACTTATCGTAAGTACAAACCTGCAACTTTGTTTTTTATAAAAATAGGAATAATTTTAAATTAACTGTAAAGCTTGGAATAAGTATGCAATTTTTCCCTGCCAGGAAATGTGATAGTTTCAAGAATATACAATTTTTTTTCTCTTTTTTTTTATTTCAACAATGGGCAACCTTGACTTTTTGCCGATGGATTCGTTGGAACTCGGTTTCGGGTTTATCTGAATAGGAGGAAAACGATAAGCTGATAAAAAATACATAAAAGAACAGAAAATACATTCGGAATGCTGTAACCTTACACACCTACATTAAATTGTTCCATGTCGAGGAATTATTTCTACCGGTTTTTGAAAAGAGTTGATCCGTTTCCAGCATTTGCGAACTGAATTAGTTAGTGCTACGGAGAAAACTATTTTCTCTTCGCTGCTACGACTCATTGCTCCGGAGAGAAATTTTTTCTTTTCGGAGCAATTATAGTCTTAATTCCTATCAAAATTCAAACTATCAAAATTTCCAACAATGACAAAAATGATTGTAATATACCTATAATGTAATGAAATATACACGCTCTAATCATTTAATTTGTATTACCTTTATGTTATGTACCTACATGTTATACTATTTTTATAATAAATTTTGCCAACATGCTTTTCAATTCAGTCTACAACATTTCATTCCGACGTGGCAAAAATGATTTATAATGCCCCTAAACATTAAAATGAATTACAATAGTAATGCCGCATTATAATGTCGTATTATACATCGCAACGATTCATGTCCTACTGATTATTGATTATTGTAAGATGAATTCTGTTTTCTCTGATTGTATGTTTCATACGTGCGAAGCTTGTACGGGTCACTAGAAACGTGGTTCGTACGGGTGGCTGATGAAATTGATCTTAGAATACCTTTTGATGCACTGAAAAAAATATGCCGGTAGATTTTACCATCTCTGACACAGTGATACGAATATGGTAATAAACACCAGACTCTATGGTGGCATTTACCATACTATGGTAAGAATCACCAGAGTTCTGGCGTATACTACTATAATTCTGGTTATTTCCACTAAATAGTATCACTGTGTAAAAAATCAAGTAGACTCATAGTAAATGTCACCATACTTTTTTTTCAGTGTGAGCTAGGGAAATGGAACCATCTGCATCTCATGGACAATAAATAGTTGCCGTAATTAAGGTCATCCCGTGATTAAGGTGCCGTGATTTAAGTCATAAATTCTTCATCTAATTCTTGATTCATCTCCAAAATGTCTGCTAAAGCTTTCATGCGCTTCTCCTTGTATGCATGAATGAGCAAATTGGGTATCGAACAAGCGGACACTTTTTGAAAATTTAGATGATTCTGGACAATATCGTACAGAAGTCCACGAGCTGCAGATAGAACCATTACCTCTAGCTCATCAAAAGTTATTCGAAGATCATTCAACAACCTCTTTGACAAGTTGCAAAAACTTTTCGTTAACAATAGTGTCACACGGTACTAGGAATATTTACTATTTAACGAACCTTATATTTCCCTGACTCAGTCCTAAATTATAGAAGTATGCGTTACTTTTCCAGCAATCCAAAAAAACAATTATACAAAAAACCAATACCTACACTTTCAGATATAAAAATGCAAATTTTTTGCAGCCTCGCTAAACGACTTATCAACCAGAGATTTTTTAGGAAGCGGACCTCCAAAGAGCTTTCAAAATTAAAAGTATACAACAAGTGATAATGCCATGTATTCGCCATATCAAAGCCCAATACACATTTATACACCGGCTACGTAAATCTGCTAAGTTACAAAACATGAATCGACAGTTGTCGGATTGTACATCAATGACAAAATGTGTCTAGGCCCTCATTCTTGACTACAACTACTGCCCCCAGAGCCGCTCTCCGACGCCAATGCGTTGGAGCTTCCTGCTTGTTTCACGTTGTCGCCCCTTTGGGCCCTAAGAGCTACATAAATCGAAATGTCCCAATAAAGATACTCTAGGACGCAGTGCCTCCATAAGAAACTGCTCAATTTTAACGGAAATGTGGCAACGGCGGTGGAAAGAAGGGCTGGCGGTAGGATGGCGCTAATTCGGTTAACGTAAGCTCCGTATAGCCGCTACGTTTCAAATGCCAGCTTTTGAACGGATCGCTCGCGGCTCAATTTAATTACGCCCAAGATAGACACACCGCCACTGGCTCCGGGCTCCAGGCCTGAGATATTTTCGACATTTTATCCCCCCCCCCCCCCCCCCGGAACGTAACGCACGCACCGTGTAACTGCTCTCTCACCTCCCCTTTCCTCTCCCTCACCCTCGCCGTTGCTTTGCCATTAATTTTATCGCGAGTCACTCGTGCTCTTGCGTCGTTTCTGCAGTCGAGAGTTTTTTGATTAGTTGATTAATAGGTTGATTGAATTTTCCGATAATCTAAATCAATCGATCACTTGATTGATTGATGCGCGTATTTTGAAACGGTAAAGAGCTTGATGCAAAAACGGCTTTTTTCGCCCCCCCTCTGGAAGTTCTTCAGACTTTGTCTATTGATTACTCATACTTGAGCGCTTCTTTTCCCAAATTTTCAGACCCCCAAAAAATTTTGGGGGGGAGCTAGGGGGGGTGGAAGTCAAAACCTGTGAACCTCGATATCTCTTGAACAAAGAAAGATATCGAGGTCCGGTTGGGACGAAAAATCGCCTAAAATTGCATACTTTAAGATTCTAAAGGTCGAAATCCCGATATCACATTTTTAAGTCAACATATGTGCTTTTTTTCAGTTTTTAGGTCTAGAAAATTTCTAAACGAAAAATTTACAAAGATCTCAATTTTTTAATTGAACCAAAACCAATGTTTTAAATTGTTCGTCTTTTTCCGCATCCAACGAGTGGTCGTATAAGCTGGGGAACCAAACGGTTCCGGAGTTATGATCGATTGAAGTTTCCGCTCAACGCGCACCGACCGATTTTCGCGCGCAAAAAAGTCGGATTTGACTGTTATTAGATCAGATTGAATGTTCAAACTGAGCAAAATGCTTTATTAGGGACTCTTGAGGGTCGCTGAGTTCAGAAATTACCGATACTTCCAAATAATTTACGTTTTTTAAATTACAGCTCCGCAGCGCTAATTTAGAGGCCCACTGAGCGCCGACCGGCCGCTCAGTGGTCCTGTCCGAAGCTGCAATTTTAAAAACGTGAATTTTTTGGAAGTATCGGGAATTTCTGAACTCAGCGACCCTCAAGAGTCCCTAATAAAGCATTTTGCTCAGTTTGAACATTCAATCTGATCTAATAACAGTCAAATCCGACTTTTTTGCGCGCGAAAATCGGTCGGTGCGCGTTGAGCGGAAACTTCAATCGATCATAACTCCGGAACCGTTTGGTTCCCCAGCTTAATGGACCACTCGTTGGATGCGGAAAAAGACGAACAATTTAAAACATTGGTTTTGGTTCAATTAAAAAATTGAGATCTTTGTAAATTTTTCGTTTAAAAGAAATTTTCTAGACCTAAAAACTGAAAAAAAGCACATATGTTGACTTAAAATTGTGATATCGGGATTTCGACCTTTAGAATCTTAAAGTATGCAATTTTAGACGCTTTTTCGTCCAAACCGGACCTCGATATCTTTCTTTGTTCATGAGATATCGAGGTTCACAGGTTTTGACTTCCACCCCCCCTAGCTCCCCCCCAAAATTTTTTGGGGGTCTGAAAATTTGGGAAAAGAAGCGCTCAAATATGAGTAATCAATAAACAAAGTCTGAAGAACTTCCAGAGGGGGGGCGAAAAAAAGCCGTTTTTGCATCAAGCTCTTTTCAAGATAACAACCTGTGCATTAGAATTGTTGGTCAATACCTTTATTTACAGGTACCTCATTACTTAGTCAACAACACTTCATAGGAAAGAAAAGAAAAAAATCAAATTGAAAAGCAATAGAAATCACCAGATAAAAATCAATAGGGATATAAAAAGACAAGGAAATAATGAATTAAGTTTCTCGTCAGGGTTCCTAGGTGTAAATCAACATATCAGTGCCCTAGAGTCAAAAAGTACACATTTTACCTCCTTTAGCCGTTACTAAGCGAAGGGTCACATTTTTAGAAAAATCGACTTAATGGCGTTTTCGAAATCTTCAATAACGATTCCGTGCATGTGCGTGTGGTAAATTTGGTAGCTATATCTTACGCCGGCTACGAGATACGAGATTTTATAAATTACGATTTATATGAAACCAACGGGGCCGATGCGCAGTTTCCCCTGATACTTCGAAAAGACTAAAATGGAGTTAGGTACCTTTCGGAACTAGGACACTGGTATATGCAAAACGTTTTCGATGATAATTTAGCAAATTTCGGCACAATTAATTCTGTAGTTTTCCTGAAATCCTTTTTTGGGTATGTGTCATTAAGGTGTCTTCTAGCCCGGAAAGTCCGGAAATAGTACTGATTTTTGGCGGTTCGGAAGTACTAAAAAAGTAAGGAAATTTCCTATAAAGGTCCGACATTTCTTGCTTCATGCCACAGGTGTTATTAACCCTTTATTGCATGAGCAACTCGTTGATTTTGGAGGGAAACTCCACATTGTACAGTATTTTTTCGACATTAGAGTCGGTTAGAATCGATTTTTATGGGTTTTTTTTAAAGTAAAGAGATCTGACTTAAAATGTTCCTCAAAACTCATTTCTTGCTTCGATTCAATTTTTTTCTCCAGCACAGAAATAAAGCTGAAAACCATTCGTTGCTTTCATGCAACGCTATGCAATAAAGGGTTAAATCGGCCTGGATAATATGCAATCTGTTACGCGCAGTGATTCTTGGAGCAGTATTCTCCCGCTAGATCGAGATCGTGAAGCCTAGTAGATCTTTGGGCCACCAAGAAGCTTTGGGTTTCCTGACTATAATGCCATTTTTTATCGCGATTTGACTGTAAATTTCGACGATTTTCGAATTTTTTAACTTTAAAGTACCAAAAAATACTGAATTTTTTGGAAAAGCACTGAATACGTATTGTAAAAATACTTAATATTTGCTACCCAATTTTAATAGACACACCCCCTTTATCCGACACAATAATTCCGATATGAAAAGTTTGCAGTTTCGGAAACGCCTTCAATTGTGGCATGATACATCCCGCATTTCGAAGAGTACGAATAGTTGTATCGTTGCGCCTTAGCAATGCGATGGAGGATTAATACTGGCATGGTTCGTTTTAAAATTTTTCTGAAGACCACCCGCGATTTTTTTTGATGAAAGTGTCGAGGGAGGTCTCAAGATTGCAAAATTGAAAACCGCGAAATCGTAAGTAAGGCTGAAAAATAAGCATTGACTGGTTTTAATCAGATGAAAAAGTGACAATCTCTGGTCAAATTCTGCAATTGCAAAAGAATAAATATGGCAACCGCCCATGCTTTTATCGTATTAGATTTAAAATTATCCACACACTATATAATGGTAAGTTTTTTCTTAATTTTTGAATTGCAACTCAAAATCTGCATTGCCCCCGCCGTAACTTCGGGTACGGAGTGGGTACGTAACTTGGTAACGCTGCATAATGGGGTGCAATCATTTAAGGGAGGATTTGAAAATTTTGAAAATGCATTTGCATGTCAAGGTCTAACGTATGTGAAATTTTAACTTAATTTGACCAGAGTGGGTTTTGGTGGTCACACATTGGCTTTTGCCGCCATTTTACCCTTAAAAATAGAGAAAGTAAAAAGAAAAATAAACAGACCCCATTTACGATTTTGCGGTTTTCAATTTTGCAATTTAGAGACTTTCATTGACACTTTCATTAAACAAAATCGTGGGTTGTCCTCAGAAAAATTAAAACTTTTTCTACCGAACCGCGTTGGAAATAAAGCCTCCACACTGGCCTCGTCGGTTCCCATTAGCCGCTATTGCAGTTTTGACCGCATTGTTCAAGTGTGCTCAAGCTAGGGTTGTTTTTAGCAAAATGGATAATTTTTAAAGAAGAATTACAAATAAACAAGCGGGAAGGAATACAAACAAATAGTAGGAACTTAAATCAATAATAAAATACTAGAAAGTACAGTATAAAAATAAATATAAAAAGCTTTACTGGAACGGAAACAAATCCGAGCTAAATTACACGTTCTGTATCAACTGGAACGAAAGCTATAAACACAAAATTAAAACAAAGAGATGCGCGCGTAACTGTTGCACTAGCTGGTGAGTAAGTCATTCCATTTATTTCTTGCTCCGAATTTTATGCGACACGAGAATTCTGATATGGAAAGTTGCAGTTTCGAAAACGCCTTCAATTGTGGCGTGATACCTCACGCATTCCGAAGAGTGAGTACGAATAGTTGTATCATTGCGCCTTAGGAATGCGATAGTTTAATGTGAAGTAGCCTTCACGCTGGTCTTGTCGGTTTTTCTTAGCCGCTAATGAAGTCTTGACTGCATAGTTTAAGTGAGCACTCGAGCTAGGATTGTATTTAGTAAATGTATACTTTTACTAGGGGGCCCTGCCCCCTGACCGCTACGCGGCCCAACCCCCGGGAGAGCGCCTCGCGCCCTCAGGCCCTTCGCGGGCTCTATACGCCTATGTATAGGCAAAAATGTTCTTCCATTTTAATACACCATTTTGTGTTCGAGCTGCATCGATTTCAAAATTTTTGACGTAACACTCAGATTTGTAAATAATGATGATGTAATGTAATATTTTTAAATACTTAATTTAAAAAAAAAAAAAAAAAAAAAAAAAAAAAAAGGATTTTGACCGTTAAGAGTTAATAATATTTGGTCCGACCCGACGCGACGCAGTGCTTGCCTTCTCACTTTGTATCTGCTGTAAATATTAATAGAAATTCAGCAATCAAGTAAATTGACCAATGCCGTAAATCGAAGCCGGAGGAACGCAGGAAAAATTGAGTTAAGTAAACCTTATACCTTGGACCTTGAACCCTCAGCGATGCACCGTTCCTCAACTCTTCGAATGAGGAGCCCTTCACGAGCTTTTCCATTGTTTTATTGTTTATTCGAGTCACCCAGGTAGAATCCCACACCTTGACGTTTCCAGCGGAAACGACATATCTCTCACGCTATTAACATTGGACTTAAATGACATGAGCTTTAAAAGCTCTACAACATTAAAAGTTCGGGGTTTCATAATTTTTTGCACATCTACATCTACTACAGATGACATACATGTAAAGATCATCCTTATCGGTCCGGCAGTTCGTCAGAAATAGTGCTTCCAAGATTTTGCTTGTAGTTGTATAATATAGATAGAAGAATTACAAATAAACAAGCGGAAAGAAATATAATTAAACAGTGTATAAACTCGAATCAACAATCAATTTAAAGGTATCGAAGAATTACTGATTTTTTTGGGAAAGGTACTGAAAAAGTACTGTAAAAGTACTTAATTTTTGCCGGCCCGTTTTAGTAGACACCCTTATTTTGGGCCTGTTTGACCTGATTGGGATCAAAAACTGTTGATTTTTAGCTTTGAGTTTATTGAAAGTTATTTGGTAATTCATGTCCAAACACCGAGACGAGCAATGCAGAGTCAGAGTTGAAACTAAAATATTTCTGAGGTTAACAAATGAGCTGGGCGAGCTTGAAGTGCGGGTCGGTTTCCATTACGCGATTTATCGCTCTCCAGTCTCCACTACCGAAATCATTTCCGAATTTTTTGGTATTCTTTTGGCCATAATGATGAGCTAGAATTGATTCCTCTAAGCTGGGGTGTAGTCATCATACTTTGTCCTCCACCTTTTTGTTGCTTGACCCCATAACAAATTACACCAATAGGCAATTATACCATAAACGAATTTTTACTTGTGAATACAATTTTCACGGTGTACATGACGCGTAAAACACGATGCGCACATTAAAAACGTGAAAAAGCAACTCGGTACGCAGTTCTGAAAGCGCAGCTTCTCAGCAAATTTAAAACGCTTCGGTTTTGCGACGAAGCGAATGATGTCATCCCGCACCAATCAGAAGCGAGCACGTCTTTTTACTCCTCATATTTGAAAACAATAGGAAAGTCGAAGTACATCCTCATAATCAAATAATCTAATCTCATTCAGATTATCTGCAGTAAACAAGAAACAATTCAAAATTAATTAGGTTTTATTTCAACAAAAATCAGCGGAAAAGAAAAAGCCTCAATCAAAGTGAGTGGAAGCAGATGGCGACCAAGTTGGTTACACACACTTGTAGCATTTTGCAATTTTCCGAAGAGGCGTGCCTTTTCACGATCCCTATTCTATTTATACGCATTGCAGCTACTTTGGGCGGTACACGTTTTGCGGAATGAAAACGACCACGAAAACACGTGAGCTGAGCTGTGCGAGAGCACCTTGACACGTGACTCTTTCAGCTCCAAAACAAAAACCGGGCCGAAAAGAGTGATTACCCCTTTCAAGGACTACAAACAGCTCCGTGTCCGCTCTCACGTAGCCCACGGCTACATTGGCCATCGGCTGCGCCATCCTTTCACTCCTTTTCTAAAAAAATACACATTGACGGTGTGAGTCGAAAATCACTTATCTCATTTGCGGTGTCATGAAGATCTCCGCCTCTATGTTAGTTTTTTAAAGGAGAAAAAAATTTACATCATTCCTTGAAGTTCTTGCAGAATTTTCTTCGCACAGATAAGAAAAATCACGGCAGTTTTAAAGAATTGCCGTTGAGTAGTTTTCCGTTTAAAAAATAAAGTATGGGAGGAAGTCTGCGACGTCGCAAACCGAGTTATGTGATTGCCGACTTAGACCGTGGATGTGTATTTTTGTTTCCTCCGTTTAATCCTTGTTAACAGTGAACACTTTTTTAGAGGATGATTTCCAGACTTTGCTTCCTTCTTCGTGGAATTGTCATCATCAATATAAAATAAAACCATAAGAGTAACACTGAACCCGTAAGGCCGTCAACGCCGCGGAGAATTGGACCGCAAGAAGTCAGGGGGCGGAACCCCTAATTTTGAGGAGGAATGTGTTGATTTGTAATTTAATTCAAATTTCCTTAGTGACCCAGTTTTCCACTTTTTTGCTTCATTCTATACAGAATTTTTAGGAAATATTTCAAAAAATATCACGTGCCAGTTGCAAATTTTAGCTAAAGCAAAAGAAGAGTTGTATCCTGGAGAAAATGGCTCAAAAATCACGATGAGCTCATCGAAAAAGTCCGAGATACACGCCTGAAAGCAGAAACCTGCGTAGGTAATATGTATTTTTACGGTCCCTGCTTCAAAAACGATACCACAGCGTAGGTGAACACTTCGTAAGAGGAGTCGTTCCATCTCACCCTTGCTCACTACTCGTAGGATGCTACGCTACACTATTTCAGCATGGCTGACGTTTCCGCGCGCTAATCGTGAGGTAGCAGCGCGGTCTTTATCATGCAACGCAAGGAAAATGTAAGTATAAACACGCCGGTTGATAAAATCTCGTCTCGTCACGGTTGTTTTGGCGGGTAAGCGTCGGCCATGTTGAATATTACATAGCATCCCAGTGCGCAAAGGTTGGATGGAACATTTCGTAAGAGGCCTACGAAATGTTCGCCTGTGCCATAGTTTGGTTTTTGAAGCGGGCAGCTTAAAAAAAGGCATATTTCCTGGGCAGATTGTGAAGTTAGGAGTGTTTTTTAGACTTTCCCCATACGCTCATCGTGATTTTCGAGCAATGTGTCGATTGTTTTGCCATTTAAATCTATGGTAAAGAATCGATTATTAAGGTGTGCGCTGCGAACACCTTGTTTATCGATCCTTTTCCATAGGTTTAAATGGCATAACAATCTTTATATAGCAAAACACGCCATGCCATTGATCTAACTCTTCTTTTCGCCCCCGCTGAAATTTGTAACATAGGCCCACTATCGTTCATGGACCCTTCAAAGTCACAGCATGCTCGGTGGCATAGTTCTGTACCGCCGTGCTAAGGAAAAACGCCGTGTGAACCTCAGGCGTTGCCAAATTTCCTTTGATAAAACACGAATTTCCTAGTAAACTTATGAATATTTTCTTTCAAATTTTTAAGATGATTTTGCTCGCAATTTCACCTAAAGTTCCTGAAAATTTCAAGATAAAATATTCATAACTTTCCTCAAAAATGAACATTTTATTGAAGGAAATTTAGCAACTCTCGAATGTTCTTACGGCGTTCTTCCTTAGCACGGCAGTGTAGTGTCCTGTAACGTCCAGCACGAATACAAATAATACTCATCGTTTTATGTAGGTTTCGAAGGGGGCATACAGGAGTAAAAGGAGGAAAAAAGGCCGTTGGGCGAAAAAGAAAAACAAAGAGGGCGGACCTAAAATTAAAGGGCTTAAAAATTGAGGTTGACTATCGTTGGGAGTTCGATGGAGGTATTTAAGTTGGAGGGGGCCGGAGTCATGGCGTAATTTCCTCTCGCTATTCCCATGTTCTCGCGCGATCGTAAAAGATTACAGAGTTTCCTTTATGAAGTTTAACCTTCCGGATGAAGCCCTCGAATCGTCGTTACGGAGGCAGTTTGGATGCAAACCGTAAAACAAGGAAGGGTGAAGTTTTACGATACGAAGTCTGTAATGTTTGCGCCCACCCCTTCCCCCTTTCAGGCCTTCACCCCCTCCCCCCGTCCTCCGCAGAGCAGCATGATTTTTATCGCACGCCGGATCATTTAACGAGCGCCGAGCTATCGTCTGATCACCCAACCAGGTGTTTTCTACAAATCAACAATTTCTCTCCCCTCCTTCCCGGGTAGGCCGATCATTGAAATTCATAGACAAATGCAATAGACGAAGAAGACGATACAAAAATGAAGCGATCCATTTAATGTGACACTCCTAGACCGGGAATGACCGGGAATCCTGAGAGGATGAAAAATTTTAGGAAAAATTGGAAAATCTGCCCTAGAAATCTGGAATCTCTTCCTCCACTGCTTCGAGATTATTTCATTTTCAAATCTTGCGGAAATTTTAAGGACCTATATTGTTATCCAGGTTACTGTTATCTCAGCTGAGCCCCCTTTTTTGACCTCTTGGATGTTATAGTTAGGTCTTCAAACCGTCATTATTGAGAAGCTTTCATGGAACAAATAATATAAACATCAGGAACGCTTGTGGAATTGAAAATTTCAATGTGTGCCGAAAAATTGCGGCGAAAAGATGAAAAATATTTGATGTTTGTACCTTTATCTCCGGAGAATAGTACAGTTTTCCCGAAGAAAATCCGGGGGAAGTGGGAGGAAAACTTCGATTTCTCATCAGGTAATATGACCTCCTAAAAATCAGAGAAGGAACTGTGAGGAATTCTAGACACCATGCTTAAACCAAGTGTTAAAATGTTGAGGGAATGAAATCAGTGGAGGACAAACAAATCAGAGGGAATTCTCGGTGATAGATATTTATTGGGGATGGGTAATAGCGCAGAATTTTTCCTTTCGTACACATTGCACGAAATGAATAAAACTAGCTCACTCGAGGTTAACGGCCGCTCAGAAAACCAGCGGTCGATAATTCTTTTTTATTTTTTATAAGAGCACAGCTTCCCTCAGAGAATAAAGCGCCTTTTTACTTTTCACAATAAGCCTTATATAGGTTTGGACGGGTTGAAAGAGACACTAAATTTCACCCTCGTGTCGCACAGCGGAACAAAAATTGGGAGAGGTCACACATGGCATTTTTGAGGAAAAAAGCGAATGAGGGATATTGTCAAGGGCGATTTTTGGGCCCGCCTTAAATGCGTTTCCTCAACTCTAGGATTTTTGGATCATTGAAGGTCTATATTTTTCATGGAGTGTATCATGGTTTGGTTATTTTAAGTCTCTTTTCGAGTCTAATACTGGCCTAAACTTATCTTGATTGCAGCGAAAAATGCGGGTTTGTGATCGGATGCCTAAAAATCCGGAGTTTCCGCCAAAATTGGCCCGTTGCTTGTTTACGACTGATAACATGAATGAGATTAGAGTCTTTTATTCTGAAGATATAACTTCAACTTGACTATTTGTTCATATACGAGGAATAAAATGTCGTGGACGGAAGTCGCAGATGTCCGTGCTCGCTTCTGATTGGTGCTGGATGCGACATCATTCGGTGGGGGGGGGGGGTGGAGGGCATACTATTTTCAGTTCTGGGGGAAGGCCCCCCTTGGACCTCCCTTTGTACGCCCATGTGCCCTTTGAACGAAAATGTTCAAAGATGTTTTTAAAGCTTTTAAATTTCTCCAATCATGTCCAACCTCTCACTTTGACTCGCGTCACTGTGCGACGTGCTGCCATGCTGGCGTCCGACTCAGAAGCAGCGAGCGGGAACACCTGAACTCTTAAAAGCCAACCTGGGCTCGTGGGCTCTCACACGCACTCGCAACGCAGCCGTGCTAAGGAAGAACGCCATATGAGCCTCCAGGCGCTGCCAAATTTCCTTTAATAAATTATGCATTGTCGGAGAAATTCGTAAACGTTTTTCCTCCAATTTTTCAGATAATTTCGTTCGCAATTTCACCTAAATTCCCTGAAAATCCGAGGAAAAATATCCATAGCTTCCTTCAAAAGTAAACATTTTGTCGAAGAAAATTTGGCAACTCCGGAATGTTCATACAGCATTTTTTCTTAGCACGGCAGAACGGTGGTCCGGATTATCGGTGCTTAAATTGCGAAATCACGTACCTTCTTTTGCGACGTTGCAGGTTTCCTGGCATAATTTATTTTTTCACTGGTAAACTTGGCTACTTAATTTCTTGAAAATTTCCGCGATTTTTCCTCTCCATCAACAGAAGTTTTCATGGAAATTTCAAGCTATACACTGGACTTGTTCCTCCTCGAATAAATGAAATATAGGAGCAGAGATTTGGAAACACCGCAATGTAGATGCGAGTTTTCACTCGCCCAATGTCACCGATGGAGACGTTGCACAGTGGGTCGAGACAATTAGAGAGGTCGGACATAAAATTTTTGACTGAAACTGCAAATTTTAATGTTTATTTTGTCACATTTTAAACTTCAAGGGGTGCTCTATGAAGATATCTCACGAGGAAACCAATAAAACAACTTTCAGAACCGCAAACTTTTGTATACATGGAGTTATAAGCGTTTAAAGTTTCCAAATTGTGTCCGACTTCTCCTGTAGACTCAATCCACTGTGCATGCTTCGGGCCAGACTACGATTCGGGAAAAGCATTTTCCATTCGTCACACACAGGGTGATCCTGATCCATAGTTTGGGCTAATCATTAAAATTTATAGAAAACGCTAAAGACATGTAAGACAAAGGGAAAATGCAGCAATCCTATTGGTTGAAAAGGGTGTTTGTTAGATAATAAGGGGAAAATAATGGACTAACCGTAGGTTCTCTCTTGGGTTGCCGGCAATCCACGAAAGTGCGGAGAAATAAATAGTTTTTTCTGCATTTCGGCAAAACTTTTGCACCTTATACATGAAACTTGGCATGCGCCCATAATTTGATACACTGAATTCGTCAGTTACATCATAGAAATATAGAAATCTCAATTAAAATTCGGTTCTGAGAGTTCCGCAAAATACCAACTTTATACGCAAAAAAAAAAAAAAAAAAACAAAAAACAAAAACAAACCCACGTTGATAGCCTTTTAAGACCGTTTCTCCCCGAAATCATGGTTTTTCTCTGATATTTTATGTTTTCCATAGAAAAAATAAAGTAAGACAGGAAGTCTGCAACGTCGCACTTTTGCTATCGATATATGTTGATCGGCAACGACCGATGATGGAGTTTTTGCATACCTCGGAAATCGCCCACTTAACGGACTAAGGATGAATGCATTAACAACTACGTAATCCCATCCAAATTTTAGCCACGCAGGACACGTCAAGGTCAATTAGAGACCCAATTGTGAATAGGTTAGGCTCCACATATAAAAATTAGCAAATTCAAATATTCCTTTCTCAAAAAAATACCAAAATCAATCGGTCATTGAATAAACCTTTCACGTTTGGCATACTAGTACAGCTACGTCTCACAAAAATCTTCCTCTTTTTGTTGATACACAGTACTCTTAAATACATTTATTTATCACCTTTTTTTTTTGTTTTGTACCGCCACGAAGCCTGGACATTTATGCTACTATGCTGAGGAAAAACTCTATGAACCTATGAGCCCTCATACTTCGCCAAATATCCTTTAATGAAGTTTCAATTTTCAGCGGAACTTGTGAATATTTTTCATCCAATTTCTCAGACAATTTTATTCGAAAGTCAATTCGAAGTATCTGAAAATCTCAAACAGAAATTTGTATACTTTGCTGAAAAATAAATATTATATATCTGAGGAAATTTGGCAACGCTCGAACGTTCATACGAAATTTTCCGTTATCCAAGAGTATGACATCTGCCCTGACGCAACGCGACAAGATGAAAGCAACGCGGTGTCAAGCCTAGCGCCTTGATGCAACTATTCGTGCGTTATGGATGGCCATATTGCATACCCAAACATCTAAGGCGCTCGGGTTTTGTTGACTCACGCTCGACGAAATATTCATGCGCTCAAAAGAGAGAGAGGGCACATGACGAGGGGTGGGGCGAGGCGGGGCGGGGAGAATAGCATTATTTTAAAGTTTGCCGCGAAAATATTATCCTACACTTCGAGGGAAACGTAAAACAAATCGAATCGATTTGAAGCTGTTCCTTAAAGAATTAACTCGTTACTTTCAGAGGAATCTACATGGGTTACATTATATCTGTGTCCATTAGTGCAGTATCACGACAAAGAGAATATCAACGGAGCTCCTAAACCACATATCTCGGTTTTCAACCTTCCAGATTTCCTGTCAATAGGTATACTTTATTTTTTAAATAGAAAATCACTCAAAGTCTATCCTTTAAAATTGTCGTGATTTTTATTGTCTGTACGCGGAAGCTTCTGAGAAAAATTCGAGGGCTGATGATGGTTTGTTCCCTTTCAAATAAATAAAGTAGGTGCGGCGATTTTAAAACACCACATCCGAGATACGTGCTTTGGGAGTCTTCCGGTTGATGTGTATGAACTTTGTAAACTCATGTCTAAAATTCATCACGATTAAAGTGGAATTGGGTCAAACCTAAGAGTCGAAACGATTTGCCACTGCTAACAAGGCAAAGTAAAAATGAAAAAATACGATGGTTTTTACAGAATTTAAGTCATCTGTATGTATACCCACGATTTCACATGACCCGCAATCTGCTTTCCTGCGGGGCGATTATTGAAACTGATAGACAAAGCGATAGACAAAGATGACATAGGGGGTATAAAGCAATTCTATTGGTTGAAATGGGTGGTTCTCATCGACTAAGGGGGAAAATGATAGACTAACTGTCGGGTTTCTCGTGGGTTGCCGTTACTTAGTCGATTACCTACCTCCTTTGTCCATTGCAACAACCCGTTTCCACCAATAGGATCCCTCCAAATCCCTTTTGTCGTCTTTGTCTATCGCTTTATCCATCGGTTTCAATAATCGGTCCGCTGTATTTCATTATTTTTAAGGTGGAGTATCAATATAATTCCTTGCTTGGATCCACTGCCAAGTTATCCTCTAAAATTTTATTCGAGTCATGCGAGAATTAAACACATTTATGTTGAAAAGAACTACGCAAAAATGAATTTTATGAAAAGGAGCTATCTGCGCAGGGTTAGCATATCACATACATGTAATTCTTTCTACCATAAGCACCTTCAGTTTTTATTTTAGGATGCTACGTTAAAGGCCCGCTCAAAGCTCCTTGGATGACGACCCAAAGCATGGAAGGCCTCCGTAAGAAAAGAGGGTATTTGGACGTATTCCTATCAAACGGAAGTATGTGTATTAATACATGAGCCCTGAGACCCATAAGAGTATGTGCTTAACAGGGCTCACGTCATAATGCACATAGTTACGTTTGATAGAAATACGTCCAATTGAGGAAGGACTATGAATACAACTCATAATTTGTAGCATTTATACTTACGGCACAGCCGAATCAATCAGGTCTCGCATTGCTCCCCACTTTTCCTGGAGCCCCCACCGTGCCGCCCCACCCCGAGCCCGCGAAATCCCGCCCCTCCCACAGCTACTAATTTCCCAGCCCCTCCCCCCACCACCCTTCCCTCGCACTCCTCCGCTTCGAAAGCCCCACCCCACCCCCTGCCTAACCGCCCGCCAGCCTGTTGCCTTTGCACGCGTCATATTTTACTGCGTTTTCTGTCCACCTCCTGTTGCTCGGGTCGACCCCCCTCCTCCCGCGCGGCGGTGGGCGAAACGAGGGTAATAGTGGGAGGGGGGGGCGGCGCATCTCGCTAGGTTCAGGGTTCAGGGAGTCCCGAGAAAATTCACCTCCGGTGGGAAATTGGGCCAAGGTGAGCTGGAATCGGGAACGTTTACTCTGGGAGGATGGCTCGGGCTCGGCTTGGGGATTTACGTGCAGTTATTTTCGTAGCTCTTGCGCCGTGCGCCGCATTCAATTCAATGTTGTCCGGGCCGCCCGCGCCCGCCCAAGCCCCAGTCAACTTATATCAATTCACCCTTCCTCCGTCCCGCAGGAGTCCTCAATTTAACCCTATCAGTAGCGATTCCTCTATTTTTTTTTCCTTTTTTGTAAATTAACAGTTGAACAAATTTACATACACATTTCTAGACTACTCTAGTCTTTACAAAATTGTTTTTAACATGAAATAATCAAATATAACTAATGGTTCCACTAAGACTTTAAGACGTTGAAGATTTTACTTATTTTTCTAGTTTAAAATTGCTATTGTGAAGGGTAATCAAATGTTTTACTCTACAGGTCAAATTGAGGACATTTTTGAAGATTTTGAAGTAGAAATTTGAAGTAAGGTATAGAAAGACTGAAAAATTAGATTCCTCAAAGGTGACGTCACTGTTTTCCCTCCATTTAAGCGTATGTAAAACAATCGATTCTTTCGATGGATCGAAATGGAGGAAAAACAGTGCTGCCCACTTACAAAACCTCCACTGTCCCTGACTCGTTTTGGAAACAATGTTCGAGTTATTGGTTTTCTCGCGGAAATAAGTGTTCTTGCAGACGACCCAAAAATATTAGCGCCAGGTATCTTGTTGACGCCTGCTCTTGAACTATATCAAATCCCGAATTCTTTTTATGTAATTCAGATGAATTTTGCTGTTTTAGCTATTTCAGTGATTTCATTTAAAAGAAATTAGAGGAATTTTGAAAGAAACTGGTTTTGGAAAATGTGAGAGTTACTGCTCTCTTGGCTATGACGGGAGAGGAGACGTGGCGTCGCCTCGGAAGCGGAACTAGGAGGAGAGCGAGAGATAAAAGAGGGAGATGAGGCGTGGCGCCGGCGCGTGCTCCGAGAGGAAAGGTCCATCGGAAAAGGAGCCGCTTTGCCGCACACGGATAAATATTACACACGGCCCCGGCTCCGCTCCGGGCCCAACGCCACGCGCTCCCCGCCCCGTAATAATTACGTTCCGAAATCCGTACAAACAGCACTGGGCCCTTTTCAAATATTTCCGTATCCCTTTGATCAAAATTCATTTCGAAAAATGCGCCAGACTCCACAGCTCCCACCATTTCCTCCCCCCGGTCCCCGTATCATCCCTTCCTTTCCCTTCCTTTCCCTCCCCTCCCTCCACTTTCCCGTATCATCCCTCGCTTCGGTACCAAGTCGCGTCTCAGACGTCTTCAGGCTTCCTGAGGAAAGACGCAAAATGAAAATTCGATTGTCACCACATTATTAAATTTTAAGGCAAGTCATGAGCATTATTCCTTAAAATTTCCCGATATTTTAGAGGAAATTGCGAGGAACTCTAAAAAAATGGAGAACTCACTAAGAAGGGAGGTCTTTCCTGGCCGCGTCAAGCGAAACCAGAGCGCCTTCATTTTTTGGTTGTGCAATATGGACATCCATAGCGTGTGAATAGTTTTTTGGTGTAATTGACCACTATAGATAAGGTACGAATTTAAGCATTCTGATATATTTTTCCTCTTTAAAATTCCACTGAGAACACGATTCGCGCAACGATAATTACTGAAATCAACTCCCTGGAGTTGTCTTGTCCTAGCTACATGCCGGACGATTCCCAATTCGCCGTAGATCAATCGATTTAATTCACAGGAAGTTTGAATCGACTTGCAGAAAAAATGAACAACGATCTCTCTTTTGTGTGTGTGTGTGTGTGTGTATTTTGAGAATTTTCAATATATTCTATGCATTTTGCATGATTTTTTGACCATATGTAAAAATATAATGCCTTGTGACTCTCGTATGCATACTCTGCTAAGCTGCTATCAAATAATAAGACGATTTGTCGATTAACGGAATGACGATATCGTCCGCGTTCATCCCGACATTCCTGCAGCATCAGCACGCGAATTTTATTTGATTCTTCGTTCGAAAAGTTGCTCATTAATCCACATTAAGCGGAAAATAGCCCGTTCCAGATGCTCAAACTGGAGGTTCAGTCTAGGGGCATCGATGCGGCTGGGATAGAATTGCATGAGACCCCCCCCCCCCCCCTTGCTCTTTTACTTTTTTGGATATGCATAGATTTCCGCGAATTTCTCTGGTACTGAAAACTCACATGTTTGCGCGAATTTTCAATATTCACCGAGGAAGCATTAATCTGGCAACCTTGGTAGTTTGTGGTAGATAGCTACATCGTGGAAGACTGTTCAATCCCTATTCATTTACGGGCATGTCCCTCCTCCGTGGATAGCCCTCGTAGCACGAATGGCCCAGAGAGCTTTCGTAGACATTTAAAAAGTGAACCAGGGGCCTCTGGCCACCAACCGCTGAAAAAAACTACACGCAAAAAATCGTAGAGCAACTATGTTCAAGCTTTTTAAGAGGTGAATTGATTCAAAACCCGACGGGTGCACCCGAAAAAAAGCGTATATTTATCTCTGATTGCAACGTTATGCACCCTCTTCATGTTTTATTTTTGATACATTATTAAAAAGCTACACCCAGTTTTTCTGAAAAGTTTCCGCGAATTTATCTAAATGATCTCAAATAAAAGTATCGAAAATTTCGACGCGATTTTTTCGTTCGTTCTATTTTCTTTTAATGTAACTAAAACAAAATTAAACATCATTTGAGTTTCTGAATCGTTACAATGAGGATACATATTTCCTCTTTAATTATGGTAAGAACTTGAGCAGAAAGTCAAAAGTGATATGCGTCTCTCGCCAACAGACCGACTATACTGCGTTTGGTGCAATGCGAGAAGTATTCATGCAGTCTTGTAGGCGCAAAGTTGGGCTGTACGCCGACCGCACTGTTTGGCGCAATGTGTGAGGTATTCCTACAGTCTTGCAGGCGCTAATATACATTTAACGGCGGCTGCACAGTTCGGCGCGATTACTCGAACTCCCTTTACAAGAATCGTAGCATCGAATAATAGAACTTAAAAGGCCCATGTTGTATTTTGACGCTGCATAATCATTTCAACGTTGCCTCGTTTTCCCCGATTAAATATTTTTTTCCGAGAAAAATTAGGTAAGTTCTTTATACCCTCGACCAATATTTGATCATATCACTTCATTTATCAGCAGAGGGTAAGACATTGATGATTTGTCAACAAACTAACCTAAACTAGCGTAACATAATAGCGTTTATTTTCCAATCGTTTCCTGCTTTGCCAATTTTCTAGCTTAAATTAATTTCATTTTAAAATTCGCGCATTCCTGTAGCAGATGTTGAGGTTTCTATTCGCGCAATCCTTGTGCCTTTTTCGCACTATCCTTAAATATTTTCTTAGACCTTTCGCGCTATTCTAGATTACCGATCAATGCGGGTGTTGACTGTTGAATTTCGAAGGTCCGCAGGCTGATGATCTTTGAACCAAAACTCCGAAAACAACAATCACCGAGACGTACGGCTTGCCCTCATTTTTTTGTCATAAATTCGAAAATTGTGTAGTTTTTCACTGTTTTCTTGTTAATAATCTACAGTCAACACCCGCATGAATGCCCCCAGACTGAACCTCCAGTTTGAGCATCTGGAACGGGCTAATGGCGTTGACCTCGGACTTCGAGTTTTTTACCTCACTCAATTAGATCGCTTTGGATGTCGAGTGCGGTGGGAAATACGCATATTGTCTCTGTCTCTTCTCGATGTCAGCGAACCGATTATTCAAATAGATCGACAAAGCTATAGACAAAGAAGACATAGGGAGTATGGAGCTATCCTATTAATTGAAATGGGTGGTTCCTATAGACTAAGGGAGAAAATGATTTACTATAACTATTTGGTCTCTCGTGGGTTGATGTTAGTTAGTCTACTGCCTTCCCCATTTTTCCATTGCAAGTTGCAACCACCCTCTTCCACCAACAGGATCCCTACATATCTCTTTTGTCTTCTTTGTCTATAGCTTTGTCTATCAATTTCAATAATCGGCCTGCAGGACAAAAGTGGGAGGCGCGAGTTGGAGTGGTGGGATACGGGTCGGGGAACTGGAGAAGCGACTGCGCCTCATGAAGAGGAAAAAGGTGTATCCCGTGTACGCCACATCCCGGCGATTCTGGTGAATATGGGTCAAGAAACCAGAGAACTTTCTGTCGGTGCCTTGACTCTAATGATGCCACAGACTCACTACTTACGCTACAAGTCAGTGGCGAGGCGTGAATGATCGATAATCGCTATTTCTCCATTTGAAGCTAAGGTAAAGAATCGATTATTGAGGTGTTCGTTGCAAACACCCTGTTTATTGATCCTCCTCTATAGGTTTAAATGGCAGGATAAATTGATAGATCGCAAAGCTTGACATCCCACTGATAAAAGTCACAGTGATCTCGATAAATTCGGTATTGGTCCTTTTCGAAAAAAAACCTTGCATTTCTGAAAAAAAAAAAAAAAAAAAAAAAAAAAAAAAAAAATTATAACTGTATAGAATTGGAGATATTTTCCTCCCAAGAAGGAACCTGCTTTACTTTCTCTGAATTTTGTCAATTTTTTGGTTTAAAATGATTCTTCAGGTTAATATGCTTCATCAACCACATTCTCTTTGGCTATAATCTCAAAATCTGCTAAGATTTTTTATTTATATGATGGATACGATGTTTGGAACGCCAGAAACCGTAAAAAATCGTCATAATATAGGTATTCTAATCAGCGCGACACTAAGGTATTCTAATCGGTAGACAAAGCGATAGACAAAGAAGACACAAAGGATACGAAGGGATCCTATTCGTAGAAGCTGGTGGTTGCAATGGACAAAGGAGGTAAGAATTAGACAAACTAACGGCAACCCATGAGAGACCCTATAGTAAGTCCATCATTATCTCCCTAAACCTGTAAGGACCACCCATTTCAACTCTCCATGCCCCTTTTGTCCTCTTTGTCTATACCTATGTCTATCAATTTCAACACTCAGTCCACAGTAAAGTTAAATGTCTCGTGGTTAAAGGCTAAAGTTGAGATGTAATCGGTCTAAAGGACGTGGCGCGTCGCATCTGGCTCCAAAGCCACGCATCTGGTCGAGAGTCACGTGACGAACATGAAGAACCCAGATGTTGAGCCTCGGCAGAGTAAAAAAAGAAGAAAAAGGAGAAGGACGAAACGTGGCCGGTAATAAAGAGCGGTCACGTGCGAAAATTCCCAGCGAAGGCGGGTGCTGAGTATACGTGTCAAGAGGAGCCGATGAATAAGTAAACTGTTGCGCGCCGCGCCGCGACGGGTAGACCAAAGGCTAAACCGAGTAGTCGATCGATTTTTGAGCGCGCGGCCCGGTGCTCGGGGCTCGGTGAGTAGTCGCTGTCATTATAAACGGAGCAGATGAAAACCAGAGGATGGAGAGTGGTTAATTGGCCAAGTTTCTGGTGAATAAATAAAATTTGCGATCCTTCTGAGCAAATTAACCAAGGGTAAAAGTTACTTAGGGCTCCGTAGTTCCAAGGAAGGGGAAGGGGTGCAGAGGAGGCGACGGGGCGTGGAGCTCCGGAGCTGGAGGGAGGGAGCTCTGGACTTCGGAACTTTTCGCTTATCGGGCTAATTATTATTCGGCGTCGCCGTCGGGTGGGAAGAATCTCGCCCACCTCTACACTCTCATAACGAAAGAGAGCCGCTTTCTCGCGAGCCATCTTCTAGCCCTCTTTTCATTGTCTCTTTATCTTCGTAACAACTTTGCTTTTGCCTCTGGAAAAAAGTTCCTTCAATTAGTGATTTATGCAATTTCACGGCGCGGGCGTCGAGCGATTTCTATCGCAGATTGTCAGTGATCCCCCTCTTCTTTTTTCTATCTGTCGTGACTGAGCACGGGGGCAGGATGTTTAGAGGAGTAGTTAGGTAGTTTTTGTCGAGTTGAATGGAAAAATCCTATTTTTAAAAGGTTGACGGAAGTCTCTTTCCGACGTCATTCCAATGAAATGGGAGTAGTTTAGATAATTTTTAGTTCACCAGAGGGTGTATAATTATGCTAAAAAGAACTATGTGCACTGGATGTAGGTGCAAACTGGTTCTATTTGTTGTTATTCTTTATTTCATGGTTATATTCTTTTTTTTTTATCATAAAGTTTAGTTTATTTTTTTAAATTGATGGGTATGCTAGATTATAATTTTAAATCTATTTGTTTTTTGAAACTACATTTCTGATTAGAAATACGTTCCTCCGTCCTGCAAACGACAGAATGTGTCCTCATCGTTGAAGTATATAAAAAAAATATAAAGATCCGTCCAAACAGCAAACCGAGATATCGCGCTTTGGAAAATTCGGTTTATAACGTCATCCATCACGGTGTGACACCCTTGCTTGCTTCCATCTTGCTTTCATTCGAGTTACACGTTGAGTAACCAGTGCAAATGTGTGTTTCCCTATCCGATAAAAGCAGGTGGATGAAATCAAGGGTGTCACCACCGCGGTGAATGACGTCAGAAATTGAATCGTTCAAAGCGCGATATCTCGGTTAATGCAGAACGTAGAAAGTCGATGTATGATCCAATCTTATTACTTTTAGCTTATCTATGAGAATCAATCATCAAAACACGAATCTGTGACTAGAGTACCTTTACAGGCAGAGTATGGGCAACTCGAAAATTTGGAGGTTAGGTTTGATCAGGTCAGGGAGCTCTTAGGGCCCAAAAGGGGAGCCAACCTATGAACTCGTTTCATCCAGTGGTACTAATTTTCACATTTCAACTATTTACACTGATAAAAAATTATTAAAGCACGAATAAAACTTTAATTTCGCATACATTTTCTCAGTTTCAAAGTTTTAATCCTTAAAGACGCTTGTTTGTAATGTGCTGTAGACCATTTTGAGTAATCTTCCAAACGCATAGGTTGGCAGCGGCACTTTTCTAGCGATTTCCGTTTTTCACGTTGTCGCCCTTTTGGGCTCCAAGAGCTACATAAATCGAATTGTCCACACTCCCCCTATAAAGGTACTCTATCTGTGACTAGCGCAACTGACCCATTGTAATGATAATTCACTCTGGATTATTGGAGTTGATAGGTTGGCTGCCTTTTTGGGCCTTGAAAGCTCTATGACGTAACCTCAAAATTTGCGCCTTGTCCGTGCTCCCTCCAAAGAGGTACTCTAGCCCTAAATAAGGGAAGCAATGAGAAATGGATTCCTTGAGACTTTACTCTGAGTATAAGGAGACTCTACTTGACTCTCTTGGATGGATTCGCCGGCGACAAATGGAGCTGGATCACGGGACTGGGACTGGGGGCCTCGGTTCGCTCGGCTTCGGTTCCGGCCGCGCCGCGCCGCCCCGGCCTTCCCGCCGCCCCGGCCCCGGCCCCGGCCGTTCCGCCGAGAGGAGTACGTATCGATTTTAAAGTGAACTACGGCCATCACTGCCACTGCCGCCGCAGCCGACTTGCGAACTTGACCTAACCCAACCTATTTCCCGCTTTTAATCGGGCTCCCAGATGCCGAGCCCATTTCTGCCCAGGCCCGGCCGCCCGGCTCCACTCCACTCGGCGTCAGCGTCATCCCATGCGATCCCTTCTTTTTGGTACATGGCGCCATCACGTCACGTCACGTCACGTCACGTCACGTCACGTCACGTCACGTCACGTCACGTCACGTCACGTCACGTCACGTCACGCCACGTCACATCGTCATCGCCATCGTATCCATGCCCGACGCGCCTTCCTCTTGCCGCACGCATCACGCCGTGCACCATGGACATCGCTCATTTATCCGCGTGCAAAAAAACACCGGGCCACACCGGCACCAACAATCGCTTAGGAACTACGATTTCCTACTCATTTTTAGTTTAAATACAATGTATGCACCATTAGTTTTCCCATGCACATAAGTGATTTCACGGATGAGCCAGAACTTGAAGTTCCAACCGGAAAATGTACTCCGATTTACCGTCGCAAAGGTTCTGGTTGCCGGGGAAGGAAATTCACGAAATTCTTCCGTACGACCGCAAAGGTGACAGGCAAAATCTGGTAATACGTATCATTTTTTCAACCGGAAGGTTTTATGGGTTAGGCAAGCGTGAGTTGGATTGTCCATGTTAAATGGGGTCCACTGAATCAGACGAAAAGGCACAGAGATTCATAGCCGGGCGCAGCGTCCGAAAACGATGGAATTAATGCGGCGCGTCAAAAGTATATTCTTGGGCCGACGAATGAAGGTCATCTATTATACGCCCGGTCCGGGTATAATTATACAAGCATTAGAAAGGTAATTTCAAGCCCGTTGCGTGGGCCTTAGGTCTCCCGGGGGTCCCGATCAAAAGCACGTATGCGACACGGCTGGACAATTGCCGGAGCGTGGTTTTCATCTCGACCGGGCAACGTAGCCAGCGATGACCTAGCTTTTGTGCGAGCCACGCAGGAAATAAATGCGATTTCATTATATCAGCTTTTATTCAAAGACTCCTCCGGAAAAACGGCTTTAAAAGCTGTGAGACTGTCGTTGTTAGTTTTTCCGAGGCCGCGCCCCCCGGCCCCCCGCTCCAGCTCGCCCCTGACAAGTTTCCCCTTCAATTTGCCGCCATACCACCCTTTCATCTCCCTCGCTGCCCCTATTGCACTTATCACTCTATCTTGTCCGCTTCAATTAGTTCGTCTCCTTCCCACACCTTTTTTTC
The DNA here is from genome assembly GCF_918797505.1 of Bemisia tabaci. Lineage (NCBI taxonomy): Eukaryota > Metazoa > Arthropoda > Insecta > Hemiptera > Aleyrodidae > Bemisia > Bemisia tabaci. The sequence goes on along the minus strand of NC_092800.1, from coordinate 246,684 downwards.
ACAGGCCTCTCTTTCCTGTTTTTTACCGCCTCATAACCGAGCGACCGAGCCTCGAGCGCGCCTCTAAGTAAGTCCTCCCACTAGTCGCCCCTAACGTCCATCCTTCTTACAATGAAATTAAATTCAATCAAATTCCGCTCCGATGATCAAATAACCTTTCCCTTCCTTTTAATCGATAATCATTTTACGCAATAAACCGCCTCATCGTAACAGACGCGACGACGATTAAAAAGGATATTTGCTCAAAGTTGTTGTCATATTATAACTCTGTTCAGATTAGGCACATACTAATACAGCCGTTCTGGGTGCGCTTCCCGCACTCTTCGCGGGTGCCCGAGGGTCTGCGCCCCCATGACCCTCAGTCACTCGTTACGCGAGACATGATGATGAATCCACAGAAACCATGTCCTAGAGTCTCTAAATGGAAAAAAAGAAAAAATACGAACCCATAAAACGGATTTAAAAAATCCCCTTATGTTAAAATTATGAGACTTAATTCAAAGTCGGAAAATGTTCAGCCAGTCATGCGGTTCCAGCTCCGATTTTAAAGTACAAAGGTAATTTCCAGCAGTTTAATTAGTAGTAATTGTTAATTTCTTTTGACAGTGATTCTTGCATGAGATCACCGGTTTTTAAGAAAATCTTGCAATACCAAAGTAAAATTTAATTTTTAAAAATATTAAATTCACTGAAATAGCATGTTGTCATTGCAACACAATTCGACAGTTAACTCTGAAAGAATTTTGATGACATTATTCTCCCACTATTAGTGATTTGTCACACTTGTAATCTGAAGGAAACGTGCTTCAATTATTATTTCCTTTCTCTGAATTTATTCGGCTGAATTCTTGCGACTCCTTTTGTTTGGAGATTGAGAATCACATTATAAGAAATAACAAATAATATTTTTTGCAGAAAACTTGACCCGTTCGGCCAGAGCCCTCTCAGCCGAACAAAGGTCTCTTATCTGCATTTTAATTATCATTTTGAAACGAAGCCTTATTTTTCATCAAACAGAGATTTTACTGTAACCAGACAGCCCCCCCCCCCCAAAAAAAAAAAAATAGTTCTTTTCCACTGAATTGGATTTATTTCCGTCGGAAGAATCCTTTACCAAGGCAAACTCTATGTGTGGCTGTCACAATCGGTCCAGACTCTGGCAACACATTGTGTTGAACACAATGAGAATGAGAGTTTAATACATTTTCCTCCGTAGCGCCCTCTCCCCTTCCCCCGCCCCGTACCCCGTCTCAGTGCGATAATTTAATTTCCTCTCTTCCTGTTGCGAAGATTTCGCTTGGCGATTATTTATATAAATCAAGACTTAGGCTTCGCTGCGTTATTCTTTTTCTCCTTTCGTTACCTCAACGCTATTTTCCTTTCCAGAGCATATTCTCCCTCTCCCGCGGGCACCCAATTTCTTCGCACTTTCACTCGATTGGACTGCATTTTACAATGAGGGATCCCCAGTTCATCCATGAAAGAACCTACGTGCAAAGGAAATTCAATGGGGCATACGTTGTTCCTGAAACGAGCACGTTCTTTGAGGAAGGTAGTAATCGCCGAATTTTCAGAGATCGAGTGTTTAACGGACTACTATTTTTTGAGGATGGGCGCATCTGAATACCGACCGATTCTATCAAAATTGACCATTAAACGTATTTCTTTAAGATTTGAACATATGCCTCGGTGGGAAAAGGGCGTCATTCCTAAGCCTCTTCTCACAGTGCCGGGTGCTTTTTCATGATAAAAATCCCGAGTAAGGGCACATACCATGATTTTTACCATTGTCATCAAACACGCACGCTCTTTGATTGTCATAATACTGCTAAAAATGGCAATGGTAATCAGTTTTGTGGAAGAAGGAAATATCCACTAACATTTCAAAACACTGTATTTCTTGCCCAATTTTTCCCTTGTTTGTGCCATCCTTGTCTTCTTGCGCGCGGATGAAATTTAAAACACTGGTTAATTTTTTCGAACAAAAACATGTGAACTTGTCGAAGAAATCAACTCTTTTCACGTTTGCTCGTAACTTGACGTATGGCAGGCTGAGCCGGATTTACTCGCTTCCCGCCCATAGGCTGCCTGTATTTTGCCGCCCACTTCTCATTCGTGGGTGCATAAGACGCGTTTACTCGTGTTGGACAAATTTTTTGCGAAAGCTCTGTCAACACTAAAAGTTCACGGAACTTTGCGCGAAAGTTAAGTTCCGTAAACCTATCTCTGTGTGGACAAGGCCTTCCATTTATAAGCAATGAACGAAAACATTATAGAAACACGCAGGAAAGTCCAACACGAAGGGTTGGATAAGCGCGGCATGATCATGAATAATCCTAAATTAACCGATGATTTATGGGAGGAAAATGAAGTTTAATTGATGAATGACAACTTGAACTTATTAATAGAGGGAGGCTATGAAGTATATGGTGCCAAAAGGAAAAAAAAAACATTTCCATGTAAATAGGAGCTGCGAAGCTAAAAATATAAACATTCGTCGCATAAAATAAAATGATATCCCAAATAATAGATGTTAAGTAAAATTTATTGATATTAATTTAAAGTTTCTCCTGTCTTCAACACTACTATCGGGGAAACGCAAGATATAAGTAGATACAATTTTTTTAAGAAAAGTCGATTCAAACTTATCGATATTTTTCATAGTTCAAAGCAACTTCATGTATCAGCCGTGGATTTTCGCAACCTGACCATGAAGCATGGTCTATATGCGTACCGCGCTTAAAAAAATTTTAAATGTGTTTTAATAATTTTAATTTCCGCCGCCGCGCCGCACTGACCACGCTGTGTTTGATGAAATGTGTAAAGTATTCCTACATTCTTGTAGGCGCTATGCGTCTCTCGCCGACCGCTGCTGACCGCACTGTGTTTGACGCAATGCGTGAAGTATTCATGCAGTCTTGTAGGCGCTAATATGTGCTACATGCCGACCACCGCCGCGCCGCGGGTTTCTCCTTTTCATCTCAAGTCCTCGTCATCATCTCTCTCTGCGCTACGCCGTTCCAGGCCAGCGCGGTCGGTTTCTCTTATAACTCGACTAATTAAAGGTGCTGTCTCTCGTATCACCAAAAGACGACAAAATTAGAAATATAGTCTCAGGAAATGAGAGATTTTGTCAACTTTTCTCGTTTGTAATTTTTTTTTCTGAATCCGATTTTGTTTATACCTACATTTAAAAAAATTGCAAAATATGCCGCCATGGGCCGCAGCCTAAGTGGCCACTCCCTGAATCTGGCCTTGACGGCAGGTACGCCTTTCCTCAATTACTCAGTTAAATTCCAATTCTAAATTGATGTGGAAATAAATCGAGCGCAGTATTCGAATCTTACCAGAAAATTTAAGAGACATCTTGGCCAGCATGTTCAGTATTCAGGGGACATTACGGTTTATTTGTTGGTGCTATTAAATGTAATTTTCCGTTCATCATGAGGAGAACGATTAACCCAGGGCAAATCGAGCATTGTCCGATGAATAACCCGAGTTGGATTTCATAAAGCTTTCCTTCTTCCTACATGATGTGCAGAACTTATTGATTGGCCAAGGAAAGAACACAGTACACTTAGAGACATTATAGCTTATTGACCCTGCACTACGAGTCGAAGAAATAAAGTTTTTTAGGTTTTCCCGAAACTTGATCCGTGGGTTATGTTTAATTAGAGCATTCACTAGTTTGTACCCTTTAAGTGCAACACTCGCATGTTTTCGTTTTCTCAGCTTTTCCACTCGAGGCCTTGTCTCCACGGGACGTTTTCATGGGATTTGTCCCAAGTTCGAATCGCAGGAATGCAACTTCTGGGATTTTTCCCAGTTACCGTCTCCACGGGACGGGGCTCATACAGTCCTGCGACTAGTGTGCGCGGGAAGATAAATTAGTTAAAGTCGAGTATTTAACCGGGATTAAAATAATAATTGCACTCAATTGACAATTAGACACATTATTTTAACTAAACAAACATTAACAATGTAGTAATGAATAAAATATCGCACGATTCGTTTTCACTTCTTCTTCTTCTCTCAGTGGATCCTAGGGGTACAAGTACCATACTTGGTACCGGGAAAAATATTGATTAACTCAATATTTTTCCCAACTTCGTAAGTGGGATTTTTCCCTGGGACAAATCTCGTGAAACGGCTCGTGGAGACAAGACCCGACACTTCGTCGTTGCCGTCATGAAAAAACGTACTATCTCCATTTCAATGTTGCCAAATTTTCCCTTGTAAATCGGATACTAACACGGAAATTTTGGGGAATTCTACTGAAAATTTCACTGACTTTTCCTCAGATTTTATGGAAAGTTCAGAAATCTTGGATCAAAATTGCAAAAGTCCATTTTTGCGAAATAAGTTGATTGTTGAGGTCAACCGGCAATCAGGCAACCTTGGAGTAAAGATACGCTGCCGTGCTAAGGAAGAACACAGTATGAACATTCGAGAGTTGCTAAATTTCCTACAGTAAAATGTTCATTTTTAAGGAAAATTATGAATATTTTTCCTCTAAATTTTCAGAGGGCTTAGATCAAATTAAGGACAAAATTATCTGAGAAATTGGTAGAAAAATAGTCAAAAACATTTCTGAAGATTAGCGATTTGCTAGGAGAAATTTGTCAACGCCTGAAGGCTCATACGTCGTTCTTCCTTAGCACGGCAATACGTTCCTTCGTGCGGGAGTCGACGAGTCGACGACTTTGGGGCGCGATCCTTTCGGGAAGCCGACAGTGGGAGAAAAGTGAGCAATAACGGAGGAATCTGGAGGAAACAAAGGCAATTAGCGGGAAAACAAGCGTCTCAAGTGCGCATGATAAAGACAGGGTACAAAAGTCAACACTTGAACAACACAACTTTCCGTTAGCGAGGCCTCTCGAGTTGGAAAAACACAACTGTTGACTGTTGAGCCACCGTACCACCACCGCGCTGCGCCGACCAGGTGGAGAACGCTTTCTCCCATCCATCTCCCAACTTTCGTTGCTGTCGGTATCAGAGTTTTTTATTAGCCGTCAATTGATTCATCCAGGATCTTTCCGTTCCATTAATTAATCCATTTGAAAAATCTCCATCGACTCTTAACCGATTTTAAAAATTGATTTGTAAAATTTCAATTGATCGCTTGATTGATTTTAAGATTTTCATTAACTGCTTAATCGATTTCAAAATAATTTTGATCTTCTGCATAGTCAATGTGTCACTATCAATCAATCAAAAATAGAAAAATCCTGTCACTCCGTCATATTTCTAAAAATTAGCACAAAACCTCGAAAACTTTCAGCTCAAAACCCTAAATTGCTTACATTGTGAAAAAAAAAGTGCTAATAGCTAGTGCTGGTGATACTCTTACTGATTGCGACGATTCGTTGCTGAAGACACCCTCGTTTAATTTTGTATTGGAACCAGGAGATGCATGAAGTCTAAAAAACACTACATTGGAATGCGACATTGCGAGTTCTCATTATGTTTGTTTTTTAAAATACAACTGGCCAACAGCTTTCCGTGTACTTTTCAGTGAATTTTCTTCACGTATTAAAAAAAATGGACCTATTTAAATCAAAAAAAGCTTATGTGCGTTGAGACATGGGATCCGAGTCCCATAAGCATACTTGCGTAACAGGGCCCATGCTGCAACGCATATTGTTCGTTTGCGTTGAAATATTTCTAAGCATCCTTTATTGTTTTTTTTTCTTTGCCTCCTCCGGGAGAACGGGAGAAGTCAGAAGTGCAGAAGGGCTACCCTCTATCGGCAACACTGCTTACACGTGAACAACAAAAGTCTTGAGTGCCATTTCATTCTCTATGAGCGTAATTGGAAGAGGTGCCAGCTCCGGCTTTGAGGAGGCGCGATTTGAAAGATAGAATAAGAGGTGGAGGATTTTAAAGATAGTGACTAATGCGTCGAGGGTATTAGGAACTTCAAAGGGCCCAGGTGCCTCTCTGCAGTTATCGCCGGAGCCCCGGGGCGCGGGCACTCTGGGTCTTTGCGAGCCGCTCAAAGGACCCAAGAAGAAAATAAACAAAAACTCGTAGGACAAAAAAAGCGTCTTCTTCCCGGCGGCGGCGGCGGATATTAAGCGAGGATAATCCCATGTTTCATTTTTATTTCAACAGCTCGATCCGTCTTAATTAATTACTTATCCCGCTTAAACTTCCACTTCTGTCCCCGCCCACCCTTTTTTTCACAGACTTTTTTGAGAGCCTGATTAATTTCAAAAGTCTCGGATGACCATGGATGCCGGCTCGTTCTAAAAAAAAATCACCAATGGACCACACTAGACGAAAGTCCCCTCATAGAGTTAGAATATTCTTTTGTATTCATTTAGCTCATTTATCCAAGTGCAGTGCATAAAATCCTGTCACATGACAGCTATGGTGCATGTCAAGAGGCGGGCTATGTAGAAGTATTTAGAAAATCAACCACCTAAGAATTCACTGCAAGCATAGTAAGCATTCCTAAGGCGGAGTTTTTTTAACCTTCAAGTAGATTCTTAATTTCATTAGAATTGTGCATCTGTATTCCAAAGACCTTAATAAGTTGTATAGCATCTTGTTGAATCCATTTATGATGGGACACTAGACAAGGTACAATTGAAGCATTTTGGCATGTTTTCTGCCTCAAAATTTTACGTAAACAGGATTTACATATCGAAACTTGTGCTGAGATGAACTCCTAACTGAAATAGAGATGACTTTTATTCAGCATCGGTCACGAAAAATTTGAATTTCATAGTCACATGACAAACCTAAGTCTAATCGAATCAAATGCTCAATGCTACGTTTTTGGTAGGCTTCTCAATAAGCAGTGCATTCTTTCCCCACCCCGTATTTTTTAAAGTAAAAGTGACGTGCAATCGCTGATCCGAATCGCTGAGATTGAGGTCGTCTTATTTTAATGGCACAGTCTACAACGACTGTCATGGTGAAACTTATCGTGCGATTTAAGTCAAGCATATTTAGATTTTTTTATGAGTGTGAAGTTTGAATTTATGAATAAAAAACCATCAGTATCTTTTTAAGGAGTTAGATACAGTCATTTTCGTTGTACAAAGCGTGTTCTACGTGGAATTTTGATGACTTTAACACTATTATAATATAAAACTTATATAATAATGCTTTAAGTAGCACTGTCTGTAAATGATACGATGTTGTTTTCAATGGCTGACTTTTGACGCGAGGCAAGTGAAGCGTAGCTGTTTCGGCCAAAGGTATGGGCACTTTCACTATAACTTGACCTCAACCTAGGTGAATCATGGTTTTTCCGTGTGCGGCACATTTAAATGTAAGGTTTATAATGTCACTATATGCGGTAATTTCTCAATCGGACATTTTAAAATCTAAACAAATTATCTCCATTGTTATACGCGAGCTTTAGAGAATCATATGGGCTATGAAACCATATGGGCCCTCCGAAAGAAAGGAGCCGTTTAAGGTACGACTATAGATACGTTGTTTAATGAGAACTGAAACCAAATGGGGTCTTGTGGGAAAAGGACCCGTTTGAGAAAGGACATTGAATATGTGGCTCATAGTCTGAATTCTTGGCCCGTCCAGTGGTCCATTTTCTTAACAGGCTTTAGTGGCTACGTCATAGGGTTCAAATGTAAACAAACACATAAACATGTTTCTGACTCGCGTCTTTTGCGCCATGCTGGTAAAATGCGTCCAAATGTTTCTTAGAATCGGAATTCCTTGTCTTTGATGAGTCTTTAATTGATTTTTGACCGATCAATGACAATATTTTAATACCTACATTAACACAATTAACTCATGAAAAATCCATTGGAGGTTATTTTAGTTTGTTTCGGTTCGAAGCAAGAGTTGGATATTATGTGGAATAGCCACTAAATTAGTCCATTAGAGATGCGGCAACTCGGTGGACCAAGTGTTGACGTAACCCGGTTGAAGGTGGTGAGCTATTTCTCTCCCGGATTCCGACTTGTTGCGAGTCGGGAACTGAGATATTGACACAGCGGCTTTGGCGCGACTCACCCAAAAGAGCTTTGATTTCGCTGTTTTCGCGCCACTACCCTCCTCTTCTCACTTCTCACTTCTCACTTCTCACTTCGACGTGCCAAGATTTCCCAATGTGTGCTCCTGTCTTCCCGTCTCAAGATTTTTCTTTGGCCCTCCTCACCCCCCCCCCCCCCCACTCCTACGTCCTACCCGTCCCCGTCGAGAAAGTACTTTGCTCGTCCGCGGAAATAAACTCGGATTTGAATCCTTTTGTTTTTCCGCCAAACTCTGTTTTCTCTCTCCGCGCTCGCAGAGACCAGACAAGGTTGTGTTTTTTTTCCCTTCCTCGCTAATAGATCGTATTCGATACTGGTTCGATGTACCGTTTGCTTCAAAGCAATAGAACATAATCTCGAACAAGATTTTTAGGATTTAAGTTGGATAGGTGGAAATGAAAAAAATTCCTGAGGATTTCACTCATCATTGGCATTGTGCACTTATAAGAATCAAAAGTCATGAGCAGCTCGTTGAGGAAACACTCAAATGAAATTCTCTGAATGAGGATTGATGGACGTTCGGAGGAGTCCTTTGCCATGCGAGATTTTGCTAATTAGCTTGTTGCACAAGCACAAACTACAGCATTCTCTAACATGCTTCCTTTTTAACATTTTACCCAGGATCCAGGAGATGAATCACACAACGAGAAGTTCCGAAATAGACGCTCAAGGAGACTTACGTATTTTTCATTAACAGTCGAGATATGTTAAAAATGCTTTTAAAAGAATACACACTGTTATTCTAATGAGTTTACGCAAGTTTTCCTGAGTGATTTAAATAGATAAAAGAAAATTTGACTTAAAACCCATAATATCCAAAATCTAAGCTCAGATTCGGCTTCCTCGTGAAAAATCGATGCAATTTCATGTATCATGATTAAAAATAAGACATTATTTGAGGTCTGCAACGTTGCAGTCGGAGCTAAATACGCTTCCTTACGCGTGTAGGAAAGGATATTTGAACTCATTCACGGCAGGCGTAGTGATACGACTATTCGACCACGGGTGTAAGCATGTTGCTGCCAGCCGGATTGAAGGCGCGCCACACTCCAACAATTATTCGGGTCCCGTCCCGTGCGATCTTCCTGGCTGGCGCGCCGCTAAAATCGCCAGAAAAGGGAGGACAGCACGTCATTATCCTTGCCTCTCTGTCCCATTTTTACCACAAGTTGAATGATAGTGTATCCCTGAATTGTAACGATTCAGAATCTCGGATTGGGATTATTATATTCATTTTTTTAAAATGACGTATGAAACGAGAGATAATATTGCGTCAAAATTTCCGGCGACTGAAGAAAATCCGCGGAAATTCTTTAGATAAACTATATTTGCCTTTCGTAACAAGAATGATTAAAAATAAGACATTATTTGAGGTCTGCAGATTGCAGTCGGAGCTAAATACGCTTCCTTACGCGTGTAGGAAAGGATATTTGAACTCATTCACGGCAGGTGCAGTGATGCGACTATTCGACCACGGGTGTAAGCATGTTGCTGCCAGCCGGATTGAAGGCGCGCCACACTCCAGCAATTACTCGGGTCCCGTCCCGTGCGATCTCCCTGGCTGGCGCGCCGCTAAAATCGCCTGAAAAGGGAGGACTGCACGTCAACATCCTTGCCTCTCCGTCCCGTTTTTACCACAAGCTGATTGAAAGTGTATCCCTGAATTGTAACGATTCAGAATCTCGGATTGGGATTATTAAATTCATTCTTTTAAAATGACGTATAAAACGAGAGAAAATATTGCGTCAAAATTACCGGCGACTGAAGAAAATCCGCGGACATTCTCACCATATCATGAAGGAGAGAGATTCACGTAGGCGTGTAGATTCTATCATTTTAGTCCGACGTGGTAACATGGGTGATTCGGAGTGGGTCAGCTGATGAGTAAGAAGAAGTTTGTTTTCTCGGAAACGGACGAACCAAATGCTTGATGCCGGCGCCTGGCGGTGTAGCTCGAACGTTTGAATTCTGTGCCTACTTCCGCATACCGACCGGCTTTGATAGAATCTTTACGCCTACGATTACCCTCTTTTCTTTATGCTATGGTAACATATGATACATGAAATAGCAATGATTTTTCACGAGGAAGCCGAATCTGAGCTTAGATTTTGGGTATAATGCGTTTCAAGTTGAATTTTCTGAATTTGAAAATTTAAGACGGCGGACGTAGCCTAAATTGATACATCGGCTCCCATTCCATCGATTAAATTCAAATTTTTAGTCTAATTTCGAAAATTCGAAAAACCAAGGTGACGGGCGTGGCCTAAAACGCTATCTCGGGCCCTGCTTGTCGGGTTTTCGTAAAACTTGGTGCCAAGGGGAGGGGGGGAGGAAAGACATTTTCAAACACTGCAATCGATATGCAAATAGTAAAATTAGGCATTTTGTCAAATGCCTAGGCAAAAAGTCAAATACTAGGGGGCTATGCCCCCTGACCGCTACGCGGCCGTATTTTTACCTCCTATCAGTGTTAATTTTATTTTTCCCCTCAAAAATTACGATATTAGGTATACTTTACTTTTAGAATGAAATAATTTTCGGTTTTGATAAATATTTAAGTTCCTTTTAATCCGTTTATTTTTAAATCAGTGAAAAATTTAACAACGTCCAAGTTTCTGAATTGTTGTAATAAATGTCCTTTAATTATTATTAAAACCGAGCAGAGTCAAGAATAATTAATTGCGCGGTGTCATATAGTTTTGCGGCGACTTTACCGTCGCCCGAGCCAGGGACGGGAAAAGGAGTACGCTCCACGAACATATTATTACTCGCCTATCAGTCACACAAGGTGGGTTGAATATGAATTCTTGAAAATTTATCAACATACTTTCCCTAATCAGCCCATATCTGATTGCTTTCTTTGGTGACTCAATGTTGGTAAAGCGTAAAAAATTGACGGGGCAGACTACTAACAAAATACTTTAATTGAGTTATCTGAGATGGTGACCTTCATAATCAACAAGTTTATAATTTGCACCAACGCATTCTGTAGTTCAATGAGCCCACTTAACCGAGTAGCATCAACCAAAAACAAGATAGGTGAAGCGCAAGCGCACTCTTTGGTGCAATGAGTCAACTTGATGGAGCAGTTTACCATCAATTTTGTCTCGGTGAACAGATTTGTAATAGCTAGTAGCAACTAATTGAAAATGATTGATTTCCCTAAAGACGTTGTGGACAATACAATGCCGTTGGTTATTCTATCAATTTTTTCATGTATACGGCACCAACTTTTAATTAACAAAACCAAGATGGTTATCTGCGCACAGTCATTTTTTTCCGTGCATAAATATCGATATTTCCCACACGAAAGAACGTAGGTAACTAAGATTCAATGATGTCAAATTTCTCGGTACGAATTGCATTTTTACCGGAAGAATCTAAGGCACTTCTAACTGAAAATTTTGCTAATTTTTCCTCTGAAATCATGCAATAATCAGAACATTTGAAAAAAATATAGGGGTACATTCTCGCAAAAAATTAAACTCTTGGAGTCCATTTTGCAACGTTGGAATGGAGTTACGTTCCTTCGTCCGGGAGACGACGACGTGGAAAGTGTGGAATAGGTCGATTGGACGTATCTCTGTCAAACGGAACTATGTGCATTAAAACATGAGCCCTGAGACCCATAAGAATATACGCATAACAGGGCTCACGTCATAATACAAATAGTTCCGTCCGACAAAAACACATCCATTTATGGCCTTGTTCTCTCGAAACTTGAATGGTGGCTTTTCATTTGGACGTATTTCTATCAAAGAGAACTATGTGCAGAGGGAAAGATATGGGGTGTGCTCGTTGGTGCTCGGGCCATGAGAATGAATAGGAAATATAAGGCGCCAGTGACGTCAGCGGCAACGACGAGAGGAACGAGGATCGGGGCGGTCTTTGACTCATGAGCCCGGTCCACAAGGCTCTAGATACATGCCCACGTCTCATACACAGTGCACATAGTTCCGTCAGACAGAACGTGAAATCCCGCTTCTCCAATTCAGCAAACGGAACTGCGAGCAAACCAAAGACATAAAGACGGAGGGCTAAAAGCAAAAAATGAAGCTTCTTTTCAACCACCTCTACTATTTGCTAGAAGATTGGCGGCGAAATCGGGACAAGTTTGAATTCAAATGTAGGGCGGGAACTGAATAAAATAATTGCGGAAACAAAGTATTCTAGGTTGATTTTTGCCCAAATTCACTTACCCACTCATATTTCTTTAACTTTAGGTTAGCTTTGGTCTGTCGTCGACCGATCAATTTCATTTGGGAGTAACGGTCATCTAGAACTGTAACGACCTGTTTGAATACCTGCAGAACCACCATGAGCAGAAGAAAAACTAACTTTATCTGAGATTACTGCCTATTACCGAGCAAGAGTAGGTGTAATATAATAGGACGCAGTCCCAACTTTCTTAATATATTCGTTTTAGGCATTTAAAATACGTTTCGAAGAAATGTGGAAAAATCAAGAGGACAAGTTCAAATCAAATTTCCGTTTGCCGCCATGGATTCCCGCGCTCATTTACACACTCACACAAGCACCCAGCGCCAAACCAGGCTTCACTTTTTCCCCGTGCTTTTAGATACGAGCACTCCGTCTTTATGTCTTTGGAGCTAACTAAGAGTGCACTCATGAGCCGTGGGCATGTATCTAGAACCTTGTGGACAGGGCTCATGAGTTAAAGACCGCCCCGAGCCTCGTTTCTCTCGTCGTTGCCGCAGACGTCTCTGGCGCTTTATATTTCCCACTCATTCTTATGGCCCGAGCACGAAGGAGCACACCCCATCTTTCCCTCTGCACGTAGTTCTGTTTGATAGAAATACGTCCATTTTAGGGAGAGACGTGAGGTGGAAGACTGGGGCAAGTTCTCAAATAGAGGGAGATTACTCGGCGGTGGCGGCGGCGGTCAGAATGAGAGACAAACAGCTCCGCGGAGCATGATAAGTTTCCCGTTTGTGGTCCCCGGAGAATTAATAGCCTTGTCCGAGCGTTATAAACCGGAATGTAATTACCAAGTTGAGCCGAATTTTCATGGACTCGTAACTGGATTAGGTGTCATTTCTTCCGTTAACGACTCTATGAAATAATGATGAGGGATAAAGACCTCGAGTTAAACGAGCGGTCAGCGCTGAGCCATCGTCCACGACGCAGAATCCTACGGTCCTCCGCTTGAGTCGGCTTCACTGGATACCAACGTGGCGTCCAGGGTCGCCTTCATTCTTAAAAATCCCGGCGCGAAATTCACGCTTACTCAGTTGCTATTTTGACCACCTATTACTCTGAGTGCATGGATCCGGCGCGAATCTAACGCTCTGGCCGGAGTGAAACTCTGACAGGCAAATGTAAAACGGAACAGTCGCAGCATGAATTTGAACTCGAGTCGTGGCGGTAATAGACGAGTGCGTTGCCACTTTGCCATTCGGCACTCGTAGCAGATAACTCTGAGTTCACGCTACTTGTGAGTGAGCTCAACTAATTCGTCGTCGTTGGTGATATCACGCTGTGATCTATTCACTCGGACTGCGGCGTGGGTGGCAAGTCATTTTTCCTAAAACATTTTTTCCTACTGCAATTTTTCCTAATACTCTTTTCCTACTCGTTTTTTGTTCCATCACAGTTACTCCTACGAGTGAGATGTCCTACTGGCTTTTTTCCTAGGGGCATTTGTCCGAAATTCAATTTTAAAACTAGGGGATCGAGAAAGTAAAAAAACAACATAGGTACCTCACAAGTTAAAATTGTGGCCGCATGCCCGTAAGCAGTGGAGCTTCATCCTCCTCCTTATATTGAGGGTATAGAAGGCTCAGCTTGTAATGTCTCCTGTTCACGCACTTATATTCGGCTCGCTGAGAAAACTTTACTCTTTCTGAAAAATTTCCCTCTACTCTGCTCATGTTTTCGTTTCAATTATTATTGAATTATTAGGACAAACACCCTTAGGAAAAAAGCCAGTGGGACATCTCACTCGTAGAACTTACTGTAATAGGACAAAAAACGAGTAGGAAAAAAGTGATAGGAAAACCTGATGTAGGAAAAAAAAATTTAGGAAAAATGACCTAGCACCGCGGCGTGACATTCGCGCTGGATTTTTTTTTCACGCCGGCTATTCACTCAGAGTAAATCATTGATTTTTAACAGTGTTCCTCAATGACCCTGATTTAGGAGCATTCACAGTCGTCTCTTAAACAGCTCCGCCCCTTCAGGGAACCACGGGGGGAAATCTGAAACCACGTATTTCGCTTTGTCACGCTACAGACTTCCTGTCATACTCTATTTTTTACACGGAGAACCACTCGACGTCTTTTCTTAAAAGCTTCCGTGAGTTTTCTTCTCTGGGCGAAGGAAAGTCTGGAAAAACTTCAAGGATGATGTTGATTTGTTCTCCTTTAAAAATACAAAAGAGTCGTGGAGATTTTGCAACACCACCGACGAGATACGTGCTTTTGAAGTTTTGCCGTCGATATGGTTTACATTGTGGATACTGCTAGGAAAGACCCAAGGAAAAACACCGTATGAACTTTCGAGAGTTGCCAAATTTCCTCCTATTAAAGAGTTATTTTGGAAGGAAGTTATGCATATTTGTACTAGACATTTTCAGATATTTTAGATTCAACTGCGAACAATGTTGTCTGAAAAACTATATAGAAGGAAAATATTCATATTTTTCCAGTAAATTCGTAATTCGTAATTGTTATCAAAGGCAACTTGGCAACGCCTGAAGGCTCATCCGGCGTTTTTCCTTAGCACGGCAGAATAAGGGGAGGTTTAAGAAAGCCCTCAAAATAGCATCATAAAAAGCGCAATTTTTGCGAATCTCGAGTAACATTTTGGAACGAAACTCGAAGTATTATTTCATTGAAAGATTATTTTCTTTATTTGATTGAATGAAACTTTGGAATGGAAATCTTGCAGTACAATGATTGGTCACTGCAAGAAGTGCGAAAAACGAAAAAATGTTCTCTGATTTTTACAAACTGTGAGGCAGGTGCAAGCCTATCTAAAAATTCAAAAAACTGGCAAAAGATTTTCTTTCGTGTTCCATATTTTTTTGGTGGTAAATCACTGTAATTCTTTTCAAGGTAGTAAAGTAATGCTGTTGAATTACTTTCGAGGTTTGCAAAAATGTTCCTTTTTTGATGCTATGTAGGATGTCCTTGTATCCCTTTTTCTCATCTGCACTGTAAACGATGTGAGCCCTCAGCCCTCTTAAGGGTTTGTCTTTTTAGAGGACGCATCAATATGATAAGTTACATTTGGACCGCGTTACGCAGGAAGGAACCAAGCCGCATCAGCTATCGCCAATTTTTATTGGTAAATTTTTACATGGAAACGGTTGTGCGGATTATACTGCAAACAGTGAATTTTCTGCACACAATTTAATAGCTGATGTTGCTTGATTCCTTTCTGCTAAACGCGGTACATCTATAATATTTTATCCAGCGTGTCCTTCACCTGTGATGGAAATGTAGCGAAGGAGAGAGCGTGCTTTGATGACGGCGCAGGGATACAACTATTCGTACTTGATGGATGTCCGTGTTGCACGCGCAAAATTGAAGGCGCGATGGCGCGACGAGTGAACTTGCACAGCTCTTCTCT
This sequence comes from Bemisia tabaci, assembly GCF_918797505.1. Classification (NCBI taxonomy): domain Eukaryota; kingdom Metazoa; phylum Arthropoda; class Insecta; order Hemiptera; family Aleyrodidae; genus Bemisia; species Bemisia tabaci. The sequence continues at coordinate 231,079 of NC_092800.1, read as the reverse complement.
ATGCTGCAAGCTTTTTGAGGGACGACTTTGGATGCGACCCGTAGTCTTTCCTTAATTCACTCCTTCCCTTAGGAGGTTCTATATCAATGGCTATGGTGTGGAAACACTAATCTCCAGAACGGTGTTTCTGAATTTCCGCTCCTTTTTATTCTTTCGAAAAAAAGCAAGGCATTTTCATATAGCTTATTCAGAAGATTCTGCTAGCAGAGAAGAAAAATCAAGGACGTTTTCAAGAAATTTCCTAATTAGGTTGAAAAGTTTTCCAAAGAAAAACAATGAAGTATGATAGGAAGTCTGCAAAATCGCAAACGGAGATAAGTGCTTTCGAGTAAAATTCAATAGGTTGTACAGCTCTGAAAATTGATCCTTGCAAGGAATCAGGTACAGTGTGTGGTATGCCACAACAAAAAATACGTAATATAACTGCGAAAATATTGCTAGTTCAGCAATATTTATCTCGGTCCGTATGAACCTTAAAAAGGGTTGGATTACGTATTTTGCCTCAACTGACCTAAGCTGGTGTTGTTCACAAACTTACAAGTACTGCCCATTCAGCTTATTGGAGGAGCGCCAATCATAATTTCATACTTTTTTAAAAAAAATTTTTATGAATTTTTCAAAAATGTGACTACGCAAGTCAATATTATGCAACAATTATGCTGTCTTGTCTAAGAAACGAAATAAATGCGTTGTGTAATTATTAACATTTTCATATCTTCTACTCTGTTTAATAATGGATCTGAAGCCTTTACTTAAATGACTCAGATGAGAGAAAGCAAAAGACAATGAATGAACGAGTGAAAGGTCCTCTTTTTATTGTCTTTTTGCTGAGGTTAAAATATGAAAGCCTTCGGATACTTTTAACCTTTCACCGTACCGTGCAGCTGCAAAATGAATGTCGCGAGTAAACTTGAAATATTTTCCTAGTTCAAGTTCTAAGTGATGTGGTGCTCATATGCCAAGCCGCTTCAGGCATTTATGACTCTCATAGCGACCACTCACGTATATGTACATTGTACATGCACACATCTCTTTATGCTACCCATATTAGTTTTTTATCCGGACTGAAAACTTTCCTTGAATAGATCTCGGGGAAGTGAATATTCAATGCCATCGCAAACTGAGACATTCATGAATGTTTACATTTGTCTTTTGTTCGATAGAGGTTGATAATGCATTCTAAAAGACTTCGCAGATCTGAAAGTTTCATACGTGTTTTACATTCATGAGGAGCAAGTACTTCAGAGTTTTCAATTTTCATCAAAGGTGATAGAGTACCTTTTGCGGTCGCTAAGTTGTTTTTCCACGAATTCGAATCGTTCGGATAGCTCGAAAAAAATTGAAGAACAGTTATTTGTTGAAGGTATATATGAAATGGTTTTCAGCAAGCAATTTGAGGTTTTTTACGTTGATGTCGGTTTTTCCTTAAACGGAAGGTTTGGGTTCATCAATTCCCTTGTAAATTTTAAACAATAATTTCTATTTTGTCAATCAATTTCGGACTACCCGAAAATTTTCTTCGTGTTCTGCGAGAATTTTGGATTCGGAATTGTTTCTCGAGGTGCTTTAATTCTTACCTCATCGGTCCATTAGTTTGCCGAGTAAACAAGGAACAGTTTATTGATGATACCAATCATTATGCTTCCTTTAAATTGTTAGTTTCTTCTCTAATAACGCGATGGCGCTAAAATCATGTTTTAAAAATCATCCTAGAACAACTGAATGTCTCAAAGATGTTTCTATGAAAGGAAATTAAAAGCTGCTTTAAAATGTTTAATTAAATAAGTTATGATAACATTTATGCGTTCTTGAAACGCTAAAAAAGACATTCGTAGTTTTATAAGGTATTTTTTTAAAAATAATTTTCAAAACAATTTGAAAGGGTTTCATGGAGGTCCTTATGACATGATCATGTAAATAATTTTTAAATTTCATTTTTATTTTTGTGATCGTTGTTAAATAGGGATTTTTCAAGTAGAAAATTTAAATATCTCTCTATTTCATTTTGAAACGAAACTCAAGCAGTTTTTTTCGCAGCATCGAAAAATGACTTTCCAAAACTAAGAATGCCAAAGTTGTTTTCTAAAATTGCTCAGAAACACTTCTCAATTATTTTTTTTAAAAAAAAAAGGTTTCTTAAACATCAAAACAGGAAATTTTTAAAACGACTTGTTTTTTTATATGTTGCCAGTTGAGAGCCATTGATTTTACTGTAAAATGTTTTCATTTACAGACCAAGTTACGGTTACCCCGCTGATGGCAGGAGGAAATAACATTATCAATCATGTAAAAGCTCGCGATCTCTTTGATGTTTCAGGATCTGTCCTGGAAGTAAAAGCTTTCATGTAAACCTTTCACACAACACAGGCGTAAACCTGAAAAGGAAGACATTATGGCTTTGAATGCACTTACGATCCCCTCCTCCCACCCATTTGTGAAAATTAGTTCAGAATAACGCAGTAGATCTGATTTTACTGTAGGTCAGAACCAAAGTGTGACGGTAACTTTGCTTTCCAGTAACAATCGTCAAAAAGCTGTGAAAAATAATAATTGTTTTTCTGTTCTTCAAGAATAGCCGATTCAATTTTGAGCTTTCATATTATTAGCTCAGAGGCAAAAGGTAGTTCCATAACTTCATTTCAGTAATTTCGAGATATCACGGGAAAATCGCGCGTCGGTCCCATTGCGATTCCAATAAAAATCGGAATTGTTGAAACTCCATATCCCAAAACCGGTGAGCAGTAGCGGCTACCACATTTCTCACACAAACGAGGATGTTATCGGAGATTTTCAAAACGCCATCTTCAAATTTTCTAATGAAGTGAGATAGGTACCTTTTGGCACTGGGGTGTTGATGTATGTGTATGCTTGATGCATACAAGCTTCCTGACTCTCTAAAATTCGTCTTGTTCCATAGCTCGTTTCACAAAAACCTACTTGACTGATTTTCAGGCAAGGATTTTATGAATCTGCTCTCTCTAAATTACTGAAGTATGGCCCATATTTCTGTCACGTGATTAAATTATGATTTTTTCCGTTCCAACAAGAAAATGTTTCGCTTTTTGTCGTAGATTGCTCTTAAGATCTGCGAAGCCGATTTTCATCATACATTGCGGCTATCGACAGGTATAATAACCTTTCGATGAGCCTAGAGGCTGCTCATTGAAACATATAGAAAAAGCGCCTGACAAATAAGACAGAGGAAGAATGGATCCATCTTACTGGTTGAAACGAGTGATTCTCATAGTACACCAGGGGGAAAGTGATGGGCTAACTTTTGGGTTCCTTGCGGGTTGCCGTTATTTAGTCTTTCACTTACCTCCTATGCTCATTGCAGAAACTAGCTTTCACCAATAGGATCGCTTCATTTTTCGTTTTTTTCAGTTGTCAATTGCTTTGTCTATCAATTTTAATAACGAGTCCGCGGGGGCTCAGAAATGGGCTGATTATTGAAATTGACAGGCAGAGCGATAGACAAAGAAGACTTAGGATAAATGGAGCGATCCTATTGGTTGAGATGGGTGGTGCTTGTAGACTAGGGAGGAAAATGATAGACTAACCAAAGGGCCTCTGGTGGGTTTCCGTTAGTTAGTCTATTACCTATATCTTCTTTGTCCATTTCAATCACCCGCTCCCACCAATAGGATCCCTCCATATCCCTTTTGTCTTCTCTATCTATAGCTTTGTCTATCATTTCAATGATGAGTCCGCGGGGGCCTAGCAGGTGGTGAACGAAAGTCCATTTTACCATAGATGATCACAAATATTTGTGCCGTGTGCATTTCAATTCATCTGCATTCAATTTGTTTTTGGATATGAGGGTCGGTTCCGTTAGGTTGAATTCAATTCGAATAAGACCAGCGCGCCCTTATTAAAAGCTTGAAATAGATGGAGACACGGGGGTGGGGGCGAGGGTAGCTCCGCCCTTAAGCTCTTTCGGAGCTTAAAAATCAAATCACTGGAGCATGGCTCGGTGGCGCAAGGCTGGGGAATGATCCAGTGGTCGGAGGCTGAGCCAAGGTGGATTGGGGTTTCCGCTTTTCCACTTTTCCGGATAATCCTCCTCACCATTTCATGTCATGCACGCGCCCCGCCAATGTTGCCAGTTCCCGCGTAATCCGTCTCCCACACACGAAGACAATATATTTCAGAGACCCTCCACTATAACAGTCCGAGTAGTACAATCGGGTATAGCGAGAGTTATAAGCTCGCAGCTCAACGCGTCGCACCGTGGATCGAGTCAACACGAGAGGTCGGACGATATTTGGAAAATTTAAAAGCTTATAATTCCAAGTATACAAACATTTGAGGTTCTAAAAGTGCTTTCATCGGTTTCCTCGTACAGTTTTCTTTTAAAGGCACCCTTGAGATTTAAAACGTGATGAAATAAACATGAAAATTTGCCGTTTTAGTACAATATTTCATGTCTGACCTCTCTAATTGACTCGATCCACTGTGCGTCGGCTAACAATAAGTTCCAGAGAGGAGGACTCTCTACGTTATGCACTCTCGCGATCGAATTCAAGTGCCTTCAGTTTTTAGAGTATGCAATCAGCGACCCCGTGGAGTTACAATAGTTGCGCATGCAGCGCCTTAAATTTCAATTTAGTCGACTAAGTGTCTTGCAAGCGGCTTGGAGTAGTATGCATTAAAGCATCACAATAAGACAGGTTTTTTCTTGTTCAAATCTCATACGAAACACGTTGAATTTATTGGGATCTTCAAAATTGACCCGCGAATAAAAGACTATTAATCATTTTTGGTGAATGTCAATTCAAATTTCCCGTTCATGGGGCAAATTGGGCAACGTCCTGCGAGGAACTATAGTTGCATTTCAAAATACTTTCCTTCCTTTTCTGATGTGCAGAACTTATAAATTCGTCAAGAAAAAAATATAACACACGCAGAGGCAATACATTTTTTTCACTCGCCATTATCAATCTGAGCAATGTAATCGGGTAAGGCAAAAGTTGAGTTTGGAGGTCACCAATGATCACTGAGCAACTCGTTTAACAAAAACTCAATTTAAATTCACCAATGCATTTTAGAAAATTGAATGAAACCTCCATGAAATTTGGGTTAAGAAACACATATCCGCATGCTTAAACTCACACCTTGTCCTCTGTTCCAATTTAGTCGAAAAATTGGCAATGTGCGGGGCAAGGCGCCACGTAACATTCTGATTGGCTCCTCTTTTATTTCGTCTCCGAATCGCACATACGGTGTCCGTCACTCCGTCAGTCCCGGTTTGTCGGGTATTGCAGTTTCCTATTCCCTCCCCCTCCCCCTCCCTCTGCCACCCCCCGGGCTGAGCCACTAGCCCGATGACGTATGATGGATCATAGACCCATCAACCCCCGCACCCCCTTCCCCCGGACCTTACCGAAAACCTCACCCATCAACCTCCGCGCGCCGCGCTCGACTTGGTGTCTACGTCATCGCGTGATTACGTCGCAGACGCCACTTTTGTGCATGTGCTTTCTCGCGGAAGCCACTAAATAAGTTCCTTTCGTCTGTTCCAAGCCGAACACTCCGTCTTGGGCCATGATAAAGTTCTCCGCAAGTGCCAGAGTTTTATGCATCCATGGGATTTTCTCAAGGATAGAATATCTGTTCAGGAAGAACAAAGGGTTCTGTTAATTGATCAGCGGGCCAATTGATAGACAAATTACGAAAATGGAACGAATCTATTGGTTGAACTGTTTAGTTGTTATAAACTGATGGTATTAGATGGAAATGATTGACAGACTGTAGGGTCTCTTGTGAGTTACAGTTGTTTAGTCTGTGACTCATTTCCTTTCTCGAATGGCTCACTGCATTTTCTCTTCGTCCTCGTTGTCTATACCCTTGTCTATCAATTATTTTAATAATCAGCTCACAGAGTTGGTTCTTTTTTGCCGATGTTAGTTTGATGAGTCACTATAAACGGTGTGAGAATTGACGTATCAAGAGATATGTATTGTTCCCACCGATAGGATTGCTCAATTTTCTCCGTGCCTTCTTTGTCTATTGCTTTGTCTATCAATTTCAATAATCCGCCCGCGGTTCTCGGCCGTAAACACTGACAATTGCTGTAATTTGACACCATTATGTTCTAATCCACATAAATGTTCGTAAAACAACTGATATTTAAACTATTGTGCGTGGCTCACCCAGAATCGGCAACTATTTGATCACCTCTGTCGTCAAATTGCCTACACAATCATTTGAAGGGACTTCTCTCGACGATGATCGCCCTTCATTTGACGATGCATATAGATACTTATTTGAGCAATTCGTTTCGGCAATAATTGAACTGCATTTTTTAATTAGGAGCGACTCTCTATTTCAGTCAATTAAGAAACTGTCAATTTTCCTAAGCAGATAGGTCCTTTTATGGATGAATCAGGATTAGTGTATCTTCATTTCGTGATGCCGTCCATTTTTAATTGACTTCTTTTTTCTGTCTCTGATTGAACTCCACTACGCAGTATGACACAACTATATCTGACTCATTTTAGAAACAACATTCGTGTCATTAGTTTTCCCCCGCAGATAAGTGATTCTATGTATGAGCCAGAAATGTGGCTCCTCATTCCAAAATGTAAGAAGAATGGTTGCTGTATCCAGAGTCGATTATGGCAAAACCTAGAGACTGTCCTGAAGCAAGGTGATCGCAAGCTAATTTTTACCGAAAACGCAAGTCTAAGGTTGAATAGAGCTCACAGCGAATTGTTGGCATGAAAAAAGAATCAAAGGAAGATGACTAAATATAAAACCTTCCTAATCGGTTCTCCTTGTGATTTCATCTGTCGCGGCAAAACGTCTATCTTAGCACCATACCTCGCACAACATAAAACGTAAACATACATATTTACACAAATAAACACTAGATAAATATTTAACATAAATATTTAACATAAACATTTATAACACATAAATATTTATACAACACAAATACATAAAAACATAAATAACACACAACACACATAAACATAAATATTTATGGATTGAAATACACCTTTAGACATAGACTCGTTCAAAAAACATTCGGTAAATTGCAAAAACAGGTCATCAGGAACAGTATATCACACTCAAAAGGTGAAACTTTGAAACTCAGTTTCTCAACAGTTCTCCAAATTTAGTAAAATGAAAAACGTGCAACACACTTGTTTCCTTATTCTGTATGTATCTTTCAAAACTGAATAATGATAACAAATATAAGTACAAACAATAAAGAGAAATAAAGAAAAGTTGTACAACCGCCTAATCTGTATTCCACGTCCTATGAGAAGACTGATACCGTTATTTTCCTTTAACTTGCGGAAAATTTTACAGCGGTCGGTAAGACTCTACAGTACTATCTACCTTATCATGCTGCCATGTTAAGGACAAACGCTGAATGAATATACAGATATTCAATATTCCTTGAAACATACATTTTCAGAAATTATATAAATGTTTTCCCATGAAAGAGCGACGCCAAGAATGGCACAATTTGGGCCAGAAGGGATTTTTCTGAAACTAGGCCTAAACGATACTTTATGATACCCTAAAACTCTGGTTAAAATTTTAGCTTGAGTATACGCACTGTTTTTGAGAAATGAGGGGGCAAAGTTGCCAAATCGCCATCATTCTGGACAGCATTTCTACAGCAAAAAGACGGGAAAAATGGACGAAAAAGTTACACCTTTGATGGGTTTCGACTGTAAATGTTCTTATTGGGCCCCCAAGCATTTAACTGGGTTCAGTTTCAAAAATTTTGATCGCACAGTGGTCCAAAGTGGGGAGAAATCGTCGACAAATCATGATTCTTTGTCAAATCTTTAAAAATGGAAATAAAATTGTCGGTCTACTGCAGTTTTCATGGCTGACATTGTTCTTATCGGTCCGCAATGCATGAAATTGTGTTCAGCTTCACAAATTTACATCGCACAGTGGTCAAAAATGAGGGAATTAGTGGACAAATTAAGATCCTCTGTGAAACTTTTTAAAAATGAAGTGAATCTGTTGGTCCCCAGTAGAGTTTAGATCCCGGAAAAATTCATGTATTTAATTTTCTTAATTATTACTGCATGTCAGAACGTATTGTCTATAGAACGTTGTTATAGAATAGACTTTGTAGCATTATCTCAATAAAATATGCAAACTTTCAGAAATTTAAAAGAAAGAAGGAAAAATTGAGAGAAAAAATTAAAAATGATTTAAACAGTCCAAAAAATAATTTAAAGAATTTTTCCGGGATCTAAACTCTACTGGGGACCAATAGATTCACTTCATTTTTAAAAAGTTTCACAGAGGATCTTAATTTGTCCACTAATTCCCTCATTTTTGACCACTGTGCGATGTAAATTTGTGAAGCTGAACACAATTTCATGCATTGCGGACCGATAAGAACATTGTCAGCCATGAAAACTGCAGTAGATCGACAATTTTATTTCTATTTTTAAAGATTTGACAAAGAATCATGATTTGTCGACGATTTCTCCCCACTTTGGACCACTGTGCGATCAAAATTTTTGAAACTGAACCCAGTTAAATGCTTGGGGGCCCAATAAGAACATTTACAGTCGAAACCCATCAAAGGTGTAACTTTTTCGTCCATTTTTCCCGTCTTTTTGCTGTAGAAATGCTGTCCAGAATGATGGCGATTTGGCAACTTTGCCCCCTCATTTCTCAAAAACAGTGCGTATACTCAAGCTAAAATTTTAACCAGAGTTTTAGGGTATCATAAGGTATCGTTTGGGCCTAGTTTCAGAAAAATCCCTTCTGGCCCAAATTGTGCCAAAAAACGGTCGTTTTTGGCGTCGCTCTTTTCATATGCAGATTAAATTGCGAATGAAATTCTCTGAAAAATTGGGAGAAAAATATATACAAGTCTCTGTAAAAAGGCGTATTCTATCAAAAGAGTTTTGTCAACGGGTGAAGTCTCTTGCGGCAGTTTTCTTTAGCACGGCAGTACGGTTCCATGAAGTTATTAGCGACCGGAAGCTAACAGGTTGGCAATACCGGATTTTCTCAATTTATACCTGTGTTAAATAATCGATTCTTGTCGGAGCACTTGGCTCCTCCGAGATTTGGTACATTTCCATAGGCTTAAATGGACAGAGAGCAATGTTATCACCTCGCTGGACCCGCCCGCCAATGCGCGGTGCTGAGGAAACCTGCGTCAAGTACGGGGTAGAGTCAAACACATAAAGACCGAGCGCTAAAAGCAAAAAATGAAGCTACTTTTCAACCACCTCTACTATTGCCAAGAGGATTGGCGGCGAAATCGGGACGAGTTTGAAATTCAAATGTTGCGCGGCAACTGAATAAAATTGCGTAAACAAAGTATTCTAGGCTGATTTTGCTCAAATTCACTTACCCACATATATTTTTTTAACTTTAGGTTATTTTTGGTCCGTCATCGACCGATTAATTTCATTTGAGAGTAACGGTTATCTGGGACTGTAACGGCCTGTTTGAACTGGCAGGACCACCATAAGCAAAAGAAAAACTAACTTTATCTGAGATCCTTGCTTGTTACCGAGCCAGAAAAGGTGTATTATAAAAATTCACCGTCCCAAGTTTCTTAGTATATTCGTTTAAGGCATTTAAAACACGCTTAGAAGAAGAAATGTGGAAAAATTATGAGGACAAGTTCAAATCAAATTTCCGTTTGCCGCCATGGATTCCCGCGCTCATTCACACACTCACACAAGCACCCAGTGCCAAACCAGGCTTCACTTTTTCCCCGTGCTTTTAAATACAAGCTAGAGTCCCTTTATACCCAGAGTTACGACAACTCACTTTTGGTTGGGCTGAAAGTGGCCTAAAAAAAAAATCCAATTCTGATTGGTTCTCGCTCATGGAGGCCGAAACGAGTGCACCAAGATGGCGGTACCTCGTATGTGAACAAGAATAATGAAAATATTACCTAATTGTGGTTTATCAAGAGTAAATTGTTATTTCCATCGGTCCAAAATGAAAATAGATCAAGAAATTATTCACAAACCAATCTCATTTTCTTTTTAATTGATTAATTTGTTGATGTTGTTGTTTTTGTGTGACAGACATCGCAGGATTCCTGATCCTTATCCCTCAATATCGTTCGTTTGGGTGCACTCGTTTCGGCCTCCATGGCCAGCCAAGGCCGGCTGTCAGTCAGCTGATAATCGAGTTGTCGTAACTCTGGGTATAAAGGGACTCTAATACAAGCACTCCGTCTTTATGTCTTTGGGTGGAGTATACCTTTATGGGGAGAGTATGGACAAGTCGATTAATGTAGCTCTCTGGGTCCACAACGGCTCAAAGGGCGACAACGTAAAACACGAAAATCACTAGAAAAGTGCCGCTGCCAACCTATTCATTTGGAAGATCACTCAATATGCCCGACAGCGCATTACAAACAAGCGTCTTTAAGGATTAAAACTTTGAAACTGAGAAAATGTAAGCGAAATCAAAGTTTAAGTGCTTCTATAATTTTTGATTAGTATAAATAGTTGAAATGTGAAAATTAGTATCGCTGGACAATTCGAGTTTATAGGTTGGCTCCCCTTTTGGGCCCTAAGAGCTCCATGACCTGATCAAACCTAACCTCCAAATTTTCGAATTGTCCATACTCTCCCTATGGAAGGGAGTAGAGGGGAGTACTCCCCTTGTAAAGGATAAGAAATTGAGAAGCAGGGTGAAAATGAAAGTGCGGCACAGCCCTTCGCAGCGTGGCCACAAGATCGGAGGTCATGGAATAATTCTATAATGTATGGATCACGTGGGAAAATTTCATTGAAACTAATGTTGCCTCCTCTCCTGGCTCCCCAGACGTCCCTTTTTTAATATCCCTCAGGACCCCCGCCAAGAGTGCTCACACCTAACATTTATTTTTTTCCTCGATTGCCAATACCTTCGCCTTCGATCAGAAATTCCTCAGCGACAGCGCACGAATCATGGGCAATTCCAGATCAAACACATTTCCCAAAACAAATATTTTTCTCCAACCGCGTCCTTTACGCCCTATACTCAATTGTTAGGCGAATAAATGGAGACTACGAGGCTAGATCGCCACCGCGGTGCCGTTTCTTAGAACCTCGCCTTATTTTTCGAGGCCTCTGTTTATTGTCAGCCTACGTTTGACTCCTCGCCGCTACGGTAAGCAGCAGGCGTTCGTCCCAAAATACCCGGGCAAATAGAAAGATTGTTGTTTTACTTTTCGATCCACACCGAAAGATTCGGCATTCATGCCTTTATTTGGATTTGGAGTACATATCCGTATCCGCCTCTCACAATTCTTAGAAAACAAATAGGTACTTCCTCAAACATTCGTATTGAGGAGGTAGATGCAAGGAGACTCAAAGTCCTAAAACAGCTTGTGATTTAAAAAATAAAAACATGATAGCCCACAAGTGGTAAAACTTAAGCTTTTCCAATAGACTTTTTGACAAGGTACGAAGCCACAAGCATTCTGATGCATATTTTTCGACCAAAATTTAACGTAGAACAAAATTCGTGCAACGAAAATTACTGAATAAATTGACTCTTAACCAAGATGTTTAATGTTTTTTGACGCGTGAACTCAAACCTTCTGCTCATGAAAACACAATGGTCTACGTATGTCAGATCGCAAACGAAACGTTACCGTAGAAGTCTCTATCTTACGAAAATATAACAATCGCAATCTTGACGCTTTGGCTCAGTTATTGCAAATTGTTTACATTTTGAACAATAAAGGGTGGGAAATGAACATTGTTTGATTGAGGAACCTGCCAAAACCGTTGTAGTGCGGGATTTGATTCACGTAGAGTATTGTGTTTCTTGTGAACGGGGCAATTCAAATTTCCCGTAAATAATGTATGGTTAAAACGTCAATATCTTAGTTATGAGTTGATCTCAGTAATTTTTGATGCAAGAATCGTGTTTTTAGTGAAATTCTGGTTAAGGAACATATCAGAATGCTTGAATTCGTACCTTGTCTAGTGACATTGAACGATTTATTTGAAGAAAGAAGGTAACTGCGAAAAGTCAAGCTTCGAGGAAACATGAAACAACTTGAAATCTTCCACAATTCCTTACATTTCTTCTCGAGAACATCAAACATCAATACCAATATATACGTATCATTTGTGAGAAGACCACTGTCACACGAGGAGGGTTGAAAAATTGGGCAAGGAATAGAGTTTTTAAAAATTCTGGTGGATACGCCCTTCTCATAATCGGTTCAATTAGAATCGGAAAATTGAAGGGTACGTTTTAGGAACAAAAGAAGTATACTAAAGTTGGACTTGAGATGCCAATCATTAGGCGGAAATTTAGCGTTGAGCTCCGAATTTAACTTTTGCCGTACTCGATTATATAGCCTAGATTTTAGTGCGAGGCCACTAAAATAAATTTTCTATCTGCATGATCATAAAGGAATCGGTGAATTGGCCACTCATGAGACATGGTTAGGCGTCGATTAATGTTGATCCTCGAGAGAGACTTTTACATCGTGCTCGATCCTTAAAATACTTTGTCTCCGGTTCCGGACGCCGGGGGCATAAACGCAGTTTGGCCCTTAAGCACTCGCTAAAAATGAAATTCTACGTCAATATGCTTCAACTTGCCTGTAAAAATCGTCACGGATGGGTTTTACAGTGCCATAAGGTCATGAGGTACGCGATAAAATCCGATCGAATCTTGGGCTCATTATGTGCTTTCCGCCCGGATTCGAGAGGAGTTGTTAAAAGTTTAAATTAGCTCATTAATATCCGAGCTTTAATTGAGGCAGTTAACTCATCCTCAAGTAATCTAAGAAGGAGCGCTGTTTAACTCAGAGCAGTTGCCTTAATTGTGTCTTTTAACGAGACCGTCCCGACCGTCACACAGTTGAGTCATTGTCTGATTTTCGTCCCGTCCCCGGCCTCTCTTTGAGCCTCGACAACGTCGCCTCACTTCCGAATATTTTCATACTCAATATTGAGTTGGGATCCGATTTTCATATCCATCTGACATGTATCAACCTTAATCTCGAAGGAAGGATGTCACCACTTCTGAAAATAAATTCATGGGCCGATCCCTGATAAAAATGAAAGGATTTTCCGAAGATCAGCCTCCTGTTTTTGACATATTTCTCAACGTGAGTGACTCAATCACCATTTTCAAACAATAAATATATAGTTTCATCGCGTTGCATCTGCATTGTACCATTATTGGAATAATGCTGCAATATTTATATTTTATTTATCAAGTCATTTGAAAAAATAATATCAAAGTTCAATCCTTGATTTGAGGTCATTATATCCGTCACGGAATAGTGAACTTTGAAATTGGAAGACTTATAATTGGCCAACTTGCCAAGTATTGAATACTTGGATAGAGCAGCAGACATCGCACTTCTTGGTCACATCTTAAGCGGTGTTTCAATGAAATCCTTTATTCAATTTTTGTTTTTTGGTTTCGAACCAACAAACATTTTTACTTGTGTTTTCTCGATCAACCACATCTACACGCTTCTTTTATTACACGGCATTTGTTGAATCTGAATATCTGTTTTAGTTTTTGACATTAATTATGGTAAAAAAAATTGTTAGGTAGTAAAAAACCTACATTGGAAATGGACTTACATAAACTTCTGTATCTTTTTCAGGATTTTTTAACAACAAGACGATACACTTGGGACCGGCTTAAAATCTCAAACCTGTCATAAAAAAAGGTAAGCCCCATGTCATCAACAAAACCGTCCGTGTAAGTTGGGTCCTTGCCCTCAATATTACAATGTTCCCACCGTTTCGTATCTAGACCTTAAAATTACCTTACTCGACAAGACCGAGATACAGTTGGAGAATAAAGTATTTTACAACTAGATTGATAATACCATTATTTTAACTTCCATGGGAATGCGCATTGCATACATGCCCTCTAGAGCAGGGCCGAATTTAGGGGGTGGCCACAAGGGCTGCGGCCCATGGCGGCAAATTTAGGGGGCAGCAAATGTTGTAACTTTTTCAAATGTAGGTATCAAGAAAAAAATCTGATTCAGAAAAAAAGATTATAAACGAGAAAAGGCAAAAACATCTCCCATTTCCTGAGAGTTAAAGTATAGTAATGTCTAATTTGTTTGTTTTTGGTGTCTAATTTGTCTTTTGGTGATACAAGAGACAGAAGTTGAGATAGAAACCAAACACGCAATTTGGCCTAGAGTGGCGCAACGCGGAGAGCAACGATGACGAGGACTTGAGATGGAAAGGAGGAGCCCTCGGCGCGGCGGTCGGCATGTAACACATATTAGCGCCTACAAGACTCCATGAATACTTCACGCATTGCGTCAAACGTAGTGCAGTCAGCAGCGGTTGGAGTGAAACACATAGCGCCTACAAGACTGTAGGGATACTTCACGCTTTGCGCCAAACACTGTGCGGTGGGCGCGGTGCCGAAATCAAAATCTTTAAACCACATTCATGTTCATTCTTTCATAATTGTTTCGTTCTTTTCTCATAAATGAAAGGCCTCGTCCACACAGAGATAGGTTTACGGAACTTAATTTTCGCGCAAAGTTCCGTGAACTTCTGGTAGTGTTGACAGGGCTTTCCCAAAAAATGTGTCCAACAAGAGTAAACGCGTCTTATGCACCCCTCCTCCTCTGGCGCGTTCACTTGATGGTTTGTAGGTTCAAATACTCGTAGTTTGCTTGAGTAAACATCGAAATCTATCGAGTTACCATTCGACTGACAAAATGCACTGGAAAACGTGTTTTTGGGTGACGCAGACTTTTTTTAAATGCGTGATGCTGCATAGTGACGCACGCGTTGTTCCTGTAAATATCGATGGTGAAATGCATCTCGGTATCCGGATGGTATCTCAGTTTGCGGCGTTGCAGACTTCCCGTCATTCTTTATTTTATACATGGAAAACTACTGAACGTCATTTTTGAAAATTTCAGTGTTATTTCTTCTCTTTATAAAGAATATTTTGTGAAAACTTCAAGCGATGATCTAAGTTATTTTTCCTTTTAAAAAATAAAATAGTAGCAGATATTGAAACACCTCAACCGGAATTCGCATTTTTGCAGTTTCACCGGCGATGTGCTGTCGAATGTTGGTATAATCAGCGCCTTCCGCCGGATTTCATTTTAACCAATGACGTTTCAACACTGAAAAAAATAATATGCTGTTTTAGCACCTAGGATGTCAAAAATGTGTCTGGTGATCCCAAGATGCTGCCTTTGCTGCCCCCGCAGTTAACTTTACATCCTATGAATGCAAATTCAACTGCGTGGGCAATCGAGGCAGCATCTCAGGATCACCAAACACATTTTTGACATCCTAGGTGCTAAAACAGCATACCATTTTTTCAGTGAACGAGTGAAATTTGAAGTTAACCACGTTTCAAAGAAATCCTGAAATTCCTAAATGAAACTAATTATCTCACGAGCAATTTTTTTTCCAACCAATTAAAAAAATAATTGTCAGGCCAAAGAAATGTTTCAAAATAAAAGTACTTGTTTTCCGTTCTAAAAAAAAATGAAAATCTTTTTTACAAGACAATTTTTCCTTTAAAGTTTCGTACATCCGCACATTAATATTTTAAATAGTATAGCTAAGCCTTTCTTATGAGAGGTCATTGAAATATCATGTTTGCTCTTTCTTGACCAAATTTAATCTATAATATTTTCCTCTTATTTTATCTTTGACGCACTTTTTCTGAGTGTATCGCTCATATTTACTGTAACGTGCAGAGCTATTTTGGAAGGTAGGAATTCTACCCTGTGTAAACATGCGGAGGCGTAAAACGACTTTCCAGTTTCCAACCTCAAGTCCTTTGAGAGATGTCTCGGAAAGAGGGTAAACACAGCGTTACTATGGTGGTGCGGGGGAGGGGTTGTGGACGAGTTAGCCGCCGTCGACGAATTTAGTAGAATTGAATTCTCCTCGGCATTTGAACGTCGTCGGTAAACGGGAAAAATGCCACTTCGGAGAGTTTCATGAAAGATCGCTGAATAGCAAAATCGATGTATATATTTGCCGTACCGAACATAGACTCATTCAATGCCCACGTCATTCGTGCGGTGTTCAGCCTATCGGTTAGCGATGGTTCCAAAAAATATACATAAATTCATGAATACTTCTATAGGAAGCTGTAGATTTTAAAACAAATTTTCAAAAAAATGAAAAAAAAAATGAAAATAAAAAAAATGGGGGCTTCTCTGCTGTGCCAAGGAAAAACGCCGTATGAACTTTCGAGAGTTGCCGAGTTGCTCCAGATAATATATGTATTTGTGAGGAAAGTTATGCATACGTGTCCTTCAGATTTTCAGATATTCCAGATTAAATCACAAACAAAACTGTCCAAAAAATTTGAAAAAAAAAAAAAAAAAAAACTATTCTCAATTTTCCCAGTGAATTAGTTTTGCACTGGAGGAACGCCTAAAGATTCGTACGGCGTTCCTCCCTAGCACGTTAGGAGAGCCTCACTGCAGCATTTTTGTCGAACAACTTTCGAGCCACCCTGCATGGCGAAGCTAGGTTGCCGAATGTGATCCATGAACAGAACAAAAAGAGGTGAAGGGGGGGGGGGGAGCAATTCAAACCAAAACAAAACATATCAACCTAACTTGACCTAACCTGCCAAACTAAAAACAATCAGCAGGCAGAGACAGAAATCAGAGCACCCATTGGGTGTTTCGAAAGTTGCTCGACAAAAGTGCTGTGTTGGGGCCCTTCTACATAAGATCCAAAAATGAGTACCTGGTTAGGAAATGTATAGACCTGATAGTAATTTTGAAGATTAAGTTTGATGATTTCGCGGAGCTCTTAGGACCCAAAAGGGCAGCCTACCTATGAGCTCAAAATATTCAGTATTATTTATTAATACATTATTACAATAATTACCACCACGTCGTTCAAGATTTTGCGTAAGTTTCCTCAGTTTTGCGGAAGGATGCATTATATGAAACTAGGGGGTATACCACCTGGCCGCTACGCGGCCCAACCCCCAGAGGGCGCTTTGCGCTCTATCAGACTTGCTTTGACAAAAGAACGACCAAAAAAATGAAAAGATTTTCATACTCGACTCTCATTTGTCCAAGCTCCCTCTTGCCGGAAGCGATTGAACCAATACGAATCGAATAAAAAAATCGGCATTTATTTCAAGCTTCTCGCAAAGACTGAAACGAAATGGAACAAAGCGTTTCATTGCTCTTGGATAGTCTGTGCCAAAGGAGCATACCTTCCACTCACCTACTTTACCCTACTAACAGACCAAGATTCAAAATTTCCCGCTTAGTTCAATTTTCCGCTAAATTTGAAAAACCCGCCATTTTTTTATTGGCGGCAATTTCAAATATTGCCCACCTGTTTAAGCTTTCTGGTCTTTTCTTCTATAAAAAAACCTGGGTCATGCATATTTCCAAAATCTGATTACAGTAAACTCATGTAGGGCCTATTACCGCAAAAATTATCGCAAAAATCATGGACATCGGCCCAGTAAAACGCTCAAACGAACTATGGCAAAAAATTTAAATTTACATTGTTTAAATGGGAGAATTCGCAACTTTACCACGTAATATAAAAAAGGCTGGGTCATATTTTGCAAATCTGAATAGAGCAGGCTCATCTAGAGACAATTGTCCGTCGATAACCGCAAAAATCATGAAAATCGGCCCCGTGGAACGCTGGAACTAAGCGTTACCAGTTATGCAAAATTAGGAGGTCTCGGAGCTTATAGTATAGATATTGTCGGCCAGATTGACTTGAAGATTGCCAACGACATTTTTCCAGTGTTATTACTCCTAGGAAGATTGGCTACTCTTTTGGCCCGGAAACGCAATATTTTAACATGTCCATACTCTCTCTATTCAGGTATCCGAACATAAACTATCACGAATATCCGGTTTTTAAAAACCCTATTCCCACCTGTTCTGGTTCCGTTCAGCATAAATGCGTCCATTTTTCGCTGATGTCCACGCCAAATAATTTTAGGCGTTGTTAGAGTACCTCCGAAGATGAGCTATTTTAAGTTTAAGGATTGAAAGTAAATGAAAGAATCAAGATGGCGGATCTTAGTTTAAGAGCGCGTCAACTTATTGGGCGTAAATTACACTGGGACGGTATCATACTGTTGAGATTCCTGCGTCCGGAATACGATTGGCGGGAAACACTCAGTGATGAAAGCTGTAAGACTGTTAACTCCCCGGAAAGTTGAGGATTTTTACTCGGTGCCTTTGATCCGAGTTCCTTTGTAACTGATAGCCGTCCGCCGCCGTCCGCCGCCGCCACCGCCGTCGCCGCGCAGCAGAAAGAAAACTTAACCAGAAAAAAGCTCGCAAGAGCTCTCTGTGGATCAGATCACAGGATAAAATAACGTCTCATTTAAGAAACATTGTGAGTGGCATTAGTTTCTCAATGCAGATGAATGCTTGAAAAGGTGAGCCAGGAGTGGTAGTTTGGCATTGCACAACGTATCTATCGCTGAATTTATTGCGAGATAAGTATCGCAACCTTGTCACGGTAGGATTCGCCGCTGAGCTTGAGTTCAATTTCAAAAGGTTTGTTTGACGCTTAAATTTGGATTCAGCTTCGATGCCAGTTTTAAACCCTCGCGTTTCTCTACGCAACTCCCGTTCAGACTTACAAATCGACGGCAACATTTCCGAACCGCTCATCTCGATTTCGGTGCCTCAATATTTCCTCTCCTATTATTTTTGTTTCTTCTCTCTTTTTTTAAATGGAGAATGAATCCTATTATTTCTGTTTTTTCTCTCTTTTTTTAAATGGAGAATGAATCAATACCTACCATCAGTGGTAATGGCGTGATACCCGACTTTTATTAGACATTAAAATATTATTAGGCATGTGATGTGTGACGGCAGTTTTATTAGACATTAAAATCACCAATTATTATCGACCGTAGAAATCACACAGATTAGTCCAGATTGCTAACATCGGCGGAAGAGCGTGAGTAGTTTTGTGAGCGCCATTGGCGGGAAAATCCTTGGGCATTTAAAACTAGGAACCAAAACTGAAATTTTGGCTATTTGCAGCAGATTTTCGGCGGGAGAATACTTCTTTTTCAGATTTTTGTGGGATGAAACGTTCCGAAGAATTCAAGAATTAGTTTCTCAGTAGAATTTATGTGGTTCAATATTTCCAAATTAAAAGATGCAGCACTTTCCCCCTAATTTGGAATGTCTATCTCTCATCTATTCTGGATGAATCGATCCTCACTGCCAGATTATAATATATCATATTTTTGAAGTTTAAAGCCTTAGAAACCGAAAATTAATGCGAAATCCTGGCAAAATAAGACTTTTGGTTCCTAGGTTTGAATTCCCGCCAGCCCCCCCCCCCCCCCCCATGAGAGCAGTTAATTGCTACCAACTGTTGTAGGAATATTGAAACAGAATACTTAGCATAACAGTACTTGATAAATCTTATTTGATCAAAAACCATTATTACACATTACTATTTATACTTTATCAAAGCTTTATAATCAGATTCAAGAGAAAATTTCTCTCGATCCGGTCAAGTTCTCTCACTACTGGTAGTGCCATCAATTTTCTAAAGTTGCCTAACCTATAGCAAAATTACTCACGCTTCCGAAGCATTGTCTAGATTGGATGTTAGCGATCTAGACTAATCTGTGAGAAGAAATCATAACCAAGATTAATTACCTTGAAAAATTCGAGTTAGGGTGCGGAGATACCTATCCCAGGGGGGGGGGAGGACAGGAAAAGGGATTTTTTATAAATTTTTCAGCTACTTGAATAGCGGAAGCGACAACAGCGTGGGCGTTGAGCATATATAGGAAAGCCGATGGACTTTGACGTCACGAAAGACACCTCTGGATGCAATGAGCGCATTCTTGAACAAAAACGAACGTGAGATCAAAAAGCGGCCTCAGGTGGATTCCACTAATGCTATCTATTCAAGAGTCGCTCTGATTAACGTCCAGTCAACAAACCGCAAACGAAATCTTCAGATACAAGTATCGGGCCCTAAGAGCATCTTTACCTGAGTCTGTCGGCTTCGGGTCTCACGACTTCCAGAGGGTGGACCGTTTTTGAACTTTTTTCGAAATTCCAAGATGGCTAGTGCTAAAAAGCTGCGTTTTGGCATAAAAATAACGCTCAATTTTTTCCAGAATTTTTGGATGATGTCCTGAGCCCGCCCCGACGCTATTTTTGTTGCCAAATTTTCGATTTTTTCGAGAAATTGCCAGAATTCTATTAAAGGCCCACCCAGCATACGCATGAAATTAATCTAAGTGCAATTTTAATACTTTTAATATAATTTCAAGCGATACAGGTCAGGATACCCCCTTGCCGCTACGCGGCCCAACCCCTAGCGCTCGAGGCTCAGTGACCGCGGAACTCGTTCTGAAACAACGGAACTTACAATGATGTCATCAAGCGGCAGCACCCCAAAATGACCGAGGACAGTCGGAAATGGCCGGAAATGGCCGGAATAAGTCTCATTGGATCCGGATGCAACAGATGGTTGCTGCCCTTAGGATTGAGAGGGGGAGTGGAGAAGTGAAAAAAGTAAATAAATAAGGAAATTTAAAGTTTCATTGATAGAGAGACGAATCTCAAGAGAAAGAAGACAAGGAAGAAGAATACAACAGAATAAACGAGAGGAAGAACGCGGACATAGGGAGAAAGAAAAATAGGAGGAAAAATAGTAGGATAATTATTTGAACATTGATCCTTCTTATTCCACCTTCCACTCCTCTTCCCCTTGTCCTTGTTAATCTTTTTCTACTTCTTCTTCGTCTTGGGGTCTCAGGGACCCGGGTGTGTGAGACTAGGATTAGCTTTTCCGATTGCCTCTTATTACTCTACTCTGAATTAGATTGGCGCGAACGTTGACTTGACATCAATGTAGTGTGTCGCCGGTTTATGCGAGCTAACTAATCGAGAGGATATTTTCCAAATCAAGTTTCGTCTGAGTGTAATTCGTCAGACTCACCGAGGATGCGAGGGAGGGTCTCGCCGGCTCAGACCTGTGGGTGAAGCCTCCGCCTCGCCAATTCCCGCATCCTTTTCAGATTTCCACAAATTTCCAAACCGCCCATCAAAAGTCCCTACTCAGGGAAATTTTTATGGAAAATTGAATGTTGCCACTCGTTAATGAGGCTCTTTTCATGCAGAAGAGGGACTTGGGTTGAAAATACCGAGATCGTCATAATCTGAGATGGCCGCCGAAAAATGATCGGAAACGGGTATATCAGCTGATCATGAACAGATCCGAGCGAGGGGTTCCTCGATTTCGAATTCGGGCAAAGGATTTTCAAACTTGAAACTTACTTTTGACAGAACCTGTATTTGTATCTCGTAAAGATCAACGGAGAGCATCATCTAGCCTCTTGGTGGCAGAAGAGACTCCTGCTTAAAAGCTCCATCATTCAACGCTTGAATCATCTGCTATATGTCTCGTTGGTTCCTCTGTAGTCCTACGGCAAAACGCCGTCTAAGTAATCCAGTGTGCTTAAATTTTTATCAGAAAAAATCCGTTTTAAAGAAAACTTATACATATTTTTCCTTGAAATTTGCAGACGCGCTGGATTAAATTGCGAATAATTCTCCAAACGGCTCAACGAAAAGAGCCCACAAAAAAAAAAAAAAAAAATCGAACAGATGGATTCTAAGATATCGCTGTAGACAGATTTGGGGGACGCCACACGGACGGACACACATTTTTTCAAGTATGGTTATTTTTACTCCTGGGACCTTAAAACGTCTAGAAATGACGAAATTTCAACTTTTTTCTTTTTTTTTTCTTGGAGGATGACAATAATTCCTCTCTACCCCAGGGGAGCGAGAAAGTAAAAAGAAAGAGAAATGGATTATTTTATATTTTTGGAGAAATTATTGGCAACGTAAGAATGCTTTTACGTTCCCAATTCGTTCGGCGGTATTAATCATCCTCTCTAGAGATTTGTTTGGCGTACCGGCCTTACAGCTAATGGGGTAATTATTAAAATTGGTAGGCAAGCTAAGCTGTAGACAAAGAAGGCATAGAGAAAATGTAGGGATCCTATACATATCGACGGTGTAAGTCGGCAATCACATAACTCGGTTTGCGACGTCGCAGACTTCCTATCATACTTTTAATTTCTTTTTTAAACGGATAACTACTCGATGACAATTCTTTAAAACTGTCGTGATTTTTCGTCTCCGTATGAAGAAAATTCTGCAAAAACTTCAAGAAATGATGTCAATTTGTTTCCCTTCAAAAAAATATTATAGAGACGGAGATTTTTAGACACCGCAAACGAGTTATGTGATTGCCGACCTACACCGTCAATATATATCCTGTGTAACTATCTATTAACCCAATCCGTCCAGAATGATTGATTATTACAATTCTTACGACCTGCTGTTTCTAAAGTACGTACTACATTAAGTTTTTGCATTTTACTCATTTTTACGGAAGGATGCACATTTATAAACATGTTTGGCCCCTTTGCTATGATATTGGAATCTGAAGATTGGTAGCAGCATTTTTACTGCGTTTTTTGTGTTAGAAGATCGGCAGTCCATTTGGGCCCGAGGAACTCCATATCCCGACTTGTCGGCACTCTCCCCATAAGGCCTGGATATACGCTCATACGCTCAAACTTCCATCAATTTCCGATGAAATGGTGACTGGTGCGCACCATCTACCGTCAATCTTTTGCGGCCTGCAAAAATTTGATTGTAGATGGGTGATTTCACGATAATAGGAATAGTCGTGTCGCCGTGGGTTATGAACGACATAGGGCAAAACGATTGAAAACCAAATTAATTAATCAATAGGAATGATGTCCCTGAACCTATCCATGCTAAAAAATATGATGAATTATTATTATATTTAATAATATGAGACTTTAAAGGCCGAAAATGTCCGGTCGGTTACAAGTCGCCAACCCCGATTTTGAAGCAAAAGAGCAATTTGCGGTAACATATCAGTACTGATCATGAACTCTTTGGCAATATTTGCTGAAAAGAGACTCTAGTGTTCAAGAAAATTGCCAGTTTGAACTGAAATGTTTATTATTGAGCGAGAAAAGTCATAAGAAAGAGGTGTCGCCACATTTGGCAACAAATTTTTGCAGTTGTATTAAGTGCAGTGTTTATCTCGCCAGATGGAGTCAGGAGTTTCAAAACTGCCATCAAATTGTTCGCTGAAGTCTTCTTGACAAAACCATTACTGATAAGTCAGTTTTTTTTACAATGAAAACTTAAATTATTATGAAAACCAGTGATTTTTACGTGTGTAGCACTAATTCCTCACTACGCAAAAACCTCAATTTAATAGTATTAAACTAAAACGAAGTCTCCAAAGTTTAGAAAACTTTTAAGGCAGCATTAATTCCACCTCATAACTCAAGAATTGCCAAGTTTCATCTTTTGTATCATCTTTAATCTCACATTTTTGAGTGTCGGTTACGCTGTGTCTGTTACGTAACCGACACAATTTGGCAGGGCCGCCATGTTTGCGTGGACCTCCAGCAGTCCCGCGGAAAGCGCTGATACCTGATTCAATGGCTTGTTTATCAATCACTTTAACTTTGCACTGACTCAAAATAGAGCGTGCCAAAGCTGGAAAAAGGAAGTTTAATACCTTTAAAATGAGGTAATGAAATCCTGTTAAAATTGGTGCACTTTTATTTCTCAGGTATTTCACATTTTAACTATTCCTGTTATCGTGAAATCACCCAGATGATGGAACTGTGGGTCTCATCCGTCATTTGATTTCCACACAACCGTGCTTATTTCATTTTTACTTCATCAACACGCTGTTTTAATTAATTTTAGATAACAATTTAGATAACTCTTGACCGCCATTTTTGTCATGATTTTGATCGAAAATTGACGGAAATTTGAGCGTGTATCCAGGCCTATACAGGTGCTCTACGAAGTCTACGATGAACATTGGATGAATGGATTGGACGGTAGCGGCACCGCTGTCGGCCCCTCTCTGGAAGCTCGGCTTCAGATAAGCCACTCGGGCGGCGCGGCGGCGGAGCGGAGGTGGATGGAAGGCGGTGGCGGTGGTGTTAGCGGAGGGAGGGGGTGAGGCGGCGACGCAAATCCGCCCAATTTCAGATAACGGGAGTCGGCAACGGGTTAAAGACAGCCGACACGGCGAGACAAATGACTGCCTCGCCATCGCCAAACTACCCCCGACGACGCACGCTGGATCGAGTCAACGGAGAGCTCAGACAAACTTTGGAAACTTAAACGCTTATAGTTCCGTTTATTCAAAACTTTGAGGTTCTAACAGTGGTTCTATTGGTTACCTGGAGAAATTTTCCTCTAGAATCATCCCTTAAAATTTAAAATGTGTCGGAATAGACATACAAATTTGCAGTTTTAGTCAAAAATCTTATGTGCGACCTCTCTGATTGACTGGATCCACTGTGCGGCGGGACGCATGGCGTAAGATGTAAGGAGCGTCGACTGAGGCGGAAACCTCGCCCGTTAGCGATCAAGTCGTCACCGGTAAAGGTCCACTTCCACGCGCGAGAACTCAAACCTAAACCCCCCTAAAGCGGACCGCGTATCAACATCCGAAGGTAGTCAAATTTACCCTCAAAATTACCCTGGTTTTCAGGACAGTCATCACTGTTTTTTGACACTCCACCGTGATCAGTGTTCGAAACTCACTTTGAAGTTTAAGGAGCCATGTGGCCCATCATGCTCAATTTTTAGGGGCCATTGAGGATTTTTTAGGAGCCAAATTGACGTTTTGCCTACATATCACGACGCATTTTGTAAGAAGTTAGACGGAAGATGTTTTAGTTAACTAGTAGCTGTAATTTGTAACTTTCGAAAATTCACCGAACAGAAAACTCGCGGATCGGCATTTCTATAGTAAGGTCGCAATTGCTGCCGGTTGTATTCGCACCGACTGAGGCTGCGGACAGGAGGGGGGAGGGGAGT
Source organism: Bemisia tabaci (assembly GCF_918797505.1). Classification (NCBI taxonomy): domain Eukaryota; kingdom Metazoa; phylum Arthropoda; class Insecta; order Hemiptera; family Aleyrodidae; genus Bemisia; species Bemisia tabaci. The sequence goes on along the minus strand of NC_092800.1, from coordinate 206,220 downwards.
GCGGGCTAATCTTGGGGTTTTTTCGATGCAGGACTCTGCTATAATTAGATTTTCTTTGTAATTAATTTTTATAGTTAATTCACTTTTATTTCTTATTAAGATAATTTCTAAATGGATTAGTCTTCGTTTCTTTTATTGTCATAACGCTTTCAAGTAGGTTAACGGTACGTATGCCAACAGGCGATTCTACCCAGCTTTATTAGATTGTATTGATAGGCCTTCGGGCCGAGGCCTGTCTCCCCCGGTTCCAACTTGTCAATTTCACTAATAAACGAAGCCCGGAAGGGTTAAAAAGTAAAAAAAAAAAAAGATAGTATGGAGCGATCTTATTGGTTGAAATGGTTAGATTCTATAGACTAAGGGAGAAAATGATGGATAAACTATCGGGTCTCTCGTGGATTGCTGTTAATTAGTCGATTATCTACTTTCTTTGATCATTGCAACGACCCGCTTCCACTAATGGGATCCCTCTAAACCCATTTTGTCTTCTTTGTCTATAGCTTTGTCTATCAATTCTACAATGAGTCCGGTGCGGATATTACATAATTTCAAAGATGCCATCATTGCGATGTAGTTTTGTCCTGCAAAGGAGAACAGACGAGAAGAGAGGCAGAAAAGAAAGGAATGAACGTCCGTGGGACCCGGACCCTAGCTGGGAGGAAACTTCCTAAACGGCATTGTGATTCCGGTTGACGTTTGATTAATAGTCCGCCCGTAAACTTTATTATTCTCTGCCAACTAATTGATCAAGCTGACACATCTTCATTCAACTACTCTGATGTTTCCAAATATTATGACAGCAAATTATGACACATTTCTCGTCTTCTTCTTACTTACACTCACTGTCCCGCCATTTATTTTTCTTTTATTACTTTTACTACTCTTGTAATTTTTTTTTTTTTTTACTTTAAAAGTAATATGGAACCATCTCATAGGCGTAAATACGTCATTTTGCTAGAGGGGGCCTGGCCATCTGTCACCGGGGGATCCGAGATAATTAAGAGGAAATTTTAAATCTATGTTGACATATTTTGAGACTACCATAATGCCAATTTTAGATAATACTAACTGAATAAAGACGGGGGTTTCATTTAAGACTCTGTATTGAAAAAGATAAGCATCTTCGACGAATGTTTTTCCCCATCTTCCAGAATTTCTAGGGGAGGGGGATAGATGATATTTTTTCAATTCTGTGAGAACCAGGACCCCCTTGGACCCCCTTCAAACGCCCATGAATTCCATCTCTTTGTCAAGGGCCTTAGAATATTGAACTGGCACCCAATATGACACCTGGAGATTATGATAATTTAGAATAAATCATGTATCTCAATAATGTTTCCTGTAAATAATTTCTCCCCTTCTTTTTCTACCTTTGACTTGTTAATAAGCTCTGTTTGTCCAGTTTGTAATGCTCTTAAAAATCCGAGGGAAGGAATTTGCAAGAATTTTTGATAATTATTTTGTTGTTTATAAAAGTAAATTTTGCAACGTCTAAGGGCCCAAACGGCGTTCTTGCGAAACAATACAGAATGGAAATAGATAAATTAAGTCGAAGATATATCGATCCTCGGAACAATTCAGTCAAAAAAGTGGAAGCAAAGTGTGTTCTGTAGTTAGAAAACGTGAGTCTCCAGCAGAACCTGCTGGCAGCAAATTCCCACTTTTTGTCAGGAAGTTAAAATAAGTTAAAGGACGGGGTCAGTAAAATCTATATTTTTTAATGAATTTATAAGTTCTGTTCATCAAAGTAGGAAGAAAGTTTTTTGGAATCCAACGCTGGTCATTTGGCGGACGATGCCCAATTTGCCCTATTCCCTGTCATTAACGCAAAATATAAATTGATTTTAATAAAACATTAACAACATATCTTATTTGCTGGTCAATTCTCAACATAATCATGACCTTTAACATGACCTTTTAACTGAAAACAAAACAACATACTTTGAGATGCATCGTTGCTTATTCCGCTAAACTGACGTAGCACTTGGCTAACTAGATTGTGATTGAAGGCGCTGCATGAGCAACTATTTTAACTTCATAGTGGCGCTGATTGCATACCCAAAAACTGAAGGCGTTTGAATTTTGATAGCGCGCGGAGTGAGCGCATGACGTACGGAGGCCTCTCCACGGAACGGAAATGCGATTCTCGAATCGAAGCGCTGTTTCAGAGCAAGAGACTCGAATAGATGAAGGTGAAGAATAAGGAAAGGAGGTGAGGAAATAATTTGGATAAAAATATGGAAAGAGAGAGGGAGAGGGAGGGAGAGAGAGAGAGAGATAAGAGAGCGAGAAACAGAAAAGAAAGGACGAAGAAAAATACATTTTACCTCCGTCTATTTTTCTTCTATTTCTCATTATCGATCTCTTCTTCTTTTTTTCCATTTTCTCATTACCTCTTTCGTGCACCTCCTTTCCTATATTCTGTTTTTTCCTACTTCTATTTTTTTTTTCCTCCGATTTGGAGGACGACTAGAATTAATAATCTCTGGGGTGGAAGCTACATGTGACTCGATTTATATTCAACATGGGAATGGAATTGCAAGGGTTATTTGAAGAAGAGCGCACTGAAAAAAATAATAGAGCCGTAGAGACAAGATAAACTTGTTAAACCTGCCTTGTCTCAGGAACAAGACTTTTAGTCTGCCAAACAACTCAGTTTGTTTGGGAAACAACACCCGTTTGTTAATGCAACAAGACCAGTCTTGTTTTATATGCTAGGTTTCTGAGCCACCGGACTCGATAGTCTTGTCACTGTGACAAGATTCTCTACTCACCGCGAGTAACGGTCAAATTCAAAGAGAGCGTATTATTTTATATATTTTGAAAGAGTATTTTAAGAACTACGCATAATAATTGTTCCCCGAAAATTTTTCTGGATGTTTAATGACAAGGTAAATACAATAAGTTTATAATTCTTTTTTAAAAATAAATCGCTCATGCGTAAGGTTTTAAAATCAAATGTATCTAATTATAAAATTATTTTTTTAACGTTTGATTTATTTATATATTATTAATTATTATCATGATATAAAATAAAAATAAAAATTAGAATCATTAACACGGAACAAAGGAAACATCGTTGCTTGAAGAAACACATTTTTCCGGCCTAAATTGTCCATTTTTATCTGATGTAGAGTGTAAATTCCTTTTCGTAAACGGTGAATAGTAAAAAAGAAAAAAACCAAACAATCTGATGCTCTACGCATTCCACAGACTTGAGATAGCAACACAATGAAAAAGTAATTCTGTGGGCTGTACTTATACTTATAATTCGGCTCCATTATACAACTAGCCCGGATAGCTCGGTCAGTAAGACACTCGGTCCATAACCAGATGGGCCCGCGTTCAAATCCCGATCAGGTCGGTAAAATTTGAAAGATCGAATGGGACAATTCTGGTGTAAGAGGAGTGAAGGAAGTAGAGATTAATTAAATTTTCATATAAAAATTGCAATTCATATAAATTTGTGACATTTTTTTGCAATTTTAATTTCTTCCGAATACTGTGACAAGACAAGTCTTGTTCCCAGAACTAGACAATTTTGTTACCGTGACTAGACTTTTGACTTATGCAACAAGGAAGTCTTGTTCCCTGAACAAGACTGTATGGGTCCCACGAACAAGAATGCCTTGTGGATCAAATATAACAAGACGGTCTTGTCTGGGGGACTAGAATCCTTGTTTCTCGGACAAGGCACTTTTTTCAGTGCGTAACCAACAGAAGTCAAGTTTTAAGTGAATAGGAAAAAAACTCGATTTTCTTGACGATTCTGCTTATGACTGTTGGAAAAAATCCATCCGTATAAAGACCATGACCACACAAGAAGAGTCGGAGCAATCGGGCAAGCTAAACCTTTTTTTTTTTTAAATTTTGGTGGATACGCTTTTTATCCACTAAACGCTCAGTGTTGTCATTTTTAGAAGTACATTATGACAGTCTACCAGTAAAGGTGGTATACTACGTATACGCGTCAAAAACGGCGTGTTAAGAGCAATTTTGGTAGAAACGATCGCTAGTAAGATGCGTTCAACCTCAAGGAATAATTCCGTTGATAGCTCAATTTTTAAAAATTTGACGGTCACGCAAAACTCGAAACTCGCACTCGAATAATCCGTTGAATTCAATTTTTTCTTCCATTCTTCAATGTAAGAGAGTGAATTGTGATGGTATCCCTCCTCTGGAAATTGATGGTCCTCGTGGGCGTGAAGTGTGAGTCGGATCGAGTTTCTCTCCATCCGTCTACCTTTTTTCCTCGACGTGAGCTCCGTGGCGTGCGGGAGGCAGAAGTGCCGTGGCTTTCCACGCGGTTGACGGGAAACGAGGAGCCCATCGAGGAAATACGCTTGGTGCACGCGTTTCTCGTAATCGCGGAAACACCGCTTCTGATAACCTACCTCCATTATTAGCTTCGATCCTATACCTACGCACCTTGCTCGGTTCCCGCACGCAGCTCAGAGCTCTCGCTCCCACAAGATCACACACACGTGCACCCATACACACATACGTGCACCACTACAAACGAACGTGCACCAAATACACACACAAACAAACCCACCCTCACACATACACACACACCCTCACGCGCGCGCGCGGGTGACTCTCCGCCCACGCGAGGTGCGCCTTGAGAGTCGGGTTGCCCGCAACCCGCTGTTGCCGACTGAACGTCATCGTAAGGAAGGTAAATGGGCCTGCTCTTGCAAAATTCACCTGGAGCAAAAAGAGGAGTTGTTTCGTTCAGACAATGGCTCCAACATCACGATTATCCCATTCCCCAAAGTCCGAAATACACGCCTAACTTCACAATCTCCGTAAAAAATATGCGTTTTTTCAAGCTTCCCGCTTGGAAAACGATAGTGCGGCACAAATGAATGTTTCGTAAGAGGAGTCGTTCCATCCATTACTTGTGCTTTAGGATGCTACGCGATATTCAACATGGCCGAGGCCTCCGAGCGCAAATCGTGAGGAAGCAAAGCGGTCTTTATCAAGGCGAGGAAAATGTAAATATAATCACGCCGGTTGATAAAATTCCGTCTCGTCTCGTGTGTTTTGGCGGGTTGGTGTCGGCCACCTTGAATACTGTGTAGCATCGTAGTGCGCAAGGGCTGAATTGAACGACGCGACGTCTCATGAGAAATATTCACCTGTGCCTTAGTATTGTTTTTGAAGGAAGAAGCTTAAAAATCGCGTATTTCTTGCGGAGATTGCGAGGTTATGACATTTCAGGCTTTCCCGACGCGTTCATCGTGATTTTGAGACGTTTCCAAAATAGAACACCTCTTCTTTTTGCTCTAGCTAAATTTTGCATCCTCTCATGTTGTGCACTCTCGTGGCGCCTCACGGTTTTGAAGTATGCGATTAGCATCGCCGTCTAGTAATTGCTCACGCTCCTCTTGCTATTCATACCCAATGAGGAAGGAGAATTGAACGTATTTATGCAAAAAGGAACTATGTCTCACGCAAACCCTATGTACATAGTTCCTTTTAGCACAAATACGTCCGATTGGAAGGACAGGAGTGGGAATTTGTAGAGGGAGAAGGTCCCTTCTTTCCTTCTATTCCGCCTTATTCTCATTACATTTCTACTTTTTTCTATTATTTTTCTCCGAGTTTCTTTTTTTCCCCGGCCCCTCTTTTTTCCCATCCTCTCCTCCTTTCTCTATATCCCTATGAGGTTTGGCAAATTATCAATCCGACGATTTCTGATTAAAAGCTCGTCAAAATCACAACTTGTTTCAGAAACCCGGTAAAATCATCAAAATGAGGCTTAAGTGATACCTTGTAAGGAATAAGTCTCTGTTATTATTTAAAGCTTTCGTATACAGCTGGTTTTGGCGATTTAAAAACGCGAGAATCTACACAGCTGCTCTTCAACACAGAACGGTTTAAACTTTTAAATTCTCGTATTACTGAAACCAGTCCCGAACTCAAATTAAATTTCTTCACTTTTGTCGAGACCAAGTCAATGTTCTCAGATTTCCAAAAAAGCGGCAAGAAATGACATTTTTGGGGATGCTTATTTTTGATTTAGGGGTGGTTCAGTCATTAAAATCGACCCTCCCAAATCCATTTTCATTCTTCAAAAGAAAATTGTAAGACGAATATTCTCATTTCAAGTAACCGCATGCTTTTGGTTTGTGTGCGTTTGGTTAATTCAGGAAAACTGATGGAAGTCCTGTCAAAATCTATTTTAGGAGGAAATATTTATAGGGGCTCCAGGACACTCCCTCAATGATTTTCTGTCCGCATGCCTGTTTTGTCTAATAGTGTACGCCCGTGCGTAAAATAAGTAACAGTGACTCGGTTCGAGTGTTTTATTTTCGTCCGTGTGTAAAATGATCAATGAGAATATCGAAATGAGAAAATGTAGAAAGAAGGAGGTATTGCTATGGTAACTCATTTTTTAAGTTAAGTGTTACTTTCTTCTTTTGATTCATCTTCTCAAATTGTCATTGGTGAATATTTGGTTTTATTTCTATCCTTAACATTTTCGATATAAAACATAACCTATATATACCTCTTTTTTTAAATGAAAATATACTTCATTTTTAAAACGTGGCTAACATTTGTAAAATCTTTTCCAAGCGGTATGGCATCGATATTAATCTCAATGAGACGTAGTTATTGTGAAAGAAACTATACAAAAATGAATAAAAAAGGAAAAGATATCAAGAAGCACACAATCTTTGTTTGTAACCATTTGTACATCAATCTTTTAGAGTCAGATGTGTCCAATTTTAACAGTTTGGTTGCGCGTGCATCACGTTGCAGCACAGTAAAAGCACAAAATATAAAATAACAAATCAAAGTGCTTTGAAAATCATTGAATTTGATACGGAATTTCCTTAATATTCATAAAATTCTCAGTATATTTTTCTTTAATACATATTTTTTTCCATTAAATTAAATAAAAATAATCCATGCAGGGTGTGTGAACATTTCAAAATCATGAGTTTAAATGCACTGACTCCGCAGGTTTAAATATAAGAACCGAACAGAGCGGAACAGCGCGGCGTGCTGCCAGCACGAAACGCGCACTGCACTGGCGCCTTCAAACCTAACAGGGATACTTCACGCATTGCGCAACGCGTGAAGTATTCTTGTTAGGTTTGAAGGCGCTTGTGCGCGCATCGCGCTGGTCGCCCGCCGCGCCACGGCGCGGCGCGATGCGTGCCACCGCGCTTCAAGCAACTATTTCGCATCAGAAGTGTTGCACGTATCATACGAAATCGAAGACGCTTCAACGTGTCAAGAATGACAGGCATCCTTCAAGAGTACGGAGCTTTCCTCGCATAAGCAATTAAGATACTACGGCACAAAAAGAGAGCGGCAGTCCAAAAACTTGCTAAGTCCTAGCATCCGTATTTAATGTTTAGCATAATTTAGCATATTTTCCTCTTTAAACAAGCATTGCTTTCTTTATTGATTCATGAGGATATCTTCTCGGCTGTATTCGAGCATATTTCTGCTTGAATATGCTCACTTTATTCGTTAATGAAGTTCAAAAATTACAGCTTTCAGTAATTTCCATGACCGAAAAACGGTTTGTTGAAGTTGGTAGGCACAATTGGACTACATTTTGCAATTTGGACCTATAAATTCCGGCTCGTTTGAAAAAACACTTATGTGCACAGGGAAACTAATGGCACATACGTTGTTTTTAAACCGGGCCAGATTTTATAGTTCCAAATTGCAAAATGCAGTCCAATTGTGCCTCAGTTCTAAAAAAAGGTAATTGAGTGACACTTGGACCACATTTTGCAAAAAGGAACCACTATTTCTGGCTCATTTTAGAAACAACGTATATGCCATTGGTTTCCCTGTGCAGAACGGTGGTTTTATGGAAGAGTCAGAAATAGTGGTTCCTTATTGCAAAATGTAATCCACTTTATTTGAACCGCATACTTTTTGATAGAGACGGTTGAACTAAGCAAGACTGATTAGATTGAATAGATTGTTTGTATACAATTCATATAGGAACGTTATTCTTCATTTTGACGGGCTATAGTTTCCATTAAAAATCTGCAGCATTCAGCTCTCACCAAGTCATGTAGTGACGTTCATCTGATCGCGATAGTGTGGTGGTTTCCTGGATCTTTCAGCGAAAGATTCTAGAAAGCCCATCAAAGACCCTCGAAGCAACCTCGGTGGAAAGCTCCACTGCGTCGTGGGTGGTACGCTCGGGCGACGAACGGCAAGCCAGAGGCAGGCAGAAAGTGGGTCGCGCGGGCATCACACCCGTGCAAGTGCTGAAGATTGCAAGATGTGACTTGTCCTCACATCGAATTTAGCGGAAAGAATGTCCAATCGTGGCCGTCTTCTGCCCGAAAAAGTGACGATTCTTCGGCCAAAATTGCTGACCGATCAATCGTCGAGTTTTCAGGGTTAGAGTGCGGCCACAGCCCCGGGCAGGTTTTCTAGAGTCAGTTGCGTTTTGGATCTGGGCGAAGCGAGGTTTTGGTCTTAGCTGAAGTTGATATTTGACCCGTTTCTCCCCCCCCCCCCCCCCCCCCGCAACCCCTACAATAGTTTGTTTTATGTCTTGTTAGTGAAACAAATTGTTCAACACGCTGTAGAACAGCAAACGAGAAGGTATTAATTTCTTGCTGAACAAGGGTTGCGTCTTGAGTGAGTGGGACCCCGAGTGAGCAGAACTTCCTCCTCCTCCTCCTCCCACCAGAAGGCTGCAGGAGGGTAGTTTTGTCGCCGTAACAGGCAACACATTTTTCCGTCATATTTTTAGTAGTAATGATATAATCACTCGAATTCTTATTTTCTCGCTCCCCTAGGGTAGAGAGGAAGTATTGCCATCCTCCAAGAAAAAAAAAAAAAGTTGAAATTTCATCATTTCTAGACGTTTTAAGGTCCCAGGAGTCAAAATAACCATACTTGAAAAAATGTGTGTCCGTCCGTCCGACGTCCCCCAAATCTGTGTGCAGCGATATCTCAGAATGTATCTTTTCGATTTCATTCAAAATTTGCACAGAACACCATATTTATGGTCTCCTTATGCACGTCAAACGATTTTTTTTCATTAATCTACACAGGGTTACGTGTTATAACATTTTTCCAAAGATTTATCACCCTACTTTCCAATTCAGTGTATAAATGGCCAAAAATGTGCTGTCTGTTAAGCTGAAATTTTTCTGCGTAACAGACAGCACATTTTCGGAATTTACATAATATCAATTGAGAAGTAGAGTAGAGCAATAAATCATTAGAAAGCGTTATAACACGTAACCCTTTGAAGATTAGTGTAAAAAAATTCGAGTGATTATCATTTCTACTAAAAATATGACCGAAAAATGGGTTGCCTGTTACGGCGACAAAACTGCTCCAGTTATCGTGAAACCGCACAGTTGTACATGGGCTAAGCTTAACAGAAATGGATCAGGTCACATTCAAAAGGGGAAAAAGTTGGGAGTAATTTGGAATTAAATTGGTCGTAAATTTTCTGCTGCTAAAAATTCAAGCAAAAATCTTTTCAAAAGAAATAGTCGGTAGACTTTGATTTTGACATTAAGCCATATGGAGGAATAAAACTTTACACCTCTTTAACTCAGCCGAATTTGAAAGTAACCACCTGTTTAAAATGTAGACAAGGAACGTTCAGTTCTCTGCTTCGTCACGTGAGATTTTGATAGGAAACATGTCTCTTAGTGCTTAATCTCCCACTCAGCCTACTGATTCATTCACGGCATAGCTGTCTGGCGACGCTGCTTTTGAGTTGATTTTTAGGCAAAGACACGCGTGGAATTGCGTGTTAAATTGCGTTTTTCCTTCTTAAGCGCCAGTTACACCTGCGAGCTAGAAGCGCGGCTCGAGTGGCGAGCAGGTCTTCGGCCGTGTTCGGCAATCTTCGCAGTCAATCAGGTTGCAACTCGTCGCCAGTAACTCGCTTATAACCTTGTGTCACACTATCAAAATACTCCATTAAAATGTCAAGGTCAAGTGCCGTAATTGGTCCAAGTCATCGAATAAGCCAATCACAACACTTGACCTTGATATTTTGATGGCTAGCGTTGATAGTGTGACACAGGCAAAAGTAGGATCGGATCCTACTTTTCTCGGCTAAACGCGCGTCAAAGCAGCAGGTGTATCTGGAGGTTTGGCCGGCTCATGAGGCATGATGCGAGTGACCGTGGATGGGGGGGGGGTGACGGGGTTTTGTCACGGTCTAATTAGCAAGGCGACACCTTCCCCAAATTGGCGGAATGACACGCGATGCTCAGCGCTGATTGGTCGAGAGCGGCGCCAGCTTAGCGGGTTTTTTTTCTCCCCACCGCGCCCCGCGTGGGTGGGGAATTGGCGCCTCGGTCCCACTTTTTCGCATTAATTTCCTTGCTCCCCTCTGACGTTAGCTCGTATCTCCATATCCGCCTGAGCCCTGTTATTCGTATAACTCTATCAGTATAGAGGCGTGAATGATTGATTATAGATATTTTCCCATTCGTAGCCATAGTAAAGACTCGATTATTAAGGCGTTCGTTGCGAACACCCTATTAATCGATACTTTTCCATAGGTTTAAATGGCAGATCAATCGAGATATCGCGAGACACGCCACGCCACTGAACTCTATACTTTCCGCAGGTCATGTGGAAATAGAGAAACGTCCTTATGCCAGAGGGAACAACGATTTCTCTGTGTCAGTGAAACACGAATTTGACGTTATATTTTCAAAAAACCAAAATTTCCAATATGGCCGCCGGTTGAAGTTCAAAATGGCCAAAAATTGCTGACTCGGTTTTTCGCCGATAGATTTGCTGAAACTTGGGACTTAGGGGTATTTTGGCGTCAGATTAACACATTTGAAATTAGATTTAAAAAAAAAAATATTATTTTCGGAGGCCCCCTCAAAATTTTAGGGGGACTAAAAAGTAGCTCTCTTTCACTTAAGAACATCCCCCCCCAGTTTCAAATCTGTACCTCAATTAGATAAAAAGTTAGAGGGGGTGGAAGGGACTTTTGGATCACCCTATATTGCACTAAAAACCCTTGGTTGGCAAACTTGCCCGAAGATATTTTTCCTCATGAAAAAACATGCTGTTAGTCTGATTTTCAGAATTTTAACTCGGAAATCTCCGGCCAAAGATCGCATAATAATCATTCGCTCTAATTCTCCCTTCAAATAGGGTGTTCTCCGAAACAAAACCTGGGCAAGTCTCGTAAATCCAGGATCTTAATAAGCGTATCCAATTTTTGCGGGTAGAATCCCACGACTCCTCGCTTCGTCAATTACACAGGAGATAGGGGGAGGGGGGGCTAGGTGGAGCAGGAGGTAGGAGAAGAAGGGAGGATAGCGAATATAATAACGTCATTGTCCCCATGGAGACGCTAAGAACGGGGCACAGACTCTTATTACCGAGGAAATTGTTGGGATAATTATCTCTATTTATCCAGCCTTGCTAATGGAGAAACGACTTATGAACATTGCAACGTTGCCAAATCTCCTCCGGTTAAAACTTCAATGGGTCACACTAGACATGCTGCGAATATAAGCATTCAGATATTTTTTTCCTGGTAATTTCGTGGCAATTGTCCCGGGGAAAAATCTCACTTGAGGTTGGGAAAATATTAAGTTAGTCATACTAATCAGAGTACCAAGTAGTTCCAGAGTACTTAGTAGTTGCTGACAGTGTCTGAAGAGCAATTCAGAGAGAAGAAGAAGATATTTTGTTGTTTTTTTTTAAAGGAGAAAAAGCCCAGAAGTTTCATTTTTGTGATATGAATTTTGGAAACGTCTCGTGGAAACAAGTTCTTATATACACATTATTCCACGTTCTCGGGCTTATGCGGAAATTGAGACACGCCCTTACGTCATAAGCCTGGGTCACACTATCAAAATACTCCATCAAAACGTTGAGGTCAAGTGCTGTGATTGGTCCAAGTCATCGAATGAGCCAATCACAACACCTGACCTTCATATTTTGATGGCTAGCTTTGATAATTTTTCGACTTGTACAACGTGTTTGCGTGTAGCAGTGGTGAGGCGTGAATGATCGCTCATAGATATTTCCCCATTTACAGCATGCGGAAAAGAATTGATTATTAAGGGTTCGTCTTCAACGCCCTGTTTGTCGATTCTTTTCCATAGATTTGAATGGCAGATCAATTGATAAATCGCAAAGCACGCCATGCCACCTCCCTAAATTTCTTGGTTCGTCCAATCCTCTAAATAAATGGTTGAATGAAAGTCGAGGGTTTCCCAAGAGATTTTCAGTTTTTCAAAGGAAATCCGGCAACATCTGAAAGCTCATACGGCGTTGCTCCGTAGGAAGGCAGCATCGCCGGCGGGACTTTTATTAGCTGTCGTTGTTATTACGTATTTGGCGAGGCACCACCGCACCGCGCCGCCGGGCGGATTGCGTTGTAAGATTCCTCGCCACTTTGATGAAAGCGCTTAATTACATTTCGCCATGAGCTCTAACCACCGCATAACTCCCCGCTCTCCTTAGCTCATGTTGGAACTCAGTTACCACCTCTCTCCGCCACTGCAACGATTTAACGTCGTTATGTCGCGTTCGGAATACATTAAAACGCACCCGCCTTCTCCGAGAGCATCTTATCCCCGAGTTGGACGTATTCATGTTGAAAGGAACTATGTTGCAGGCATACCCTATGCACACGATTCCTTATAACATGGATACGCCGTCCAGTTGTCCCACTAGGAGTAGTCCTCAGGTGGTAGTTTCGAGTTTTCTTTTGTCTCGACTTATCATCAATTTGTTATTCGTGTGGTTCGGCCGTCGGTTGGTATTTCCACCGGCTGATAAAACGAATTTTTACACCTCGAATCTATGGGGCCGTCCATAAATTATTATTCAACTCTCTTTTTCAGCATTTTGGTCCCCCACCACCCTCCCCCTCAAGGTCAAGGTGCGTCGTTGACCTCGCAGTGTTGGATCGTGAATTCGCTTTCTGTGCCGCTTTCCTATTTTGAAATCTCTGTAAATGAAAACTAAAGGGGTTGATATGTGCGAGTTAATGACGCGCCTTATCAACACATTGTGTTGGAGTTCACTGCTTGTTTTTTTATCATTTTTTTTTTATTTTTTTTTTTTTTTGGAGTGAAATTTTCCCATACATAAATGTAAACCTTATGAGGCCTCAAAGAGAGAGAGCGTGACTAAGGAACGACTGTGAATGGGGCCCTTAATGACTTAAAGAAAACTCGTTAATATACCAATAGCTTCTCTTTCTAGGATCTGACAGCGGCCACAAATCATGGTCTGAAATTAATTAAAATATGGGCTGGCAGAGTATCGGGATGAGGTAGACCCCGAATCAGACAAAATCTAAGGGATTAGCAGGAATGAGGTTCCGCCCTTGTTTCAGGAACCGCACGACGACGCACGGTAGGCTTAGCCGCAATCAAAGCGCCTGAACATTAATTTCTTTATAATTACCTCGTCAAATTGTAAAATATCACGAATGTTCCTAGCATGACCTTTTATGAGAAAACTAACGGGACAACTTTTAAAACATCAATGTTTTGTGTAGACGGAGCTATACGCTTTTAAATTAAGTTACCATATTTCGTCCAACTTCTCGAGTTGACTTTTTCCATTGAGCGGCGCGGTGTTTGGGTCTCGCTCTGAACGACCCCTTCATCGCTGACAGCAGCAAAACGTTAAAATACCGAGGAAAATGCATGAGCCTTGCTTTCAGTTGAAACGTTGCTATCGCTATTCGTTGCGGATCCGCTGTCATGTTTCGGAAAATGAAATGTCTGAGGTTAATTGAGTTGGGTATTTTCGGCGTTGATTCACGGTAACGCGGAGGGATGAAGGGCGGAGTGGATGAAAGGCGGAGGGGATGAAGGGCAGAGGATATCGTGCTCTACTCAACGGGCTTTAATTTCATTGCCGCGATGGATGTCAATTTTTTGGATCGGGGGGTTGAAAGCCTCCCACCGCGCGCTTTGTACACTGGTCCAGGTGTATACTGCCGTGCTAAGGAAGAACGCCGTATGAACATCCGAGAGTTGTCACAGTTTGCTTCGAGAAAATGGTCATTTTTGAGGAAAATTATGGATACTTTCCCTTGAAATTTTCAGGAGCTTTAGATGATGTAGCGTACAAAGTAATCTGATAAATAGAAAGGAAAAGATTCATAAATATAACAGGAAATCGTGTTTTATCAAAGGAAATTTGGCAACGCCCGGAGGTTCATACGGCGTTTTTCCGTAGCACGGCAGTATTGTTGCTTGGCAAAAAATCGTCGAAATCGAATTTGGCACCCTTTGAGACGTACTAAACCTACTCTGGGCACCGATCCAATTACATCCTGGTTTTACGCTTCAAACCTGTGTAATTATTTATCCGCGCAACAGACTTTATTAGAGTTGCATAGTCGACTATTAACTGGGGTTGCGTTGCGTTGAGGGCGAAAATGATTTGAATATTTTGTGCGGGTGCGTTATATATCTCCCTCTGTTTATTTTAACCGTTTCTTGTGTAGTGTGTTTTTGATCCTCTATTTCTCAGCTAGTCTCCGGTCTCCCGTTTTTCAAATATATTAACTAGGAGTCTTGAGACTCAAAAATATAAATGGCAGGAAAAAGGGAAAAATACCATCTCTTTTCCAGAATCTAGTGTTATGATACCTATTTCTCTTTGGGTGTCATAAGTATTTCATGATAATATTTCAATTGATTCAAATGATTAAATATAGAATACATAATAGTCTTAATAGGAATGGAGGAGCTGGTGCCACTTTTAAGCATTTTTCAGTCACCGGATTCCATGACACCCGTGCGGTGCCGGCTCACCATTTCGATACATTCTTGACGATTTTTTTGCGATACACGGGTCCCTGCCCATTCGATGTAAATAAAGAGGTAATGAATTAATACATACTAGCTTACTAGCTGCTTCAGCTTGCTACGCTCGTCTGCGCCGCTGGCCGGGGGCTCCGCCCCCTGGACCCTCGGAGCCTGGAACTCGAGCCAAATTTTGCTACTACAAGTAATTAAAGGACTTCCTGGAGGCAAAATGTTAAATTCAAAAACAAAGAATAAGAAACTATTAATGATAACCACCTACTTCTAGAAAAAGAAACATCCTTGAAAAATAGAAAACACTCCTGGAAAAGAAAATCAAAACTGTTTATGAAAATTTAACGGTGCGAAAGGGTGAAGATTAATCACCGATTTTTTTGGAAGAACACATAAGCTGCTGTAATCATTAATAAAACCTATGCTGCCGTAAAAAGGAAACCTATACTCTGAAAAATACACATCAAAATTAAGTAATTTTAATTAATGTAAAAAAAACTACAGACAAAATCAGGAAAACAAAACTCTAGACGCACAAATGAGAAACCTGGACAAACCGAGAACTGATTATGAGGAATGCAACGGAGGAAATGCGTGGCAGGTGTTCCGAGTCAGACAGCATAAGGAAAGGAGTGATACTGCCATAGACGCTATTAGTGCCACGTCACAGTCGGTATCGATTGTATCGAACTGGATCCAAACAATCAAACATAACCTTATCTTGACACCTCCCTCCCAGAATTTCACTGTCAAAAGCCAAGAAACTGGAGTGGCATAGGAGTGGCCTAAATCATGGTGGCCCTCGTGAGTATTTCACCTTTCTGAAACTGCTTTATCCCGTCAACTTAACAATGCGGGAACGTTCCGCGATTAAAAGAGCTGTCTCTAACACAACTTTTTTCTCAAACTGGGCGAATTATCTCTGAAATTCTTTAGTTTCATATTGAATAGTAAGGTTATGTTTGATTGTTTGGATCCAGTTCGATACAATCGATACCGACTGTGACGTGGCACTAATAGAGTCTATAGGACCCATGCCAGAGTAGGAGGGTGACACGTGTTGTGAGCAGGCACGGATGGGTTTACGTGGAAAGGGAAACGGAAAATCAGACGGTGGGAGGTCCCCCAACCATATGACTCTCAACTACTAACCTGCTAAAACTAGTATCAAATTTGTTGTTGAATTTTCATTGAAAGCTGTTGATGCGTTGAAGTTGCGAAGATGCGTTGGTCATGAAAATCGAAAAAACCAAAGGGTGCTGGCACATCTAGAGCATAAGAGCTTTCATTTAAAACGAATCCGAAGTAAATCGGTCCAGTAGTTTCCGAGATCGAATTAGCACAAACTGTCCAGCGGCAAAAAAAAAGCCTTAGGATATTGAGTATATATATAGAGATTTTAGGTACATCGCTATTTTGGATCGAAAATGTATCGAAAAGGTGACCGAATCTCGGCACACATGGGGCTCGCAACTCGTCGACTAGAACATGACCCCAGCTAACTTCATTATATTTCGGCTCTTAATACATATGAACTCAATGTTTCTAAAGTGCTGACACGGAACACATCGTCAGAAACGCAAAACTGCGTTTCGGCGGTGTTGTGTGAATGATTGCCTAGTCTAAGAAGAATATTAAGGGTACATTAAAATTTTTAAAAGAAATTCAGGCTCACTTTGTACGCCAAAAACTTAATAAATTAAAATGTTATCGAATTGCTAAGTGGCAACTGAGCAAGGCTGTCATTTCATGGAAACATTTGTTTCGATCTTGAAATTTCCAGGAAAAGGGCTCTATATTACTTTTAAATATTGTACTAAAATATGAAAGTAAGCAGGGCTCCGGCGGATTCGGCCATTTCTGCACAAGGCTCTTTCGCAACTTTCCCAATTCATCTTACTTAAAAGAACTACAATACTATTGCTTGAAGAATTCATGGGCCTTCCCTACACGAGTCCACTTAATTTATCAATAAATGACGATCAGTATTTTTTTAATCGTTAAAATATATTCGGGTACTTTGGCTGGGACTTTACACTGGCAAGATGCGCGATTGAATAGACTGTTGATGTACCAAGTATTGTAAATCAATACTTAGAAAATCCAAAGAGCCAGTTATATTTGTCCGAAAAATCGACGTTAAATGTTCTCCGTTGATAGCATTGTGTCATTTTTAATTTTTTAAATTACTATTTTATTTCAGGGCCGGAATCACCTACTTATCGCCCATGAGTCGCCTGTATTTTACCGCCCCCTCTCATTCGTTTTGAAACGTCGATAAAAACCATCAAGTGAGCGTGCCGGAGGGGGGAGAGTGCATTAGAACCGTTTACACGTGTTGGACACATTTTTTGTGAAAGCCGTGTCAACGCTAGCAAAATTTCACGGAAATTTGCCCGAAACTTAAGTTCCGTAAACTTATCTGTGTGTGGACAAGGACTTCCATTCATAAGAAATGAACGTAAAATTATGAAAGAACAAATATGAATGCGGTTTAATAACTTTAACTTCCGCTGCCGCGCCTCGCTGACCGCACTGTGTTTGGCACAATGCGTGAAGTATTCCGACAGTCTTGTAGGCGCTATGCGTTTTACGTCGACCGCTGCCGACCACATTGTGTTTGCCGCAACGCGTGAAGTATTCGAGCAGTCTAGTAGGCGCTAATATGTGTTACATGCCGACCGCCGCGCCGAGGGTTTCTAATTTTCATCTCAAGTCCTCGTCATCATTGCTCTCTGCGCCGCGCCGTTCCAGCCCAAATTGTGTGTTTGGTTTCTCTCTTAAGTCGACTAATTAAAGGTACTGTCTCTTGTATCACCGAAAGACGACAAAATTAGAAATTACTATACTCTCAGGAGATAAGAGATTTTGTCGTCTTTTCCCGTTTTCCGAATCCGATTTATTTTATACCTATATTTTGAAAAATTGCAAAATTGCCGCCCCCTTTTGCCGCCATGGGCCGCGGTCCATGTGGCCACCCCCTAAATCCGGTCCTGTTTTATTTATTTATTTATTTGTTTAATGATACAACAAGCGTGCCAAGCTACGGTTCCACCGTGAGACAAGAGGGTCAATGAGCAGTACGGCGCGCAGTAGAATTCGCTATCGGCAGGGGTCGGACGTAATATTTTTAAGTGTAACTGCACATGTTGGTTTTTTTTTTTTTTTTTTTTTTTTTTTTTTTTTTTGAATGGTAACATATTTTATTTGTTTCTTATATTACAAATTGTAATGGGGCCGATAGCAGCCCCATCCGAAATGGGAAGATTCATATCATACAAATTTGGAAGTGCTTGACAAATAGTAAAGGGCACTATTTGTCCTTAATCTAGCATTACAGTTTGATTTCTCATTATTATTAAAAATAAATTGTCTCTTGTATTTAACTTATTATATCTAATTGTGATTAACCCTAGTCTGCCTGAGCCTCTGAACCAACAAGAAAGCCTGAGCGGGGTCAATTTGACCCCAGCTGAAAATCAATTAGTTAACTATGTTTTTTTCATGTTTTTATTTAATATCAGTGCACTAACCTTACAGGCCTTAACCATAAAGCATATCTAAGTTTTAAAAAACACGGCGCAGGGTATGCAACCATTTTATCATACACATGTTGCCATGTTGTTCTCAGCATGAGAAAAAAAAATCATAGGGCTACTGAATACTGAAAACGAGAAAAATCTGAAAAACTTTGCTTGTTTTATAAGTTTCTGAAAAAAATTAAAAAGGGAAAAATGAATACACCTTCAAAGTGAGCTTCTGTGATGCTAAATGGTAAAGTATATGTTATAAGGATATCTGACCCCGCTCAGGCTTTCTAGGGGTACTCGTGAATTTTTTGATCTCTCATGCACATTTTTTTTTCCCCCTTCAAAATCGTGTTCCTAGATGTTTTTGTTTGATTTATTGTGAAGGACAAAAAATTTCGTGCATACCACGAGAAATGGCAAAGAGTTGAAACTCTCGTTGGGTCAATCTGACCCCACTCAGGCAGACTAGGGTTAAAAAATTCAATCAAAATTACTTAAAATACCAATGTTACCGCCGGAACCATCCTGACGGATATTACATCGGGGAGGTTGGGGTTGGGGTCGGGGGAGCACGCTTACATTTAGTGTTTTATTTTTTCTTATCAGTATGTTCCTTATGAATGTATATGTTGTGTTCCAATTTTCTTTATTGAGGAGCATAATGTTGGTGTTTTATCCATCACACTATAAATTTTATGGGATGCATTGCAAACAAAATTCTACAAAAAAAAACCATTTGAACCATTTGTTAACTTCTCAGTTCCGGCGGTATGATGTTTAAAATGTCTACCTAATTTCGAACCCCTCCCGATGTGCGGTGAAGTCCATAATTGAGGCGAAGTCCGTCGGGCGACTAATGATAGCGGCGGAAATCACAATCGGGGGCTCAAATTGCTCGCCGACTCGGAAAATGCTCCCGTACGCAGGATAAACGTTGTATGTGTCTTCAACTGCTGCCGAATTCCCTCCGGTAAAATATTTATTTTCCATGGAAGCTGTAAATATTCATCTTGGAATTTTTCTCACGCTATCGATTAAATTCCGAATTCAATTTGTTCACTAAGTCGGTGAAACGAATCAGACACTTTTCCAGGGAATCCCCTTTTTGAACGAAATAAATTTGGCAGTGTCGTAAGGTTCACACGGTGTTTTACCCGAGCACAGCAGAACGGGCTAGGGATTAAAATACAAAAGTTGGGCTCACAATCGGCGAGCATGATGAGCTGACAAAAGCACTCGACAATTCGTCGCTGTAACGATGTAAGTGCGTGGCTGTATCCCGGGATGAGCCCTTTAATCCGTACGACACTACACTTTCAAGGGCTCACGCGGGTGTGGAGTTACGCCCTTTGGTCGGGCGAGCCACGAATAGTGGGCGCTCGAAAACCTTGCAGCGGCTCAGATTAATGAATCCGGACCCCCCAAGAATCAACAGTGAGCTGTTGCCCCGCCCCCCCCCCACGGCCCCCCGGCCCCCGCCCCGCCCCTGGTCCGCGGTCTCCAGCAATGACGGCTAAAGTGACGTGCGGAGCATGGCACAGCTGTATTTCGAGGTTTGATGAATTAAGTCGCCATCGCCCAGGTAAACAGGCCACCCGCAACACACGAGTGTTGCGCGGAAAGAGCTGGCGGGACCACCCGCAACGAGTGTCCGTGCAGTGGGTTGCATACCCCTCCAGGTTGCTGGAAAATCGTGTATTTTGATATTGCATATAAACGTGTTTTAAAAATTGAAGAACTGAGAGTTTGGGTTAGCTCGTTTACAGCGGTCTGTTAAATTAACCGTATGAGTTGAGCCTCTCCATTGTGATGGTGAAAAATGTCTGATTAAGTTTTGCGTTTTGGGATGAACTAATCAAAGCATCTATTTAAATTTCCTGTGTAGAATCTTGCATGAGCATTGAAAGCTCATAGTCGCATCAATAATACGGGGTATCCTTCAGATATGTTACATTTCAGGTATATCACGCAACTTACTTTATAGTCTTTATAATATACTAATAATTGGGAGAATACGGTGAGGGAGAGGAACGAATTTTCCAAGGGGCCGTCCATAAATTTTGTCACCCCGTTTGCTCTCTACTTGTTACACAATCCCATATTACCGGTAAAAATTACGACCTCTCAGGACCTCCCTTTTTGCGTGGGTGGGAAGGGGGTTGTTGCAAACTTTTCTCACAAATGTATGACAGATTGATGCATATGTTAAAAATAAATTATTAATAACGGTAAGTACATTCAAAATTTGAATGAAAATTCGAGTTCCCCGTCAAAAATGCCCCTGAGACAAAGCTTCACAAAAATTGATCAAAGAGGCAACATGGCATTTTAGGCCAAGCCCTCCGCCATCTTTAATTTTCGATTTTTGAAAAATTGACTTAAATTCGAGTTTCCCCTTCAAATATATACTCCCATACACTTTGTTTTCCGAAAATTTAATCAACAGGAACCGAGATGACATTTTAAGTCACGTCTGCCATTTTGGATTTTGAAATTTCTAAATTTTGACTAAAATTTTAGACCCCTCCCCATCCCTTTTTTGAGTTTTACAAAAATTACTCGAACATGAGCCAAGACAACGTTTGAGTTCAAGTCCGCTACCTTGGATATTCGAATTTTGAAAATTTGCCTTACAATGTGTTATACCCAAAAACTAAGGCCAGATTCGGATTTCTCATTAAAAATCGATGGAATTTCATGTAGCATACGCTGGCATAGCGTGGATGAAAGTGGTTGAACGCAGGCATCCTGATTCTGACATATCAGTACAATTGGGCAGCGTAGGTAATTACTGAGTGGATCAGCGGATGCGAGTAAGAAGAATTTACCATCACGGAAAATCTTCGGGACGGAACTGAATGCTTGGCGCCGACGCTGGAACAGCTTTCGGGCGGCTGATGGCATAGTTCAAAGCCTTAAATTCCGTGCCCACCTACCTTTTCCCTTCACGCTATGCTAATAACAAATGTAGCATCAAATGACATCTATTTGTCACGCGGAATCCGAATCTGAGCTTAGATTTTGGATATCATGAGTTTTAATCTATTAAAAATCTTAAGAGTAATTACAAGTGTGAAAAATTAATCGCAGAGTAATCCCCCCTCCCTCTTTTTTTCGTTCACCCATAGCATGACAATTAATGATGAAAAATCTCGTCTCCGGTATCCATTAAATCAAGTTATTGTTATGACGTTACTCTGAGTGACGGAATGAGCGGTGATTTCAGTAATTCCTAGAATTCGTGATTTGAGGTGTACACTCTACAAGTATAGGTTTATTGCACAAAAAGGACACGAATAAAAACTAGCTTTCAGAGAAGTGAAATTGCAAGATTTTCACAACAAATAAATCTGGCGACTTCACTCTTCAACACACGATTAGCGTGGTTCGCAAATTCACCATGAAGCTCATGTCGTTAAGGAGACATCCCTCCTTCCGACTTACGTTCAACTGCATGTTGGCAAGCGGAAGCATAAGATTATTTTGACGTGCCAATCGTGATTTTTTGGGAACTTTCACCTTTTAAGAGGTGCATTCTTTTATTTGTATACTTGCGCGCAATAGGCCCATTGTGCCTTTTCGAGTTGTTTTTAGACTTTCATGTAAATGACGATTTGGCCATTTTCGGTCCTTTTCCAGATCTGAACATCATTTCTAGACATGTTATGTTTACTAGCCTAAACATCGGATCTGAGGGCCGACTCTGGCGGGTTTGCGGTCAATGGCCGAGGAATTCCCATTTTTCGGGAAAGTCCGTCTTCAAACCCGTCCTAATGAGGCCAGTATTGGACTCAAAAAAAGAGACCAAAAATTACTGAAGCATAATAAGTATATTCCGTAAAGAGAGAAAAACCACTTCGATGAGGAAAAAAACCATTGATTCGTGGAAATTCATCTAGGGCGGACTCAAATCGGCCCTTATCAACCCCCCTCTCCTAATTCAACTATTAATCGATTGTCGAATTTTCGATGAACCAAAAATTCGATGAATCAATGAATTGAGGGCTGGGAAAGCTCTAGTTTGAGAGGCGCTCCCAGAGGCGAGACACAAAGCCTCGCTCTCGTTCATGGGGAGCGGAATAAAAGGGGAAAATGCAACTAGTGGAAACTCAAGGACGATGCCACGCAGCGCAGCGCGCAGCGCGAGGGAGCCGAGCTGCCGCTCATGTCACGAAGAGCAGGTTTTGAGGACGAGTTTGTAGTTTCTGATGAGAGGGAGCCCGGAGAATCAATGGAGGGGGGGGGGGTAAGGGGTGGGAGGGCGATGGGGGGGAGAAGGGAGCGAGAGCACTGCGTCATCAGTATCTGGCCGGGATACCTGCGTCCTACAACCTACCTGAGAGCCACCCTCCTCCCCCCGCCATCCCTCCGAAGCGAATGTCTCCTCAGCAGGGCGCAACAGGTGAGCCGCTAAGTTAGGACATCCTATCTCGCCCGTAAACCCAGTGCCCCATAGGCGGTTTTGACTCAGCGTCGCAGCATATTGATCCCGTCCCCCTACCCCTCCCGGCTCCCCTGGCCCGCGCGCCCCGCGCTCGACCGCTCCAACACCGTTTACCTTCCTTCCGTTTTGATGTCTCATTCTGCACACTTCTTTTTGTTTCGCTCGGCGAGAGTAATCTCCCTGCTCCCGCCCTAACGGAAAACGCCGTATGAGTTCCAAGACGTTGCCATAGTAACTTCAATAAGACACCAATTCATATCATAAACAGTGTAATCTTGCTACATCGAACCACGGTTATTAAGACGAAACCCCGCTCAAGTCAAAAATTCCTCCGGTCCCTAGACACGTCCGTAAGGCGCAATGTAAATTAAGTACGATTCAGAGGAATTTGCTGATTTTTTTAGCGGAGGTAAAGATGCGTAAGTCGAATAAAAAACTTCAGGTACACCCAACAAACCCTCGATTTTATAAATGAAAAATCGAGGGAAAAGAGCAATTTATAAAAAAATAAAAGTGTCAAAGAAGACTCATGATAGTGACTTTGACGGAAGTGCAGAAGGAAAAGCTTCAGAATCTGTGATTTTTTAAATTATGATTTAGATAATTTCTCGACAGAAAAACGGTATTATTTTCAATCGGTTTTTGAAAACATTGGCAGATTTAGTAATACAATTATTTATAATTTACCCAAAAACCGATTGTTTTTGAGCTTGTTTCGTGTTTGACGAAAAGGTTGATTGACGAAGAGCTAAGTAAGTTGAAAGTTCCTCGGCCCCTTGAAAATTCGAATCAGCGAGATTTTTTTGTGTATCTGAAAATTTACCGGAAATACATACATGAACTTGTTTCTAGAAAATGAATATACATACATACATGAATTTATGAGGGGAAATTTGGCAACATTTGCATTTGACAAGGCGCTTTTCCATAGCATGGCATGCTGCGCCTTGGCCAGCCCCGGCCCCGGCCCTCGGCTCTGAAAAATGTATGGGTTTGAGTGGCGACCGCGACCGGAAAAGTGACCTGGACCCGCCACCCCCGCCCCCTCCACCACCTCCGTCACGGCGACCTCAAAACCTACCCCACGACTGTACAGTACACTTGTGTCCCAAGCTGCGCCTTGCCTTCCGACCGGTAGGCAACCCGCCATGTCGCATGTCGCAGCGTCGCACGGTGCGACCCTCCGTGGACAAAAATAGAAAATTCACAACTGGACATCTGAATATTTTTTTTTTGGAGTGTCATCTTTAAGGTATTTCTGACTCGCAATGATGGTTTATTTTCAACTTTTTCGCTCAAGACCACCTCAAATTTGGGTAGAAAGTGAGTGGGAAATGGATCGAGAATCACTGGTCCATAAGAAATACACGGGAAAAAGACGTCAACTTCAAATGAAGATGTCTCGCTTGAAAAGCAAAATGCTCTGGGTGGTTGACATTTTCTTGATCCTCAGATATCTAATTTCAATTCTACCAAAAAAATCTTGCGACTTTTTGCGACTATCAGAGAAATTTGAATTTAAAGTTTGGGTGTTTCACGTTGCTTTTACATTGTTAAATTAGGGCTGATTCGAGGTTGCCAACTTCAAATAAACTTTTTTCGAAAAATACGCAAAAAATCCTGCGACATAACGTTTTCTTATTCTTTGAGTATTTTACTTTGATAGTGCCGAAGGGGTTTCCTATGTCGGTGCTATTATCTTCATCATTTAAAGTTAAGAGTCTTTTACCGATTTTTGTCCGCATCATCCATTAGGGTGCCGCTTTGTGCGTCGCGCCGGATCGTGGGACGGTGCCGCGGTTTAACGGTTCAAAAACACACGCAAATAGAGTGCCAACAGATCTATGGATACTCAGCAGAATATGGGTCAAAATATCAGTATATAAATGTAATCCAGAAACACCGCACCGCCCTCTATCATCTTCAAGGTTCTTGCCCCTTTAAAATTGTGCGGGATCCCATAAGTAGTTTTCTCTGACCTAGGAGCACTCACAAAACTTTAATTCTTTATCCCAATTTCTTCAAAAGTTACCCGAGTGATTCCTGGTGCTGGTGGTGCCGGACTTTTGGATCATCCTGTATACTTTGAAAAGTTAATGAAAATATAATGAATCCGGTGGCTTTAACTAGAAGCAACCCAACTACATTTTGCGTTGCCTTATTTTCTCTCAATTCCTATATTATTTTAAACAGATAAGATGTCATGGACTCAGTTTGAATTTTTCGGAGATTAGGTATGAAGAAGATACTCACGCCATTGGACGCATCCATGCTAAAAGATATACTATGTTGTACGCAACAGGGCAAGATGTAGGGGGCGGCCACTTGGGCCACGGCCCATGGCGGCAAATTTTGCAATTTTTTTAAATGTAGGTATATACATAAAACAAAAATCGGATTCAGAAACAAAATTAAAAACAAGGAAAGGCGACAAAATCTCTCATCTCCCGAGAGTATAGTAATTTCTAATTTTGTCGTCTTTCGGTGATACAAGAGACAGTACCTTTAATTAGTCGACTTAAGAGAGAAACCAAACACACAATTTAGGCTGGAACGGCGCGGCGCAGAGAGCAATGATAACGAGGACTTGAGATGAAAATTAGAAACCCTCGGCGCGGCGGTCGGCATGTAACACATATTAGCGCCTACTAGACTGCTCGAATACTTCACGCGTTGCGGCAAACACAATGTGGTCAGCAGCGGTCGACGTAAAACGCATAGCGCCTACAAGACTGTCGGAATACTTCACGCATTGTGCCAAACACAGTGCGGTCAGCGAGGCGCGGCAGCGGAAGTTAAAGTTATTAAACCGCATTCATATTTGTTCTTTCATAATTTTACGTTCATTTACTATAAATGGAAGTCCTTGTCTACACACATATAAGTTTACGGAACTTAAGTTTCGGGCGAATTTCCGTGAAATTTTGCCAGTGTTGACACGGCTTTCACAAAAAATGTGTCCAACACGTGTAGACGGTTCTTATGCACTCTCCCCCTCCGGCACGTTCACGAGATGGTTTTTATTGATGTTTCAAAACGAATGAGAAAGAAGGTGGCAAAATACAGGCGGCCCATGAGTGGCAAGTAGGTAAATCCAACCCTGTAGTACGCAAACCCTATGGCCATAGTTCTTTTCAGCATAAACACGTTTAAAATCAAGTCAGAATGCTGCTTAGTATTCTGGTGAAGTAGATGAAACACGAGGAACAAGTATTTATGCTAAAAAAAAACTCCGTGTATACGGTTTCCGGGTCTCATAGTTCAAGTTTCTTTCAGCCCTATTAGTTCAATTATGAAGGTTTAAGGTTTCATGCCCCCATGAAGCTCAATGTTCGGCAAAACGTTTAACGGCAATTTTTGCGCTCGAAATTTTTTTTTTCTCTTTGAATTTTTGACAGAAGAATATTTACGACTTGTTTAATTAAAAATTACTTCCGACTCATTCTTTTTCAAAAAGCTACTTGCTGTCTTTTTTTTTTTAAACTTGATCTAACACATACGCATCGTCTTAGTGCATGGCATTTGGGACTCCTCTTATGCCACAAGAGGTGCCTCCATTTTTCTCTGTATGCACTTTGCGCTCCGTAGAGTTAACATAGTTACATACCGCGCCAGGCAGCCTCATTAGAGCATCGCTATCAAGATCCTCCCATGAGGTTCTGAAAACATCGTTAGAACCATGCCGTTTTCCGTATAAAATTATACCTTCGATAAAATACACCTGTATCACAAATCCGAGGACCCTGCAAGGATTCGATTCAATGAAAGCCGTCCATTGTTCTTGATCGAAAATATCGGAGGCTTAGAGTTGAATTCTACAAAGTACGTGGATCCGAATGAAGCCCGCTTCGGAAATAGACTTGCTTCGTTGAAAATTGTGTAAAGAGGGGGAGAGGGTGGGAGGGTAAAAGGGTGGGAGGGTAGAAGGGTGAGAGGGTGGGACAGCTGATGGAGCGAGCGACCCAAAAAAGATACTTACATTTTAATTCTCCCTCTGGGCAACCAACTCTATTGGTGCGTCCCGAATGAAACGGACGTAGATAAACCGGGCTCGTTTGATGGATAACCACACTCGTAATGAAAACACCATCAACATCCATGCCGAGTTTTGCTTTGTTGCTTTTCTGGGCTAATTATTGAAATTGTATCTATACACTGAAAAAAAAGTATGGTAACATCTACCATAAGTCTACTTGATTTCTTACGCAGTGATACCGTTTAGTGGCAAAAACCAGAATTATAGCAGTATTCTCCAGAACTCTAGTGAGACTTACCATAGTATGGTAAATTCTATCATTGAGTCTGATGATTATTACAATACTCGGATGACCGTGTCAAAGTATGGTAAAATCTACCAAATTGTTTTTCAGTGTAGACAAAGCGATAGCAAAGAAGACAACGAGAATATGGATCGATCCTATTGGCGGAGGCGAATGGTTGCAATGGATATAGGTAAGAGGCTAAGTAATAGACTGACTAACGGTAATCCACCATTCCCCCTTAGTTTACAAGAATCGCCCATTTTAACCAATAGGATAGCTTCATTTCTTCGTCGTCTTCTTTGTTTGTTGTTTCGTCTATCAATTCCACTAATCAGCCTGGACGATTCATCATCCTCGATATTTGTTGTTAATGGTGTACCAAGCTACTATGGTGCGAAACGGGACGCCTTTCACGCCATAAGAAACGCCTCAATTACTCTATTTAGCAATTTTCGCTCCTAACAGTTATAATAGTGGGTAGCATATTGTGACGGGCAGTCACATAATCGCAATCGCCTCTTGGTCGGTCTGTCGGTAAAACTTCAATTTTAAAACATTTCATACGAGTAGTCATCATGAAATGATGGGAAGTAAAAAAATATTGTAGCCTCTAGGGGAAAAAATAATTCCTTTTCTCGGCTCATTTCAGAATTGGCATGCCTCACGCGGTTCCGTGGAGGTATCCGATGTTTTACCAATGTTGCAATGACTACGTTGAGAAAGAAAAGGGAAAACAAACTTTTAAAAACTTCTAAATTTAAAGTAGTGAGCATAGTAGTGAAAGTAGTTTGTTTTGGATGTTGATACGTTTGAGTTATTCGGAACCTAAGTTTTCTATTTCCTCAGCCGATCTTTCCCGACAAAAATGAATTTATTCCGTCTTTCCGTCTTGAAGGTGCTCAGTTCAAAAGACTTTTCATTGGAGAGATGATAAGAAAAATCGAAATAATGGACTAAACGCTTTTAAAATGATTGTAAAGAAACCTTTTTATAGACGAAAAAACAACATATGAGATGCATTGTAACAATGTTATCATTAAAGTAATAAAACGGATAATTTGTCGGAAGGTGTTGGGAGGAAACTGTGCTAAAAATTCATCACTGGCTTTAAATTCGAACGGGAGCAAGTTCATCGTGAAGTTTTAGTATTAGGAAACGTTGTGCTTATCTCATGACTGCTGGTTTCAATTTCAAATTCCTTCTCTAGCGATTGATTTTCTGTGTTTCAAACGCTCACACTGCCTCACTCCATGCGAATGCTGATGCCTAATTTAAATAAATAAATAAAACAAAATCATGCCAGACGAACCCAGAATTGGACGTATTTCCTCTCATAGGAACTACGTATCAACAGGAGATGTGTAGCACGCAAATTCTATGTACACAGCTGATTTTAATTTAACTAACTACTTTTTAGTTCCTCCTTGCATGAAAACGTTTAATTGTATTAATTTAAAGTTAGCGTGGGACGGCTTGCATCCGCGTAGAAATAAACAAGTATAACATCGTCATTTCCAAATCGGCTGAGGGCACTCAGTTTCCAATTTGATGTTGTTTCAAATGCATGAGCAAAATGTATAATACTCTCTCATATATTACTAAAATTGCCTCAATTTAATGTATGCTTTCAACTTAAGTTACCGTTCAATACCCTTATTTATAGAGTTGCATTCGCTCATTTTGTCGCTTTTCTGACGTAAAGGCGTGTGTCAATTTACACGTGATCTCTATTTCACACATGAATCCATGCTTTCTAGGGCTCATGCGAAAATCCCCACACGTAAATTTTCTGTTAATTTCCTTTGATTGGTTTTGTTGGTTTGGTTGGTTCTTTTTCCAATTGAATTTACCAAATCGTTTTGTCAAGTTAAACAAGGAACCGAGGAATGTGAGCAGTGGCGTAACGGACTTCCACTGGGCCCCCCTGCAAAATTTTTTCTAGGGGCCTCCCAAGTCGATAAAATTCCAAAATTATCCCCCCCTCTCCCTTCCTCACCCCTTCCCGTTTTTTCTCGTATGGTCTAGGCCCACAGCCCGAAAATTTTTGAGAAAATCAGCCTTAACCACCAAAAAATCAAAGTGGCAGTAGCTTATATCTTTTTACCTTTAGGTATGGTATGTGCAGGATTTAGCCTACTTTTACTTTATGTTCTGAGGTGGAATTTGATTCACTTGCATATTTGCGCAAATAAATATATTTAAAAAAAAATAAAAACGTAAAAGTACCCGATTAAATGGAGCCCCTAAAGGATCAATGATCTGAAGGAAGGCGGGGGCTCAGCCCAGGCCCATGAATCAAAGGGCCCCCAAGGCTTTTAGATTCTTGGGCCTCCCAAAACCCGAAATACGAAAAGTGGAATCATTGAGTGGACATAGGAAGGCAGGGGCCCTCCAGCAAACAAAAAGTTAGGAACAGTCCAAGAAAAGTATGAAAAACCCCGAGCTAACAATAAAAATCAAAGGGAGAAGCCCCATCTCGATAAGTAAAGGCCCAAAGTTTGAAACCAAAGCTGAGGATCAAAGAGAGAGAGAGAAAAAAATTCCGGCGGCCGAGGGCCCCCTAGGCGCCAGGGCCCCCCTGCATAGCAGGGTCTGCGGGGGCGTCCGTTACACCACTGAATGTGAGTAAATTAGTCATGAAAACACATTCGTAAGCCTGCTGATATGATTTCGAGTAACCGGCACTTTAAGCAAACGTTTCGGTCGATTTGAGCAAAAATTTGGTTGCACAACTGAATTCCTCTGGTTAATCGAAAGAAAGCTAACCCTAAATAACAAGAAACACAGGCATTTTTAACTATGTATTTACCCTCTTCTATTCATTTACTGTGATCTGTTGCAGGTTCGTAAACGATTGCTGTCTAGTCTAGTACCTACCTGCTTTTGAGTTTAAAGACGCAGGCTCAAAAAAGATGATGATCAGGTAAAATTTGAGACGCCTGTTCGTTTAAAGTTCTACCGTTTGTTTCAACCACTTCACTTTCGTCTCGTCCTCTTTGTCTATGTCATACCTTTACTTAATGCTTCTGATGTCGAAGCACGGAGAATCGTTTTTCTATAATCTATATTTTTAGCAGCAGTGTAGTTTTCTCAAAATTGGACTGCATTTTGCAACTTCAACCTATAAATTCTGGCTCATCTGAAAAAACACTTATGTGCATAGAGGAACTAATATAGCACATACGTTGTTTTTAAACTGGGCCGGAATTTATAGTTCCTAATGGCAAAATGTAGTCCAATTGATAGTTGGAATTCTAACAAGCGAGCTCTTTCATACCGCCGGTGCTCACTTTCTTCGGGGAAGGTGAAAACGCGCCCACATACTGCCGGGTTAAGGAAGAACGCCGTATGAACATTCGAGAGTTGCCAAATTTCCCTTGATAACACGTTTTTTTGACGACATTCATGCACATTTTTCTTTGAAATTTTCGGATATCTTAGATTAAATTTCATACGAAATTGTCTGAAAATTTTAGAAAAAAAGATTCACAATTTTCCCTGTGAATTCGCTTTTTATCGAAGGAAATTTGGCAACGTCTGAAGGTTCATACGGCTTTTTTCCTTAGCACGGCAGCATAGAAAACAGCTGAGCGTTTCTCGGATACGAACGTATTATTAGAGTTTTCCCGCTTGTTTTTTTCCCCCCAGGATGCGACAAGAGCGATGCCTTTTCATCTTAGCCGGGCGGCATTACTTCCGTATCAGTCTCACTTGACGCCCGCGACTTCCGAAGAAGATTCGTGATTCGTGAGCGGAATCCGGGTCTCTCGCGGTGTCGGCAACACCCCCTCCCTCCCCCGCGCCCAACCCCTCGCGCATCCCAACGCCTTCCGCCCTCTCATTTGAGGGCGGAAATGGAGTGTGCTATGCCGCGACGCCCAACGAGAACGACGACGTAGTGCCTCGTGGGACGAGGCTCTTGCAAACTTTCGCCGCCGAACAAACCGGGTTCTTTTTTCAATCACTCGAGAAGATCCAAGCGCAAGGTTGGAAACTCAAAGGACTGAATTGATAGGTGCTCCCTAAACAGTGCATTGTACACTGGAAAGTACATTGTCATTGAAGGGGGAGGGGCGGATGTAGGGGATCCTTAACATAGCACCATACTGCCGTGCTAAGGAAAAACGCCATATGAACCTACACGCGTTGCCAAATTTCCTTCGATAAAACCTGAATTTCCTGGTAAGCATATGACTATTTTTCTTCCAATTTTCCAGATAATTTCGTTCGGAATGCCACCTATAGCTCCTTAAAATTTCAAGGAAAAATATTCATAACTTGCCTCAAAAATAAACATTTCATCGAAGGAGATCTGGCAACTCTCGAATGTCCATACGGCGTTCTTCCTTAGCACGGCAGCATATAGAGAAGACTCTTTCTGATAACCTCGAGTGAAATTCGAGAGAGCAATTCTGTGAAAATGGATCCTTGCACGATGATGTACCTCTGCATAAAATGCGAAATACGAAATGACATACGTTCCGAGTTTTGGGTTCGCACCGACCTTACAGTTTGTCAAAATCGTAGATTTCTTTTTCCAAATTTCGTACCGTTTGCAATGATAAATCATTGTAACTCCTTGCAAGAATCCATTACCCAAGTTATACTGCTGATTTTCTATCTAAGTCAGCAAAAATTGTCTTTTCCACGGAAAGTGTGTATTTAACGCTCGGAGATTAAAAAGGAGGCGGTCGTATCCTGAGCATTGTTTACCCCGTGATGTAGGTCGGTGCAATACAGAGTAGATATATTCCACCAAAATCCGAAATTCGAAGTTTGAGAAACGGACCATGACGTCCGCTTTTTTGTGGACCCAACTTTTTAAGATTTTTGAATGGACTACATTTTGCAATGAGGACACCGAAAAAAATAATATGCTGTTTTAGCATCTAGGATGTCAAAAATGTGTCTGGTGATCCCAAGATGCTGCCTTTACTGCCCCCGCTGTTGAATTTGCATTCACAGGATGTAAAATTAAGTGCGGGGGCAGTAAAGGCAGCATCTTGGGATCACCAGACACATTTTTGACATCCTAGATGCTAAAACAGCATATTATTTTTTTCGGTGGAACTAATAATCCTTAATCTGTGTGGAAACCACCTATGCGGTAGTAGTTTTCCTTCTCAATGAAAGAGTGCTTTATGATTGATCCAGAAGAAGGTAATTTCCCATTGCGAAATGTAAAGCAATTAGTGTATGACATCTAAGACTTAGATTTTCTGTACTGAAAAATTTGAGTTTCACCTTAAGGTACATTTTGCCTGTCTGTGTTAAAAGTTTTGCCAAGTGCGTACTGAAATTTTTGAAAGTAATTAAAAATACCTTAACGGGCTACCCGCGTAAGAGCGTGTATTATCAAGATTCTGAGATTTAGCAACTGTTTCTTTATCTAAATAGATATCTAGAAGCGCGAGAATAAAAATTCATGGCATGATAAGAATACCAAAATTTAGACATGATTTCTCAGTATAAAATTACTAGGGGGCCCTGCCCCCTGACCGCTTCGCGGCCCAACCCCCG
Organism: Bemisia tabaci; assembly: GCF_918797505.1. Classification (NCBI taxonomy): domain Eukaryota; kingdom Metazoa; phylum Arthropoda; class Insecta; order Hemiptera; family Aleyrodidae; genus Bemisia; species Bemisia tabaci. The sequence continues at coordinate 173,690 of NC_092800.1, read as the reverse complement.
GGAGGGCGCCTCGCGCCCTCAGTCCCGCTTCGCGGGCCATATACGCATATGTATAGGCAAAAATGTTCTTCCATTTTAATACACCATTTTGTGTTCGAGCTATATCGATTTCAAAATTTTTGACGTAACACTCAGTTTTGTAAATGATGAGGAATAGCTGGATGTACGTAATTTCACAGTCCACTTACTGAAGAAATTTCCATTTATTATGTTATTTTTAAATACTTAATTTAAAAAAAAATAAATCGGTTAACGACCGTTAAGAGTTAATAATATTTGGTCCGTCCCGACGCGACACAGCGCCTGCCTTCTCACTTTGTATCTGCTGTAAATATTAATAGAAATTCAGCAATCAAGTAAATTGACCAATGCCACAAATCGAAGACGGAAGAATGCAGGAAAAATTGAGTTAAACATTATACCTTGGACCTTAAACCTTGAACCCTGAGCGATGCACCATTCCTCAACTCTTCGGATGAGGAGCCCTTTACGAGCTTTTCCATTGTTTTATTGTTTATTCGAGTCACCCAGGTAGAATCCCACACCTTGACGTTTCTAGCGGAAACGACATATCTCTCACGCTATTAACAGTGGACTTAAATGACGTGAGCTTTAAAAGCTCTACAACATTAAAAGTTCGGGGTTTCATAATTTTTTGCACATCTGCATCTACTACAGATGACATACATGTAAAGATCATCCTTATCGGTCCGGCAGTTTGTCAGAAATAGTGTTTCCAAGATTTTGCTTGTAGCTGTATAATATAGACAATAACACGAAACAAAACCGTCTTGTTTTTTTTAACAGTGGAAAGCACAAAACAGAATCTTAGCAACATCGAAAAACACTTGTCAGGTTCTTAGTTTTTACCCTTCACCCCGTATGAATCGCGATTTCAAGAGTTGATTTTGCATGCTTTCACCGTGTGCATCGTTTCCGCTCAGTAATGTTGAAGAGGAAAAGAGGGAAGCTTATGCTTTGATTTTACACCTTGTTTACTGGCCTTTTGTGAAGTATTCCACTCGGCAAACTCCATTTCCTCTCATCGACGAATTTGCTTGATATTGCTTCCACTTCTTGAAACTGTAATACTTACATTTGAATGCGAATGCACTATTTTATCAAGCATTCACAAGGATGCACTCGAATGAAAACTCTGTCGTTCTACTTTTCGGTTCATGATGAGAAGCAACACTGACAGAGGATGAGAACATGTTTCCACTGCTAGCTACTGTTCGCTACCTCTGTATTTTAGAATCACCTTCATCTTGACCGTACCGTAGGATCCGAGCTATGCACCTCTGAATGGGCAGGAATCCACTAGAATTCAGTATTTATTGATTTTTCTCAGTCATTTTAAAACATGTGACCATTTATGGAAAAAATACCTTAGTAAGGAAAATAATCGAAATGGAGGTTAACATATTAGCACTCTAGGGAAAGTCTTACGAGCATTTTTGGCAGAAAATAGTAGTTTTGTGTAAAATCTGTAATTTAAATTGTAGTGCAGGAGCAGCTACATGCCTTTCCAAGCTCTTGCTTTATACATGCTCCTGCTTGAACAAAAAAGAGCTGAACGCGCTTGTAACTCAATGCCCTGGACGGAGAAGAGTATTTACCGTCAAAAAATCGAGCTTGATTTATCATCTAACTTTTTATGGAATAAAAATTGACCGCCGTGCCGAAGGGTATAACTTGAAATTTTCAGAATAGCTAATTTCATTGAATGAGGTCGGCATGATCGGATTTAGATGTTTTAACTGAAAACTCCTCGTAGTGTCCTCGCGTGGAGATGGAGAGACGCATGCGCCGATACGGCAAAGACGAAATTCCAAGAAACGAACAATGGAAGCACTACATTTCATGCTCCCGAATTGCGGAACATGCTACGCAACGCATAATTTAAGGGGCAGTGGATCCCGGGAAAATAATAATCTACGGTTTCTTGTTAGAAAAAGCAGATTCCTCACGGACATGTTAAGACCATACAGATTTTGCGCGCATATTTACAGCTTTAACTGTATTTTCAAAGGCTCAGGTGGCACAAAGAAGTGATTTGCAAACGGAGACATTATATATCAAAGTCCCAGTACTGCTGCAAAACCCCCAACATGTTCAACGTGTTTTGCACGGGCTTTTGACAAAAAAAATCATGTCTTGCAATGCTTTGATGCACACTCCGCTCAAGCCACTCACAAGACGCTAAGCCGACTAGATTGAAATTGAAGGCGCTGTAAGAGGAACTATTTTAACTCCAAGGTAGCACTGATTGCATAGCCTAAAAATAGAATGCGCTTGAGTTCGATGGCAAGAGTGCATGATGTAAGGAGTTCTCCACGGAACCTAACTAATGCGGTACTTGATTCCACACCCAATTACATTGCTTCGATTTTTATTTCCACTTGACTGCGAGTAAAAGGTGATTTGCTTGAAAGTTAGGTTAAACTACCGCCAAATTGTTTAAGGTCGAAGATGTTCTTTTACTACTTTAATTATAATTAATCTAATAATAGGGTATCTAATCCTAGTTTTTAATAGAGATTTAAATTTTTATTGATAAGATTTTTTCAAATTTTAAAAATTTTACTTCTTTACTGTTTGTTTTGTTAATATCTTTTCAATCAATAAAATTCATCTAGATATATAGTTAGGTATCGTTATGCAGATCCTCTTTAAATGCAGACTCTTCGTAGATATAATGAAAAATTGTTCATCTCTGGGGCGAACTACGTGCGGATGCTTTGGTCAAATTTGAGTGAGCTACCCTGTTTTTTTTCGCTTTTTTTGGGTTGTCTTCTAAAAATTTGAACAGCATCACTGACTGTTTCATTATAGAAAAAAAGCAAGCTCGGAGAGAATTGCGAGCCTCAAACAGAATTTTGATCTTACAAAATTGCTAGGATAATAGACCCAATTATGATAGATGTAATATGAGCAAACGGCATTAGAAACCTTCTCATTTTGCACCTTTAATTACTGCCAGGTTTGCAGTCTTACAGTTACGAGAGGATTATGTTGACGGCAAGCAGAAAGCTAAAAATGATTAAACCGTTTCAACCGTTTCATTATATCCCAAAGCCAGCGAGGCTGGAGTCGAATTAATGACGTCATCTTGGCGGTAGTCAACTGAAATTGTTTCACGCCGTTGAAATTTTCTCTCGTCTTCCTCTCTTTTTCCAAGACCTGCTTTGACTTCTCGTAGACTTAAAGTCTTTGCATATCAAACCATGTGACGTGAAACAGGGAAAACAAGCACACTAAAAAAGTGACGGTAAGGAGTGAGGACTATTTAAGGGAAATATCACAAGTCCAAAATATTATTTTAAAGACCGCAAATCCGCAGGTCAACCGCTTTTTATACACTTTCTCATTAGCGGATCCAGTAGTTTGACAACTTTGTTTATTCTAAATTTAAGCCTATAGAAATGTTTCGATTCCCTGAGGGGTCAGGTGCTCTGACAAGAATCGATTATTCAACATTGGTTTAATTGAAGAAACGCCACTGTTGCCAACTTGTAAGGTCCGATTCTGTGCCTGGTCTCGTTGAAATTCATTGAAAGTGTCAAGGTGGTTTTTTTTTTTTTTTTTTTTTTTTTTTTTTTTTTTTTTAATGGTAACATATTTTATTTGTTTATTACAAATTGGAATGGGGCCGACAGCAGCCCCACCCGAAATGGGAAGATTCATATCATACAAATTTGGAAGTGCTTGACAAATAGTAAATGGCACTATTTGTCCTTAATCTAGCATCACAGTTTGATTTCTTATTACTATTAAAAATAAATTGTCTCTTGTATTTAACTTATTATATCTAATTGCGATTAAAAAAATTCAATCAAAATTACTTAAAATACTAATATTACCGCCGGAACCATCCTTACAGATATTACATCGAGGAGGTAAGGGTTGGTGTTGGAGGAGCACGCTTACATTTAGTGTTTTATTTTTTCTTATCAGTATGTTCCTTATGAATGTATATGTTGTGTTCCAATTTTCTTTATTGAGGAGCATATTGCCAACTATTGTTTCAGGAGCCAACTTAACATTAATTGTCCTTTCTAATTCTTTTCTTTCTTCTTCCCATGCTGAACACTCAAAGAAGGTACGCCTAGGGGTGTCAACTGCCCCAGTATTGCAACATGGACAGACAGGGGAGTCGCGAAGTTTGAATTTATGGAGATACTGTGCGTAACATCCGTGGCCGGATAAAGTTTCTTAACATAAGTGCTGGGGACCAAATTTGAATTCCGTACGTAATAATAGAGATAACAGTATTTATTAATAAGAGTCTTTTATGAAATGATGGGCCTTTAGTATTCGGCATGATACTTCTAAACATCCCTGCTACTCTCTTAGCCTTGTCGCAAACGGTTGTTATGTGAGTACTCATATCGAAATTTTTACCAAGGTATTTCATGGAAGTTGATGTTTCAATTTCAACGTCGTCTACTTGAATTTTTGCATTTTCTAGATCTTTCTTTTTTCCGTGTAAGATGATTCCGTCTGATTTTTTCGTTTCTAAGGTTAATAATTTCTTGTCTAGTTCTGTCTTTATTTTCTTTGTAATTCGATATGAGTCTTTTTTAAGTGCATTTTTATCATAACATAAGAGAATAACCAGGATGTTGTCAGTATGTGCCAATTTTTCTGATTTTGGGTCTGTTTGTAATCGAACGATGTTATCGAAAGGAATATTCCATAAAATCGGTGACAGAATCCAACCCTGGCAACAGCCGCTGTTCACTCCAAAGATCCTGTTTGCATAGCATATCTGACGATTCGGACTCAACTTATAATAATCTGAACCAGATAGTTAGGTACTTTTTTTGCTTCGAGAGCATTTGAATCACATATTGCAGAAAGGGCACTATTGCAGAAATGTTAACTGTTCAGAAAATGCAAAAAACTGATTTGAGTAAACTATAAGCTTTTGGAAAAAAATTTTTCGATGTTTTCTTTTGTCCCCCAAGTAGACTGACAATTTCCATAAAAAATTTTTACATGATACTCTTTCTGGGTTGTAAATAATTACACTTGAAGGAAGAGCATTAGTGCCCTTTCTGAAATACATGGGGGAAGGAGCCATAAAGAGTGATAGAATGAAGCCAGAAAATTATTTTAGCCCTTGTTTTTCATCTCAAATGTATGGCAATGATGCATGTCTATAGCGAAAGTTGGAAATTGTACATCTCCATTGCAACGTTTCAAAATTTCTGCTCTCTTTTTATACTATTTTTTTAAAGAGATCTAATAGAGATTTTCCCATGAAATTTTCCGAAAACAATCTTGATGGTGTGAAGAAAGTTTACACAAAATTTTAATAGAGAATACTTTATATATAAGAACAAAAAAGAAGACGAAATAAAATTGGCAATGTCGCAATTGATGGTATGCGATTTCGAACTTTCACCATGTGGTTTGCCCGTAGCTATGTAAATTTTAAAAATATTTCTGGCTTATTTCAAGTCAAGAAATTAAAAAAAAAAAAAAAAAAAAAAAAAAAAAAAAAAAAAAAAAAAAAAATGTTTCCTTTGAGGTTCAATAGCGTAGTAATCTTCTACCTACTTCCTCATCCAACCTGTTAAGGGCTCCTCTCACTTCCTACACTCAAGGTTCAATTCTCACTCCTTTCATTTTCAGCGTGAGTGAAGCGTGTAGCGTGATCACTGTCGTTTTGAAACGCAAAACTAACCTCTCAATCGTATCAAAACAAAACAATCGACGAGTTGCCGCTGCCAATGCGCGCGCACCCTGCAGTGGGCATGTACTGCAGAAACGGCACTATATTGCTGCAACAGTGCCCTTTCTGCTCTACGTGAGAAACATAACCCCTGTCAAAAACACATAAAAAATGCGAATAAAGTGCCCTGTCTGCACTACAGGGTGTGTCTACATACACTAATGCGAAAACCGCAAAAAACTCAATTTCGAAAAAAATGTCGATTGTGCCCTTTCTGTAATAGCTGATTCATTTATTACATCTACCCAGTTCAAACTATTAAAGGCATCTATCTATACTATAAGCTCCAAGACCTCCTAATTTTGCGAAACTGGTGACGCTTAGTTCCAGCGTTCTACCGGGCCGATTTTCATGATTTTTGCGGCTATCGACGGGCAATTGTCTCTAGATAAGCCAACTCTTTTCAGATTTTCAAAATATGGCCCAGATTTTTTTATATTACGTGGTAAAGTTGCGAATTCTCCCATTTAAACAATGTAAATTTATACTTTTTGTCACAGTTCGTTTGAGCGTTCTACCGGGCCGATTTCCATGATTTTTGCGTAGATCGACAGGTAATTGGCCCTAGATGAGCCCGCTCTAATTAGATTTTGGAAATAGGACCCAGGTTTTTTTAAAATCACGTTATAAAAGTGAGTGAATTTACAGAATGCTCCGGGACTGCTACCGCTATGCGCGGGAGGATGCGCAGTGGTCGAGGAGGTTGCGCAGTAGCTGGGTAGCCTGCGCATCAGCTCTATACTTATCTACACAAGATTCGCACCACCTCCCTCAAGACGAGCGGTGGCCGAGTCGTCCAAGACGTCAAATGCGTCCACTTAGACTACGATGTGGGTTCGATTCCCGACTTTTGATATACTTAATTATTACCTGATTATCATTGTTCGTTGTTTTACTGCAATACTTCATCAAGCAGTCATTCTAAAACGCTTTCTTTTGACTTCAAAAAATTATTTTTTTCTTTATTCATCAAAACCAAAAATTATTTCATTCTACACGTAAAGTATACATCATATCGTAATTTTTTAGGGGGAAAATAAACCTAACACTGAAAGGAGGGTAAAAATAGGGCCGCGAAGCGGCCCATTGATGGCGCGGAGCGCCTTCAGGGGGTTGGGCCGCGTAGCGGCCAGGGGGCGTAGCCCCCTAGTTTTTTATATCCAGCCCGAGTACAGCCATCAATTTCCTTCTGTATCAAGGTGTTATGTTGCTCAGTTTTTTGCAGGCTGATTATTTGCCGTGCTAAGGAGGAACGCCGTATGAACATTCGAGAGTTGCTAAATTTTCTTCGATAAAATGTTTATTTTCGAGGAAAGTTATGAATATTTTCACTTGAAATTTCCAGGAACTTTAGGTGAAATTGCGAACAAAATTATCTGAAAAATCGGAGGAATGATATCTATAAATTTTCTAAAAAATTAGTGATTTTCCAGAGGAAATTTGGCAACGCCTCAAGGCTTATATGGCGCTCTTCCTTAGTACGGCAGTTATTGTCTCAGCGAGAGAAAAAGAAGGCATAAGGAAAATGAAGTGATTTTATGGGTTGAAAGGGGTGGTTTTAAATGCCTACGTGAGAAAATGATGGACGAATTTTAGGGTTTCTCTCGGGTTGCCATCTAGTAGTATATTCCTGACATTCTTTGTCCATTGAAACCATCCGCTTCCACCAACGGGATCGCCATTATTCGTATTTCTACTTTTTTGATAGCTTTATCTATCAAAGTCTTATTATCAGCCTGCTGTAAGAATATGTATATCACGGGAGGATACTAGGCAACATAAAATGCAGTTACTGTAATTGGACGCATTCAAATGAAGGAAGTACATCCATTCTAACATGAGCTCTGTGATCCATAAGAATGCATTTATGAAGGCGACGGGGCTCATGTTATACTTCTCTTCGATTGAAATGCGTCCAATTACAACGATCAACACATTTTTACTTTTATAGACTCGCCTAAATTGGTTCAATGGACACTGGGTGGACTTTTAGCGCTGATTCTATAAGACCATTTTTAGCTCTGATTCTGTATGACCTCCTTTTTTCTGGTTCGGGTCGATTTTTCCCGGAAAAATCAAACTTTTCCACAGAATAATCAATTTCCTAAAAATCTGTGCACGACGGAAAAAACTAAGGTCTGTTTCGAATTTGGCATCCAATATTACCAAAAGATATTTTTTACATGAATAAAGTTTCCTTTATGTTCCTGATATCGAGGTTTCCCGGACAAGTGCGCTCCTGTTCGTCCGTGTAACACGATGTAAAACTCATCCGGTTGTTTTGCGTCGGAAAGAAGGGCAAACTGTTTTTCTCAAGTGAGAAGTGAAGCAATTCCCACTCAATTCTTGCCGCTAAAGCCGAAAATGACCTTCGTTTCCGTCCAAAATCTGTCAGATTTTTGAAAAATCGATTTTTAAAAAACCTACGATTTTTCAGCTCTAAAAAATCCCCTATTTTCAGAATCTTGATTTTCCGAAGGTTTTGAAAGAATAAGAGGGTCATATTCGGCTTCAGCGGCAAAAATTAGGTGGAAGTTGAGATATCAGTGGTTACCCGAGAATACAAAGTATCCTCTCCTTTCAACGTAAAACAGTCGGATGCGTTTTATATAGTTATATGGGCGGTCAGGATAAATTTCCCGGAAAAACCTCGATATTAGGAACAGAAAAGAAAATATATTAGGCATGTAATACTTTTCTTGTACGTAATTTTGGCTACTGAATCCGAAAATAACCCCATTTTCCCTCTACTGTGCACATAGATTCTCCGGAAAATTGATTTCTTCTGGAAAAGCTCGATTTTTAAGGAAAATTCAGATTTTTCCGGGGGAAATTGACTTGGTCTGGACAAAAGAAGGTCATTTTCGGATTCAGCTCTAAAAATCTAGCTGGACTCGGTTAAGACATTGCAGGCAAATTTGCTCGTGTCGACCAGTGTTAATTTTTTTTTTTTAAAAAAAAAGGAAACTGTGGCAGCACGTTCCACACTGTGATACGTAGACTGGCAGTTCCATCATCGAAACCCGATCACGAGCACACACTCCGGAATTTTGTGAGTTATAAAATCGGGGGTTTCATTTCCGACTCCTATACCCTAATGCGAGAAAAATATTAAATTTCGAAAGGGTTTATTTCCGCCGAGGCAGGATGATGAGTAATTCGTGAAATAATTATGTGTTTTCCTAGCGAGGCACCGCTCTCTTATATCTTATTTACAGTTGGAGCGGAAAAGTAGAAACTTTTCCGGAAGGGCGTATTTATACTTTTGCCCACCTTCCTCCCCCTCTTCTTGCCTCTGCCGCAAGTGGAAAGGTCATAAGTCAATGAAACGATGGATTAATATTACAGCGATGACTAAATTGATCATTGGCCGCATCCGAGAGCCCGGGCCCCGGGATACTGGAGGAGGGCGGGGGCTCTGTAAAGAACGCTCGACTCTCGAGGAGGGATCGCGGGCGACGCTTCCGTCAATGTAAAAAGCGCCTTCAATTTTACGTGATACGTCTAATCATGCATGTAGATAAGTATCATTGCTTTTCTGTTGTTTCCGTGATTTCCGACTTGCCGTCGAGTTGAGAGCCACGATAAATATATAAATTAACGGGACGAAGGGACGCTGCTGCTGAGTTGGGCCGAGTCAAGACAAGTCCCAAGGGTCGCGACTCGCCAGGCACGGGTAGCCGCTAGCCGCACCGTCGGACTGAATATTTTTCGCGGGTCATTTCCCGCTGAGCTCCTAAAACTCCCCTCCATTCGCCGGGCAGATTTCTAAAATGTCCTAATTATTATCAGAACCTGATTCAAGTTCAATTACGCGGTCCACGTGACAGCCGGTGAGGTTGCACTATCGCGCTAAAAATCCACACTTCTTTCCGTGTCATTGCTGTAACGAAGCAGCTTTTTTTAGGATAAAAAGAGTGGAATAAAATTGGAGACTTGCTAAATATGACCTTCCTCGATCTAAAGGACTCTAGTAATATACAGGATCAAAATGGGTGAGTTGCAAGTAACTTTAGCCAGAGCAATTGGTAGAGCTGTTTTAAGATGATCGAAAGAAAAAAAACGCAGTTCAACTCGAAACGCTCCGTCGTTTCAAGCCGTTTTCAATTGGATTGATACATGATATGAAAATTAACCAGAACCTGATACGACCAGAGAAGAGAACGTCAATGATGAAATTCAATTTTTGATTATTTTATCTGGTCATATCAGTTTCTTGTTGCTTTTTAAACTTTTTAATTCATTTCATTTCCGGATGAAAATGGCCGAGCGATCCGTAAAAAATGTGATGTTTCATTTTATCTGCTTCCTCCTCAAAACTAAAAATGACAGTCGTCGCCTCGTTTGGCCAACTTTTTTATTGAAAACAAATAACATAACAAACATACCCCTCATCAAACTCTTTTATTTTGCTACTATTCGAGTTTCGTTTAGTAAGAGAAAGTATTTTTGTTGTTTGTTACGAACTGAAAAGCAGTTCATTTTTGTTTTGGAGCCATTATTTTATATAAAGGAGCTATGAGCAGCTAATGAAACATATTTACTTATAATAAAATAAAAAAAAAACCAAAGCTGGAAGAGGAAACGTAGCTAAATTTTGCAACAAGCATAATATAGGTAGAGCGATTTTGTCTGAAAAATGGCTACCTGGATGGTAAATCTACTCGTAGTTTGATGCCGTAAAAGTAGAAGAATTTATAAAAGAAGGATGTTAAATTGACAGTGACGCTGTTAAAGTAGCCGGCAGGTACTTCATAAAAGGAGAGTGTCATTCTAATAGCGCGTGCACTTAATTTTACATTAACGTTTCAACTAAGATTTTGCTGCTCTGAAGTGTACACGCAATGTTACGTCAGCTACTCCGCGTGCCCCTTCTTTCCCACCTGTCCCTGGTTCCGTTTAAGAAACATTTAATATCATAGTTAGGAGTTTATTTCAACAATTTTCGTTGCCCGAATCTCGTTCTACGTGAACTTTTCTTTTTAGAAAGATGTATCAGAATGCTTAAATTCGTAAGCTTGTCAACTATAGTCTATTAGGCAAGCCAGACAAGGTGCGCCTTCAATTTCCTAGCAGGAACACGGAATTCCATCGAGTACGATTGGTCGCATCCTGACGCCGCGCCGTGATGTAAGTTGGATAGCGCAGGGCATTTTTAGCAGCATTCGTGTAGTTGCCGCGAATGGAGATGTTGCATGTATAAGGAATTTGCGATTTGACCTTTGATTCTTATGTAAAAGTTCGCAAGAAATACGATGGTGCCACTGGTTTCCTCTGAAATCAACTACCAAGCTCAAAAAAGCTCTCAAGTTGAGGCCAAAATGGAGGGAATATCCCACGCTATCCTGAGAGTCCACCTCTACATCAAGACAAATCTTCCATGCAAAGATAAGGAGCAAATACATTGACAGGGCTGCCACTTTAGTTGGGGATTCTAAAACTGTAAACACGGCAAACCTGCTAATGTATTTGTTCCCTATCTTTGCATGGAGGGTTTGTCTTGATGTAGAGGTGGACTCTCAGGAAAGCGTGGGATATCACCTCCATTTTGGCCTCAACTTGAGAGCTTTTTTTGAGCTTGGGAGTTGACTTCAGAGAAAACCAGTGGCACCATCGTGTTTCTCACGAACTATTACTCAAGAAGCAATAGTCAAATCGCAAATTCCTCACACATGCGACATCTCCATTAATGGCAAGCCGAAGGCAGTCAAGCCGGCGCGCCTTCAATCATGTATAAGCAACACGGACATCCGTCGAGTACGATTAGTCGCATCCTGGCGCCGTAATATAAGTAAGACCAGGTCAGTCACGGCAGCATTCGCACATTGTAACTGCGTAGTGACGTTGTTCCTTTTCCACTCTGTGAAACTGATCAAACAGTAAACAACTTGCTATAGCTGAACCAAAGCCAAGCGTTAAGATTAAAATTGCCATACTTTCATATCGCAGAAACTGTTTGGTCAATGATTGGTTTGCGATTCAACTCAAGTAAATCTAGATTATAGTTTTATTCCATGAGTGGGAGGTTTGAATCTATGCATCAAAAAACTATTATCTTAATTAGGAGATAATATTGGTAATTATTTGGTTGCGCAAATCGTATTCTACGAGAAATTTCCGTCAAATATGTTTTAGAATGTTTAAGTTGCACAAGAATAAACCCAACGGAAGCAAACCGCACCAAACTGAACCAAACCGAACCGAACGGACCAGAACCTAATCTAACCTAACCTAACCTAATCAAATCCTCTCTAAACAAAATCTGATTTCATCCTAGACAATGCGCGAAATTTTATGTGAATCCCGACAAAACGTGCAATTTTCATAAGAAGGAATGCGAAAAAAGTTTACATGGGCGAGAAGGCGCTGTGGCGAGAGAAATCAAAGAGGATTTGTTCGGGAACGTATTTACGATGGACTGGCGTACTGCGAAGTTAGTGGGATGGGCACGGGAGAGCGTGAATGAAATTAGCCTTTGCCGAAAGGACGGTGCCGGTAATTCGGGCCGCTGAGTCTGGCTCGGAGCGCCCTTTGAAGGAGCCCGGATTAGGGGCGCGCACCGGGGGCAAGTGGAGGGGGCGAGGGGGTAAGGGGGCGAGAGGGCGAGGGGGCACTCCTAATGCCAGTTTAATTATCTTCTTCCTTCCACGACGACGACTCCCCCGAGGGATGTCCTCTCTGCGCCAGGGACGCCCGCAACGGCCACTCGCAGATTTGCGCATCACCTTCCTCTTCGGCCCCGTCGCCACCGTCGGCACCGTCGGCACCGTCGGGCCTCATCCTTCCGCCTAAAAAGTTTCCCACCATCTAATCCAATCCTTGCCAGTCAATAATCTCGCAACATGCTCAAAAGATTGAAAAAATAATCGAGCTTCAAGCCAAAAATAAATTAAACAAATAATATTTCAAACTACATGCAGATGAGAAATACTATTATTATTGAAATATTATTTGTTTAATATATTTTTGGCTGTAGCTCGATTATTTTTTCAATCATTTTACCATCTTCTATGAAAGCCACCCAAATTGGCATTAAAATGTATTCTCGCAACTTGGCAACACTCCTTTTGCTCCATTTAAATCCATTAAAAATATCCATTCTAAGCAAGGCAGAATCCATTATTTTACGTAAATTAACACTGAAAAAAAAAAAAAAAAAATTGGTAGAATTTACCATACTTACAAAAGCAACTTGTTCACCTTGTTACAACTTGTTCTACTCACAAAAAGAATGGTAAATATTCTGTTGGTCAGCTGCTTCTGCCAGATAAATTACCAGATGAATTAAATGTACCAGTATATAATATCGTCTGGCATGCAAAATTGACTCTGAATTAACGCTGTGTGAAATCCAGCGTGAAGGAATGATAAATTCTACCAGTCTTTTTTTCAGTGTAAATGAAGAAAAAAAGTGTCGTCAACCCTCAAAAATCGCCACCCATCCTCGCGCTCACCCGGTGACCACTTTTAGAATATATCTCTGAGAAAAAAGTAAGGCAATTTCTGTACAATTAGTATGATAATTTTAATACCATAAATCTACCTAATTCACAGACACATTGATAACACTGTCCTCGGACGCAATACTTAGAAAGCGAATGACTTTCATATTTCAGCTTAAAATGCTTGACCTACAACATTTTCCTCACACTGTCTTGATAGACTTTTAGTGAATGTATTAAACAATACTTTGGGTACAACAACTCAGTGACACATTTGGCAACATGATTTTGCAAATTTGTCGACTTGATAATTTCTCAATACTTTTAACACAATTTTATAAAAATTTTGGGTTAAGGAGAACAATTATCTTTCCCTTCTCTCTCGATTTGGAATGACAGGAGAGAACTCCATGAATGCGTGTTTTTCATCCTCGTCAATTTCCTTAGCCTAAAATTTAAAATTGAATAAAGTACACCGGAATTTTGAGGAGAGTCGTGAGAGATCTTCTCCAAAATTGTTATTCGTATACGTTAATGTGGGTCGCACTTTTGGCTCCCAAAGGTTTCATAATTTCAATCTGAAAACTTTGAAATTGTGCGGAAAGTAATTTAAACTGCTGTCTTTAAGCTGTTTTGGACAAATAATAGTGAAATAAAGTGATATAATTTGTTTCAAACCATGAAAATAGGGAATTAATGTGTCAGTGAAAAGAGAGGATGCAATGTTGGTAAAACCAATTAATATCTTATGAATTTTCTCATCTCATCTTTGGATTCTACCTTCAGAGTGACAAAAGCAAAGCGCCTTCAATTTTTTGGTATGCAACGTGGACATCCAGAGTGCGCGAATAGTTGCATTAAGGATTTAAGGCGTTATCATCGCGTCGTCTCCTCCTCGTATCGCATCCATTGCTTTGACTGACAGAGTGTGCAAATGCAAGATGGAATCATTTGGAATTTTTCAAAGAAATTCGTCAACGTTTGAGCATGGCAGGTCGTAAAAACAAAGGCAACCGTTAATCTGTCTAATGTCATTCGATTAGGAGCTCATTACCTGTGTCCACCTCCCAGCTGCCCTCACCCTCAGGGTTGCCACCTGATGGCGAACGGTTGCAAATTTCTCATCCAACGCGACTTGAATGGGTTCTCATGGACGGGGTTGGCAGCAGTGGGCATGCCGTCAGAGACCTCTTAGCCGATCAAACTCGCATCAAAAGCCTATCAAATCGATGCTTAGATGAGCTGCCTGCTTCCAAATTGCTTCTCTCGATCCACTCCCCAGCGCAGCGTCTGATGACACGACCTCAATAGAATATCCCAGGCCCATTACTTCGAGTGCTTTAAGCGTTTACCAAACGAGCCTCATATTCATACTTCAGTCATACTTAAAGTGCTTAGACCACCGAGGCCATCAAAATCAAACTAATTTAAGCCGTAACTTATCCAAAAGTGCTTAAACTTTACTGTCTAGTGTCCGCGGCAAAAATGACCCAAGTTCTCGGAAGAAAATTGTTTGTTAGAAACGATTTCGTGAAATTTGGCGGAACCCTATTATTATTGGCACACAGAGAGAAATTTCAACAGAAAAGTTTGGTTAGTACGGGAAGTAAAATGCAAAATAACCCTATCCTTTGACTGAAAATTTCAAGAGAAAATGCGAGCTAGTTTTCTTGAAGGAATCTAATAAAAAAAGAGTGGTGAACACCGACGTCGTAGTCGGAGGAGCGGAGGAGCCATTTTCCCGGTCTCTCCATTGTTTTCTGCGCTGAATTCACCGCAAACTGTACCGAAATCAACACAAGATTCGCGTTGATTTGTGTTTTACTTCCTATATCAACCAAAAGTAACACAATAACACAAATACTTTTATCGGTGCAGTTGAAGGACTTTAAAAAATGTGGATGAAATTGTTGAGAGCTATGAGGAAAGTTAGGAAACCATTTTTGTTCTCTTTTTAAGTATGATTCATATAAAAGATTCGTTAAAAAATTAGCATCAGAATTTCGTTAGATTAGTCATCCAGATCGATGCTGAACGAATAATGAACAGCAAAATACCGATGGCCATCGGCGAAAACACGTATCTCTGTTTTCGCTGTTGCAGACTTCCTGTCACATTTTATTTTTTCTTTGGAAAACTAGTCCGCGTAAATTCATAAAATTTTCATGAGATTTCTTTCTGATTTACTTCTCATGATATATTCTCCGGTGGTTAAACTGCTTCGTACGTATTCGCGCGTATCTCTCGTGAGGGGTCTAGTGTTGGGATACCAGCGGAAGGCCTTCATTTGTCTTGGCCCGTATCCGTTGTTGACGAGGTGTTTTTCGGCCAAAACCCCGCCGGAAGTGGGGCAGTGGGCCGGAACGGGAGGACGGGAGGGGGGTCGGGGTGGGGGTGGACTGGGCGTCAACCATTATTATTATAGACTTGGGATTACTGTATAATCCTCTTCTCGCTACGCGTCAGAAAGCTCAGGTGATTCGTGTGTCAGCCTGATTAAATTAACAACGGCGATACGCTCTTGCAGTTTCTCTTCCCCAAATATTTCACCGTTGCCAAGTTCTGTCATGCAAGAGGTATCCCGGCTCATGTTAAGGTGCTTTTACACAAAGAAACATTTCGATTATGAAGCATAGCGTCCAAGATATTGGGCTCTATTCCCATCGCATCACTCAACTTTTCACTTCTTTGCTTAAGCACGGAGTCCAATAGCAAGTAGTTTCAAAGTCCATCCTTTATTAATCATAATAAAAAATCACATACTCAATAACCTAACCCAACCTAATCTAATCTTACCTAATCTAACCTAATCTAACCTAATCTAACCTAATCTAACCTAATCGAACCTAACCTAACCTAACTAACGCACCAGTGGCGTGGCGTGCTTTGCGATATATCGATTGATACGCCACTCAAACCTATGAAAAAAGATAGATTAACAGGGTGTTCGCAGAGAGAACTGCGAGAACTGTTCAAATGGCGAGATATCGATAATCGATCATTCACGCCACGCCACTGTAACGAACAATTTTCTACAAAGGAACATTTTATCGTCTTTATTTGAACAAAATTGCCTTGTTTAATTTTTGGACTCTATGCTCGTCTAATGTCAGAAAATATCTGCACCCCACGATTTTGGATATTATGCTCGCTTTGATTTTTCCTAAAAAGACTGTTATTTTTTAAAAGTGAGCATGGAGTCCAAGGTCTAGTACGTGATGAACGCAGGCGAGCTCTGTAAGGGTGAACATGGAGTCGAATATTTTGGACGCGATGCTACATTACCAACATTTCCGTGTTCAGTGTTACTCTCTGTTACTTTTTCTGTGTCGGATCAAGCCAAAGAACTTGGTTGCTCAACACAGTGAACCATGTGCCAAATCGACTCAAAGCGGAGGTTACTCTCAGAGCACTGGACTATCACCGATGCGATCCAGGGTCGCTGCCCGAGTGCCCGCCCTCCGGCTCCCGCCTCACTTTCAACGAGGTCGCGTATTTTCAACACAAAGATTTCCTCATTTTAAGCCATAGATTTAGTCGATTTTACACAGAAGAAACTAACACAAAACATTGACCAACACAGCTTGGGTTACTTTCGTCTTTTACTTCTCATATTAGCACAAAATCTCAGTTACTTTTCCTTACGGTGTAGTAAATCAAAGGCAGATATTTGCCAGCACTTTGCACTGCTACACAAGTCTGTGCTTTTGAGAAGCAATAATTAGGTATCATAATCTGAGTATTGAATAAAATTTCGCTTGACAAAAAAAAAGAAAAAAAAAAAAAAAAAAAAAAAAAAAAAAAAAAAAAAAATCTGAGTATTGATAGACTCGGAGATGACGCTGTCTCTCTCTCTCTCTCACACACACACACCCTCACTCACACACATTGAGTCAATGAGCCAAGACCGTTCTCGTAAATTTCAAGATTAATTTTTTATGAATTTTCACAAGTTTGATGTCATACTAATCAGTGTTAACGCTGTTACGCGTTAGATATCAGTTCTTTCAATTAATTTGTAGATTGCGATAAATATTGCTTCTCAAAGGCGCAGACTTTGTAATAACGCAACTCAGCGGCGGGTCTCTGCTCTAGATCATGTAGATCCATCGTAACGAGGCATCTCATAATGAGTCCATCGTAAACTATTTATGTAGCCAGAGGGATGGTCGTTAAATTGAGGAAAATGACTAAAATTCATTATGAGTGCACTAGGAAGGTCTGAAATTTCAACCTAACCTCACAGTATGCGTAAGAAAATGGCACTCGTTTAAAACGATATTTTGGGCGAGTTCTGGAGCGGGAAACGTCGTTTGCTGATCGGCTGATTTCAGCCTCTGGCATCGCCTCGCTACGTCGTTGGTGTTTCATTGATCAGATTTTGATTAGCTTTTACTGTGTTTCGAAATAAATGTTTGACCCTTTTCATGTTTTTTTTTTTTTTGGTTTTTGTTTTTGTTTTTTTTGTTTTTTTGTTTTTGTTTTTTGTTTTTTTTTTTGGTTTTTGTTTTTTCACGTAACGTATGAATAACTATAATTTAACTCAGCAAATATTTCTCGTCACTGCTTCTTTCATGTCTTTCACTAATACCACCGAAAAACATGGACATTCCTCGCACAAATTGTGGAATTTGGAGTGCGCTTCAAACACTTTCAATGTATTCATCTCAATTTTTCCGCTATTCTCCACTGAAAACATCCGGACTGCATTTTCCGGTTTGGGACTAATAGTGTAGGCTCAATTTATGAATAACCTTTGTGCTATTAATTTTTATATGCAGAAAAGTACTTTTTTCTTCTCATTCTCCTACTTCCTTGCTTTCCTTTACTCTTATTTTTCCTCGTTCTCTTCCTTTTATTTCTTAATTTTCGTTTTCCTTTTTTCCCATAGTTATCATTTATACTAGCGAAATGCCCGTGACTGGAATCACGGGTCTAGAGGCCGCTAAAATATCTATAACCCCGAAAAAATACTGGTAGGGGTGCAAGACATGCCATAAAAAAATGATAAAATGATCGATAGAAAAATGAGTTGAGGGGAGAGGGTGATGGAGCCAACAGAAAAATGAGCTTGGGGGGGGGGAGGTAGAATATTTTTTTTTTTTTTTTTATTGGGTGAAATAACAACAATCTACAGACACAGTATAAATGCTGGCAAAAAAATTAGAACTAACCTAGCAATGATTTATCAAAAAAAAAAAGAAAGAAAAAAATAAATTGAAATAAAACATCAGCTGACAGCAAACAAAGGTTACCAAGGAAACCAAGGAATGGAACTTTCATAAACACAGATTAGTAGAAAACAGCGTAAGTAGGGCACTTACGTTAATAAGCGTTTATAAGTAAACGGTAAGTGCAATTTAACCAAAAATCTATACAGTTCTTTATAAGACCAACATGGACAAAATTACAAAATTTGAATAGGCTAACGAAAAACAAACGATAATTATCGTGAACGAAAGAGTTGACGACATAGGTCGGGTAACTATTATAGGTGGGAGGGATGGGAGGGATAAGCTTCAAGACCTCCTAAATTTGCAAATTTGGTAACGCTTAGTTTCAGCGTTCTACCGGGTCGATTTTCTTGATTTTTGCCGCTATCGACAGCAGTGGCGTGGGGTGCTTTGCGATATATCGATTGTTATGGCATTTAAACCCATGGAAAAGGATCGATAAACAGGGTGTTCGCAGCGAACACCTTAATAGTTGATTCTTCACCATAGGTTTAAATGGCATAACAATCGATACATCGCAATTCACGCCACGCCACTGATCGACAGGCAATTGTCTCTAGATAAGCCCAATTTATTCAGGTTTTGAAAATATGACCCAGGCTTTTTTACATTACGCGGTAAAGTTGCGAATTCTCTCATTTAAACAATGTAAATTTTTATTTTTTGTCATAGTTCGTTTGAGCGTTCTATTGGACCGATTTCCATAATTTTTGCGGTTATCGATAGGTGATAGTCCTTAGATAAGCCCGCTGCAATCAAATTTTGGAAATATGACCCACATTTTTTTATAATTGAGTATACCTGGGAGCTTAGGAAGAGGGCAAAATTCGAAC
The DNA here is from genome assembly GCF_918797505.1 of Bemisia tabaci. NCBI lineage: Eukaryota > Metazoa > Arthropoda > Insecta > Hemiptera > Aleyrodidae > Bemisia > Bemisia tabaci. The sequence continues at coordinate 154,441 of NC_092800.1, read as the reverse complement.
TAAGCGGGAAATTGTGAGTCTTGATCTTTTAGTAGGGTAAGGTAAGTGAATCGAAGGTATGCTCTTTTATACAGACTATCTAAAAGTAACGAAACGCTCTGTTCCATTCGTTCCGATTCGTTTCAGTCTCGGCCTGGGGTTGGAAATAAGTGGCGGTTTTTTTATTTGATTCTTATTGGTCCAATTGTTCCCAGCCAGAGGAAAATTGGACAAATGAGAGTCGGGTATGAAAATCTTTTCATTTTTTTGGCCGTTCTTTCGTCGAAGCGGGCCTAAGAGAGGGCGGAGCGCCCTCTGGGGGTTGGGCCGCGTAGCGGCCAGGGGGCATAGCCCCCTGGTCTCTACTATGCTCTCTCTTTCTTTACTCTTACCACTCCTATCTGTTTTTCCCATACCTCCTCTTTCTGTTCGTCTTTTATCTTTCCTACTTGGATTCTCCCTTCACAGATAGGTGCTTCACTGCAAAATGTAATCCGAATCCTTCGTTTTGCCTCAAAGAAAATTTGCAAGAGACCCATTTTGGCAACGTTGTAAGCTGGCTGAGGGCCTAGGAGCTCACGCGTATCCTGTAAGCTTTGACGCTAAATCCTAACGATAATTTGAGCTTTGTTAGCCCTCATGCATCATGCGGACTCGGACAGCAATAGTCGCGAGGGCGTTGTCACATTTCAAAAAGGATCAGATCTCTTCTCCAGTTTTATTTCGTGGCATCGTTACCGTTCATTCGTGGACGTTCCTCTATCGACTTCTTTGGTGTCGTTCATAAAATACGATAAATAAACGAAAAAGGGGGAGAGCCCTGAGTCTGAAATACGGGTACGTTACGAGAAGGCGTTCAGAACTGCGTTATGAAATACTAGAATTAAATGGGCGTGAGGTGCCGATTTTTTTAAAGTTTAAGATACGAAAAAGTGACGTGAGGGTGCGGAGGGTCACTTGAGTTAATTACAGAATCGCTTTTTGATGGTTCAAGCTTACATGTCAGCGAGAATTAATAAGATATGTCAAGACGCTCAGTTTCTACGTCCATTGTTAACGGAGATATCGCGGTTTGCTAAACACGCAGCTGCAATGTCATTCACCGCGATCTACTTGCAATGTCATCTTCCGCTATCAACTTCCATAAAATTACTTTGGAGCTCTGGCAGGCGTCAAGGTTTCCGACTTGAGTATTTGGTCTCGGGTGGAATCTCGCATTGTGTGATCTGAGAAATCAACTTCCACGCTCAAACAGAGGTGTCAAAGTTGAGGCCATAATAAAAGAGACCCTTCGCGCTGTGCTCAAAGTCCATCTCTATACCTAGTCTAACTTTTTGTGTAGATAGGGAGCAAATGCATCGACAGGGTCACCAGTTTGTTTCGGAACTCGATGGAAAAGATTGCGGCAATCTCCATCATCCATTCGTTCCCTATCTGTGCATGAAGAATTTGACTGGATATAGATGTGGATTCTCGGCCTAGCGTGGGGATATCCTCCATTGCGGCTTCAATTTAAAGAGCTTTTTTTTGAAATTTGCAGTTCGATTCAGAGATAACCGGTGGCACCGTCGCGTTTTTCACGGATATTTAAAAAAAAAAAAAAAAAAAAAAAAAAAAAAAAAAAAAAAAAAAAAAACACCTAAATGGTAAATCTCTGAAATAAGCAAGACCTCCATTCAGCCGGTTTTGGAGAATCCCGAAAAACTCTGCAGAGGTAGAGTACACAAAATATAAATTCCGTGAGAAAGCGGGAAGCTCAATTTCAAAAATCTTTGAGAGATATCCGGAGTAGAGTCGACTCGGATGCGAAGTCTTTTTTCCTCGGAGAACACTGGACCCTCGAGCGCAAGCAGTCATCCTTTCCTGCACGAGCGAAATCAACTTTTATTTGGTGTCAACTCCACACCACAGCGGAGCTCTGCGTTGAAATAAAGGGCGGAAAAACTTGGACTCGGCGAAAATGTTGAAGAATGCTTGGTTGCGCCGCGCGGGAAAAGCAAAGTGCTCATATGGAGGGAAGGCCGAGACCGACTTCTCCACTCTTGCGCGAAAGAAAGAGTGATTTTCATTATTCATCAGATTAAACAATGTAGGTGTGAATTAATTGTGAGCCGCGGGAGACAGCCGGCTAGATGCTCCATCATCCATCAAGTTTTTCGGATGACTGCCTCCCTCAAAAAGCGCCTCTTTATTACGGGCATGGCTCTGGATTATCTTTTTGCGTCGCTTGATTCAGTCGTTCCCTCCATGAGCGGTGCAATAATCTAAGTGGAGGAAATCTCCGCAAATGAACTTTGCCCCTCGGATCCTTTGTTCCAGTCCTATGATAAATCCTTGCGTATTCCCCAAAATCTTCATCTTTTGTAGTCGCTTCTGTAGTAGTAAGTTTTGTAGTCACTTTTATTTCCGCTCTTTCCTTCGTGGTGTCGCCTTTCGCCGTCGTGGAATTCCTCCTCCATTAGTAGAGGCTCCAATCAAAGCAAATATACTCTGCCACCCCCCTGATGACTAGATAGTTACTTTTGCAAGTCATCGCTCGGGTGGTCACTCATGACCAAAGAGTTGAGCAATAGCTCCAGCAATCACTCGCCTGCTAGCAAAGTGCCCACCCCGATATTAATCGAGTCATCATCAGGCAAATTTTATTCAATTTCATGCTCAGCAAGTTGCTCATCAACCATCATCACGCGCAACATACGTTGACCTTCGATTTCAACTTTTGCCTCACTCGATTACATTCCTCAGATTGTTAGTGCGGGGTCTCTTCAGGATATTGTCTCTCATCGTAGTCATTTCAAATAACGTTTGCTGTTAACAAAGTTGTTGCACAGTGCTCGCTTGCCACTTTGAAGCTCATCAATAAGAAAAGCTCGATATATTTGAAATATCCAAGAGAAATCCCAACTGCTTTTCACTCAGGACTGCCAATCATGGTTCATTTATAAATACAACAACTTACGTACTATCCATAGATAGCGTTGTGAATCCTGAAGAAAGTTCTTCTTATCCCATCGAATTCTTGAATTCCATAGATATGCCAGGAATTCCGTCTCATAAACTCGAGCTGAAAGTTGGTGTTCCCGTCATACTCATGCGGAACATTGCTGCGCCGAAATTATGTAATGGGACCGGACTACGAATAACTAAACTTGGGGAAAATATCAAATTATTACGGGATCTTTCAGAGGCGAAAGCGTTCTTATTCCAAGAATCCCCATAATCCCAAATGATTTGCCATTCCAATTTAAGAGGCTCCAATTTCCTGTAAAATTAACATTCGCTTTAACGATCAATAAAGCTCAGGGCCAAACGATATCAATTGCAGGTCTCAATTTAAAGGACCAATGTTTTTCACACGAACAACTCTACGTGGGATGCTCACGTGTTTGCAGCAGAAAAAATATGCATATTTTTGCTTATGGTGGACTGGCAAAGAATATAGTTTACAGATCAGTATTGATTTTATAATGAAAAGTACGCTAATAAACTATATTATAGTGGATATACGTATTAGTTTTCAATTTAAATTAAAAAAAAAAAAAAAAAAAAAAAGCTCAAAGAATTACACAATTACCACAATTGACACAATTTACCATAGAAACATCATTATGATGCATCCAAATATCATGTAGGATACCTGGAAAAAAGGTTACGGGTGCAAAAAATGGAAATGAGAGGGCGAAACTGAGAAAACAATGCGTCGAAATTTTAAAGGGAAAGAAAAAAAAAAATTTAAATATTTTTTTAAATGGAAAACATAGAATTTAAGATGATAAGAAAGAATCAATTTTTTTTTTGATTGGCCCACCCCAAAAGCTATACAGCGAATGCTCATACTTTATGCAAATACTTTTGGACTATATTTGATCAATACCTCTGTCATTAATATCATTTTTCATTTTTGAAACATTATTTTTCGGCTACTTAACGATGAAAATTGACAACTCTGTTGAAAAAAAAACATATGGTTCTAAATAAAATATCATCTGTAGTTGAATTTTTGCCTAATTGCCACGGTTTGTAATAAATGCCAGACTGCGCTTTGTTGCGGAAAATCAATGATTTTTTAAAATTACACAATGAGCAATGCGCAAGTATAAAGATACCGACGTCTATTATCATAATGAACACGAAGTGTGGGTAATTTGCCTAGTTTGTAACATTAAGAAAATGTTCTTATAGTCCAATTGTAATTGCAATCTTATCTGAAATTTAATCAAGAAAAAAAAAAGATAACTAAAAATGACCAACATAACCACAATAAAAGACTTAAACCAGTATAAAATCAACACCATGGTCCGAACCGAACGTCGATCCCAATAATTTGGGACAGGCGACTATTTTATCCTCGACTCATGTAATTATTCCAAGGAACCTTCACGAATTCACTCAAGATGGCTTTGCATACGTTCGTTTAGAGTGTCGTCCGGAACCTATACCTACTTGCAATCCAGGCTGTAAAGAAATAACTGATGAACTGATGCCTGATCTGAATGCTATTGATTTACTTTCATATTTCTTATTGTAAAGTTGAACCTTACATCATGCCTTGCCAATCACTTTGTATAACTATTATTATGCAATCACCATTTTGCAATGATAGTTCATCAATCTAAAGCCACATATGGGTGATTTCACGATAAGAGGAATAGTCGTGTCGCCGTGGGTCATGAACGACATACGGCAAAACGATTGAAAACCAAATGAATAAATCAATAGAAATGATGTCCCTGAACCTATCCATGCTAAAAAATATGATAAATAATTATTATATTTAATAATATGAGACTTTGAAGGCCGAAAATGTCCGGTCGGTTACGTGTCGCCGACCCCGATTTTGAAGCAAAAGAGCAATTTGCGGTAACAAATCAGTACTGATCATGAACTCTTTGGCAATATTTGCTGAAAAGAGACTCTAATGTTCAAGAAAATTGCCAGTTTGAACTGAGATATTTATTATTGAGCGAGAAAAGTCATTAGAAAGAGGTGTCACCACACTTGGCAACAAATTTTCGCAGTTGTATTAAGTGCAGTGTTTATTTCGCCAGATGGAGTCAGGAGTTTCAAAACTGCCATCAAATTGTTCGCTGAAGTCTTCTCGACAAAACCATTACTAATAAGTCAGTTTTTTTCCAATAAAAAAATTATTATGAAAACCAGTGATTTTTAGGTGTGTAGCACTAATTCCTCACTACGCAAAAACCTCAATTTAATATTATTAAACTAAAAGGAAGTCTCCAAAGTTTACAAAACTTTTAAGGCAGCATTAATTCCACCTCATAACTCAAGAATTGCCAAGTTTCATCTTTTGTATCATCTTTTATCTCACATTTTCAAGTGTCGGTTACGCTGTGTCTGTTACGTAACCGACACAATTTGGCAGGGCCGCCATGTTTGCGTGGACCTCCAGCAGTCCCGCGGGAAGCGCTGATACCTGATTCAATGGCTTGTTTATCAATCACTTTAACTTTGCACTGACTCAAAATAGAGCGTGCCAAAGCTGGAAAAAGGAAGTTTAATACCTTTAAAATGAGGTAATGAAATCCTGTTAAAATTGGTGCACTTTTATTTTTAAAGTATTTCACATTTTAACTATTCCTGTTATCGTGAAATCACCCATTTGAACGTTCCAGAAAATCCACTTTTCTCCAGTTTTAATGAATTAAATCCAAAAATTTACAACGCGCCAGAGAGCTGAGCTAAGTTGATTTTAAACCTTTTTTACAGATTTTCTTTTTGTGTTTTAGTTTGAACTTATTTTCGGGACGACGCGCATGATTGAGAATGAAATTACTCGAGTTTCTCGGGAAATCCATTTATCATACGAAATTTGGCAACATCAAACTATCCACGCCTGGTTTTTTTTTGCCGCATGGTTGCCTGTAATGTACTGAAAGAGATAATTAGTCTAGAAAGTTCTATCGATCGAATGATGTAGAAATGGTGTGTGCAGATCGAAGATTAAGGCGCCTTCAATTCGAGTGATACTTCCAGCATATCCGTGAAGCTAGTTTAGTTGCGTGACCTAACTTAACCCAAGCGGACGCTGTTTCCATCGGTTCCCGAGCTTTGTGGCCGGTCAGAAAAATAAACTCGGACAAATTCGATGAAAGCAAAGACAAAATATTTATTTGAACGTTCCAGAAAACCCACTTTTCTCCAGTTTTAATGAATTAAATCCAAAAATTTGCAACGCGCCAGAGAGCTGAGCGTAGTTGATTTTAAACGTTTTTTACAGATTTTCTTTTTGTGTTTTAGTTTGAACTTATTTTCGGGACGACGCGCATGATTGAGAATGAAATTACTCGAGTTTCTCGGGAAATCCATTTATCATAAGAAATTTGGCAACATCAAACTACTTATCCACGCCTGGTTTTTTTCTACTGGAAGTAACTCCCAACCAAAATAATAACGTTCCTACAATCATTGGTTTAGAAGATTTAACATTTCCGCTAACACGAAAACCCGAGTCGAAACGAATCAAATCTTGCACTATAATGGTTTTTGCAGGCTTCTCAATCAAGGAGTGTTCTAGATAATGTTCCGCGTAACTCAAGGAAATAATAGTTTTTTATGAGCGTGATGTTGGAACGGATGCATCGAAAAATCCTAAATATCTTTGTAAGGAGTTATTTGTTGTAATTTTCGTCGCGAATGATAATTGTTAAACGTGTCCGTTGCACGCAAGAGATACAGCTAAATAAACATACACTTTTCGGGTAAAATCGCACGAAAATCACGCTGAGTTCGTCAAGAAAATCTGAAATCCATTGCTTAGCGCAGAATCTGCCTAGTTCATAACACGCTTTTTCAAGTTTTCCGCTTCCGTGAACGGTTTTCTCAGTCACCGCCGACCAGGTTTGCACGGACTCAGGAGTAAAAAAGCTAACCTGAATAAACAAACGATTTCACCAGTTTTATGGTATTGTACAATTTCCATAGTTTTCAGGCGTTTGTTTCCTTTTTCTTTCCTTACATTGCAAAAAGAAAAGTTTTGAATCAATTGAAATCTTACGCAAGGAGAGTTTATAATAGTTCGCGATATTGCTTGTTTATTCAGATTCGGTCCCTCTAGGGGAAGGGGGGGGGGGGGGCAAACCTGAGCAAACCTGACTGGCAGCCACTAAGAAAAGCTGCCCACATACGCGTTAAATTTGAAAAAGCTAGTCATTAACTATACGGATTGCTTAGTAAGGAGAGGATTTCAGACGTTTTTGATGGGCCCATCGGGATTTTTCAGCGAATTCACGTTTATGAAGTGTATTCAGTTGGCTGTATCTCTTGCGCACAAGAGACCGATCGGTATTTTATCTAGTGCTCAATCATTGAACGTTGACTGGTCGTGGCTCCGGCTTTGATGCAATGTTTTGTTTTATGTTGCAGCTCGGCGATTCGAGATCAACTGTTGCCATCGTCAAGTTTACAAGAGGACGAGAGCGCGGGCTAGAGTCCAGTGCGGGAACCGGTTTTGGTTTTGGTGACGAACGGCAATGACTCGGTGTTGGGATCGGCGTTTGGTCTGGGGCCGTTGAAGCGGGGGCTTGCTCGGTTCTCTGGAGGTCGGGGTCGGGGGCGGGGGTTGGTATTGGGGGCGGGGCGGAGCCGGGATGCCCGGAGACGGCGACGCTGCGGCTGAGGCTGGCCAAGGAGGGAGGCAAGATTAGGAAGATTTCGGGTTGCAAGTTCTCCAAAGTTGCCACTACGTTGCGGCTGGGGCGACGGGAGTCGGGGGCGGGCTGGAGCTCGGGCGGGCCGGCGGGGAACATGTTCTCCAAGTTCAAGGGCAACCCCCCCAACGCCCCCCAGACGCCTCTCGACAACAACCCTATCCTCCAGTACTTCGACGTCCGCAAGCAGACCGCCAGCGCCGGCCCGGAGCTCATCTGGAAGATCCACGACGGCTACAGGAAGAGTGATGGAAAGGTTCGTCTTCTCTATTACTTTCTTTTTCTCTCCACCTTTTAAGCCTTCACCACGTTAGTAGTCTACGCTCTTTCCCGTCGTTTTGCATTGGGTATGTCACAAATGTATCCATTATTAATAAAGGCCCGCACTGCTTCATGGGAATCGGCGCCATTTTTCGTGCCGGGAAGCAATACCTTTTTTCTCAATTTTTTTTAGGTACCATTTCTACCTTTTTTCTCCTATTTTGTCCACTTTATGTAATGCCTGTAGGCTTGTCTTTGAGAAATTAATATCTTTACGTTTTTAAACTCTGCAACGTACTTTTATTTAATGACTCTTTCAAGGATCGTTCAAATTTTTACTCGTCGGAGATCTAAAAAAATTGTTGGGTACAAAGTACCCCTTCACTAGTGACCCCTATATTTTTCTCTCTGAAGACAAGCCATTTCTTATATAGATGTATGTTTCCTAGGTTACGCTCCACGTTTAGTTCAACAGCGTCTTGCAGCGCTCTCTTCCGTCCGCGCAAAACCACTTTTACGTATTGATAAGGTGCTACGGTGAACGCTCTCCAACGTCTTAACGTTGGAACCGTTGTCTTGTTTCTTCTTATATATACAGGGTTATTCAAAAGTCTCGTACCACTGTCATAGCTGGATTACATTTTGCAATAAGAAACCACTATCTTTTCCTCTCCCATAAAAGCACATATCTGCATTGGGAAACCAATAGCATGTATGTTGTTTCTATAATGGGCCAGAAATAGTGGATCCATATTGCAAAATATAATCCAACTTTAGTTCTAATTTAGATATCGATTTGCGGTTTGTCACGTTTTTCCTCAAATTGAGAGGAAAACTTTTTTTAGGTACTTTTCAGTCTTTGACCCCTTCAGGGGGAGGTGGCCGGGGTGCAACTAAAAAAGTTCAAATGGCCACCCCCCTCATGCGTGACTTTTGAATAACCCTGTATCTCATGAATGTAAGGTGTGTGTGTATATGTAAGTCGATTTATAGCACTCTTCGGCGCTCCACAACACCTAACCCCCCCACTGTCCCCTGTCCAACAACAACCCCTCGAGCATCGAGCACCTTAAAGCCCTGCATAGACGATCAAATTCCGAACCAATTCCGATCAAAGTAGACATGCTGATGACTGGTGGTCACCATCTACCATCAAATTTTGACGGGCCGCACTTTTTTGTTCAAAGTAAGATCAGAACGGAGTGCCACCATTCATCATTTCCTGCCACAGGAAAAATTTCTGCCAATGTCTCATTTTAGAATGCAGCAAATTAATGAGTTTAAGACTGATGACTCCCGACACTTTGATGCTACTTTGATCGGAATTGGTTCGGGAATTTGATCGTCTATCAAGGCCTTAACATTTCTGCTTCAATCCCATCATCCCTCCAACCTCTCACTGGGCGCCCTCTGCGCCTTCTTCCAGTGGGAACATCTTGCAAAGCAAAATCTTGGAAGCACTATTTCTGACGAACTGCCGGACCGATAAGGATGATCTTTACATGTATGTCATCTGTAGTAGATGTAGATGTGCAAAAAATTATGAAACCCCGAACTTTTAATGTTGTAGAGCTTTTAAAGCTCATGTCATTTAAGTCCAATGTTAATAGCGTGAGAGATATGTCGTTTCCGCTAGAAACGTCAAGGTTTGGGATTCTACCTAAGTGACTCGAATAAACAATAAAACAATGGAAAAGCTCGTGAAGGGCTCCTCATTGGAAGAGTGTTGAGGAACGGTGCATCGCTCAGGGTTCAAGGTTCAAGGTCCAAGGTATAAGGTTAAACTCAATTTTTCCTGCATTCTTCCGGCTTCGATTTGTGGCATTGGTCAATTTACACGATTGCTGAATTTCTATTAATATTTACAGCAGATGAACAGCAGAAACAAAGTGAGAAGGCAGGCGCTGCGTCGCGTCGGGACGGACCAAATATTATTAACTCTTAACGGTCGAAATCCGATTTTTTTTTAAAATTAAGCATTTAAAAATAACATAATAAGTGGAAATTTCTTCAGTAAGTGGACTGTGAAATTAGTACATCCAGCTATTCCTCATCATTTACAAATCTGAGTGTTACGTCAAAAATGTTGAAATCGATGCAGCTCGAATAAAAAATGGTGTATTAAAATGGAAGAACATTTTTGCTTATACATATGCGTAGGGCTCGCGAAGCGGGCCTGAGGGCGCGAGGCGCCCTCCTGGGGGTTGGGCCGCGTAGCGGTCAGGGGGCAGGGACCCTTAGTATTCTTTATAATTTTACATTGCTGAGAACTTAACATTTCAGAAATTTCGCGCAGAAGTTTCCTCTTCAAAATAATAACTAGCTCTGGAGATTCTGAAACACCACAACCAAGAAATGCCCATTCCGTACCCAATGTCTCAATTCGTCAGTTCCCGCACCGAAAGAACATAACTCCATTGTAAGGTTGCAAAATTGACTCTAACCATTCAATTTTTGACGAGAACGTCCTCTTGCAATTATTTCTCGAAATTTTTCTGATTTTTGCACGAGATCAAGAAAAAAATCAGGGAAATTTGCAGTTGGAATCGCTAAAGATTCTTCAGAGAATAATGAAATTTCCGAGAGGAAATTTCACAAAATTGAAATTGTAGTTACGTTTTTTTGTGAAGAGACCGATGAATTATGCCAAGATCGTCGTTTCCCGGATGGAGGAACAAAACTCTAAATCTAGGCTTAAAAATCAACTCGAACAATTCAATTTTCCAGAGGAATGTAAGCGCACAATTTCATTTTGCTGAAAAGGCAATAAACTATCCACAGATAGAAGCTGAAATGGTTATCTCTTTATAAAACATATAATAATTCTGTTGCTTCGTGCTTTGATGGAACCAGTATATGATGATTACAACCATTGCATTGCGCGGTAAATTTCGTATAATCAAAGGCTGTCTTCAATCTTATCGAGTAGGCAAAGAACCTGCAGAGGAGCACGTACAGTTGTCTCCTCGAAAAACGTGTAGTGCAGTCCTTAAACATAGGGTGGCCAAGACCTACCATACCGGGGTTTTATTTTGGTTAATTTAGGTTGTACGAAGTCCAAGACCGCGGAGACAAATTGGGAATCCACCCCAAGGAATCCAAATTTCATGTTCCAATTGTCTCCCCGGCTCCCCTTAGGGGAGGGGGGAGGTAAAAAGGGGGGGGGGGTCCACAGTCCACACTTCCAAAGTCAGGGTTTATGTCAAAATCTTAAAATTATTTTATTGAAATCAGAAAATACGGTAATTTTGAACTTAAATCGGCACCAAGAAATTCAAAATCGGCCCATCCGTATCCAGAATACTGACCCCTATAAATGTAGGGGACGAAGCCTCCTGTCAAACAAAATGCAAGTTCGCTGAAATAGTGAGATGGTGTGCGTGGGCATGGACCTTTTCAAACATCACTCTCAGCTTACAAACTAAACAAATGAACAACAACAAAAGCAACAACAACTAATGGACAACTATCGGGATTTACCGGCAACCATTGAGGCAACCAGGCAACCTCAAGTTGTCGTTTACTCGTTTCCGGTGACTAAATAACTACCCCAGATACAGGTAATTTGAAAAAAAAGAAAAAAAAAAAAAAAAAAAAACACTCAAATTGCTCACTAAGGAGTGGGTCTTAAACTTTCCTAATCCGAGCATTGTGATTTTGTGGCAAATAACCCATTTAAAACCCATTCAAATGGACTCAGTATCTATTGCCTGCAACAGACCCACTGAATTGTTCTCGTAAAAGTTCAAGATTCAACTTTTTCTCGGAGATTTAACCATCCGGATCGACACCAAGAAAAAGACTTGTCGGAGGTTATCCCTATAATTATGGTACTACCCCAATTTGTTGGATGATACGGACTTTTCTAATTGGTTTTGGCAGTACCGCATTATTTTGGTTAGTAACATGCATGATTTATTGGGCTACTTTTACAATTACTCGGGGCACTACCAAAATCACAATTACTGGAAATGTCAAAGTCGGGACTCAACCCATATCCCTTTTTTCCCGTGACGATTCTCAACGCGACGAACTAGTTACCAAACTCATGATCCTGTTTTTTTGGGGCGGGGGGGGGGGGGGGAAGCGACCCGGCGACCCTTTAAGCGGGACTTTGCGGCAAATCTATGATAGCTGAAGCCCGAGCCCTGGCCGTTGGAATCACATAGAATGCGGCTTCCAAGCGTGCTCTCATTAGAAGTTATAATTGTCAAAACTTTTCCCGGGTCCGATTTTAGTTATTACGTCTAGTTAGCACGTGTGGCGTCGGCGTGTTGAGCCTGAAACCTTCAACTTTTCCCGCCGGGGGTTGCCCGCGAAATCCTCGCGCTGTTGTCGACGGAAACACTCACCGTGACCGAGCAGTTTTCATACTGCCGTGCTAAAGAAGAACGCCGTATGAACATTCGAGAGTTGCCAAATTCCCTTCGATAAAATGTTTATTTTTGAGAAAAGTTATAAATATTTCGCCCTGAAATTTTCAGGAACTTTAGACGAAATTGCGAACAAAATTATCTGAAAAATTGGAAGAGAACCATTCATAAGTTTACCAGGAAATTAGTGTGTTATCAAAGGAAATTTGGCAACGCCTGAAGGTTCATACGGCGTTTTTCCGTAGCACGACAGCATACGGCCCCGACTCCCAAGCCAAGGAAATACGTTTCAGGGGACTCGCAGACCGCACTAACAATCTGAGCAAGGGTTTCAGAATTTTTCGTTGATTCCGGTTTTTTCGCGGGCCGGAAGTTTGAATTAAGTGTTCATCATGTCAAGTATAAGTTAATTTTCTGCGGCATTAATTTTCTTTTAAAGTTGATTTTCTTTTTTTTCTAAAGTTGCGGCAACATTGTTTTTCCTCCGTTAAAATTTATTATAAATACCGATTTTAAGTGAGGCAAGCTGCCTCACCGGGAATCAATTGTTTTATATTAATTTATGGGGGAATAACAGTGTTGCCAACTTGCAATAATTTTTCACGTATGAGTCAGTTTTAGAATTTCATCATAAAGTCACCCTATTCTACATGAAAGTTCGATTAGGAAACGTGTCTTTTAGAAGTCTCATTTTTACCTTTCCTTGTCCTGCATGGACTTTCAGAAATTGTTGAACAATTTGGACTGAATTTGGCCATTTTGAAGTACAATATCTGGCTCAGTTTAGAGACGGCATTTATACCATTAGTTTCCCTGTGCAAATTATTGTTCTTACGGATGGGCTAGAAATTTTAGTTTTTTAATTCCAAAATGTGGTCCAATTAGAAGCCTCCTTGAACTTGAAATTTTTTGAATTGATGATTGGCAGTTTTGCGTCGTCTTACGGTATCGACGCAAACTTATACAGACTGATTAATTAAAATCGATGGACAAAGGAGAAGGGGAAACAATGTGGCTATCTTTACTGGTTGCAACGGGTAGTTGTCGTAGACTGAGGTGAGGAATTGATGGACTAATTGTGGAGTTTCCCGTGGGTTGCCCTTGGTCAGTGGCGATAGTACTTACCTCCTTCGTCCATTGCAACCACCCGCTTCCACCAAAAGGATCACTTCTTTTTCTGTTTGACATCTTTGTCTATCGCTTTGTTTATCAGTTTTAATTACCTGGCCCCTGGTGGTATGAATTTGTGACGTCTTGTTGAATCGTCGCAAAATTCTATGTTGAATTGTAAACCCACAACGTTTTTTCCGAATACCTTTTGTCAGAATACTCACTGATTTGACCATGCTTGGGAGAAAACTTTCGAAGTTTTTAGTATTAAGACGATGAAAATGAAATAGTCTAAGTTGAATTTAGCAAAGCGTCTGTGACAAATCTCGTAAGAAGGAAAAACTAGGACTTTCAAGTGTTGAAAAAACAGCGGGATGAATGAGAAATTAATTACAGCGAAACGAGTGTTTCAATAATTAGTGGCGGGAGATGGAAAAGAATCATATTTATTTTAGCGTAATTCATTTCCTTTCCTCCATTCCACTTCAGCTCTGAAATCCCTCTTTTCCACGGCGAGTCTTCAATGTGCCCCAAATTCGATTGGAGGAGCCGCATACTTAAAACCGCTCGGTAACATTTATCCGCAGCGCACAGTAGTTGAGACATTTCGAGAGCTAAAGACATACATCTTTCAATTAAACTTGCAAAAATTGTATGTTCACTCCGTCTTAACAGAATTTTAAGGAGCGCTGCAGTAATAAATTGTCCGAAGAAAACCAAAGAAGGCTTTTTTTTTTACTCAAGTAAGAAGCACGTGAAGGAAATAACGCACAATCTACGACAATTATTGATGGCGAATCGTGCACAGATTTTTTAAAAGATCGAATCGATTCTGCACGCTGGTCTTTTGATAGGAGCGATCCTGTCGGTTGAAAAGGGTGGTCGTAATAGACAAGAGAAAAAATAATAGATTAAGTATAGAGCTGCTGTAGGTGGGTTACCGTTAGTTAGTCTATTACTCTCCTTTGTCTATTACAACCACGCACTTCCACCAATAGCATCGCTTTATTTTCTCTTTATATCCTTTGTCTATAGCTTTGTCAATCACTCTCAATAATGAACCCGCATGCCTGATCGCACTCATTGACTCGTTCTACTGTGCGGCGAAGCTCCGAGAGGGAGTTTTAGGCTTTAATGAATTGGACGTGTTTATATCAAAAGACACAATCTCCTTCGTGGCGTGGGCTCCGTTATGCGTGTATCCTTAAGAGTTTCGGGGCTCAAGTCGCAATGAATATAGTTCCTTTTGATTTGAATACGTCCAATTTTAGCGCGCTTAAAAGCGGAACGGTTCTCGGAGCGAAGATCCTCTTTCCTCATTTAAAACATTTGAATTCTACTGAAAGTGAGCCGCAAGAGGCAACGCGCTGCGAGGGCACAAAAACCAAGACTGGACCCGTTTCGTCCCCTTCTTGCGGGATTCTTGCTCAGCTCTATTTTCTCGTGAGCCCTGGAAATCATGTAGTTATACAGACGACAGGGCCCACGTGGGCAAGGATATACGTTTGATCGACTTTCCCTCGCTTCCACTTAAAAACTACCGGGGAAGTTGAGCTCGAGTTGGGAAGTTTAATCAAACGCTGCCCGGCGGCGCGCGGCGTGGCGGACCCAAGGATCGTGAAAGATCCTCTTGAGCTTCTCAACGCAATTGAACTCAATGTTCCGGCCACCCTATCGCCCGATCCGAAAAACAGTTGCATGTCACAGTCCTATAAACGAGCAGAAAACACATTTTTGCAACTAAAAGAGAACATTTTAATGAAATCAAAAAACATGTTTTAACCGTTTTTCATACATTTCACCAACACATTTTCTAGGGAGGAACCTGTAAAATGACGCTTCATCAGTTTGTGCTGTGTCTGGTATTTCAGTACACTAAACCAGTATTTTAAGGTTCATGACGCAATGGATCACGATGATACAAGGTACAAATGTATGCACTCTCAACACACGTTTCATCTAAATTTCAAGTAGAATAATACTTGAGCAGCGATAATTTTGGACACTAGCTCATAACCAGAAAAATAAAGTTTTGATTTAGCTTTGGTCTAGAATAATTTGGATTCCCCGCTTTCAGAAAAAAACGGAGTCTAAGTAATTCCAATCGCGCACCGCATCGACTAAAGACAATAAGCTTTACTATCAAGCACTATTCCTTTCCCTTCCTGTGTTGTTCAAAGTGCAACAACTTACAATTAGCCGAAGTGCACAGATTGAGAATGCCACATTTTCATACTGCAGAGATTGTTGCGTTTAACGTGCGATTGAATACCCAAGTAGATTATGGATTTTCTCTCTCTCTCTCTCTCCCCCTCTCCCTCCCTCTCTCCCCCCTCTCTCTCTTTTACAAGTGGGACGTTCGAGTTTCTACATTGAAAAGTGTTAGTATCTTGGTGCGGAGATACTTCCAAAACATGTTATCCTAAATCGCGTTCTTTGTCAAACTTCGATAAGGAAACATGTTTGAGAATGGCTAAATTTTCACGCTCTACTGACGTCACACAGGTGGAATCATTCCACCGAGCGTTTCCACGTCGGCCGTAACAAATTGCGTTCGGGAGGATGCCGTCTGTTCCCGATGAGTCATTGGGTGAATTTGAAAATTTGAACACTATCAGGAAACGTGCGACGTAAAAACGCCAAAATCCTCTTACGTTTTTGTGGAGTGCTCGGATTTTCATTCGAGTCGGGTGAGGACCTGCGGTGCTACCATCATGTTTGCACAAAGAATGGTTCCCTTTACCCAGTTGCCAAATCTTCCAATGTCCCAGGTTCCAATGTTCTTTCCCTTTAAAAACGCTTGCGCTAATGAGTTCCGTACCAAAAACTACAATCCAAGGTGGAAGAAATCCAGGTATGTACTAACGCGGTGGATAATGTCAACACCGTAATCGAACAGATTCTATTACTTTTTTGGGGGCTGATTTTTAAGCATCAATCATCTAACTACGATTCTGTGACAGAGTGTAACTGATCCATTAAACAGATCAATCCATTTATCGGCCTCTAAATGTAGCAAGACACCCTCTCCCCTTGTGCCTTGAAAACAAAGTTCCTAGCATTATAACTAATGTAGAATAGCAGCTGAAAAATGTTTAATTTAACTTTCTGTGGCTTTAAGTTGACGAAAGTGGATTACTTAATTTTTAAGCGGAGACATGTTTTAAAATTAGAAAAAAAAGTTGCTTGGAATTACCATCTAATCAGTCAATAGAATAATTTATGTAGTTATGACAACTAAAAATGTGTTGGTTTCCGTAAAAACTTTTCCAAGTGATGGGCACTGACATTAATCTCAATGAGCAGTGGTTGTGTCGAAAGGAATTATACAAAAATGAGTACAATAAAAAGAAACCCCAAGACGCAAGCAATCTTTGGTTTTAACCCGTTTGTACATCGTCCTTTCAGTGTCACGTAGAAATACATCCAATATTGAGCTTGTGGTTGCGCGCATACCACGCTGCAGCACAGTAAAGGCGATAAATATTATATAACAAATCAAAGTCCTTTGACAATCATTTAATTTGACACGGAATTTCCTTAATATTTATGTAACACACTGTTTATTTTCCTTTGATACATATTCTTCCATCAAATTATATTATAATAATCCATGCAGAGTGTGTAAACATTTCAAAATCATGATTTTATAAACGGTGACTCCGCGAGTTTAAATAGCAGAGCCAAGCACAGAGCGGAACGGCGCGGCGCGGCGTGCTGTCAACACAAAACGCGCACTGGCGCCTACAAATCTAACAGGGATACTTCACGCATTGCGCAACGCGTGAAGTATTCCTGTTAGGTTTGTAGGCGCTTCTGCGCGAATCGCGCTGGGCGCCCGGCGCGCTGCGTGTCACCGCGCTTCATCCGAGGATTCATTTTGATGAGAGAAGCTTTCATGAAGGGGAACCAATGTTGTTGAGTGTCAATATGTTTCCTTGTTTATAGTTTTCCATCATCAAATTTAAACCAGTCTGCGGTAAAACTGGCATTTTACACGACAAAGCCCTTTTTTAGATTCTCCCGAACCGTCCTCAATCTTATTTTGATCAATTCCTTGGTTACTTACGCCCCCTTTAATGGGGCGTTTTTTTTTTTCAAAATTTGATCTATCATCTTTTCTATAGGTCCTCTAAATCGTATTCCTGAGGAAGTTGCGAGAAATTCTATTTGAAAAAAAAAAGAAAAGAAAAAAAAGAAAATGAATCTCAAAAAGTTTGACAGAACCAGTTTAAAGTACGGAAGGGCCTTGAAGGCATAAAACATAAAACCTTTGAAAGAAAGAGTTGGGAGGTCTCGTAGAAATGACGTTGAAATGAACTAAATGTAAAATGGCCTACATATGGGAGCTCCGACTCCCCTTCAAACTAGCGAAGCAATGAGAGTGGGGTAAAAGCATGGCGATTTTCTCCCTTGATAGGTGTTCTAGCTTTGAGTGTTGAGGACGGGGTGCGGGGCGGTGCGGCGACGGCCTGTTGATTTGCGTGGCCGCGGCGGCACAGGTGGTCGCGACGACGGCAACGTCGCCTCGCGCTGGAATTAAGGTCAGGGCCACTCCAGAGTCCCGACAAGCGATTGCAGCAACAGCTTCCCCTCCCTCTCCCCCTGGCCTCAGTTCACCCCCATCACCCCCCCCCCCCCACCTTCCGCCATGCCCCCCGCTCCCGATTCCCCGCCCTGCCAGGTCACCAATTTTGTGCGCACAAAACATCGCTGGGCGATAATTCGTCTTGGTCATAAGGTTGCCGGATAGGCTCCCTCGCGCCGCTTTTTATGACCCGTTTCACTTGTGACGTCATTAAAAGGCCGTTCTCAAAATATGTAGCGCTCTAGGGGCGGAGGAAGGGTTCAGGAGAGCGTTACGCCATTTTATCTTTACGTGTTAAAAGACCGGCATCTACTTTCCAGTTGCCTCCCAATTTATTATGTACTTTTAAAACATGTTCATCGTGTATGATGAGGGCACAATTGGACGTTTTTCTGCTAAATGGTACTATAGACAAAGGGTCTCTGGTCTGATAATAGTACTGATTTATTGAGGGTGGCCCGTAAAAACTGAAAAAGTACGGAAATTCCTTATAAAAGTTCGGAATTTTGTGCTTCATGCCATGGGTGCTTTTTAAAACAGCTTGAAAAATATGCAATTCGTTGCGCAATTATTTATAGTGCAGTGTTTCCCCGCTAGATCGAAATTATGAAACCACTTGATCCTCATACAGGCCTCCAAAGAGCTTCGAATTTCCTGCCCACGCCATTTTCTTCGTAATTTACCTGTGAATTTCGACAATTTTCGAATTTTTCCACCTATAGACACCAAAAAAGTACTGGATTTTCCTGCTGATTAGGTACTAATTTTATTAAGAAAAGCACTGGAAACGTTCTTAATATTTGCCAACCAGTTTTAGTACAGACACCCTACTTATGAGGCACAAGAATCCTGGATATGGAAAGTTGGCAGTTTTTGAAGACACCTTCAATACCTCACGCATTTCGGAGAGTACAAATATTTGTATCGTTGCGTCTTCGCAATACAGTAGAAGATTAATATCTAAGTTAGCCTCCACGCCGGCCTTGCCAGTTTTCCTCTGCCACTATTGTAGTTTTGACCGCATGGTTTAAGTGTGCTCAAGCTTTAGGATTGTATACCTATTCGGCAAATGGACAATTTTTATAGGAGATTTAAAAATAAACAAGCGATAAGAAATATAACTGAATAATAGGAACTGAAATTAACAATCAACTTGAAGGTTGGTACTGAAAAGTTACTACATTTTTTCTGCTTATGAGATACTGAATTTTTTGGAGAGGTACTGAAAAAGTAGTGGCGAAGTACTTAATTTTTGCCAGCCAGTTTCATGATATGATAGACGAGTGGGAAAGATCTGTCTCTGGTTCCGTTCAGCAAAAATACGCCCATTTAATGTTCTGCCTCAATGAGCTTATAGACATGGAATGAATGGAAGCACTACGTCACATTTTTACTCTTCAAAATCTCAAAAGGGAAACGAATCACGCAACGCAAAGTCTAAAAATCAACTCTTAAACAAGATATTGACGTTTGCAGTTTACATTGCTTATTTAGCAAAAGTACAAATGTCATCATTGTTTTATCTAACTTTCATTTCATCCGTGTCAAAAATACTCGTTGGTATCCCGTTCAGGCCTTGATTCCTGAACTGACCGTTAAATCGTTTCTTTTGAAAGATGTTGAAGAGGAAATGTGTAACTTTGATTCCCAATTCAAACCTTGTTTAGCGGCCCATTTTCACCCTGTCTGATGGTCAATTTTTGCGATTGATCTGGTATAGACTCTAGGTTTGCGGGTTGATTAGTAAAATTGATACCCGAAGCGATAGACAAAGAAGACAGAGAGAAAATTTAGGTATTCTATCGGTGGAATCGGGCGATGGCAGTGGACAAAAGAGGAAAGTTTTAGACTACGTAACGGCAACCTACGAGAAACCGGGACCCTGATTTTAGTCTGTCATTCCCTCCTAGTTCAGGACAACCACTCATTTCACTCAATAGGATCGCTCCATTTTCCTCTTGTCTCCTTTGTTTATTGCTTTGTCTATCAATTTCAATTATGAGCTCGCTGCATCGCCTTTATAAGAGACAAGAGAACGGAAAAAAATGACTGTGCGCGGATAACCATCTTGGTTTTGTTAATTAAAAGTTGGTGCCGTATACATGAAAAAATTGATAGAATAACCAACGGCATTGTATGGTACACAACGTCTTTAGAGAAATCAATCATTTTCAATTAGTTGCTACTAGCTACTACAAATCTATTCACCGAGACAAAATTGATGGTAAACTGCTCCATCAAGTTGACTCATTGCACCAAAGAGTGCGCTTGCGCTTCACCTATCTTGTTTTTGGTCGATGCTACTCGGTTAAGTGGGCTCATTGAACTACGGAATGCGTTAGTGCAAATTATAAACTTGTTGATTATGAAGGTCACCATCTCAGATAACTCAATTGAAGTATTTTGTTAGTAGTCTGCCCCGTCAATTTTTTACGCTTTACCAACATTGAGTCACCAAAGAAAGCAATCAGATATGGGCTGATTAGGGAAAGTATGTTGATAAATTTTCAAGAATTCATATTCAGCCCACCTTGTGTGACTGATAAGCGAGTAATAATATGTTCGTGGAGCGTACTCCTTTTCCCGTCCCTGGCTCGGGCGACGGTAAAGTCGCCGCAAAACTATATGACTCCGCGCAATTAATTATTCTTGACTCTGCTCGGTTTTAATAATAATTAAAGGACATTTATTACAACAATTCAGAAACTTGGACGATGTTAAATTTTTCACTGATTTAAAAATAAACGGATTAAAAGGAACTAAAATATTTATCAAAACCAAAAATTATTTCATTCTAAAAGTAAAATATACCTAATATCGTAATTTTTGAGGGGAAAAATAAAATTAACACTGATAGGAGGTAAGAATACGGCCGCGTAGCGGTCAGGGGGCATAGCCCCCTAGTATTTGACTATTTGCCTAGGCATTTGACAAAATGCCTAATTTTACTATTTGCATATCGATTGCAGTGTTTGAAAATTTCTTTCCTCCCCCCCCCCCCCCCTCCCCTTGGCACCAAGTTTTACGAAACCCCGACAAGCAGGGCCCGAGATAGCGTTTTAGGCCACGCCCGCCACCTTGGTTTTTCGAATTTTCGAAATTAGACTAAAAATTTGAATTTAATCGATGGAATGGGAGCCGATGTATCAATTTAGGCTACGTCCGCCGTCTTAAATTTTCAAATTCAGAAAATTCAACTTGCAACGCATTATACCCAAAATCTAAGCTCAGATTCGGCTTCCTCGTGAAAAATCAATGTTATTTCATGTATCATATGTTACCATAGCATAAAGAAAAGAGGGTAATCGTAGGCGTAAAGATTCTATCAAAGCCGGCCGGTATGCGAAAGTAGGCACAGAATTCAAACGTTTGAGCTACGCCGCCAGGCGCCGGCGTCAAGCATTTGGTTCGTCCGTTTCCGAGAAAACAAACTTCTTCTTACTCATCAGCTGACCCACTCCGAATCACCCATGTTGCCACGTCGGACTGATATGTTAGAATGAACACGCCTACGTGAATCTCTCTCCTTCATGATATGGTGAGAATGTCCGCGGATTTTCTTCAGTCGCCGGAAATTTTGACGCAATATTTTCGCTCGTTTCATACGTCATTTTAAAAAAATGAATTTAATAATCCCAATCCGAGATTCTGAATCGTTACAATTGAGGGACACACTTTCACTCAACTTGTGGTAAAAATGGGACAGAGAGGCAAGGTTAATGACGCGCAGTCCTCCCTTTTTAGGCGATTTTAGCGGCGCGCCAGCCACGGAGATCGCACGGGACGGGACCCGAGTAATTGTTGGAGTGTGGCGCGCCTTCAATCCGGCTGGCAGCAACATGCCCCGTGACCCGTGGTCGAATAGTCGTATCACTGCGCCTGCCGTGAATGAGTTCAAATATCCTTTCCTACACGCGTAAGGAAGCGTATTTAGCTCCGACTGCAACGTTGCAGACCTCAAATAATGTCTTATTTTTAATCATGATACATGAAATTGCATCGATTTTTCACGAGGAAGCCGAATCTGAGCTTAGATTTTGGATATTATGGGTTTTAAGTCAAATTTTCTTTTATCTATTTAAATCACTCCGGAAAACTTGTGGAATTTCATTAGAATAACAGTGTTGAGCATTGTTAGCATTGATCAGAGAGATCGACCGAGTTAGCATTGATCAAAACTAAAACATTGACGGTATTTGAATCCATTAATCTCCGAGATAACTTGAACACGGTTGTTCTACGACCTTTTACGTGTGTTATTTTCTTCCGCATTGGTTGTCGGCAGCGTAGCGGCCAAAGGCCCCTGGTACTAATAATAGTTTTCAAAATCAATTATTTTCTACATTCAAAATTCCAAGGAAATGGTTGAAATTTATCAATTGTTACTAATGTTTTAACAATGTTCCTTGTCAATTGTATGCTGTCGTTAAGCTAAACATCCCAGATTTACCAGTAGGCTAGGCACGCACTTTATTTAACACCATGTCAAGGCTTCAGTATTTTAGAGGGGTAATTTTTTTATTTTCTATTCTACATAATCTCACTTGTTCAAGTAAGTAGCCTGGGCTTATTTGTCCAATGCTAGAAGCACTTTAGCTAATCATAAAAATAATCCTAGTTTGAAAATTTTGAATTGATTCTCGACATGAAAGAAAAAAAGAAAAAATAGATAAATAAAATGTCGTTATAAATAACAACGAAGAGATATTTAATGAAGTATAAAAATTAAAATGAATTGACTGAATTAAAGTAAAAAAATAAAAAATTGCAAGAAATAAAATAAAGTAAGTAACGGTAAAATACAGGGAAGAAATAAAGAATAAATAATCAAAGAAAAATAATATTAAGTAAAGAAAAAACAATAAAGTAAAACGTTAAAATTAAGTAAAGAAACAAAGGGAAAAAATTAAAATAAAGTAAATAAATAAAAAAGAAATAATCAAAGAAAAAATATATTACGTAAAGAAAAAAAATAAAGTAAAAAAATTTAAAATGAAGTAACGAAATAAAATAAAGTAAAAAAATTTAAAATGAAGTAACGAAATAAAATAAAGTAAAAAACTGAAATAACGTTAAAAAATAAAATGAAATACAAAAATTAGAAAAATGAATGAACCAATCTAAGTATGTAGATTGAATATCCTGGTTTTCCGTTCAAATCGAAGCTATGTACAGGTTTTTTTTGGTCAAGATTCTCATTATACTGTAAAGCTCAATCGTTAGGGTCTTCGGCTAGGGTTAGACAGGTCCCAAGTTCAATCCCGCGGTAGGCAAAAAAATTCAATAGGTCGGATACGACTACAGCACCTCACAATAAGTACTCTAGTCTCATTTTACTCGATTTCGAAATTTATTTACGCGATTAACCCTTTTCCACCATCCCCTAGCTGCGAACCCCGACATTGCACACCTTTGTATTCAATTTTTTTAACCGTGCGTTTCACAAGAAAATACTCCTCTTCATGGCTAAAAACACAAAATATTAGGTTCTCCTTGCTTTCATGATTGATACAATAAACATCCGGATGGGTCAGTTTACCATCTTTGAAGGTCTATCTCAGCAACGTTTTGAGGGACGTCTACGGAGGACGGTGCGCCCGCCCAGCAATGTTGGTGCGAATTACCCTCTTTGTTGTAACGCCTACCTGATCGCGGTTTGAGATTTCTAACCATCATACATTTGTGCTCGTAGCAAAATTGTTCTCAGGGGTCGAATCTGGGAGTCCAAGATGGTAAATGTCACCTACTATCTGGCTATAAGCACCTAAGATTTGTTTCCGTGAGGGAAGAACTCGGAGAGGACCTGGCAATTGCGCACTGCTGGTTGCGATCTCAAGGGTATTCGTGCCTCACTTCTTTCGGGGAAAACAAAATATGATAAATGCACGCGCTCGAATATTTATGGCAGTTATCCATTCCGGGAATATTACTTCTCGCCTCTGCCGCTATCCACAGTTGGAGATTGAAAAATCAACTCCGTCACCTCTGACTCTCGACTCCTTTCAGCGAGAGTTTTGAATATCAAGAACGTTATTTTTCCTCGGGCCGTCTGCGTTTTCCTTCTCAAACACCCTTCTCAATTGAATGCAAGTGTGAAATGTATAATATCATTTGCCACGTTGCAAATGGATATGTATATTATTTAAAAATTTTCTTGTGCACGCAACAATGTCTCAAAGGCTCAGTATGGAGTCAGTTTTACAACCCCTCCCCCTACTCATAACATGATATGATTATTCTAATTGTGTGCAACTCCGCTAATCGATTGGTAGTTAAATAATACTTTTTAAATGAACTGTCTACTTTAAAAGGATCCGGAGTCATTGGTGGTGAAAATCTTACTCGAGCAAGTTACTGTATGATAAGGTGAATAAATAACCGTGGTGTTGGGTGTTCACTTTTATTGTCATGGGAACGGAGTTCCTCATGATATTAGAATCGTTCCGTTGCTTTCGCTATGGGATTCCCTATACCTCTGCGACCTTGAGCGTTTCGCCCAGTCTCCGATTTTTGGTTGATTTTCCGATGTATCAAAAACCGTTGTATTTTTTAGCCAATCATGTCTCTACGTCAAGTTGTGTTGATTGCTAAAATTCGCTTTCAGCGAGTTTTTTTCCACCTTGAGATGTCGTTTCTGACTGGTAAATCTGCGCAGAACCACGAAGTTCCGTTTTTAGGCAAATTCTTTTTTTTGGGAGGTTCCGATTGGTTATTTTTCGCCATCAGTTTTCTGTTCGTTGGTGCAAAAGATCGCCTACCTCGTTGCTCTTGAGAAGCCGCCATTATCCCACCTCAAATTTTAAACATAGATATAAAGAAATAATAACCATCGTACAAGGTGGAAAATTGCTCTGGAGGACCCGTTACGGATATATGAGCCAAAATCAGAACTCGATTGATGGATTTAATCCATGAATACAGAAATATTGCCTCAGTTTACTGCCGCGATAGCAAATGCATGGTGAGATGAACCTTGTGACACATGAAAGCATAGGCAAACAATGTCTCACAGAGAAATGCGCTTAGCTCATTTCTCTCATAAGCAACAATGCGTGAAGGTCTCTTCTGATAAGTCCCGCCCATTGCCCGAGTCTTTTGTATGCTATTTTTGCTCCGTCTCACGTCGACCCGTTATCGCCTAGTTGACTAAACCGCCGCAATTTTTTGTTAAAGTGCGGGCAATAGGCGATCGGGAGTTCGATACCCGACGATAGGTGTTACTTTTTAATGGTTGTATTGAATGTTTTGGACTAATCATCAATAATAATTAATACTAGATGATAAATGTACAAACATTTTCTCGTGAGTTAATATGTTAAACAAAAATACTGGAATATACCTCCTTCATATAATCAGCCACATGTTCCCCCAAATTAATGACGTTATTTTCTTTTTTCAATAAAGTTAATTTGCATTCAACGTTCGTAAGTTAAGCAAAAAGTACCTATTGATACAAATAGAAAGACATGAAAATAGTCTGTCTAACATTTCAGTTGTTTTTTTTTTTTATTGTTTGTTTTTTTGTTTTTTCAATAAAACAAATTGACTGAGACTAGAATCATTGTATCTCTGAAGACAAAAGCTAAGTTTTTTGATACAGAAATACTAATATATTCATCCTTTATATAATCAGGGAGATGTTGACCCAAATATTGATGTATATTTTCTCTGTTCGCCCAAATTAATGATGGTATTTTCTTTTTTCAATAAAATTAATTTACATTCCACGTTCTTAAAACAATATTTTTTCCAAAATTCAGAAAAAAATAACAATTTATACCTACGCAAAAATTAAATAAATAAATAAATAAATAAATAAATAAATAAAGCAATGACATGAAAGTAGTATAGGTAGTACACATCTAACATTTCAGTTACATCTATTTGAATGAAAAAAATGGGAACTTAGGAAGCACATAGGTCACTTATGATGCGTATTTGGGCATATGCGTAGAGTAAAAACATCATACTTTACGCCGAAAAAACGAAACTGAAAGTTAAATGCGTTAACTTCCAAAAACCATACATAATCCAACGAAAATAAATAATTGGTAAATAACAGCTTTCTTGTATGCAAAGAAAAAAAATTAAAAATGTTAAAAAAGAGATGTCGACACAAAATTACATAGCCCCTTCAATTCTGAAGATACTACAAACGAACTGTACCTTAACATTTTCATATCCCAGAAGCAAAAGTTCCCATGACGAATATTGCTATCGCTAGCGATTGCAAAAACCAACTTGTTCTATTTTATATAATTTTGAAGCTGGAGCTTTTTTACAGAACTCTGAAAAATTAATGGGTACCTTAGATATAAAGTCAACACAATTTTAAATAAACACAGAAACAGAGACCAGAAACAAAATGAAGGAAAGGAAAAACGAAAGTATAGGAAAATGTGTTGCGTGCTCTGCGATTTATCGATTGATCTGTTATTTAAACCTATGGAAAAGGATTGATAAACAGGGTGTTCGCAACAAACACCGTAATAATCGATTATTCACCACAGCTTTAAATGGGGAAATATCTGTAATCAACCATTAATGCCTCCCCACTGTATGAGACCTTCTGTGTACATTTGACAATGATTGACAATGAATGACAATGAATTTGACTCTTCCTGCCTTCTTGGGTAACACGGTAGAGCTGGACCAACTTAGTTATACATTGTGCACTGATTTTTTACTTCTCCCTGTTTTTTTCGATGTACAAGGAGTTTGTAAACAAAAGGGGTCTTTTTTTATTTATTACTCGAGACTGTGAACACGCAACACTCACAGGCGATGTATCAAAGCCGCCGTATGTGTCGACGCCACCAAACAATCCATTATTGAGCTCAGGTGCGTTCATAGGGTACCTCTCGTGGCAATGACAGCGGCCCGAAAGATACATTCACGCCGTACACGGGTACCACCTTGTGCTGAGAAATCAGCCTATTTCACATTGCATCATATTGGAAATCGTGCTAATTCTCAGCACAATCGGACATTTATGACACCGTGACGATGACAAGGGAACTTTCCAACTTACAGGACCTTCACAACTCCGCAGATATTGTCCCCGTTTGGGCTGAAGTGCCCATTTAGGTAGAGCAATCGGCGCATTCTGCGTTGATCCCGTAAAGAAGGATACACATGCTCTAATTATTTTGAAACTATGTAAGAGAGATGATCCGTGTTTCATTTTGAACTTTTGAAGATTAGATCCATTTGAATCCAGAGGCAGTATATTTTGCAGTCCCTGCACTGTCATTTTCTCTACAATCTTTATTTTATGTTAAAGTTAATTTCAAAAATCAAAGTTCAGAGACAACTGATAATTACCAATGACAAAGAGGCTAAGGGATTAATTTGAAAGGAAAAATAAATATCCGCATTGAATAACACAGCACAACAAATTTCCGGTTTTGGCTTGTCCTTCAAACCCAACACATTTTTTTCGATTGTTTTGTGCTAGAAAAGTCCGAAAATGCCCATATTAACCGTAGGAAAAATGTCTGGTGCTCAGGACGCCGCCATTTTGAATTTTTCAAAATTGAGAAACCCAGCGATCAGATCTTTGCATATATCTCCTCAACGAGTTATTCCTTGAAAAAAACAAAAGAACAAGCGGAAAGAACATAAAATTTCCTTTTGAAATCACTCTCCTCTCTTATTTAAAGCTTGATTTTTGGTCTTAAAATTAACATTGTCTTCAAAAATTAGCTTAAAAAAGGCGCATTTTTGCTGATTTTAGGAGAAACTTTGCTTCATATCTCCACACTGAAAAAAGGCGTTCTATTTATAAGGAAACGCGTTGTCGCGGATTTTTTACTATTTCGAAGGCGGGTCCGCCTTGGAAGAAAACACCGGGTTTCTCAATGAAGGCATTCAGAATTGTCTTGGAACAAGAAAGTCCTATTTTGTTGAATTAAATCAACGGCGTTTTAAAATAAGCGATCGTGTACTTGAATGAAGAAACCTGTTTCTTGAAATTAGTAAACGGGGCGAACGCCCTCTGAGATCGTCCGTTGCCTCTTTTTAAGTCAATTGCTTGCTTGATCGAATAAAACACGGTGCGTCGAAAGAAGCAACCAGTATGCTTAAAATTAGTAAACGGGCTGAGCGCCTTCCGAGGGGGAAAAACCAATTAGCACTACGCTCGTTGCCTTATTCCAAGTAACAACTCGCTTGATGAAAGAAAACCCGTTGCGTCGAAAAAAGAAACCAGGTTCCTTAAAATTAGTAAACGGGGTGGTGACGCCTCCTATGAGAATGAGGCATGCAATTGCTGCCAGATGCCATTAGCATCTGCTCAAACCAACACCATTTATGACGGAATAAAAGGAGACGGAAGTTAAAAAATCAAGATGCCCATTATATTTGTCTACAAAATAATTGTTGTTTAGGGAGAAATTCATTTAACGTGTCCTTTGAGAAACCACTCATATGCTCGGCGTCAACAAAAAATTAAATAAATAAAGAAGTAAAGAAGGAGAAGAAGAGGAAAATATTTGCATTGTTTTAAATAGATCAGCACTGTGCAATTGAAGCTTTAATTTTTATTTTTAAATGAAGGGGGCCTCATAAAGAGGACCTAAATACTTAAGTAGATTGAAACCGGGAGTTTTTTGCATTGCATCAGTTCAGTTCCATCAGACAAAGTATTTCTTCACACTAAACAATCGCATTTTTTTTTATTTTCTTCCTTACTTTTCCTGTCCCGATGAATGAAAGATTCCTCGCAGATAGAATTAAAAAGGGTCAAATAAAATGCATGCTTATGCCAAGGACCGAGGAAGAAATTAAAAAATGTGGAGAGAATCATACTTTTCAGCATGTCACCCACCAAGTTGACGGATGAAGATAATCGAATAACTCTGCTGCTACGTAGTGTATACACTGTTCAATATCGATTTTCCGGGTCCCTTTGATTTATGGACGCGACGACGGAGTGGATCGAAAAACAATAAAGTTACTTCTGTATTTTCGAAAGGAATTTGCAAGTGCAAAATTGTTGATATTCAAAACTTTGATTCATTTGTGTCCGGGGAAATTTTGGGTCGAAGGGCCTATCGGGACCGATCTTTCCGCCCCCCCCCCCCCCCCCCCTCAGTCTTGTCTCCTCGGATACTCATAAGAGCTCAACATTTTTTACCGTAATTGAAGTATTTGAACCTTTCCACCTTGTTTCCCTGCAAAATAGGGTGGATCAAGCACTTCTTTACCACCTTTCTATCAACTTTAGAGAGTGTAACGAAAAGGAGGTGCAGCTATATTGCAATAAAATATTAGAACGTCACGCGTGTGATCATGTAAACTGAGTAAAATATAAGAGTAATCGAAGATTGAACTTTTTTTATGAATAAATTGTGACTGTCCACGGAAAAAAGATGCCTTAATCCAATAAATCTCAAAGCTTGTTTTTCAAATCTTATTTTTAAAGTAAGGAATTAGAGCTATGAATGTTTCTTTAAAAGTGCTCACATTCTTCCTTTTCCGCCCGATGTGAATTAATTAGAATTATTGAATAGAACCATTAATTCTAATTGAAATAGAAAAGTCTAATTAATGGTCCAGAATTGTATTCAATTCTTTTTAAACAGATTAAAAATTAATATAAGATGGGAAAGAAAAAAAATATAAACGTAAAAAAGTGACGACAGTAACACGCGTATTTCTTTTTTGCTCCAAATTCATCTTTTCGGGTTCAAAAAATCTTAATCCATCAGGTCTCACGCATATTCACTATTAAAATAATGGTGAGAGCCTAAGTCAATGACTTATATAGTGTAAATTCGGCCGACGGAGACATAAGCCCCGATGACTAAGTAGGTAGGGTGTTAGGTTCGTAAACTGCAGGTCCCAGGATCAAATCCCGATAGGTAGGCCAAAATTTGCAATTCGGCACTTGCCATGTCGAGTCTTCGATACTTGCAGACATACAATTTAATAATTTTTATCATCAAAAATTCAATAAGTAAGTAAGTAAGTAAGTAAGGCCGGGCTGGCCGGCGAGGCGCCCTCAAGGGGCCAAGGCAACTGGCAACTGCCGTCGTGCACCCCGAAGTTGGACCGTACTCCTTAACATATCTTCGTACTATTGACACATTGAGTATCATCTATATTTCCGCAAGGCTCAGCGGCCTTCTGATAGCCAACGGAAGGTCTTATCAAAGACTGTGGCAGACGCTGCAGAGCACGGACTTTCGGAGCACGGCCATGCCTCCACCGAGTTGGACTGTGTTGATGCAATCTACACTGATAGATAGCGCTGGCAGTCGCGTACACTACGAGTGATTACCGATTTTTCACAACCCAGTCGAACAGTGCAGACGGATTACTTACTGGGTGACTATGTCCCTCCCGCACCCTGTAACCTCGAAGGGTCAGGGTATTGGAGTGGCATAGTCATCCACAGTCACGATGACTGATATTTGACTGATACACTGAAAAAAATAATCGGTGGGATTTACCAGAGTTTGGGTGTTATTTACCATACTGTCTACTTGATTTTTTACACAGTGAAGCTGCAGCATAGTTACCAATATACCGGTATGGTAAATAACACGATACGGCTGACACTATGCGACACAGTGCCAGTGTGGCGTTCCCGACTGACTAGTATGGTAATTTCAAGCATCCAGATGCTGCGACAAACCTTGTAGATTCTAAAATCCACTCATCTTATATTATTAAATGCTTTTGATGAAAGTCGTGGATATTTTACTTACATCTTACTTTTAGAAATTCCGTTACATACACAATCAATGGCAGTTAAAGACAGTTTCAACGAGAAATAGCAGATAATTGCTTCACTGATTTCAAGTAAATGATACCAAAACCATACTTGTTATTCGCGTTAAGGTATCATTTACAGACTAAATCAGATCCACGGAAAATTTAATTGCATATAATAAATAGATAGTTCAAAATATACCCACAAAAAGACACTACATGAAAATCCAATCGCACGGTTCACGGTGGGGCAGAAGCTGCCAAATTTTGCTTAAAGTTACAGTTAAACATCAATCCCACGCACATTTGTCTCTTCATCTGAGTATGTTGAGCTTCGAAAATTTTAACAAGAATATAGATATACCTACGAACGAAGTATTCAAAAATCACTTCTAGTCGATTATTTTCAAATTACTTCCGCACTTTTATGTTTTCGAAATGACTTTACACAGAACCGATATTCACTGGATTGCAGAACAACTTTGCGAAGGTTTTCAAATTTTCAGGATTCCTTCACTTTGCAAGCCAGATTCATTGTAGCAACTCCTAACCTCCAGAAATTGGTCGATACGAATAACGAAAAAATCTCAGAAAATGTATGTGGCAGATCAATATAGATAGATTCGAAGAGAAGACGGTAGCTTTAGGGACAATTCGAACACAAATTTGGGCAAATTACGCGTGGATTCACATGGATTAATATGGATCAATAAAACACAGCCACGGACTCCGACCCTCAACGTGATAAATTTATAACTGACAAACAGACAAACGAAAAATGGCGGACCACAGACCGCAGCGCAGTCAAGCGGGAGCTCTCACCACGCTGACTATACCAGTATGGTAAATTTAACCTACCAACACCATGACCAGTCGCATACAGATGCCTACAGATATCAAACGCAAGTGTTACCATGTTATTCCATACTTTTAACTCATCGTATGGTAAAAAATACCCAGCTGATGGTGAGAAATACCTAAACGATGGACAGACACACCTAACTGATATTTACAATCCGGGTATGGTAATTTTTATATCGAGTATGATTCTCACTTTCATCTAGATGCTTAAATCGACCATTATTTGGCTTTTTATCACCATATTTTTTTTTACTATACCATTATGGTCAATCCCACTTCCACTTTTTTTTCAGTGTATTTGAGTGTCCTCAAATATCAGTCACGGGATTGAACCGCCGGGACCTCAGTGCTGGTAGCGAACTGCCTTGACCACTACACCACTGAGGCTGACTCAAAAATTCAATAAATTAATCCATTTTTTGCAATTATTAATTAATAATAATACATATGGTATGGGTGCAGTGTGCATAATATACCTGCAGTGACTATTTACTAAATTTAAAACAACAATTGGCTAGAAATAAGTAAACGCGCCTGGGTAAAACCCATCCCGGCCAGACGCTCGGCCGTTTACTAATTTTAAAGCAACCGTCAGCCTGTAACCAGCAAATGCGCTCGTCAGTCACGCAACCGTTTCCTGATTTTAAGTAAACGGTTGACTTAGATCAAGATCACAGGTACTCCTTTCAAACCGAAAGTGATTACTTAATTTCAGTAAATATTTTTGCGTCTCAGAAGTTACTACTTTTAAGTAAACGTGTTCTCACTCCAAATACACGTGGAGTGCTAGTTTGAGATAACGCGTGTACTTGATTCAATCGAACTCTGTTCTATTGGAATAAACTTCCGTCACTAGTCGATACTTTTTGAGTAAATGGTTACTTGGTCCAAGGCGGCTCCGCCTTATAAATAGTAAACTTTTTTTTTCAGTGCAGCCACGATTATCTGAGAAAAAAACCTGCTATGCTCATTGAAAAGAGCGTAAAATATATTTCTAGTATTTCTACTATATGTCAATAGTTTTTAAACTTGATTTAATGGACCACTAGACAAGGTACGAATTTCAGCATTCTGATACATGTTTCTTAACTAAAATTGCACGTAAAATACGACGTGCACAACGAAAATTACCGAAATCAACTCCTTCGAAAGATCCCTTGTAGCAAAAGGTTCTTTTCTGCATACTATTTAGAATCGAAATAGCTTCTGCATATAGCGTGTTTTACCTTCTTTTTGAGCAACTACACGCCGTGGAATAGAATGCTTTTTGGAGCATCCTCGCTCATCGTCTCGGGGATGGGGTTCGATTCCGGGAAGGACTGACCCGCGCTCACCCTCGTCATCCACGCTTCACTCCTCGCCACTCCTCGCTAATTGCAGCATGCGAGAATGAGTGGATGCGCGTGCTACCGATAGAGGGTAACTGTTTCATGACCCCTGTTGAAATTTTGGCCTAACTGGCAGGCATTTTTTTGGAATCAGAGGCATTCTCTACCCGAAAGATTCTTCCTTTAATCCAAGAGAGCGCGCCTCTGGAGCATCTCCCGAAAAATGACATTTTTCCCCCGTAATCATTAAATTTTAAGATTAGGAACCGATTTTTATGAATTCTCTCATCGTTACCATGTAGAATGTATAGTCCCGAAAATTTTAACGTATAATTCCATAGTTTAGATAAAAAAACGAAAGAAATACCATTAAAAGCGCAAAGAGCGTTTAGAATTTCCAACTCATTCCAACCGGCCTCGTACTACACTGCAATGTGCAACTCGACTAGGTCCAAACAAGAAAAGCATCACACGTTTTCTCGTCAAAATTTGACGTAGAGAACATTCACATTACGGGAAGTTTGGAGGTCAACTCGTAAAAGATACGGTAAGAGATTTTTTCCAAAAAGATCCAATGGAGACTATATTCTACGAATGACGTATTTGTGAGTGATTTTTTTTGTTTTGAACTGATGTTCATTGAAAACTTTTACATTTTTTTAGGATTTAATTTTTAGACCACCCGTTGAGTAATTTGTTCCTGCGGTAAAATTTCGAGGATGAAACATATTGCATGCCGCTTCAATCCTTACCTTGCATGCCCAGCGGCTCATTGCTGTCCTAAAATATCAAGGCTTCCTCAACAAATGCAATTCTTATGGCTTAAGGAGACCTTAATGTTTAAAAGGCGACTATGAATACGACCCTAAGCCTTGAAGTTAAATGGATAGACGGGTTTACCGATGCAGTTTAACCTGTTAAAGCGAGGACAACCTTTTTTTTTTTTATTTTCAACAGTGTTCAACAGCGCTCTCCTCATCGAAACAAAAACTTAGATTTCACCCTTCATGGAAATTCTTAAAATCGGCCGATTTGATCAGGGCACGCGTGTGGTAATAACTAACCAATCAATTTCATTTAACTAACACAGACTGTGAAGTCAAATGTATTTTATCTGAAGCAATACATCCATCATGATTTTTACCATTCGATTATCATCATACGTAAAGTGTTTTTACTCATGTTTCAAGTAAAAAATTTAACCAATTTCAAATAAAGAAATGTGTGACATTGCAGAACGGAGCGCTTTTTGGGATATGTTGGGTTATGGCGCGAACTACTATTACAAATTCTCAATTAATGAAAAATATTCTGCTGAGATACCATCAGTCTATATTTCTTTGCTACAATCGTTATTTCCAGAGAAAGTACTCGAGCGGTGAAGTAATTTCTTATTTGTAGCCAGCCACCATTACTATAAGCTCTCTTACCTCTTCTTCCATTTTTTTTCACAGTAGCTCTACCGTCCTAGTGGGTCAATTTTCATCATTTTTACGACAATTGATAGCATACAGTCCCCGGATAAGCCCCATTTATCTACATTTTGAAAATATGACCTCCTAAAGATCTATAGGGCTGATTTTCGTGAGTTTTGCAGTGCTTGATACAATTAGTGTCCCTAGATGAGTCCGTTCTCTTTAGATTGACTCTCGGGAACCTGGAATCCAGGCCACAAGGAGCGCGAAGCGCGATCTCCGAGGGTTGGGCTGTAGTGGCCAGGGGGCACAGGCACATTCGCTAGTTTAAACAGCCTTCTGTAATCAGACCAGTAAGCAAAGGGAATGAGAAGTTAAAATAATCATACGTGACAATCTTTTTCATCCCTTGGTTTTTCTCACTAAGCCTGTTCTGGTCCGGGATCGGTATCTCCTTGATTTTGAATTGACATTCACATGCCTGCCAGCCGTTTGAGATGGGCCGACAATACTAACACTTGCCCTCACTTTCTTCCCTTTTTGCTGCAGTGCGTAAGGTCAAGGACCCGTGACTTTTGTGCCTCTATTCTGCCGAAAAAACGCCGCATGAGCCTTCAAAAATTGCCAAATTGCCTTTGTTAAGAAATCTATAATCTTCCATTTCGGAACGTCCCTGACTACCTGACGATTTCTACACGGTGTTGCAACACCGAAGCACCCTTGATCGTTGGTTGAGGAACCTCGAGTTAAATACCACTCCTATTGTTCTTCGTGATGAACCGTGAAGTCTTTCGCCGCAGACCCTTTTCTCTTCTTTCAGCAATGATACAAAAAATTTTAATTGCTCAAAATATTGCCAATTTTACCTCAGAATGAATTTCAGAGTCAAATTCTAAAGAAAACTGTATAAAAAAATACACAATTTGAATAATTTGATTGAATTTTGACCTCTATCCCGGCTAAGTCTGAGAGTTTCCGACACACATAAAATTCGTTGTAACCCTCGATTTTTACATTTCAAAAATATTTTCTTTCAGAATTTCACCCTGAACCTGATTTTGAGGTGAAAGACGCAATTTTGTGATTACCTTGAAATTTTAGTATGAAATAAAGGAGAAATGGGTCACGGTACAGAGGTCACAAGGATTTTGATTCTCTTGACGGAAAAAGAGCCGAGCCCTCTAGCCTGGGCCTCCAACTGCATTGTTCGTCCTTCGCTGTTGCCATTTGCAGGATTAACTCGTAATGATGACTCACTTTCCAGGGACGATCCGAAATGGAACGGAGTATATTTCATCTTCACTTACGAATATTTTCCTTCCAATTTTTTAAGATAATTTCACAGTAATTGAAAATTCTAAAGGAGAATTTGTATGACTTCCTTTAAATATAAATATTTTACCGGAGAAGTTTAAAAAAATTTGAGTGTCCACATTCTTCCTCAGCATTGCAGCATTGGTTATGGTCTCCACGGTGACTCGACGCCACGTCTCTTTATCTTTATCCCCGCACAATTTAGTTTCTACCATTTGGTACTCATTTTGTGGCTTCCTTGATTTTTTAAATCATTTTTAATAAGTTTTTAAAAACTCTTAAAATTTTATCGTACAATATGATTTTATACAATCTCAAGAAATTTTTCACCCCCAATCGTAACAGAATTACATCGACAGTTCATTCTTTTACGGTTGGACAACTAGGAAAAATCTCAAGAAATTTTACCGAAATAGATTGCTTAGAAAATGATTTTACGTCATTGACTCCCCCCCCCCCTCACTCGCGCCAAAAAAATTTCGCGGGTTTCGGTCAGGTTATGATAAGAAAAAATTTAAGTATTGCAGAGTTTTTTTAAATGTTCTACTTGATTCAGATATGGCAATATAAGAAATTATCACTTCAATGTACTATTAGATATACGAGTAGAGTTGAAGTACCCTAAGATATATGTAGAATGTGCATCAATTTATGACGCGTTTGCTTCAACACTTTCAACTTTCTGGACACCCGTGTATTTTTTAATTATTTTGTAACTAATGACATTTTCAAAGGATGCTGAAATTATTGGGCTGATTGTGAGTTTCGAACTAATTTTTGCATCCGAAAACTTTCTGCGCTCCTGACCATATGAGGATGCTGACTCTCCCTTAACTTCACCAAAACAAGGGATTCTAAGGAGCACCTATAAGCAATATTTTGTGACCTCTTTCAATTTTTGTAAAGGAATATCGTAAAACAATCTTGGAACCTCTCATGATTTTTTCCCCAAGAGGACCTTCTTAACGCCAAGACGCTTAAACAGGACGAGGAAAAGTAGGTACAGTATTTACTGATTAGGTTGCATAAACCCACAATTTAATTGGATTAACGATTTAAGAATCAGCATGTACTACAACATTTAGGGATTTTTAGAGGAAACATGATGACGATTGGACCATTATAATGACTCCTCCTTACGAGGTTAACATAGAAATTCAGTGGATTACGTAAAAAAGGTGTTTTCTTTAATTTTTGTCAATTTGTATAAAATTACGTAAAATATCTAAATTTTGTGTCATTCTATGAGTTTGATTGAACTGTATCTGACAGTGATACTCTACATATGAATATATGTGAATTCAAAATCTGGTACGCGCCATTAGGGTTGCTTGTATTATGCCAAAAAATTCCAGTGGTCTGAGATTAACAACTCTTGACGTGGAAATAAAACAAAAATGTAAACGTTTCCCAATAAAAATTGCATGAATGATTTTTTTACAGACAAAGGGACATCCAGGTAAAATCTGAGCATACACTCATACATAAGAGTCGCTCTCACAGCGCTATCTGGCGCTCTGCGACGCCTAATCGCCACCAAACTCAGTCCTCCTCACAGGTCATCAGGGAGTTGGCACTCCCTCATCTCATCCATAACCCCCTGTCGCCAATCTTTCTTCGTCTCCTCCCAGGAGGAACCCAATCAAGCATCTTTTTTGGCAGCCTCTCTTCCGTCATCCTATTGACATGACCGTATCAGACAAGCTGCTTGGTCATGACGTCGAACACGATGTCATTTTCGACTTCCATTATCTGACACGTAAAATCACTTCCAAATCTGAGCAACACGAAATAATTTCGCTCACCAGGTGTTGAATATCTTTCCTTAAATGTCTCATTTATTTAGATTCCGGAAAAAACAACTTCTTAAGATAGCAGTCAGTGAGGTCCAAAAAACAACTACCTACAGATTGAGAAAGAGGAAGCTCAACCGATTTCGAGGTATTTTCATTTTGCTATATAGGAATAATAGTGGGGAAGGGGCAGGGGGGAGAGAGCCTGTAAAGAAAGAATCAGAAACGTGATTCTAACCGGCCGGAATCTGGAACTAAAGATCCGCCTCTGGATCCGGACTAAAGATCCGCCTGTGGATCCGGAAGATTACACGGATTGCGGTGCACCCTTGAACAATGCTGCCAAGACTCATGTTACCCACCTTTATGTTATCCGGAATCGCGCATATTTTGTGTCTCACGTGGCACCTTCGTTTGACGAAAAAGGTAGTTCCGGACAGCGTTGCCGATCATGATAAAATTAGAGGTTGAACTGTGATCACAGATTTTCAGTGGGTGGTTTTTACTTTTTTTTCTTCGAATCGAGTGTTCGGCGATTCTTTTGGCTACCAGTGCACGTCTTTTTTATTTTTTGTTTAATGCCAGTAGGTAGAATTAAAAAGAATCAAAACAAGTTTAAACCCTTTTGAAACACAATGGGCCATATGTCCAGACAAAGGTATGAATTAAAGCACAACGCTTTACATGAATTACAAATATTCTCTTCAAAATTTTACGAGGAAAACAAATCATAAGACGGGAAGACTGAAAATCAACACTTGAACAAGATATAAGTTTTTTCTATCAATATTGGTGAAATAAAAATGACGTCATTTGTATAATCGAACTTCCCGTCCAGATCTGTGTAAAAGAGACTTGTTTAGGAGTATACCTATGTCTTAGGGTACCTACATGTTTGATCTCGTTTATGAGCAGTTCTTTGGTCTCAAAACTTCGCGTGGTGTTAATTGTTTTTTATGTAAGATTTTGAAGAGAAAACATGTGACGTTTTCTTCTACTTCAGATCTTGTCTAGTGGTTTATTGTATGGCCTTTGAGATTGTTTTATCGGCAAAAATGTCAGCTGCACACCATGTCGGCGGGCCTGGGTTCCAAGGTTCGATTAGTTCCTGTTCCCCTAGCTAATTTGG
The DNA here is from genome assembly GCF_918797505.1 of Bemisia tabaci. Lineage (NCBI taxonomy): Eukaryota > Metazoa > Arthropoda > Insecta > Hemiptera > Aleyrodidae > Bemisia > Bemisia tabaci. Next base: position 115,906 of record NC_092800.1, on the reverse strand, counting down.
CGACATATCTTACAAAAATGTAGCTATAATTTCTTAAAATTGTAGAAAAAGAGAAAAGTCATCAGTTAACAATGTAATGAGCATGCCAAATCGTGTCCTTAAGTTTGGTGTCATGCTGCGTTAAAACTTTAGGAGATTAATCGTTGCTTCTAAAAGTTGCAAACTAGGTACATTTCCACTGTTACTGTGTTCTTACTGCGTGGAGTTGAAGATACTTGAAAAGTGACTCGAGAATCCGGAGGTTTTTTTTTACATGTAACCGGAAAATCGCGCGGCATAGAAATGCGAATTTGTCACCAAATCCTACATCAAAAAGAAGATGGCATGTTTTCATCCTATACCCCTCATTAAAAGTTAGTATTTTATGTTGTTGGGAAAATAGGCCTAGTAGATGGTATAACCCCACCAACGAAAATTTCCTCGAAAGTAAGATTTGCGGTTTTGGACGGCGTCTGTTTGTGACTGCATAATATACGTGTTTGCATGAATTATCATGATGCGCGTTTTCACTATGTCTATACCTGCAGCATAAAACCCTCATAATTAAAGTAACAAAAGATAGACCAAGTGAATAGACTATGAAGGAGTAAAATGGCACCCAATACGATGGAATCATTAAAAAAGTTTGAAACCTACTCTTTAGGGAGCAGTTTGCACAGTTTGGAACACGCTTTTACGGATTTCGCGCGGGTAGGCTGTAAGGGCAGTGTCCGTCACCACTCTTGGAAACAAGGAACGGCAATTTCTGGTCAACGAAAACTGACAATTCCAAACATAATATTTATAAATGCAATCTGCAAATCGATGAAACAAAGAAATGGACTGAATGGGCATGGACACTATCAGACAGACCACGTTTTGCTTGTAAACAAACAAAAATTAACAACAACTAATCGGCAACTAGCATTTACCGGCAACCACGGAGGCAGCCTGAAGTTGCTAGTTCGTTTCCGGTGTTAAAAAAACTGCTCTCAGACGCGCGGTAAATTTGAAAAAGCATGTTCTAAACTGAGGTAATTGCGCACTGAGGAATGGATTTCGGACTTTTTTAATGTGATCATCGTGATTTCCGTGCAATTTTAACAGTCCATTGACACAGCTGCATCTCAGGCGTGTACCAGAGTATGCAAGTATGGTTTTCCTGAGTTTTTGGTCAGTTTCTTTGCGTTTTATTGAGGTAATTCGTCACGGTTTCTGGCGTTATTGATGGGCATGGCATACCTACAAAACACAGGTGTAACCGCTCACAAATCTTGGCAGATTGCAAATACTTTGACTAAATACTCAAAATCTGACGAGATTTTTTATTTCATTTATGTGATATATATCGCACGTCAATTCGACCACGCTGGAAACTGGGACAGATCTTCGTAATTATATCAGTATTTTGGTGCTCTAAACTTTAGATTTTCAAAGTTTCAAAGGATTAAATTCGTGTGTCTCTCAAGAATTTCGCCTTGAAAACTTCTTCAATGCTTTCTTTATGGCGACGTATATTTGCCTGATTAATCAGAAAATAGACTATCTGGCGTCAGACAGTGAAACAGACACTACAGATAACTAGAATAATAAAATTAAAAGAATGAAACCAATTGAGTTAAAAAGGGCCGATGCGCCAAAAACACCCGAACCTTTGTCACAAACCTCCAAAACATGCGAGCTTTGTGACGGTAAAAGAATACCAAGGCTCACGATTTTTTCGCGCTCGCGGCGCGTCTTGAAAATGGACAATTCAACAAACTATCCAGTGCCGTGGAGTGCTTTGCGCTATATCGATTGATCTGTCAATTAAACCTATGAATAAGGATCGATGAACAGGGTGTCCGCAGCGAACACCTTAATAATCGATTCTTTACCGTAGCTTCAAATAAGAAAAAATCGATAATCGATCATTCACGCCTCACCACTAACACTATCGGTACCGTAGCTTCAAATAAGAAAAAATCGATAATCGAACATTCACGCCTCACCACTAACACTATCGGTAATCTGAATGATCAGGATGTGTCAAGTGAACATAACCGATGGAGGAGAGGGGGAGGTCTGATTGAATCATATAAAAACCGCCAGGCATTGACTGATGAAAGAGATCAGATGCGCGGCGAAAAAAATAACATGAAAGAGGATTGCTCAGTTTTAGGAATCGAAATGAGTGCAACGACGACGTTGGGATGGGTGTGACGAATCAAAGGTTTGGGTCAGCCCGCCTTCGAGGATATTGACCTGATTTACAAGAGCCTCTGCTTTCGCCGTACCGAACAGAAAGGTCCACTCTGAGCAGTCCTAGCACATCTCTACTCAGTCGAAGGAGAGAAACGCAGCTAGACAATATTTTGCTTCCGAGCCTTTTTGATGGCATTCGATGTTGTCGGTTAATGTTAGAAAACGCTCTCCGTTTTCCTTACAAGCTTGCAACACTGCACTCAATTAGTAACAGTGGTGAGCCTTTGTTCGCGTGGTTTTTGACGTCATACGCCCCCAACCCGCTCTTACCTAAGGGTAGGACCGACTTTCCTAACAACGCCTTTCTTAAATAGTTGGATTATCAGCCTACATGTTCCAAGTCTGATTGCCAAAGCAGAGGAATGTAGCTAAAAGTTCACAATATTCTATGACATTTCGAACGGTCCTGGAATATAACGCGTAAATACGCTTTGACACGAAGGTACCAATTACAAACAATCTACTGCTGCGTAGAAAAATATGCAGAGAAAGCGAAGCCATCGAGTCTTTTTTGCATCCCAGTGAATGCTCTAATACCCTCAAGTAAAAAATTGCTTAATTTTTTAATTTGTATTTTATTTCTTCTATTTCATTTTTAATTTTTTTTAACAATTAAATTCTAAGGCGCCCCGCTGAAGCCCTTGTCCAGCTGTCCCAGCGGGGTGCCAACTTAAAAGATACACCCTTTACATCAGCCGTCGGCCCTTCTCGAAGGGCCAAAGGATTAATATACGATATTAAAATAGAGTCGCTTAATACAATTATGTAGTCGCGACGGGCTAATCAAGAGAGAGAATTTTATTTTTTAGAGTGTATTGTGACAAATAAAGGATGCGTATTAGCGTCTCTGTACGTGCGATAGTGACTGGCGAAGTTTTTTCTATGTTTTATGGTTTTGTTTTATAAAGTAGCGTATGATTTTTTATTAAACTTCCATAGAAGGCGGCTGGAACTAAGAAATGCGTAAGGACCTAACAGTACAAAGCTCTATTGCTACAATATTATTCCGCTGTTTTCCTAAAGGTGCAAGAGGCAACAAAAATGCCCTTGAATAAAAATGGAACAAGGGCTGTACTGTCCGCACGAATTGGAGGGATTTCACCAGAATATATTTTCACGCGCTGAATATGGAGGCTAAAGACAGGAGACATTAGTCGTTAAGCATACAGTCGTAATTTTGTAAATTCAGATTTTTACTTAACTTATTCAAATATTTCAGAAAAGCTGATGACTGTTGGGTATTCCATCTCCATCGATTGCTGAAAGCCTGACACGCGTAAAATTCAGGATACTACTCAACATTGCACCTATGACTCCAACTTTTAGCTCTCATTCTCAGCAGTTGAAGAAGGTTGAACTTTGATAATTGCATTTCACCCCGCCTAATTTTCCTCTCAAGTTTTTATTTCTTGAAACAAAAAACCAAACAGCGTAACACCTTGATACTTCATGTAAATTTGTCCTGAGTTTAAAAGGATAATCATTCACCAAATCTCAGGTCAGACAGTTGTTCAATACGCTGTTGAAAAATTTAAAAATGAGAGTCAATCAGGAAACATGTTGCTGTCAATCATGTAGTAAGTTGATTCCGGTTAAATCCACCCAATTCCACCTCAAAGAAGTTTGTTTACTATATCATGATAATTCATTCTTAAAAAGTAAAATGATGACAGGACCTTTGAGTCACAGCGTCTAGGTCACAATGGAAATACCTTGTTCCTCTTTATTCGAATACGTCCAATTGAGGGATGAGCCTTTGCCCTGTTGCACATTTTAAGTTATAGGTTTAATAAAACAAGTGTTTGAGCATATCATCGGGGGTTAATGGTGAAACAGATACTACGTTTGTTTCGTACTCACATTGTGAACTGGTGCTCCTTTGTTAAAACGAAACAAACAAAAAAAACAAGCCAAGGGTCTAATTTATGTTTCTTGGCGATGAGCAAAGTGTCCTTTTTGCCTGGGCCGGGACGTATGGTCTCCTTCAGACCCCTCGGAGACTCGGACTTTCTAAATCCTCCGTACCCTTAACCCTCCCACGCTTACGTTCACACTTGTTTTCTCTGAGCCGCGTGTAATTTGTCATGCGGCCGGGCTCTTCGTTAGTGGTTCAATCACAACTACATGACACCACACCTAACACTCCTGAGCAAACGTCAGTAAATCCACATTTTTCCGTAAATCCACTGATTCCTAGATGTAATTCTATTTGCTTTAAATAATGGGATACACTTAAGAACAAGTGCATCTTTACACTGTGCTTTAAGTAAAGTGATTCCTATATTTTTACTCGAAAGTGTTTATAATTTGGTAAATTTACAAATTCTTCTCAACGATAATTGAATCAGAATCATGATTATTTTACAGAAAATGGTCAAATTTTTTTTTGACCATATTAAAAAAATGTAATGAAATTTTTGTTTTTTTGTCTTTCGCTGCGTTCTGATTGAATCATTGTCAAGCATAAGCAAGTATTTTAAACATATTTGAATGTCCAAAAATGACCGTAATGACCAGAAATTACCATAAATGTGCAGCGTTGACGCGAGAATGACCTACTGACTTCTGTAATGATATCGTCATTGAGCTTTTTCGGCAACGGGAGTTTTCTGGCATTCTCTGATGATGTTATCGACAAATTTGAAAAGGAAAAATACTGTGTCCAGAAATGGTTGAAAAGTTAACACTGAGAGTGGATTAAAAAAGAAACAAAATACTGAGGTATTTGGGCCCCTGGACGCGGGCAAAGTGGGTTTGTGTGGTAAAATACGATATGTAAATATGCGGTGAAGAACTCCCATTTTAGCTAGATCAAAAAATCACCTATTTGAATAAAGCGAAAAATAGCACAAACTTGTATTTAAAATTAGCCAGAGACAGAATTCCTTTTTTAATCCAAGTGGTATCAAACTGAAGGAATAGATATAAATATATTTTAATATACTGGTCACAACTGTTTTAATGATATTCTAACGTCTCACGTTTTGCTACTTTTCGAATGATCAATTTTTTTTATCCCGCAAATATATCAAAGGAAAAAGTACCTATGAACTATTTCCGTAAAAAGTTGATTGGTTTTAATTTAAAATCCTGTGCCCTGTCTTGGAGAGTTTTTCATCCCCTAAGAATCTCCTTCAGTTTCATCCGATGCAAAACTACCGACAGGACCTCAGGTAAAAAGCGAGACAATACAAATCGGAGGGGGGTACGGGACGGACTCAGGCCCCAACTGCACGCGATCGGGAGCATGCAGTTCGAGTTCGGATAGCAGAATCGTAAGAGAGGGTCAATGAGGGTCCAACCGATGACAGCTGTGCTCTTGATCCAGTGCTACCAGCATTCTACTTTCATTCTACCGCTTAAATACCGTGACTGTGACGAATTTAATGAGCTGGCTCCTTCTCCTGAGTAGAACCCTTTGCTACAAGGGATCTGATGATTCTTGATGCGTGAATTCAAACCACCCGCTCATGAAAACTCAATGCTCCACGTGATTCTCATGGCAAGCTAAACGTTATCATGACAGTCTCTGGGATATAAAAATCTGGCAACCTCAATCTTGACGCATCGGCCCAGCTGGAGCAAATTGCTCATAGTTTGAACAACACATGGTGGGAAATGAACATTACTCGATTGAGAAGCTTGTTGAAACCGTTGTAGTGCGCGATTTGACTCACGTAGAGCTTTGAGTTTCTTATGAGCGGGCAGTTCAAATTCCTCGTAACCAATGTGGAATAAAAACGTTAATATCTTCGTTAGGAGTTGGTCTCAGTCATTTTCGTTGGGCGAATCGTGTTCTACGTGAAATTCTAGTTAAGAAACATGTATGAGAATCCTTTAATTCGTACCTTGTCTAGTGGTCCATTCTGTGAAACAGCAGTTTATTAGCTCCGCCCTTAAATTGTGATTTTGTCGACAATCTTCTTGTGTGAACAGAATGGAATGAAATCGAAGGCGCTGCACGAGCAACTAATTTTACTCAACGTTCACGCTGATTGCATATTCCAAAAACTGAAGGCGTTTGAACTTGATTGCAGGACTGCACAACGGAACTAATATAACGGAAGGATCAGATTTTAGCCATTAGCCTTATTTGGATTACATTTTTCAATAAGGAACCACTATTTTTGGCCCATTTTAGAAACAACATGCCATTGGTTTCCCTACGCAGATCAGATATGTGCTTTTATGGGAGATCTAGAGATAATGGCTCCTTATTGCAAAATGTAATCCATTTGTAAAAACTCGCATAGCGACGAGTTTGCCCTGACATTCATCAGGTATTATTCAGCGAGTTTTATTTGATACTTAGCTCAAAAAAAAAGTGCTCAACAACCGTAATCACCGCATAGCGTTGGGTTAAAAAAAAAAAAAAACCCTCCACTTCTCCCGGTTACGTTGCTCAGATTGTTATTGTGAGGCCCTCAAAACATATTGTCTCTGTGAGTAAAGTTTGGAAGAGACCCAGTGATTGACGTGCCGCTTTGCGCTGAGGGATGAAGCATGACTCCATCCGTTTGATTTTAAGGCTTTGAAAGGGCGACGGTGGCGCTGTGTGGCGGTCAGATTTATGGCTTAGTTGGGATGAGTTGACGGGCTTTGGGAGGGGGGGGGGGGGCGGAGGGACACCGGGAGATGAGCTGGCCGATAAGGGGGCCTCGGCCGGGGCCGAGACTGGGGGGCTGCGAGCTGTCGGACGTCGGACGTCGGATGTCGCGTCGGCGAGAGGAGAGCAAACACTCGCATCCGGCCCCGAGACTCCCGCATCCTCCCTCTCCACTCGCCGCCTCCACCCGCCGCGCCGCGCCGCCTCCCGTGAGTGGAGCGTTGAGTCAACGCCAACCTGTCCACCATCCCCTAATCGGATGTCACGGTAAGCACCTCGGCCGAGGTTGGCCACGGAGAATTGCAATTACGTCACCCGGCGTAGAGCACTTGCAGGGACAATACATTTTAGGAGTCCCGCGCTAACAGTCCGAGCAATCCAATCGGGTCAAGCAAAAGTTCAATATGGAGCTCAACACTGTTTCTTATCTACCTGTTCTTATTATGATCCAGGGGAATTTTGGAAAATGTGCCAAATGATGATTCATAATTCTCGGCGTGAGAACTATGCTTCCTAGAGAACGCAACGATCTAGAAACTATAGATAGGGTGATTCTAACGAGTATGCTACGCCGACGGTGAATTTCGTAACACTCTTGGAGCAAAATAGGTTAGGACGAGGACAGTCGGTTTCCATGGCTCCTTAGAGGACTGTTGCTGACTAAGGACTTTTATCAATTTCAGAACCAACTGTTTGAATATCTGTGTCCCGATATGAAACTTAACCATTCTTGAAGGGAGTACATGCTGCAAATTTCAACGCTAAATAACTTATTTTAAAAACTCCCGTCCATTTAATTTAGGTTATGACGAGAATAGGAATTTGACAGTTCCACTCCTCGCCCGCCTATCAGACGACCGCTCCATGCACGTTACGGTTTTTCGTGGGCCACCACCAATCTGCACTGCCGTACTAAGGAAGAACGCCGTATGAACACACGAGAGTTGCCAAATTTCTTTCGATAAAATGTTTATTTTCTTAGGAAAGTTATAAATATTTCCTCTTGACATTTTCAAAACTTTTTGACGGAATTGCGAGCAAAATTCTCTGAAAAATTGGAAGAAAAACATTCACAAGTTTATCACGAAATTCGTATTTTATCGAAGGCAATTTGACAACACCTGAAGGTTCATACAGCGTTTTTCCTTGGCACGGCAGTACAGATTCTAGATCGTTGAGAGAACATAGCCCTGATCGCGGTCGTCTTCCTCCGAACTGAAAGCTGAAGGAGGAAATGAAGACAAGAAAGAAGAGGAGGAGGAAGAAGGAGAGGAAGCAGAGGGAGAAGACAAACAAGCAGGAAGCTCCAACGCATTGGCGTCGGAGAGCGGCTCTGGGGGCAGTAGTTGTAGTCAAGAATGAGGGCCTAGACACATTTTGTCATTGATGTACAATCCGACAACTGTCGATTCATGTTTTGTAACTTAGCAGATTTACGTAGCCGGTGTATAAATGTGTATTGGGCTTTGATATGGCGAATACATGGCATTATCACTTGTTGTATACTTTTAATTTTGAAAGCTCTTTGGAGGTCCGCTTCCTAAAAAATCTCTGGTTGATAAGTCGTTTAGCGAGGCTGCAAAAAATTTGCATTTTTATATCTGAAAGTGTAGGTATTGGTTTTTTGTATAATTGTTTTTTTGGATTGCTGGAAAAGTAACGCATACTTCTATAATTTAGGACTGAGTCAGGGAAATATAAGGTTCGTTAAATAGTAAATATTCCTAGTACCGTGTGACACTATTGTTAACGAAAAGTTTTTGCAACTTGTCAAAGAGGTTGTTGAATGATCTTCGAATAACTTTTGATGAGCTAGAGGTAATGGTTCTATCTGCAGCTCGTGGACTTCTGTACGATATTGTCCAGAATCATCTAAATTTTCAAAAAGTGTCCGCTTGTTCGATACCCAATTTGCTCATTCATGCATACAAGGAGAAGCGCATGAAAGCTTTAGCAGACATTTTGGAGATGAATCAAGAATTAGATGAAGAATTTATGACTTAAATCACGGCACCTTAATCACGGGATGACCTTAATTACGGCAACTATTTATTGTCCATGAGATGCAGATGGTTCCATTTCCCTAGCTCATCAAAAGGTATTCGAAGATCAATTTCATAAATAATCAGCCCATGAGTGGGTCCAGAATGAGGGAGAAGGAAAAGTTGAAATAATTTTACTGGAAGGAGGGATAAATGAGGTACTCACCGAATTTATTCGTACAGAACATTCAAAAATCCCGTGATAAAACAGCTCACAAATAAAAGCAAATTGCCATAGAAACTTCTTCACGAAATCACACACACAACGAAGAACGAGGCGCTACAGACGAGTCCGTCCAGGACAAGTTAAAAAATTCCCATGAGCCGAGTGTCGTAGGTTAAGGGCCCGTTCGCCAAAACTAATCGGAACTGTATGAATGAATTGCTCCTTTTAAAAATCAAAACAATATCGAATTGCGATATATTACACAGTTAAGATAGGGCTATGTCCTGTCGTAAGCGGCGACATACAGTCGATATCATTTCAATAATCGCCCCAATGGCCACGATAGTTGTTTAGACGTTTACGGTTTCCCTGGTAACCTTTGTTTGCTATCAGCTGATATCAAGTAATATGACTAGGAAGCTCCAACCCAGTAGTTAAAGCTTCCTTAACCGCGAAAACTTTAAAATTCAAATTTTCAAATTTTGAACGTAAAGTACATTTTTTCCATCACGAGATAAAAGCACAAACAAGTTTTGAATTGTTGACTGTATCACCATGATTCCAAAAATACAATACACAACATAGCATTGACTAACAATAAAACAGTATGCAATAAAATAAAGTCATGACAAGGAACATAGCCGAAAATGGCGCCGATTCCCATCAACCAACGCGCGGTCTCTACAATGTAACATGCTGCATTGATACTCCCCAGCTGGGACCGTCCGGAATAGCAGCTCTAGTGCAAGCACCAGAGCCGCTAATAAATACAAAAATAGAAGGAGAGGAAAAAGAGGAAGAATACGAGAAAGAAAAATACGAAGGAGAGGGAAATGCATATAATAATCATATAATGCAATATAATGCAAATAATAATCCGAGCAATCTGATTGGATGAGGCAAAAGGGGAATTCGATGGTCAACTGATTTTCAGCGTGATCATGATCGGGACCCATTTTGCTGAGTGTGATATTTGCAAAATGATGGCGCATAAAATGTCAGGGTGAGCATTATGCCACGTACGGAGAAATATTTTCTCTCGGATTGGTGGAAATTCCAATTGAAAATTCTTATACGAAATATGTTGTTGAGCCAACAGGATATCTCCTTGTTTTGAAAGGTATGTATTTTAGCTCAAAGAGCCGTCCTATTACTTTGAAAAGAATTCTGGTTGACTCAACGAGAATTTCCGGAACAGGAAATATAAACTGCAATTTTTTTCTTAGTGCAGACGACTTGTTTATTTTTAATCCTGGTATAAAAACCACCCATTTGCTAATTACAATTCTAGCTGGAGCGCACTTTAGCTGTGCATTCACCACTGCAAAAATGTCGAAGGAAATCGACAAGGCCAGCGTGCATGGAGGCTAATTCCGTTTTAATCTTCCGTCGCATTCTTAAGGCGCAATGATACAACTATTTGAACTCTCCGGAATGCGTGAGGTATCACGCCGCATTTGAAGGCGTTTTCAAAACAGCCAAGTTCCGATATCCGGATAATCGTTTTGCATAGTTCATATTATTTTGTTTTATTCCGTACCACACCGAAAATAAAGATGAGTTCATCCAATCGCCAGGGACTTGACTCAACATCCTAAGGCGGTTGAAAAATTGGACTCTAACCTGTTGTTTGTATCAACAGCATGCTGAAACGGCAATTCAGTACCTTTTGGTCTGTTGGACGAATGCTCGAGGCCGCTAAGCCAACGGCCCCAGGCGGTAAATATTACCGCCTCAAGCCGCTGACGCAATAGCTAGGGTATTGGATTCTATGTCTAACAGGCGGTAAAATCTACCGCCCCTGACTGTTAACCCGGCATTTCTGAGCCATTGCAAAAAAGGCTTTTAAAAAAGGGAAAAATTTAATTTTCTATTTTTCTTTTATGTTCATGATTATTATTTGATTTGAGAACATCCTTACCTCCACCAGGCTACTCTACCGGAGATGATTCAATCATCCAGCACCCTTAAAACCCTTCTGTCCGTGGCGGGATTAGAACGCGCAACCTTCGAATCAATGCCGAGCGCCGCCGCCATTACCGTTTGAGCTAGCCAGGCCGCCTGTCAGGTGCCTCACTTTTCACACATTATACAGGTTGGCCCAGATCTACCGTACCAGGCCTTTTTTTCGGTTAATTTGGGTCGCACGAAGTCCAGGATCGCGGAGATGAAGAGGAAATCGACCCCAAGGAATCCGAATTTCATGGTCCTAGAGCCCCCCTGGCACCCTTTGGGGGCTAAAAGGGGGGTCCGTACTTCAAAAGTCAGGGTTTATGTCAAAATTTTGAAATTATGTCATCGGAATCAGAACATACGGAAATTTTTAACTTAAAGCGACACCAAGAAATCCAAAATCGGCCCATCCGTGTACAAAATACCGACCCCTAAAGGCGGGGGACAGAGCCCCCTTTCAAAAAAATTCAAGTTCGTTCAATTGACGTGGAGACTCGGAAAAAATGTGTATTTATGGGTAATCGACCCCAATGAATCCAAATTTGAGGGTCCCGTTGTCCTCGGAGACTTTTCTGATGGGGCACAGGGGGGCTCTGAACTTTTAAATTTAACCGGTGTGGAGGTTACCCCTGTGCCCCATCAGAAAAGTCTCTGAGGACAACGGGACCCTCTAATTTGGATTCATTGGGGTCGATTACCCCTAAATACACATTTTTTCCGAGTCTCCACGTCAATTGAACGAACTTGAATTTTTTTGAAAGGGGGCTCTGTCCCCCGCCTTTAGGGGTCGGTATTTTGTACACGGATGGGCCGATTTTGGATTTCTTGGTGTCGCTTTAAGTTAAAAATTTCCGTACGTTCTGATTCCGATGACATAATTTCAAAATTTTGACATAAACCCTGACTTTTGAAGTACGGACCCCCCTTTTAGCCCCCAAAGGGTGCCAGGGGGGCTCTGGGACCATGAAATTCGGATTCCTTGGGGTCATCTCCGCGATCCTGGACTTCGTGCGACCCAAATTAACCGAAAAAAAGGCCTGGTACGGTAGGTCTGGGCCACCCTGTATAGCTTCTCCTATAGTATCTCACTATCTCAATAGAATTTCTTAGTGATCTTCTTGCGCGCTATAAGATTAGTTTGACCCATGAAATATTTTTTTCTCTCTGTATGTCTCTCCCTCCTTTTATTTAATTTCAAATTATTAAAAAAATATTTCAATTATATTTTAGCCAGAGAAATTATTTTAAGACAGTAGTAGCAAATTTTTGCGAAGTTTTGTTGGATGCCTCAAAAAAAGGGGAGGAGAAAAAAAAAAAAAAAAAAAAACAAAGTGAACAAAACATTTTCATGAGTATATCAATAAATTTAGGTAAATAGATAGTAACACTCGCATGTTTGTTACTCAAAATTGTTCATATATTAACTGACCTTCATTTTGTAACTGTTTTAAAAACTCATAGATTAAAGTCATAGATCTTTGAAGATGCGAATATTTTGCGGCATAAAATGTTTTAAAGTCTTATATTTTTTATATTTAAGAAAAACCACACTTTGTTTCTAGCTTTGCCTCAAAGTATAAAAAATGTATTTATTTAAATTTCAAAATGCTGCCTCTTCATCTAAAATACTTTTAAGACGAAAGTTTGCAATATTTCTAACATCCCGTAAAAGCGGATTTCTTTTTCCGTGTATTTTAACAGGTTCTTTTTTTTTCATTACTAAAAGTCTATAATATGTTGCTGACAGGGCAGCAATAAAAAACGGAAAATTATGACAATTTTAAAAATAATATCATTAGTAAGGGACAGCTAATAAGAATGATCATGTATTCCCGTCCCGAGAACAATAATTATTTGCGGGGGGCCAAAAATTCAAAGTCATCTTAATAAGCCATGGTGATGTTGACGGTCATTATAGTGACGTCAGAGGAACCGTAGGCTCCGCAGTCTAGATAAGTGTTTGTTCAACGCCGCGGAGGCGGTAAAATGAACCGTCTGTCGATTACATTCCCGGGTCTACAGACGTTGATTTTACGAACTACACAGGCTGTTAATTTAAAATACTTTTCATGTCAATTTAACCGTTTGATCTGTCATTTCATCAGACCTGACAGTCCATCCATGCAACCGATTTGCTGGCTGCTGTTTTAATACCTAAGATATGTTGAGGTAGCGCTCAGGGCGATTAGATGAAATGAAAAACTGGTATTATATTTGACACCCAAAGTGACTGTTCAAATTACACCTCTTTTTTTTCGGTGCACTTGTTCATTTTTAATCCTCGTATAAAAACCACCCATTTGCTAAATACATTTCTAGCTGGAGCGCACTTTAGCTATGCATTCACCACTGCAAAAATGTCAAAGGAAATCGACAAGGCCAGCGTGCATGGAGGCTAATTCCGTTTTAATCTTCCGTCGCATTCTTAAGGCGGAATGATACAACTATTTGAACACTCCGGAATGCGTGAGGTATCACGCCGCATTTGAAGGCGTTTTCAAAACAGCCGAGTTCCGATATCCGGATAATCGTTTTGCATAGTTCATATTATTTTGTTTTATTCCGTACCAGTTTTTACAAAGTAAGTCGGCAATGGAGATCTAGCCCTTCCGATATGCACTATGTGCGATCAAATTCAAACACCTCCAGTTTTTAGAGTATGCAGCCAGCGCCACAATAGAGTTAAAATAGTTGCTCGTGTAGTGCCTTCAATCACAATTTAGTTAGCGGAGTATCTTGTTTGTAGCTTGGTTGAATAAGCAACACAAGGCATTTTTTTTTCTACTGAAAAGGTCATGCAAAACACGTTGATTTTATTGAAAATTCTCTAAAGCGACCCGCGAAGATTAATCATTATTTAACTTTTGTAGGAGTCAATTCAAACTTTATTGTTCACGAGGATAACGATCAACTCAGGGCAAATCGATCATCTTCCAGCAAATAACCAGAGAAAGGTTTCAAGAACTTTCCTCCCTCCTCTGGTGTACAAAATGTGTAAACTCGTTTAAAAAATATACACATCCACATACAATATATTTTAAAGACTCCGTAGTTTAACGATCTAATTGATGTAATGGGGGTAATGCTAGCTAAGTTCAAAATTTATAAAGTTCGCCTGAAGACGATTGCTCAATGTTAAGGTGAGCAGTTGGCTGGGCGAGTTTAATTTAGGAATTAAGGCCAGAATTTCTTAAACAATTATTCAATTCTTAGGTCGTCAGTCATCAACACGCGATTCCGAGCGTTGTACACTTTTAAGCGTCTCTAAATGAAAATTTTACCAGGTGTCTCTATTTTATTTCACAAACATCAGCAAAACTAAGCACAGAAATTTCACTGAGATATTCCCGAAAAAAATTGAATTGTTTAAGTCGATTTGTAATCTTGGAATAAAGATGCGTTCCTCTGCCTGGGGAACGAGGAATTTTGAGCTTTCACCACGTTACTAGTGTACGCTCTTTCCCGTCGTTTTGCATCGGGTATGTTACTAATGTATCCATTGATAAAGGCTTGCACTGCTCCATGGGAATTGGCGTCATTTTTCCAGCTGGGAAGCAATACCTATTTTCTCAATTTTTTTTTTATGTACCATTTCCACCTTTTTTCTCCTATTTTGTCCACTTTATGTAATGCCTGTAGGCTTGTCTTTGAGAAATTATTATTTTTACGTTTTAAAACTCTGCAACGTTCTTTTATTTAATGACTCTTTCAAGGATCGTTCAAATTTTTAGTCGTCGGAGATAAAAAAAAATTGTTGGGTACAAAGTACCTCTTCATTAGTGACCCCTATATTTTACTCTATGATGACAAGACATTTCTTGTAAAAATGTGTGTTTCCTAAGTTAGGCTCCACGTTTAGTTCAACAGCGTCTTGCAGCGCTCTCTTCCGTCCGCGCAAAACCACTTTTACGTATTGATAAGGTGCTACGGTGAACGCTCCCCAACGGCTTAGCGTTGGAACCGTCGTCTTGTTTTCTTTTTTTCCCCAACTGATAAAATATTTTTGATGAAAACTTGCTCACCCACTGATAAAGGGGAGCCTGAAATACAATTGCACAACTTGAGCAAGGGCATTGCGAAGAGGGAAAATTCTAAAAGCCGATGATTTGTCTATTTTTATCCGAGTAACATCAGAAGTGAAACTCAAAAGTTTTCACTGTTCCGCCAACCGTGTTTCAGAGCAACATTTTGGGAGAAAGCTCGATTTAAACATTAAGCTTTGGCTTTAAAAAATCGGGGAGCAGGTGAAAATGAATGACACGAGGCCGATTTCGGAAAGGGAAAAGCTTCGGCTTACGGTAAGAGCTGAGTGGGGGGGAGGGGGAGGGAGGAAGTCAAAAGGCAAATTACGTTTATAACCTCTAAATGTTTTCACTCTCCCTCATCCGCTTTTCCCAGTTGTTTCCTAGATTTGCGGAAAGTTTCGGAAAGTTAGATACCTACGGAAAGTTTCCGAACACGTCCTCCGCTCTCAGCGCCGTATTTCTACCGAGTTCTTTATCTCCGTGGCTTAAACTTTGGATCACCTCCACGCTGTCACGTGGCCGCGCGCTGATAAAAAAAAAGACGAAAAGAAGAAGATAAAAAAAGCACTGGTCTTACGAGTCGAATAGAGTTTTTCAATTGGTTGATTCATTGATTAATGAGGTTCGAGGGACGCCATATTTTGTGTCAAAGGGACGTGCGATACATCGCATCAATTCGTTCCATAATTTCAGCTACTTGTGATTATTTTCAAATTTTAAGATCGCAATTCTGTTGTCAGGAGACTAAAGCACTCACTTACCAATTTTTACAAAGAAATTCAACGTAATCAAGGCGTGATTTTTTTAGAGGAAAAATATCGCATTCGAGTGCAGTTTCGATCTCAGTATCGAATGCGATATTTTTCCTCTAAAAAAATCACGCCTTGATTACGTTGAATTTCTTTGTAAAAATTGGTAAGTGAGTGCTTTAGTCTCTTGACAACAGAATTGCGATCTCAAAATCGGAGAAAAATGACTAGTAGCTGAAAGAATGGAACCAATTGATGCGATGTATCGCATGCCGTTCTGACACAAAGTAGGTATGGCGTCCATCGAATCACCTTAAACACATTTTTTGATAATAGGCAAAATTATGTAACCCAATTTTTCAGATTTTTGACACCTAGAGTACCTGTATAGGTATACAGGAGAGTACTACCATCTCAATCCTTTTACTACACAAAAAGTGTGCCGCTCTCTGATTGGTCTCTCTTTGATGCAACTTCTGAATTGAGTTTGGATTGAACTTTGATGGATATTATTGCCGAAAATTAACCTTTGAGTTTGATTATCATTCATTTCTTAGCCAATAATAAATGCTCCTCTGGGTCGGGTTTGTTTACATTGGATCAGCTTTGAAGCTCCATGACAGTCCATTAATTAATCGCCCTATTATTGGTTCATTAGTTTTAACTAATTAATCAATTGGAGAGCGGCACAGAGATTACACTACCGCCCCGAACATAGGCACTATGTTGACATCCGCCCTCTCTTTTTTAAGAGAAATTTTCTCACTGCAAAATGGGGAAGTAAATAGCTTCTATGAATTGAAAAGCTCTGTGTATTCCATGAAAGAAGATAGAACAAGACAAAAAAAAAAAAAAAAAAAAAAAAAAAAAAAAAAAAAAACTGTCACAAAAAACTAAAACGGGAAAAGAAAAAGAAAATTTAAAAAACAAGTTAGTTTGTACGCAGGCACTGTTACGTAACGCAGTGCTTTGCCTTTCCTCCACCCCTGTCGCGCTTGGTCAGAAAATTATGTAGATCTACCTAACCCCTAGAGCGTTACGTAAGTTATTGACAGCCTGAATCAATAATTGGACATATTTACGCTAAAAGGAACTATGTTTCACGCAAATCCTATGAACATAGTTCCTTTTAGCATAAAAACGTCCAATTATTCAGCAACAGATTAACTATCGAAACGAATCACGATTAATCGATTATTTAATCGATTTATGTGCATAATTTGAGAATATAAATTTTTCCCTTTTTCCTTTTTTCCTGTGGCCTGGGATGAATGGGAGTAAAGAAGGAAGTTTGAGAAATTTATACTTTCAAATTTAAAGTCTTACATTACAACTCAAGGATACATTCAAGGAATAAATGAAGGAGAGATAAGAGACTGTTGGCATTTTTCGAAAATCGCCTAGGGTTCTTTACGATATGAGATAAACTAACACATTTTTAAAGGTTTGCAGGCGGATAGATATTCCGCCAAGTCCAAGATGGTTAACTCAAAGCTTGTAAAAGCAATAATATTCGACATTCTTGGCAACGGAGGCCCAGATTTCAACCGAGCGAATTCGTTCCTTCCCGCTTAAAATTATACTCGTTCATCCCAGTTGGAGACAGGTTTCGCTCGCATCGATCCCTGCCCGTCTCCACCGGGTCCACAGTCCTCTCATTCTCTTATCTTCTCTGTTCGCAATGAAAAAAAGTACGGCTACGTCAAAAAACGAAGAGGGGGAGGGGTGGGAAGAAGTGCCGTCGTAAATATTAACAACAAGATTAAGGAAAAAAAACTCGTTTACCGTAGCAATGATGGACGAACCAGCGGAAGAGAGTGGAGTGTAGTTAGACTTATTTTTCATGAGAATTATATTCATAGTGAAAATAAACGTAGGTAGCCAAATCTTTGAAAAGGGACCTTATTCTCTGATAGAATATATCTTCCTTGGAAGGCCCCATTAATGAGCCCCCCTGAAAAAACCGGTACCTTGCCACAATGAGGAATGGTCCTCGCCGGAACCCTATATCTCTTTTTGTTCAAAAGTTAAAGACACTTTTCAGTTACTCCTGTCCCACCCTGTTTAAGGCATGATACATTATATGACACTATAGGAACATTTAAAAGTACCGAAATCCCATACTTATTTTGGCCGCCATTTTGAATTTTAGGCGTTTTGGGGGGTGTTTCGGGGTCGGACAGTGGTAAACTTGTATATGTTGTTCAGGAGGACCTACTGATGACGTTTACATAGGAAAAATTTGTTATGTAATTTCTTCCTGGTGAAGCCTTTTTTTTCTTCTGTCTCCCCGATTACTCGTATAAGGAGCACACCCCTTCTTTGCCACTGTCTCTGGTTCTGTCTGGGAGAAATAGGAGGAAATGATACCCTGTGCAAAAGAGTACCTACAATTGTTGTGGAGTAAGATGTTGTGTAAGATGGTGGTAATCTGCCGTGATAGCGGAAAGAACGGTAAGTGCAAAAAATAAGTTTTGAGATGACCGGCTCGGAAGCGTATGACCGACAATTTTATTAAAAGAAACCTCTGTTCTTTATCAATTTGCCACTAGTCATCAGGAATACTCCTAGAAATCGTTTGGATGATTCAATTTCGACCGATTTCATTTCATTACAAAAAGGGTAATTTTCATTCTCATGTTGGGCTAGTGTTAGGCAAGACAGCCGTAAGTGCTATATTATGCTGCATGCTTTCGTTTTGGAACGTAACAAACACATTTTCAGGTTTGAAACTGGCAGGAAAGGGTGGCACTGTACTTGAAAACACTGTTTTCATTGGCTTTCGGGTGGATTTAATGTCACTTACTGCTTGCCTGAAACTACGTAATGTTTTGCTCATTAGGCTTTCTCATATGTATCGCTTTTATACAATTAAGATGAATTATATTTTTTTTTTCAGTGATTTCATCTAAAAGGTAATTGACGAAGTTTGAAGGAAACTCGATTTCGAAAATTTGACATTTGCCGCTCTCTCCGCTATCACGGCAGCATAGCCCCTATATGTCTCATTTCGTTGTCTTATCGGGCTGATCGAACTTTCAATTATCGGCTTGCAGGTCTCTAACAAAGCATAACAAAAGGGACAATTTGACGCTACGTAAAAGTCAACTAAATTTTTTGATAATTCTCGCTAATTCTGATGAGAAAATACGGTGATTTGCCACATCAAAAAGAAAAAGAAACAACAAATTGAGGTGCAAAAAACGAAGGAAGATGGTGAGTTTTGTAGATTTTAAGGATGGCTCATACGCGTTTGGACGTATTTTTATCAAAGAGATTCATGGGCAGGTGAGAAATATGGGGTGTGCTAAAGAAAGTTGCATAAGAAACAATGTTAAAGTGGGTGTGATTTCTGAAGAATTGGAAAAGCGGGATTTTAAATTCAGCAAACAGAACTACGTGCCAAATGAAAGCGGGATTCATGAGCCTCGGGCATGGCACGAGAGCGTTGCGGACAGGGCTCATGAGTTAAAGCGCCCCGACGACGATCTCCCCCCGCGCCCGGGCTCGATCATTGCCGGTGACGTCACTGGCACTTCATTATTCTCATTCACTCTTACGGCTAGAGAACTAAGAAGCCTATCCCATATTTCTCACCTGCACATAAATCTTTTTGATAGAAATACGTCCACTTTATGTCATAAGATGTGGCGAGTTTGGTGAGTTGCGTTTCGGGAGTATCGTGGGATACTGATTGGGTGTGTGTGGTTTCAGGAGGTCTCGATCTTCGTGTTCGAGAAGCGGCTGGCGGAGAAGCTGCACAAGCCGAAGCGGAAGGAGACGGTGGCCGAGATCCTGCGGGGCGGCGTGCGGCAGTTGGAGCGGTTCCGGCACCCGCGGATCCTCCAAGTCGTCCACGCCATCGAGGAGTGCAGCGAGACGATCGCCTTCGCCACGGAGCCGGTCATGGCCAGCCTGGCCAACATCCTCGCCTACCACGAGCACCAGGGCACCGGCGCCGGCCCTCCCGAGACCGGCGCCAGCGCCCACGCCCAGCCCCAGCACCCCATTCCCAGGCCGCCGCACGCCTGCGACTATAGTTTTTTAGGCATAGAGCTCAAATACGGCTTCCTTCAAGTAAGTCCTCCGCCATATCCGTTACTACTCCAACACCTTACGCTACAATACAGCAGGGTGTCTACTGCTCGGCAATTTCCAGAGGCTAATACTACTCACTTTCTAAGGGCGGGCCAGTAGCGCTGAAATAGTTTCTTTTGTAGGCGCGTACATGTAGTATTTCGCCTTTGCCATCATTTTGACCCCCTATTCGATACAATCTATCGAGTGCCTGAGTTGCTTACTGGAAAGTGACTGGCGGGCTCGTTCTGAATCTTTGAGAGCCTGTGAAGAAGTTACTAAATGCTTCAATCTTTTATGTTGATTGATTTTCGTCATCGTCTGTATTTTTTTTACTGTAAATCCTAGAGATGAACGGGCTCCGTTCTTTGGTTCTTTTTTTGATACTTATAAATCCTTGCTCTGCTAACTTAAAATATGATAGCAGTTCAGTCATCCCCGAATGTGAATTTCACTTCTCCGGGGTGTTTAAAACACAACCTCCCGACATCTATGGGCTATAACTTTCAATAATCGGCTCGCAGGCTTCAAACAAAGCAAGCATCATAAGAAGGACGATTTTTACGGTCGCCACAAAAAGTCAACGATATCATTTTGGAGATAATCCTGCTCAGTAAGTACGGTGATTTGCCACATCAAAAAGAAAAAGAAAAATGATTGAAGTGCAAAGAATAAATCAACATTGTGTGTTTTGCAAGTTTTGAGGAGGACTTATACACAAGTAATATAGTAAAATGTTTCACTTTCGTGAGTGTCATTTTTTGGCGGTGGCAAATCATCGTTTTCCCCCGGGGGATCAATCTCAGAGCTACCGTTTCCATTGGTTAAGAAAGAAAACGCCTGCCTCTACCAACTGAGCGCTTAAGAACTTGCATCTCTGCGATTAATGATGATTGCAGACCTGCAATTAATCATCTGAGTCAGGTTTTCCAAACCGTTCTACCTTAGAACTTTTCGAAACGAAAAATCAGTCCGCATCCCTTGAATCGTGAAACACGGTGGAAGAAGTTTATACGTGACACGACTCAAAAAGCCCTCGTTTGTTTGGTTAGAGGGACGTTCAATTGATACAACTAAATACGTGGACCGTCACATAAAAAGGGGATCTGAAAGGAAATGAAATTATATCACTTACGGATTGGATTAAAAAAAAAAAATTGTGGCGTGTTAATTGGGTTTGCACGAAGCCCCCAATTTTAATTGGCTTACTAGATTAATAGTGTCAATTATTCACATGCATTTGAGAATGATATCAATGAATAAAGTAAAAAAGTGCGTATTTCTATCGCAACGTTTCCAAAATCTCCGATAGTGTTGCATTATTTCAGGAGGAAAGCAACAAAACCCACCTCAAATCTTCTGTATTTGTTTTCTAGAATGAGTGAAAAAAATGTTGAAAAAATTTCAAGGAAACCTGTCGACTAGGTTTCGTTAACTTTGCAATCTGAGATACCAATTTTTCGATTTGAGCCATGCATTGACATTGAAAAAACAACCTCCAAAAATAGTAGCTGGTGTGCGGCTACTTTGAAAAATACAAAAAATATGAATTTGGGTTATCTGAGAATGGTTCTAATGACCACTTAGAACGACGCAGTGTTACATTTTCCTCTATTGCGCATCTTAGAAATTTTAAAGGCCAGATGTTTCTCCTCGGACTGTTTACTTTCGTTTCCTTTGTTCCCTTCTAAACTTTTTTTCTTTTCTTATAGCTAACGGAAGCGTTGTCGTTTTTACACTGCATTGGACACACGTTACATCACAACGTTTGTCCGGGGAGTATATTCGTCAATAAAAAAGGAATCTGGAAGCTTGGCGGCCTTGAATTTACAGGTAAGATTCCTGCTCAAAATGTCCATCGCATGTTGTCATGCCAGGCTATTGGTTTCTTGACTCATGTCTCAGGCACCATTGTGACGTTCCTACCCTCCTTTTTTAAGAAGATAAAGCCGTGAACGTTTTTTTTCTATCAAAATTAAGATTCTAAGCAAGATGGAAGATAATCTAAAATGTAAGTGAAGCTTTGTGAGTAGGTATAAGGAAAAGAGGATGCAGCTTGTCGGGCCTCGCGCTATCAGACGCGCAATCAGATCCGCTTTTCAGACGATGCGTCTCCTCTCCGTGCCGTGTGGGCCGGGAGTTCAGTTGATGTGCAGTTGTATTATGTAGCTCTTAGCTTAGAATAAACATTATTGCAAAGTTCTGGCTTTTCGGATCCTTTTTTTTCTCGTCAGCCTCGAGCATAACAAGCTTGCTGAACGTAGTAACGTAGGAGAGGGGGTAAGAGGGGGGTGGGGGTGTCTAAGTTCCAAGCCATGTTACTTGACAATACTCAGCCTTGACGATATTTTTATACGATTTTCTCCTTTGGCTTGGGACGAATAGTTGATATTGAAATATCTGTTCTGTCTCTTTGATTTTCTATCGGGAATGGAAAATTTACAAGTGGCTGAAAATTTTTTAGAAACTGAGAATTTTTTTTGTGTGAAAAATAATTTTTTTTTACTTCCTTTAGACACTGCCTCAATTATGAAGTTGTATCGCACAAAACGAACAAGTTCAGTGTGCAATGTTGGTTCTCTTATTCTACCCTGAAATTAGCTAATTTTTTTTTAGACATTTGCGAAATTGATGTAAATACAACTGTTTTGGAACTGTTCCTGTTTTTAAAAGTAGTCTTGAGTATACATATAAAAAGTAGGATTGTAACCAGCCGAGAGACGGAATTTTTCTATGTATATCTTACCCTTTAGAATCCAATTATGAAGAGTAACGCATAACGCCTCAGAGGAAAAGCGCTTTGGGGGTTAGACTACAGAGCGGTCAGGGGGCGCAGCCGCCTAGTACGTTGTTTAGGAGCAGTTTCGTCATACCGTGGCTGTTACTCGTAAGTGCATTTTGCCTAGCCCATCGATTGAAACAAATCCATCTTTTCAGACGATCAAGAGGTTTTTTATATCCGCAGTTTGGAACTGAAGACACGCTAAACTGCCTCCCCTGCTTCATCAAAATGTTTGTCAAGTTTTATTGAGCTTTAACTAAACGAAAAAGAGGAGGTATTACGTAATCAATGATTTGACAAGAAAAGTGGTTCCCGAGTGGTTTCCTGAGGCATGCCGATGTACACTAGCGCATTACTAAGAACGTAAAGGAATTACTCATACTATAAGCTGCATGATCCTCTAAATTTTCAAATTTTTGCTCAATTCGTTCTACCGTATTGCGACGACTATGGGCAGATGATAGATAGTTCCTGAATGAGCCCGCTGTATTCAGATTTTTGAATCTTGGGCTCATTTCTATAGGTTTTGCGCTTTTCGGTAGGAGACAGTTCTTAGACGAGCCCGCTCTATTTAAATCACCTCATGAAGGTAGCGAAGCTCTCTTTAGGCGTCTGGCCGTGTAGCAGCCAGGAAGCGCCATCCCCCAGTAATGAACAGTGTAAGTGAAGAAGGGGGGGGGGGTGAGGTGCTCACTGGAGGTTGGACCGCGTAGCGGCTAGGGAGTGTATATTATGCATCGTCTCATAGAGTGGACATTGACAAAGGAGTGAAAGTACCGGACTTAAATGGATCTAAACTCGGGGAAGGATCTAATTTTGGAGGATGGAGTATATTCGTTA
Source organism: Bemisia tabaci (assembly GCF_918797505.1). NCBI lineage: Eukaryota > Metazoa > Arthropoda > Insecta > Hemiptera > Aleyrodidae > Bemisia > Bemisia tabaci. Next base: position 92,443 of record NC_092800.1, on the reverse strand, counting down.
TCTGATAGTGCGGGAGGAAGCCACTAAGCTCGCACGCGACAAGGTGATTAAAAGCGGTTGGGGCCGGGGTCGGAGCAAGTTGCCGTAAGAGGGAGGCGGGGCGCCGTCTATAAATATTGAATGGGACCGCCCACATTCGCGACGAAGCTCGAAGCTCGGCTACCGGCGACAGGAACAAATAAGAAGTTATGGCTTAATTGAAGTGAAGCGCGTTTTTCACCGCTAATCCAGTACTCCGATCCACGACCGATCGGCCAATCACGGCTCCAATCAAATTAACCGTTCTAATTACTTCCGCCCGGATTGCCAGTCTACCTCCTTGACCATTTTCCCCAGAATTTCCTATTTATGACGTTTGAACACCCATTCATTCTGGAAGATGAAGATGAAAAAAATTCCAGCAAAATCTGGAATTCGACGTATGAAAAACAGACCACAACTTTCCTTAAAGAACTCATGGTTTAATTTCAAGCATACTTTATATAGAAAGACTTTTTACCATAAACCACACCAATTCCAAAAAAATCGATGATATAAATCGTCCATAATGACCTACGTCATCAAGAGAAACCAATGTGCCCGAAATCCAAACACCTCTTTTTTTTTCTATGTCAGATATGAATGTGTTCGTGCTGAAAGGAACCATGCGCCTCCTATTTATTGCGCTCAATACAGTTTATTTCAGTATGAATGCGCCAGAAAGTGCAAAATCACAGTTACAGAATCATGTTTTGATAGTTTAAGCCTATAGATTCGTTAAAAATCCCTTAAAATTCTGCGACTGCATCGTTTAAAGTTATGGTCGTTCAACCGGATTTACATTCTGTGATTATAAAAATGGTTTGTTTTCACGGTTTTTTGCATTTCCCAAAATTGAACGCATCGCTTATTGCATACAATTTTGAAGAAGAGACGAATGAGTACTTACATTTGACACATACAAACTTACATGCACATGAGTATTTACGCAAGGTCATTTACATTGCATTTTTACACATTGACGTATTTTCGACCACATCTATGATATAAAAACTGACTCCGACCTAGATCTGTAGATTTGAATATTACATTATGAAAGGAAATGGTTTCCAAGTCGAGTGGTTTTGAATGTCAGGAAGATTGAGATACGGAAGTATTTCCCTTTCTCAAGTGTTTATGTCTACACATGTTAAAAAGATATGCGAGAAATGTTGGAGCCCAACGTTTAATTATTGACATAATTTGGTCACACGTGCTCAGAAGCACCATTACTGCCCAAAGCGATGCAAGCAATTGGACAAGGTAGAATGATTTGTCAGAAAACTGTCAAACATATAAAGAGTCTCATTTCATTGCTCCGTGGGCGTATCTTACCACATGAGCTCGGAAAGCATGGAGTTAAGTGTATAACATGGCTCACTCGATAATTGAGATACGCTCTTTCGTCAAAAGAGTTCATAGACAAATACAAATCTTACCGCGATGTGGCAAACTCTTGAACAAGTCTGTTGGTGACACCTCAAGTGCACTGCAAAAATTCTGACTTATCTTCGTTTTTGATACCAGTTTCGAACGGTTATTCGCGTTTACCTTTTCTTCCGCAGAGATAGATAATGTTTTCCGATTGTCAACGGAGATCAGTAAAGTAGGTGCGTAACTTTCAATTAAGACCCACGTGCATTTAATGAATCGAAAAAATTGGTAAACTGTAGGTAAATCGTTCAAGCCTACCGATATCCATGATGTAGGTTAACATTGTAACATCTCTCAAGGTACCTTTTTTGAAAATCCACATCGATAAATAAAATAGGCATGGTGAAAGTGATCGTTTCGATTGTGGTTGAGTGAATCCTCTTAAAAACAGTTGTAATTGAAGATAAATTATACTTGAACTCCTAGGACTTTCTGAGTAACATCTAATGTAGTAAAATTTACTGAAATCTATCATATGTAGATGCTAATTTTAGCTGTGCCTCTCGAAGTGACTCAATTAGTCACGTGGGCAAAGGGAATTATACCGGGATACCATCAGTGAAATGCGATTTTCACAGTTCACCTCAACAACTCATACCTATCAGCCGTCAAGGTGCTCCGCCAGGAACAGAGTCCATTTCACGTTTTAGTACTCTGAGTAGAATTTATTGTCCTTCCGTTTAGTATCTATTGATCACACATGCCTGAGAACGATTACCTCATCAGCTTAACTCGATTGGAAGATCACTTGATTAATCGGTTAAAAATAAAAAAACAATATACTTCCTACTTTATAGACGGACGAGATACATTAACTATTCACCACTATCGAGCGCGATCAAACATCCAAGAGCGTTTTTTTTATTGAATGAAGTCCATAAGGCGCAGCTTTTTAACTTCCACGAAAAACCCTGCTGTGCATCTCAACACTCCTGAAAGCTGAGAGACGGCTTGAAAGAACCACAGGCTGACAAATATCTTACACCAGTTCATTTGCGGAGACATCTTACGACCTGTAGAACCCAAACACAAAGCACCAAAACGCCTACGGAATCCAAAAAGCCTACCCGAACAAAAAAATTCACTGGGATTAAAGTATCCAAAAAACTGAAAAGGCCCCCTAATGTTTAATACCCAACAGGAACTCTTTGGCAAAGACTCCTCGCGTCTCGAAGAACCTAAAAAGTATACATGACTTACGAAGACTATCGAACCCAAGGGGTGCAATGAAGAAAAAAAGCTCACTAAACCCGAAGGACCGAGATTTATAAGGTTCACAGATCATGACGGGCTCACAATTGAGAAAAGAATTCTATTAGAAATCATCAAATTGAATTTTCCTTCTTCTGCGAAACCCGAAGAGCATCCAAAATTAAAAGGGTCTGCGGAATTGAGAGAGCCCCCAGAATCCAAAAGTTATGCAAAATCAAAAAAGCTCACAAACTCAAAGGATCCACAGAACCAAAAGCGACCAAAATAACTGAGAAAGCCTCCAGGACGCACAAAATCCAAAGGATCAGCCAAGTGGGCCCGGGAGACCCACGGAACTGGACGTTATTGGCACAAGAGTGAGTTGTTATGAAACTTATGCTCGCTAAATCAGGAATGCGGTTGATCTACCTGAGTCTTAGCTTGGCGAGCGTGTTGCCGACCGCGACGAAAAGTCACTCGATGGAGATGAGCTTCATCTCGAAGATCGCCAAAGAGACGACAAAACGCTCCGGGGAGTCCTTCTTCCACGTCTTCAACTTTCACCGGAACTTCTCGATGACCCAGCTCATCCGGGACCTGCACAGGAACCTCATCCCAACTGTCCTTATCGAGCACTCGACAGACGTCCGGGAGTTTGCCACCCGCCGCCGCGTTAAGAACATCCTCTTCCTCCTCAACGACTGCCACGACATTATCAACGTCGTCCTCGACTCCCTCGCCCAAGAGCGAGCCAAGAGAGTTCCGCTACAGCTCATTGCCGGAGACGCCGAGGGCGAGGGTTCCACGGATCATGGAGGGCCCGTGGAACCCGGCAGACCCATGGAGCCCAATGGGAATGATAGGACCCAGAGACCCAAGTTTCCGAAGCTTCCGAAGCTTCCGAATTACTGCATCCGCTACGGTCGGAACTCGGTGGATCCGTTCGGGCGGGCATTCGGGGGCCCGGCGAGGGATGAGGCGGACTGCGAGGCGGAGATGTACATCGACGCCATGGACTTGGAGCCGGACTCGATGCTCCCGGATGAGGTGTTCAACCTGACCCGCGGCCTCTACGCGCACAACATCTGGAACGGGGAGAATTACCTCGTCTTTGCCTTCTCCCCCCACGAGGACCGCGATAGGACGGAAATGAGGAACCTCGAGGATGCCGTCGTCACCGACCAGGAGGAGGAGGACGCAGAGATCTGCGAGACTCCCGGCTGCGATTTGCTCTTTGTCTTCAAGTTCATCTGGCGCTTTTTCCATGGATACAGGTAATAGACCACTAGAGAAGTTACTAATTCAATTCTCATACTTGTTCCTCACCTAAAACTTCACGTCGAGCATAGCTCTCTCAACGAAAGTTAGTTAAAAAAACAACTCCAAATTGAGGTATTAACGTTTTTAGCCTACATTGGTTACGGGAATTTTGTATATCCCACTTACATAAAAAGTAATGGTCTGCGTCTTCGCGCTTTACAACGGTCTTCGCAGGTATTTTAATTAATCGATCCGTATTCCCGCCTTGTGTCCTTCAAAAAGTTAAAAACGTGTAAAATATAATTTAAAAACTCACTAGTCAGAGAAAATCCAAATCAATCCGACGCGTGTTTCGACCCGTTGGATCATCATCAGGGGCGCGACGCGCGACTGGTATGCTCTTCAGGTATGCGGCGGTTGCTGGGCCTTTCTTTGTTGTCCTTGCTGCCAGATGTTCGAAACAACTTAAATAATGTGTTGGGTGGCGGAAATTCTACATTCATCGAGTGGTCTTTCTTTTGTTTTTGGGTAAAGATATTTTCCCAACATGTCAGTCTATTGATATTAATTTCATCCTTCAGTAATTGAAGTTCAAAATCAATGTCGTGTTTTTCATCCCAAAAATATACTGATATTGCTGATTTTTCTATTGATTGATTTTTGATGCGTCTGGCGTGTTCTTGAGCTCGAATTTTTATGGTTCTCGACGTTTTTCCTATGTAAACTTTATGGCGATTTTTACATCGTATTTTATAAACTTCTGCTTTTTGTAACCTGTCTGTCTCATTTTTTATTTTTTTGCCGAATTTTCGAACGTATTTTCAACTCATATAATATAAAATTGTGTTTCTATAATCCATACTGTTTCCGAAAACAATGCGGCGAAAGATAATAAATGAGACAGACAGGTTACAAAAAGCAGGAGTTTATAAAATACGATGTAAAAATTGCCTTAAAGTTTACATAGAAAAAACGTCGTGATCCATAAAAATTCGAGCTCATGAACACGCCAGACACTCCAAAAATAAAGCAATAGAAAAATCAGCAATAGCAGCATATTTTTGGAGGGAAAAACACGACAATGATTTTGAACCTCAATTACTGAAGGAAGAAAATAATATCAATAGACTGACATGTTGGGAAAATATCTTTTTCCAAAAACGAAAGTACGTAGAAACGATGAATGTAGAATTTCCGCCACCCAACACATTATATAAGTTGTTTCGAACATCTGGTAACAGGGACAACAAAGAAAGGCCCAGCAACCGCCGCATATCAGAAGATCATACTAGTCGCGCCCCTAATGATGATTCAACGGGTCGAAACGCGCGTCGGATTAATTTGAATTTTCTCTGACAATCGAGTTTTTATATTTTATTTTAACCTTTGACCTAGTCTGGTACTTTTAAAATATTTGATTAAAAACGTGTAACAGCTAAGCCGAAGCACTGGGATACTGCTCGGTGACGTTTAGGGCGCGATTTAATCCACATGGATATTGATTTTTCATGGGCGAGAGGTTTAAATTATGCGTCAAAAAACTTTAAATATCTTTGCTAGGAGTTGAATTCACTTATTTCATTGCCCAAATTGTTTTGCGTGAGAATTTGATGCGAATATATGCATCAACAAGCTTGAATTTGTAACTTACCTGGTGGTCCATTCGTTCAGACATGCAGAAATTTTGTTTCTACCAGTGCAAGGAGAAAATGAAGCCCTCTACTGACCTATTGGTGACAGGCAGAAATTTTTACTTCCAGTAATTCAACATGTCCTTATGGACGATGGATCACTGAACAGGTTAAGAAATGAAGCATCTCAACCTTTCACGTAGAAAATGTTGATAATATGGGACGGTTTTAAAAACAATTATCAGGTGAAAAATAAACATAGCAAAGGCGGAAAAACGGAAGGCCTGCCCCGTAAAAAAATGTGAGAAATTTTTCCAAGTATGTGCCTGACTGATATTCTACTTTGGAATTTAAAATTGACCAATTTTTAGGCGGGGACAGCTCAAAACTACTCCCGTAATGACCTGATTTTTCGAAATATTTCAATGGAAGCCCCACGGACCCCTCCCCCTTCTTTAGGAGCTGAACAAATTCACAATGCAAGAGCGTAAAAAAAAGCTACAGTCCATGCTTTTGTCCATGATATAAAACTTATTTTTAGTCCCATCTCTCTGGTGTCACGAGAGCTGAGGAATTAAACAAGGAAAATTTGAATAATCGAGGAAAATTTTCCTCCAAAAATTTCAGATGAATTAAACACTTATCATAGATTCTTATGAAATGATTAAAGCTCGTTCTTCGTGCTACATTTTCCTTTCTTTTTAGATTTAATGAACCTGTTGGCGCAAAGTTTCTTGAAAATTACGTGGACATTTTTTTCTTCCTTTCACCTATTCATTTGTTCTCCTTGTATGAAGAGAACTTGAATTCTCGGGGGTCAAAGAGGTAGTTAGACTAATATTTCATTTCATTTTTCCTCTTCAAAATTTTACGAAAGAATTGGTTCACTAACAGCGAGTTTGGATATCAGCTCCAATGGAAGATGTAAGTACCTTTATTGAGCATGTTTAAGAGGCACAAATTAAAATTACTTTATTTGTATGCTTTTCGCTCTTTTTAATTAGTAATATTTTAATTTTTCTGGTGAGCGTTGATTTCCAAACTTTCTTGTGCGTGAGTCTTTCTCTGCGTAAAATGATATAGGAGTCACATAACATAATGATGTGATTCTTATCGCTTACAGTGACTCGTTCTGAAAAAAAACCATGCAAATGAAGCCTTTTTTCTCAAATCTGTAAATAGTTGATCGAAAATCAGGATTTTTTTTATTTTCTAATTTTGAGTGGTTATAATACGTTTACCCTAAAGTCTGTATCCACTCTAGAAATAAAATAAGTAGTAAAAAGTAATTAACATAAAGAGACAATGGAACATAAGCGACCTGACACTTCAACCTTCTTCATAGCGTAATATTTACATTCGGAGCTGATTCGCCTCATAATTATCGATCTGTGGCGATCCTTGAAAGTTGGCAGCACCGTCTTTCCCCCATTAAAATGTATGTTAAACAATTAATTCTTGGTGAGGCAGCTTGCCTCGCCTAAAACCCGAGAAAAAATGGATCGTTCCAGCTCATTCAGGATCATTCAATTTTCAATGATCCTGAATGAGTTTGAATGATTCTTCAATGAGCTTGAATGATCCCGAATGAGCTTGAGTGCGCTGGCTCATTGGATCGTTCAACTTGAATGTGCATCGGGTCATTCACCCAATGTGCTTGAATGCGCTGGCTCATTCGATCATTCAACATGGATGCACTAACTCGTTGGATCGTTCAACTTGTATAATCAGGATCATTCAATTTGAATGATTCAATTTATCAGCTTATTCAAACTCATTGGGCCAATGATCACGCTTATCGTAACTGAATCATCGAGAGCATTGAAATTGAACGACCCAACATGCTGGCTCATTCAAGCTTATTAAATCAACGATCAAGATTATTGAAGTTGAATAAGCCACCAGAATGATATGGATGATATGATCAGCAGATTCGGATATTCAAGTATCGGTCTGATGAGAATCTATCATAAAGAAATTGTAAAAAGTATAGAAGCAAAAGTACGTGGGTATCCATACTCACTTTGCAGTTTTTCTTCAACAGAAAAATGAAAGGGGAAAAAAAAACAAAAAAAAAAAAAAACATATGATGATAGAAAAAGTTAAAAAAACACAGGCTAACCAGAAGTTTAATCCAATTCCTTTTGAAGTAAGCTCATCCTCCGCCCTATTACAGTAATAGCGTGAATGTACCTTTAATAAAAGTAGTTTGAAGGTGAAAATTTTTGCTACAAACCATCTCCCCCACGCTGTCAAGAATTCAAACCACAAAACAGTCATGATGGGAGAGGCTCGTAGCTTTGCCGCCGAGTTGTAAAGCTGCTCTGCTCTGGCTCTGCCGTGCCAAGGAAGAACGTCGTATGAGCCTTCAGACGTTGCCAAATTTCCTCCAATAAAAACCAAATTTACTGGGAAATTGCGGATGTTACTTTCTGAAATTTTCAGATAATTTTGTACTTAATTTAATCCAAAATATCTGAACTTTTCAAGGAAAAATATACAAGAATGTTTTCAAAAATACATGTTTTATCAAGGGAAATTTGGCAACTCTCAAATATTCATACGGCGTTCTTCCTTAGCACGGCAGTGCTGCGGGGATACTTCTCATTGACTACTGAAAAAGTTAACTAAAAGGAAACATGTTAAATTAACAGCATAACCAGAAAAATGTTGAATTGAAGAATGAACCGCGCGTTTAGAATTACACGAGCAATGTCGCCGTTACTTTGATTTTAAAGAAAGAAAGCAGCAAAAATTACATTGGGATACAAGGATATGTAATTGATTTTGTCTTTGAAATAATTAAATTACCTTAGATTGTGCTTTGAATTGAAACAAGGCCGAACGTACTTACAATTTTGTGCTCGAGTGTTCGTTCTAATGAAGTGTCATCAATGGAGAAAATTTTATCGGAATAAAATTGTGTCTTCGGAACACAAAGCAGTGCATTTGATGGCTGGAACACGACTCACAAGTATAAGGTAAGTTCATACTTATAACTTGTTAAACAGTCTAGGGAAATAACAAGAGATAGAATTCAAAGCAGTATAGAAGAGAAATCACAGAGCTGAGGATTTTAATTATCGAGAAAAGAAGGGTTTCCCTCACACTATTTTTTCCGGTAAATTCGTTAGTCTTATGACAATAAAAAAAATGAGCCTTACATGATAATATAAAAAATAGAGACAAGAAAGTGACGTAATCGTAGCAACCCTTAAGACAGGAGGATGGAAGAATATTTAAGCAATGTGGCAACGCCGTTACTTCCCCGCCTCCCGCCACTGGCCACTCTGCAGTTTGCTGCGTGAGGAAAACAAAGGAAGATGCCGTTGAGCAAGGGAAGATTTGGAAATTCCACCCCAAACCTACGCGGCCGAGGGCTCGCGTTGGTCTGATCTGATCAGTCTAGGACTACGATTAGTCTTACTGCCTGCGTATCATTAGCGTGTCGCCGCTCAGATTTTTCTTCTGTGTTGCTTTAAATTTTCTCGTTTTTTCCCTAGACCGTTTAACAAATTATCAGTATGATCTTACCTTATACCTGTGAGTTGTGCTCCAGCCATCAAATGCACTGCTTTGTGTTCTGAAGATACATTTTTACTCCAATAATATGGTCTCCATCGTTGACACTTCATTTGAACAAACACTCAAGCACAAAATTGTAAGTACCTATTGGCTTGTTTCAATTCAAAGCACAATCTAAGTAATTTAATTATTTCAAAGACAAAATCAATTACATATCCTTGTATCCCTATGTAATTTTTGCTGCTTTCTTTCTTTTAAATCAGAGTAACAGCGATGTCACTCATGCAATTCTAAACGCGCGGTTCATTCTTCAATTCAACATTTGTCTGGTTATGCTGTTAATTTAATATGTTTCTTTTTAGTTAAATTTTTCAGTTGTTGATGGAAAGTATCCCCGCGGCAGCTTTGCAACTCGGCGGCAAAGCTACGAGCCTCTCCCATCATGACTGTTTTGTGGTTTGCATTCTTGACAGCGTGGGGGAGATGGTTTGTAGCAAAAATTTTCACCTTCAAACTACTTTTATTAAAGGTACATTCACGCTATTACTGTAATAGGGCGGAGGATGAGCTTACTTCAAGAGGAATTGGACGAAACTTCTGGTGAGCCTGTGTTTTTTTAACTTTTTCTATCATCATATGTTTTTTTTTTTCCCCCTTCATTTTTCTGTTGAAGAAAAACTGCAAAGCAGTGAGAATGGATACCCATGTACTTTTGCTTCTATACTGTTTACAATTTTTTATAACAGATTCTCATCAGACCGAGACCTTGACTCATTGGAATTCAACGATCAGGATCATTCAAGCTGGTTTGGATTCAACGATCAGGATCATTCAAGCTCGTTGAAATGCAACGATCAGGATCATTCAAGCTGGTTGGGATTCAACGATCAGGATCATTCAAGCTCGTTGAAATGCAACGATCAGGATCATTCAAGCTGGTTGGGATTCAACGATCAGGATCATTCAAGCTCGTTGAAATTCAATGATCAGGATTATTCAAGCTCGTTGGAATCCAATGATCCGGATCATTCAAGCTCGTTAAAATCCAATGATCAGGATCATTCAAGCTCGTTGGAATCCAATGATCCGGATCATTCAAGCTCGTTGAAATCCAATGATCCGGATCATTCAAGCTCGTTGAAATCCAATGATCCGGATCATTCAAGCTCGTTAAAATCCAATGATCAGGATCATTCAAGCTCGTTGGAATCCAATGATCCGGATCATTCAAGCTCGTTGAAATCCAATGATCCGGACCATTCAAGCTCGTTGAAATCCAATGATCCGGATCATTCAAGCTCATTGAAATCCAATGATCCGGATCATTCAAGCTCATTCGGGCGCATTAAAATTCAATGATCAAGTGAACGATCTGGATCATTCAAATTTGAATGAGCTGACGAAAAACTCATTCAAATTGAATGATCCGGATCGTTCATTTTTCAATGAGCTTGAATGATCCATTTTTTCTCGGGAATCGATAGTTGCAATGGATGTAAGTGGGAGGAAACAGTGTTGCCAACTTGCTAAATCGCCACTATCACCGATGACCAAAGGACTGAGAAACTGGTCTAGCAATTCTTAACACAATTGCAAAAATTTGCCCAGCAAAAAGGTTACCCCAAAATTCATCAGTCATTATTAGGCGAAGTCATTATTAGGATGTAACTTGTGCGCCACCCTATTACTTCCCTTGAATCTGTATGAAGGGGGTCTCTAAAAAATAATGTCTCTCAATATGAACGCCTATCTTTATGAATGTCCCTTCATAGGGATTGTTAAGACAAGTCGGCTCATGGATATCACGAGCGGTGAAAAATATTACACGGTTTTAATTTATTTTCCAAGCTTTGATCGACTCATTCCCAGTCCCCCTCCTCTGTTTCCTCTCTCATTCTGTTGTATCCTAACGTGACTTCTAATTCTCCGGTCCACTCCAGGTTAATATCATTGCAACCGGTAACAATGTAATATTTTCTACCGTCTGTGACACTGTGGAGGCCTAAAATACGAGAGTCAATCAGAGATGGGTCTCTCAAGTCTTAACTCACAATGCAAAGGGACTCCAATGGAGTGTTCATAAACTACGAAACGAGCTTTTTCGTCAATTTTGACCACCCTCATTTATTTCAACGCTTTTGTTCCGTAGGACCCTGGCCCCCTATTGAGTATTACATAATTCACGAAGGGCTCTTAATGAGAATTATCATTACAGAACGGTGATATGCTTCAAGCGACAGTGCTACCGCTACGACCCATTCTACGAGCGGATCTGGGAGTACGTGGAAGCCAAGGCGGAGTATTTTGACTTCTCTTGGAGCGTGATGAACAAGAAACCCCTCTCTTTTCTCTACCTGGAGAACGAAACGGAAGAACCGGGCTTTGCACGCAAGTTCTGGAATGACATCATGCTCCAGGCCGTTTTCATTATGATGAAGAAACTCGACTTTTCGCTCGCGTACTACGGGCCCCCGCTGGAGGACTCAGAGAACGAGACCAGGGCCCCGCGCGACCTCCAGAGCGCCCTCCAATCAGGCATCGACTTCCACGTCCTCCAGGGCGTCCTCCACGACACCGACCTCGCAACCCTGGACTTCTCCCACCCCGTCGACACCGGGATGCTCTGCTTCATCACCCCTCGCCCCGGCGCCATCCCCGATTCCCTTGTCGCATTCAAAAGCTTCACCCTCTGCGTGTGGCTCCTCGTCCTCACTACCTACCTCTCTTTCCTACTCCTCCGCTATGGTTACCATCGCCTCTTCAACGACCCCATGGCCTACACTCCCGACAACCGCTTCATCTCCTGGAAACTCCTCTTCCTGACCTTCGCTTTCTCGACATTTATCCTCATCACTGCCTTCCAAACCGAGATGGCCACCCTCTTTACTCGCAGAGTGCGCTACGCCGACCCCGAGAAGATCGCCGACCTCCAGCACTCCGAACACTTGATCCACGCTGCCAACGTGAACCTCCACCTGGACTCGGAGGACTTCGGCTACTCTTGGATCCGCGATTGGCTCACCGACTTCTTCTCATTCTCCCCCGATGGCGTCAGCCATGTCATCGAGCATCTTTACCACCTGAGCAACCCCATCTTTTGGCGAAATGTCACTCGTGGGAAGTCATCACTCCCGGCCCCTGAACCCGAGGCTCTGGTGTTCCACGTCCCGTATCATTTCCAACGCTACAAGAACTTCATCCTCTTCGAAAAGGAGAGTGGCTCCGACTCGCATTTAGTCCAAGAGTGTGTCGTGACGAATCCGTACTCCTACCCGGTGGTTAAGTACTCCTTCTTCACGGACAAAGTTAACGAGCTTTTGGTACGGCTCAACGAGGCTGGAATTATGCAGCACATGATCCGGCAGAAATTCGTACCCGAAAGGAGAGCACTCACCTCCGCCGCTGAGGACAATCCGGATGAAATTCTCAAGGTTTTCAGCTCCGCCGACCTTCAAATCGCATTTATTTGTCTTCTCGTCGGCCTTGTTTTCAGCGCTGGCGCGCTCATGTTTGAAACGGTGCGCAGATTTCGATAAACCTTCACTGGAGTATTTTTTCAGGAATGATAACTGCAAAAAAAGTGATTATGCATTTTTAATGGATTTTTACACTTCTTTTAATGTCTTATGTTTTTCAACCAAAGTGAGCCAAAATTTGCCCGAATCCACATCAAATAATGTGGATTCTTGACAAAAAATTCAATGTAATCAGACCATATTTTCGCCCTCAAAAAATTCGTGAAATTTTCTAAATCTCAATTTTTTAAAGGAGAAGTTCGATTGACATTCGAATGAATTAAAAAAACCAGGCCAGATACATGGTTCCTATTTGCACTTCAAACTATAATTATATGTCCAAGTGTCACCAAAAGAATTCTAAGTTGACCGGTTCGGTGGCCAACGAGATAAGACGGGTTTTCTAACTTCAAAATGTGCAGAAATCAGGTCCTAAAACGTCTTTGTCTGTACCGTTTTGTGGATCGAAAATCTGCCGTATCTCGTTGATCACTAAACCGATTCTTGGAATTTTTTCTGGTAACACTTCAATATATAATTATAATTTTAAGTGCAAACTGAAGAATGTATCCAGCCAGGTTTTCCTAATCCGTTCGAATTTCAGTCGAATTAAAAAAAGGAGATTAGTAATAATTTACGAATTTCTTTGCAGGCAACAATATGGTCTTATCACCTTGCATTTTCTTGTTAAGAAATTACAAAATATAATGTAAATTCAGTCAAACTCCGGCCCACTTCGGTTTCAAAACATGGGAGATATAAAGAGGCGTGAAATTCTCCAAAAAGAAGCTCAACAAAGGTGTTTGGGAGGCTAATCGTAGGGAGGAGGGGCGGGGCAAGGAGCCGAAATTGGCCGAGTCTTGGTTTAGAACCCCTTCAATGATCTGGGGTGGTTAAAATGAAAATCCGTAAGAATGAGGAATTTTAGCATGCTTACACCTAGGGATATCCTTTGTAACTGGCAACCGGGTGGACTCCTTTGTCGAAGTTTCGAAAATTAATTTTCCGACCCTTCTTAACAAATATAGCTTTACCGAAGGTCTTGTCACTGTAGACGTAATGTCATCTTCCTTGAATGTCGTTACAGATGCCAATATGATTATAAATTTCCAAAATCTTTAGGACTGTGTCAAAACACTGCTGGCGATTACTGAAGTGCCGTGGATTTTAATTAAGAGAACACTGAATCCTATCATGCAGCTTTAATTGCCCACATCCGAAGAGGCTCCCTGAGTTGACAGTTAGGTAGCCTTATACTTAATTACATACTAGAAAAGTACAGTTCTCAACCCTTTAAATCGTTGTAAAGAATACGCTGATTAACCTGCTAATGTATAATGACCGTTCTCAATGTTTTTTTGCACGTAGACACTTTTGTTCCATTTAAGCACCATCCACATACTATAAAAAGCTGTAATTTCACTTTAGTCATTTGTTTTTGTCAACTTAAGAGATATTCCTCGTTATAGAATAAGTTTTCAGTCCTTAATGTCTTCATTTTCAACAATTATTTCTCTTTAAAGAGGCCATCAAAGCCCATGTGTGATATTTCATTTAGAAAAGAGTTATAATGTTTAAAATACGAAAACGAACGAAAGGCAATAACAAAGTTAATAACTTTCGAAGTATCAAATTCACCGTTTAGGGCGCGCAAAACGCACTCTTGTTAAGTAGGTTGGTTGATGTTCTGACGAAAGTTATTTTAGTTTTAAAATTAAGGAAATCTTTTAGGATTTATATGGATCATATATTCACTCGTAATGAAAAAAAAAGAAAACCCTCAACGAATGACTGAGAATCTGTGACAATCACAAAAAAGGAAAACATTCAAAGCTTAGGGGATATTCTAAATTTTGCTATTGAATTATTAGAATACAAGGTAAATTTAAATGCATGTACAGTTTTCAAAGATAATAAGATCGAGAGAAAACGAGAAAAAAACCAGACATTTACCATTTCCACCCGCAAATGACCATTTGAATTTGAAAGAATTAAATGGATAATTAATCTGAAGTTGTCTTATTAGTTGGAAAACATGGAAATGAATGCCATAGTGTCAGGTTTTGCAATGCGGATTTGCCAAGCCGGAGGGATCAATTTTTGGCTAGAAATAATTTTAAGGAAAAGAACTCGATTTGTGTTAAAAAAAAACCTTCCTCTGTGAAATGCCTCTATTAACCAATTCGTATCTTTGTGAAATACTTGTACTTCGGATGTCTGTAATACACCAATCCCTTATCAAATTCACAAACAATAACTTTCCATTACATCTTATTATTCTCTTGATTATATAAAATTTAACTTGACTAAAATCTTTGTTAATAATAAACGTAAAAAGTACCTAGGTGTTCGGAAGGATCTTACTTTCTCCTCTTCTGCAAACTTCAGCAATTAAAGTGACTTTCTATATGCACCAACTACGTGTGTTAAGGGCATTTCTATGTGACCAGCTCTACTGACCAAGAGAAACGATTGAATAGGCTCATTTTGAATGAGGTCTCTTCAGCATCGATCCTTGAAAAATGGCATTAACACTGTTTTTCCTCCATTTAAATATAATTAAAACAATCGATTCTTGGTGAGACATCTTGTCTCGCCCAAAAGCGATATTTTGAATGAATTTAAATTTGTAATTTAATGCCAATTTGAAAAATCGTCCCTGAGTCTTTTTTTGACAACTCTGATGTGATCTCTCTTTTCGCTGCGGCACAAGTCATAATTGGGAACTTGGCAATTGAGGAAGAATGAAACAATCACATTTCGGGTGGGCGAGAAGGAGGAGATCCTGGCAACCGGCTGCTGGGCGGCACGTGTCCTAATCGCGGAGGTGGGCGACGGACGGAGGGGTTCGTGGATGGGGTATGGGGAGGGGAAGGGTTCCAGCTTTGTCTCGTTCATTTCTCGTGTTTACCTTTCTCCTATGCAAAAGAGCGGTTTGGTAAGCCGGGGTTGGGCGGCGCGACGCGCGGCGGTGACACTCTCGATGCCAACATCACATCACTTTAGATCCCCAGTTGCCGCGTTTCCAAGATGGCGTTGAGTTTTAATCAGGCACTCGAAACAATTAAAACAAGCAGTAACTCCAGCGTACTGCCGCTGGAGAGCAGCTCTGGGCCGCTCATATCCAAGACATATGTTCAGCTCGCTGTGCGAGCTGTCACGCCTAGCCTGGGAGTGCCCCTGGACCCCCAGTTCCTTGCTTCGCGATGAACTTGCGACTCGTTCCGCGAGCCGCCCCTCATAGCTTTTAACTTTTAAAAGAACGAATTTACTTTTTTTAACAAAGTCTGGTGAATAGTGGCGAACAATCAGCAGACTTAGCATTTTAGGCCACGGCCGCCACCTTGGATTTTGAAATGTTGAAAATCTGACCAGAAATTCGAGTTTCCCGTTGAAAAATACCTCCGGATACCGAGTCTCACGAAAATCGAGCGAACAGGAGCCCACTTAGCATTTTAGGCCATGGCCGCCATTTTGGATGTTGAAATTTTGTAAATTTGACGAAAAATTCGAGTTTCCCGTTGAAAAATACATCCGGATACAGGGTTTCACGAAAATCGAGTGAACAGGACCCGACTTGGCATTTTAGGCATTAATATACAACAGCGCCGCTGGGGATGAATCCGTCCATGAAGTAGTACGACTAGGAGGCTTCATTCACGGCATTGTTCCAAAAAAGCGCGAAAACTTGTCGTTTTGAAAATTTTGATTATAAACGTTAAGTACATTTTTTTCAATACGAGATTAAATCACAGACCAGTTTTGAATTATCGACAGTATCACCGTGATTCCAAAAATACACAGCACAACATATCATTCGCTCACAAGAAATAACAATGAATTAAAATAAAATCATGGCAAGGTCCACAGCCGAAAATGGCGACGATTCCCATCTACCAACGCGCGCTCTAACCAATGGTAGATGTACCATTGGTAACGTCCACTGCAGAGACCGACCGGAATAGCAGCTCTAGGTGCTAGCACCAGAGCCGCTAAAAACGGCGCTCGGCGCCGTTATTTGGGGGGCCTCGCCCATCTGACGTGCCAAACGTGCTTTAGTTTGAGCGTACGGCGTGCTGCCTCAGTTGTTTTGTCTTACCGTGCGTCCGCCGTGGGAAGAGAGCATTTTCCGAAGGGAGGGGGGGGGGGCAATCGTTTAAGGTTATATTAGCGTTTACACTGTTGGATGAATTGATTGTTCAGAGGACTTCATGTCGCCAGATTGCAATAATTTCCTTCATGTAATGTCAGATATGAAAGAATTTCAACAAGCGATGTGGCAAGCTTCAATGACGATAGCTCAGTCTCCGTGACCCACTGTGCGACAAAATTGCCTCAAATCCACCAATTCTTAGTCCATGACCTACTGTGCCACAACATTGCCGTCGAGTCCACCAATTTTCTAAGATCATTTAATCTAAGAATTAAAAAGATTGGTCAGTACAGTTTTTACGGATTTTCTTGCATTTTTATTTCTGGCGCTTAATTATTTTTGAGAATGACGGATTCAATTTCTCATAAAATTACCTAGAAATCTGCAGTAAGTGAAAGAATGCAAACTACCTATCAAGACTCTAAAAGCGTAATCATAAGAAATTAAAGCATTATGATCGCCTCCTTTACTCAGAGATTATTTGTTCTACTACGAGATGCCAAGGATTCACTTTATACGTCAAAATGAACAATTGTATACAGGGTGTTCGAAGAGTCCACCCTTCCCTCTCTAACTTTTGATCGAATTGAGGTAGAGATTTAAAACTTGGTGATTGCTCCTAGGTCAAAGGGAGCAAATTTTTAACCCCCCTAAAATTTTCGGAGGGAACTTAGAGGGGAAGGGTAACGGACCCCAACTTTTTATTTTCAAACGGGAAGACATTTCTTGTGATATCTCGTTTGAAAAAGCATAAAAAGGAAAATTTTTCGCGCAAATCCGAAGTCAATATCTTAAACCTTTTCTAAATGGCGGCCACTTAAAGTTCAAGATGGCCGAAATTTCGCGCCTCGGTTATTTGCCTCAGGATTTATCTGAAACTTGGAAACTAGAGGTATTTTGGCAAGAAATTAACAAAAAATTTGATTTCTAAAAAAATAAAATCGGTCATTTTGAACTTTAACTAGTAGTCATTTTAGAAACTATGATTACATTAAAAATCTAACCTCAAATTCGTTTTTCTCGTGTTGTAATACCCCTCAATACCGAATTTCAGGCAAATCCATCTACAATAAACCTAGGTTTCGATCTTCGTCCATTTTGAACTTTAACCGGCTGTCATTTAGAAACAGTTTGAGATAGTGACTTCGGGTTTGCGCGAAAAGTTTTCCTTTTGTATGCTCTTTCGGACGAGGTACCACAAAAGAGGTCTTCCTATTTGAAAATGAAAAGTTGGGGTCCGTTACCCCCAAAGGTAGGCCCCACAATAATTTGAGGGGGGGTCCAAAAGTAGCTCCTTTTGACCTAGGAATGTCCTCCGAGTTTCAAATCTCTATCTCAAGTAGATCAAAATTTTGAGGGGGGGGGGGACTTTTCGGACACCCTATATTGACCAGAGAATTCAAAGCACAGGATTACTTGTCTAAAATCAGAGCAAAAAGAGGCTAAGATACCAAACGAACATGCTGAGCTGTTCATCTTTCAAGTTAGAGCGTCGCTGCGAAAAAATCGCCTTCAACTCACGAATTAGGCAGAATGCCGGCACTGGAGCACATATGGTTATCTCCGCCGTACGAAACCACCTGAAAAGAGGCAATATCTCTTGAGATTGCAAAGCGGCAAAATGAACATTTCCAGTCTCTAAGGATACACTTGTTACATGCAAGTAAGAAAATAATGATTTGATTCCTCTCAATGTTATTAAGCGTCAATTCTGGGCTAATAGACGAGGTACGATTTTAAGCACTCAGACATACACCGATAAAAAAGTGATGTTGACTTAACTTTCTAGATGTGGAAAAAGTGTGCGAGAACTTATAATATGCTAACTTACCCGCTACAACAGTTATTTTAGCAATGCCAAAATGTAGAACTAACTGCTGTGGCATGATAATTCGACATTCTATGAGCTCTCGCACACTATTTATACATCCAAACTGTTAAAGAACTTCACTTTTTGTCGGTGTATGTTTCCCAAAAATATCACGGAGATATTGATTCAAGTGGCAAAAATGTGTTTATATAACTCATTAGCAAAGCTCCTCCAAAGTTATTCCAAATGTTTCTTGTTTTGTTTTGTTGTCTGGAAAAATTTTTCTACGGATCTGGATGTTTCCTTGGAACTTTTAAAACCACCTGATGTAACACTCACCAAAAAAAAAAAAAAAAAAAAAAAAAAAAAAAAAAAAAAAAAAAAAAAACAACTACTCATTAGTAAAATCACATCGTTTCCGGTTAGCATTCGTTACGGGAAATCTGAATCACCGACTCAGGGGCCGTCCATAAATTACGTAACGCTCGGGGGGGGGGGAGCATTTCGCCATTTTGTCCTTACGTGTTAATGGATAGGGACCCACGTCACAAAATCGGTACAAGAGGGGAGGGGAGGGCTCAAAAATGTCATAAAAGTCAGTTACGTAGTTTATGAAAGCTCCCTCACAAGAAAAAACGACGACGAAATAAACATCAAAATTCGTCAACAAATTTACGTGCGGCTTCTACCAACTCCACTCAACTCCACTGTGCGCCATGGCAAGACATCGCCTCCCAGAGTCAAATCAGTCCGCGGAGCAATTAGCAAGGATTCAAATCACTGATCGATCTCGCTCGCTTGAACCAAACCAAACATGTCAGTCGGAGACGAGACGACTGACCCCCTCGCGCCGCGCGCCAGTACGAGGGGGACAGGGGGCCGATGGTGCAGTCAGGAGCAGATGGAATCGATCGCTCGGTTAATTATTTCCTGGCACTGTCCGCGTCCGGCGACCTCGTTTTAAGGGCCCTCGACGCCCCCCCCCCCGAACACCGATCGTCGTGAGCATTACCCCCGCTCCCACCCTCTCGACAACCCCTCGCCGGCCGCTCCGAGCGAGTCTTTATCGTCAATCGGCGCAGCGATAGGGCAAATCGCCACCCACGTCCTCATTCTCCTGGAAGCGAGGATTCAACAGGCTGCTCTCCCCACCCTCCTTCTCAAACTGCCACCACCCCTCCCCCCCCCCACTCCTCCCTCTACTTCGCTGCCTCGTTTCCGGTCGAATGAAAAAATATGTCCATGGCCGCGTTGTCGTTGTCTTCTCCGAGCGTTAAGTGGGATTATTTTCCACCGAATCGAAGAACATCGTCACTAGATAGTGCTAAAATATTAGCTCTTCCCCCATTTAAACCCATGTGAAATATACTACTTTATCGCCCAACCTGACAATTATTCCTGCCATATAGTGGTGAAAAGCCAGCATTTTGCCGCATTTAAACCCATGTAGAATGCCATATTTTATCTCAACCTAGGAATTGACTTAAGGAATAACGTGCTATCAACTTTTAGAGGTTACTGAATTTCCTCCGAGTTGCTCTGAATTTTTGATATTTAATCTGCGATAAATACATATACTTTACTATTTCTTATTATTGCGATTTAATTGATAATTTAATATAAAGCATTTTTCACCGAAATTTTCGGATGGACTTGATTAGATTATGAATACAATTCTGAGAAAAAAATCGGAGAAAATACGCATGATTCTTCAAGAAAATATTGCGGAAACTTGATCGCCCACGGAGAAAGTGCCCCAAAACCACACTAGCAACATTTTAAATAGACCGTTTTTTTAGAGTCGGGTTGAAAATGTGGACTTTAGATTAAGACGGAATGCACTTCGAAACAGTAAAGAAATGCGATGGTTAAGTTGAAAAATGCGTAAATCAGATCGCGTCGTTGTAATTCATCATGCGCGACGCAGTGAGTGGACGACATGACAAAATAAATGTGAGATCCAAAGAGAGCCATGGATCGTAGGCACATGAAGGGCTGCCAAAGAAGATGCTTGACCGGGTTTCTCCTGGGTGGAGGACTAAAGACGAAGGAGACGCCCAGTGAAATGGTGGCAACAAGGGGTTTTAGAGGAAATGAGGGAGTGCCAACTTTCTAAAGGACATTGGAAGAATAGGGGACTTTGGCGGCTAGGTGTCTCAGAGCGCCAGAGAGCGCTATGAAAGTGGATTTTATGTATGCACGTATGTTACATGTTGGTTGCAGGCACAAAAATTACATACTCATGAGAAAGAAACTAACATAAGCCCCGCAGTACTGCCTCGCTAAGGGCAGATAACCGTATGAGCATTCGAATGTTGCTAAATTTCCTCTCAGAAAATGTCTATATTTGAGGAAAGTTATGAAAATTTTTCCTCAAAAGAATCAAATGTTGAACAAAATCCTCCGAATATTCGGAGTAGAAGTATTCACAAGTTTTTCCGAAAATTAGATGTTTATTGAAGGGAATTTATGCAACGCCTGATGGGTCATACGACGTTCTTCCTTAGCACGGCAAAACAGGATTCTGCAAGCATTCGAACGTCTAGGATGTTGTGTTGCCTAACCGAAACCTTTGAAGGAAAAATGAGGCACATGTGCGATGCGTGACGAGGGCAGAATTACCTTTGATTTTACCTCCTTTATGAGTGTTCATATTGAGGAGAGGAATACCAACCACATTTTAGGGATGGAGTTTTCTTAAAAATTCGACAATTCTAACTGAGTAATTCAACTAAAACCGCAGCAAATTCGTATTACCCACAAAAAGCTGGAGTTATACGGAATGTAGTTAATGCGCAAAAATTGACTTCATTACAGACTTTAACAAGGAAATTTTGCAACCTTCTAAGACTCACACAGTGTTCTCATTCTTCAACGAGGCAGCAAGCTCATTATTAAAATTGATAGACCAAGCATTATACAAAGAGGACAAAGGGAGAATGGTGGTATACTATTGGTTGAGTGGCAATAAATAAAGAAGGTAAGTTAAAGGCAACCCATGAGAGACGAGAGGAGAGATCCTTCAGTTAGACAGCGTTAAGCAGAAAGAAATCAAGCCACATTAGCTATAATACCAAATTTAATAGGGCAAATTAATTCTTTAAGTGTAAATGGTTATCCGGATTTTTTTTTAAAACAATGAAGTATCTGCATAGCACAAAGAAAATTCTTCAACATTTTCAAAAAAATCGCACAAACGTTCTCTTGTGTAAAATTAAATCGCTCGACTAAATTTGGCAATATGTGATGTGGCTTGGTTCCTTTCTGCTAAACGCGATTCAGTTAGTTCATTATTTTTCCACTTAGTCTGTAAAAACGCCCCGACTCAACAAATAAGATCCCTTTTTTCCCGTAAAATTCTATGTGTATCTCTCTGTCTGTCGATTCTAATAATTAGCCCGCTCTATGAGTCATGCGAGAGAAACGATTGGTGAAGGAGCGGAGTGGGGTGGTGTGGAAAGGTGCGAGCTTTTTCGTCGAGGACTTGGTGTCAAGTTCACCACGGAATGCGCGGGCGCGCGTGCAGCGAGAAGTGAAAAAAGTCACCATGTCATGTCCCGCTACAGTTTGTCTTGTCAAAGCATCTCTCCTCTCCCAACTCAACCCTCGGTAACCCCCACCTACCCTTGACCAACAGCGCCCGACTCCCGCGCTAGACCCCTTGCTCGCGATGACTCGACGCGACGCCAATGTGGTTCGTAGGTCGCTGACAATGACTCATTCAGCGGACTCAACGGATTTCATTATTGGCGCGTATACGTAGTATACCGCCTTTGCGATCGTTTCGAACCCTGCTCGATACAATAACCGAGTCCCTTAGTTCCTTACCGAAAAGTGACTACCGCGAACTTCTGAGATTTTCCAAAGCGTGTAAAAAGTTTATTTATCCATCAATAATTATGATTTAAAGTTGTTTCTCATTCTGGGGGTCTCTAGTTTATGTGCAGTGAATACCAAGAGTCTACGTTACTTGGTTTTTTTAAAAAAAGCCTAAGAATGCGACGCGCTGATTTAAAATATGCATATATAAGAAGAATCAAGCGAATTGATTCGAGGATGGCTGAGCAGGTCGGCACTCTCGGAATGAGAATTTAACTCCTCCGTTTTGTTCAAAACGTTGCTTTGACAGATCTGTAACCTCGGTTATACTTTTCAAAAGTTGGTACCCGTGCTCTGATAGTGCAATCTGTGTAAGTGCAATCTGTGATGAGCCTCGAGACTCATTAGACCATTAGCTAAACGTGGCTCATACAGGAATCCACTTACCCTTCTCTTCCCCACGCTCCTGCTCACTGCGTCGGCGTCTCGACGAACAATAGCTAATGACGGTCGCCAAGCGACGATCCTCAGCCCCTCGCCCAATTACTTACGCTTCATTAACCATTTCACCGTCACGCTAGGATTCGTCCAATTTTCAAAAAAAATTGTTTCGCGAGTTTTTAGCAATTTTTTCCTTCCTCTCCGTTAAAACACGAATTAAAAGAGGTCTCATTCATAAAAATCGGCCAAATAGAAGAGAAGTTACAGTATTCGAAATCCGAAGAAATCAACAAAACTTCTCCAAACAAAAAATAAAATGAAGGGGGAAAAAAGAAATGTATAAATTACAATTTAATATGATTGACCTCAGAATGTGACAAGCAATTCAATTATAAAAAGGAGAAAAAATTGAGTGAAATTACAAAAAATTAGCCTCTTGCACGGGGCTTCCTTGTATGAGTTTTGACCTGAAGACAAGTAAATCCCGTTATATTATTAAAACGAAATTGACTCCATAGTTTAATGCCTTAGTTTCTTGAATACAATTATTTTAAGCACTCGAAAATTTATACCAGCAATTTTACCCATGGGGTGATTTCCTAAGAGCTGATAATATCACGAATTTCTCATAGAGCCCTTCAAAAATGGCTTGCTTTTTGGGCAGCCGATTCGGCCATCAAACCAGAGTTTAAATGGAAGCTAATTACAACACAAAGCTCTGAGAAAAATTTTGAGATGAGTATAGGAACGGTTTGTAAATTACGAGAAGATGCGAGCATTCTGTTCAGCATATCGATACATAAGTATTTTCACACGTAGAATTTAATTTTCACGTCAGGGAGTCGACATATTTTGATTTTTTCGATTTTATACGGAAAATTTATGGTTTTTCGGGATTGAAATTACTAACAATTGTTTCATGAAAAATGAATGCACCCAAAATGACTATAGCATTTTGACTTTCACATACGTGCACTCACTAAATCGATTGGTAAATTCCAATTCGGGATGTGGATTGCTTGCATTCAGTTCATGAATGAATAAAGCATGGACATGGTTGAGCTTCTTTGCATGAAAAGGCGTTTAAAATAAAAAAATCAAGACATATTTAATACAATTGCATTTATATCGAGTCAATTTCTTTTCAATAATATAACGGGATTTATAATAGCGGTGATTTGCGTATTTTAGCCCCAAAATACCTTTAAATCGACTTTATCTTCTAGGGGTTCGACAGAATTTTTCCTTTCTTCGCTTAAATTTTTCCGTAGCACTTTTCTTCAAGAATTTGATAAGATTTTGCTTGAGGCAGATCAAAAAACTTAAATTTGTTCGAATAGCTTTCTAGATTCACAATACACGGTCTCGTCAAGGTGCGTCGTTGACCTTGCAGTGTTGGATCGTGAATTCTCTTGTTGTGCTGCTTCCCTTTTTTGAAATCTCTGTAAATGAAAACTAAAGGGTTTGATATGTGCGAGTTAATGACGCGCCTTATCAACACATTGTGTTGGAGTTCACTGCTTGTTTTTTCATTTCCCTGCAATCTCAATATTGAAATGTATAGCAATTCTAGAGACAAAAAGGACCATGGACAAATGAAGGGATCTTATTTGTTGAGACGGATAGTTCTTAAAAACTGGGGGAGAAAATTATAGACTATATGTCCTATTGTGAGCAGTGATCCGAAGCGTGCGGATTTATCCGTGCCACGCGGACATTCCCTGTGCCAACACGAACCGCGTACGGACAAAACCCTAATGAAAAAACGCTTCCCCATCTTAAAATATCCGTACGCTTGACGTCACAGAATGACGCACAGCCAATAGCAGCACGAAGAGCGGCAATGAGTACGGATCTCGCACACAAAGCACCCGGGAACACTGATAGTGGGTTTCCCTTCGTAAGTCCATTACTCTCCAACTTTGTTCATTGAAACTACCTGCTTTCACCAATAGGATGACTCAATTTTTTCTGAGTCTTCTTTATCTGTAGTTTTGTGTATAAATTTCATTAATCAGCCTGGTGATCTTGGTTTATAATATCCAATTCATGAGCCACGAGGTACAAGCGCGAAGACAGAGACAAAGAGATACCATCTATTGATATCTTGGCAGTGACAGAAGCTCTTACTTTCAGAACTTCAACATTATGCCGTTGAGTTGACTTACATACCAGGTAGATGTTGAAAAACTTCTCGGGCATTTTGTTTTGCAAACATACCAAAGTTTGGCTATTTTTCTGGCTAATTACCTCACTCGAAGCTCATTATTCATCTATTAGGTGAGTCAATAGCCGAAAAAAGAGTTATGACTGTTGCTCTTTTGTGATCACCCATAATGAAGTATTAAATTACCGAAAGTCGGGGTTTTCACCTGTCGCCAGAGGCCATCAAAGGGTCTCTCTGGACGAAATTCCGCGAGTTTGGTTTACTTATTCAACCAGATCGGTAGGATTGCAAACCAAAGGCACCTGAAAGCTCACCTGAAGACCAGATCTAAACTCAGTTGTTCGATGACTTTTGGCTCCCAAGTATGCATCATCGAAGAGATCGCGGCTCATCACCTTTCCCAACTTCTAAACTACGCGGTTCAAAAACTGCCAAAAAGATGTCCTTATTTCTAATGATTTGTGCTCTATGTGCGGTGATAAGTCTATTTACTACTTCTGACAAACGCACAAGAGAATGGAATGTCTGGCGGATTTTGTTCGCGAACCAATGTTGGGTTCACCCATTTTCGGACTTTTCACTTTGTGATCAATATTGACGGGTATTATCTTGAAAATATAGTCCAAACAAATGTTCCTGGGAGTTGAAAGCCTTTTACTTTCGTCTATAATGCCACTAAGGAGGGTGGTTTTCGTACTTGCATAACACACGTGCATACGTAAGTGATGAATTTGTAGTCGCAGGAAATTGGTTACTTACTGGTTAATTGTTGGTTGTATAATGTCACAAATTGGCGATCCTCGCACATTCACGTATACATGTAGAGGAATCATGTCTCAGCATCAAGTGCTCTTTTCCATTGAATCAACTCGGCACTTACTTCGGAATTGAGATGATGGACATTCTGGTCAACAAAGGGTTGTGGAAGGAAGGTTAGCGGAGAGGAAGGTGAAGTGAGAAGTCGGCGCGCGCAGGGTGAAAAGAAAAGGACCAGGATGGACGAAGAGGGGTTTCGGGGAGTGGCCGCGAGAAGAGAACATAGGGATAGTGACAGGGCAGATCGTTTGGATGTGTGAGATAGAGAACTAGTCTACATCTAAGGTAACGTTACATGTCATCCGGAGGTAATTTCGTTTTTTGGTAATGGAGGTTGGCAGTCAGTCAACAATTTTAACAAATAACCACTAACGGAAATTTGTCTTCTTTGCTTCTGCGCGCTAGGAATGAAGGAAATCTATGGAATTTCCAATGCTGGCACAAATTGGAAACAGTGCGACTCAATTGACCTTCTCACCCGCGCATTAGGCCCAGTTCACACTTGAACAGCTCGTCAGGTTGAGATAATGCCATCTCTCTGGGTGCTTTCAGGAGTGGCAGCCTGTCAAATCGCGTCAGGATTTGGTTTCACGTCGGAAATCAACCATAGATTCCACCCTCTTGTCGCTTCATGCTGTATTTTCGCGACTTAACGACTTTCATTAACGAGCGCCTCGAAGCACTCAGTTTTCTCCACGTCGGCTTCAAACGTGTATTCTGAATTTCTCTCCTGGTTTTACAACAGTGTAGTCTGTTAAAACCTCTACGCACTAATAGTTATTTAGTTTCTTCATCATACTCAATAATATGTATAAAGAACTATTAGGGCTTCTTGTCACACAAACCGGTCTCCTCTCATCCCCCCCCCCACCCTCCAGTCAAGAATGAGAACTTTTTCTATCGTTTTCATCAATAATATAATTAGATACCGGCGAAAGCACCAGTTTACCATTTGCACTCCATTGAATCCAGTTTCCCATTTCTCTTTTACTTATGACAATTAATAAATCGCATTGTTAAAGTTTTCATAAAGTCAGCTTTTATATACTTTGACCCTCTTTCAAGCTGCAAGCAACTTTAAGTTGCATCATCAAGACGAATAAGTCAAAACGTGGTTTCAAAATTTAAAAAAATCTGGAAACGACTCAAGTAATGTGATTCATAATGAATTTTAGATAGACATTTTTGATTTATGAATTTACATTTCGTGTTTTTGCATCTGTAAGTATCGTCTGGAAAGGTGGGCGTGGGGAGTCAGGCCGTAAAGCAGCCAGGGGGAGTAGCCCTTTAGTTTTCACATACAGGGTGTACCAAAAGTCCGTCCCACCCCTGCTAACTTTTGAACGAATTGAGCCAGGGGAATGAAACTTTGGGAATGTTCCTATCTGAATAGGGACCATTTTATTTTGGGGGGGGGGGGGGGTGGTCAAAATTTTGGTCCCTCCTAGGGGGGGACGGGCCCCCCAACTTTTTTTTCAAATGGCATCCCCTATCTTGTGATACCACATTCTAAAGAACATAAAAAACTAAGAATTTTGGCGCAAACCGCAGATCAATATCTTAATTTTTGACCGAGTTATGATAGGTCAAAGGTCAAATTTGACCTATATTTTCAAAAAATCATAACTCCAGTTCAAATTATCGTAAAGAAAAAAATAAAACGGGAAAATTTACCAAACTGTGTCCACTTTTAAGTAAAAATTTCAGTAATCACTTCGATTTAATTTTAAGGGGGGGGGGGGGTTCGGACCCCCAAATACGTCAATTCAAAGGTCATTCAATATTCCCGTGAAATAAGCCGATTTCCCCTAGATTTGCCTCCACATTATCTCAGTAAGGTCAAAATCAGTTCAACAGTACGTTGACAAGTCCCCAAATTTCGGGAAAAGTTAAAAAAAAAGGTTATTAAATTTGACCGTTTAAATTTCGTTTTTTTTTTAAACGAATGACGTATAAATTCGAACATATTTTGCAATGTGAGGCGCCAATATTTCTGGTTCATTCTTGGAACAACATACCTGCTTTTATAGGTAAGTCAGAAATAGTGATTCCTCAATGCAAAGAGCAGTCTTATTGGCTTTTCACGTCTAAGGGGGCTTTCACCCATGAGTTTGTTCTTTTTTCTGTTTTCAGAAATGTTAAGCGATATGGATCCTTTGGAGGCTATTACGTGTACTCCATGGACGTCTCGACTTCCCAAAATGGCGCAGCCAGATCTAGACTACATGGGTAAGCCAATCTTTTGTAGATAACATTGTGTCACAAATATTCTGAATATAAACGAAAATCGTCACGAATATTCTTAGAATTGTATCAAATCATTTAGGGGGCGCTCATACGCTTATTGCAGAGATCTCGCAAAGTCAAACATCTAACTTCTTTCTCTGAAAAAATCATGCGGAAAATAGACCACGTTAAGATAAAAAAATTTAGGTCAACGGCTTTGAAAAATCCTTGGCATTTTTTAAAATTATATTAATCTTTTATGGTAGAATTCAATCAGTATCTATTCCGAATTTTGTGCGTTTTTATTTAAAGTTCGGATAGTTTCATTCAGATATATCTCGCCGCAAGTTGACTTTCGTTAGCTTAATAAATGTATTCCAAATATTTATTTCATATTTTTTTTCGATGTTCATACAAGATTTGATTATTAACAAGTTTTAAATGTAACATGATGTTATAAAAAATATATAAGATCTTGAAGAAATAGGTGTAGAAAATTGAATGAATGACACTGAAATCTGACGTAATGTCATGGTCGAATGAAGAGGAAATGTGCTTCTAAAATAAGGACAAACAGGAAAAGATGGAAAAAACCTTAAGAGAGGATACCTTTTTGACCGAATTTGTTTTATTTTAATTCCTCTTCATTCTTTTCATCGCGGGACATTGAAACACGTGATCTCAAAATTCACAGCCAAGAAAAAAAAGAATTCTCCATCGAATTAAAAATAGTAATCTATATTATACAGCTACAAGCAAAATATTGGAAGCACTATTTCTGACGAACTGCCGGACCGATAAGGATGATCTTTATACAGGGTGATCCAAAAGTCCCTTCCACCCCCTCTAACTTTTTACCTAATTGAGGTAAAGATATGAAACTTGGGGGATATCCCTAGGTCAAAGGAAGCTACTTTTTGGCCCCCTTAAATTTTCAGGGGGGCCCCCTTGGGAGGGGCAATGGACCCCAACTTTTAATTACCTAATAGGAAGACCCCCTTTGTGATAGCTCGTTCGAATGAGCATAAAGAAAGAAAACTTTTCGCGCAAACCCCAAGTCAATATCTCAAACCGTTTCAAACTGGCGGCCGGTTAAAGTTCAAAATGGCCAAAAATTCACACCGGTTATTTGTCGATGGATTAACGCGAAAATCGGTATGTAAGGGTATTTTGACACGAGAAAAACGAATTTGACGTTAGATTTTCAAAAAAACCGAAATTTCCAAAATGGCCGCCGGTTAAAGTTTAAAATGGCCAAAAGGAGCTTATTTCCCTCGATTGCAACGTTGCAAACCATGGTTGATGCTCCACTTTGATTCAATATTTTTCAAAGGATACACACTGATTCTCTGAAAAATTTCAAATAATTTTACGAACACTTTTAATTAAAATAACGGGAAATTTCGTTGCGACAGTATATTTAGTCCTATTTTCCTTCCTTCTTTTTACCGAAAAAAAACCGGATTCCCAGATTCTAAATCGTAGCTTTTAAGATAGTTAGTCTTGGTTTTTTTACGGTGATAATTTGAAGACAGTCATAAATAATGACGCGTCGTCTAAGTGTCGCAGCGATTTTAGAGTTTGTCCAGCCAGCGAAGCTCGACAGGCCGCACAAGACATCTTCGCAGTTTGACCCGCCTCCAATCCGGCGGAGCTGCAACATGCTTACATCCGTGGTCAAATAGTTGTATGTCACGCCTGCCGTGGAGGAACTCAAATATCGATGGTTCCACGCGAAAAGGAGCTTATTTACCTCGATTGCAACGTTGCAAACCATGGTTGATGCTTCACTTTGATTCAATATATTTCAAAGGATACACACTGATTCTCTCAAAAATTTCGATTTCTCTCAACGATTTCAATTGAAATCACGGGAAAGTTTGTTGCGACTTTATTTTAAGTCCCATTTTCCTTTTTGTGCTTTTTACAAAAAAAAAACCGCGGTCCCAGATTCTAAATCGTAGCTATTAAAATAGTAATTCTTGTATTTTTTTTAACGTCGGAAATTAGAAGAAAATCATAAATAATGACGCTCCGTCTAAGTGTCGCAGCGATTTTAGCGTTCGTCCAGCCAGCGAAGCTCGGCAGGGCGCACTAGACATCTTTGCAGTTTGACCCGCCTTCAATCCGGCGGAGCTGCAACATGCTTACATCCGTGGTCAAATAGTTGTATGTCACGCCTGCCGTGGAGGAACTCAAATATCGATGGTTCCACGCGAAAAGGAGCTTATTTACCTCGATTGCAACGTTGCAAACCATGGTTGATGCTTCACTTTGATTCAATATATTTCAAAGGATACACACTGATTCTCTCAAAAATTTCAAATAATTTTACGAACGCTTTTAACTCTTAACGGTCGAAATCCGATTTTTTTTTAAAATTAAGTATTTAAAAATAACATAGTAAATGGAAATTTTTGCAGTAAGTGGACTGTGAAATTTTGTACATCCAGCTATTCCTCATCATTTACAAATCTGAGTGTTACGTCAAAAATTTTGAAATCGATGCAGCTCGAACACAAAATGGTGTATTAAAATGGAAGAACATTTTTGCCTAGACATACGCGTATAGGGCCCGCGAAGCGGGCCTGAGGGCGCGAGGCGCCCTCCCGGGGGTTGGGCCACGTAGCGGTCAGGGGGCAGGGCCTCCTAGTACAAACTAATTCTTTGATTTTCATTAGTTCAGTACACTTTACATTGTTTCATTTGGATGGGGGTGGTTATTACCTACTCTTTTAAGACGAGAACACTTGGATTCCTTCATGCAAATGTATGTTAAACAATCGATTTTTATTGAGGGAGGCTTTTTCACCTAAAATCGATATGATGTATTGCCGTTCAAAGTAAACTCCCTTCTGCATTGTTCAATTTGTTTCGTCTAAATGTTCATTTGAAAGATGACTGGGCATCTATTGTCCTCTGTATATTCAGAATGATTAGGTTATACCATTAAGAACTTATGTTGAAAAAATTATAATCCCACCTATAACAGTTACCCGACCTATGTCGTCAATTCTTTCGTTCACGATAACTATCGTTAGATTTACGAGACTAAGCTGTTTTAATGAAAGTTCCATTCCTTGGTTTCCCTGGTAACCTTTGTTTGCTACTACTGATGTTTTATTTCAATTTTTTTTTTTTTTTTTATTTTTTATTTTTATTTTATAAATCATTGCTAGATTAGTTCCAATTTTTTGCCGGCATTTATTCTACCTCCCCCAGCTCATTTTTCTAGCTCCATCACCCACTCCCTTCAACTCATTTTTCTATCGATTTTATAATTTTTTTTGGCATGTCTTGCTCCTCTACCACCATTTTTTCGGAGTTATAGATATTTTAGCGGCCTCTAGACCCGTGACTCCAGTCACGGGCATTTCGCTAGTCGAAAATATCAAGCAGCGTGGTAATAGAGTATTTTGTTAGAGAAAATATTGTAAATGCTAGAATGGATTCACTGCGTTCTTGCGGTGTAAGGCAGTATAAGGGCTCAATTTAAGCTGGGTTTTTATATGTCGAAGGCAAAAAGTCAAATCAGGCATTCTGTCAAATGCCTAGGCAAATAGTCAAATATTCTTACCTATATTGAAATTTTGATTTTTTATTCTACCTTTAGACAAAATAATTTGTTGCTCCTGTGAGGAAGAATTCTCTGTAAAAATATGCAGCATACTATGGTACTTTAAACAATTCTAAGATCCGGAATCCACATTTCTCATGTTTTCAGGACGTCATAAAACATATTAAAATTAAGACATTTTAATGTAATACAGGTATGTAAAAAGGAAGGAACAAGGAGAGTTCGCGAATTTAAAGAGTTATTTTTCCGAAAATATTGAGGCGCTATTAAGCGCTTTGCGCCTCCAACATATGAGATAAATGAATGTATAAATCAAACATTTCCGGCCAAACTTCATCATGAATCACATCGTTCGAATAGTCCCTCTCCCCCTCACTTTTTTAATTCTCATACCATAATAGTTGTTCTGGTTACGCTCTGCACATCAATCACGAGTCATATCTAAATTTTCTGACAATTTCAAGAGAAGTTTTTCATAACTCTCCTCAGAATTTAATATTTTACCGGAAAACATTTAGCAAATCTCGAATGTTCATACGGCGTTTTTTCTCAGCACGGCAGAATAGGATCGGTCCGTACTCCCTAAGTCTTCTTTGTCCATCGCTTTGTCTATCAATTCCGACAATCTGGGCAGGAGTTCGGAGAAAAATGTCAAAATTTCAACTTCATGATTTTTTTCCCATCATTATATTGAAAGAGGAGGCTACTTTTAAATTTTTTTTAGTAAGTACAACACCTTGTCTAAATGTAGGAAGAGTCAAAAGTCGAATTTCATCTTTCAATTTTTTCCCACAAATTTTCAAAAATTTCCCGTTTTTTTCACCCAGTTACCCAACGTCGTGGGGTAACTGGACTACCCCCCCCCTTAATTTTTGAGGGGGGCATTATTTTTAATTCTCATTGGCCAGAAGGTGATGTCCTGCTCATGAAGGTTTAAGAAAATGTCATTTGAATGTATATAAACATGTTTAAGTGGTTAAGAATGATGTCGTAACAGTTAGCGGCAAAAAAACCCTCAAATCTGAGAATTGAATAACGGTAAAAAAAAATTGTTTCCTTGTAGATAAATGCTTAGAACTTTCTGTATTACTACTTATAAAGTAGTATTGTATACCAGGACACTGTTTGGCCACTTTTAGTGAGATTAAGCATGATACATTTTTAAAAAATGAAAAAAAATTAAGCCGCAAGGCTGATCTGGGATAGAGTCAGGCGCCAAAGAGTTCCCTTAATTTTTAAGGGGGGCATTATTTGTAATTATCATTGGCCAGAAAAGAATGTCCTTCTCATGAGGGTTTCAGAGAATTTCATTTGAATTTATATAACCATGTTTAAGTCGTTAAAAGTGATGTCGTAACAGTTAGCGGCAAAAATGTAATTAAGTAATGCTTAAGTTATGCTATAATTGACTTAAGTTAGAAGTTTAGTGTGCTGGGAACCCTGATTATTGGTCTTTGGCACTTAAAAGTCCACAATAGT
The DNA here is from genome assembly GCF_918797505.1 of Bemisia tabaci. Taxonomy (NCBI): domain Eukaryota; kingdom Metazoa; phylum Arthropoda; class Insecta; order Hemiptera; family Aleyrodidae; genus Bemisia; species Bemisia tabaci. The sequence goes on along the minus strand of NC_092800.1, from coordinate 59,381 downwards.
CAATTAGTTTTGAAATTTTCAGAAGTAAACAAACACCGAAGCACAGCAACCTTGCAATGGGTAACTGGGCAGGTGCCACCACTGCAGTGAAATTAAGAGCACCTGCCCAGTTACCTTGGGTTGGGTGCCCAGTTACCCCACAAAGGGAAAATTTTCAAGGTAACTGGGCATCAACCCTTTGCAGCCAGTATTTTCATCCAATTACGTTGTAATTACTCACGCATTACACAAATACATCATACATGAAGAAGAATTGTCAAAGTTGAATAAAATACTTGCTGGGAGTGAGATATGAGGCTCTTTTCGGGACCACCTCTGGCGTTGTTTTGAAAAAAAAGCTGTACAATTTTCGGCACTTCACCATTCACCATAAAATTTTTTTTTGAAGTTATGTTTACATGTTCTAAATGGTTTACGTCATAATGAAGGTATGCCAACAGTGAAAACAATTTTTGCACTAATCTGGTAGAAATACAGAGGGTACTGCCCAGTTACCCCACCGCCCAGTTACCCAACCTCACCTTAGTCCGTTATTTTAACACGTGAAAAGAAAGTGTCGTAACCCTCACCTTGACCTTCCTCGCTCCCCAGAGCGTTACGTAATTTATGAACACTGTCGTGCTAAGAAAGAACGCCGTATGAACCTTCAGGCGTTGCCAAATTTCCTTCGATAAAACACTACTTCCCCGGTAAACTTATGAATATTTTTCTTCTAATTTTTCAGATAATTTGGTTCGCAATTTCACCTTCAGTTCCTGAAAATTTCAAGGAGAAATATTCATAAATTTCCTCAAAAATAAACATTTTAATGAAGGATGCTTGGAAACTCCCGGGCACAGCAGAACACATACATATTGCGTTTTCTCCTCCGTTCATTTTATTTATGAGAGAAGATTATGAGGACGTTAAATCAAAGAGGCCAAGGGAGGGATTTGCGGCGGGCTGATTATTAAAATGAATAGACAAAGCGATAGACAAAGAGGATGAAAGGAAAATTGAGCGATCCTATTGGTTGAAACGGGTGATTGTTGTAGACTGAGGGGGAGGATGATTGACCATATGATCGCTCGTGGATTGCCGCTAGTTAGTCAATTACTCATCTCTTTTGCTCTTTGTCATCACCCATTTCCTTTTTTTCTCTTTGTCGCATGTGTCTATCGCTTTGTCCATCAAATTTTAATTATCAGTCTGCAGGCGTTTAATTTATCTGCGGAAACTGTAAAATCCTAATAACTTATTCTTCTCTATTTCTTTTAAGATTAACGTTCTTTTTCTCAGTAGAAGAGATTCGCAAATATTTATTTTTTCCCTCTCCGACTTTCGAGTTACTGAAACCAACGACGACCACATTAAAACGATGATACCAGACTAATGAGCTGGTTTCAGAAGTCCTAAGGCATAAATCGTTTTCTACAAGCATTTTTGATTGATAATATTTATCGGTTAAATTTAAATCTTGCAGATGTAACATCGCAATGTGCGTTTGCTTAGTTTCACAACCAACGCTTACTATTTTGTTAAACGTATCTATTTATAATCATTCACAAAATTTTAGTGTTTGTAGATGGATTTTTAATCTGCTTGTTTTTTTTTTTGTTTTTTTTTTCAGCGCCAGAAATCCAAACTAGCTCAACTTGTAGTATCCTAAGCGATATGTTTTCGCTTGGTTTAGTAATATTTACTGTGTTTAACTATGGTCGGTCGCTAATCCAAGCAAATCATAGCAACTCGCAATATTTAAAACAATTAGATACAGTAAGTAAAATCCACTTTATTGCTTACGCTCCAATTCGTCGGCTTTTTGTTTCCATTAACGGACATGAAGTTGTCATTATACTTTGCATCTTTTAAAAAAAACACGTTTTTTGAAGATAGATTTAAAAGGATCTAGTTAGAAAATGTAATAAGTATATTACCTAGCTCTTTTTTCATCCTTAAAGATGTTCCTAAGACCTCTTAAGCTCATACTTATTCAATAAGGAGATCCAACGTTGCGGAGTGCAAACCCGATTTTTGAGCCTACAAGGTGGATATTATAGACGCATCTTTAAGTGACTGTAATTATAATGATTAACTATCAAGGCTTAATGCATTTGAATAACTTTGCATACTACTTGCATCCAGGTCTAATCATTATTATTAGTCACTACGAAAAATACCTATGCGATATGCGAAATTATAATTAATAAGCTCTTAGTGTTTATCATATTTCTATATCCATGGTAAAATTCTTCCGTGATTCATTAAGTTCAATTTTAAATTACTGCCGCTTGTACCTTTTCTTCTAGTTTATACTTTCTATTTTAGTACTGAAAAGATCTCAGGCCCCAAATCTCTCGAGTTTTTTCTCCCATGATTTGCTCCGGTTAAACTTTATCATCTCAAAACATTCCTCCATGTTGCAAGGACTGGCGTAAAGTTAGTTTGTATTTATAGACACTCTTTGTTGATTTCAACTTGAAGATTCTCAGTTCCGGGAATCTTCCATTTTGTTTGCCCCATCAAGAAAGTTACTGAAAAAGTTGCAGCTATTCCTTAAAAGGATTCTAAGTAAAAATCCAGGATGTATTGTCATCAAATTACTGGAAATTCAAAAAATGGGAATTATTATTTTTCACGAAGGCTTGAAGCAATTAACTTTTAATAAAGTGTTGCAAACATTTCGTTGATACTACCTTTAAATAACTCCATAGATTACTGTTGTTAAGGAGAAGATTTGAGACGTTGTCACATCAACTTCGGTTGCTACAGCTAAACAAGTCCTAGAAATGAAAATATTTCATTACATAAGTTGTAAGTTTTCAGAGACGCCTACCAGTACCTTATTTTGTAGAATAAGATAATTTGTCAAAACAACTTGCTGCTTTGATATTTCAGCTCTTTCTCTTTCCCGACCAACTTCAATTCAAACCCCGTTCAGGATAGAGTACTTGTGCATGCAAGTGTATTATGGCATCTCAATCCTTTTACTACAGAAAAAGTGTGCCGCTCTGTGATTAGTCGGCTATCATGGAGCCCTCAGTTGGCCCAATGTAACCAAACCCCAGTCCCTCCACTCAAAGTGTGCGCGCCGCCGTCTTTGTGGAGGGGGGAAGGGGGAGTAGCACTGGGCAAACGTTCTTTCGGAAAAATGACGGAACAAAGGGTTGTGATTCCTGATTGGCCAGGGTCGCGACCTCTGCCCCGTCTAGCGGGATCTTCCGGAAACATGCATTTTTCGGGAGCTTTTGGGTTGGGTGTAGAGTCTCTTTATACTAAGAATCAAAACAACACCCCCTCATGGAGTCACAAACGGGAATAAAGATTACACAAATTGAACGTTTTTTGTAATCTTTGATCGGCTCATTCTCAAATTCCTTTCTCCGTTCCTTCTCTTATTCCGTTTGTTCCTAGTCGAAACCGTAGTTCCTCGGTCCATTCCAGATTATAATCTTTGCAGTTGGTGAAAATGTAACTTTATTTCCATTTGTGACACTGTGGAGGCCTGTATGGTAACCAATCAGAAATGGATTCACATTGCCTTGATTCTCAGTACAAAGGGACTCTAGTTGGGTCTCGCTTCGCAAACCAGTTCTACGCATCTCTTCGCACGAGTATCTTTCCTGTGTTTTGAGTAGTGCAGTACCATTGCTTGGGGTTTCTCAATTTTGGTTTTTCTGCTTTCAGCTCATAGAGCCTTTTTGATTTCCCTTTACTCTTTGTTTCCATCGCCCCGGTAATGTTCACATTTTTGCTTCTCCTCTCTCCCTGTCTTTAGTTTTAGTAGTTTCAGTTGGACTGCATTTTGTAATTTGGAGCTATAAATTATAACTCATCTGAAAAAACACTTATGTGCATAGGGAAACTAATGGCACATACATTGTTTTTAAACCGGGCCGAAATATATAGTTCTTAATTGCAAAATTTAGTGCCTGCCAGTTTTTACTCGCGGATTCACTTTGATGAGTGAGAAGCTTTTCCCCGTTTCTTATGAGCAGCATCAGGTGTTTGTAATTATTCTCTCCGGGTTGTATTGTGCCGTCGCGTCGCCTCGTAGTTTTTTCCATACTTCTTTGGCTACCGATGATGAGTTTGAGTTTTCGTTTTTATGTCGTCGCCACGCCTTTTATTATGTCTAGTAAAGCACTATTTTTGAGCCGCGGACATGTGAGTTATGCCGTGGGGGCTCCACCTCCTGTGCCCGCGGACTTGGCAACCGCCTTCCATGTAGCCTTCTTCTTAACAACATGTAAGTAGTTGTGTATATTTTGAGGGGGGCTTGGGGTATCCAGGTTAGGTTAAATTCTGTCTCTATCTAGTTTGCCATTTCCTTTCATCTTTCCTCAGGTCTTTTGCCCTTTTACCTAGAGAAGGTCGTGGTCCCTCGTGCCATTTTACGAGCCATTCAGTCACTTTCTTGCCATTCTTTCATTTTTTCTTATGCCATTTAGGGGACCGTGCAGGGACCGCAGTCCCCCCACGTACGATTTTTCTCACCTAGTTCGGCCCAATGTAAACAACCATGATGGCGACAAAGTTCGACAAAGTTCTACAAAGCTCTACAAAATTCTAGCCGTGAGTTTGGATGTGATAGAATTATTTTTATGATCAACTTTTAAATTGAGTTCGGATCGACCTTTAATGGATATTTTTGCCGAAACTAACCTTTGATTGTGATTATCATTCATTTTTCAGCCAATAATACGTATTCCTCTGGGTCGGGTTTATTTACGTTGGGCCAACTTTGGAACTCCATGATAACCTGAACTGATGAACCAATCAGAGAGCGGCACAGAGATGGCAATACTCTCTCATATACAGACACTCTAGTTCAGGAGCCTCGTGCCCAGCTAATCCGACCCTGGTAGTGTTTTAATTTAGACCTTGTCTAGAGACCGATCCTTCTTTTCATGATGCTATGTGAAGGATCTCTTTGGAGGTGCCTAATCTCGATGTCAACCAAATGGGATTTCTTAAGGGAAGGGTTTCTTTTAGGAGGAACCTTTGAATATGAGCCGTAGCCTCCTCACTTGTCATGTCTCTGCCTGTATGGCATGGTCGTGTGACTGTGCGAGGATGCTATCGACCCCAAGCCACACTCGCACCTACGCCAAGACGCACAGTGCGGCATCCCATGGACAAAAATTGAAAATTGACTTGCTAAATTTCCAAATATTGCTATGATATTCGTGATCAGAACAACATTTCTGACACGAGGGTATACTTGTTTTCTTTATTTTCTTCCAAAAACACATTTAAATATGAGTTTGAAGTGGAGGTTAGTTCGACCGAGAGGGAGCTGTCCCATGAGAAATACACAGCATCTTGGTTGTCAACTTTAGATAAACTTTTCTCGATAACTAGGGATAACCCTCTGGGTGGTTAGCACTTTCTCATTCTAAGTAGGCCCAACTTCAATCCTGCCAAAGAACTTTTGCGACTTGTGCGACTATCGGAGATATTTGCATTTAAAAATTGGTTGAAATCAGGTTATTTGCGAAATGTCATTCCCGGGCAGTCGGGGGTGTTTCCGGTTTCGCAGTTTGCCCATATCCGGTTCTGTGTTTGTGAACTTCATTCGTGGTACTAGTCATGTCGGACAAAGAGAATCAAGGTATGTATTAATTATTTACCACATTACTGAAATCTTTTCATTTGTTTAATTTACTTACATTCTGAGCATTATAGGTGCTAAAGTTGTAAAATGTAATAAATAGACGGAAGAGTGGTCCAGGTTCATGAAATTCAAGTATTTAAAAAAGGTTAAAGGTACCCATGAAGTTTACCAAGACCACTCCTTTACTCCTTTGGGATTGGATCTAAATTTAAATTATTCTGCCAAAAACCTCAAGAAGAACATTCCTTCATCATAATTCCTTTTTGTAAAAACCGCGTCTCCTAATTACGTGTATTCAGCTCATAACCACTTATGACCTATTGTACCAGCTCTCGGATGCTGGAAAAGTCAAAATCCGTTAAACAAAAGTCTGGGGGGGCTAAATTGATTATTTTATGCCGTTTATGGTTCCATAGGTCCATTTTGACGGTGCCCTTGATTTTTGTCCACGCCGCTTATGGAAGTGCCGCACTGTGAGACGCAACGGAGAATGACCGCTTATTCGGAGAATCTGTCACTTGACATAATGATTGGCTAGCGAATGCAGCAAGCACACCGAGCAGTTCCTGCAGCCCCCCTGTACACACTTACCCCCTCCTCTCCTCAATCCCCTCTAATTTCCCCTTTATTGACTGTAAACATTCGTATGCGAGCGCGTTATGTAAACATTTACACAGAAACGCATGCAGGAGATCGGGAATAAGGAGGATATTAGATAGATACGTAAACATTTACGTTTTAGTGTATAAAACAGAGAACAAAACAAAAATAATCGCGCTCCGCTGCCAGGGCGAGGCGAGGGATTCGGTTCCTCAGGAGAATTTGAAATACCGAATTTTAAAACCGATGCGTGTGCTCAAAAACTTCAAGATAAACTGGTTCGATGGAATTGGAATTGACAATTTGAGTGAAGTGACGAATGGGGGGAGGGGCTGAGATTGCTGTAAATTTGCATCACTCATGCTTCTCGCTTCCTCTTTTGACACGCTAACAGGGAATACCAATCACGGACGCATCGAGTCAGAGTTAGCACCCAACGCGGTGCCAAATTTCCGGAAACGTTGAGCATAGAATAGTTGCAGTGTCTTATTTCATGAGTGGTTTCACTTCGAAGAAGTTTTAATATGAGTTTCTCGCTTGACGCAAACCGAGAGCACTGATCATGAAAAATGATCACAGTTTGTGAACTCATTTGTTAAAAAAAAGGTTAACAAACCAATGTTCTTTTCGAAAAAAATTGTTTGATCGGAAGATAAGCGATTTCTCCCTAGGATCCGCTTTCGATCGAATCCGATCAAAACCGGGTGCCATAAGTGGGGTGCCAGACCCAGACCCATTCATCTGTTTGGACTAACCACAGAGCATCCCGCCATGTTCACCAAACCCTAGAATTTCACAGGGTACGCGGGTTAAATCCAGAGACAAATTGAAACTTATACTTTCGGGGATACAACACTTGCTTGTGGACTTATACAGGGTGTCCTAAAAGTCCGCATCCCCCTTGGTAACTTTTGAACGGTTGAAGATAGAAAAACGAAACTTTAGGATTGATTCTATCTCAAAGGGGACCATCTTTTAGGGGGGGTCAAAATTTTTGCCTCTCTCTGGGGGGGGGGGGGGGGAGGGCGGCAACTTTTTTTTCTCAAATGGTAACACCTATCTTGTGATACATCATAGGGAAGAAAATTAAAAACTAAGAATTTTGGCGGAAACCGCAGATCAATATCTTAATATTTGACCTTTGACCTATCAAAACTCGGTCAAAAATTAAGATATTGATCTGCGGTTTCCGCCAAAGTTCTTAGTTTTTAATTTTCTTCCCAATGATGTATCACAAGATAGGTGTTACCATTTGAAAACAAAAGGTGGGCCCCCCACGCCCTTGAGGAAGGGGCAACAATTTTGACCCTTCCTAAAAGATGGCCGCCTTTGAGATAGAAACATTCCCAAAGTTTCGTTTTTCTATCTTCAACCGTTCAAAAGTTACCAAGGGGGGTACGGACTTTTGGAACACCCTTTTTATGAGAAAAATAGTAATCTTTCCTACTAGGTAGGTGATGAGCTTTAAATGAATTCATGAACCAATACTACCATGAACGAAATGCTCATCACGTTATTAAGCATTCACCGTGTAGGTAGGTCTAAAAGGAAATGGCTTTCACCGCATTGCCAAAATACCAATGGCGGGTTCCTCTTTTGTCTCTGGTTGAATTTCAACTATGATCTCTGTGACCACCAATCTTCCGTTTGGTTAGCCCGAAAAAGAGGATGGAGCTCATGAAAAAATACTGATTCACACTCTTTATCCGATCCGACTAGATGCGACGCAAAAATGCACTTAAAATTGTTTGGCCCAAAACGACTACTTCATGTATTTAACGAAAAGTTCATTTTACTCGAGTATCTTTTTTTTGTGCGAAAAACAAAATCCTCACAATTATCCACGGTAAAAAATGAAGCTTTAATTTTTTTATTATATGTCCTCTCGTCGAAATTTCAAGTAAACTACGCTGCTTACATTCAAATTTTACAAAATCAATCCGCTGGTGAGGAATTGCCGTAATCTGTGTTTGAGAATTTGAATCGCCCGCCGTTTATTTTAAAGAGTGAAAAATAAGTTAATGTTTAAGTCCTTTTTTTTCATTTTAAAGAGTAATGCATACAGAGTACAAGAACTTCAAAATCATGAAATGCAAAACGCTAGTTCTTCGAGTTTAATAATCGCGCCAAACACGGTGCGATCGACGCGAAAAGCATGTCAGAACGGACATTACTGCAGGTGTACAGGTGGTGCTGTTCACATTGCGCGCGGCGTGGTGGTTTGATAACATAATTTGGTCTGATTGGTCATACTTGATCAGAGATTGAAAGGAGGGTGCGCTAGGAGAAGGGGCAAGACTCTAATACCGCCAAATAAACTGCATCTAATCTTGCGCGATATTTAATGGTCATGCAGCAAGTGGAGCAAACGTGGTCTCGTCTGGTTGGTCTGATTTGGTTAGTATTCGAGAGTAGGGGAAGGGTTGGGCATTTTAAGCCGCATCCATTTTTTCGGATTCTGGAATTTTAAAAAATTGAGTCGAATTCAAGTCTATTGTAAAAAACTGCCACCTTGTACCACATTTCCCAAAAATCGAGAAAACAGGAGTCGCATATAGTGGGATCAGTAAGACTCTACACAGTAGTAAACAGTACCAGTCAATCTGCGTATTTTAAAGCGCCTTCAATTACGTTTGATACTGTGCAATACCTCTGAGGTGGAATAGTTGCTTAGAGCGCCTTCCATAGGGTCGCCTCGACTTGACGGCAGAAGATCAGGATTGTCGTTGAAATCACCCTCCACTGCGTGCGTGGTTGTACAATACTTCATCACCGACTTTCCGATAAAAAAACATTAATACGTCAATTTGCGACGTTGCAAGTTTTACAATTCCTATCTACATAATAAAACGAATTTTTGGGAAAAGAAAGTACACAGTTTTTGTGCTAGATTTCAAAAAATTTAGAACAAAGAAAACTGCCCTGCTCCTGTTGTTGTGCAAGCATTTTCTTTATTTTCCCCCAATTTTTTCCTAATTTTGTCCAACGAACCGATAGTTAAAAATTGTACAAAAAAAATTATAGGAAGAAGAAGGGAATAGAATTCTGAATAAATTTGGAATTGCTCATTGGTCGGTAGTGTTATGGAACTAAAAAACTTTGCGCATTGTCATAGATTTTTATAAGCTTCCAACTTAAGCTCCATATTTAATTTATTTACTTATTTTTTCTTTAACTAGTCTCTTTTTAATTTTGGTACATTTCTATTGTCTCTCTTTTTTAAGGAAGGGACTTGTACCTCAGCGTATTAACAAAGTGGAGTGAATCGAGCGATTCTAGTGCGCTGCTAGAACACAATAATAATGAAAAGAAATGACATTGCTTAACTTTTGTAGTCATGCTCTTTGATGGAAAAATTGAAATCTCCCTTTTACTTTCTTATGAATAAAATTACTTAACTGCCTGCATGACTCTCAATCTTTGGTTCCGCCACTTGATACCGCCAACGCGCTTCCCGCCTCAGCGTTTATTATAATAAAGAGACAAAAAAACGTGGGTCTGAAATTTAGGTTTCCTGACAAAACACTTAACAAACTCTCCCGCCACCTAGAATGATCCGGCAACCATTCATGCCAGATTCCACCAAATAATGAATGCTCTCAATCCGCAGTTCCAAAAATTATAAAAATGGCAAATTTTACGGAGACACTAAAACTTAGCAAAATTCTACTCCAAATATTCAAATTCTACCTCAATATCGATTCAAGCACTTGTCAGAAATTCTTTTTAGATATTAGCAGTTTAAAACTCCAACAGAATTTTCGAAATCTCTCCGGAATCCAGCGCAAAAATAGTGTTCTTTCTTTTCTTGAAAATTTGTTTCATCGTGTACATAGGAACTGAAAAACTTGCAACGTGGCAAACTGACGTGTTAATGTTTTTGTCGAAACGTCGGTGATGAAAAAATTTGCAACCTCGCAAGCGCTACTATGATTTCAGCGAGAGTTCTGATCTTTTGCCATCATAAGTCTAAGCAACTATTCAACCTTAGAGGTATTGCACAGTATCAAACGTAATGGACCACTAGACAAGGTACGAATTTCAGCATTCTGATGCATGTTCCTGAACCAAATTCAACGTAAAACACGATGCGGCGACAATGAAAATCACCTAAACCAATTCCTTACGAAGATATTTGATGGTTCTTGATGCATGAATTCAAACCATCCGCTCATGAAAACTCAATGCTCCACGTGATTCACATCGCGCTCTAAACGTTATCATGATAGTCTCTGAGATATAAAAATCTGGCAAACTCAGTCTTGACGCTTTGACTCAGCTGCAGCAAATTGCTTATAGTTTGAACAACACGTAGTGGGAAATGAACATTGCTCGATTTAGAAGCTTGCTAAAACCGTAGTGGTGCGCGATTTGACTCACGTAGAGCTTTGAGTTTCTTGTGAGCGGGCAGTTTAAATTCCTCGTAACCAGCGTGAAATAAACGACAGAGCAAAGGGGAGAATTTTATGAGCCCCCATTCGCAGCCCGCAGCCCGCAGCCCGCATGGCGCACGACCCGCCTTCCATTACCACTTTTCATCTAGCGTTTCGAGTTCACTAATTACTTAACACGACCAGTATGTTATTTCAGAAGTCGAAACTTTAAAAAAAAAAAACTAAAAAAAGAAGAAAAAACCATTTACACGATTCACGAGTTTCTCCCCGCAAGAAATCGTTCCCCACCCGCCCGCCGGGAGAGCCGTGGCGTGCTGCCAGCGCGGAACGCGCACTGACGCCTACAAACTTAAAGGGCTACTTCACGCATTGTGTAATGCTTGAAGTATCCCCTTAGGTTTGTCGGCGTCAGTGCGCGTTTCAAGCTGGCAGCACACCGCACCGCAGCGTGCCGTAAACTTGCCCACGATTAATAGGTCAGGGTATTAAAATGTAGGCAATTTGACATCAAATTCGAAATTTCGAAAATTCGACTCAAGAAACATCAGTTACGAAACTTTCGTGATCTTTCAGTCATTATCCAACTTATTCCTTCCTATTCTTTAGTTTTGGACCATGGTGCGCCACGGGCGGCGGCGCTCATGAAATTCTCCCCTGTGTTTAATCGGTGAAATAAAAACGTTAATATTTTCTTTAGGAGTTGGTTTTAGTAATTTTCGTCGCGCGGATCGTAATCTACGTGAAATTTTGGTTAAGAAACGTGTATCAGATTTCTTAAATTTTTACTTTGTCTAGTGGTCCATTGAAGGCGCTTTAAACTACGCAGATTGACTGGTATAGCTTACTACGTAAAGCACGCGAGTAGACTCGTATCATTTACCATACTGTGTAGAGCCCTAATGTTCCTACTATATGTCACTCTTGGTTGCTCGATTTTTGGAAAATGTGGTACAAGGTGGCAATTTTTCACTATTAACTTGAATTCGAACTCAAATTTTCAAAATTCGAAAATCCAAGACGGTGGATGGGATCTATAATGCAATCTCGGGTCCTGTGCGACCAGCATGTGTGAAACTTGGTACCAGGGGCTATTCTCTGACGTTAAAGTCGAATTTCTAGTAAACTTTTAAAAGTTCAAAAAACCCAAGATGCCGGAAGAGACTTAAAATGGTATCTTGGCGCCTTCAGAATTATCCAATTTAGCAATTGAGATATCTATTTATTTTCTGTTATGAAGTTTCAAAATCGATGTGTCCTCTTAGCTGTTTGAGACGTCAATATTGACGCGCTCTTCAACTTATTTATGTTCAACCTATTTGTTTTTTGATTCATGTATTTATTTTTGATTCTTTACTTTTTATTCTCGTTTGATCATTTGGAGATCTATCCCCTAAGCTCACAATCTTTACAACATAGACGAAAAACGCAAAAGCAAGCTGATTGTTAGTCGGTGATAGGTCAAAATGTCCAAAAAAAAATATCCAAAAGTCAAAATGTCCAAACCCTGGATGCTCAAAAATCTAAAAAGGCCAAATATCAGTAATGTCCAGCAGACAAATAAGTCCAAAAGTAGGCAAACGTCCAAATGTGAGATTAGGCATTGGTTGAGTTGTCATTGGAGTTTTGGGTGCAGCTTTGCAAGCTGTTCGTGAATGCAGCCACAGAAACAGATGCGTCGGATAATGGAGAGATGCAGGTGAGGAAAAAATGGTGATACAATTTTTCATGAGCGCAGGCCAATTCTTACTTTTAAAAATTCATTAATGATTTATTTTCCAAATTTTAAGTGGAATTGACAAACATAACAAACATGGCTAATATTACTCCGTTTGGCATGAAAAGCAAAAAATAAAAAATAATAATAAAAAAAAAAGTTATTCTTGTCTATAACAACAAATAGTTAGTACCTATATAATTACTCTTTCCATATTTGGACATTCGCCTACTTTTGGACTTATTTGTCTGCTGGACATTACTGATATTTGGCCTTTTTAAATTTTTGGGCATTCAGGGTTTGGACATTTTGACTTTTGGACATTTTTTTTTGGACATTTTGACCTATTACCTGTTAGTCAGTTTGTTTCGATACTTCTTCAACTATTCCATTCTGTTTATTTCAAGTACTATGAATTCCGGTTTTGCGACGGTTCCTACTCATACATGTACTTATGTATCCCTTTCTAACGAAAGCTCACGAATAAAATTGAATGAACCATTAAAACAAGATATGTATTTCATCATATCTCGGATAAATCACGACAGATTTAAAATTGTTCATATTAGTTTACCCGCGTAAAGAAGGCATTGGAAAGAGCCTCCCAAAAAGTGGCCCCTCTTTTGGATTTCATTCGTATGTGACCTAAATGAAAAAATAGGATGAGGCAAGCCTCCAGTAAAAGTTGGAGCTTGAGTATACGTCTTGTTTTCGAGATACAACGTTGCAAAGTTTGCATATTTGAGCCTTAAAATTTTTCATATTTTTATGGATTTCCTTCCAAAAAGCAACTTTAAGGTCGACTTTACAATACTCACATGAAGCGTAAATAAGATATTACGATAAAAAAATCTCCACTGAAATTTTTGACTCACATACGCCTTGTTTTGACGTTGCAAACATTACATTTTTGAGTTTTAATATTACTAATTTTTTATATACTCGGAATAAATACATCAGAATGCCGGTAAAGCTACGGAGCTGATCGTGCTAAAAGTAAAAAAAAATGCCATTTTTATCCCTCCACCCCCTCCGTTACCTCCTTTCTTTCCTACTTTCAGAAATGACTTTAATAGCTTGATTGAGGTCCTTTTTTATCTTTTCAAAACGGCAGTTAACCCTAGTCTGCCAAACGGATTTTTGTTACAAGTCTGCCAATTACGGGTCATTTTGACCCGTATTTGAAATACATGTGTTTGCTGTATTTTACTTCTTTTTTTTACACTTTTTTTGGGTAACCATATATTCTAATGATAGTTAGGGCCTACATTTTGAATTTTTTATTTTCCTAAAACATCCTGCACTGTTCAGGTTATGCAATTTGCACTGTTTTTGATCTAGCATTATTTGTACAGCCCGATAATCAAGGATAATTTTTAGGTTTTTTGGGGATTTTCTTCGCATTTTGGGTAGGACCGACTGGAATACTCACTCATACACATTTTTGGAAAGAAACAGTCATAATATATTACTTCGAAGGCTTCAAGGCTACAAATAATCATGAATTTCACAACCTTTCGAGGTTGTGTAATTCGGAAGTCAACTTCGGTTTGTACTTTCATCATTCAGTTTATACACAAATATCATGCTGCAAGTTTGAGAATGTTCCAAAAACACATGAATGTGAGATCTAACACAAGATATCTCTATAACCTTGCAGGAAAGTAGAATAAAAACCTGAAAACCTGGTTATAATTACATACCAGCAATCCACAATCATAGAAAGTAAAAGTAATCAAATCTTACCTGATTTTAGCTGACCATTACACAAAAATCAGACTATATTTATCACATATAACTTTTCTGATGCAATATTTGTTGATGGTTGCATTACCTATAACGTGCGAATCAAAACACACAGTGATGCCAACATCAAATGCACTGAAAAACAAAAATTCCCTATAGAATTGCATATGGGTCAAATAGACCCCTCAATTGCCGTTTGAGGGGTAGTCTTGAATAAAAATTCACCACGGGTCGGAAATTTTTTTTTTTCACAAAATCATGATAGTTTTGCATAAATGAGGGTTTTTGTGGACCTATATCTGAAGCACAGGTCCGTGGGCCGAAAATTAAGAAAGTTATGCATGTTTTTAGAACCTGCCGGGTCAATTTGACCCATGTTTGGCAGACTAGGGTGAGATTGTAGTCCTATCTTTCCCCATGTAATTTTGGTCAACTTCAGGTACAGTTTTTGAGAGAACCATCTGCCCTAGGAAGTTGAAATTTGGCATGCATATGTGTCATAATAAGGAGATTGGAGTTAACCACTTTTTAAATTTTTTTTTTACTTTTTTAAATTTTTTTTTGGTTTTGAAAAAACGTATTAAATTTTACTTTTTTCCCCTTCTCTATTTGAGTCTCATTAATAATCTTATTGTTACTCAACATTTTAAGCAGGTTAGACCTGTAGAGCTTAAAAAATCCGAAATTTTTAAAAAAAAATGAGCCTTCTAGGTCAAATATTTCCCGAGAAAAGTGTACCTAAAGGTAAAAAAACACAATTTTTCAGGAGAGCACTTCAAAGTCTTTAAATGGTTTTGACCTTGACCTTGGAAAGTTTATCCACACATAAACAATCACGCCGCGAAACAAGAAGTTTTTTTTAATAAAATATATAATATATATTTATATATAATATATATTTATATATAATATATATAACATATATATTATATAATTTATATATATATTATATAATTATAATATAATTAAATAATTAAATATAATTAATATGATTAAATTATAATATATTATATATTATAATTTATATATATTATTATTTATATATATATTATATAATTTATATAATATATATGTTATATATATATAAGTTATACAAGCTATATATATGATCGTTTATAATCGAAATTTTTGGATTCCTGCTTTTCCACATATAAATGCTGATATGTTCATTAATTTTCCTACAAACCCCATACTATTATATACCAAAATACTCAGGAAGATACGTAGAATAAGAAGAAAATATAAACAAAAAATGTTACAAAATTCGATTTTTTGACTACAATCTCACCTTAAGGTCTTGCGTGCCTCTTGGATTTGGGACTCACGTAGAGCTCTGTGATATACAATTTTGCGAGAATCACGATGGTTTGATGGTTTATAATGATCATGATCGTGATGGTTTTCCCTAAAACGAGTTCCCAAGATCACCCGCACCTAGCGTTTGTCTTCTCTATTTTAGGTCCGGGACCGCGGGAATTAAGAGGGAGCCAACTCGAAAAAATCCAAATTTCATCGTCTTGGTGCCTCCTTGGCGCCTTTTGGGAGGTCAGAGGTTTGCACTAATTTTAGCAGTATATTTTACTGGCAGAATGTTAAAATCCATCATAATTAAAATTCCCTATATATTCTGAAGGGAACAGAGAGAAAGGAGCCTCGAAGTAAATGAAATGTGGCTTTGCTGGGATTTTCTTGACATTGTTCCTGTCATTCAGTTTGTATATGGATTGCTACGTGCGACACACTTAAGGGCCTTTCAGTATGTGTAAAAGTCCGTGTCTCATAATTGACCAAATAGAAACCAACAATACCGACAGTATTGTTCATTTTTAGCTGGCTAATCTACTTTTCGTTGTATGACGGCTGTATAAATTGCGTTGCATCACATCGACTATAAAGTGTTGGTGACATGGTAATAGTTGGTAAACAGCACCCTTTATTGCACCGATCGTAATTAGTGAAAGTATTTTGTTTCGATTCTGGTTTTAAGCTAAAGTGTGTTTTTTTTTTTTTTTTTTGTGCAGTTAGATGATCAACTTTCTGAAATAATGCCCAGGGTTCCAATTCCACTTCAAGAAGCGGCTTCTAGACTGGTTAATAGAGAGCCTAGACAAAGGCCCACTGCTCAGCTTCTATCTTTAATTACTTATTTTAGGTACGTAATGTGATGACAACAGTAATTGCACTTTAAAGACAAAGAGCGACCCTTCAACTCCACTATCCTTTTGGGGCCGGGTTTACCTTCAATTTCGGGGATTCATAATTTCCTTTCGGAAATTTACAATGCAGCAACAGTCATCGGCCTCCTTGTTGACTGTTAACTACTTCATTGTTGGTTGATGAGCTGTGGGTAATGTAGTACATCAAGTTAGTTGACCAAACACCAAGCGAATTATTCGACACGCCGCTCAACAGCCAAGAATGAGGTAGGTTATCAGTCGAATGTTGGAGTCTCAAGACAGTAAAAGCTGCCACCAATGATGTGGCATCAGTGTAGGGTCTCTCTTAGTCTTTCTTGCACCAGTTGCACCCCTTAACCTAGGGCAAGCGTAAACGGTTGATCCCGCACCTATATCTTCTCTAGGGCCGAAATCACACGCTGAATTTGGCAGCTGAATATGGAAGTCAACAAACATCTCTCAAAGGCCGAAATTTCACAAAGTCGAGTTATTTTCATCCAGATTTGTATCAAATCTATTCAAATAGTTCAGACAAATCCAACATTATCGAACGTTCGCTGAGCCTGATTTTACGCGACCCGCGCAAAATTTACGCATCGGACCGATGACTTCCACATTCAAGGTACATGCAGCTCCGACACTCAGAGTGTGATTCCGGTGTGTAACGGACTAGGGCCTCCTTGATATAAGTCTGTATCCATAACCATTCCTTTATTAGCTCTTCCCCATCAGATCGGGATTAATTTTTTTGCCGCCCATGGGCCGCCTGTATTTTGCTTCCCCTTACTCCGTAACACTCCGTTTTAGAAAGATCAAGAAAGGACCATCAAATGGACGAGCCGGAAGGGGCATTACTCGCACTTAAATCGCATTTACTCGTATTTGGCGCATTTTTGTTGAAATTCCTGGCCACGCGAGCAAAAGTGCATGGCACTATGCGCGAAAGTTAAAGCTGCTATCCCTTGTACCGCCGAATGACGACAAAATTAGATATTACAATATTTTTACTCTAGGGAAATGAGAGATTTTGCCGCCTTTACTCCCTCTTACTTTTTTCTGACCCTGTACTTTTTTCATGTTCATGTTAAAAAAAATCGCAGAATTCGCCGCCCCTAAAATTCTCAATTCTTCTGGCGAAACAAGTATCGTAGTAGGATCATTTGTATACCTTTAAAATGATTTACTCCAAGAGATCAGTTTTTCATTTGAATACGACACCGTCCTTTAACATTTATTTTCAGTGATCCGGCCGTTCAAGCGCTACAGTTTTTAGATGTTGTTAATATGAAGGATCCTGCCCAAAAGAATCAATTCTACAGGACCACATTGAAAGACATTTTGCCGTCCATACCCCGTGTGAGTAAATTTTTATTATTATTTTATCGATTTTTAATATTAGTAAACGAAAAATATGCCGTATTTTTCTCATTCTCATGTATTCCCATTTCCACTAGGGCGTCTCTCTCTAGCCATAATGCGACGACCTCCCCCCCCCCCCTCCTTAGGACGGTTTGCGGTAAAAGCGAGCCATGCAGAACCAATTTGGAAGTAGACAGTGAGCTTAACTAAAGATTGTTACTCGTCGATAAATGGAAAATCGTATCGTACAATTGGTGATTTAAAATCAATTATTCAAAACTTCAAGCCATCAGTTTTGATGCAAATAATCGCAAAAAATTGCATTGATTAATTGGGATCAATGAAGGACTGGAATCCAAGAAGATTGACTAACCTGTCATTTAAACCAATTAAAATCGGCAAGACCAGAGTCAAGCAATGTCTATCAAGTCTCGATCCAAATTTTGATGCTGAAGACGGCATTGACCCTTGTGCATTGTCGCCATGTTCACGAATTTTTATCAAGTCGATTCCAAAAATCGATTTAATGGAAATCGATATTTTTTCGTCAATTTTTGATTCGGGACGATTTTTTTGTCCAAATCAAATCGATTCTCTGATATAGATATTTTCTCGCAATATCTCCATCATTTTATGGAATTCAGTAATTCGAGTCTTCAACTGAGAGCTCGGCCAAATGACCATTTTTTCTTCTTCAATGGAAGTGCAAAAGGTCTTGATCCCGTGTCATCTTCGGTCTCTTCAAAGAACCTGATTTGCCTGATGAAAACGCACGAATGTATTTACAAATTATGAGACCCTTTTATTTTCCCAAGCTGCAGAACTTCGGATCTAAAGTTGGAACCATTTTGACGCATCTATTAGCGGTTTTTGAGACAAGAGCAAAAGATGGCCTGCAAAACGGGGTAATGCGGTATTGAGGGAAATACTACTTTTTCATCCTTTTCAATAAATCGATTGATCTCCCGTTTATACCCATGTAGAAGGATCGATTGTGAGGGTGTTTGCAACAAACACTCAATGGCGAGGCGTAAATGATCAATTATTATGGATATTTCTCCATTTTAAGCTATGTTAAAGAATCTATTGTTAAGGTGTTCTTTGCAAACACCATGTTTATAGATCTTTTTTCATAGATTTAAATTGCAGATCAATCGATATTTATCAAAGCATGCCACTGACAAACACCTTAATAATATTAATTCTTTACTATAGTTCCAAATGAGATAATGTCCATAGCCAATCATTTACGGTCTATTGCCGGTGTAGACACAGGAAGATACCCTGCGTTTTGATTTTTGATTTAATTGAATACGGGGGAGATTTGATTTTACTGATTTTCACAAAAAATGTCTACTAAAATTTCTCATTTTTCATTTGATTTTGGGTTTTTTAAGCATGTTTAAAGTTTTCTGCTAAAGACGTTGATGAGCGAAAATTACTTAACACGTGTAAATTCTTAGCCAGTAGTCAAGTCTATTCTAGAGGCTAATCCAGTTAGTTACATTGTTTTCCCTCCTTTTAAACCGGTGTCGAACAACTGGTTCTCGTCAGAGCACCTTGCTCCTCCAAGAATCCCCTCCAAGAAGAAGAATGAATTCCTCCTGGAAGAATTTCCACAGGTTTAAATGCGAAGACCAAACAATGATGCCAACTTGATGCATTCGCCAATGAATTCAAAAGCACGGTTGTTACGAAAACTGCTTGCCAATTTTATGCTTTTGAAGTTCTAGAGAATTTTACCGTAAGTCCCACTGTATAACCTCTGAATCGCTGGGAGAAGTAACCTAGTAAAACCAGATTTTTCCAAGGCTTCCCAGAGTTTCAGCAGCGGCACGCTATCATGGGACTTTTTGAGGATCTACGAAAACTAAGTGCAGCTCTTGTATTACTGCCAATCTTTTCTCAATTATCTGAGTGACACAAAGTAGATGGTCAATCGTCAATCCACCCGCTCTAAGCCCCGCCTGCTCTTCTGATTCACTGGGCTTCCATTCTTCTTCCATCTTCGGTTTCAAAATTTTCCCGTAGATCTTACTCAACGTTCCTGTCACCGACAAACCTTTATAATTTTCGCAATCTTCCTTTCGGCCCTTTTTATGAGTATAGCTGTGATCCACGACTCTTTCCATTCTTTCGGAACCTCACTCTCTGTAATGCACTTCTATACCAGGTCCCTAATAGACAAAAATAATGTAGTGGGAACCGTTAGGAGGAAAGCGGAACCACATTTTATATTTTACAACTTACACTTTATTCTCTGACTTAGCTGCTCTAACAGGGGCTGGACCGGGTTGTCCGGGTTTAGAACCACACATCGACTGACCCCGTACGAGCGGCTTCTGCGAGCTTCTATGCCAACGCCCGAAGCTTTCGTGCCCAACTCCGACTTCCGAATCGCCTTACCCAGATAAGACATAATATTTTTACAATATTGGGCAAATATTGTCAGTACTGTCGCAATATTTACACAATACTGACAATATTTTGATAATATTATAATCCAAATTATTTTTTTAGAAAATATTTAAAGAATCATCATTTAGTATTTTTAAAAATAATATGTTTACCCAAAACATCATAAAAATATTTTCAAAATATTTGTATTTCAATACTGTAAAAATTTATATCGTGAGAGTATTTTTAAAATATCAGTACATATAATATTTATATTCAAAATATTTATTATATATTTTAAAAACATTTTAAAAGACAGTAATGCATTAGTAAGTATTTTCAAAATATTTTGAAAATATTTTAAACAAAAATACTCCTATTCAAAATATTTTTAAAATATTTTCGATATCCTAATCGGTATAAGTCATCATACTAAATGCCTGCCCATAACGAAAAGTATTAAACATAATAAGGCTTAGATTTAAGACGTAGCTCAAATGTGTTCTTTCTGAACAATTATGCATTATTTTCAACCTTATTATTCATAAAGGTTATTGCAGTTGTTGTCAAATTTAATATAATATAATATAATATATATTTTTTTGCCTCCCAAGAAATTGTTGAATTTCTACCTCCTTGAGGTCATTTTCAATGTATTTGCGCGTGATCTCAGTTTATTTCTTTTTTTGTTTCGTTTGTAGTTCATGTACTGTTGTGAATATTATCATTGAATGAGAATGTTATCATTCATTCACATCTGGTTGTTTATTTTTTATTTTTCAAATTTCAAATGAAACATTTAAATTCAACTGAAGAAGAAATTCTTGATCTCGTGTGCTTATTGGTCTCCTGTAGAACTTGCACTTAGTAGCTGTGCAGCTGTGAGATTATGGCAATCGCACCTGCATAGTCTTTATGAGGAAGACATCAAACTGCAATCAAATGCAAAATGCATCTCAGAATGTCGATGAAAAATTTAAAGAGAAAAAAATAAATAAAATAATAGAATGGTGGAAATAATAGAATAACAGAGACAAAAGAAGAGAAATAAAATGAAGTAAATCAAATTAATGATAAAATGAAGTCAAAGACTAAACTGAAGTAAAACATTAGAGGGAGCAAGGAGATGAAGTAAAAAAACTGAGATGAAGAAAAAAATAAAGTATAAGGGAAAAAACTAAATGAGGTTAAAGAATAGAATGAATTTAAAGAATTAACTGAAGTCAAAAAAATTATGATGAAGTATTAAAATAAATTACAGTAAAACAAAACAAAGTAAAGGAATAAGAAGTAAATAATTAAAGAAAAAAAATGAAGTGCTTGAAAAAAAAAAAAAAAATAGAGTGAAGAAAAAAATAGAGTCAGCAAGGAAATAAAACAAAGTAAAACGATAAAATAAATTTAAAAAATATAGTAAAGTAAAAAGTAAAATAAATACACGGACAAATCCAGGCAGATGGAAAATATCCTAGTTGCCCGTCCAACTCAACGTTAAATACCGGTTTTAAGTCACTAAAATACATCGTCTAGTGAAGCTCAATCGGTAGGGTCGTCGGTTAATGTTAGGTAGGTCCCGGGTTCAATCCCCAAGGTGGATGAAAAATTTCTAATCTGCAAAATCGGTTCATTAACATCCCAGTGGTTTCATTATTTTTATTTTTCATGGTTTCTAAAATTATTTCCACAATTAACCCTTTTCCACCATCCCCTAGCTGCGAACCCCTAAATTGATTCAATATTGGTGTAGTATTGTCTCAATATTGATATCCAAATACTTTCCCTTTGAAGTACTGACACAGTATTCTCAGCCAAAGTATTGGCACAGTATTTATGCCAAAAGGAAAGATGGTGTACACTTTTAACATTGGCTCAATATTTAACCAATATTGACCCAATGTTTGCATAAATACCAAAACAATATTGTTTAAATATTGGCTAAATATTCCTGTCTTATCTGGGTAAGCTCCGCGCGTGGACATAAATAATCGCGTCTCAAAAACTCGCATCTAACACGCATGGCCCTGTCATGGAAATCCGCGATATCTCACGACTTGCCATGTCCCCAAACCAGCCTCCTCCAAGTAAATCGGTTTAACCGATTCCACTACAATAACTTCCTTTTCCCGCACTTTATTAACTCTGCTGGTATCCCTCCCGGTCCGGGTGCTTTGCGATTTCTCAACCTCTTGGTGGCCTTTACAACTTCTTCATAAGTATGACATGCAAAGATTGATTATCCCCTGGTTCTTCATCTGCTGTGCTCCCTCCCTGAAACTCTGGTCGCCATTCCGTCAATAAATTTTTAAATGGTCTTCAAATTGTTTTAATGTCACCGGTGATAGGTATATTTCTCTTTTTAAATCCCTGCGTGAGCGCTTGATCACCTTCCAGCTTCCAGCTTTCCGCACTCCTCCACCCACCCAAATGGGTATCGATCTTGAAGCAGTTTCTCTCCCGGGTGTCATTCTTCTTCACTACCAGCTTACGAACTTTTGCCTGGGCTTATTTCTACGCTGTTTTATTCGTTAGGATGCCAGATGATTGGTTGCCTATGAAGGCTCTGGATTGGGTCCCCCTTGGCAGAAAACGTTGAGGACGCCCTGCCAAATCGTGGAGATGCGGTGGTTGGGCTGTCAGCGGCGGTTGGGTGTCGCAGAGCGCATAGAAGCGCTATAAAAGCGACTTATAAGTAGTAGTGGTAAATTTTAGAGGATAATAACTGTCCTACGTCCGGTTTGACATAACTGCCCGGTCACGCACCGACCTGCTTGGATATAACGGTTGAACTGCACCGAAAAAAAAGTGAAGTTGATTTAACATTCTGAATGTAAAAAGTGTGCGAGAACTCACAAAACGCTGAATTACCCACTACAACAGTTAGTTTTACATCTTCACATTGCTAAAGTAACTGCTGTAGCGGTTAATTCAGCATTTCGTAAGTGCTCGCACACTTTTTTTACATCCAGAATCTAAAATCAACTTCACTTTTTGTAGGTGTGGTACTTACGGTTCCTGCAAAATACTGAATTAACGGAGAATAAAACTTTGGTTAGAAGGATTGAACTTTAGTTCATGTGTAACTAAAAGGTTTTCAGTGCAGAGATCTCATCATTGCAAATGATAGACAAAGCAATAGAAAAAGGAGGCAAACAAGAAATAGAGCGATCCCATCGGTTGAAATGGGCAGTTGCAGTGGACCAAGGAGGTAAGAAATAAACCAACTAATGGCAACCCCCGAGTGACCCCTCACTAGTTTGTCTACCATTTTCCCCATGAGTGTGTAACAACCATCCGTTTCAACTTACCAGATCGCTCCACTGTCCGGTTGTCGTCTTATTCTGTAGTTTTTTCTATTAATTTCGACACTTAGCCTTCAAGGGTTTGGTTCCTTTGACTGAAAATACTAGTTACACGCCGGCTGATTATTAAAATTGATATACGAAGCTAAAGACAAAGGGGACTAAGGTATAATGTTGCAATCCAATTTGTTGAACGGGTGGTTGTTACAGACTGTTCAAGTGTAGAATGATGAAGTAATCACGTGTCCTTAATAGGTTGATGTTAATTAGTCTATTACTTACCTCCTTTAACCACTGCAACCTCTCGTCTGCAACGATGAGATTGCACCGTGCACCGTACTCCGTTTGTCGTCTATATCCTTGTCGATCAATTTGTACGAAATTTCAATTTTCCATGTTTGCTGGACGAAAAACATTAGTATTCTGTACAAAAATAAATTGTCGTTTCAATGAGAATACAGACTGAGACAGCGATACAAGACAGCGTCCTTGTAACTACAAAGATTATAAAAATCCCTTTCCATTTCTATCGTAAAAAGGATGGACTGTTTTTTGTCAGATGATTCAGCCAAGGAACAACGGGAAGACCTTGACCACTTTTTAGCTGTCCTTCATTTCAAAGATAACAGCGAAAAAGAGGAGGGAGGGGGGAGTATGACCATCATGTTGCTAGATCAAAGAGTCCTGAGCTAAAAAGAATTTTTTTTTTTTTTAGTCATTGCTTCTATCAGAATGAGTAATCTTCGCACTCGGAAATGTGGACCCACTCGTAAATCCGGTTGTAAGCGTTATTTCCGGGAGTTGACGATGATTTCATCTGAAATAGAAAACCTCATAGAAAATTATTTTTCCCTTATCCTCCTCCGATGTCCCTAGGTTCCCTCTTCCGTCATTCCATTTTCCTACCACGGATAATCCCCATTTCATCTCACTGTGAGCTTTTATTTGAAACTGTCGTGAATTATGATCTAACACGTTGTGCTATCATGCCGTACCTGTACCGCAAATACAACAACTTGATTGTTACGGCAGTCGGACTTAAATAACTCGAACATCGATATCTCGAAAACCTCGATGACTATAACTTATAGCTGATACGAGGGGGCCGTATGCTCCCATGGCTGCTCCGCGGCCCAACCTCAAAAGGGCGCTTTGCGTCTTCTATGGCCGGTTTCGCGGGCTTCAGTAAATCTAAATATATATGTGAAGCGGGCTATATGAAAGGAAGTGCTGTCAAGTGCCCTAAGTTTTTCGTTAAACAATTATGAAAAAAAAAATGATAGAAAATCAGGCAACGTGAGATGCAGCTAGGCTGACTTTGGATAAAACCGTCCAAAATGGTCTTCGTACTTCATTACGTTTCCCGTAATTTACTCCTTCTTTAAATACACGAGGTTTTAACATGTGCTAATTCAAACCACTTTTTCGGATTAATAGCCTCAAGTATAAACAAGAATGAGGAAAGAACCTGTCAAATAAAGGGTCATTTTATTGTGTCCCTTCTTTAAGGAACTTACGGATTTTCTCCAATTATAGCCTAAACGAAACCTTATAATGGTACATGCCATTGATTGTTTTAGCTTGAGCTTAAAGCTCATTTTGGCAAGACAGCGTTGCAAAGTTTAAATTTTTTACGATTGATAAATTCTATTATTTTGAATTTCCCTGGTTCCTGGAAAAAAACTCGAAAGTATTACCATTTTCGGAACAAAAAACTGTAACTTTTTCAACGCTGTATCACCAAAATGTGCTTCGAACTTAGAGTTGAACATTTCATCGGTAGATGTCTCATCACAAGGTTTCGTTTAGGGCCCCTTCGAACAAAATCCCTGAGCTCCCCCAAAGTGAGACACTCCTCTGTCGTGGCAGCAAAGAGAGCAGTACCTAAGTGTCAAATTTTCGAAATTGAGTTTCCTTCAAAATTTGTTTTACCTTTTTTAGATGATCACTGAAGTAGTCAAAAAACAAAATTCATCTTCATTTTACAAAAACGAGACTTAAGAGAAAGCCATAAGTGCGCAAAAAATGAAGTAGTTTCAGGCAAAACAGCCGTGAAAGACATTATTCCTTCCAGAGAGCCAATGAAAATAGTGCTGCCAAGTGTAGTCCCGCCCTCTTCTGCCAACTTCTAACTTGAAAATGTGTTTGTTGTCCAACACGCAATAACGGAAGCATGCAGGAGATAGCACTTAAGATCATTATAATCATTAAATATCTTGCTTAACAACAGCCCATTATGAAACTGAATATTACTCTTTTCATGTAATTGAAATACAATCGGTCGATTTTAAATTATCCAAACGATTTCTATGAGTCTTCCGGATGATCAGTGGCACTTTGACAAAGAAAGGAGGCTTCTATCAGTAACATTTCCCAGTCACATGCTTCTGCGCCCGTTTTCTCAAAACTTCATTTTTGCACTACACTGAAAAAACTGGTATGCTGTTTTAGCACCTAGGATGTCAAAAATGTGTCTGGTGATCCTAAGATGCAGTCTTGATGGCCCACACAGTTGAATTTGCATTCACAGGATGTAGAGTTGACTGCGAGGGCAGTAAAGGCAGTATCTTGGGATCACCAGACACATTTTTGACAGCTTAGGCGCTAAAACAGCATATTATTTTTTTCAATGTAACTGCTCTCTTCGCTATCACAGCAGTTTTCACACTTTCCCCGGGATTTAATAATGAATAACAACTTATAATAACTTTATAATTATTTAAAAATTAATTTATGTTTTCGTGTACTGGTTTGACAGAAATTATGGCTTCAGCACGTGTGGCCGTGTCTGTATGCAGAGATGAAGACGCAAGAGTCTTTGGCGTCCGTCCTTCATCCCATTCTAGTGCTCATCCAAGAATGTTCCGTCGAAGAGTACGAAAATAATATTCTACCCGCCTTCCGGTAAGAATCTATCTGCATTCCCATAGCACACTCAAAAACATGTTTATCAAACATATTCGTTTTACACTCGAGATTATTTAAGCACTCTAGTACAAGTTTCTTCGTCAAATTTGTACTTAGAACAAAACAAGCACAACGACAATACTGAAAACACTTTCTTAGTAAGATAGCGAACGATTTCTGATACGTAAATTAAAATCTCCTACTCATAAAAACATAATAGGCAACGTGAGCTAAATGGCACGCTAGAATTTACATCTCTGCGATATGTAAACCTGGCAACCCCATAATTGGTGCTTCGGCTTGGCTGTTGCACATTGTTAACACTGTGGACAACAAAAGGCGGGGGAGGAACATTACTCGATTAAGTAGCCTGCTAAAACTGTTGTCGTGGGCGACTTGATTCAAGTAAACTGTTGTTTTTCGTGTGAGCGGGGAATTCAAAGTTTCCATTACCATTGAAAAGAAAAAAAAACATTAATACCTGAGTTAAGAGTGATTTCCTGTCATTTTTGTTGTCCGAACCATCTTTTTCGTGACATTTTGGTTACGAATCAGGTAACAGAATGCTCAAATTCGTGTCTTGTCTAATGGTCAATTGCACCTGGATTCTCTTTTGGAACCGAAGAAGTCCCTCCAAGCCCCTCTTTGGGGGAGGTGCCTTTCTGTGCTCCCCTTAAAACCCACTTAATGAGCTGCCCTCTAGCCCCCCCTTCCCGCAAAAAAAATCGTTGATCCGCTCATGCATACCACCCGAAAGTTTGATTCTTCTGACCTCTTTCCTCAGCGTGAGATGTTAGGCAGAAACAAAGAAGATTGTTTCGACCAAACATATCATATATATCTTCCTTGGAAGCAATTCCAGGTAGAAGAATTCCGGATTTATTTCCTGTGGCGATTGATTTAACCTTTGACTGTCGATGTTTCCTTTTGCAGGAATGTGTTCACTATTCCAAAGACAATCCAGGCTTCTGTAACGTTGTTAGAAAATTTACATATCATTTTGGAGAAGACGCCTCGCGATGATATACGAACGGAGGTCCTTCCCATGTTGTACAGTGCTTTCGAGAGCTCCACCATTCAAGTTCAGGTGAGGAAAAACTATTTCCATAAATTACCATCCACTCTCGAACCTCGTGCCGCGTCCGCGGTCGCCATGTATCGCTTTAGGAGAGTGGAAATGTCTAACGATTCAGGGTCCTTTCTACAATCGTTTCCTTGAGCAGCTTATTTCTATAGGAAGTCTTATGTTGTTCACATTGTGATTGAGGGACGTTTCAGAAGATTCTTGACATCACATTACGAGGAGGACACTTTTATTTAAACTCGAGTAAAATTCGACGGGAATATTTAGGAAGTAGATCCTGATAAGGGATGACCAGAAGTTGTCATTGTAAAAAATTAAAAATTGAAAAAAAATGCCACGGTTTATGAAAAACCTCTAAGTAGGTACGAACCTGTCTTAAAACTTTCAAAATTGACAAAAATCGTTTTCCTTAAGAGAAGCAACTTAAAATTATCTTTTGCTATCGCTTTCTGAAGTTATTCTCTTGGATTTCTTCGGGACCTACTAAAATTTTCCTTTTTATAGTGCGATGTTGAGATTCTCTGACACTCCAGTATGATGCTAGATTGAGCGCCTGGAAAGGGCAAATACAATCAGGTGCAATGTGCATCTAACAAAGAGCTGACAAGAGGAGACTTTGTGTTCTTTTTTTATGCTAAAAGAACTGAATTTGTCTAGAAAGAGGAACCGAATTCACAGTTGGCTCTTTTTTACAGGTTTTCTCTCTTAGAAATTAATTCAAAGAAACGAGCCAACTGCATAGGGAGGTTTGTTTATTTTCCGACTTATTTTCCTCTTTGTATTAAATCGATCCGTTGTTCTTTGAATCTATCATTTTAAATGTTTTGTATCCTCTTCCTAGGTCCCTCTATTTTTTATAACATCTACCTCTTTGCAAAGAGTTCTCATTTTTTCATCTACATTCTAATATAGTTTTCCTCTCACATTTCATTTACCTACCTAAATTTACCTACAGGATACACTTTCTTACGCAAGATATATTATTTTCCCTTTTATGAAAAATTGATATTATGATAATATACAATATATTATGCAACTTTATGATAATATTTCATGAACGGTTTATTCCTCTTAATTTTTTGTTTTTAATGTTTTCTTGTTCTTTTTTTTTGTTTATTAGTTTTTATAATTCAACACATTTTCCAAGATTCATTTGTCATTCTTGTCACTCAATTGCTTATTACTGTTTTTTAATTACTTTTACCTTCTCGCGTTTCTAGACTGCTGCACTTGTCGCTGTGGCGAACGTTTCAAATTACTTGGAAGAAACGGCCATTCGGCGAATGGTACTGCCAAAACTCAAACTAGTTTACGAAAAAAACGCTGGTGATATTAAAATAGACATAAATATTTTAGTGTGTATACAAAAAATTCTTGATCGGTTGGATCGGACGCAGATCATCGACGAGGTCCTACCTTTGCTCTGGGACGTCCGGCTTCAGGACGCCGAAGTTATAATGGCTGTTGTCAGTAAGTCACGTTTTCCTCCACTTTTTTACATTTATACGAACAAGCCGCTTTCACAGTGATCTCTGTCGCTTTGCGACGCCTATCCGCCACAGTGCTTTGTCCTCCAAATGTCCTTCAGGGAACTGGCACTATCTCTTCTTGTTTAAAACCCCCTGTCACCGCCTTTACTTTGGACGTCTTCCTCATCTCCTCCTAAGAGGAACCCAATCAAGCTTTTTCCTCGACTTTTACAACTCGTGTTTCATACATAAATGATTAGTTTGTTGTGTGATTGAGGGCGTAAACATGCTCATTGTGACGTTTGAGAATGGGTCTGTTGCAACACCCTGCTGAAGCGTAAAAAGAGGTTGACTCTCATAAAAAACAAAAGATTGCGCTATACGGCAGATGCATGAACTCCCGTGATATTTTATAGAAAGAAATTTCATAAAATTTTGCAAAAGGCAAGTTCATAATAATTTGCGAATCCGTATATTCAAGGATTTTCGCAAAAAGCCTTTTCATGAACTTTTTGTGTTATACCTAAAGTGTCGTGAAATTTCATTGAATGTTGCCTTGATATGAAGGATTTCAATTGAATTAAATTTCATGAATATTTGTGTAAAATGCATGCAATTTAGTGAAATATTTTATATATATATATATATATATATATATATATATATATAGATATACAGATAGATATAGATAGATGAAGCCATTATTGGGATCGATCATTTCTTCAAAATCGCAATTGACTTGGTCGTCAGTTCCATCGGGTGGAGGAAAGTGACAAGCGGTGGACATCTGCCCAGGATTTGACTTGTTGAAGAAGAAACAGTTCATCTGCACTCTTAAGAAGATTATATCGGTGGCGTGGGGGGCTTAAAACTGCTCAACGATACTTTAGTGTTCGAGTTCCAAATCGCTATGAGCCCACTTGTGTTTTTTCGTATGGTTACATTGCATATACATTTCTTGGATGTTTTTGTTTTATTCTATCTGATTGTGTAGGTAACTATATCCTTATTTCATTTCCTTTCCCTTTCATTTTTTCCTTTTTTGTAGCAGCTCTATGTCCATTTACAATAATTATTTTAAAATATCTTTCCCCCAGTATACACTTGATGCTTCAAACGGAACCAATTTGTTTTAATGAAATTTCCGGCTAAATCATGGGTTTTCTCAGGAGGGCAGCCTTTTGTCCCTCTTGGTCTCTACTGTTGCCAGATAATTTGCTTTTTCAGCACTTTTTCCAATTGAAATCCCACACTGAAAAAAAAAATTGCTAAAATACGGTGACAAATCACCAAATTAGTTAAATCAACCCGGTATTCTTAATCTATTTTGATGAGTTGTCACCTTTTTTCACTATTTTATGTGTTGATTTTAGCAGTTTTTTTTTTCAGTGCACGTGAAATATTAATATTTATTGCACAATCTGGCAACCTCTCGAGTGATATAGAAAAAGGTGGAAATGTTTAAAAGGTAGAATCCTTCGAAGTTTATATCAATGATAATAATGATGAGACTCTTCTTGTATTTTTGAAACTCCCAACTGCCTACATTTTTACATATTTGAATTTCTCAAGATTTAATTTTTTCTAATGTTACAGATATATATCAGATGATGTTATCCGATAAAAAATACGGGCTGTCCGTTAACCTGATGGCAACTAGGGTAATGCCCCTGTTAACGCCGCAGCTAGTCAATCCGGCTCTTAATTTAGATCAATTTACCGGCCTGAGCAATATCTGTCTCGAAATGTTTGATCTCATAGACAGGTAAATGATTTCGAGTATTCTCTGTTTCGATTCAGCCTAAGTCCTGTCCTTGCTGAAAGTCCCATCTTGCCAAAATATTTGTTTTTCCTTCAAACGTATGAAGTTGGTATTTTGTTCTCTCCACCTTACACCATTTTCTGAGCATTGAAGCACCAGACAAGGTGCAAATTGAAGGATCCCGAAACATGTGTGTTGATTATAAATTTACGGAGAAAACGATTCTTGCAACGATAATTACTGTAATGAACATCGGACAAAGATGTAGAACGGTTTTGAATGCGTGAATTCAAAACTGCCACTCATGAAAAAGCAGAAGTCTTTGTGAAGTAAATCGCGCCCTAAAGGCTACCGTAAATAGTCTCTACGGTACGAAATTATAGCACCTCAGTTTCGGTGCTTCAGCTCGGCTATTGCACGTTGTTAACACTTTGAACAATACAAGGTGGGAAAGGAACATAGCTCGATTGAGGAGCCAACCAAAGCCGCTGTAGTGCGCGATTTGATTCAAGTAGAGTAGGTATTGTTTGTCTTGTGAGCGGGGATTTGAAAATCCCCGTAACAATATGAACTAAGAACTTAATTATCTAAGTCAAAGGTTGAGTTCAGTAATTTTTGTTGCCTGACCCTCAGTTACGTGACATTTCGATGACACCCTGTGTGGACTCTATTAAATCAGTTCATGAAATCGCATTCTTGGTTAGAGGAAGCGTAATCCCATTTCATGATCTCAAGCTTTGAATACAAACCGAGCTAAAGAAAAAACTTGATTCCTTGAATGACCGCAAGTTTGGTTACATGAACCGGAATGTGCGACTAATATGCGACATCCTACTTACGGTTTTTATGACCGAAGACTTTTTTTCTCAGTGTAAAGGTAGTTAAAGTTTTTTCTTATTTTATTTTCATTTTATCAATGGTTTAACTTTTTACCGTGTTGTTTCAATCAATATTATGTGGTTTAACTTTTTACCGTGGTGTTTTAATCAATATTATGATGGTCGTATTTCAATCTAAAGACTAATTTGGTATACCATTCAGAAACATTTAAAATATACGCACACACATCCCACATCACCCAATCCACATCACCCATATCTTCCTTGCGCATAACGAGATGAACTTTCCTGAAATTGAGCGGTTTCGGATAAAATATACCAAGTCAGATTTTTACTCAACAATTTTTTTTGGGTTGATCTGTCTGTCAATCTTGAGAACCTATGTAATGTACGAATGTCTGTTCCTCCATACGCAGATAAGGAGTCTTATAAATGACCCAGAAATATCAAAGTTTTTTCGCAATATTGAATCCTATGCAGATAGACTTCTCGATTAAATAGTCCAAATAATAAATCAAGGAATGCTACGCGATGATTTCAGGAACCAACGCAATAAACTAAAATTAGACACGATGCCGTTACAATCAAGTCCAGATAGACATCGTCCGCTGAGGCACTTATGTAGTTCCGACAATATGAACGTGGCACCCTTCAGTATACCCAACGTGAGGGTAGAGCAAAGGAAAACATCTTCCGCTGAGGATATGGCCAGGAAGAACTCAGGCGGTAAGTTCCTCCACATTATCAAACTTTCCAGCGGGCTGATGTTTGATATTGATTTACAAGAAACGATAGAAAAGGGAGAAATGGAGCGCTCCTTTTGGTTGAAATGGGTGGTTACAGCGGACAACAGAGGTGAAAAGAATAATAATTAGCAGCAACCCCCGAGAGACTCTTTACAATATACGCCATCATTTCCCCCTTAGTCTACAACAACCACTCGTTCAAACCAATAAGATCGCTCTATTTCCCCCTTCTTTGTATATATATCCGTCTATCAATTTCAATAACCAACACGCATACGAGGGCTCTTAATTTATTTCAAAGCTTGCAAAATAGACTTCAACAATACAATATTTTAACAAGAGTTTAACTGAAATTATTTTTCTTCAAAATTTAGGTGATTTTTAATAATAATTTTTGAGGAAATCAGATACATTTTTGCATAAAAAATGCCTAAAATACGGCACATATATACAGGGTGTACCAAAAGTCCGTCCCACCCCTGCTAACTTTTGAACGAATTGAGCCAGGGGAATGAAACTTTGGAAATGTTCCTATCTGAATAGGGACCATTTTTTTTTTTTTTTGGGGGGGGGGGAGTGGTCAAAATTTTGGTCCCCCCCCTGAGGGAAGACGGGCGCGGGGGGCCCCCAACTTTTTTTTTTCAAATGGCAACCTCTATCTTGTGATACATCATTCAAAAGAGCATAAAAAACTAAGAATTTTGGCGCAAACCGCAGATCAATATCTTAATTTTTGACCGAGTTATGATAGGTCAAAGGTCAAATTTGACCTATTTTCAAAAAATCATAACTCCGGTTCAAATTATCGTAGAGAAAAAAATAAAACGGGAAAATTTACCAAATTGTGTCCGCTTTTAAGTAAAAATTGCAGAAATCACTTCGCTGTAATTTTAAGGGGGGGCTCGGACCCCCAAATACATCAATTCAAAGGTCATTCAATTTTCCCGCGAAAAAAGGCAATTTCCCCTAGGTTTGCCTCCACATTATCTCAGTAAGGTCAAAATTAGTTCAACATTACGTTGGCAAGTCCCCAAATTTCGGGAAAAGTTTAAAAAAAAACGAAATTTAAGGTGATTAAATTTGACCGTTTAAATTTCGTTGTTTTTTTAACTTTGTTGTTTGTTTGTTGTTTTTGTGTTCGTTGTTTCTGCAATTTTTAATTAAAAGCGGACACAATTTGGTAAATTTTCCCGTTTTATTTTTTTCTCTACGATAATTTGAACCGGAGTTATGATTTTTTGAAAATAGGTCAAATTTGACCTTTGACCTATCATAACTCGGTCAAAAATTAAGATATTGATCTGCGGTTTGCGCCAAAATTCTTAGTTTTTTATGCTCTTTCGAATGATGTATCACAAGATAGGGGTTGCCATTTGAAAAAAAAGTTGGGGTCCCCCGCGCCCCCCCTGAGGGGGGACCAAAATTTTGACCCCCCCAAAAGATGGTCCCCTTTGAGATAGGAACATTCCCAAAGTTTCATTACCCTAGCTCAATTCGTTCAAAAGTTAGCAGGGGTGGGACGGACTTTTGGTACACCCTGTATGTGCAATCTACGAGTGCAGATTTTGCAGCGTTGAAATTCAGTTTCGTTCCTCGCCTGAGAATCAACAAATAGATGCCATGTATTAGTGGTGACGTCATTGCAGAACGTAGGGACCATTGGATTCAAACACTAACAATATAACCTCTTTCAATGCCTACGATGAGAATCAGTTGACATGTATCGATTTCCATGACGTATCACAAGCAGCAATAGCATCTGTGGGCACTAAGATGCCGTAGTCATGGAAGGTCACACAACATCGGCAATGTTCAGTTAATTAAATCTATACTAGTAAAGCAGACTTCACGTTGATTGACTCACTCACTGACTGACTGACTCACGTATCAGCGGATCTCGTTAACGGGAGGTCGTATAACCCTGGGATTCCGCACTGGGATCCCTCTCTACCCCGAGGCGCCGGATAAAGGAGGATTTCGCGATCCGCCCGCCGGTTCGTGGGATATCACGGTCCGCGTGTTTCGATTTTCCCGTAAGGACAACGGGTGCGAGAGAGATGGAGCAATTTCCGCGGCTCGCGCTGGAAGACGGCTGATTTTCATGTGTGTTCTTCTGGTACGCGTAACGGGTGCGAGGAAGATGGAAGGAGTTCGGCGTCGCGCTGTTGGAAACGCCGCGCCAAGATTTTAGCGAGCTCCGACTCGTGCATCCGTTGCCGGGCTACTCTCTCAGGGATGTGAAAATCTGGAAAATCTGTCTGTGCATTGGCAAAGACTCTTTATTCTATGGCAATGGTCTCCTCTGCGGAAGTATGAGATATTTGTTCCGCGGATCCTTTTATTTTCTTTCGTTTTTTTTTTTTGCAAAAGATTAGTGAAAAATGTGCTTCGCGGAACCTTTCGTTTTCTGGTTTTTTTTTTCTCTTTTTTTTGCAAAAATTTAACTGCTCAAGTCCGAAAGTGAATGAATTGTTGTGATTTAGTCTTCACGTCGCCTGGGGTTACTTTTTGTTACTTTTTTTTTTATCTTCTGTTTTGAAATGATCTAGGCAAATTCTCGGAAAATTTTAAGAGAAGCTGTTGTTTGGCTTTAAGAATAAAAAAAATAAAACAAAATGGAACGTAAAGACCGTGTGCAACGTTTCAATCGGAGGAGAAACGGGGTTTTCACGCGCATCCCATCAATATTTGACTCCGATCGTGGAAGGCGCTCTTGATACAACTACTTCACCACGGGGGATGTCCATATTGCCGCTTGCTAGAGTGAAGGCGTTCTATACTGTGATGACGGCTCGGTCACACTGCGCCTGCAGACGCGGTGCTGACAGCAAAGCAAAACTAGAACATCGCTTCGACATTCTAAACCTGCTTTCTGTTTCTATCATAGTTTACCGCAGCACATGAGTCATACTTGCAAAATTTTAGATCATCGCTAATGTTTTTTTTTTTTTTTTTTTTTTTTTTTTTTTTTATTTCAAAACATTAAATCTTGTACAAGGAAACCGATGGTTACATCCCATAGTTCTCGTGAAATTGAGATTGGATTCTTCCAATTCGTCACTTTTAACAAGCAGAAATGAAGCGAGCAACTATTTGAACTCCGGAGTGGGTATGTGGTATCATACAAAATTGAAGGAAAATCCTACGTTTTCGCCCATCCCAAGTAACAGATGTTCATGAGTTTTATGCGCACATTGCGTAGTCTTAATTGAGTCAGAAATTCGCGTGTATGCCACGATATTGATGTGAATAACGAGCAATTATAATAATCTTAGAAATTCGCTAGGGACACGACGTATTTGCCGTGATATCGTGGTGATAATCGTGTAATTACTAATTTGTTTTACAAAATCCCGTTTCTCGAAAAATCACGTTTTCTCCGCGATGTAGATGACAAACCCGCCATTGCTGAGAATAAAACGAAACCGCTGGTTAAATCCCGTAATTTTCGCGGCTGAAACTCACCAGCTAACTTCAATTAAACATTGAACTGACAAAAGTGACAAATCTTTATCATAATAACCAACTTTTGATTGGGTATTTTTGATTATTATAATTATCATATGAGCCTACTGCAGAATAGACCAAAATAGCAGCACACTACTAATCTCTGCATTTTTATCGAACCATTGCGTCTCACCAATTTTGAAATAGTAGATAATAATTCAGAGACACAATTAGTAACTAATCACTAATCACAGTGATTGCTGATGGTGGGGTTTCGTGCTAGTAAATAAATAAATTCACGTATGTGAAAAGAGAAAGAAACCACACGATCATGACACAAGGCAATATTCGCATTAGAGTCTTTTGCAGACATTTACATTGGTTCCCAGAAGAAACATTTTTGTTTTAAAATTTCAGTTTTATTCCATTTCAAGCTTTTTAAAAAAAATCTTATACGTGGGTAAATGGAAGAACAAAAATTGCAATCGATAAATAATGTAAACTTGTTAAGAGAAACGACTATATTTCTGGCTCATTTTGGAAACAATATTTGAACCATCAGTTTTCCCATGCAGATGGGTGATTTTGACAGATGAGTCAGAATTTGTAGTTTCTCCTTGCAAAATGTAGCTAAGCTCCGATCAAAGCCAAAACAAGTGATTGTGCGACGAAAATGGTAAGCCTAAAAGAGAGAAACATAGTAACGGTGAAATTTTTAAACCGTTTATCTCAATTTGTAGCGCTGCGTACTTATTCTTATCTTATATTTACCTGCCTAATCTCTCTGGTAGAAAACAATCACATCGATTCTAGAAAACTCATTTCACCTTCCCTCTGCCCGTAAAGCTTATTCTGTGTAATTTTCAAAGTTTGATGATATTCTTTCTCTACTTGAAAATGTAGTAACAGAAGCGATTTGAGTCGCCGCAATCAAAATATATGGTTTGAAAATTTCGCCGTTGATGTATGTCAATTCTTCACAGGGACAATTTGTAGAAATGGTTCGTTCAAACCTTTAAACATGTTTCCAGATGGAATACCTTTTCTTTCGATGTTTGTGTGCAATTGTGGTTGTTAATTTTTGTCATTCTTACATGCCGTGTTCAAATGCTGTACAAAATGAACGCTTTAGGAAGATTGAAATAAGCATGGATTTTTTATCCATTTCTTCAAGCACGTTTGCCTGTTGGCCTACAGTAAACTCTCCTCATTGAATTTTTCTCTTTTCAACATGTTCGGGAAAAGATTGTCAGTTTTGCTTGCACGCAATGAGAAGAGAAGAAAACTTGCAAAAAAAGTACAAAAATGAGAAGTGAAGACTGAAATAATAATTATTCAAATACCAGGTCATTTTTCCGGTCAAACGAACCACCGAATATTTCAAGCTGTCTTCAGAATGCTGACAATAAAACGTAGAGAGAAAAAAAACTTAATTCCAAATAAAATCTCACATTATTTATGATGTATGCAATTCAAGGGGACACCGTTAGTTCTTGCATCTAATATTTCATGATTTTCATGTCTTCGATCAGATGTTGATTCTTATATGTTACCGCGCTCCTTGAATATAATTTCTAAACCAGATTACAGGTGCCTGCACTATCTGCTTTCTTATCTCTATACATTTTTCCAATGTACATACAAAATTAAATGTTTGATATCGTTCTCTCATTTACTATACGTTTGTATTATACACGGTTTTACTATTTAAAGTTCAATTTACATGGGTCTACTGCAAACTCAGGAAACTTGTTACAGGCAAAAACGCCAGAGAATATTATTTCGCACGTCAAATATATCTGAAATACAGCCAGCACTCACGACATGAGAGAACAATCTCTTAAATTGATGCTTATTTTTTTTGTAAGATATCAACTGTTTTAAAGATTTTGTACTTTATCTTTTTCTTAAAAAAAATGAAAAAGAATGCTTCTGAACGAAGAAATTGTAATGTGAGAATGATTGATAATACTTCGTAGGATAATTGTTTGAGTCGATTAGGTTCTCCTACATATATCAGAGCAAACTTGATTAACTCGGAAAAATTGCTTGCGGGCGCAGGCTGCAACGAGAAATATTATCAAAAAATGTTCCGATTGTTTTTAAAATCTTTTAACTCAAATGTTTTCATGATCTCGTAGGTACAGAGTGTTAAAATATTTCCCCTCAATATTTTTTAAAACAAATGCCCTCAAATATCTTGTCAAAATACTCTTTAAAATTTTGTTGTCAGCAACTTTTGCGTAGAACAGTGTAAATATTTACAATGTACTTATTTGTAAAATATTTCATTCTGTCAGTGGTTAAGCCACTATTGTAGCTCAGCGCGCAACTGGACCCAATGACACAGAAACGCACCTATTCGCTTTCTGGATGAGAAAGAAATAATTGATTCATAGAGAGATATTGGTTGAACCGTAAATTTTCTATTTTCAACAACTCATAGTCGAGAAAAATATTCTAAATGTACCTAAAAATAATGGTTAAAATCTTTCCTTAACATTGCGTCTTACGAACCTATAATAGTCATAAGCTCTTTTTCTCGGTTGAAGCTTTATGCGACTCGGTGCGTTTCTTTTCAAATCGATGTAATTGGAAAGCAAGCGATTGCTGAGCCTTCGGGTTGCTTATTGAAATTGATGTACAAAATGGTAGACAAATTAAATTAAACTGGAGCTATCCTTTTGGAGGATGTGGGTGGGTGGTTGTAATGGACCAAGAAAGTAAGTAATGGAATAACCAACGGCAACCCACCAGAGACCCTTCGATTAGTCCATGAAAGAGAGTCATGATTTTCCCTTGGGTCTAAAACAATCACCCGGTTAAACCAATAGGATCGCTCTATTTGTGTAGCTTTTTCTTTATCAATCCCGGTGATGTTTTGGCAGTCGGTGGGCTGATTTTTGAAATTGATAGACAAAACCAAAGACGAAGAAGGCAAAAGGAAAATGAAGCGATCCTGTTGGTAGAAACGGGCAGATTTTATAGGAGACTAAAGGCAATGGAGGGGAGCGGGTGATGGATCTCTAATGGGTTGCCGTTAGTGAATGTGATGCCGCAATCAGACGCTGAATTTAGCAGCTGAATGTGGAAGTCAACAGTCATCGCCTAACGGCTGAAATTTAGCAAATTCGAGTTATTTTCAACCAGATGTGTATTAAATCTACTCGAATAGTTCAGACAAATTCAAAATTGGTCCGATGGTTGCTGAGAATCGTTGCAGAATTTTCCGCGTCACGCGCAAAATTCAGGCATCGGGCCGATGACTTCCACATTCAAGCCACATTCAGCTCCCACATTCAGCGTGTGATTGCGGTGTAAGACATTCCTTATCCATTGCAACCATGAGTTTCCAGCGATAGGATCGCACCATTGTCCCTTTTGCCGCAATCAGACGCTGAATTTAGCAGCTGAATGTGGAAGTCAACAGTCATCGCCTAACGGCTGAAATTTAGCAAATTCGAGTTATTTTCAACCAGATGTGTATTAAATCTACTCGAATAGTTCAGACAAATTCAAAATTGGTCCGATGGTTGCTGAGAATCGTTGCTGAATTTTCCGCGTCACGCGCAAAATTCAGGCATCGGGCCGATGACTTCCACATTCAAGCCACATTCAGCTCCCACATTCAGCGTGTGATTGCGGTGTTTTTCTTTTTGATGTGAAATGCGGCGTCTATCAATTTGAGAAATGAAGCCGCCGTTGTGTCGGCGGTGCGGCGCGGCATCATGTTGGCAGTTCTGCGTGTGTAGGAAGTAAGTGTTGGTTGGCCCGAATGTTAAATGTCGTTTGGTGTGTTTTGTGTTTTCTTGGCATGGCTCTCGTGACGACGGTTCTCATGACTCAGACTCGGGAATGTTAGGTTCTTGGTGGAACAGGACGTCGCCCTCCTCGCCGGACAGCAACTACCTGCGCGTGCACAACGCCTACACGAACCGGCGCCTCTCGGACAACACCCTCATGGCGCCCAAAATCAAGATCGCCCCCTCTTGCGCCTCCTCTCCCGGCGGCCCCGGGAGCCCCGGCGGGCCCCTCCCCATCCGCCGTCACTCCAGCTTCGGGCCCCAAGAACGACGTGGCTCCACCGTCAACCTATCGCCGCCATCGGTGAGTACATGATCACATTCAATTACAACATATTATATACATATTCATAATCCTAACATTACTCATAAATAATTCACAGTTAATTGCCAAACCTGGCAACCTTGTGCTAGTCAATCTTTCCTGTTTTGTATCCCTTTTCATTTCGAAACTCATTCCTTTCAGTACGTTTTATTCCACCAAAATTTTACCATCTCTTTTTACATGCTCTGTGAGAGGATTATCCGGCCGGACGGCATTGCGGGCTGATTATTTAAATTGATAGACAAAGCGATTGGTAAAGAGGATGACGCGAAAAGAAAGCGATTCTATTAGTTTAAATTGGTACCCGCGTCTTTAGACTACGGGAAATAATGATTGACTAACCAAAGGATTCTTAGTGGGGATTCTTAAAGTCCATGTTGATTTTCCTACTTAAGTAGATTCTTGGAAAAATGGGAAAAATGGATTTGTGCCTTTTTGATCCACAATTCTTTTTAACAATATAATTCTTATCTGGATTGAGGATCTTTCATTGTTGCCAGATGAGAAATATTAGGACTTTTCTCCTATTGTAACCCGTATAAAGTATCCACATTTAATCGCACAAGTTGGCAACCTTTGTCAACATTTTAATGGTGGAGTTATAAGATTTTTTTTTTTTTTTTTTTTTTTGGGGGGGGGGGAACAGTTATTTTGCAAATTGCAAGTTATTAAAGAACTTATGTAAGTGCTGTCTGCGAATTCATTTTTTTTCTTTCAGCTCATTATTTAATCATTTCCCAAAATAAGGGGTAATAAATTCCTCCTCCGCTATTCCAAAACTTTTTTTGTGCCAAATTGTCTTTTTTCATTTTTTTGTTTGGATACTTTTTGAAAAGTACCATTGGGAGGTGATATTACCTTAATTGCGTAAAAAATGAACTAGTTCCCTTTTTATCCTTCATGCTTGAAATTTAAGCGTTTTATTTAATTTAAAATGCCTGTTGAAAGCGTTGAAAAAAAAACTTGTTGAACGGGCATTGCACTATTGCAGGGCATCCACTATAGAAGTAGCTCGATACCGAGGGCTGGACCCTTTTACCCGTCCTCTTCCTCGATCGAATATGTAAGTTGCCTTTCTCTGCGGAGTACAAGTCTTTGTGTTGTCATCCTCCGTTTTATACCCATGTTATGACGTCACTAACCTCAACGTCACTTTTCAATTCTGAGCACTCCTGCATTGTCCCCGTCCTCCACTGTTTCCTGACCCTCGCTCTCCCCTGCCTCCATGCCTCCACGCCCCACCCACCCTACCCGATTACCCGATTGCCAAGACTCCTAGACCGAGTCCTCCTACAGTACTATTTCAATTGAAGCCATTATCATTATTCATCCGGAACTTAAAGTGCCCAACCTGAAGGGCA
This sequence comes from Bemisia tabaci, assembly GCF_918797505.1. Taxonomy (NCBI): domain Eukaryota; kingdom Metazoa; phylum Arthropoda; class Insecta; order Hemiptera; family Aleyrodidae; genus Bemisia; species Bemisia tabaci. Next base: position 18,356 of record NC_092800.1, on the reverse strand, counting down.
ATCGTTTTAATGTTTTCTTCATTAAACTATACCTTGTAAATTGAACATATTTTTCAAGTATTTTAAAAATCATCATGATATTTTCCGTAGCATTATCATCGCATACATTTTTTATTTTATAAAATGTTTTTAATGTATGTTACCACGGACTTGAACACTTGATACTCCTCTGTCACGGCCTTAAATACGAATGCTTCTTTCATAGTTGGGAGTTGATTTTAGACAAACTCACGATGAGTCGGAACATAATGTTCCTCAATAAATGTTACCCTACAGAGACAATTTATTAATACTTAAAGACTCTTGTTGGAGTTTATTTTCACCCCGGCCACAGTGAAAAGGATAGAATACGGAACAGTATGACCTTCTGGCTAATTGTTGAAATTGATAGAGATAGTAATAGAGACAGGACCTACAGAGATAGCTAAGAAACCTTATCGGTTGAAACGGGTTGTTGTTGTAGACAAAGGGAAAAAGCAAAACATGGGCTAACAACAGGGTCCCTTATCGGTTGCCTTTAGTTAATCTGTCACTTACCTTTTTTATTCATTCCAACCTCCCACTTCCACCAAAAGGTTTGCTCCATTTTTCCTTTGTCCCTCGCTTTTTCTATTAATTTGAATTATCAGCTCGCTCTGGTGATTCTTGCGAATTAACGGCACTTTATGTCTTTTCGATTTTAGTTTATATGGAAGAATCGATGCGTAAAGACGTAAAATTGATTGTTTTTCTATCACCTATGGCCAAGTAGCGAAAGCACGTTTCTCTAAGGCGGTGTTTCAAAGTTTCCCCTCCTACTTTATTCTTTCAAAGAGGAACAAGCCAACTTTAAAATGGAAAAAAAAGAAAAAAAAATTGAAATGTACACAACAGATTCTGCCAAAAGAGAAGGAAAATTAAGATAATTTTCGAGAAATTACGTTAAATAATTTCCTGCAAAAAGAAAATAAAAAGGGAAGTATTACAGTAAATACGTGGTTTCTTACATTAACCATTGACATACAAATGAAAAACACAAGTCCGACACGTGGTGATTCTCGTGATTTTAAACATATTAGACCAAAGGTAGCACGGAACGAGGGCTCAATAAATCTATACGTAATTTTCATTAGATAGGAATCAGCAATAATAATATATAATTTACTGATAATGGATAATTCCAGCATTTCGTAATACGCCAGTCGTCTGTACTACCACTTCATTTTTTACGGTTGAATTCTCTTGGATGAACCCAACATTGAAAGATATGTCTAATTGTCAAGTTCTCTGTTTTAAAGAGAAAAAAGAACCTCTGCTGTACAAATCTTGAAATTCAGGAGGCACTTTTCAGTTGCACAAATTGGCAACCTTGCTCAATAGAACCGAGCTATCGTGCGGTAAACCGGAAGTTCAGTTCTACGAATCGAAAATCGATGTTCCTTGTTTGACCGTAGTTTTCTGATTTTTCTAACCGACGTGTTCGTACCGCTGAAATTCCGGTTCACACGGAAAAAATTCATCGCTGCATTACCCATGAGGGTGGGTAAATTAGAAATTTCGCATTGCTAAAAACGAGACTTGCAATGTGGGTAGTAAAACAGCAAAACAATTTTTGCTGCAAAAGCAAAATAAAAAAATGCGATTTTCGCAATATAAAATTGCTAGTTTATCCACTATTTAGTAATGATCTCAAATTTAAAATTGCTCAAATTACTTAAATATTCCGAAAATTGCAATGTAAAATTGCTAAAAATACCATAACATTGCGAAAATCACCAAATAAAACTGCTGATTTTGCAAGATCGTTGTAATTTCAGCGATTTTATATTGCGATTTTTGCAATGGCAAAACATTACCGTGGTGCTCACTAGGTGATGTGCTCAGTACTTACATTTTTTCGCACGTGCATTTGCGTTATTGCAGCATCCTCCTTGGTTCAGAGATTTTGCGTGCTCTTTAGGTGATGTTGTTGATACTAACCTCTTTTTGGTGCACTTGCATAGACTGATTTAGTGGCTACGTCATTCGCGATATAGTATCGAACCCTTGATTTAAATGTAAATAAACGCAGAACCTTTTTTTAAGTCGCGCCTCTTACGCCGTGGTGGTAAAATGTATCGAATAGCTTTCTTAATAATGAACTAAAGAATCGAATAGTGTGAGCTATTTAAGCTTACTGTGATTAATTTCCATCCCTGAGCAGTAGTTGATATTACGGAAAGTTGGTACTGTGCCATGCGGCCCGCGCTGTTTAGTAAGCCTGTAATGCTAAATTGCGCGGGTGTTACACCAAGGAATGCCTTCAACCTTGAACCTTCTCAGCTTCATTGTCGGAATCAAAAACCCTTTAGACGGTCCGAATTTTTATTATATTCGTTCCGATTGACAAAAACTAACATAAAAAAGGAAAATAATAAACTAAATAATTTGAGAGTGTGCGCTATTAAAGCTTACTGTGATATTTTCTATCAGTACTCTAATTTTTGAACCTGTAGTATCAGTTGGTGATCGAGCATAGATTGTAACCCAAATCAACATTAAGGAACGCAAAAGTGTTACATCACGAAGATTTAACCTTCGTACCTATTTGAGCAAATAACACTTGCTACTTCAGCAACTGGCGTGGTTAGTTCAGTCACAAAATAAAATGCGAAATTACGAACACAATATTTCCCAATTGAGGATGGCCATTTTTTTCCGTGTTTGAGACGAATTTGCGCGCTAAGGTACTTTACTGTCTTTTAAATTAAAATTATTACATGTATATCACGTTATAAACATGAAGAGTTGAGATTTCTTTAAAACTCAAGAATCGATATCCAGAAAAACCATCATTATTAGCGTAAAATCTTTAGGACCTTGAGTTTTCATCTCATACCTGTAAATTATCATTGAATTGGATCTGCGAAATCGTCACTCGTGATTTTTTGGCCCGCTTTCTCGAAACTTTTAAGAAATTACTCCGGTTTTTAATTGCGAAACGCGGCCCGGCGTCCCTAACGACCGAGGGATGTTTGACCGCGCACTTTGTAGGGGACGGGGCCCTACTTGGTTTGTAAATATGTAAAGCACACGAAAAAATTCATTATTTTTATACCTACAAATAGTCATTTCATAAATTAGTATCAAAATACCTCGATGTTTTAGTGCATGTATTCAAACACGTGTCACGGTTCATTCATAATGCTTGTCCGCGGCCTGATTACTGAAATTGATAGGCACAGCTATAGGCAAAACAGAGGGAAAATAGAGGGATCACATTGGTAGGAACGGGGTTTTAGACTAAGGGGGGGGGGGGCTGATGGGCTAACGAAGAAGTCTCTCGAGGATTTTTGTTCTTTTTTCTATTACTCACTTCCTAAGTCCATTGCTACCACCCGCGTTTACCGAAAGTTTGCTCGAATTTCCCTTTGTTACTTTGTTATAGCTTTGTTTGTCGATTTCAAGAATCATTCCGCAGGAGGCGACTCTGCGATCTCTACGTGGCAAGTTGGGAACACAGTTCCCTTCATTTCAATCAATTGCAAATAGTCAATTTTAAATAAGGTGACTTATTATTGGAAAATTGCGAATGTTTGAAATCAGAGACAGTGTATTTAAGAAACCCCGCCCTAACAATCTTAGCAATGTAATCGAGTGAGGCAAAAGTTAAAAATAGCCTGCCGCTATGTTTTTCTAAATGATGGTTGATGATCAATTTGTTGAGCAGAAAGTCGAAGAAAATTTGCCTGATGATGACCGATGATTGTCACTTACGGAGGCAAGTGTTTCTTTTGCAAATTTCGTGTAAATCGCTAAGCAACCTGCTCAACTCTTTGATTTGGAGTCATCAATAGGTAAATTTAAGCGTCAACTTGCGACAGAAGCCTTTACATTGCTGGGAAGATAACAATGATCAGTCCCTACAGTGGATTATTTGTCGCCCTCCTGATATAAGGGCGAAAATACACTTGGCGATGAACCCTTTCATCCATTTAACTCAATACTTTTTCGGGTTCAATTCAAATTTCAATTACGTCCTTTTGTCAGCCAAGAAACTTACCTATATATGCGAAAAGGAGCTACGTTGCATGTAAACCCTTTGCATAAACTCCTTTTAGCACGAATTCGCCCAAATATATACTGTTGCCGTTCTAAATACATTTAAATGGATGAAACCGAATGCTATCAGATTACGAGAATCGCATTAGCTGGTTGATTATTGACATTAATAGACTAAGCCAGAAAAAGTAGAAACAGAGAAAGAAAATGGAGGAACCCTATTGCTGGAAGCGGAGAATTCCAATGGACAAAGGCACTAAGTAATAGACTCACAATCAGTAACAACAACCCACGTGATAGGCTGGTGTTAGTCCACCGTTTCCATGACCCGTTTCAAAAAATAAGATCCCTCTATCTCTCTTTTTGGTCTTTGTTTATCACTTTGCCTACCTATCAATTTCATTAATCAGCCCGTGTCTGCGTGAAAAAAAAAAATAATCTCGGTGACACGAAACGATAAGTTCAGTAGGTATAGGCGCAGGTAGTGGCGATTTTTGAAAGTTGCAACACTATTTTTCCTCCATTTAAATATATCGATTCTCGGCGAGTTAGGGTGACACACCTTAAATCGATATTTTTATTGGATTTCAATGCAGGAAAGGCAGTGTTGTCAACTTGCAAAATCGTCACTGACGCAGGGCTTTTACGATCCAGAAGACTGGGCCCTGGGTCGTGTGAGCCGACCTCTTTGGTTCACAGAACCGAACATTACTTTGGTGAATAGAGATTTCGCTTCGGTTCATGGAACTGAAATTTCGTTTTCGTCAACCAAAAAGGGTCAGTCAGCGCAATTTAGTTTCTTTTAATCGAGCGCCCTCTGATCGTATCGGTTCGTATAACCGTATAAGTGTCATATCCTGTGTGATCTCCTATTCGTTCCCGACAAAAGTTTACCGTCTGCTTGTGAAAATGATCCTCTTTAATTCAATGTTCAAAATCACTCATTTATAATTTTTTCAAGAAATTCCATTACGTCATTCCCAGACGAAAGGGTGTAACTCTGTTCCAAGGTGCAAGATTGGCTAAAAAAATTCAATATAATATAAGACAATGACTGTGCAATAGACGATGTATTAGTGATAACGTCATCATGCACAGGATATCTCCATTATATCGAATTGGACCCAAGCAATAAAATTACCTAACCTCTTGCAATGCTATAAATTAGAATAAATTGGAATATACTTAACTATTTTGCGGCGTATAACACTAATAGCGTGTATCTCTTTTCAAAATGCTGATTTTTGCTCATAATAAGTGGAACAGTCAGTGGAATATCTAATAAGAAAAGCGCAATAGTTTTTCAGTCAAAATACAATTTTCGAGGGAAATTTTTCAACTTTGTGATGAATTTACATTCTTTTATCTGGGAATCGACGAATTAAAAATAAACATTGACTGTGTCAAATTATTATTACTTTTATTATTTTAACAGAAAATGAATTAGTTCCGAATTAGTTCTGAATATGCACTACTATATCCTAGGAAAAAAAGTCCACGGTGATGTTTGAAGAAAGTCAAATATTTCCGATTTAAACCTGATTATATTCCTGCGGTGAGAATCAATTACTTTGAATCTGACTTGTGAATCAAAATAAGGTACTGATTATTGCTTTATCATCCAGAAAACGAACGATTATTAACGGCAAGAGGAGAGAAAAACGTACCTCCGTTCGTAATACCAATTGCAATTTTTTTGCCCTATGCTTATTTAAATCCAAGGAAACTAGACGTTTTCAAATCGGAGAATTTTGCACGATTATGAGTCACTGTCTAAGAACATTTTTCAAAGCCTTTTTCTTGAACTACCATTTAGCTCTCCTCTAAAAAACACTTACTAAAAAGCGGAAATTTTGAAATCTTGGGCAAGTTTGTTTTTCTAGTTTCATCATTGATAGTTTTTTGGCGGTTCTTTTCCGAATGCTATAGGAAAAAATGATGATTTGTCTGCTGACTGGTGAATACTTAATTAGATTATTAAATTAAACCTTTATTTTCATTCGTATATTTGCAAAACGGGTTTTCATTGTTGATTGATCTTCAATTGTTTTCTTCTTTTGACTAGCTTGCTCGTAATGGAATTGTAAGTATTAAAATTATCTTGCACTTTTTTCAATTAATTAATGTTCTTGCCTCTTTTTATGTGAAAATAGAAGTTACGGTATTATACGAGGTCTGTTAGATTAGAAACCGGATTTTGGTGATAACTAGCCCACAATGCGTCCGGAGTAGATTTTTTTGAATTTTCCTGATAACTGGAAATATACTTAAGAACGCTACGTTCACAAATTTGAAAAATCCTAGTTAGCTTCGTTGGTATGTGGCTTGAAGTAAGGCAACCTCATGGGTGTTATGCGATTTTTATGTTTGACCGAACTTGTCTCTCTCTTTTCGGTCTTGCACTACATTTTTCAACCCACAAGGATGATTGGAGTTTCGTCTCCATATTCTAGCGGTACACTCAAGTATTATCACCGGAAATTATCCTATCCAAAAATGAAGGATCATTGTTAGAATGTTCAAGCAGCTAAACGGCAATTGACATTTGGCTGGATTTTTGTTCAACGGACAACAATCAAGGGGCAAGTGTACCTAAAACTCGATGCATGTCCACATATTCTATCAAAATTGTATGTACGGAGCCTTCAGATATATTACACTGTTCAGCAAGCTCGAAAGGACCATTTTCGAGCACTTTTTCCCGCACTTCCTACACGTGACAAATGTCAGTTGCCACTGATGGTCGATTCCCGTGCTTCTCATCCTCGACGAACTCCTGACCAGTTTTGAATCGTTTAACCCACTCAAACAGTGAGAACAACTCATACAATGATCTTGGTAAACTTTACTGAGCATATCAAAAGTTTCAGTACAAGGTATATCGAGTTTAAAACAAAATTTAATGTTAAATCTTTGCTCTATCAGTGATATTATGATGAAAATCGCAGAACGCACCTAACTTACTCGTATAGAGGACACAGAGTAAATACTGATCAAAATAAACAAAATCTGTGAATCTAGCGTTCTTCAGTATGTTATCAGCTATCAAAAAAGTCCAAGGAAACCTAATTTGGACGCACACTGGGCTAGTTATCACCAAAATCCGATTTCTAATCTAACAGACCTCGTATTAAAACAATGAACACGTTTCCCTGGTTCAAAAAGAGGAGAATAAGAAAATAGTGTATTTCTTACGGGAGTTGCACTTAAAGTTAATATTTCATCACTTTTTCTAATTGATTTAGATAAAAAATGTATAAATAAAATTAATGAAAAAATAAATTGAAAAACAGGTAAATAAATAGTGGGTTGACAAAGAAATTACATTTTCCGATGAAGATTCTTCAGAAGGCTCTATAATATAAAAAAAACAAACTCGTACATACGAAGTCTCACCCTAGCAGGAAGTTTCCCTGAACTTGATCATTGGTTTTAATGAAAACGGTCATATTATTTGCAGTTATCATCAGAAAAATCTCAGTCAAGACATTTCCTTTTACAACGGGAAATGTTTACGAATTCATTCACAAAGTCATCGCATGATGAAAAACCTGGAGTTAGATTAGGTTCCGATTATCCTCAGGTCTGGGTCTGACACCATGGGAGAATGCAATAGTGTAGGATTTTCGGATAATACATAAATGAGGAACGAACCAGACCACAGAAATGCATGAAATCATTTTCGCTCCAGGAAGAAGCACACTGAAGGAAACAAAAATTTAAAAATTTAAAAATAAGGGTGGAAGTCAAAACCGGAGAACTTCGATATCTCTCGAACGAAGAAATATATCGAAGTCCGGTTAGGACAATAAATCGTCTGAAATTGCATACTTTGAGATTCTGAGGATCAAAATCCCGAAATCACATTTTCAAGTTGACCTATGAGTTTTTTTTCAGTTTTTGAATCTAGAAAATTTCTTTTAAACAAAGGATGCGTGCAGATTTCACTTTTTTATTTGGATCAAAACCAGTTTTATAAATTATTTGTATTTTCCCGCATCCAAGAGTGGTCCATTTAGATAAGGAACCATGCGGTTCCGCAGTTATGAGCAATTGAAGTTTCCGCTCAACGCGCCCCCAACGATTTTGGCGCGCCAAAAAGCCGGATTCAGGTGTTATTAAATTATATTGAATGTTCATACCGTGCAAAATTAGTATTTAGGGACTCTTGAGGGTCGCTGAGTTTGAAAATTATAGATACTTCCAAAAAATTCACTTTTTTAAAATTACAGTTCCGCAGCGCTACTTTAAAGGCCCACCAAGCGCCGACCGGTCACTCGATGGGTTCGTGCGGAGCTGTAATTTTAAAGAAGTGAATTTTTTGGAAGTATCTGTAGTTTGTGGACTCAGTGACCCTCAAGAATCCCTAGAAACTAATTTTGCACGGTATGAGCATTCAATCTAATTTAATAACACCCGAATCCGGGTATTCGGCGTGCCAAAATCGGTGGGGGCGCGTTAGGCGGATACTTCAATCGCTCATAACTGCGGAACCGTTTGGTTCCTTATTAAATGGACCACTTGTTGGATGCCCCCCCCCCCCAAAAAAAAAAAATATTTTGGGGGTCTGAAAATTTGGGAAAAGAAGCGTTCAAGTATGAGTAATCAATAGACAAAGTTTAAGCAAATTCCAGAGGGGGGGGCGATAAAAGCAAATATGACAAAGATCTTTGACGGATCTTGGACGGATCTTTTGCGGCATAATCATCATGAGTGTAGGGGGACTTCATCTTTTAAAAGTATATTCGTTTATTTGCACGTATCTCTTGTATGCAAGAGATCCATTTCTTTACAATTGAAATCAAAGGAGCCATAAGACACCTTATTTCGCTAAAATGTTTTTTTTTTTTTTTTTCAAATGCTATGAAATTTTTGCCGAATTGCTTGATTTTTGCTTTTTTTGAATTTTGACCTGAGTGACTCTTGATTAGCTATGTATGAAGACCTTATATGTTAAAGACCCCGCACCAAGAATGTAAGCAATATAGCGAGGAAAGCAAAATTAACATTCGAAGGTCAACGCTATTTTTCACCCGCGTATGGTTAGTGAGTAACATGTTGAGCAATGGAGCCATTTAAATACCCCTAATGATGACTGCTGATGGTTGGGAGATCATTCTGCTGGGTGCAGAGACAAAGAGAGACCCTCTGCTAATTTTTTGGTAATAAGAGGGAAACTTTTACTTTCGACGATTCAACACTTCCTTCTGGACACCTATAAGGCAGCCACAGCCATAGTCATTTTGGTTATGGAGCCAAATAAGTTTATCATACCTGGGCTTGTTTGCAAAACGAATAGCTCAGCACGATGTATGACATCCCTTAGTACAGAGGTCAACAGTTGAATGTTAAAGTCCCGAAAGTAAAAGCTTCCACCATTACCGAGAGACCAATGGAGCTGTCTCCACCGAAAAAAAGAGAAGTTGATAAAATATTCTGGATGTAAAAAAAAGTGTGCGAGAACTTATGAAATGCTGAATTACCCGTCTCAGCAGTTAGTTTTACATCTTGGCATTTGCTAAAGTAACTCCTATAGCGGGTAATTCAGCATTTCATAAGTTCTTGCACTTTTTTTTACATCCAGAATGTTACATCAACTTCACTTTTTTTTCAGTGTGGGTGAGTTTCTTCAAATGAGGTTACGATTGCTATGGCAATTGCTCAACTGTTAGATCAAGAATCATAATCAAACAAATATGAGAAATGTTCCTTGACTAATTTTTCCTCTTCTGGGGAGATAGAAGTGCTGCGGGGTGTTTAAAATATATTGCCTCTAGCTTTGTACTTTGCATTGTGGCTGTAATGTACCTGGTTGCCAGAGCGGAATTTTAAAGTGGTCTGCAGTTGGGGATTCCGTTTCAGGGAGGGAGTATGCCAAACACGAGCAGCAGCGTGCCGCACCTGCTGAGCTCGAGCATGCACAGCATTCTCCGATCCAGGCGACCGTCAACCTGTCTGTCCGGCTCCGGCTCGCAGACCGGTGGAGCCTCCGGGCTCTGGAACCAGTTTGGAAGCGGCATGGTAAGACAGATAGTCAACACCCAGCACTCCACGGTCAACGGAAGGGCATTCCCTGGCACCAATGTAAGGCAGTGTCCTTCCATCTCTCTCTCTCTCTCTCTCTCTTTCTCTCTCTTTGTTTCCTTTCTTCTATTTCACTTTCCGGCCTCTTATCTTCTCTGCCTCTCACTCTATTCACCCTTTCTCGCAGCTTCTGCAAGGTAATCGGCAGATGCCCAAGTTCTCATCAAAGCTTACCAAAGACACGATACTTCCGAGACCTGGCCTCTCACTTTCCATCAGTAGGGTGATTATTGACACTAATAGGCAAAGCTGTAGACAAACGGAAAATGAGGCCATCCTATTTACTGATTGAAACAGTAGTTTTTTTTAATCTATATTATGGGGGAACATAATGGAATAAGTGTCGGGGCTCTTATGAGTTACCGTTTGTAAGTTCATTACTATCTTTGCCCTTTGCGACCACCCGCTCCCAATCAATCAATTTAAATTATCAGCCCGCACGGTACACTGAAAAAGCTTGATCATACTGGCGTTACTAGAATTTCCACGTGAGTTGAGGGGGGGGGGGCAGAGGGGTGTAATGTCAACGATTTCTCGTGAGGAGAGGGAAGGGGGCTCAAGGGTAACAAATTGTCAGAAATCACGAAAAACTACATTTTTATTTTAAAAAAAAGAAAAAAATCCGTGTTCGGGGATATATAGATCTGGACCCCCTCCTCCACGGACAATGCCACTGTTCAATTGTATCAAGCGCACGGTCGTTGTCCCATATCGGTCGAACTACCAAACGGAACCTTTGGTTTTTCAGATCAAACTCTTCGATTGGACTGAATTGATGATAGAGGCTCGAGTTTTAATTCCTTTACAAAATTTTGTTTCGACAAACGATAAGAACGATAAACAAGCAGACCAAGCTATAGACTGAGGAGACAACGATATGAAGCGAGGCGATTAAATTGGAGCAAGTTGGTGGGTACAATGGACAAAGAGGCTCAGTGCCTTACAGACTAACCAACGGCTATTCACGAGGGACCCTATAGTATTGACTGGATGCAACTATTATCATTTCGTGGATGTGTTTGTCGCATAGGGGTACATTTTAAGGCGACGTTACTTTCCGTGTGGTGTGTCTGATGGAAAAACCGAGCGAGACTGTTATTAGCATATCAGCGGCTATTTTTCTCCATTCGAATGATGCCCGAGATGATTATTCCAGACGGTAAAAATGCTTTCCTCTTCGTGAAGCATAATTATCTCTTCAGGTCAGCGAAATCTATTAAGCGAGCCCAATATTTCGTATACTTAAGCACCAAAGACTTTGAGTATCTCCTACAACAATGTTTTTACTCATCTCACTTTTAACGAAAGGCAACTAGGTTTACGTGTATTTTGCCTCTCGATCTTTTACAAATCCTAATTTTTAGCGTCCCCTAGAAGAGGGACCTTTGACCACATTAATGGAATGTTCAGTTGAACGATTATTGTCGGCTTGGATCGAAAACATGGAAATTTAGGTATTGACAGAAAAGTCTTAGTGATATCCCAGAGTAAAGAGACTTGCGGGCGATTTGGTTAACTTTCATGCCATTGAAAAGCGTAAGGGTCCATTAAAATCAAACACTTTTATACCCTGGAAATGACACTTTGGAATTTTGAAAAAACATATTTGCCCTATATTCCTTATTTTTTTAATCGCAAAAAGGGGTGTATGCAAAATCGGTGAAATCCCCCTTCTCTCTCATGGATTTTGACCAATTTTCAATATTTCATTCCTCATCATAGTATGCGCTTAGGTCAAACATTTCAAGGACTGAAATGAATTTCTTAATGGTTCAAGAAAGTGGGGCTTAACTTTCGTATTGACGCACGTAACAGCCCTTACCCATCCATGGAACAGATGAAAAAAGTATAGTTGTACTTGGATTCCCATTTTGTGAAAATTGATCGAGGTGTCTCGTTTTGCAACCTTTTTATACTTAAAGTAGCTCTTTTGAATGTCATTCGACCTTCAGTTCAACTTTTTTGGGGTGCGTCGTATGTATTTTATTCCGTACATTTCATTTTTGGCCGTAAAAATGACTTCCAATTGATTATAGGTAGCCTTCTCAATTGGAAATTTGACCTTGGTACAAGCTTAGTATGACATTTTTTCACATTTGAATAGAGTTGCCAAGCTTATCTTGCTAATGTTCCCACAATGTTAGCAGGACATTTATTTTACCTCTGGGACAAGCTTGAGCCCAAAGATTGTGCCAAGGTTAGGTTTGTAAGACTGCTCCAAGCCTATCTTGACAATATTGCCACAATATTGGTCGGACATAATTTTACTTCCGAGACAAACTTGGATATTCAATATTGTGACAACGTTATGTTAATAATATTGCTCCAAGCTTGTTCAGCGGATATTGTGATCATGATGTTGCCATAGACTTGATGTTAAAATATTGCCATAGTATTGGCTAGACATTTATTTTACCTCTGAGACAAGCTTGGATTTCCAATCTTACCTCTGAGGCAAGGTAGGCGATATACCGCCGTATTACCTGCCGTCCTCGCGGAAGGAATTTCTTATCGTCGCAATGCCTAATGTAGGCGTACGGAACATTGGAGTGCCGAGGAACCTTCCTAAGCCAGCTACTTTCTTGGCTGCTTGCACTGGCTGAAGTATTCAACTTGGATCCCACTTGTAACGGGCACTGCCCAGGCGAAACGAAAACCAGCCCCATTGACGGGGCGGCCGCGCGCGGACCGTTGCCAAAAAGCTCCATTTTAGCCCTTGACCTAAGAATATCGGTAAGATGGGTTAGACGCCTATGGATCATGTGCCTATTACGTCAAAAAGCGAAAGGTAGCAGTTTTTGCCCTTTAATTTGCCCTTAAAGGGACCGCAACGGCAGATCCGCGGCGAGCGAGCCCTGGTGGCGGAAATAGCAAACGCGATCGAATTGTGCTCGCCGCGCACAATATAATGTTAATCTTATGACAATATTAGAATAGAAACAGAAGCCTAAAATGTTTATTTTCTTAATCTTGTGACAATGTTAAAGTGCGAATATTACCACAATGTTGTAAAAATAATGTTTGCATAATATCAATTCAGCAGTTTTAGATATCCAATATTGTGTCAATATTATGACAATATTACGAACAGAAGCCTGTTATGTTTGTTGTTCTAACGTTAATTGAATGTTAGCATAATAACAATACCGCAGTATCACAGAGATAACATCGTCTCGATATTATTTTAGCAATTTTGTTTTCCTAATATTGTGTCAATATTATAAGCAGAAGTCTATGTTCAGTATTTTTTTTTAATAATGTGCCAATGTTAAAACTAACATATTACTGCAATATTGAAAACATAACTCTACGACAGTATTAGTTTACCAATATTGTACAACCAATATTGTGACAAAATTGTGACAATCTTGGAATCACCGAGCATCACCTGACCTTGGATTTCTAATGTTGCTAATATTGGTGCAATATTAAAATACTAACGTTATATATCCAGTATTGATAGTATATTGTACCAAGATTCTCAGGCCAACCTTACAATTGAAATATGCTCACAATCTCGCTAAGGTTGCCACAATATTATTCTGATCTGCCCAAGGTCAAATTTCCGATTGGGTTAGGGACCATTGTTGTCATTTTTGGCCAGTTTTAACGGGTTGTATTCAAATTTACACGCGTTAAACTTAATTAGACCTAAAAACTGGGTATGCACATTTTTGGAAAAAACATAGATAATTACATCAACAATGTTATTTGTGAATTTTTCTTATGTTCCCAAATTTTATAGAAAAATCATCCTAAAGTGTCAAAAATTGGATTAATTATCACGAAAATGAGGTGTGTCATAATTTTTCATGGTACGTATGTTATTTGTAGTGAAACGAAACTTAAAATTCTCACTTTTCACGTGAGAGTCATCCACTTCCTAAAATCTTTGGCGTGATAATTAATCCTATTTTTGGTTCATTGGAACGATATTGTCGAACATTTGGCAACGTACTAGGGAAAAGTTACTTATACACTTTTATTAATTTTTTTACGTTATTTCCAAAAATGTACAAAGGTTTTAGTTCAAATTTAGGTTTTACCTTAGTAAAATTGAAAAAACCCTAAAAATGGGTCAAAAATGGCAACAGTGTACTGTGAGACCCCTAAAAATTAGTCGAAGACCTTTTTAAATGCCAGAATCGGAAAGTACGCAAAAAAAATACTTAAGAATATTTTTGTAAAGCAAGTCGGTGGCAAAGGAGGGGGTCTGTAGACGACTTTCAGTGCCCAGGTTCCAGTCGGTGCGCACAAAACTTAAACTTTGATAGCTTATATCTCGCGTATCAATCGTTTCCCTGGAAGGTATAGTATATGAAAAAGTACGAAAAATTAAGCCACATGAAATCGGAATATTATTTTTTTCTGGTTCGAATCGAGAATCCGACATTTGACTATGTACTGGGGCTGAAAAAAAATTGACCCCGAAGAAAGTAGGAAAAGCATTGGAATATTTATTACCGAAACGATCGAATTGACTGCATATTTCAAAAGTACGCAATTTTTGAAGAATTTTTTTTTTTTTCAGCGCTAACAGCACCTTATTTCTTTTTTCGTTCGAATGATATAGAACTCAACGGTTTTCAACTTGGCAACGCTGCTACGTGAAATTAAATGCATTGAAAATGTTGAAAAAAGGCCTTGAAATTTTGAAAAAAGGCGTATCCTAGAATGAGGAATGATAAATTGAAAATTGGTCAAAATCCATGGGGGGGGGGGGGGAGTGTTGCCGATTTTGCATACACCTCTTTAACCGACCATAATACCGGTCGAGTTCAACATTTTCGGAAGCTTTTGATCTGAATGTGTTAGCAAATGCTATATATGCTTCAATGCTTTTATATGAACTTATCAACTTGTATAGATTTTCTAGACCAGGTCTCTTTTTATTAAAGGCTATGGGCATCAAAGCTGCAGGATGATTATTAAAATTGATGGACATAACGCCAGAAGAAGGACATACGTGTAGCGGAATTGGAGCAATAATATCGGTTTCAACGGGTAGTTGTCATAGCAAATGGGGGAAAATCATTAACTAAGAATAGGGTCTCTCGTGGGTCGTAATTGATTATCATTATGTACCTTATTTGCTCATTGCAATCGCCTGTTTCCATCAAAAGGATCGCCTTATTGTCCTTGTGTCCTCTGTATCCATAGCTTTGTCTATTGATAAAAAAAACCGGTCCGTAGGCCCAGATATATGTGACCTTGGCGCAAAATTTTGAGTGAGGTAGTTACAGTTTAATAGATCCAGTTTTGACTTTCTTTTCTACTCCCATTTGAGTAAAGTAAAATTTTCCGTTACGTAATGAGGCACCTGATCAAAAATTCATTTTATGTCGCATGCATCGCTTTTGATAATGCCAATTGTAATTATCATTATCGAAGACCAGTTTAGTTAAGTTTCAATGTCCGAAATGTATGAGACCAAAAACGACTTAAGAATACTTAAATATTTATTAATTTATGCACATGTGCAACAATAAATCTTCATTAAGCTCTAAAAGAAATCAATATTGTATGAATTGTTTGTTAAATTAATGTTCTTTCAAGATGCGATTATAACATTTATACGTGTGCATATTGGCTTCATTCAATATTTCTGTCATTTTACAAATTATTCATGCGGTAGTCAGGATTGAAAAAGGTCCGTCTTAGCTTCCCTCCCATTGATCTCGGCCGGAAATTTGATGAAAACTTCGCATCTTTCAACTTTTTCTTCAATATATTTCACACGCAACAATGCTCTTTCTCTACTTTGCTTTTCTTTTTATTCTTATTTCGAAGTACATGCTCTGCAAGTTTCATGTTTTGCAAGATAAGAAAGTCCAACGCTTTGGTATATTAATTAACTGAATGTGTCATGTCTGTGGAATCCGAAAAAATGCATTGCCAAGTCAAATATTGCATTTATCTTATGGAACTTGGAAGTTCCAGACTTTTCCGTTCTTCAATAAGAAAAAGTCCGTTTAGATCAACAAAAATAACAACTTGCAAAAAAACGTCGGTACATGTATAGCAAGAGTCATTTTCCCACTCACCTAAGCAAGGGTATTGCATCGGAAGAGGCGTTTCTCTATTCGTAAAATTTAACATTTAATATCGTGCATAGATTTTGATTATCCATTGTTTTAAAAATTCTAGGTTCATAAATCCTTAAAAATCCATCTATAACGTGATTAGATCTATCTTAGTACCAGCTTGTTCCTGTACGGGGAGTTGGAGATCTGACGTAGCATATTTCTACAGGCATAATGTTAGTTCTTGAAGATTCCGAAGGTACCATGACAGGCAAATACAACAATTTTGGATAATAATATGAATTGTTTCAAGATAATACATTATTAATTGTTTTTAAAAAAGTAATTTTATAATAAAATGGGATTTTTTTTAAAGTCCTTGACCACTTAGACTTTTAAAATTTGCTCTTAGAGTAAAAATAGGATCTCAGAATGTTGTAAGACATAGGTAGTGTAGGTAAAATGAATTGTCCAACTGAAATTCTCATTTTTGGGAGAAAAAAGGATTCAAGTATGATATTCCTTCTTTGAAAAAGACAAAGAGAGAACCTATACATTTTGGTATATTGGCAATGGTGGAGCTTTACTTTCGGGACTTAACATTCAGCTGTTTACCTATCTACTAGGTGCATGCTTAACAACGCATTGAGTATATTATTTTGCAAACAAACCGAAGTTTGGTAAACCTCTTTGGTTCATGACGTCACCTGAAGCCCATCACCCACTTGGTAGGTAAGATGACTGTTGCTCTCTAAAAATTGTCCCCTAGAAAGTGTTGAATCCCCGCAAGTCAATTTTTCCACGTTTAACCAAGAGGCCAATGGAGGACCTCTCTTTGTCTCTGGAGAATCTGCAACACCAGTAACGACTGGTCAGGAAGGCAACTGCGAACGCGTTTCAGATCAAGTTGGATTAATCCCTACCACTTGTCTAAAAACGACTCAAACATCAATACGCATATTTTTCGTACCAAAATGAATGAATTTAGGCTAAGTCGGAATAAATTTAACACAAGAACTTTCCACTAAAAGACAAGGGGTCTTTAACAAACTTCTGCTAAAGAGCAAAAATGAAAGTATCTCTTTTAGAAAATCACTCAAAACTTATGATGAATTTAAATTATCTCGAGCCGCAGTCTGCCACACTTATTCTGGTGATGGTGCTACAGACCTGATAGGGAACTAATCTAAAGAAATTTTTAGACTTAAGCTTGACCTTAAGAATTAGAATTAAGGAACTTTTTCAATCTCTTGTTCTTAACCTTGAAAATATAATTTTCTGTGAGCCCACACACACAACGCTTCATACAAAATATACACTTATCCCATTAAAAATGAAACGCAAAAATAGCCGGAATAATTCAACTAAAAAACACAAGAAAACGAGTAATCGAGGATAAAAAAAGCAATAAGCACAGAACCTAGGACGATTTGAGAGGGGAGGATTTTTATAAATATATATTTGTTTCTGGTCTATAGGTGGGTTGAAACCGCCCCAAAACGTCCAAGGCTTTGTGTTTGTTGTTATTTAGCCTTGGTCACCCATTTTCTTACGTCTTTTACTTGACCCATTAATATATATAAAATACATAATATGCATAAATAATAAAGACATATCAGAGACTAATGACTTATTTAGGTGAGAGATAGATTTGGTATAGATTATTACATCACTAACTCCACTCTTTTTAGAGGGAATGAAGAAAGTATAAGCAATTACGCTTTCATATTTTCTTTGAAAAGAATATATTTTTCGTTTTTTTAGCTCCTCAAAGAAAATGGATTCGAAACTTTTTAATTTTTTACAACTTTGAAGTAAATTGCCGAGCCAATTAAGAAAGTTCTACTTACCTGTCGTATTTTATTATTCTGCTCGTATACTTATTATCCGTTTTATTATTATTATTATTATTACTGCTGTCACCAGCTTTGCTGGGTTGCTTTAAGCCCTCACACAGGGGCAAACAATGCTCTTAGGTATGAGGGCCGTTTGTGGTTTGGGTGGTCGGGTGGTGAATATCTTATTCCCCCTTGGGGGAAGGCTCGTCACGGACTAGGATACCTGTTTTCGGAACCGAGGCAGGGTAGGTGTCTGAAGGACGCCTGCCTAAGGGTTTCTTTCCTAAGGTGGTAGGGGGTAGGGGTGTTTTTGCTGTGTGGGAACGTTCTAGGTGTATTCGCGCTGCTCCACCTAGCTTAAGACCTTCCGGAGGATTCTGGCAGTGCCTAA